>NC_090819.1:122317377-123550377 GCF_000390325.3 Nicotiana tomentosiformis
AATTCGGCCAACTAAATACTTAATTTAGCTTTTTCATTTACAAATTCACCTCCGCCCGACCCAATCTAGCCAAATACGACTTAAATACATCACACAATGCAAGGGAAAATAATTTTAATTAATAAAGCTATGACCTTTATACAATTTCTAAAAAGTTAACAAAAGTCAACTTCGGGCTTGCCCGGTCCAAACTTGGGTCCAAGGGTAGGTCTTGACCACCCATAGGCCCACGAGTCCATATACGCATTTTATTTCCAAATTCGAGTCCTATTCGACTTTCAAATCTCAAATTTTTATTTTTTCAAAACTTAGACAAAATCCCCAATTTTTTCCCTAGATTCTCATGAATTTGATGTTAAATCTAATGTATAATCATAAAATATAATTAAAAATTGATTAGAGGTGCTTACTCTATGGTTTGGTATGAAAATCCCTCCACAAAATCGCCTCCCATCGAGGCTAGGATTCAAAATATAAAAAAATGAAGCTAAGTCTCGAAATTACCCAGTTATATGCAGGATGCGGATGTCGTATTTGCGACATGGGATTCGCTTTTGCGAACCCCGCAAAAGCGGACAATTCATCGCAAAAGCGAACGAGGAGAGTTTCTGCTAAGGTCGCATTCGCGACCCAATTCTTCGCAAATGCGAAGACAGTTGCCTCGCAAAAGCGGCAGGGATCCTCGCAAAAACAAACAACCACAATTCGCAAATGCGAGGAATTTCTTCGCAAATGCGATTTTTTCCCCAGCAGTCCACTTTCGCAAATGCGAGGGCCACTTCGCAATTGCGATATCCCATTTGCGACAAAAACATCGCAAAGCGATGAAACCAGCACCAACACTCAAAAATCATAAAAATCATTCTGAAACAAATCTGAAACTCACACGAGCCCCCAAAGCTCCAAACCAAATACCCACACAGTCCAAAAACACAACACGAACTCGCTCGCGCTATCAAAACATCAAAATAACCTCTAAAACCACAAATCAGACGCCAAACGCATGAGGATCACAACAAACTTCAAGAACTTATAGAATCGCAACCAAGCGTCCGATCCATATCAAATCAACTCCAAATGACGCCTAATTTTGCAGGCAAGTTCCATATAACGAAACAGACCTATTCCAAGTTCCGAAAACCAAAATCCGAACCCGATAGCCTTAAAGGCAACTTCTGGTCAAACTTATGAACTTTCCAAACCTTCTCATTTTCAACTTTCGCCAATTAGTGCCGAATCTTTCTAGAAATATCCAAATGCAAATCCGGGCATACGCCCGAGGTCAAATGCTAAAAAGTCAATTTTGGTCAACTCTTCCAACTTAAAGCTTCAAACATGAAATTCATTCTTCCAAATCACCTCCGAAAACCTGAAAATCAAAACCGACGATTCACACAAGTCATAATACATCATATGATACTTCTCAAGATTTCAAATAACTGAACGGAATGCAAATGCTCAAAACGACCGGCTGTGTCATTACATTATGGTTCCATCTAAAAAAAATTATCCGGGCTAGTTTATGTGCAACTGACTAATTCCACTAGATATCTAGCCACGTGCAAAGGGTAACTTGAATAGATGTGAAGAAATTAATATTTTTGGTGGGATTTGAACCAAATATGTCTCTATCGATATTTAACTTTTGATATAAATTTTGTAGTGAATGTAAGAGTATTGACTCTTAATGCATATATTTTCCCAGAAAGTAATACATGGTTAATTAATTTTAATAAATATAAAAATTTAAAGTTGTGAAAAATCGAAAAACAGAAAAATAATTCAATATTGTAGAACTAGTACCCATAAAGAAAAGTCATAAATGGTTGGTTATTTGTTCTAGAATTTTTCAAAAGGCAATTTCTAGTAATGTTAGGGGCATACAAGAAATGTCAATTGAGCAGGATGTGGACTGAAAAGTCAACCCATTCCCTTGGACAGGAGTTTGTTGGAGTCCGGAACCAAAATGCGGTTTTTTTTAACTCAAACGATCGAAATGCGTGAAAAAAAAACTTAGTGCCCAAAATATATATATAGCGCCCTTTTAAAGGGCACTATATGTATAAAGCCTTTTACACACATGGCGCAAGAAAATCAAATGAATATAATTTAATGTACTGAGTGGTGCAATGGTTAAAGGCTAGGTAATAAGTTGGTTTTGTCTTTGAGGTTCAAGGTTCGATTCCCTCTAGCAATATTATTTTGTTTTCCTATTTCTTTTTTATTTTTTTATTTCTTTTCATTTTTTAGTTTAAGTATTTAGATAATATAAATACTTTAATATTTATAATTATTTTTCAATATAATTAAAATAGTTTAATATTTATTAAAAAATTATGATTTTTGAATTCATTTAAAGGGAAAAAAAAGACAAGCCTTTTATTATTTCGTTAAAAAATCTACCGACATTTTTAATAGTTGTTATTTTATATTATATGTAAAACAAAATTATTTTTTGATACAAAAAATATATATAGTTTAATCTATTGCTTGATTTTTATTTTTTTGGATATCTTTCTTTTAAAATTTAGTTATTAAAATTTTAGTTATTAATCAAAATTCTAATTATATATTTTTCCTGAAATGTATTTTTTATTTCTCCTTTTAATCCTTGGCTATTGTGTTGGTATTATCCATTTAAAATTTTTAAATAAGAATATGTTTGTTCTTATAATCCATTAGGATTATTATTAGCTAAGTAATGGAATATAATTCTTATATTCTTATTAGGAAAACTAATTAAATGGTTGCTCATAGATTAAATTTTTTTCTAATAAGAATTATCCTAAACTAAACTAAATATAACCATTTAATTTATGAAAAATCATTTAATTAATTTTTCTATACTAAATTTTCATAAACTAAATTGTATTATAACCATTTAGTTTATGAACAATCATTTAATTAAATGTCCTGATAAGAATATGAAAATCATAATCCATTACTTAGATAATAATAATTCTTCGATTATAATTTTAAATATTAAATAGTTATAATAATTTATATTTAATAATAAGAAAATTATAATATTTATAATTAGAATTTTGATTAATAAAATTCATATAGTGTAAATATAACTAAAATGTTAATAACTAAATTTAAAAAGAAAGATATCAAAAAATAAAAAAAATCAAGCAGTAGATTAAACTATATATATTTTTTGTATCAAAAAATACAAAAAATAATTTTGTTTTATGTATAATACAAAATAACAATTATTAAAAATATCGGTAGATTTTTTAATGAAATAATAAAAGGCTTCTTTTTTTTTTTTTTTTTACTTTAAATGAATTCAAAAATCATAATTTTTTAATAAATATTAAATTATTTTAATTACATTGAAAAGTAATTATAAATATTAAAATATTTATATCTAAATACTTAAACCAAATAATGAAAAGAAATAGGAAAACGAAATAATGTTGCTAGAGGGAATCGAACCTTGGATCTTAATTCTCAAGTACAAAACCAACTTCTTATCTAGCCTTTAACCGTTGCAACACCTAGCAGTCTGCCCTTGTTTTGTTACATTAAATTCTATTTATCTGCTTTTCCTGAGCCATGTGTATAAAGATATAGCGCCCTTTAAAAGGGCGCTATATGTATTTTGATCACTAAATTTTTTTTTCACACATTTCGGTCATTTGAGTCAAAAAAGACCATATTTTGGTTCCGGAACCGAGTTTGTTGCAGGGGTGGGTACGCTTCCTTCTAAAGAGTAAAAAGACAATGAGATCGAACACACACCTTGTATTGTTTGTATACTATTGAGTATTGACTAATAAGCCTTGAACTTTTTCTCTTTTTTCTTTTCTATTCTTTTTTTTAAGGAAAAACTCCTATTAAATGGGATCGGTGAAAATATAAAGTTAAAATATTGTATATACAAGATTTAAAATATCTTTTATAAATATCTAATCCTCTTAACTTCTTAATAATTTCTATTTTATAATAGTACCTTAAAACAATTAGAAGGTGGCGTAGTGAGATTTCACAAGCTTAGCACAATCTGGAGAAAACCATTTTTCTATATAATTACTGTCTGTTGGACCCATCAAGTTAGCTAATCAACGTAGTCACCAAGTTATTTTATACGTTTTGTCCACCTTACAAGCAGACAATCTTGGCAACCACTTTTGAACCAAACTCATGTGGGCTCTTCAGAGAAACCTCCAAAATTCTAAACATGCGCTTGACTTTTAACAGAAAGTAAAATATAGCAGAGGAATCACTCCAGTAGCTAATGCCAATCATATCCCACCAGCTTTCAAGTAAACAATCATGTCAAAGTCCCTCATCCATCTTGCTGACTTTTGCAGCAGCCTTTAACGCGTGAAATCATCAATGACCAAAGAATGAGACTGAAGATTCAGAAATAGTAAATCTTCGGAAAACACTGGAAATAGTTTGAAAGATAGTCAAACAATCAAATAGATATAGTTGCATCCAAAACAGCAACCTAGACAAACACCAAGAGGTAGAAACACACACAAGAACTCCTCAGAATAGCATACAAAAGCTCCACCACTGATAAAGATTTCAGCTTTACATTAAGAGATAACTGGAGAACTAGTGAAACGAGATGGGGAAGATTGATAAACAGCAACCTAGACAAACACCAAGAGGTAGAAACACCAACAAGAACTCCTCAGAATAGCATACAAAAGCTCCACCACTGATAAAGATTTCAGCTTTACATTAAGAGATAACTGGAGAACTAGTGAAACGAGATGGGGAAGATTGGTTGCACCATAGATGGCAACCTAGATGACTCAAAATTCAGCGAGCCAATGCCATGGATCGGTATCTATGTTGCAGGAGCATCTGCAGCTTGTGCGCTGGCTATGGCAATGGATGTCCTTCATGGCCTGCGCCGTAGAAAATTCTGGTTTCCTTGCAACTACTTCTCTCTCAATGCTACAACCTTGACACTTCTAGCTGTCGCCACCAAGTTGTCTGTTGATCTAAATACCTCCATGCCTCGTCGCCAAGATCAGCTGACAAAACTTAGCAGTGCTACTCTAATCTGTACGGTAATTTCTAATTTTATGCCTTCTTTAGGACTCATGGAGAACAAAGAGTTGTTGATGAACATAATGGCTTTGGGTATTTTCGTCATCACAGCCATTGTGAACATTGGTATACAATTAGCTACTGGTGTAATCTATGTTTTCTGCAAAGAGCATATCGCCCTCATGTTTCTTATGCTTGTTTTGCTTCTGCTACTGATCTCCTCAGCCGTGGCAATACCAACTACAAAGTGTTATTTGGACCTGAAATATAACAAGAGATACAAGTTAGCAAACAAAGAATGTGGGATCACCTCTAAATGCACAACTGAGAACCTGAAGGACGAGCTGATGAAATTCTGGACCATGGCCTATACCACTAGCCCCCACTTCGTGGCGGGGCGCTTAGCAACATGCACTGCATCTGGAGGTTTCTGCCTTCTGAGCACAGTAATTTATGCTGAGGCCATGCTTAGGTCTTACTTTCTTCATTGGAGCTTCAACTTTTGCAATGGAGACTCTGAATACAAGTGGTCCACAACCTTGATTCTTGTAACTCAGACTGTGGCAATAGGCGTAGGAACAATTGCGCCAGCTTTTAGATGGTTCATAGCCATAAATTACCGCTGCCCCAGAAAAACAAATAATGCCTGCAAAGCCAAGTTGTTCAAAGTGGAGAACTACTGGATCCGCATCCTGCTTCAATGGAAAGAATCCCCGTTGGATTTCAGAATTTGTGGCCGGCATGGTAGAAAATTTGCTCATAAAACAAAGAACAGACTTCTAGATTTCTGTATTTGGATGCAAATTATGATGGTGTCACTCAGTAAGCTAGTTCGGCTCATTTCCACTTTCTCTGTAAGTTGGTTATTGATAAGCTGTCGGAAAGCAATCAGGATGCTGAAATGCAACACTATGGTGTCAAGTCATGATATAGAGTCGCAAGCCAGTCTAAAGCCAGATCTTAGCCACTATGTTTTACACCTTGAAGGAGAGGAAGCATTAATTGATTTGATGATGCAAAGCAACCGTGATGTGGTAGGTCACTGGATCGGGATGGGGAAAAAGGAGCAGCCTAAACATCTTATACAACTTCTGGAGAAGGTGAAGTCATCACCCGGATTCAGGGGAGTGTATGAATTTGACCATGCTCAAATTCCTTCTTTAGATTCGGAAGAACCTCCTAATTGCTGGGCTCTTCCCGTAGTGACGCTGACAAGCATCGCAATTGCACTTCCAGACATTGATTTCCACTCAATCAAGGAATTAATAAGGTGTGTGTATGAAGGTCTCATGTACATCAAAGTTGTGGAAGAGAACCTGGATGCCGGAAAAGACCTAGTATACATCAGGAAGGCGGCAGAGTTGGTGTGGGTAGGAGTTGACTTATGCTACAAGTGGCTGGATGTCGATCTCCGCACGACAGCCACTGAAGGACAAAATCCAAAAGACGTGCTTGAAGGACTCTCTAAGAAAGCAAAGCAAAGATTTGCCGAATTTAGAAAGAAAGATTCGAATGCTTGTTTAAAGGAATCACCCTCAAGATGGCCTACCAATATGTTGGCAGCAAACTGTATGTACAGAGTATGTCAAACTCTTCTGCAAAGTTCTGATAGGAAAGAGTTAGAGAATAGCAAAATCATGTTCGACAGATTGTCAACCATGATCGTGGATATAACAGGCGCTTGTCTTACCAACCTACAAAGAGTTATACCCCTGCAATGCCACCATAGCACTATTGAAGAGAGAGCAAAAGGTGTCCGCTCTGCCGTCTTACTTCTGGGGAAAGCAGAGAGTATTCTAGAAATTCTTCGTTCACAGCCACTTCCAAGTTCAGCACCAGATCAACTGGCAAAAATTGATCATTGGCGTACACATAGCAAAGAGGTAGACTACCTCTCCTGCAGTAGTAATTCACCCTCAAATGATACTCCAACTTCCCAAAGTTCATCTGACTTACATCTAACAGTGGACTAAGAAGCAAATGCCTGAAAGTGGAAAAAGAAAAAAGACACAGCTTGGGTTCTATTATAATTTTGAGCAGCTGGCAGGACTGGAAGATGAGGAAGAAGCAAAAACAGATTTGGAAGACTCTGGATATGGTTAGAGAGAAGTGTTTCAAGGAAAAGAGGACACTGTTACTTTTGTCAAATATGGACGTATTCAGAACTTGAAATTTTGGTGCAAGGCTTCTTTTGTAAATTTATGATATTGATATGATGCTCGATTTCATGTAATCCTTACAGTCATAAAGGATTCATGTCCAGCAAGCTTTTGTATTATACTCTCAGTACAATCTTGGTACAGATGTTTTGATGAATAAATTTACTTATTTCTTTTAAAAAAAAAGTATGGCTTCACATGTCTGTTGACCACACCAAAAAGAATTTTGTTTTCGCACTCTTGTACCCATACTGAGGGATGGGAAAAAATCATGTTGTCTCCCTTCAGTAACATATGATAGAAGGATGTCACAGTAAATCATTCATTGCTCAGATCTTCCTACCTCAATATGTCTTGATCTGCACTGGTGATGCCTTGCTTGTACAGTAGAAACTACAGAAAGTTCTAGAACTCCTCAAGATCCCAATGTTGTCGAATAGAGCTCCTCCTTCTTTGTATACTTGTATCGTGGTGAGATCTTTTGACAGGATATACAAAAGAATGCGGGAAAGTTCTAAAAAGGCATCATCCCTAAAACATCTTCATTTCCAAATGTCAATCCTAGCTCCATTTCCCAACTTAATATCTGATGTTGCTATCAGATTCCTTCTTGCCTTCATCAGTCCCTTCCACAAGTCTCCTCCCTTACCAATTCCATGAAAAGTAAGCCCGGTTATCCAACTACCTTCTAAATTCTATGAACTCGATACCTCAGATGCTACAGAGAATAAACCCAGCTCCGACAAAAAAAATATCTAAGCAAAGACAATTATACGATAGAACCAGTTACATCTGAAATATTAGCCCTCATTTGTATTTGTTTTTTTAAGATTAAGACGTCTGAATCTGAATACACATCTAAATATCAAGATGTGTATTAAGATTAAGACGTCTGAATCTGAAACCTAGGTTGCTCCGACATGGCAGTTTAGGTGTCGTACCCGTGTCGACACGACACTATTATGGGTGTGGGTATGGGATCCGCACCGGATTTGGTCAAACAATTTTGGATACTTTGACCGCGACGGACAGAAAAGTTCGAGATGAGATACAATTTGATTACCGAAATCAGAACTAAAATTAGGGTAAATTTGAAGAAAATAGCATATCTTATCTAGGAAATCAATCTTTTACTTATCTACAACTTGAGAATAAAAATGAAATCCACACTTTACAAGCTATACGCAAGTATTCCACAAAATTTCTCATAAATTAGAGAGTTTTTTATTTTTTAAAATTATTTTTAGCCGGATCCCCGCACCCGTATCCGTACTAGGATCCGTTTTCCCGAATCTTAAAATTTACATCTTGAAAGATCCAACCTCAAGATCCGCACCCGTGTCGGACACCCGCACCCGTGTCTGAGCAACTTAGTCTGAAACACATCTGAATATTAAGATGTGTTTTAAGATCTGAATATTAAATAATTAAGACTGTTTTTAAACATCTGAATATATAGAATTTATCTTTATTTAAAAATTAATAAACGTAAATTCAAATAAAATACTAATTAATCTAATATTCTATCAATAATATATATATATATATATATATATATATATATATATATATATATAATGTGATAATTGGTAGTGGTGATGGCTAACGGAGGTGCTTGTGAGTGCTGATTAGAGGCGGTGATTGGTGGTGATTTTGGTTGATGGTGGTGGTTCTAGGTAGTAGCTAGTGGTGGTTGGTAGCGATAGCGATTATGGTTGAGGATAGTGGTGGTTGTGATTGAGGAAGGTGATGGTGGGTGGTGATAGTTTATAATGGTGGACGGTGCCGGTTATGGTTATTGATGGTAATGGGGTGGCTGGTGGTGGTAGTTGAGGTAGGTGAGTGTGTGGTTATGGTTGAGGATGATGGTGGTGGTAGGGGTAATAGGTGGTGGTAGTGGTGGCGGCTATGATTGAGGATGGTGGTGGTGGTAGTTGATAGTGGTAGGCGGTGGCCGCAGTTAGTAATGAATGTGGATGATAACATCTTAATGAAATTAAGTCTTTGTTATAGATCTTAATCTTACAGACCTATTCAGACCCATTAAGTGGTTGTGAAGTAAAAAAAAAAAAAACACTTAATGATTAAGATCTGAATAATTAAGATTCAGACTTTAAAATCAAACGTACTTAATGCCTGAGATCTGGATAATTAAGATTCAGACCTCCATTAAGTTCAAACAAAATAGGAAATATTGCTAATTCAACCCACATATGCAATGATCTACCTATCAATGGTTTCAGGTATCCGCTGTTAAATCAACATAACTCTGGGTAGAGAAAAGAAGAAATACGCAGCAAAACATCTTGATATCGATCAATTTGAAATAGAAACCAAATCGGAACAGTGTAATGTAAAATACTTGAAAGGATTTTTGAAACGCTGAAATCTAAATTACGCACACTTTTGCTCATTTGATATCTATATATCAAGCAATGTGTCCCTCGCTAATATTTAATAAGCCAGTAAATGATTAAGATTAGATGATCATAGCGCATTCAACTAGCCAAGAAGGTAACAATTCCAATATTCAACTATGACTTCTGCTAAGCTGAGAATTTAAATCAATCATGACTTCTCACAATGAGGCAAGAGTTTGATGATGAAGATAAAAGTATTGTGTTAAATAACAGTGTAATTCAGGATTAAATAATATCCTCCTATCTGAAATCACTACCAACCGAAGGCCCAGTCAAGTGAGAAGCTGGAAAAGCCCATACCATACAGAGGAAATCACTAGAGATGCAGAAAAAACCCGGTTTTCCTCAAAGCTAAAGATCCACATCACAGTGCGAGCACCAAAAAGACCAAGAAACAACAGACTCAGTAGCGCATAACTGGACACTGACCTTTCCAAATCTAGTTCTCTATTATGGTGTCACTGTGTGGTCTAACCCTACATCAAACAAACAAAATCAAGCTGGCATGGTAAACAAAAGAAACGAGAAGATAAATAGAAAGAATACCAATGTAGAGGAGCACTTTATGTGGCAGAATTGAATATTTATCAGGTCTCCAGAACCAAGAGGTCCCATCAGTTGGATCGTTGAAGAAAATAAGCATATGGAGTAACACCTGAGCACACTTTACACACGAAAAAATAAAGACTGCGTGCACCTTAATCGAGAACTTCCATAAGACCAGCAGTTTAGAGAAAGCTTCAAGACACAAAAAGAAAATGTTCATGCTCTGCATCTTTCCCAACAGACACAAAAGCATGACACTCGTTCCGTGCCACTTGCACCCTTGAGCCAAATCTAAAATACCCAACCATGTATCGTTGACAACTGAGACCACACATAGGAAGAAATCCACCAATCCAAGCAAGCGTCCAAAGAAATCAAGATAAAATAAGACACTAATGCAAGCAATAAAACAATATTAGCATCAAAGTTAGCACATAAGAAGGGAGACAAGAAATCAAAATGTTCTAGCTGTGCCCTGTTTGTGCCACACAAGGACTTGTATGTATCAACATAGAGAAGATAAAAAGTACACACAAAGTTAAGGACAAAACTCCTATAACAAATGTTTTTTTAATAAGGTAAAATAATTTCATTGATGATGGGGAGGGAACTCCTGTATAAAAGTGGTACACCAAAAGGTACAAGATCATACAAAGAGAAAATCAACTCAAAATTCAAACCCGGGCCCGCACCGCAGAACCAGACAAACAATTTCAAAAATCCGACAACGCAGTCAATTAAAAGTCCAACCATACTAGTTTCACCCAATTCCGACTCCGAATCGATGTTCAAAACTCAAAAACTCACTCTATGAAACTCTAGGCTAAAATCCCCAATTTTCTCTTTAAAACGCATAACCGAATTACCAAAAATGAAGATAGAATCACGAAATATAATCAAAACCGAGTGTAAAACACTTACCCCAATCCATGTGGTGAAAATCTCTTCAAGAATCGTCTCAATCCTAGGTCTATAGCTCCAAATACGAATAAAGTGACCAAACCCTCAATTTAAAGCTTATGCCCAGCTATTTTCGCTTTTGCGAACACATGAGCCGCTTCTGCGGCGTCGTTTCTGCGACACAAATACCTCTTTTGTGTACTCCACTAGCCAGCTGACCCCTCACACCTGCGGATCTCCATCCGCTTCTGCGCAACCGCAAGTGCGAAGCGAAACACATTTTTGCGCTCCAGCTCGCTTCTGCGCCCAAGTCCATCGCTTCTGCGGGGCCGCAGA
The DNA here is from genome assembly GCF_000390325.3 of Nicotiana tomentosiformis. Lineage (NCBI taxonomy): Eukaryota > Viridiplantae > Streptophyta > Magnoliopsida > Solanales > Solanaceae > Nicotiana > Nicotiana tomentosiformis. Next base: position 122,328,752 of record NC_090819.1, read on the forward strand.
TGTACCTCAATTTTTGCACCTGTGAATACTCCAAGTTCCGCCCCTTTTCGTGGGTGCGACAACATTACTGCTTCTGTGATCACTGCACTAGCGCAAAACCAACTGCAGGCGCGCAACACCATAACCAACACTCCTTCAGCAATGTAGCAGAAGACAAAATTTATCTAAACCATGTCTGAAACTTACCCGAGCCCCTTGAGACCCGTCCAAATATACCAATAATACCCATAACTTAACACAGACCTACTTGAGGCCTCAAATCACACATAACAACATCGAAATGACGAATCTCACTTCAAATCAAACTTGAATGAACTTTGAACATTCAACTTCCAAAACTCGTGCCGAAACATATCAAATCAACCCGAAATAAACCCAAATTTTTGCACACAAGCCCCAGATGACATAACGAAGCTATTCCAATTCCCGGAACCATAATATGAATCCGATATAAACAAAGTGAACTTTGAGTCAAACTTATGAACTTTCCAAACCTTCGAATTTTCAACTTTCGCCAATTAGTGTCGGATCTTTCTAGGAACATCCAAATGCAAATCCGGGCATACGCCCGAGTCCAAAATCACCATCCGGACCTAACGAAACCATCAAAACTCCATTTCGAGGTCAAATTCACAAAAGTCAAACATGGTCAACTCTTCCAACTTAAAGTTTCAATGATGAAATTCTTTCTTCCAAATCGATTCCGAATAATCTGAAAACCAAAACCGATGATTCACACAAGTCATAATACATTATACGGATCTACTCGTGCCCCCAAACTACCGAGCGAAATTCAGTCTCATTGCAAAACTAGTTTGACATATGGACAGCTAATAAGTGGGTGGCGATGCCTAAATCAGATCTGGGAATCATTCTCCATACAACCTTTGCAACTTTTTCAACCAAAGGATTAATAAGCTTGCCAAAGTACCTGGCACCAATTAGTACTGAGAAGTAAACTAAGTTTAAGTTACACTCAGCCCTTCATAAAATCAACTCTTTCCTGCACAACAATGTTGCCTTTTAAACTAGTAAACAACCATTCAACTAAACCTTAACGGTGAATTTAGTGCTTGATAACATAGGTACTAATGAAGAACTTTGAATCCATCTTAATATGTGCAAATGCATCAATAGCACAAGTAGCATAAAACATCGTCAGCTAGAATCATTGCTAATTTTAACGGCAAGCATACAGCAGAAGAACAAACGCGTGCAGAGAAATTATTATCTGTTTCCTTCACTGCTTCATCACGTAAGTCGTTTCAGCTGCTGCTAATGCTTTCTTCGTCAGGACTGTTGCATATCTGAAACACTTGATGGTACTGCTGCATATATTTTCTGCTTAATCTCCAATGCAAAAAAAATTGTTTAGTTGAATCCTGAAAATTAATGTTTGGAACAGATATCTAAATGAGGTAAAAGATTACGAATTACATCTGAATGACTTATGTATCATTCACTGCGCAAAAATAAGAACATTCTATCACTTTTCATTTTTATGCTGATATGGGACGCCAGAGGTACCAATGGAGAATAAACTCTTTTTTGCTGTCAGCAACACTTGCAGTATATAAGCAGATATAGGCTTAGGTAAACACTGGTGACTGTGTGCTAGCAACATACAGCTTGAAATGCTCATAAACAGATGAAGTTCCTTGGACCAGTGCTAAGTTGCAAATATTTTGATTCGTTTTTGTTATACAGTGTTGGAAGTCATCATATTGACAAGACATTCAGTCAGACTCACACAGCAACTAGTTACATATTAATTACCATAACAAAAGCTTCATCAAGCACAAAAGTGCCGTAGATCCAACTTGTTAAAAGATTGGGCCAAACCTCTCTTTTAGCGGCTAATTTAGAACCAGGTTAACAAGATGCAGAAAGCATGCCAGGTCCAACTTTCGGTATTTGTTTAATGTCTCCTCACTCAGTCACTTGTATTTCGAGTCTACATGTGGTAAAATTCTAGACTTATTGTAGGATATTTCATAAGTTCAATTTGAGCCTAGAAGAATCCTAGGCTTATCATAGGACCTTTCATAAAATAGAGAACATTGGTGTGCCATCTACATGCATATGTTTGTTTTTCCTTTCAGGTTTTTTGATAAACATAGTCACCTGGCGGTTGTTAAAGAGATAAAAAAACTCGAGGACCCAAATTCATTAGCATATCCATTTCGATAGAAAAATAAACCACATCATACATAATAGAATATTACAGCAGGTATCTGTCTCATTGTACATGTGATGTAAACTTGCAATTCCTCTTTATCCCTTTGGCAAGTCGTGCTAATTCCAGTATATTTTGAGATTCGGCTGTTAACATGAGATAGATAGGTTCATTAAATTCAAGCACATTCTCACATTTGACTGATCTCCTTCTCACCATTGGATTTATTAATCATTGGGCAATTCCCATCTTAAAGTTATCCTCCTCTTAACAGTTGACACTTTAAAAATATTAATCAACTATACCTCAATCTCAAATTAATTCGGAAAGACTATATATATATTTCTATTCATCACAATTCGTCCTACTTCATTCTCATATTATTCTTTTAAATGCACATATTAAAGTAATAAAAGGAACATCAAACTCCAAGTCACAATTGGCTAAACAAAATAATTGAAAAGAAAAATTCCTTTCAAATTTCATTGATGAATCGTATAAACAAAAACAATGAAAATTCAGCAAATTCTTCAAATCCCCAAAACAAAACCCTCCCCCCAAAAAATCAAATTTGCTAACCCCTTCCCCAATCCCCGCCATAGAGGTTACAATAGTTAAAAAGTCAAAATACTAAGCACCTGTGTACTTAAAAAACGACGCCGTAAAGAACCGCTTACAAATCTTCATCATCTGCCCTCTTTTTGGGTTTACGATAATTCTCTTCAAGATGCTTGGCGATGACAAGGCCAGTGTTAACGAGCTTCTGGATATTGGGGACGTTGTAGTTTTGGGCCAAGTACACTCCGAAACCCGTACCCACAACAAACGAGAATGTACTTTTGAAAAATCCCATTGAATTGAAGATCCAATTATTTGCTACTAATTGTTGAGGTTTAGGGTTTTTATGGAGAGATTGATGAAAGGGGAATTATAAAGGTTTGTGTTTGAGATTTGGCCCCTTCTCCAAGGTTCTTTGCTTGCATACTTGCGGAGGTGGAAATGTGGGACCCAATCTGAGTTTTGATGGGGGATCAGTCCAGAAACTTCCAATAGGCTTTATAGCCCAGTAACCGTGAGAGTTAAAGAATTTTTTCTATATACAGTAAAACCTCTCTATAACAGTCTCGTTTGTTCCGAATATTTTTGTACGTTATAATAAAGTAATGTTATAGAGAATATATATTATAACATAATATAAAAATTAATTTCGAAAAATCTTGACTATTATAATGAAGTGTTGTTTTATAGAGATGTTATAGAGAGGTTTAACTGTACATATGATTATATATATTATACATATGCTATATATTCATCGACTTTTTTTAGCTTAAACAGTTAGATGAGTGACTGTTTAAGTTAGTTCTTCAATAAAAAGTTAATTACAAGTTACCAGGGTAACACAAATATCTGATTTTGGGGCCACTATTTAAGTTGTATTCTAAATTCAATTTTTTTTTGCAATTTTACCCATTCTGGATATGACTTTAGACCTACGTGATTGAAGTAGCACAATCCGCATCTAAAGTTACAAATTTTATCTAAAGTTGTAGACTTTAGATAAAAACCTCTTAAGTGCATACAAAAAATAGTATATACTTCAAAAGTACTAGCATTAGGGGCATTTTTGAAGTACATGGGTTTTGCCTCAAGGCCTTTACATTTTATATCATTTGTTCAATTTGATTACATTGTTAACAACGGAGTAGTGCTGCAAATATTTTCAAATGTAAAATTTGTGATCCAAATTTTACCTAGACAAATGTTATTGAAAGTGAACACTTAGCCACCCTCTTTTTTCTATTTTCTCTTGTTAGAAAGATTACCATCCATTTGATGAAAATTAAGCTAACCCAAACACCCTATAGTAAAATTTGGAATATCTGTGTATGTCATTTGCCTCTTAACTGTTTTTACCAATATAGAAGAAATATTGGGCTTCCTTTGTTCATTCTTGTGGGCCTGTATTGATTCAAGTCTGCTCCGAAGGCCCAATACAATCCAGCCCCTTCCTCTTCTTTTTACAAACACAAGCAATATCGAAGGAACTCTCCTTTTCTTATTCTAATGAAACACTTTCCTTTCTTCATCTGAAACAATCAAAAACCTATATTAGAACTCACTACCTTCAAATCTTGTTAGAAAAATTAATATCCATCTCAAAGTAAAAGGCAAGAAAATGAAAATATCTTGTACCACTGTTATTCCTTTCTTTTTTCTTTTGCTGTTCTTATTGTGGGATTGCTGATTTTTTTTTTCTTTACTACCTCAGATGAAATGGAGACCAAGTTCATATTTTGGAGCCAATGGCTGTTTTTTCTATGAGAAAAAAGTTATTGAATAAGTCACTGCCTTCAAATCTTGGTAAAAAAATAAGATCCATCAAGTAGCGAAAGGCAAGAAACCTAATTATTTAATGTGAACTTGTTTGTTTATCATGGTTATTTTGTGTCTGTTTTTGTAGTGGGTTTGCTGATTCTTCTCTTCTTTTTTTTTTCTATGTTCAGATGATTGTAATACCTCAAAGTTTTCCTAAATTCTAACGCCTAACAGGGGTCGTTGGTGTTTCTGGTTTTGTGCATAATTTCTTCTTCACCAGAAGCACCAATTTGCAATAAAGATTCAAACTTTACAAGAAATTGAACTTTTTTCTATGTTGGTTACGACAAGTCACAGTCCTTCAGCTTCAGCTTCCTCATGCTCTTATGGTGGAAATATGGCAGAAAAATCTGATCTTGGATTTGGGGATTTGGATAATTTGTTGCCTGAACTTGCCGGCTCCGACCAGACCCTTTTCCGGTGTATCTCCGGCGATATGGAGGACCCATCAGTCAGCTTGAAACAGTTACTCCAAGGAGGAAATGCAAATGCTGATTTGGGTTGTGGAGTTTCTGTTCAAAGCTCTGGTTTTGAGGTCTCAGCTGCAGGTTCTTTAGCTCATACAGATAATGTCTCTTTTTCTAATTCAAATCTCCTTCTAAATGCTAACATTGAGAAAATTGGATCTGTCATAAACTCAGACAACAAGCAAAATGTTAATTTTGAACACCTGAATGTCAATCTTTTGGCAAGAAATTTACCTCCTGCTTTGAGCTTTCAAGAACAACCATCAGAACAGAATTCTGCTTATGTTAACATGTTAGGCTCATTATCATATGATATAAGTCAAGAACAGCCCCCGCCCAAACGCCACAATTCGGGTACGCTTGGTTCAAGCTTAAGTGCTCTATTGCCTGAAGTTCCATTTTTTGACTCCAGTGGTGACTTATTGCTGAGGAAACAACCATTGGGACAAATGCGGCAGCAAGTCAATTTTCTGCCTTTTCACCAGTTTCAGCAAAAGCCATTAATTGTACCTAAGCTTGAGGCAGCTGGTGGTGGTGGTAATGGTAATTTGATAGTGCCTCGTCATCAACAGCAGGAACAACAATTTATTTATGACCAGTTTTTTCAGGCCTCTGAATTATTACTGGCCGGACAATTCTCAAACGCGCAAATGATATTGGCGCGGCTCAATCAACAGCTCTCTCCCATTGGCAAACCCTTCAAGAGGTCTGCTTTTTACTTCAAAGAGGCTCTGCAGTTACCTTTCCTTTTGCCTTGTACATCCACATCTTTTCCACCAAGAATTCCCACCCCATTTGATTGTGTGCTTAAGATGGATGCTTATAAGGCCTTTTCTGAAATATCTCCACTTATCCAGTTCATGAATTTCACCTCCAATCAACCTATTCTTGAAGCTCTTGGGGATGCCAAGCAAATTCACATAATAGATTTTGACATTGGCTGTGGTGCTCAATGGTCCTCATTTATGCAAGAACTCCGGAGCAGCAATAGAAAGGCAACTTCTCTAAAGATTACTGCCTTTGTATCTCCTTCAACCCACCACTCCGTTGAGATTGGCATCATGCACGAAAGTTTAACGCTGTTTGCTAATGATGTGGGAATCAGATTTGAGCTGGAAGTTATTAACTTGGATTCCTTTGACCCTAAGACTTATCCCTTATCCTCCTTGAGGTCATCTGAGTGTGAGGCTATTGCTATTAATTTCCCCATCTGGTCTATTTCAAGTTGTCTATTTGCATTTCCTTCACTTCTTCACTGTATGAAGCAGCTTTCACCGAAAGTTGTTGTATCATTGGAACGTGGATGTGAACGTACTGAACTCCCCTTAAAGCATCACCTCCTCCATGCCCTCCAATATTATGAGATACTCTTAGCCAGTATTGATGCTGCTAATTTAACTCCAGAGATTGGGAAAAAAATTGAGAGGTCTCTTCTCCAGCCTAGCATTGAGAACATGGTCTTGGGGCGCCTCCGATCCCCTGATCGAATGCCCCCGTGGAGAAACCTATTTGCTTCTGCAGGATTTTCACCTATTGAATTTAGTAATATGGCTGAAATTCAGGCTGAATGTGTTGTTAAGAGAACTCAGGTAGGAGGATTTCACGTCGAGAAGCGCCAGACGTCGCTTGTGCTATGCTGGAAGCAGCAGGAGCTCTTGTCAATTTTGGCTTGGAGGTGCTGAGGAGCTTTATCTAATGAAAGCCAGAAGACTCTTTCCATTTAACAGCTACATTTCCTAGAGGTTTTGACTCTTCAATTTGATAGTCTGTTCAAAATTTAATCTACATTGCTATCACCTCCACTGTTGCCTGTAAATTCTTTTTGGTACATCTAATTCTCCATATGTAGTCTTGACTGTAGGCAAGCATTCCTACGTGTAAACAGAATCTTAACCACTTTCCCTGTTTGAAAATCTGCGTAGTATCTTTCAGCATTTCACTGTGTATTAATTGCTTTCTTTTTTACCTTGTTTAATAATATTAAAAAATCGTCCATTTCTCCATATTTGGGAACAATTGGTAAGTGCTAACAGATATTAACATGATTTATTGGATAAGCAGTATGATAATCCTTTATTGGTGAATGCTAATGTTATCATCCGCTTGTTTGCCTGGTGTCCTTTGCATGTACACTGGATAGTAATGGCATGTTTTTCTGGCTGAGTGTGCTGAGCTTCCTGGTTACAGGAAAGTCACTTCCTATGTAAATAATCTTTTTGTGCTCTTAAAGTGTTGGATACGATGTTTGAATTTTGATAGGTATAGTGAGGTCGGATAAGAACCAGGTTAGAGCTATGTACCGGACAGATCTTTTCTACAGGTCTATACTCTTGTTAGAATTTACACTTGGAAACAATATTCTAAACTTCACTTTATTTTGCTTCCAGGTAGATTAAGGAATCTAGTTTGACTGAACTCCAGCATAGTCCTAATATTTGTAACTTGTAGTATGTTCATATGAATTATGAAATTTAGAAATCTTGTAGTTTTATTGTCATGGATATAGAGGATTATAAATTATTCAGCCGAGTTGGCTTTGAGGCATAATAAGTTGGCGAAATACTTCTATGCTTACTGCATTGCTCAGGAAAATAGGCATGTCTACGCGTTGCAATAATAAACTAAGTAGCCACAGAAATCTCACTAGCTGTTGTCGCTACGTTGCTTATGTTCCTTTTGGTGTAAGTCACTGTCAACACAGATAGTATTTGTATGCTGCTAATGGAGGAATGAATTAATTCTTCTTCAATCAATTCATTTTAGACGGGGGAAGAATTCTTACTAGTTTGGTTCTTCTCAAAGTATGAGCTGATATTGGTTTGATTACTTTCACTGCATTACTGTATATGCATTTTTTGCAAGTTATGAAGCTGTAGTAAATTCTCTAAGGAGAGCCATTTCATATTTTGATTAAACAGCTTTTGACTACTGATTAGTTCATGTCTTGACATAATCTAACATCCTTCCCGCCCAAAGAACAATTGGGCCATGTTATGGTCTTGACTTTTTTGTTTCAGTCCTCTCTAGACATGTGTGTTCATGTTTTATTGAGGTTTATGCTCTTTTATTACTCCCCTTGTCCCATTTCATGACATACTTTCTTTTTTTTAGTCTGTTCCAGAAAAAAGGTCATCCTTTTATGTTTAGAAACAATTTTAGTTTAAGGGTACTTTTTGATAACCTCAATTTTTTTTTTCCGCTCTCCTAATTCGAACTTTCTATTTTACCTTTAATGACATGATTTTATACCCACAAAAATTTCACCTTTACTTTTCTTCTCTTTTAGCAGTCTTGTAGGCCAGTTGAAGACCGAATAAAGCAGCTCAAGCCCCACTTGGGATCTAATCTAAGACAACTCGAGCTAATCGATGTGATGTTTAAGATCATAAGTTTTAATTTTTCTATTAAATAAAAATGAAGTTGGCATAATATAGTTACTGGGTTCCCGGGTAACAGTAACTTTTGTGAAGACCTTATATGTTTATTAAAAAACCCATTAAATATTTATAAATATATAACTGTGAACCCAGTTATTATTGTATATTAATTTGAGATTACAATAGGAACCCATAAAATTCAAATCAGGATCCGCCTCTGATCTTGATTTGCCCGTTTGATCTGATAAACTCACAAGTAAATGTTGCTTAATATTCATTCATATGACTATTGTTATTTCACTTTATTTATGTGATACTGCCCTTTGTAACTGAGACTGGAAAACAGTTGATTGCTCCATTCTATTCTTTATACAAAGGACTTGTAGTAAGTGCGAAACAGTACTTTGCTAAGAATCTACAAATACTAGTGGTAAATGAAGTTGGATAAAAATTATGAAGACTTGGATTTCAAATTTTTATAGAGATAAATTTTTTTTTTTCATCTGCTCAAGTCTTAATGGTCAAAGTTATTTAATATATACGCTAAGAGAATCGAGGTGTAGGCAAATTGACCCGTACATATACACCGTCATTGTATATTTTCTACGACCATTTAATTAGAGCATTCCCTCTAAACTATGGCCCTGGTCCTGTAGGAGAGTCTGAATTTGGAGTGGGTGAAAAAAATAAGGCGCGACAGCTTAGCATTACATTAATTTAACGACTTTGTATTATATTATTGTTGTATTTTGGGAAGTGTTATACGTCATTAATTCAATCATTCTTTTGAAAATACGAAGTTCCCATCATTATTTTAGAAGGGATGTAGGTAATTTGGATTACATAATGCATGCCAAATTATTATTATATACTTCATTCATTGTATTTGTTATCAACATCTTGAATAATTTAGTCCATCCACTTAAGCAAACCACATGGGTCATGTTTGATTGAACTCAATAATCTAATCTAAATTTTGAGCATTTCAAAGTGAACTTTATTAAATCCAACGTAGACTACAAGGCAGGTGGACATGAAATTCATTAAGGAGTGTAGGACCATGTTTTGAGGACTTTTGATTAATTTTAATCCTTTAGCAGTTGGTATAATGTGAACATGACAAATATTAATTAATCATATAATTAAAACCTAGTTGGAGAAGCTAATACGAACAATATGTCGTTTTCATTTGGAAAGACTTCGATACAAAACTTGACAAGTCCGTTCAAGGTTTACAAAAAAAAAAAAATTCGATATAATCCCACGAGTGGACCCTTGGGAGGGTAGTATGTACGCAAATCTTACCCCTACCTTGAGGGTAAAGAAATTATTTTCGATAGACCATCGGCTCAAGAAAAAAAAAAGAAACAATAACAACAAGCAAGTACGCTCAAGGTTTAACAAAATGGAAAATAATAATCCCCAAAATGGAAAATTTGCATTTGGCTTTCAAAGAACTTCTCAATATAGATGAGAAAATTTTCTCAATTCACTCGCTAAAAGAAGTAATTTTTTTCTTGAGTGTAAATGTTTTGTTCCATCACATATAGAGGCAGATGTAGTGTTCTGGGGACGGGGACGGGGATGGGTTCAACTAAACCCATAACTTTCGACGCGGAATAAAAATATGTATGTAAAAATTCATTAAAATTGCAAAAATAATAGATATGAACCCATAACTTTAAAAATATAATAGGTTCAATGGTTAAAACAATAAAAGTTAAACCCATAGGGTTTAAATCCTGGATCCGCCTCTGATCACATAAATTATACTCTTCTAAACGAATTCACAGAACCTTGTGCAATATTTATTCTAAACTTACTGAAATACAACAGCTTAAAAAAGAGAAGACAATACACTAATAATAATCCGACTAAGATATAAAACACATCTAAATGTAATTATATGATTATTTGTCCAGTGTGAGACAATATCCAAAGAGCTCAACTCTTCAAACTATCTAATCTCTAACATTATGCACTAACACTTGGGATCTAATATGTTTTCCGAATAGTTTCTTATATGTCAGTTAAGCATGAAATTCAGCAAGATGAAACAGAAAGCATCCAAGGGCAATTAAAAGAACCAAAGTCCAATGTAACAGCCCAGCCCGCTAGTGATATTGTCCGCTCTGGGCCTAGGTCCTCGAGGGTTTAAAACGCGTCACTAGGATCTAAGGCTTGTTAACTTATATATCCAGCATCCCTCTTGTATTTTGCCGACGTGGGACTCTATCTAATCTGGGTGTTACATCTAACTTGTCAGCAGAGTAGTACATAGAGCAGAGAAAACTTAAAGAAGACAGCAACCAACAGGAAATTTTAGCAGAACTAAGTTTTGATCTTTCAAGGGAGTATTATGCCAAACAGCCAAAAAGTTTAAATCAAAACAGAGTGAGGAAGAGGATCAAAAATAGGCACAAGAGCTGACAAACAGTAGTGTAACAAAAAAAAACTTGCGTTGACAGAGACATTATACAAGACGTACACATGCCGCTCTTTGAAGATACATATCCACTTCCCACTGTATTAAAACAGTGAACCAAACTTACAAAATTCCAATTAAGCCTTTTGGTCGGCAGGAAAAGACGACCTGAAGCTCGTGAAACTCTTGCTTATTAATAGCAGGAATAGGAATAGGAATGTAATTCCAATAAGAGTATCCATGTCCTAAGTTCAGAACATGCCTCCAATTTTGGTTCTTATCTAATATACCAATACATGTATCAAAAGTCGAATATATTACTCACTCATTTTAAGAGAAACTATTCACTTGGGAACTAACATGCTTGTAACCAGGAAGCTCAACACATTCAGAAAGAAAAGCAGGTCATTACTCATTACTATCCAGAAATTGTTAATAGTACTTAGCAATTGTATCAGAACATGGAAAAGATAGAAATTAATACACAGGGAAACTTGGGAAGATACAACACACTGATATTCAAACAGGGATAATAGTTAGGATTTGTTTAACGCGGAAGGCCTGCCTACAGTCAAAGACTACACATACGGAGAAAATGACATAGCAAATGTAAGCAGATTTTTTAACAGACATCAAATTGAAGAGTCAAAACCTCTAGTAAATGTTGCTGTTAAAAGAAAGAGTTGTCTGGCTTCATAAGATAAAGCTCCTCAGCACCTCCAAGACAAAGCTGACAAGAGTTCCCGCTGCTTCCAGCATAGCACAAGAGACGACTGGCGCTTCTCGACATGAAATCCTCCTACCTGAGTTCTCTTAACAAGGCATTCTGCCTGGATTTCAGTTAGATTACTAAACGCAACAGGTGAAAATCCTGCAGAAGCAAATAGGTTTCTCCATGGGGGAATTCGGTCAGGGGATCGGAGGCGCCCTAAGACCATGTTCTCAATGCTAGACTGGAAGAGAGACCTCTCAATTTTTTTCCCAACATCTGGTGTTAAATTAGCAGCATCAATACTGGCTAAAAGTATCTCATAATATTGGAGGGCGTGGAGGAGGTGATGCTTTAAGGGGAGTTCAGTACGTTCGCATCCACGTTCCAATGATACAACAACTTTTGGTGAAAGTTGCTTCATGCAGTGAAGCAGTGAAGGAAATGCAAATAGACAACTTGAAATAGACCATATGGGAAAATTAATAGCAATAGCCTCACACTCAGATGACCTCAAGGAGGATAAGGGATAAGTCTTAGGGTCAAAGGAATCCAAGTTAATAACTTCCAGCTCAAATCTGATTCCCACATCATTAGCAAACAGCGTTAAACTTTCGTGCATGATGCCAATCTCAACGGAGTGGTGGGTTGAAGGAGATACAAAGGCAGTAATCTTTAGGGAAGTTGCCTTTCTATTGCTGCTCGGGAGTTCTTGCATTAATGAGGACCATTGAGCACCACAGCCAATGTCAAAATCTATTATGTGAATTTGCTTGGCAGCCCCAAGAGCTTCAAGAATAGCTTGATTGGAGGTGAAATTCATGAACTGAATAAGTGGAGATACTTCAGAAAAAGCCTTATAAGCATCCATCTTAAGCACACAATCAAATGGGGTGGGAATTCTTGGTGGAAAAGATGTGGATGTACAAGGCAAAAGGAAAGGTAACTGCAGAGCCTCTTTGAAGTAAAAAGCAGCCCTCTTGAAGGGTTTGCCAATGGGAGAGAGCTGTTGATTGAGCCGCGCCAATATCATTTGCGCGTTTGAGAAATGTCCGGCCAGTAATAATTCAGAGGCCTGAAAAATCTGGTCATAAATGAACTGTTGTTCCTGCTGTTGATGACGAGGCACCACCAAATTACCATTACCACCACCACCAGCTGCCTCAAGCTTAGGTACAAATAATGGCGTTGGCTGAAACTGGTGAGGAGGCAGCAAATTGACTTGTTGCTGCATTTGTCCCAATGGTTGTTTCCTCAGCAATAAGTCACCACTGGGACTAAAGAACGGAACTTTAGGCAATAGAAAGCCTAAGCTAGAACCCAGGATACCCGAATTGTGGCGCTTGGGTGGCGGCTGTTCTTGATTCATGTTGTATGATGATGAGCCAAACAAGTTAACATAAGCGGAATTCTGGAACTGGGTTTGGTTTGCCACTATTTGTGGACAAGAAATTTGAGGCTTCTCTTCTGATTGTTGTTCTTGAAAGCTCAAAGCAGGGGGTAAACTCTTGGCCAAAAGATTGGCATTCAGATTTTCAAAGTTATTATTTGGTCTGTTGTTTGAGTCTATGACAGCATAACCAATTTTCTCAATGTTGGCATCTAAAGAAATATCTGAACTAGAAAAGGAAATATTATCAGTACAAGCAAAAGAACCTGCCACTGAAACTCCACCACCCAAATCAGCATTTGCATTTCCTCCTTGGAGTAATTGTTTCAAGCTGACTGATGGGTCCTCCATATCGCCGGAGATCCACCGAAAAATGGTCTGGTCGGAGCCGGCAAGTTCCGGCAACAAATTATCCAAATCCCCAAATCCAAGATTAAATTTTTCTGGCTCCAACCCAAATGAAAATGGCTGCAGCTCAGTCACCAACTCCTCTTTCCGGCCGTCAATTTTTCCAGCTCCGGCGCCGGGAACTCCATTATTTCCAGCATGTTGGCCACCATAAGAGCATGAGGAAGATGAAGCTGAAGGACTAGGACTTCTTGTATCCAACACTGAGACAGATTCATTTCTTGTAAAGGTTAAACCTTTATTGCAAATTGGTGCTTCTGTTGAAGAAGAAATTGAAGGTACATAACTTGAAACACCAAGTACTCCTTTTGCTACTGCTAGGTTGTTACTTTGAGGTATTACAATCATCTGAACATAGAAAAAAAATCAGCTAAACCCACTACAAAAATTAACAGTAAAAGAGGAAGATAATTTGGTTTCTTGCCTTTTTGATACTTGAATGATCTAATACCAAGATTTGAAGGGTTGTGACTTCTGCAATGGTTTTTCTTTCACATATAAACCAAACCCAAGAACAAAAAAAACAGCCATTTGCTCAAAAATATGAACTTGGTCTCCATTTCATCTGAAAAGAAAGAAAAAAATCAGCTCCAAACCACTATAACCAGAGAAAAAAAAAAGAAAAAAAATTTAACATTAGAAGAAGATAATTTCATTTTCTTGCCTTTTACTTCTAGATCTGAAGGGTAGTAACTTCTTCAATAGCTTATCTTCCACAGAAAAACCAACCCCACAACCAGAAAAATACAGCAATTTTGCTAAAAAATATAAACTTGGTCCCCATTTTAGCAACGCCGGCTATAGCCAATAAAGCACATGCTTTAGCCCCAAAAAATTAGGGGCCCCACTCTTTATCAAGGTTATATGTTTATTTAAAAAAAAGTATTTTCAAGTTAAAAAATACTACTCCTACTTATTTTGATTACAAGGAAATATATCTCCTAATAATTGTTTGACAAAAAAAAAAAAATCTCTTTTTGTCTTCTCTAATAAAAAAAATTATATAGATTTTTTCACTTCCTATTTGGAATCCGCAATACTTAGTTTCTTTGTTTACCTTTCTCACCGTAAATGTATACGACTTTACTACTATAATATTTTTACTGTCTTCCTCCAAAAAGACCCACTTACAATATTATTCTGGAAAAGTTAATACTCTCTAGTTCACTTTAATTGATTTTTTTAGCTTTTTTTATATATATTAATAAATTTATTTTTTGGTATTAATTAATAATAAAATTAATCATATTAATCTTAATTTGCTCATTGAAAATATAACAAACGATTTCTATATTTTTTACTCCAAAGACAACTTTGGAAAGGAGAAGTTAATTCCTTCTTGATATCTGAAAAAATCAAATATTGTGGATTACAAAAAAAATAATAAAAAAATCACTTAAAGTGGACCGGATGGAATATGATTTTGTATTTTTTTGAATAACATACATTGCAAGGATTGCATTGAAGCACCAAGTAAGTATTTATTTTCAGATCAAGTTACATAATCATAAATTACGTGTCAGTTATATAACGTATAATAAATGCAATAAATAGCAGTAACATGCAGAAGCTGAATAAAAAAATCATTACGGGTAAAAATACATATTTAACCCATATCCCTTATATTATATCTCACATCTGAAAATTATTCACTTGCTCTCTCAATTACATTGTAGAGTCGTACTATTCTATTTCTGGCAGATCAATATTGTGTCTACATGGAAGAAGCGCTATCAACGTCAGTAAGATTTCTATTTTCTTTTACTTCTCAATTATTTTCGTTCAATTACTATTCTTTTCTTTTATGTTGCTTATATTTGGAAAATGAGTTAAATTGGTTGTTAGTGTCCCGAAATATAAATTAATTTTTTTGACCATCAAAATTATTTTTTGGATTAGACAATATAATTATTAAAATGATTAAATTTTCGTAATGCAAATTTCAACTTTTTAGTTCTGTAAATATTATTTACAGTAGGAAACTACAAAAAGTGTTTGCTAATAAAAGAATTCGCTAAAAATATTTAAAAATCGCAAAAAGTGTCATTAAATAAGCATCGTGAGTAAAACAAAGGAGTGAAATGGGAGGTTGGACGGGGGAGGGAGGAAATCATTAGGCTCAAATTAAGAAATTATAACCTTTTTGTAGTTTCTAACTATGCATCGTGTCGATGTCTCAATATCCTTTTTAAATTTTTTCATTTCACGAGTATCTCAAGACCTACGCGTAACATGTTACTCCCTCCGGTCCATTTTAAGTAATTTTTTGGCACTTTTCACACGTATTAAAGAATTCATCTTTTAACATTAATTAATAATAAAATTGATCATATTAATCCTAATTTGCTCATTCAAAATATAACAAAGTACTCATAGGCTCTTTACTCCAAAGTAACTTTGAAAAAAAAAGTTAATTCCTTCTTGATATTTGAAAAAATTAAATATTGTGGATCACAAAAATAAATGGGGAAAAAAAATAATTAGGCAATATTCAAGAAAAATTTCAGAATCCTAGCAGGAATTAGTAATTAACAAACTAGCTCCTAATTAATTACAGTCCCGACCAAAACATATAATGTTGGACCAAAAATTAAGTTTTCACATGTGTGAACATATTCTAATCAAACAAAGGACTGAAAATCAGTCCTATTAATTACTTAAAATTAGTCCTATTAATACTCATCTCTACCAAAACGTTTGATCAGATTATACAACCCATTTAATTACCTTCAATACATATCTCTCTTCTAACATTAATGTCACACCCAAAAAGCATATATGTATGAATCATCCAAAGGAAAATAGCACTTATTTTAATTTTTTTAGTTGCTATTTTCGTATATAGTAATAAAGATATAATTAGATTAATGAAATATTATAAGTATTTTATGGATATGTAAACTTAAAGTTATTTCCATAGTAAATGTGTTTGTTTCAATATCCTAATAGTATATTTATACACTTATATGTTATTGTTTGTACATAATGTACATCAAATATAAATTTAAAATATATCACATATGCGGGGTATATATTTCAAATGTCAAATATACTTAAACTATATATTGATCTCATCAAGTATATATAATTATACATTAAATATACATAATGCATATATTGAATATGTATATTTGTTTATGTCACGACCCAAAATCCAACTAGTCATGATGGCACCTAACTCATCCCATTAGGTAAGCCAATTTCTAACTAACTAATTTCACTAATAATTATTAAAGCAATTTAAGTGAATAAAGATTCTGATCTTATACAATCCCCAAGAATTGATAGTACAAATCATGAGCTTCTAAAAATAGAGTATACAAAGCGAAAATGAATTAAATACATAGTCTGTTTGAATAATACATAAACATAGCTTTTATAAATCTAATGTTACCCTGAACAAGAGGCAGCTACAACAGGAACGCAGGTACATCTTTAATCCCGCAACCATCGAGCACAAATACAACAACAGCCAACATCTGCACGCAATGTGCCGAAGTGTAGTATCACTACAACCGACCCCATGTACTGAGTAAGTAACAATTCTAACCTTAGGTTGAAAGCAGTGACGAGCTTCTACCAAGGTCGGGGTCCAAAATCACTAGTCCACACCAGTCCATAACAACATAAAACAAATAATACCAGAAGAAACACATATATAAAATACTCAGCCAAATCATGATTTCAAAAATAATAGTTCTTCCTTTCAAATACATCAGTGAAAACCCAAATCGATTGCCGAAATTACCAAAAATATGAATAAGTTTGAAAGCAATTAATTTTTCCAAAAACCTTTTCAATAATAAATAAAATATCTCATTTTCTTTCCCAGATAACCAGTGTAAAATAAATGCATCACTATGCCCATCTGTCAGTATGTGTGAGAAATCATGAATAATGTGATACCGTATAGCATGAGGAAACACATCTCTATGCATATATCTCATGTATGCATGTCAATGCAATGTATCTCAGATTTTGCACTCATGTACTCACACACTCTCAGAGTACTCAATCTCATTTTCTCGCAATTCTCTCTTACTGTGCTCAGCACACTCAATCACTCAGCGCTATACAATACATGATGCGCTGTGCAGCCCGATCCCTGTTTATAGTCGACTGAGCTCACTGGGAGTGTACAGACTCATGAGGGGCTCCTACAGACCAAGCGCTATAAGCACGGACAACTCACGTGCTGCACAGATAACTCACGTGCCATAACATAAATATCTGGATCCGCACGGCCAACTCACGTGCTGCACGGCCAACTCACGTGCAATAATAATATAAGGATCCGCACAGCTAACTCACGTGCTACACGGCCAACTCACGTGCAATAATAATATAATATATATAAAGCCAACATCGCTTGCTGCGGCTTGCAGTCCGATCCCAAAAATATCCTCACAATCATGCATTCGGCCTCCCTCATTCATCAATCTCTCTAGTCTCTCTTTCATTGGCTCACAATGTCATGAGAATAGCCAAAAATGGTGATATCATGTATCAATAAATAACAACAGAGACTGAGATATGATATGCAATGAAATGAATATGACTGAGTATGAATTTTCATTTTAAAATAAATATTTCACAACAATATGACCTATGTGGGTCCCAATAATACTGGCACATAGCCTCAACATGATTATTTTTTTTAATATGCTTTTCAGCTCAATTTCTTTAACTCATAAAACCGCATAAAAATGCCAAGATTATTTAACTACAAAATTTCACAGAAATAATTATGTCCCAATTTCTATAGTGCACGCCCACACGCCCGTCACCTAGCATGTGCGTCACCTCCCAACAATTCACGAAATACATATATTCAGGGTTCATACCCTCAACTCCAAGATTACAAGAGTTACTTACCTCGAACAAGCCAAATTCAATGTCGAGAAAGCTAAGCAATGCTCCAGAAATTCTATTCTGAGCGTATCAACTTCCAAACGGCTCGAATCTAGTCCCAATTAATTTGATTCAGCTCACAAAAATTATAGGAATTAATTCCATATCAAAATACTAATATTTTTTTTAAAAAATCCGAAATTACGCCCCAAAAAATTTCCGTGGGACCCACGTCTCAGAATCCGATAAAACTCATAAAATCCGAACCCACATTCAACCACGAGTCCAACCATACCAAAATTACTCAAATCCGACCACAACTCGGCCTTCAAATCCTCAATTAAAATTTATGAATATATCTACTATTTTCAACCCAAAACATTAATTTATTGATAAAAATAATAATAGATTAGTGTAATTTAACCAAAACCGAGTGAGAATCACTTACCTCAATCCATATGGTGAAAATCGCCTCAAAAATCGCTTCAATCCTATCTCCATAGCTCCAAATATGTTAAAATGGCCGAAACCTCGAAATATATCTTCTGTCCAGGCATTTACTCTTCGCGATCGCGAAGCACAAAATATTTCAGCCCCAAAATTGCTCTTCGCGATCGCGGAAAACCATTCGTGATTGCGAAGAACAAACTCCCCCAACTCTTCGAGACAACCTCTAGTATATTGGTCATAACGTTATGTACAAAACTCCAAATTACAAATGGTTAAACTTTCTGAATACTAGACACCAAGGGTTACAACTTGTATTTGTTTTGCATCTACCAATTCCTTATATATTTCTAGATATAAGCTTCCAAAGTCAACCATATGCAATAGAGATTTCCAAACTCTTCCCTGATAGCCTATAGTGTATCCACCATAATATTTTTTACACAACTCCAAATAACAAATGGTTTATATTTATGAAAACTAGACATCAAGGGCTACAACTTTTATTTTTGTATCATCTCCAAATTCATTATAGATTGTGAGATATAAGCTTCCAAAGTCGGGTCAGTGTAACAGAGATTTTGTTCTATGCGATCGCGAAAGAGCTTCCGCGATTGCGATTCACAAAGTTCCAAACTGCTGTTTACTCTTCGCGAACGCGACCAAATGTTCGTGATCCCGATGCACACATCTGAAGGCAGAAACTAGCAACTGAAAATGGCCTAGAAATAGTACGAAACCACCCCGAAACTCACCCGAGCCTCTCGGGACCTCAACCAAATATACCAACAAGTCCTAAAACATCATACGAATTTAGTCGAAGCCTCGAATCACATCAAACAACGCTAAAATCATGAATTACACCCCAATTTAAGCCTAATGAACTTTGAAATTTCTAGTTTCTACAAATGACTCCGGAACCTATCAATTCACGTCCGATTGACCTCAAATTTTGCACACAAGTCATAAATGACGTAACGGAGGTATTCAAATTTTCAGAATCGAATTCTGACCCCGATATCAAAAAGTCCAACTCCCGGTCAAAACTTCCCAAAAATTTAACTTTCGGCATTTCAAGCCTAATTTCACTACGGACCTCCAAAAAAAATTCCGGACACGCTCCTAAGTCCAAAATCACCATTCGGTACTATTGGAATCATCAAAATTAAATTCCGAGGTCGTTTACACATAAGTCGATATCCGGTCACTATTTTAACTTAAGCTTTAAACCTTGGAACTAAGTGTTCCAATTCATTCCAAAACCTCACCGGACCTGAACCAATTGCCCCGACAAGTCACACAATAACTGTAAAGCCCAATTTGAGCAGTAAATGGGGAAACAGGGTTGTAATACTCAAAACGACCGGACGGGTCGTTACATTCTCCCCCACTTAAACATACGTTCGTCCTTGAACGTGCCAAGAGTTGTTTCCAAGACATCAAATTACTGTTCTATCTTACCACACACGTACTCGGGGTTGAACCCACGTCACCCTATTCCATATGAGCTTGACAACACAATACAACTGAAATCATTGATTTAACTTTAGCCCATAAACCTTGGAATTTAATTTTCAACCTTTAGAATTTCTTTCAAGACACAAATCTCACATTTACACACCGTATAAGTCCGAACAAGTTGCATCGAGCTATAACTATAATCACGGATATAATCAACCAACAGATTACACAACTCGCATGCTCGTAGCATCATTCCTGATCGCAGTGACTACTCCAAAACCAATCGCATACTAGTATTAAACCCATATCGAACCAAACCTCATCCAAAACCTTCGTACACTGTTGATAATAAAAGAAACATGCGAAATTTAATGATTACTTACCAGATCAACAAGTCACGGAGCCCTCTCGTCCCAACTAGAACCATAATCCCTTACTGAGCCGAATTTCAATATTATACTCCCAAATATACCGAAATCAAACTTGATAGTACCCATTCTAGGTCCAATGACCTTATATTACTAAACACAACTGTTCCATAGACACGCCTCACCAATATAACTCAGAGCCACAACTCGTGCCATCTGTGCACTAATACGCAACAATTCAAATGTACCCAGTCATGGAAAATGACTCAAATGAGAGAACTGTCCCGCCAGATTAATAAGTACCTCCACAACGAAACACTGAAAATTCATCATACACTGTAGAACCATCACCAGATTCTAATACGAGGTTCATGTTATATACTCCGAGCCACCTTCCTCCGAATTAATAACGACGGAGAGGCAAATGACAAAAATACCACACAAAATCTGAAAGGACATAACCATTATGCTATCGATCATGCAATACCCAAATACTCATCTCACTCAAAATTCGCTATAAAGCTCAAATAGAATCGCACCATATGTGCATATAACCAACGAATCACAGCTCCTCGTAGCACAAAACTGCAACTCACATATCATTTGAGGGCACGAATAAGTTCAATATCAACCGAATGACACATCCCTAAATAATGGCAGTATGGAGCCAACCATTCCGGCTCGATGTAGAGTACACATCTTAATTGGGCCTACCTATGGACCCCAAAATCAACTCGGATTACCCACAATTAGATAAAAATCCCTCCGAAAATCCATAATGACTGAATCATAACATATTTTATCATCTGGCTAGCTCAGGCCACAACTTCACTGTCCATAACCATGAAACAATCTGCTCATCGGAACTCCCAATCCCCAAATCCATAAAACACGTGAATCACCATATTTGATTCAATCTCCACCGCCCGAATGCCTAACAACTCTCTCATACACGATCATCCCATGAGAAATACTTTAAAAGTTCTTCCGTGCCACTTAGCAAAATTTGAATATCAGCAGTTTATCAACCATGTGAGTACCGCAATACTAATAAAACATCTGTTAGTCAAAATAAAATATGCCTTCTGAAATACGCACCTTTCTCATACACCTAGTAGTAATCGTATTCATCTAGTCATTTGGAACAGCCCATATTGTCTAAGAATTCATGACCATTCTGCCCAAATTTCGTTACCTTCCTTCAAGACTGAACTGCCACCTTGTACATGTAAATCTAACTTCCGCACAACACATACCATCTATCTTGCCATCATGTGAAAAGTACAAGAATCTCATTATCAACTCTGGTCACCAGCAAATTACATATCCAGTTAGTTAGAAACCTTTATCTTGCTTCCTTCCAAGAGAAAATCACAATACACAATACGTTTCTCACACCAGTAGAAAATATCCGCTTCCAACCATGGTAGAAACCATCAAGAACACTTTGAAATCCATCTGCACATAACCAAGCTATTAGAACTAAATTCCTCTAACTCGACCAAACCACGTAGGTCACCAAACCTAAGAATATTACCACCAAAACATTTGTAAAGTCTCACCACATCATAATTACCCATATAAATACCACAACCAAAATACCCACTCTGAAAATACCTTATTTGAGTCTAAGGCCGTTTTATTCACCTTCCTGATACCAAAATATAAAATCCATAATGATATACAAAAATGTCACAAGTCTCGACACCATCCAACTTAAATCTCAGATTTTAGCAGCAAAACAATCCGCCAAAAATTCTCAATTGTTACATATAAATCTCGAATCCATTAGACCTTTCTCGAGAATTATCCCCTTTGTTCAAATCCACATTACACCGCCAAATGGGCCAAAAGACACGTGCCTCATTAGCACAACAACTCTCAAAGAAGTAACTCTACTTTAATACCACCTATCAAATTCATACTCTGTGCGCACTACATCATTCACAAATAATAACTCACTCATCCCACAATTTTCATATACTCATAAGTGCAATATAACCCGTATCCAGGAATTTTATTATTCGAGTCGTCATCGATCTCAACTTTTGCAAGTCATAACTAACCCACCAGTATGCCTCAGCCCAAAACTTAACCTTTACATATAATCATGAAATTGAATTATCAATAGCAGGCTCCCCCACTTGGCTCAAAGCCATAGATTAAAATATTTCATAACTCATAATACCTATACTCTATTACCGTCATAATGCCACAGTCAGTTCAACGAATTTTCTTCTCAAACTCATGCAACGCCAACTATAAAAAAAATACCCCAAATCATCCGCTAAGCTCGCAATCATTCTCTTGACACTCAAGTCAACTTTTTCAGCCAGATTCAACTTTAAATCTCCACACATATGCCCCACTAGAAGAAAAGAAACTCTTCACTCACATCATAAGGAATACACCTACGTAGATTACTCCGCAGGGAATAACCCACCTGCTTAACCTCAAATTGGTATCTTGATATACCCTTTCACAGTCACAATTACTATGCAATCACTTAGTCTATCTAAGTCCAAACTCACTAACCAGACATAAGAATTTAATTTGTCCTAAAATTTAAACAATCGTGAAAGATCCTTCAAAACATTCACACTCGAGACTGTACGTCACATCAAAACGAAAATCAAGCACCCAATGGACTTTTTTACATTTCAAGGAAACACGTTTTGTCACATTCAAATCGTCTTAACATATCCCGCGGTTACATCATATTCATCACAAAGCCATTTCACCGCTCATCGAGCCACAAATTCCACTGTAGGATCATTACCGGACATATGAGTCCAATTGTACAGGTTACAACTGAAGCTACCGAGCTCAAGCTACGGTCTAACCATGGCCTCAAGTCCTCCAGACTGGCCCATCACCAAAACACAGAATACTCACCTCGAACTTCGTTCATGGAATCACAAGCCGGCGATGCACAGCTGATACCGAGTGCTCATGTGCGCATACAAATACGTGGAAGGAATTCAAAGAGTTTATGTCTCAAGCTAAATCAATCTCGCACGATAAGGAAAAAAAGATGGGAAGTATATATCCTAAATGCCCTGTAGCCTCTCGAAGATAAGTATGGACGTCATCATACCGATCCGCAAGACTCTACTAGACACTTGCTCATGACTTATAGAACCTATGAACCTAGTGCTCTGATACCACCTTGTCACGACCCAAAATCCAACTAGTCGTGATGGCACCTAACCCATCCCATTAGGTAAGCCAATTTTTGTCACGACCCAAAATCCAACTAGTCGTGATGGCACCTAACTCATCCCATTAGGTAAGCCAATTTTCAACTAACCAATTTCACTAATAATTATTAATGCAATTTAAGTGAATAAAGATCCTGATCTTATACAATCCCCAAGAACTGCTAGTACAAATTATAAGCTTCTAAGAATAGAGTATACAAAGCGAAAATGAATTAAATACATAGTGTGTTTGAATAATACATAAACAGAGCTTTTATAAATCTAAGGCTACCCTGGACAAGAGGCAGCTACAACAGGAACGCAGGTACTTCTTCAATCCCGCAACCATCGAGCACAACAACAACAACAGCCAGCATCTATACGCAATATGCAGAAGTGTAGTATCACTACAACCGACCCCATGTACTGAGTAAGTAACAACCCAGCCTTAGGTTGAAAGCAGTGACGAGTTTCTACCAAGGTCGGGATCCAAAACCACTAGTCCACAACAGTCCATAATAACATAAAACAAATAATACCAGAAGAAACACAGAGATAAAATGCTCAGCCAAATCATAATTTTAAAATTAATAGTTCTTCCTTTCAAATACATCAGTGAAAACCCAAATCGATTGCCGAAATTGCCAAAAATATGAATAAGTTTGAAAGCAATTATTTTTTCCAAAAATCCTTTCAATAATAAATAAAATATCTCATTTTCTTTCCCAGATAACCAGTGTAAAACAAATGCATCACTATGCCCATCTGTCAGCATGTGTGAGAAATCATGAATAATGTGATACCGTATAACATGAGGAAACACATCTATATGCATATATCTCATGTATGCATGTCAATGCAATGTATCTCAGAGATTGCACTCATGTACTCACACTCTCTCAGAGTACTCAATCTCATTGTCTCGCAATTCTCTCTTACTGTGCTCAGCGCACTCAATCACTCAGCGCTATATAATACATGCTGCGGCGTGCAGCCCGATCCCTGTTTATAGTCGACTGCACTCACTGGGGTGTACAAACTCACGAGGGGCTCCTACAGCCCAAGCGCTATAAGCACGGACAACTCACGTGCCATAACATAAATATATGGATCTGCACGGCCAACTCACGTGTAATAACAATATAAGGATCTGCACGGCCAACTCATGTGCAATAATAATATAAGGATCCGCACGGCCAACTCACGTGAAATACTAATATAAGGATCCGCACGGCCAACTCATATACTGCACGGCCAACTCACGTGCCATAATAATATAATATATATAAAGCCAACATGGCCTGCTGCGGCGTGCAGCCCGATCCCAAAAATATCTTCACAATCAGGCCATCGGCCTCTCTCAGTTATCAATTTCTCCAGTCTCTCTTTCATGGGCTCACAATGTCACGAGAATAGCCCAAAATAATGATATGATGTATCAATAAATAACAAAAGAGACTGGGATATGATATGCAATGAAATGAATATGACTGAGTATGAATTTTTATTTTAAAATAAATATTTCACAACAATATGACCTATGTGGGTCCCAATAATACTGGCACATAGCCTTAACATGATTTTTTTTTAATATGCTTTTCAGCTCAATTTCTTTAACTCATAAAACCGCATGGAAAATGCCACGATTATTTAACTACAAAATTCCACAGAAACAATTATGTCCTAATTTCTATAGTGCACGCCCACACGCCCGTCACCTAGCATGTGCGTCACCTCCCAACAATTCACGAAATACATATATTCAGGGTTCATACCCTCAACTCCAAGATTAGAAGAGTTACTTACCTCGAACAAGCCAAATCCAATGTCGAGCAAGCTAAGCAATATTTCAAAAATTCTATTCTACGCGTATCAACTTCCAAACGGCTCAAATTTAGTCCTTATTAATTTGATTCAGCTCTCAAAAATTATAGGAATTAATTTCATATCAAAATACTAATATTTTTAAAAGAATCCGAAATTACGCCCCAAAAATCACCTGTGGGGAGCACGTCTCGGAATCCGATAAAACTTATAAAATCCGAATCCACATTCAACCACGAGTCCAACCATACCAAAATTACTCAAATCCGACTACAACTCGGCCTTCAAATCCTCAATTAAAGTCTATGAATATTTCTACTATTTTCAACCCAAAATACTATTTTGTTAATAAAAACAATAATAGATTCATGTAATTTAACCAAAACCGAGTTAGAATCACTTACCCCAATCCATATGGTGAAAATCGCCTCAAAAATCGCTTCAATCCGAGCTCCATAGCTCCAAATGTGTTAAAATGGCCGAAACCTCGAAATATATCTTCTGTCCAGGCATTTACTCATCGCGATCGCGGAAAATGCTTCGTGAATGCGAAGCACAAAATATTTCAGCCCCAAAATTGCTCTTCGCGATCCCGAAGAACAAACTCCCCCAACTCTTCGAGACAGCCTCTAGTATATTGGTCATAACTTTTTGTACAAAACTCCAAATTGCAAATGGTTTAACTTTTTGAAAATTAGACACCAACGCTACAACATTCATTTGTTTCTCATCTCCCAAATCTAGATATAAGCTTCCAAAATCAGCCCTGTGCAACAGAGATTTCCAAACTCTTCCCAGATAGCCTATAGTGTATCCACCATAACATTTTTTACACAACTCCAAATGACAAATGGTTTACATTTCTGAAAACTAGACATCAAGGCTACAACTTTCATTTTTGGATCATCTCCAAATTCCTTATAGATTGCGAGATATAAGCTTCGAAAACTAGAGATTTTGTTCTACGCGATCGCGAAAGAGCTTTCGCAATCGCGATTCACAAGGTTCCAAACTGCTGTTTGCTCTTCGCGAATGCGACCAAATGTTCGCGATCGCGATGCACACCTCTGAAGGTAGAAACCAACAACTTAAAATGGCCTAGAAATGGTCCGAAACCACCCCGAAACTCACCCGAACCTCTCGGGACCTCAATCAAATATACCAAGTAGTCCTAAAACATCATACGAATTTAGTCAAAGTCTCGAATCACATCAAATAATGCTAAAACCATGAATTACATCCCAATTTAAGCCTAATTAACTTTGAAATTTCTAGTTTCTACAAACGACTCCGGAACCTATCAATTCACGTACGATTGACCTCAAATTTTGCACACAAGTCATAAATTATATAACAGAGGTATTCAAATTTTCAGAATCGGATTCCGACCCCGATATCAAAAAGTCACCCTCCGGTCAAACTTCCCAAAAATTCAACTTTCGGTATTTCAAGCCTAATTCCACTACGGACCTCCAAAAAAAAAATCGGACACGCTCCTAAGTCCAAAATCACCATACGGAGCTATTGGAATCATCAGAATTAAATTTTGAGGTCGTTTACACATAAGTCGATATCCGGTCACTATTTTAACTTAAGCTTTAAACCTTGGAACTAAGTGTTCCAATTCATTCCAAAACCTCACCGGACCCGAATCAATTGCCCCGGCAAGTCACACAACAACTGTAAAGCCCAATTTGAGCGGTAAATGGGAAAACGGGGTTGTAATACTCAAAACGACTGGCCGGTCATTACAGTTTATACGTTATGTATACAAAATTATACGTTGCATTGACATAAAACGAGTTCCGCATAGGCAAATATACATAATATATTCATTACATATGTATAATATTTAAAATTACATTATAAAAAAAATATCACATATGTATATATACGCCTTCGAACATGGAATAAAAATGTGAATTTACTTAGACTGTGTTTGATATAATAATGAAAAAGGGGATTCTAAGAGCGAAAACTTCCATAAAAATGGTAAGTATAGATTAATGATGGGAGAGAAATATGTATAAATTAATATGGTTCAAAATTAATTCCTTAAATTGTGGACTATGTTTAAAAATTTGAAGAGTACATGATTTTGAAAAAATATTGTAATTGTAAATGAATGTGCTCTTTTTGGAATAAAATAAAAGTAATGATCTTTATTTAAATATTATTTAAAAAGTAAGTGACAATGTAAAAAACTCAAAATAAATAAAGGCCAAAAAATCACTTAAATGGACCGGAGGAAGTAATATTTAACGACAACTTAAAAGCTCAAGCTAGAATAGTTTGTACAAAATCCTTCCTTTTATTTCTCATAATCATTACCATTAATCAATATTAATAACAAAAAGATTTTAAAAAAATCAAGAGATCATATTGAATTTGGATATTCTAGAGCATGGACGACAGATCGCACTATTCAATTTCAGGCTCAAATGATCTTTTGGATCATAACTTCTAATCATCTGGTAATTAAAAACAATATTTCCCATATTAAATTATGAATACATATAAATACGTTCCTCCATACACAAAAACAAACACACACAATTTTCTATCAACTTTGTACTTGTACTTCTAAAAATATTATTCATTCATTAATCTCCCATGGCCAACATAATTATAAACTTCCTGTAATCTCTCTTCTTGTGATAATGGTCATGTTAATGTTGGCACACACAATTTTCACGGTTTCTATGACATGTAAATAATTTGTTAAATAATAAGTTTTCTTTTTCATTTTTAACTGAAATGCTTCATCTTAAAAAATGTGTTTAAGTTGGCACTTTAAGATCAATTTAAGAATACGATATTTCTTTTTTCTATTTTAATTATTTTATAATATTTGCTGATACAGTCGCTAAATAAACACACACACACATAAATTTAAAACCGCACATGCATTATCTTGGGAAATGAATTAACTTAATTAAGAATCTGTAAGAAATATAATTACGTTTTTTCTAACTTTTTAGCAATAAACTACCTTATTGTTTGCGTAAGATGGTTGGTGGATTAAAACTATGTTTCTACTTTCTAAAGCTGAATTGTTACTACTTCACTGCAACTTAAATTTTAAAACAAGTTCTCTACTGTCAGGGCGGATATAGTCTACCGACTACGAGTTTATCTGAACTCCTAATTTTCGACGCGGAGTACAAATATATACATAAATCTTAGTAAAATCTCAATAAATATTAAATTTGAATCAATAATTTTAACAATACAATTATTAAAATTGTTTTGATAGCGGTGGAGAAGAAGAGAAAGATAATGAATTTAAAATTTTGATAAATTAATTTAAAAAATATTTAAAATGGGACTCACTAATTACACATGTCAAGCAATAAAAGGCTTAGCATGTGATGTGTAATCCTTGTCAGCGCAGTTGAGGTTCACGCTCTAGTGGAAGTGTTTAAAATATAGGTTTTGATCAAGTAGTGGTGTTCAAATAAAAAAAATATAAGTTTGTTTATCGGGTTCACCAACACGTGCAAGTTTAAGTGACTCCAAAGATATTTTGCCTTAAGAAATTCAAACAATAGAATTTTTACAATGCCTACAAGAATACTTGATGCCCTTAATAAAAAAAGAAAACCGGGAAAGAATATTTATACACTAGATATTTCATAGTAACGTGAAAGTAGGATAGCAACAGGATTTTTTTTACCGGATATAATGTGGAGATTACTATATAGGAATTAAATAATAACAAGATATATTATTTAATGAATATTTTTTTTCTTTTAATCTTTTTTTGAAATTTAAAAATAGTAAGCGATTTTGTAAGGAATTTTTGAAATAAGTTATTTATCTTATTATGCTATTATTATTCAATAATTTCTTATATAGTTAGAACAACCCTCACAAATTGTGAATACTAATTTGTTAAGAATTATTCGGATTGAGGATGTGACGTCATCATTCACCGGAATTGAAATATTTGTAAGATCTGAGTCACAATTGTATCAGTTAAACAAATTATTAGAGTACTAAATTAGTAATACACTCTCACATGGCCGTATATCCTTCGTGATGATTAACAATGATTACAATATCGGGTACCCTGTCACATATTTAATCTCGCTTAGATATGTTTGCAAGCGAGATAATTGTCTTTTCAACATAGCTATATTTTATGATATTAGTTTTGAAAATATTTTCGCTATCATAATATTATCATAACTCTGTTAAAGGCTTAATAATTTTATGAATGTTTTGTTTATTTGTATTAAAAATAAAATATATGGAGTATAATTTAAATATGTGTTTTGTTTTGTATTAGATAAACTTGGATGACTTTTTATTTTCAGTTTTAACATTAGCGTCCTTAAAAGACTTTCAGAATAAACTATTTTAACCAAACGTAAAATAAATAATCTTATATTTTATCCCTTCGAAAGAACGAGCCCTAAATCTGTTTGTATTTGTCGAAAACCTGTAGAACAAAAGGGTGAAGGGGGGGCCTAGAATGGAAAACATTTACGAAAAAGAGTGTCCCTTTGCTTCGCAATGTTGTCCTCTGTGACTTCAAGTTATTCATTTCTTAAAGAGAGAGTTTCACAGGTCATAAATTTAACAATACATCAAAAGAAGACTTTCAAACGAAATTGCATATTTCTTAATATATTCAATATGAAAAAGCAATGACATTCCATTTTGTTTTTAGAAAGAGGAAAAACACATAAGGAAATAGAAAATAGTGACTTGAGAAGAGAGCAATGTAAAGTGAAACATTTCTACACCAAATTGATCTCTTTGTCTGGGGCGGCCCGTACATAAACCAAGTAAAGGCCCTACATTTATGGGGGGCTATTTTTGGTTTTTTTTATATATATATATATATATATAATAAAATAAAAATTAAAAAAAAAACTATAAAGTGAAACAATACGTGGGAAGTTTGCATAAAAAGAGAACACAAATTTGAGATAGTGGACCACAACTTTCTCGAGCACAACATTCTCGAGCAAAGTGAAAACAGACGTGTGCACTATTCCACTATATTATATTTTTATACTTTGTTCTTCAATTCATACCTTCATTCTTCAACAGCCAAAGATCAAGCATTATTGTGGAGTTTCAGAGTTCAATGTATTGATTCAAAAAATAATGGAGTATTTTTTATTCGTTCTATTTTCATAATTCAAGTCTTACGACAAGCATACTCGAGCAGAAAATTTAATTTGATATCAAGTTATCCGTTCTTGAACCAGGTTCTATCATTCTATCTTTTTATTATTTTCTCATCTAAAATTTAATATTTTGCTATTTAGTGTATTTTTAGATTATTTATTAGAAGATAAGTATGCCAAATAGAAAGTATGAATCTGGTTATGAAAACTCAAGAAAAGAAGAAGAATTCAAAATCTAATACATTCTCAAAAAGGTGCTCTTGATAAATTTAATAATATTCAAGTAGAAAAAGAACAAGCAAGTGACAAGTCGGAAATAGATCCTCAAAAAAATCAAGAGCTTATGAATGAAATAGATAATTCAATTCCTATAAATATATATGATCCTAGTCAATAGACTAATGTAGATACAAAGTTGAGAGGTCTATTAGTAGAAAAGGGACCGATTAGAATTATTGACACAAATTTTCCGAATGATAATTTTTCAAGACATTTTTCTACTACACATTATATTCAAAAATTGGCGAATGGTGAAAGACATGGTAGAAGATGGTTAGTTTATTTTAAAAACTTAGATAAAGTATTTTATTTTTGTTGTAAGTTGTTTAATTCGAGTTCCGAAACTTGTAGTAGTAAAAAAAATTAAAAACATTAAGGCCCCTCATTAAAGTTTGATTTTAGGCCCCAAGATACGTCGGGCCGACCCTGCTCTTTGTGACCAAGGAAATTAACTTTGCCTATTACACATTGTCTTGCCAGAAGGTCAAATTGATGTTTTATATATCTGTCATCTTTTTTTGTTAAAATAATTAATCTATTCTTTTTTTTTCTCGATGACATCTCTTTCCATTCTTTACACATGTATGTTTACCCAAAAAACAGATAACAATTGAATTTATTTGCGATTTTAAGGATACGTGATGTAACTTGACACAAATTGAGAATATATATATATGAATAATGAAATTGACTATGAAAGAAATAAATGCAAACCAAACGAATCGAATAGCCTTGGCCCTCGAGTTTGATCACCCTCAAACCAAGTGAAGATTCAACTAA
Source organism: Nicotiana tomentosiformis (assembly GCF_000390325.3). Lineage (NCBI taxonomy): Eukaryota > Viridiplantae > Streptophyta > Magnoliopsida > Solanales > Solanaceae > Nicotiana > Nicotiana tomentosiformis. Next base: position 122,360,431 of record NC_090819.1, read on the forward strand.
TATGAGAACAGAGTAACAAGATATTGAAAGCTAGAAGAAGGTAGTATATTGCTTTGTATTGCGTAAATGTGATGTGTCTTACAAATGATCAGACCCCCTTTATATAGTAAGGGAGTCCTACTCTTGATACAATTCTAAATATAGTAAGGAATCTCATGATAGGCTAATTATTCGGTCTCTTCTTGATACATGCCGGGATTTTCGCCACGATCCTCGCCCGATTGCGGATATTTTGGCTTTCCGTTATTTGTCTCGGTAAGCTTCCCTCGGTCTCGCTCGATCTCTATCTTGCTCTGTATCGATCTTGCTCGGTCTCGATCTTGGCCGATCTCGATCTTGATCGATCTCTGGGTCACGAGTTTGGCAACCTAAATTCGCACCATGGTTAGATATAACACGAGGTTGAACCTTGACTTATCATGTTCTAGTTTCGATTAGTCATATGAAGGACAAACCCGTTTTTGACCGTATACAGATAGTTCCCTCATTTCTCGGAAAGAAGATGACGAGAAACTATATGAATTTCCAAGCTCCGTCTCGATGGGTAATGACGTAAGCGACGAACGTCACTGATACACCCGATCATGACATAAGAAACAACTCAAATCATCCTGGCGGTCCAGTTATCAAGGTATTAAATGTCTGTCAGTTGCTGGTCGGCCACTACCGGTTCTGAACCGTCACCAGCAAGCCATAAGTACCCTAGCTTTTTCTCATTCAAACTTTTACGTTCAAAGCTCTTCCTACTCTTGCCTTTTCTACCAAAATCCCTTTGCTTTACAACTTTTGCACCCAGATTTCTTGAATTCTCATTAATTACTATATTAATTCTCTTTTCTCTTATTCTTCAATGGTGAAAACTTCTAAGACCGTACCGCAAAAGGAGGCTGCTCTTCATCACGGCCCGCCGGCGTTGAGGCTGCGGCGGAACCTCACCCTGAGGAATTTGTTCCAGCAGGGTGCCCGACTGTTACTGATTTTAGGGTCGAAAAGACCTCCTCGGTACCGGGCCGATGTGAGCCGGTCTCGAGGTATATATGCACAATTACCGAAGACCTCCTCACTAGGGTTAAACAGGACTGTAACTGGGTCAATAAGCATGTGGTGGTTCCTTCGCCCGAGGAATCGATCACTACCCACATGGAGGGGTTTCTAAGTGTTTATACTTACCCCTTCACATTGGGTCCCTAAGAACCCATCATCATTGCTTTTTGCAAGAGGTATGATGTGACCCTAGGCCAGATCCACCCCTCATTCTGGAGAATAGTAATTCTCCTCCGATTTTTTGTAAGCAAAATCAAGGGATGTCCCTTTACCCTCGACCACCTTATGCGCCTCTACAGTCCCCGACTCTATCGAGGGAGGCTAATCAAGCTTGCTCGCCGAGCCAGTAAGGCTCCATTCTCGAGCATAGATGAAGCTCGGGACCGAGGTTGGATGGGCCGATGTTTCGAGTAAGGACTTCGGACGTGATCCCTGCTGAGGATATGCCATTTCCCGAGAAATGGAACATGAAACGTAAGTAGTACTTCGCTTTGAAGGTTTAATCTCATTGCTATTCTTCTTATTTCTTTCTTCATTAATGTTTTTTGGCGTCGCAGCTGTGGCCCAGATGCTGGACCTAATTTCGGAACTTAAGGAATGGGTCGAAGGCCTTGTGTTACAGAGGCCGTACTCAGAGCGTGCTTGGATGGAGTTATCGAAGGGTCCGCAATCATGGTAAGATTCTTTCTTAGAACGGTGATCGTTCGTGTTTCTTCACGAGCTTACTCATTTTTTTTTCCTTTGTAGGCCTCGGGAAGGATATTGTAATGAGGCCCCCATGTGGTGATGAAGAAGTCCTTCCCCACCCACCTGCTCCAAAGCAGGCCAAAGAGAAGAAAAGGAAAGAGGCTCCGAGTTCCCCGGGCTCGGAAAAGTAGATACCGGTGATGAGGTCTCGCAAGACCAAGGGGACACCTTTGCTATGTCTTCGGACTCAATCCGCCGATTAAGGGATGAGTCTGAAGAAGAAGAGGAAGATAATTCCAAACTGGTGGCCCACGTGCGGGCTAGTGTCACCGTATAGGAAGTTCTCGAACCGACGAGTGCTGAAGTTGAAACATCCCGTCATGAGGAGGTTGGTGAGAGAGCTCTAGATGAAGCTTCCAAGCCATAAATGATAGAGCCCATCCAGCCCCAAACTAGGGGGGTCGAGAGAGAGATCGGGGACGATGGTTCTCGCGTTGCGGAAAGTGCCCTAATAGACGAACTTAGAGCGGTCGACATCAGCGGGTCTCCTCAGATTTTGGATGCCATGATCCGTGAGGCCGATATGTTGAGTCCTCAGGGGGTGACTGATATCCACGGCTTCTTGGATGGGGTTGAGTCCAATGCTTTGGAAGACGTCACCAGGCTCGGTGACCTGCCGGTACCAAGGAAGGAACCGTCGTCGGGTGCCACCGGGTCTTCATCGGGCCCAAAACTGGTGGATCGATTTTCGACCCTAAGTGTTAATCGTGACCGAAGACGGTCAATAGCTTTTTCTATCCCGGAAGATGCCCGGGTTTTCTCTGCCCCCATGGGGGTCGCTAGTTACCTTCGGTGTTTGGTGACCGAAGAAGATCAGACAATGATGGACGTGGTGGAAACGCCCTGCCTATTCAATGAAGCCCAACAAGCATTAAATCGGGTAAATTCGTGTGTCTTTTCTTTCTCATATATTCTAACTTTTAAAGTTGTAAATAACCATAACATATTCCCTTATGCTTACAGGCTTCGGTGCTGCATCACGAGGCTTTCCTCCGATATCGGGAGGAATTAACTCATCATGAAGCCGAGGTCCGGGACCTCACTGATAAAAGTGAAACCTACAAGCTTCTCAGTGAGAAGCTTCGGGCCGATTTAGTAACGGCTCGGAACGAGCATGCCGAGATGGCCGAGCAGGTATTCTGAGTGCTTCACGATAGTGAAGATGAATTGGAGATAGTAACTAACGATCCGATCCTGCAGGTCTAGCAGAGGCTAGAATAGATCGGGGAGTTTCAGAAACAAGTAGATACAATACAAGCCGAGGCTGAAGAATTCAAGAAGAATATGGACATCTTAGCCTCAAAAAAGGAAATCGTCCAAGCACAACTGGAGTCGGCCGAGACCCAGCTCCAAGCTGTAAAAGAGAAGGCCCCGGTGCAGGTCGAGAAAATCAAGGAGCTTCAATCTCAGCTGTACTTGGTTGTTTCTGATAAGGCAAACTTAGCTTATGAACTCGAAGTGGTCAGATTTGAGGTGGCTGTGGCCAACACCAAAGCTGATGCTAAAGTGGCCCAATTTAAGGTCGATGCCGAGGCCATCCAGGCCTGATGGATCATGCAAAATGGCAAGCTCGAAGGGAAGCCCTCGAGGGATTTCATGCTCAGGGCTTCGATATTATGGCTGAAATCGAGAATGCCAAAGCAGAGGAAACTAGGGCCCAGAAACTAGCCTTTCCTGAGGAAGACTTCAACAGCTTAAGCGAGTACGAAGACGGGAAATATCCCAAGGATGGAGATGCTACCCCCGATGAAGTCCAGGACACTTAGGCCTTTCTATTTTTTGCTTTCTTTTGCATATTTTTTGAGGCCGTTTTGGCCGTTGTAAATTTTTGTATTAGGTTGATCTGCCCTTTGTAAAAATTATTATATATATATATATATATATATATATATATATATATATATATATATATATATATATATAAGGATTTATTCTTCCCCCTTCGACTCTCAAATTTTTCCTTTGCTTTATTATTTGTATTCACAAAGGTCGAAATGCCTTAGCATGAAACAATGAGGTTGTGTTCGAGGGTTCGAACAAATCTTACTTTTATTGCCTTTCTGGTTGTTGGGGTTCGATGTTACCGAAGATATTTCCCCGAAAATATCTTAAGTTTATGAATTTTCTGAGGGCAGTCTTTAGAACCGGTTGTGAAATTTTTTCTCTTTTTTGAAGGCATATTTTTTTTACGGGTTTCAGACGTCTCTGAGCCGTGTTAAATTGGCCGTAACCTTTTAGTTTGGGAACTGCCCATTGGGCTTATTTTTTTGAGTCATCCGGGCTTGTCCGAGATAACAGCCCCCGAGGGGGGTGGTCGTGGCCTTTAGAAACCGGGGAGTTACCTAATAGGTCTTTTACCTCTGAGGACCGATGACTTGGGCTGTTTGAGTTAGATGACAGCCCCCAAGTGAGGGGGTGGTCGTTCGCATTATGGTTATGTATTGTCCTTGGGCTTGTCATTTTCGAAAGTACGAAGCTCTTTAAGAGGATGTGAAGAAGAAAAAATTTAAAACATAAAATGATTGCAAGGAAAGTACTTCTATTTATTCTCGATCGAAACAATCATACATGTGTACATATTTTATGCCAGGGCTCGAGAAATCTACATGGGCACGGTTCATTTTGACCGTTTGGCCCTTACAATAAATCCTATCTATCGAGACCCTCCCTTTATGAAGTAGTTTCCTCGCTAGAGTTGATATTCGAAGACAATGCATATCCGAGGGTAGCCCCTAGTATTTGTGGTTGATTGCAAAGGAACCTCAGATATTGTTGAATTGATCTTCGGTGTCGATTCATAATCGGGCTTGATTCTAAGTTAGCACGATTCATTGTTGCCTTAAAAACCTCGCCGAAAAACCCATTTAGGACAAAACCGGTCTAAGTAAAAAAGAGTGCAACATTTGCTTTCAGACCTAAAGACTTCGTGCCGTTCGCCGAAAAATCCATCGTCGTTTCTTGTTGACTACCTGCAAGTGTTAGTATGAAATAAAAGGGAAATGAAAAGGGTCGTACCTTAGCAGTAATACCATTTTAGGTGAGATATGTTCCAATTGCTCGATAGTTGTTCTTTATTCATCGTTCTGAGCTTATAGGAGCCTTTTTCGGTGACCTCGATAATTTGGTACGGTCCTTCCCAATTCGGACCCAATTTTCCTTTATTCGGATTTCGGGTGTTGAGGGTGACTTTCCTTAGCACTATGTCCCCGACGTTAAAATATCGAAGATTGGCTCTTCGATTGTAGTATCTCTCGATCCGTTGCTTTTGGGCGGTCAATCGAACGAGGGCGGCTTCACGCCTTTCATCCAATAGTTCTAGACTCGTATTCATGGCCTCGTCATTTGATTCCTTTGTTGCATATCGGAACCTGATACTCGGCTCTCCGACTTCGACCGGTATTAGAGCTTCAACGCCATAAACTAATGAGAATGGGGTAGCCCCGGTACTGGACTTTGAGGTTGTGCGGTATGCCCAAAGAACTTCAGGCAGAATTTCCTTCTACTTTCCTTTGGCGTCGGTTAGCCTCTTCTTAAGATTTTGGATGATGGTTTTGTTGGTCGATTCGGCTTGCCCGTTCCCGCTAGGATGATAAGGTGTTGATAGAATTCTTTTGATCTTATGATCTTTGAGAAATTTGGTTACTTTGCTACCGATGAACTGTTTCCCGTTATCACACATAATTTTGGATGGCATCCCGAATCGACATATGATGTGATCCCAAATGAAGTCGATGACTTCCTTCTCCCTAACTTTCTCGAAGGCCTGTGCTTCAACCCACTTAGAAAAATAGTCAGTGATATTTAAAAAAAATTGAGCTTTACCTGATGCCCATGGAAGAGGGCCAACGATGTCCATTCCCCACTTCATAAATGACCACGGTGACAAGACCAAATGGAGTAGCTCCCCGGGTCGGTGAAGCATCGGTGCATGTCTTTGGCATTTGTCACATTTTCGAACAAACTATTTCGCATCATTCTCCATGTCGATCCGGTAATAGCCAGCTCTAATTACCTTTTTAATTAATGATTCGGCACCGAAATGTTTCCATAAGTGATCTCGTGAACTTCCCTCAGAACATACTCGGTGTCTCCCGATCCCAGACATATCGCTAGTGGACCATCGAACATTCTTCTGAACAAGGTTTCATCTTCGGACAAGGTGAATCGTGCTGCCTTTGTGCGTAGGGCCCTCGATTCTTTTGGATCCGAGGAAGGCTTTCCGGTTTTCAAATACTCTACGTATTTATTTCTCCAATCCTAGGTCAAGCTTGTGGATTTTATCTCGGTGTGGCCTTCTTCGACTACTGACCTCATGAGTTGCACGACGGCCCCCGAATTGAGCTCGTTGTCCTCGACTGATGACCCTAAGTTTGCGAGGGCATCGACCTCACTATTCTGATCTCGAGGCACATGTTGCAAAGTCCACTCCTTAAATCGGTGTAAAGTTACTTGTAACTTATCTAGGTATCTGTGCATTCGTTCTTACCTAACCTCGAAGGTTCCGTTAACCTGATTCACCACGAGGAAGGAGTCACATTTGGCTTCGATCACCTCCGCTCCCAAGCCTTTGGCTAGTTCGAGACCTGCATTCATGGACTCATATTCGTCCTTATTGTTAGTTAATTTCATAGTTCTAATAGATTGTCTAACCACGTTGCCTGTGGGTGGTTTTAGTACGATGCCGAGTCCAGACCCTTTTGCGTTCAAAGCACCATCCGTAAAGACGGTCCAGATTCCCGAGGACGTACCCGAATTTACCAACAGCTCTCTTTCAACCTCGGGTACTAGGGTCGGTGTGAAGTAAGCCACAAAGTTTGCCAAAATTTGAGACTTAATGGTTGTTCGGGGTCGATATTCAATATCATATCCGTCGATTTCTGCGGCCCATTTGGCCAACCGCCTCGAAAACTTGTGTTTATGCATAATATTTCGAAGTGGATAAGTTGTTACAACATATATGGGTTAACATTGGAAGTACGGTTTTCGTTTTCTAGAAGCGCTTATCAAAGCGAGCACCAACTTTTCTAGGTGGGGATACCTAGTTTCGGCCTCACCTAAGGTCCGGCTAACATAATAAATTAGAAATTGCGTACCTTGTTCTTCCCGGACTAGGACTCCACTTACTGCTATCTCTGATACTGCCAAATATAAGTACAACTGTTCGTCTGCTCTCGGCGTGTGAAGCAGCAGCGAGCTCGATAAGTAAACTTTAAGCTCTTCTAAGGCCTGCTGGCATTCCGGGGTCCATGTGAAGTTATTTTTCTTCTTCAGCAACGAGAAAAATCGATGGCTATTATCGGAGGACCTCGAGATGAATCGCCTCAGGGAGGCTATGCACCCGATTAACCTGTGCATGGCACCGTGATGTCCTCAATAGCTTTGATCTTGTCGGGGTTGATCTCGATTCCTCGGTTGGATACCATGAATCCAAGAAATTTGCTTGACCCGACCCCGAACGCACATTTTTTCGGGTTTAGATTCATGTTGTATTTCCTCAATATACTGAAGGTTTCCTGCAAATGCTTCAAATGGTCCTCTGCTCGCAGGGACTTAACTAACATATCATCAATGTACACTTTCATAGATTTCCCTATTTGTTCTTCGAACATCCGGTTTACTAGGCGTTGGTACGTGGCACCAGTATTTTTTAATCCAAATGGTATTACGTTATAGCAGTAGGTTCCATATTTAGTGATGAACGAGGTCTTATCCTGATCATCCGGGTTCATTTATATTTGGTTGTACCCGGAATAGGCATCGAGAAAACTGAGGATCTCGTGGTCGGCTGTGGCATCGATCATGCGATCGATATTAGGTAAAGGAAAAGAATCCTTGGGGCATGCTTTATTTAGATCTTTGTAATCTACACACATTCTAAGTTTGTTTCCTTTTTTAGGGACTACCACTACGTTTGCTAACCATTCGGGGTATTTTACTTCCCGGATGGACCCTATTTTAAGAAGCTTAGTTACCTCGTCTTTGATGAAGGCATGCTTGATCTCGGATTGGGGTCTTCTTTTCTATTTCACCGGATGGAACTTCGGGTCCAAGCTTAGTTTATGGGTGGTGATTTCCAGTGGGATCCCTATCATGTCGAGATAGGACCAAGCGAAACAATCCATGTTAGCTATAAGAAATTGAATAAGTTTATTCATGAGCTCGGGAGTTAACCCCGTGCCCATGTATACCTTTCGTCCAGGCAGATGTTTGATTAGTATGACTTGCTCCAGCTCTTCTATCGTTGATTTAGTGGCATCGAAGTCATCGGGGATTATGAAATATCGAGGGACCCCATAATCATCATCTTCGTCAGTCCCCTACTTATCTAGTTGGGTCGAGGCCGGCATATGTGGTTGCTATTTGGCCTCCTGTTTTTCCTTCAAATTTGACCCTGTGAACAACTTCTTGGGACGGCTCGGGCTCGATCCTGCTTGGCGCATGGTTTTGGTTTTACAGCTGTGATATCGCGGCTTGTTGAGCCTGCAACATTTAGAAGATTATTTGTAGGTTGATCCTGTCTCCTTTAATGTTTTGTGTGTTCCGAGTTACCGATCGGGCTCCACCACGAATGCTATTTTCGGGGTCGGTAAGCACATTTGCATTGATAGCCACATGCGAATTAGCGTCGATCGGATCTGCCATCGGAATTTCAGCGGGATCAGCAGGCGGTATCTCGTTACCGGGCACTATGCTGTTATTTTCACCTTGGTGACCGGACTCGTTGTCAACATATAGAGGTATTGATTGAGAGTTTGACATTTTTGTATTTTAGCGTGGAATCAAAGATACTCACAAGAACAAGTGTCAAATAGTGTGTGTTACGAAATTTAGTACCAGGCAATCACTATTATCCTTAGCCCCATGGTGGGCGCCAAACTATTTACCCAAAAAACGGATAACAATTGAATTTATACGCGGTTTTAAGGATACGTGATGTAACTTGGCACAAATTGAGAATATATATATATATATATATATATATATATATATATATATATATATATATATATATATTGAAATTGACTGTAAAAGAAATGAATGCAAACCAAATGAATCGAATAGCCTTGGCCCTCGAGTTTGATCACCCTCAAACCAAGTGAAGATTCAACTGATATAGAAGAGAGTAACAAGATATTGAAAGCTAGAAGAAGGCAATATATTGCTTTGTATTGCGTAAATGTGATGTGTCTTACAAATAATTAGACTCCCTTTATATAGTAAGGGAGTCATACTCTTGATACAATTCTAAATACAGTAAGGAATATCATGATAGGCTAATTAATCAGCCTCTTCTTGATACATGCCGGGATTTCCGTCGCGATCCTCGTCCGATTGCGGATATTTCGGCTTTTCGTTATTTATCTCGGTAAGCTTCCCTCGGTCTCGCTCGATCTCTATCTTGCTCGGTCTCGATCTTGCTCGGTCTCGATCTTGACCGATCTCGATCTTGATCGGTCTCTGGGTCACGAACTCGGCAACCTAACTTCATACCATGGTTATCTATAACACGAGGTTGAACCTTGACCTATCATGTTTTAATCTCGATTAGTCATACGAATGGCAAATCCGATTTTGACCATATACACTATATTATTTGAGTAGGAGATTTCTCGATTTTAGCATCTGTATTAAGCCAAGGCTTTCGCTCCTTTCATTTCCCACTCTTTTTTTTTTAAGAAAAACAAACCATAAACTATTAAACCAATGCTTTAGTGGCAACATAAACTTTTTATTTGTGTAGTAATTCTTGGGCATGGGACGGATAAGCACTTGCCCAGTAAGAGACCAAACAAATGTTTAATCCTTTAATGAGCCGTAATGTTTGATTGACCTAATCATTGATGGTGAAGCATTCAATCAATGCCAAAAGCTAAAAAACTTGCAGGCCGTTTGGTAGAATGTATCAAGAAAAATAATACTATATATATATATATATATATATATATATATATATATATATATATATATATATTAACTTTGATATTATTAATATTTGTTGGTGTAGTAATTTTTAACATATGTAACTAATACCATATTAGTTATACATCTTATTCAATACTATTCTTATACATAATAACTCAATACATTGGCAATATCATAATTTTTAGGAATAGTACATAATTACCCCATTTTTGCTGTAGCTATTTGCCAGTTGCATCCTTGTAATTTGTGGGATCCTTTGACCGTCTCTATGTATTCAAAATATAAAAACTCCACCTTTTAAGCTGATGTGGCGTAGAGAGTAATATACACTCTCTTGAGGAGAGTGAGACAAAACACAAGTTAAAAATTTAATTTTACCGCATTTTTAAATGTATTTCCTACTTTTTATTACAGTTTTTTTCCATGTTTTCCTTTTCCTTTTCCTTTTTTTCTCTTTTCTTCCTCATTAACTCCTCACCTGAAACAATGGAGATTTATAAGATAGAGCTCACTTCAATCTCATAAATTAAAATTTCTAAAAGATTAAACAATAAGAAGAAACTCTATAAGATTTTAAATCAAAGGGAGTTTCCCAATATTGAACCCAAACAATACACTAACGTAGGGAGAGAAAGGAATCTGGTCGAAAACATATCCAGCGATCGGAAAAAATGTCCGGCGACTGAAAAATATAACCCCATTCTATGTCATCCTCCTTATAATGTGACCAGATTTTTTATATTTTACAAACTCTTCCTTAAGATCCATAAAGCTTGCATAAGGTTCATTTTGTCCTCTCTTTTTTGGCAACGGCATAGCCAATCAATTAGAAAAAAATAATTTCGTGCATTTTGAGATGCCTCTATTTCGTACATTTCCACTTTGTGTGATGGCGTTGAGATGGATTTTTTTTTCTCGCATAGGCTGTTGACGGAAGGAGAAAGGGGTGGGTGGATCGGTCTCTGTTGGGTTTGTTTGGGGAAGAAGAGAAGACGCGGGGGAAGTGGGGTGCGTGTAATATAAAAAATAATCTTATTTTTTTTATTGTTTTTAGTATGTTGACACGTGGCAACGCTCGTCTATCATCCACTTCCATTGTGATGGTATTTATCTAGAAAGGAGGTAAATGATACATCATAGACAAGGATAGGAGGTCATAGGATCCTCGCAAATTACAATGGTGCAACTGACAAATAGCTACAATCGGGTAATTATGTATTATTCATAGTTTTTAATATATGAATAAATATGTATAAAGTCATAATTATCTTTTTGGGGAACAAAGCTAAAGAATATGGAGAATAATTTTGTAAACAAACAATTCATTTGAAAAATTATGCAATACATGTTATTTTTAATGCACTAAATCAAACAATTAATAAGAAATAATTTTAGCATAACTAATCTCAATCTTACTAATGCCTACATTACCGATACACCATATTCAGTACTATTCTTATACATCTTACTACACGCCCCCTTCATGTTTACACCAAATAAATAAATATGATATATTTTCTTCATACATATACATAAAGTATTTTGTCGCTTAATTATAGTTAAGTAATATGTATACTTTAATTTTTAACTGTTAAAACTAAATTATTAAATTAGATGTAAACATTGTGTGCAGATATATACTAACCAAAATCAAACCCTCTCCCTTAGGACGTAGGAGTCATTGAGAAAGTTAAACCCCAAAACAGTTTCCATGATTGATCAATCAAAGTCTTACAGCCATCCATGTATAAGTCTTCAGCCATGATTAATCAACAATTATTTTGCCGAATATAACATAATATAATACACACTAAAAGTAAGCAAGTCGAGGTTTATGATATATACCTTTCTAGGATTAGATAGTGGCAAATGAAAACCCACATAGTCAAAGTCTAATCTTAGTGAGAGACGATGATTGTTATTAATTTATTTTTAATTCGGTGTTGATACGCACGTTAAAATTCAATTAAACCTGAATTTCTACCACAATTTTCATAGTGAAAGATAAAGTTTCCTAACAAAGACGATCAGACCATATTATTATATTAGTTTACATCTCTTGCTCAAATGTCAATAGCTTCTAAAATCAGAATTAATGAGGTCTATAGTTGAGTAGGGTTACACGCGTCAAGTTCCATTATTGTCTAAGGAGTAGATATTAGTATCCCGAAATGAAAAGCTTAGTCAAATTAACAAGGTTGCCCAGAAATTATGCATTGCAAGGTCACAGTCAAGTACTTAATCTCATTATGATAATCTACTTAAGCTTAAATTATTATTATTTCTATGTATCATTTCTTAGAATTATTTGACGGATCAAACAATTTCTCTTTAATTACGTTTTTCCCAAATATTCTCTAAATCTTTTAATTATAAAAAAATTGTGATGTTCGGTATTTTTAGCCATATCAGCATTATAACTTGTTGCTGCGTCCAAAAGCAAATAAGAGTTACTCTAATAGATACAAGATTTAGTTGAGGTATCAAAATAAAAAACAAATAGTGCCACTTTAAGGGTCCATATATATTTTCGGCCTAAATACAAATAAAAAGTAAATCAATATACATATAGTTCATATATAATATATGTATAATTATACATAATCAATATATAATTTATATATACCAGCTAAAAAAATAAATATTAAATCTGTCCGGTTATTTATGTAACAATCCTCAGTTCGAGAAGGCATAAGGTAGCATTTTTAATTTTAGTACCTGCTTAATTACTATTATAGAGAAATCTAGCAGCGAGCCATAATAGGTCAATTTGCACCTTTAAATTGGTTAAATTATACTGAACGTGTAAAAATCATTAACATCATTTGTCAATACAATTAAATTTAGAAGAATTAACTTAAATAGACTCAACTGCTTAAACTAAAATTGGTTATTACAACTTGTCCATTAGAGCTCTTTGTAGGCTTTCAAGTTATGACAAATAGAAATTTGAAATTTATAAGGATTTGGACATTTAGTCAAATGCTAGATAAAGAAGTTGAGTTTTACCCGGGGGAGTTGGGCCCACTCATACAAGCCACAATCCACATTCGTTGAAGCTGATTATTAATTGTATTCATGCTACTTATAAATTACATTCAAATGCAATTTATGGTTCGCTGACATTTGTTACATTTAAGTAGGTATCTTGGAGGAGGGTCATTTGAAACAATTTTGGTGCACCTAAGTGTAAATGTAAAACTGCCAATGCACATTTGTTCAGAATGACAGTAGCTGCGAGTGTATATCAAATCTGGAAAGAGAGAAGTCAAATGATCTTTCAAGGTAAATGCAGAAGTACAGAAGTTGTTGTTCAAATCATCATCCAAGAGATATTCTATTGAGGAAATACGCAACTTAAAATCATGACATAGTTATAATTCCTGAATTTCTATCATGTTTAGAGTTTTAGCGAGAGACAAAAGTTATAGGAGATAGAGAGTTCTAATTTGCTAAAATTGTGTTTACAGTATGCAAGTTTTCCTGATGTAATACTTCTAGTTGGTTAATAAAATTGTTTTTATTTATCAAAAAACAAAAACAGACAAATATATAATATATGTATAGTCGTGTATAATCAATATATAACGGCTAGAAAATATAAATAATAAATTCGTCTGGCTGTATGGGTAAGTCCCATAAATTTAAAAACCATAAAGTATCCATTAACACAACGATTCAAACACCGTCTATGTACTTGTCAGAGGAGGGAAGTACACACAGGATTAATTAGTATTTATTTTTGTCCTGAAAATTTGAACTAAAAATCTTAAATTCAGGACTTTGTATCCTCAAAAATCGAATTGAAAAACTAAATTTGGGACACACTGGCTAATTTCTAAATAACAACCATCTAGAACGGCTACCTGGTGTCATTTCTAATAGAAATGGAGTGGGATAGCCACTTTTTAATATGGTATTTAGTTTCTATCCAATATTTTTAATGTTGAGCAAAAATAGCCACTACTCTATTAAAATTAATACGAAAAGATATTTTTACCCTTTCTTCATGAGTGCTGTGTAAATATTAAGGACATAATGTCTTCTTTTTTTTTTTTTGCAAGTAAAATATTTTTTATTTACCAAATAGAGTTATGTGCACACAACAAAAAAAACTGATAGTTGGACAGCAAGCCCCAACTCCAGCTATCACTCTACACTACAATCGCCTCAACTACTCTCATATTGACAATCCTAGCTATAATGTATAGAAAGTTAGCCCCTCCAACCATTTTGCAATCCTCTGCTTCATTGCTCCTCTATGATGCACCTCTTGAACTATATTTTTGATGATGTCGTCCTTTCCTTGTTGTTTGTTGGTGAATACTCTTTGATTTCTTTCATTCCACATATAGTAAACTGTTGCAGATAACAACATTCTATATACTGCAGCTCCATGACTCTTTCCACTTGCATTCTAAATAGCCCATTAGTTCCTCATCCCAGCACATAGGGTCTCTCTTAATACCCTGCCATTGTAATAGGTGTTTCCATATCTGTGCAGAAATCTCGCATTTAAAGAACACATGCTCTATACTTTCATCTTCCAGGTTGTATAGAGGGCAGGTTTTGTCTGTTATCACTCCCCATCTCATTAATCTATCTCTTGTGAGTAATCTTCCGTGTGCTGCCATCCTTAAGATGAAGATCCATTTGGCTAGGACTTGGTTATTGCACACCAATTTCCTCCATGTTACCTTTGAAAATTCCCCTCTTAACTTGTTGTAAAGTTCCTTTATAGAGGCCTTCTCCATGTTGTATATATCCTGCACCCCATAACCTGCCTCAATATAGTATCTCTTGGCTTTTAATATCTTCTGTACCATCCATGACGATTGTTGGGGAACATCTTCAATCAAATTCTTGTTTGTCCCATAGTACACATGAATCCACTTTACCCATAGCTTATTTTTCTTTTGACAAAGATTCCACAACAGTTTGCACATTGCAACTTTATTCCACACGGAGATGTCAAGTATATTTAGGCCACCAGCAAATCTAGGCAGACAGATTTTATCCCGGGTCAATAGAGCTTTTTTAGATAGTTCAACACCTTCAGTTCATAAGAATCTTCTACAGTTAGCTTCAATAAGTTTTATCACTTTCGTAGGTAGCACAAAAATTTGGGACCAGTATACTAGAATGGAAAACAGGACAGACTTAACCAATTGAGCTCTGCCTGCGTAAGAGAGGAATCTATTAGTCCATGACTTGATCCTTCCTATCATTTTATCCAGCAGGGCTTGACATTGCATCACTGAGACCCTTTTTGAACACACCCAAATATCTTATGGGAAGTTCCTATTTAGAGAATCCCAGAATAGCCAATATTTCATGTTGTTCTACCTGTGTGACCCCTCCAAAAAATACTGAGCTTTTGCTTAAATTTGCTATTAGTCCAGAAACTATTGAAAAGCTTTGAAAACAGTCAAAGAGCATTTTTACAGAAACTATATCTCCCCTAGAAAATAAAAGTAAGTCATATGGAAATCCCAACTGAGTCAGTTTTAACTTAGCACATTTCGGATAAAAGTTGAAATTAGGCTATTGTGCTAATGTCTTTAGCTGCCTGCTCAGATATTCCATTACCAATACAAACAAATATGGGGATAAAGGGCCCCTCTGTCTTAATCCTTTTCTAGATTCAAAGGGTTTAGTTGGCTTCCCATTAATAGTGATTGAGTATGAAACTGTCTTCACACAAATCATGATCCAACCAACAAACATAGCTAGAAAATTCAGAGATATTATTACTTGTTCTAGGAATACCCACTCAACTGAGTCATATGTTTTTTACATGTCTACCTTTAGCATACACCTTGGTGATATCCCTTTCCTTCCAAAACCCTTTACCAACTCATGGCTCAGTATTATATTGTCAGTAATTACCCTCCCAGGTACAAAAGCTGCTTGACTGTTGTCTACCAGAAAGTCCATTACACTTTGCATTCATTTTGTAAGCACTTTAGATATTAGCTTGTATTTATTGATTTAGAGAAAGCGTACGACAAGGTTCCTAGAGAAGTTCTCTGAAGATGCTTAGAGGCAAAAGGCGTGCCGGCTGCCTATATTTGGGCAATTAAGGACATGTATGATGGGGCTAAGACTCGGGTTAGGACTATAGGAGGCGACTCTAAGCAGTTTCCAGTTGTTATGGGATTACACCAAGGTTCTGCGCTCAGCCCGCTCTTATTTTCCCTGGTGATGGACGTGTTAACACACCATATTCAAGGGGAGGTGCCATGGTGTATGTTATTCGCCGATGACATAGTTCTAATTGATGAGTTGTGAACCAGTATTAACGAGAGGTTAGAGGTCTGGAGACAGGCCCTTGAGTCTAAGGGTTTTAAGCTGAGTAGGACGAAGACAGAATACCTGTAGTGTAAGTTCAGCACTGAGCCGAGGGAAGTGAGCGTGGAAGTGAGGCTTGAATCACAGGTCATACCAAGTAGTGGCAAATTCAAGTACCTTGGGTTGGTTATCCAGATGGAATGGGAGATTGACGAGGATGTCACACACCGTATTGGGGTGGGGTAGATGAATTGGAGGTAGCATATGGAGTCTTGTGTGATAAGAGAGTGCCACCGATACTCAAAGGTAAGTTTTACAAAGCGGTAGTTAGACCGTCCATGATGTATGGAGTTGAGTGTTGGCCTGTTAAGAACTCACATATCCAGAAGATGAAAGTAGCAGAAATGAGGATGTTGAGATGGATGTGCGGACACACTAGGATGAATAAGATTAGGAATGAAGATACTCGGGAGAAGGTGGGCGTGGCTCCCATTGATGACAAGATACGGGAAGCGCGACTCAGATGGTTCAGACACATACACAGGAGAAGACTAGATGCCCCGGTAAGGAGGTGTGAGCAGCTGGCGTTGGAGGGCACGAGAAGAGGTAGAGGACGACCTAAGAAGTATTGGGGAGAGGTGATCAGGCAGGACATGGCGAGGCTTTATTTTTCCGAGGACAAGGCTATTGATAGAAAGTTGTGGAGGTCGAGTATTTGAGTTGTAGGTTAGGAGGTACATTGTTGAGTCTCCCTTACTTCGTACCTTTGTGAGGCTAGTCTGGTAGGGTTTTTATCGATGTCAACTAGTGGCAAGGTTGTGTCTTACTACTCTTTTTTTTTTCATAGTGTCGGGTCTATGTATTGTCTATCACGTTTTCTTTGCATCTAATTTCTCATTTTCATGATGTTATTTTTCCTATAGTTTCTATTGGTGATACTGATATTGTCTCTTTTCGTCTTTTTGAGTCGAGGGTCTTTCGGAAACAGCCTCTCTACTCCCTCGGGGTAGGGGTAAGGTTTGCGTGCACACTACCCTCCCTAGACCCCACTAGTGGGATTTCACTGGGTCGTTATTGTTTTAGATATTAGCTTGTAGATCATTGTGTAACATAATATTGGTATAAATTCTTTAATAGATGATTGATTTTGTACCTTGGGGATGAGTGTGATAGTGGTACAGTTATAACTTTGTAGAACTCCTTTTTATTAAAGAACTGGAAAATTGCCTCTGAAACCTCCTTCCCTATGATTGGCCAGGACTTTTTAAAAAAGACAGCATTGAACCCATCACAGCCAGAGGCCTTCAGATCATCAATATCATTTAGAGCTTGTTGAATTTCCTCCACTGTAACTGTTGTAGTAAGATGAATCTGTTGAGGTCGGTTAAGGATAAGGCCTCCTGCCATAACTTGTGGGTGTATTGCAGGAAGCTTATTAGCATTTGTCCCTAACAACTTCATATATAACCCACTGATTTCTTTTTCAATTGCCTATGTTGTTGGGAGTACTTCACCACTTTCAAAAATGAGTCTGCTAATGTGATTCTGCGTAATTCTACTCTTAATATTAGCAAAGAAATAAGCAGAGTTAATATCTCCTAGCTTTAACCATTGTATTCTGGACTTCTGCGTGAGTATACTCTCTCCAATTAACACCCATTTTTCTTTAACATTTACACTGCATACATAAGTTAAGGACGTCATGTACTTAACATTCACACTGCACATATGAAGTTAAGGACATGATGTCCTAAAGTTTAACAACGGAAGGTGCAAATACATGATATTTTTTTCTTAATATTTACACAACATTCATGAAGTTAAGGACAACATGTCCTTAATATTTACACAACACTCATAAAGTTAAGGAGATTATGTCCTTAATATTTATACTGCACATATGAAATTAGAGACACCATGTACTTAACATTTACACTGCACATATGAAGTTAAGGATATGAGGTCCTAAAGTTTAACAATAAAAGGTGCAAATACAAATTAAGGACATTATGTTCTTAACATTTACACTGCATACTTGAAGTTATTGATACCATGTCCTTAACATTTATACTGCACGTATGAAGTTAAGGACATGATGTCCTAATGTTTAACAACGGAAGGTGCAAATACATGATACTTTGTCCTTAATATTTACACAATATTCATGAAGTTAAGGACACCATGTCCTTAATATTTACACAACACTCATAAAGTTAAGGAGATTATGTCCTTAATATTTACACTGTACACATGAAGTTAGGGACACCATGTCCTTAACATTTATACTGCACATATGAAGTTAAGGATATGAGGTCCTAAAGTTTAACAACAGAAGGTGCAAATACAAATGTTCTTAACATTTACACTGCACATATGAATTTAATGACGCAATGTCCTTAATATTTACACTGCACATATGAAGTTAAGGACATGATGTCCTAAAGTTTAACAACGAAAGGTGCAAATACATGACACTTTGTCCTTAATATTTACATAGCATTCATGAAGTTAAGGACACCATGTCCTTAATATTTACACATCACCCATGTCTAGCACATGGGTATTTTCGTCCGGTCAGGTAAAAGCTTATTAAGCACCGGCTAAAAAGTAAATATATTTTAAACAGTGGCTAAAGAGTAAAAAATCTCTAATTAGTGGCTAATTTGCATTTCTCCCTCATTTCTACTGCGGGAGGTGGGTAATTATTGGGCTAAGCTAAAACTTTAGTAAGCCCGGAGAAGCAAGTGTAAGTCCAGTTACATTGTCAAATTCTTACTACTGAAATTAATGTTCTATTTAATATATTATTAATAATTAAGATGCCATTTAACGCGTAAAATGGTTAAGAAGATAAAGTACAAGATCATGCTAATTGAAGGAATAGATTAGAAAATTAAATTTTGTTCTCGTGGACTTGTTTTGCTAATCTTTTTTTTGCCCATGAGCGTGGATGGTTAACTATTTTTTTTAAAAAAGAAATAGCATCTAATATTTTATGTTAATTGAGTTACATTATGCATTTCATAAAACTTAACTGTTATGATTTTAGCCAATTTAGCATAGGCAGTTGATATAAGAGATTTCCTAGTTAAATTGATAGTTCATAAAGTTGGAGCAGTTCAAGTAAGGAAAACATTTACCTGAATCAGATGCGTGGATCAAAAACTAACTTATCACAATCTTTATTTGAATATACCTTAATTAATAGTTAAATTATAAATGTCATAAAATACATACGAATATTTTATTTTTCATTGTAGTAATCCAAAACTTTCACATTCCCAAACGGCGAAGAGGATAGAAGACAAAGAAAGCAGTACACTCGGAGGATTCTAAAGGTATATCCTCTTTGTTCTATATAGGACACGTCTTTTTGTGTGTGTTTACACACGTTTCAATAGTGGTCCTTGTATTAAAAGCTTTATTATTAAACTCTCTAGTTTTTTATCTTGAAAATTCCCTAAGCAAGAATTAAGGCCATTGCATAACTATGTTTTAATAGATCTTTGGTTAATAGCTTTTTGACCAAAGTTTTTTCGATGCTAAAAATATTTTTCCTCATAAGAAGTGTTTTTTTTTTAATTTTTAAAGTTGAGGTATTTGACCAAGCTTGTAGAAGAAAAAAGTATATTTGAGTAGAAACAGAAGCAATATTTGAGAAACAGAAAAAAAAAAAACTTATTTTCGAAAATACTTTTTTGAAAACACTTTTGAGAAAATACACTTAGAAGTAGTTTTTTAAAATTTTGGCCAAACACTAATTACTGCTCAAAAGCTTTTCAAATTGATTATTCCAACACAAACTACTTTTTATCAAAATTATTTTGTTTAAAGTTTTTTTTAAAACAAACTGATTTTAGAACCTTGGTTAAATAGGCTATAAGATTCTTCCTAAATTTGAAACAATAGATAAACATTAGTTAATCATAAAAGTTAGATTTGGTTTGGGGGGAGGAGGGGGGGGGGGAGGGGGGAGGAATCAGCAAAGTTCTTTTTGAAGGCAAAAATCATCAAAGTTAGATAACACATGAGGCTACGCTAAAATTTCATTTAAGAATTAAATAATAAATCACAAAAGAACTCTTGCATAGCTTGCATTTAGACGTGTAAATTTTTGTATTATTTGAAATTACCTCCAACTCCCAAGGTTACTTTGATTTGAGAATGGATAATTAGATATCAAAACCTTAGAAATAAAAAAAAAACTTAATTGACAAAAATTCGTATTAATTGGGATACCTCGTGAAAATAATTAAAAAAAGAGGAAATAATGTCCAATTTAATTAAGCTTTTTTGCTTTTTCTTTGAAGCCCACGTCTACTACGTGAGAGCACTTACACAGGAATATTTCCCAACAGTGCCGTGAAAACTAAAATAAAACAATTTTGGATAATGATTATTTAAACATAGTATAGAGTCCTAAAACAAAGCAAAAGCAAAGTCATCATTTACTCAACCTTCATTGTTTATCTTTTTTCTCTCAATTGACGATCATTCTTTTACAAAAAGGTTAGTTCTTTACTCCTTCTGATCGTTATTATACTTTTCGTTTTCTGAATTTTGATGTTTATTTTGCTATTAGTAGTTCAAGATTCTCGCTTTATCAAATTGGGTTATATTTGTTTTATTTTCTGATAGTTTTTTGCTGAATATTTTCTTGATGAGGTTGTTTTAGAAGCAGTAGAATTAAAGTTACTTTGGTTTTGTATCAGTTTAGGTCAAAAGATGATTACTTTAAAGTAATAGCTGTTTGTTTTGTAAAAACATTGGGTTATTTGGTAGTGGATAATATGTTAATTAAGGCAATAATTTTGCTTCTTTTATTGTTTTGATTCAGGAAAATGGTTAAGAGCTCATTCAAGCAGGAGCATGATCTTGGTTCGTTTTCGGTTTTTATTTTTGTAAATTTTGCTGTGTTATGTTCTTTTGTTGTGAAAAAGAATTGTGGGTGTTAGTTTTTTTTTTTTTTGACGCTGTTGTTTTGAATGTTCAGAGAAGAGGCGCGCCGAGGCTGCTAGGATTAGGGAAAAATACTCAGATAGGATTCCGGTGAGAATTGAGTCTTATGTTGCTGTATTATTTTTCTGTGGTAGCTGCTTGTTTCAATGTGAATATAGTAATGTGACTTTATAATTTCATGGACATCATCACATAACTTTTAGTACTCTTTATTTATTTTATTTTGTGTAATATTGATCTGGGAAGAAGTAGATGAGATTGAGATGCGCAGTGAGGATTCATATAGCCGATTCGTACTTGCTTGGGACTGAGGCGTAATTGTTGTTGTAGTTGCTTTTCGAGTCATTGACATGGCTAAATGCTAAGTTGTCTAGTGTTAAGAATGCATGATAGAGATTATTCTTTAAAACAAATTTGCAAGTTATATAGTGGAGTTCTCGAAATTCATCACTTTCTTCTTGCCTCTCATGAGCAGTTCTCTGTTATTTAATGTTTCCAAACAATAGTGACTTATACAATGGAGAAAGGATTGTATGATGTGATTAATATTGACATTTCCTTGTTTCACTGCCAAACCAAAATTGCCATAGAACTGCACGTTCTATATCTAGAGACAGAGAACTACAATCTCATTAGATAAGAAAGCACGATTGGTGTACTTGTGCGGTGATAGGGAAGAGTATGAGAAAGTTCTTGAAGAATATGGGAGTGTTTCCGTTTTATTGGCAATGTATGTTCCCATATGAATTTGAGGCTTGAATGCACAATAAAAAAGGATAATACACCCTGAAATTATTGAAGGCACTGAGACATAGCCTTTGAGTTTGATAAAAAACAATAGAGGTAACACATTCTTGTAAAAATGTCTCCTTGGTACCTACATCAGTCTTGTTTTTGCTAGACTTCTTGTTCCAGAACACTCCACTATCACTGGCGTTTTCATTCTTGTCAAGTCGACAACTAAGAATTTTAGTTTGCTTTTCTTATACCAAAGTCCAACCTCTGTCTCTCAGAGTTGTAACTAAAAGACCTAAGAGGCTTTCTTGTGTACTGAAACGGATATGAAATGTTTTAGAGGTGAATTTGGTAAAGGTATCTTCCTGGAGATGAGTAGTTGGATGTGTTTTTCAACGATTTGAAGGAAGAACAAATGATACTAGGTACAGTTGACCGTTCAGCAAGACCTGAACTTAAATAAGAGATGAAAGAATCGCAAAAGTCGAACTGTTGAAGTAGTATGTTTGTGTAGTAAAAGTTTTAATGTCAAAAGTATGTAGATTTGACCTGACATGGACTATTATGCGGTTTAAATATTGATGAACAACCTTGAAACTAAGTCACATCCAAAGTTAATAGAGCAAGACTGTCAATCACTTGCTGACACCTAAGAGAATGGTGTAGATTCTGATCAGTGTAGATTGTCATGTGTAAAATTACATATTAATGTTTTCTGGTGGATCAAAGAACACCACCAACAACTGGAACTACGCCTTTATCCCAAGCAAGTTGCGATCGGATATGTGAATCCTCATTGGACAGTAGTTTGTTCACTGCAGAATACCTTATTATTCCATAGTTGACAATTGTCTCAAATCAAACTGGACATCAGGCCAAGGAGGGTAGCGTCTAATTGTAACTCAAGAATTGCTGCTTATTAGTTGTTTGATTTGGTATTATGTGCTGACTATATGATTATCATAGTTGAGACTTGTTTGAACTCAAACTGGACATGTATTCAACGACAGTGGTGTCCAATTGGAACGCAAGAGTTACTGCTTAGTATTTGTTTTGTTTGGTATATTTTCCAATCATCCAGAATTTTGCAATGCTTCTTTTTCACATTATTTATGTAATATGCAGGTGATAGTTGAAAAGGCTGAAAAAAGTGATATTCCCAACATCGACAAGAAAAAGTAAGCACCGATCAAGCTGCAAGTAAACCTTTCCTTGTTACTTACATCTATGCTAGGTTTTGCTACGACGAAGGGAGAAAACTCTTACCTCTGGAAAATGTTTATCCTTTATTCCTTTATGTCTTGTGTCCCTTTTTAGTTGTTTTCTTCCCTCCAGATTGGCAATTAACCTTTTCCATAACTCGATCATCCTTCCAGCTGCCTTATTCCAAACATCTACTTTTGCTATCTGAATTTAGGTGATAATTGGTGGCATTCATGTTATATGTTGAGATGAATATTGTCATCTCTTGTAGGCTGAAAAAAAATAATATCGTCATCTCTTGTATGTTGAAAACGAATTTACGAATTTACAAACATCTACTACTAACTTGATTAACCCTTTTTTCTTCTCTTGTAAATCTGTTCTTCTTAGGGGTGAGCATAAAATCCGAAAAACCGAAAAACCGGACCGGACCGAATTAATTCGGTTCTTCGGTATAAGTTTTTCAAAAGTTCGGTATTTCGGTACGGTTCTCGGTATTGAACTTTCAATACTTCGGTATATACCGAAATACCGAAATACCAAATTATTTAAGTAAGCCTTCCTACTGCCCAGCCCAAGTTATCACTTCTCAGCCCAATTCGAACTTGTTACTCCTAGCAAGTAGACCGGTAAGATTTAGCCCAACCTAACATAGGACCCTAGGTTTCAGAATTCCCTTTAGTCCAGCTATGCATCAGGTGGATCAACTTAGTAAACACATATTAAAGCTTATGATATGTATTTGTTTTTTCTTGTTTGGTTACTAGTTAATCTTTCCTTATGCGGTTATTCATCATTTTGTAGTTATTTATCGTGTAATTTTTGTTTTTGTGGAATTTTTCATACTTGCAAAGGATCACTGCACAACAATTTGACCAAGACATAGTAAAACTATGTATCTCGTTTAGGCCCTCTATGTAACATTTTAATTTCCCTTTATCGGATGTGGGGACACAAAAACTATTAGCTAGAAAATAAGAATCCAAAATTATGCAATAAAAACAGTTTTGCTAGAATTATTAGCTAGAAATCCAGAATTACCTTATGAACAGTTTTGCCGAAAATTAGATCAGTTTAGTTTGGTTGGCTACCGAACCGTACCGAAACCGTACCGAACCAAACAAGAAATATCAAACCGTACTGAACTATTTTGGTACGGTATTTGGTATGCACAATTAAAATACCGAATACCGAAATACCGAATTGTAGTTCTTAAAAACCGCACCGAAGTACCGAACGTCACCCCTAATAATTTCCTGCCAGCATGACACCATGATAACCTTCAGGGGTGGAGCTAGAAGCCCAGCTACGGGTTTGGCCTAACCCAATAGCTTATGCTCAGACATTATATTCGTATTAAGAAATTCATTAAGTATGTACAAGTATTTAATTTAGAACCCATTTATAAGCACTTGAAGTTGTCGTTCTAAAATTTGAAACCATGACCGTCTCGGATAACTTTTACCACCATTAGCCTGGTGTTGAAGTAGCTTTGTTCGATTTCCATTTTCCAGTGGTTCAGATCTCCAGTAGCTTTGTTTTCATCATCTCATCATTGCTGTTGACACAACTATCTTTATTACCAAAGGAACAGATACTCTGTTAAGATCTGGTTTTTGAACTCCAGCAAAAACTTCATTCATGTTCTCTAATTCGCAAAACTACAGGTATCTCGTGCCAGCTGACTTGACAGTTGGGCAATTTGTCTATGTCATTCGCAAGAGAATCAAATTGAGTGCAGAAAAGGCAATATTCATATTTATTGACAATGTCCTACCGCCAACAGGTATTTCCTACTCACTAATATCTGGCTTTTAGAAGTTGCCATAGCAACTGGGAATAATAGTCTCTTCTACAATGAAGTGAGCAAACTGTTTGGTTTTGCAGGGGCAATCATGTCTGCAATCTATGACGAGAAGAAGGATGAAGATGGTTTCCTTTATGTTACTTACAGTGGAGAAAACACATTCGGGGACCTGAACGAGCTGTAGCTTTCACGCTAGTAACGTTCGTTGATTTGCTTACAGTTCCCTTGTTTATTGTCCTGTGTCACTTCTCTATCCTGCTAATATCCTCTTTCGCTTCTTTGATCTTATCAAAGGTTTTATTGGAAATAATTATGTATAGCATATACTTGCGTATAGTTCAGAAAAACAAATGTCGCAATCTTCTGGCATATGATGTTAATAATCAGTTGAATTCAATCACTTTAATGACTGTGTTAGTGTCCAATTCAGTTACTGCATAAGGGACGACTCAAAGTCCCTAAATCATTCTTGATTCACTTTCTTATTTCAATATTCTGCAAGTATTTGTAGTTACTATTGCCATAAGGGAGAAAGAGAAGGGGAAAAGGGCTCATTGTTTAGCTTCTTTTGCAGCAGCAAATGTATATTCACATCCAGAAGTTTTCAGTACATACTAGGAGGATATTTCCTGAGCGCATGTTTATCGTATCGCTAAAGTATGCAGTTGTTTACCCTTAAAATCGGATAACAATTAAATTTGTAAGTGGTTTTAAGGATAGGTGGACTAATTTGACACAAAACGATAAATTATATTGCAATTGAAATAAATAATGATAAAGTAAATGCAAAACACACGAATTAAACAGTTTTAGCTTTGGAAGGTTAAAAGTTAATCACCCTCGAGCCAGGTACGTTTCGATCGGTGTCAGGACACAGAAGAATAAGAGCTTAAAGAGAGATAATAATAATATATTGCTTTGGAATGCGTGCTTCCATATGTCCAATGAATTATAAGATCCCCTTTATATAATATAGGAGTCCTGCTTTAGGTACAATTCTATAAAAGTTAAAAAATCTCTTGATTTGCTGATTGCCGGTTCCTTACTGATACGCGCCGAGATTTCTGCCGCAACATCTGTCCGATTACGGATATTTCGGTTTTCCGTTGGTTATGCTAACAATGTTTCTCCGAGCTCGTTCGGGGCTAGGGTCGACTCCGGGGTCTCTGACTCAATGTTCTCGAAGGCAGGTGTTGCATCGTCATGTTTCGAGCTTGTCCTTTCATGTCGTAAGCGAACTCGATCTTGACCGTATACAGCAGTCATAATATTTAACTTTAGCGAGAGTGATGAAAAACAGTCCTATGTGAAAAAGTACTTTGTGTCTAGAAGTGTGATATCATAGAGCTTGGGGAGATTGCGAAATATATAGAGTTTTAAGGACAAATAGGTCGAAGATGTTGACTCAAGGGGAGTGAATTTGTCAAAAGAAGCATCATTGGCCTACTATATATTTTGTGGCTTCAGTAAAGCTAGAATATCTAATTCCCTGGCAAAGGAAGATGAACCTCTGAATATCATGTAAACGCAAGTTTTTTGCTGTGAAGGTCACGTCCACATCCTTTGTGTTGCAAAACAGATATATTTGTTTTTGTCTGGTTAGTAGGAAATTTCTTGCCTGCTAAGAGATTAGTCCAAGTTAGATCGAGAAGCAAGAGTTAGTAATTGAAGTTGGGGGTGGCAAACTTCTCATGTAGAGGATGAAATAACACAGAAAAGGGCTACACGAATAATACAATAAGGGTTCGTTTGGTATGGGGTATAAGAATAGTGCTGAATATGGTGTATTAGTAATGCTGATATTAGTAATGATGAGATTAGTTATACTGGGGTTATTTCTTATCCACTGTTTGGTTTGATATATTAAAACATTGCATAATTTTTTTTAAAAATAATTAGTTGTTTACAAAAATACCCTCCACATTCTTTAATTTTGTACACTTTGAGGGATTTGAGGGGTAATTATATCTTTAACCATGCTTATGCAAGTATTAAAAATTCTTGCATTGCTAATACCATGGTCCGCTATGTATTAGTTATACATAGGATAATATCAAATATGATGTATAACTAATGCAAATATTAGTAATATTTATGTTGAAAAAGTATACCAAACAAGGGATTAATAATGCACAAAGCTAATACTTGCATTATTTTTTTCTAATACCTCCTACCAAACAGACCCTAAGTAGTTTGTGAGGCTAATTTTGAGCTAGATAGTGGATTGATGTGGAATGTAGGACTATTTGATCGTGAAGGTTAAGTTAGTGTACCATGAACTCCATCCGACACATTTTGGATGTTGTGGCATTAATTATCTAGCTATATTCTATTGCTGGTTGACACCGTTTTGGAAAACTTTATTCCCGATTACTGCTTGTTAAATTCCTTTAGGTTCTCTATTGTAAGTGTTTTTATGTAAAGCAAATCAAACTGGATTTGTCAAATGTAGGCTTATTACTGAGAACATTCTTCTCACTCAAGAAATTATTCATGGAATCAGGAAGGAGAATGGATGAGGGAATATTATCATAAAACTTGATATGTCCAAAGCCTACGACAAGTTATCTTGGGCCTTTCTCACGACGACTCTAAGAAAGATGGGCTTCTCAGAGAAGACAACAGACTTGATTCATAATCTAGTTGGTAATAATTGGTATTCCATCATCATCAATGGTACAAGACATGATTTCTTTAAATTTTCCAGAGGTTTAAAGCATGGGGACCCACTATCTCCAGCTCTATTCATCCCAGCAGCTGAAGCTCTGTCTAGAGCCCTTAATTACCTACACAACAAAGAAAGTTTCATTGGCTTCAAAATGAACCCAAGGGGGCCACAAGTTAACCATCTAAGTTATGCCGACGATCTAGTTCTATTTACTTCCGGGGATAAGAAATTAGTAAAGATGGTTATGAATGTGCTACAAAGATATCAAGCTCAGGTCAAGAGATCAATAGAGAGAAGAGCTTTTTCCTAACTAAAGAACACTCTGATCCACTCACCAACAGACGAATCAGGAAGTGGACAGGGTACATGCATGCAAAATTTTCCTTCACCTACCTAGGTTGCCCTATATACATAGGTAGGAAGAAGATATCAATGTTCACAGATTTAGCCACTAAAATCCTAAACAAAGCCGGTGGATGGCAAAGCAGATTCCTGTCATCAAGCGGGAAAACAATAATTATTAAGCATATTTTACAATCACAAACTCTACACTTGTTTGCAACCTTGACACCTCCCAAGACACTGATCAATAAGGTGGAGATGTATTTCTCCAATTTTTTCTGGGGCAAGAAAGAAGGAAAAAATAGCTATCATTGGTGCTCTTGGAAAAATATGTGCCTTCCGTGTGAAGAGGGTGGAATGGGTTTTAAAAGCCTAAAAGATATATGTCATGTATTTTCAGCAAAAAGATGGCGGAGATTGAGAAACGAAGACAATTTATGGAGTAAATTTATGCTCCATAAGTATTGTCCTAGATCCAATGCCCTGTCAAAAATTGGAGTCCCCATGGACTCAAATTACTGGAGAGAGCTAATGCACATCAGAGATAAGGTAGAGCCAAATATTTTTTGGAAGGTCAGTGAAGGAAATCTGCATTTCTGGTGGGACATTTTGACCCCAATTGGCCTTATTGCCAATTTTTATTACGGAAATGGCAAACCTGGGAACACGAAAGTCAGTAACTTCGTAGAGGTAAACACATGGAACATTGAGGCTTTGCAGGAGGTTGTGCCAAATCACGTGGTTCAAAAATTACTCAAAGTGCACATTGGCAACAGATTGATCAAAGATCAAGGCATCTGGAGTTTAACAACAAACGGCAACTTCTCCTGCTCGTCAGCTTTCCAGTACTTGAGAAGGAGGAACGCAACATCTTCTGACTTGGCCAATGTATGGGTAAAGTAGGTTCCTTTCAAGATGTCGTTAATTGCATGGAGAATGATTAAGAAAAGACTGCCGCTTGATGACATAATTCAAAGGTTCAAACTAAATATTGTGTCTAGGTGCACATGTTGCAGGGATCCAACAACAAAAACATTGGAGCTTCTATTTGCTAGAGGTGAAACAACACGCATAATATGGGATAAGTTTTCTAGTCCACAGGGTATCATCACAGATTATAGGATCATTGCTCACATTTTAAACCAGTGGTGGAGTATGAAGCCCAACAATGCTGTCCATAAGTTTATTTAGTACAATCGCCGATTATTATCTGTTGGGAGTTATGGAAAGCTAGGTGTGGAAAGAAATATGGATAGAGGAACACTTCTGTAGCAAGAATCCGCCATCAAGTTCTATGGGAGGTTAAAGTTGCAATAGGAAGGAAATTCACTAAACTGGAGAATAATTGGGATTGGAAAAAAGTTTGTATCACGTCCCAAACTAGGGGAGGCACGACTCGCATTCGATACTGTATTCGATCGAGTTAGCCACTAAACATACTAGCTAACTATACTGGGGGCCCAACAGATCGGGCAGCACAACATCTGAAATACTAAACCTGGACCGTAAGGTTATGACATGAATAACAATAAGCCATATAAACATAGGTAGACAAGCCAAAATAATAAAATACTAGCTGGCCGACGAGGCCGCGACTGAAGACATACATGCCTACACACCTATATATACATGCCAAGTCTATGGGCTGGAGACTGAAAGCAGCAAAAAGAAACCCAGAATATTGTGTCCACAATAGCCTCTAAGAATGTCATAAGCACTGTCGGGATAAGGCCCCAACTATACCCAAACTGTACAATAAAAGTAACCATCCTATGAAAGCTCCAGGAAGAGGTGGAGCTTACCAACTCACAGCTGAACCCCGAAATCCTAGCGGAGGGGTCGATCAGAGTCCCTACCTGGACCTGCACGCACGAAACAAAAATGCAGTGTCCCCAGGCAACGGGACATCAGTACGAATAAAAATGTACTGGTATGTAAGGCAGAAAGTAGAATCATACATAGCTGATGTAAAAAGGTAATAAAGATACCACCTGACACTGAAACTCTGATAGCCTCCATGGCCGACATCCGACCTCATAGTAATAAAATATGTATGGTATGCTCGTGTAATCGTATGTCGTGAATACATTTATATTGATATAAATGCATGACATACCCAACCAAATGCTAGCAATGGCGGTCTCTCCCGGTAGCTAACCGGTATCATATTGCCAACCTGTGGCCATCTGTACAATATATAAAGTCTTTCGGGCAAATAGGCCCCTTACCTCCGATTATAGCTCGAAGTCCATGCATAATATGTCATGTATGATATGAACTTTGAATGCACATAATAGGCCATAACAAGAACTAAGCCAACCTTAGCTCATTGGTACTGTTATTCTCATAATCCCATAATCACCTTCGTATCGCATACAAATGTCTCGTGGAACCTCATATTTTTTTAATAAGTTTGAAAACTTAACTCGACTTTTAGAAAGATAACTTAACTCTGAATATGTTCATAAAAAGCTTAAGGTGCTTCACTTAGTCCTTATACCCGATTTCTTGATAATTAGTAAAAGAAAGTATTTCAAAAAAAATCAAATGTTTTAGTAGTTTAAACATAAAAATTATATTTGAGAATTTTAAAATCGACGTGTCACTTTAGAGATTTTAAAATACACTTTAACAAGGAAGAAGGACTGATCGCAAATACTAAATGCCTTTATTTTTAAGTCACACAACCCAAAGACGAATAAGAATTCATATATATGGACATATATTTAAGAAAGCCGACAAAATGACATATATAGATGTCGAATACTCTTTTTAACCGAACGAGTGAAATATCAACCTAATAGCATCATGAAAATACTTTAGCTACGATACCAATGCCTTTCACAGAAGGTCTTTCTAGCAACAGAATAGTAAAATATCACATTTGGCGTCTTAGAAATTTCCCAAAATTCGTGCTAAAAGGAAGGACGAAACTCAGCCTTAACATACCTCTCCAACGAACATCCGAATACATGTAGTTCCTTCACGAAAGTTGTTCCTTACGTCCTAAGCTTCAAAACCACTATATATATGCAGCTTATACGCACCTATAAATAGTTCATAAATGAGTTTAAATCGGCAGATTTGCCATATGACCCTAACTTGACGAAACGCCCGTAGAACTTTGTTAAAACGATCATAAAAGAGTCCCAAGATGATTACCTTGGCAAACCAAGTATAAATCCTGAATAACCAGCAAGAACAACAATTTTCTATCTTCCAAAAATAGCTCCAAACACAGCTAATAGAAGGGGAAAACGATTGCAAAGCGTAGAGATTGCGCTTCTAGGCACGGGGGCAAACTTTAACGATAGAAATCGTTAAAAACGCACCTTAATCACTCAAGAACACCATGAAACCCTCTCTTAAGCTTTCTCACTGTTTTGGGACGAAGATAAAATATTTTGGGGTCTTAAATGTCGGATTTTCCGACTTATACCACTTGTTTGACCCGACCCGATTCGCGATCCGATTTCAGCCCGGACAGTCCGCGGTAAAATAGTCATAACTTTTTACTCCAATGTCGGTTTGATGTGAGATTTCTTTGGTTGCAAACTAGACTCGTAGACCTTCGATTAGGTAGGTTGTGGGTCCCATAAATCTTTATATATTGGGAGAAATGATCTGATACATTTGACCCAAAGTTTAGAAAATTTATTAGAGAAATTTACGATAACTTTTGCCGACTTTTATTTCGCAACTTGCTTGACTCCAAAACTTAACATGTGACCAGTGTGATATTATAATATCTCATAACACATTATTCTTAGTATATTATACACTCTTAGTCTTATCCCACAGGTGCAAGTTAACTTAAACCTTCCGAACGCGCGGGGTGCTACCCGAGCCATTTCTTTAACCATGAACCTTTGTTTAAGGGATTCCTTTGACTTAAAGCTTTAGTTTAGTTCCTTGATATTACCACACATTTTCAGTTTTATTCTCCCAATGTGCTATACCTAATCATATATACCTAATATAACCATGCCACGTTACGTATATTACGTAAGAGAAGAGAGAAACACCTGGGGTCTCACAATTTATCACGTTGCTGAAAACTACAGAACAAAACTTACAAGCTTAATGGTTATGTGGACCAGAACTAGGACCAATCAATGGAAGATCAACACTGATGGTAGTTGCATGGCAAATCTAGGCTTGGCAAGGGCTGTTGGAATTGTTAGAAATAGAATTGGGCAAATGGGAATGGCATTCTCCAATCTTCTCTAATTCTCTACTAACAACTCAGCGGAAGTATTGGCAGCCCTCTTCGGAGTTAATTGGTGTTGTAATCAGAATATTGAAGGTCTACTTTTAGAATTGGACTCACAACTAGTCATACAAATGATCAACGACAATTGTACAACTCCATGGAGACTGCAAGAACCAGTTGAAAGTATCAAAAAATTGGTCAGGTTGAGAGGAATTCAGATCCAACACTATTATAGAGAAGGAAATGAGGTGGCAGATGCACTTGCTAAACACGCCACCACCTTGTAGACAAACACACTATTTTTGAAAGAAGCTCAACTACCACCAGCAGCGAGAGGAGCACTAAGAATGGATAAACTTTAGCTTCCATCATTTAGAATCAGGCAGAAGAAGTATTCGGGCTCGTGTTTTCACCCCGTGAGGATATGAGCTCTTGTTGAGCCACACAGGAAAGGGATTTTTATCAATTCACGTAGTCTCAATGACATAGAAGTAGAAGGTCTTAGGACCAAATGTATTTAAATTGCTTGTCATCACTTGTTATTATTGGTGTATTCTGTCACGCAGCAAGTTCCCCTCCTTGTAATGTTCCATTTTGGCTATTATATATATATGTGACGATGGTTCAAATAAATAAATAAAAAGTGTTTTTATGTAAATACTGAAGAGCCGTACGAGACAGCTCACGTACGGTTCGGGAGCCGAGCCCCTGCGCAGGGGCTTATGATCACTTCACAAATTACAGTTTAAACTAATTCGGTAGAGGCAGATGTAACACTGTACACACAACTTCTTAGTGACAATAAGTTCGTATTTAGAGTAAATATAAACTTATTTTTTTTAAAAAAAAACTATATGAATAACTCAAAGTCGAAGACAGTACGTGCTCTTGCATATGCTAATTCTCTATTTAAAACTGCTAGTTGGATATTGAAGTTGTTAATTACAACGAGCAACTTGTGAACCTTATACATGGCCAACATTTGAATATTTTTGCATCCATTCGCCTTCATTGGCTTAATACCACGACATTCCAGTTAGTTACTGAATGGCAACAATTAAAAAACTTCCCTGAAAGGCTTCAAGTAATTCTTTTCAAGTTAGAGTTTGGGTGTGTTTGGTATTAAGAAAAATATTTTCCAATTTTTTTATATTTGATTGGCTTGAACATTTTGGAAAATATTTTTTTGGTGAATTTATTTTCCTCCAATTAAGATGACTTTGTTATCAAAAGGAGGAAAAATATTTTCAAAAACTCTTTCTCAACCTTTCTTTAATCCTATCCCACCTCCTCCCCCGCACCCACCCTCCCCATCCCCCTAATATCGCCACCGCCACTCTGTCCCCTAAACCTCGACCTACCACCCTCCTCAGCCCTTACCCATTTCGTCTCATATAGTATTTGCTTCTATTATATATTTTCAAAAATATTTTTTGCTACCAAATCAAACAACAAAAAATAAGTTTAAAAAAATCACTTATTTTCCAAGAAAAATATTTCCTTCGTACCAAACACACTCTTTAAGTTTTTTGGTTTTCTGTATTCTGACAAGTGCATGATTTTCCGAATATTGCTTAATTCATTGTAACTCTCTTGACTACATTAATATGTGAAATACATTATATCAATCACCATCCACTTTTCAATGATTCAAATTAAATGATTAAAAATTATTTTACCGTAGGTCGCTACTTTAACCGGCGAGTGCTTTAAAATTCAATATGTTGTTTTGATCTCTACTTTAAACTCTAAAACAGCCACTGTGTATTTCAATATGTTTGTGTCTTTTAAGTTACATCATGCCTTCACTTCTATCTCAAAATATCAACTATGACACTAAGAATAGGTAAAATTAAATTAAATGGTTTCTACTTGAAAACTACAAAGTGTCCAGTGGAATTATTAACTTCAAATTATAAAACTACACCAAGATTTTCACAACATCCAATCTTATGTAAATGACAAGAAACTATCCCAAGGGCGGGATACCTAATTTGGCTCCTCTTAATTAGCACCAAAATGGTGTGGTGAGATTTCTTAGGCGAAACATGAAAAAGATTGAGAAGGTAATGTCACCTTATCAACTTAAGCACGTACAAACATGAATAATCAAAAGTTTATTACGAACATATCATGCACGTTGATAATGTTTATATTCATATGGATTTAAGTTATATGTATTGATAATATCTAGAATTTTATACTACCAGTGCAATTTAATCAGTTATATTATATAACAAATTAATACTCTAGCTTTTAAGTTACAATATTAGGCTTCTTGTGAAAAATTATTGGTTGACATACGTAAACTAAAATTATCAGTACCAAGAACTTAATTACTCTATCAGTCTATCCATATATACACAGACATACACACAAGGACTAATAATACTGGGATTTCCAGGCAAAACAGGATAAAGACGGGGAAGGTAAATGTCAACTTTTGTCTACTTAAGTTCGCACAAACAGGAACACTATAAGTTTAAGTACACATCATTCACGATATTGTAATCTGGGATTGTTTGGTACAATGGTAAACTAAATAAGGATAGAATATATATGAGATATCTATCCCATCAGTTTAGCATAAAACTTACTTATAACCAAATATGGAATAAATACAATTCCAAATTGTATCTTGAGATTATTATCCTTATCTTTTATACCAAACTACCCCTTAAGATATAAAGGGCAGCTTGTGAGTGCACGAAGTATTTCGTATTTTGCAGGATCTTGAAAAGGATCGCATTCCAAGAGAGTCTGTTGTAGTCAACCTACACCGACACAAATGTATTTAGTAATGATTCCATCACTCAGAAGTCTCGAACACCTAGCCTATATAGAGGTCATACAAAGAGAATATTATCGTTTGAAGCTCTCCTTCACGATATTGTTAAGATATACAAGGACTAATTACTCTGTCTGCTGGGTGATACCACCTGAACAGACCAACCAAACAACAAAAGAACAATAAGCCAAAAACACCAAATTAAGGGATTTCCAATGGAGATTTTCTTTGATTCACTAAAATGGTCATCTGTTGGAGAAAGAAGGGGGAATAGTATAGTAGGAGAGGTTGGCCATTAATTTTGTTTATTTTTCACATGACTAGGGCACATGGGACTACATGCCACGTGGCATGCTTGAGTGGGACCCACATGTCATGGAGTGTTGGGTGCCAAATGCCAATGGCGGTATGGCCATGCTACTTTGTCTCCCAAAAATCATAATTTCCTCTCTCTCAGCCTCAGCCTCAGGTCCCAAACTCCCATTCCTTATAGGGTCCCATATGTTTTTATATGTTAAGCCTACTCATCTTTTGCTTCTTTCATTTCAATTTTAAGGGATTTAAATTATATATATATTGATAGGTAAGATTTTTAAAATAAGTCAATGTAATTTTACCTATTATAACATGTTAATTACCGCTAGCTTTTATCATCTTATTATTATTATAGTATTTATCATAAGATTTATCTGTAATTACATTATGAAGTAAGATTTTTTTTAAAAATCGTGTAATTTTAGCTATTATAACATGTTAATTATCACTTTTATCATGTTATTATAGTATTTATCATAAGATTTATCTGTAATTACATTATGAATAATCTGATTGTATATATATTTTTATATAATATGCACATAGAATTAAGTTAATTAAACCTTTTTATCGCAGCCAAGGAGGAAGCACAAGTCGAACTACAGGTTTGGCTGAACCCAGTAGTTTCTGCCCAAATAATATATTTGGTGTTTAGAATTCATTAAATATGTACAAATATTAGATTATTGCGAACTCTGACACTAATACTTGAAGTCGTCGTTCTAAAATTGATCAGAACCCATAAGGATGAAATCCTTGTTCCGCCTGCAAAATTCCACATGGGCTCCCATAGTTATAGCCGTGATATATACTGTATTCTGGTGTAAACAAACGTCAATTGTACCACAAACCACGTCCTCGTTTTGCACTATTCTTTACTTCTGTTTTACCATTCAGAGCAAACGAACCATTTATCTTCTCCCCTTGATCGTGTATTAACATCTATTCGACGAAAGGAAAAATATAACATGAGTCGAGACTAGCTAGTAGTGCTTATAAAAATCTTTTGATGATAAATTAGATTTCTTTGCATTGACGAGGATGATAAATATTTCCAACAATGAGAAGGGTAGTGTTAAAATATCATGGGAACTCTATCACATAAAGGAATTTCTCGATTTGTGCATGTTAATTTTCTTTGTATCATTTTAATTTTATCAAATGTCTCCGAAAGGACGTATCCCAAGGGAAGCATAACTAATGATGCCGGCAGGGGCGGAGCTAGCATACGCCTTATGGGTTCGGCCGAATTCAGTAGCTTTGATTCTGTATTTGTCTTAAAAATTTATTAAATATGTATAAATTATTAATTTGGAACTCAGTAACTTAAACGGACCTGGCTCCGCCTCTAGACGTCGGCGTTGCATGAGCTATGGTCAAGTCTAAGACTAGCAAAGAAATGACGAGCATATTAAAGGAGGAGTGGCTGTTTCTTCGGTTTCTTTTATTTTCTTTATTTTTTTTCCTTTTGTTTTTTAGGCTAGAGCAAAGAGCTTCTTCTCATCCTCAAATCTTTCGGTGGTTAGCAGGTCGATCTAATGTATTGCCAACTGTTTGACAAAAAAAGTCTTGACATCCTTATTATGTGGAAAGGAGAAATACATTTGTATAGTTAAGCAGCAAATTAAACTGAATCACTGACTTCATTACATATTCTTTTCTATGTTCAAACCTGATATTGAGCGAACTGATGAAGAT
Organism: Nicotiana tomentosiformis; assembly: GCF_000390325.3. NCBI lineage: Eukaryota > Viridiplantae > Streptophyta > Magnoliopsida > Solanales > Solanaceae > Nicotiana > Nicotiana tomentosiformis. The sequence goes on from NC_090819.1 coordinate 122,397,164, forward strand.
TAAGGAATCATCCTTATATTTGAAAACAGACTGTTGAATTTCCTATCTCAAATCTGAACAGTAACTTGAGAAGCAAAGAACAAATGCATGTGCAAGTGAACCAGTTTTTCCAACCTTAAAAGGGCTATATAGGACAAGTTTAGAAAGATGACAAAAAGGATAATCTGGTCTACGAAAATATTTCGCGTTGACGCAAGGTCCAAAGAAGGACCGCACTTCAAGGGGTTTATATGATGTATGCGGTCTACCCTAACACAAGCGCCAACAATTGATTCCACACCGCTTGACTCGAACCTCTGGGTCACACGGAGATAATTTTATCGTTGCTCCTCCAAAACTCTCCTTCGTTAGCAAGATAACAAAATTTGTGCAATATAATTTTAGGAAACACCATATATAGCAAAGGTAATTACTACTTACAAAATAAGGGGAAATTAATGTGTGCCATTTACGATAGCCGTGCTGAGAATCTTACTCAAAGATATGAAGGATAGGAAACCTGCAGAAACACATGGGGCAGGTCCTAGAATTCTCTTATTCTTACATTTATTGTATGAGTTATGTTATGATCATTCATCAATGTAATTATGCAATACTATTAAATGCTTCATCTTACATGGAGATAGGGTTGTTATAAAGGAGTCCAATCACGTCAAGAACAGCATAAGTCTTTACTAACATGTCAGATCATAAGTCACATTTTGACTACATTAATTACCTTTGTGTTTGACATGTATTTTCCAGATCCCTCGTTAGCCCTTTTCCTTTTCTTTTTGTCATTGTTGAGCTCCAGTAATAAGATTGACCTAATTAAAACATGTATTAAATAACAAATAAGATTGATCAAATTATTAAAAGGAATTGATATTCACTCAAAATGTAGCCCGTAGGCAATTTAAAGGAAAATTCGCTCCAACTCTAATTCTATCTTCCACTGTCGGCAAGAGAGTGCGATGTTAAGCAAATGATTCGAAGAAGCTCTTATGGTTCTACCTATGTATTTTTTAAAAAAATCTTGGAGGTCTTTCCTCTTTTTTTCTTTCTTTTTTTTTTTTTTTTAAAAAAATTATTATTATTTACACATGGTGCCATGAAAATAGATTTTGAGCATAATCAATCGTAAAATATGAAATGAGAATTGCCAAATATTATTTTAGATTTGAGTCCAACAGTCTTCTACGCCTAAAGCTGGACAATTGGAGTATGGAAAATATCAAAGATGGAGCCAAAATTTTTACTTTATAGGTTTTGGACTATAATATATTATTAATTTATTTTGCTTATTGAATTCTGAATATATTATTTGTACATACTAAATGAACTTTTTAACACTGTCGAACCCGTAACTACAGTGTGGTTCAGCCCCTTAATAACACAACATGGTGTCCAACACCGAGAAACACAATAAAAAGCATGAGTTTAACACATGTAGCATATGAAAAAATGGACATGTTTAGAAAATGAATATTAGACCTAACTCAATTAATAGTTAACTAACTCGTGCCAAAGAATTACCCAAAATCATACGAGAGATAACAGTCCAATCTCTCGATCAATACAATATAAAAAATGATGATGTCCAAATCAGCTTGCGCACACCTCAACTATACACATTCTTAGGAGGTCTAAATAATGGGCCCTTTGCTGATTGAGAAATTAAAAGGAGGAGGGGGACATGGGGAGGCCGCCAATATCTTCAAAATTGTTGTGAAGGGATCACCTGCATGTTCTCTTGACACAACTACGTTCATCTCCCTACAAAACCTGCATTTAATGCATTTCATTGCCCTTTTCCACACTACATATATCCCCAGTATGATTCATTGCCAATCCCACAACCCTAGCTACCATTACAAAGTTACAACTATTCTCTCTCAAATCTGATAAATACCCTATTCATAAGCTCTCGCAAAGAACGAAAAAGAGGGGGAAAAAATTGTCAATATGTCTAAGTTTCTTGTTTATCTTTTGGTTTGTCTTTCTCTCCATGCATGCAGTGCTAGATCACTTGCAACAACTATTGATGAAGAAAACAGAATACAGCTCTTTGCCAAGGTTTGCTTTACAAATATTTCTTTTTTTATTTTCTTGTTTGAAGCTTATATATATTATCTCTTTCTTTTGGTGTGGAGATTAGGTAAGTTAAGAAAATTGATTTGACTATAATTTACTTTTTGTTTGCAGGATGTAACATTTTTGACAAGGGACACATTTAAAACAGAAGGAAGAATCACGTCTGAAAATAATGGAAGTGGAAGTCGGGATGATGCAAAACTTATGTGGAAAAAGAGATCAAATGTCTCACGAAAGGAAGATGGAGAAGAAATTAAAGGTATTGGATAAGATTAGCTAGTTCATTAATTTGCACCACGTTAAATATTTCCATTCTTGTTGAAACCTATCAATTTTCATAGTTTCTAGTGTTCCGTTTGAGTTTCTTCTTTCTATGCAAAAACATCCACACATTTTAAAATATGTAGCATTATAGTTCTTCCTTTGTAACTTAACTAAACTATCCTTGCTTGGATATTTTAGAACTCAATTTCACACTTTTCCATGTTAAGAGTGACAATATTTTCAACAAGTTATAAATAGAGACGTTGAGAAGGAAGAAAGAGAAAAGAACTCATTGCTTCCGTTTCGAAGTGATCATGAATGCACTTCTTTATTTTCCTACTTCTAACCCTTTAACTTTTATAAATGACGAAATATGTGGTGTGACTTATAACAGGAAACAAAGTCATGACAATTCAAGAAGGAGCTCAAGTAAAGGTAAAGCTCTAACTGTCTCTTTATATATATATATATATATATACACACACGATATAATTGGTGTTTATGCCACTGAAAATATATTAGTATGACAGAGTATACCTTGAAGGAATCAAGTGTTAGACTCAAATACTATGAGAAAGAGTAAAATTTTCTTGTAACCCAAGAATTACTTAATCATTAGGAAGAATAAAACTATTTAAAATTCAGCTGATTTTACATCTTGTAATATATCGCATATTGATCTTTTTAGCTATTAATAACAATCCCGTCTTTCAATATTGTGTATTGACATGCACAAAGTCAAGAGCAATAAGTATCCAATCTCTACGCTTGTAAACAGACCATCTTTTATATTAAGTATTTCACTTATATACTACATAGTATTTCACTTTATTTTTTAAGTTATTAATCTCACTTTTTATAGACGGTTACGTATAATTATCTTTTAAGTGAGTTCATAGTATAAAAGTTACACGAGTTCAAACTCTTCGGTTAAATGTGCATGAATATTTATACAAAAGAAAATGTTTAATTTAGAATTCATATTTGTATGCAGACGTTGTGGAGGCAGTCACGATTTATTCTAGAAACTCCACCATCAGCACAACATGAGGAAGAAGCAGTGAACTCCATTGAAAAAGACCCTGTGGAAGACGTGGTGGTTATGGACTATGCTCAACCCCATCGAAAACCACCCATTCACAACACTAAACACTAGATTTATATATTTATATCTTAGTAGATGAAAAAACATACTTATATGTATTTTGCTTTCTCGTTTATATATATATACGTGAGTCTGTCGGTTTTCAGTTTGTTTTTTTCGCAAATGAAGGAGAATCCTACATAAGAAAGAATACTCGTATATGATACGATATTCCATATATGTACAAATAGAAATTCTAAGAAATGCAAAAGCCCTAGCAAGAAATATCAGTGTTATCGTCACGTGTTACATTAATGCATGGTGATTGAGGTTTTAGGGCATGATGTGGGTGGATATGGTCCCTCATATTATTGTGTTGTTTTAATCAACTGTTGCCTTGAATTAAAAAGTGTATATGTAATAAATATATACTAGTAGAAAAAGAATAGCAGTGAAGTGGAGTGGTGGTCTCTCTGCCGTGAATGTGTTGGTTGGTTTTCTTATTTAATGATGTAGAGTTATGTGTTAGTTTCTGCACTGTCCCTTCTTTGGTCTTTTGCATTTGATATCCAAGAAACCAAATCTATTCTTGTCATTTATCATATGCACAACCATAGGGAGGCAAACAAAGTTGCTATTTGTCACTCTTGTCTTTGAATTTTAGTTCGCAACACTCCAATTTGCGCGCAGCCTTGGGGTTGGAAGAGTGTCATGGTTGAGGTCGAAGATATAGTTTGAATTAATTTCTATTTACTGATAATGTGAAAATACTCAACACGTACGCTTAATATATATTTATGTACGTTTATTGCAGATTGTTGTCTCTTGTTTACTTTTAAGTAATCGTCTAATTTTTTATACACTATTAACATATAAAGCTCTAATCAAGTTCAAATCCTATATCATATGTAATAACCCAAGTCCACTAGTGATATTGTTCGTTCTAAGCCTAGGCTCACACGATTTTAAAACACATCACTTGGGTTTAAGGCTTGTTTACTCAATTATCCAGCATGTCTCCTGTGTTTTATCAATGTGGGATTCACATGGGGTGTCATGAATATATATTTACATAATCAAGTCACTTAAAAAAATTACAAATAACTTCCTAAATTGAGGACTGGTAACCTGAAAAAAAGTAACGAGTAACCTACTACAACACATTAAACTACAGTATAGACTAAAAGTTCTTTGCAATTACAGTTATGTTACTTAAATCCTAATTACCAAAGGTTTAGATGTCGTAAAATAATTATTCTAATTTACAATTCAAACATCAATAAAGAGAGAAGCATTTGCTGTCACTACGGATCGCATTATGCGAAACAAGGAGGGGAAAAGTAATTTAAAATGCACCTAATAAATTCCATTTGTAAGAACCTGAGCGCAGGACAACTTATATCATGACGTTTAAACCGATCATTGATCCATTTGGTCGAGATGATAATTCAGGTGCAATGGGACCTAACTATTTGACGGACTACAATCATTTTGTGAACCTGGAAATCAATTTTGGAGCAAAAATCAAAGAGAAGCACTGTGTATGGATTGTGTAGGTCTCGAGGAGAAAAATGCATGTGACAGTACCCGTCTTTTTCCCTCTTTGAGTCTGACTTTGTCTGAATGGAGACCTTTAACCACTGCTACAGTTGACAATGAATGGATTCAAAAAATTGATGAACTCTGATGTCCTGATCCCCATTTTAAGATCAATCTCGCCACCTCCGAACCAGAAGAAGTCAGGATTGAGCTTGGTGATTGCTTCATCCAAAATCACCTGTTAAAATTAGTAAGAATTAGTACAAGATATAGTAGAAAAGCACTATTTTCCACAATAGTTGGGACTTTCCACTGCAACAGAAAGTATAACGCGAACCTCAGGTATCGGGTGAATAATTACAAGTTTGAGTAGTAAGAAATTGATGTTCGGCTTAAACCGTGGATGTCTATGGCTGAAGAATTTAATAACGTACTAGCAAGAGAATCATCAATAAAGTACTTCGCCTATCACTTTAAAGATTACGTTTAGCTACTATAGATAACTCTTTAGTTTAGCAAGTTTCAGTGGCCTTTGCTCGTCTGCCTACTAGTTGCAAAAAGTAAGCTTCTCTATGTAATTTAATTATAGGCAAAAGAGTAGTAATGTTCTACAAAGGGGTCTAAAACTTCAAGGAAGTGGCCTCTAATCTGAGCTAATGAAGAAGTGAGAAAAACTGGCAGGCTGCATTTCTAGATCAACAACATTGACAGATACAGATTTTAGGAACAGTGAGAAGCTGGCACAATGAATAGCATAGAGTCCATTAATAAAAAAGAATGATGGAGAGTAAAACACATACCAATTAGTCCACTTCCCATCTAAATGTGGTAGACCGGGGACCCGTCAGCATATATCACATATTATTAGCAATTGGTGTAAGCAAGAGAGTGACAGGAATCAAGACACAGGCAACTAGATCTCAGGGCCCAATTTGTTCAAGCTACAGCAAACAGCAGTGTACAAGAAGGCTGCACTACCTAATACACATTGATGTAATGCACATGAGTGCAGGAGGCAAGAGAGACAGATGTTTTGTGGTTTAACCAACAATACTTTAGAGGAATCAATGATTACAACAGGAGTGTTCCAGTCAAGTTAATATCTTCATTAGTGTGATTATCCACCTAATCCTGGATTTCATTAGAAGCAGCTCAGAAGTAGCTGATATGGAAATTAGGTACCATTAGCTGCAGCATTAGAGAATGTCATCACAAATATTGGCATTCATTAGAAGCAGCTCAGAAACTAGCTGATATGGCATTAGCTACATCAGCTGCAGCATTAGAGAAAGTAATGAGTGTGATGAGCTGCACAACATTTCAATAACTAAAGTGGAGAGTGACATGGGAACAGTTCATATGTTAACTGTAAACAGAAGAATACTGGGGAACATTATGACAATTTCGGTGAAAGAACAAAGAGACTGAGTACCGGTATGTTGGTTCTCATGCCAATACATGTGACTGCATTGTGTTCATAACCAGTCAGCTTTACTGATGTCTCCTCAGTAGCCAGTCTCACTGCAAAAAACATCCAGTGGCTAACATTATTCTATATGAAGTACTCAAACATAATGCAGACACCACAGAAGACATTACACCTCATAAAGTTGGAGCATCAAACTCTATTTGTTCCCAGTAAAGACATGGTTATAGCAAGTCAGTAATTAAAAGATATATGAATGAAGAGGAAGAATGCACAAAATAAGTCCATCATCATAACCTCCGTTGTTTGCTCAACGTTCCCTGAGCAAAAAGTATGCTTTTCAATAGTCATTCTTGTTGTAGTATAGCAATGTATCCAAATGCCAAATACAGTTAAAACAGTCACTGCGCCTCTCAATGATTTACTTCAGAGTTTCTCAAAGAGAGTTACTGACATGAGTTCAAGGAACTTTATGAATCCAGCAAGTTAAAGTAAACCATTTATGTAAAGAAGCACAATCAAATCTTTCCAGCGTGAGATTCTTTTGGCCATCCAGACATTAGAATAACAATTTGTTCCTGAACTTCATGCTGCCAGACACCCCTTCTAACATATTTAGGGGCCTGCTGACACCATTAACAATGTCAAACTTAAATAATGGCCTGCTGTTCTAGCTTGGCATCACAAAATTAAGAGTAGCATTAGCGAGAAGTTAGTCTACTGCAGTAAATTAGATAGTAGACCTGCTATCCTTACTCCGGGTCCATTCCTACTCATGAGTTGCACTAAACATATTAGATTAACACCACTCCAACTACCATTCATTGGGTTCCCTAACGCACTAAAGCAAAAACAAAAATGCATCCAAGATCAAGTAATGCCCAAATAATTGCTATGGTCCTACCCCACAAAAGAAAGAAGTGTGTCACGAGTACACTCAAATGTATCCGATTTTCTTTTCATTTTGACCATTAAATAGGTGGAAAAGGGACCTCGTTCAGGACGCATCTCTCAGTCTGTCTCTTGATATGCAAGGTCAACGTTTAATTTGTAAAGTTTCTAAAGATTGTAACTAAATTGAGAAAGAGAAAAGGTTAGAATTTTTATTACTCAAACAAGAGCAGAACACTCAGTTTTGCAATATATGCATCCTCATATAAATATCGATAATTTTGCTTATGTATGGGTCGATAATCTATACAGCTAAAATGTACTTTTCTGGGAAGTCTATTCTTGGTACAATCAAAATAAAACAGTTCTCATTGATCTATCTACAAAAGAATAACAGTCTTTGTTCAATAACTTCATACACAGTTACGATTATCCGAAGTTGTATGCTAATCCAATTCAGTTTTCTGATTACCTTAAGTATTAGACCAAATGCATGTTTTTGTAATATAGAGATATAACTTACAGTTGAACTTTTTCTTGGCTATCTTGCCATCGTTGAGATTGTACAGAAAATTCTTTACAGCCTCAGCATTAAATCGAGCAGCATACTGTTAATCAAAATAGTTAACATTATGTAGTATTTGGAATAGTGTTCCTAGATCTTGAACAAAAGTTGCAGATAGTTACCTGTACAACGACGACGTAGTATTTTGAGTTGTTACGATCACTACAATCAGTAATATTGGATGCGGCTTGAGTATTTACCTGCATTATTAATTTATAAAGATTTCGACATGGATTGAAGACAAAGAGTATCAGAGACTATGAATGGATTCAAAGTTAAGGAGGCTCAATATCCTACAATTTTCACCATCAAAATTGCAGATTTAGATGACACCAAGTATCAGTCTATGCAGATACAAAATCATTTAGATTAAGATAACTGTAGTTGTGTTTGACATGTCTCAATAGAAGCACGGTTGAATGATACAAACCAAATCTTATAGTAGTAAAAAACAATGAAGTATCTTCCTTTTTGTTATTTGTTTTTTTAAAATGAGTTAGAAGATATAGAGGCAGAACTATCTCAATGATCACCAAGGGTTGTTTCTTCACTGCTACTTTAGAAAGCTTCATATACATATTTGATTCAAAAACTTAATATAGCTCAAGGCAACACAGTAACTTTTTACCCCTTTTTTACATTTTCCCTATCCCAACTCACATCATCTAAAAAATTCGTCTTTCATAATCCAAAAAGGCTAAATTTCGTCCAGTAAGTTGCATTTATACAATGCTATATATAGCAATACAACGCTTGTACTAAAATGCAAGCAACCTTCTGCTGCTTATCCAAAGTGAGAAAACAAGTTTCACATTTTTCTCACATGAATTGTACAACTACGCATTGACTGATTTAAAAACATAGGTACAATTACGAGTTAATTATCCGATAAAATAATACACGAATTGCGAAAAGAGAAGGTACCAGAACAATGCTTTTGCAGAGATGTTGAATGGATGAGGCACTGACAATGTCACGACGAGCTTCGAGCGGCAAATCATAGTAATCAGAGGGGACGCGTTTGAAGCTGAAATCGACGACGCCGTTAGCGCGAAGAATGCCGGAAAGGCGATCTTCGGTTGTGGTGGAAGTTGATAGAGAGAGGTTTTGAGAGAAATGTTGAGAGAGAAGAGAAGATTCGAGGTTCGATAGGCGTTTGAGGAGTCGAGTCTGGACTCTCTCCAGCTTTGCCAATGCGTCCATGGCTCTATCGAAGCTCCAGAGAAGCTGCGTTTCGGCGAAGTTTTAGCTCACGGTCCACTTTAACAAGTCTGATTCTATGAACGGCTGTAATTAGAATCTCCGAGAATTGGTGTTAATTACACGCTTTTTAGTTTTTGTTTCTATTTTATTTATTTTCTTTTTAATTTTTATTTCTATTATTTTACTTTTTAAATCTTATTTTTATTTTTTAATTTCTTTGTACATTATTTATTTTTTATTTCTCTATCTTTACTTCTTGTGATTCCACGTAATTGCTTATATTTTATTTATTTTATTTATTTTATTATTTTATTTTTTGAAACTACACCTCATAATATTAGAGTCACTAACAAATTTGGCATATAATGAGTGATTCAATTAAAGTGGAATTTCGTTGTTGAATGTGGTTATAAGCTTATTATCTTTCCTAATCTTAAGTTGTAGTGGAACTTACAATTATTATGTCGGAATTTGACATATGTTAAACTATTTTATTTTTTTTGAATTTTGATATTATATTATATTCATGGTTCCAATTTACTTATTTTAGCAATATTGGCTCACATTGCATGTTGTTCATTTTTTAGTTAGAATTGATAGATTAGTTTTGTCAAACATTTCATTAATGTTTGACATCATATTTATAAATATTAATTTATTTTATCAAATATGAATTCCATGATGTTCTTACAAAACATATATTTTTAGTTTTTGTAAGTATCTAAATTAAATATTATTAATTTGGAATATATATATATAAATTATTTTTACAATATTAGTTATAAATATATGATTACTAATTAATGTATATTCACAAAAAATATATCTCTTAAATACCAAATATAATATCATTTATACTTATAAACATTTATAGGCATACATTTATTATATTACCTTTTAAGTTTTGATAATTACTGTATTTAAAATTTAATCTAACTGTGTAATTACACTTGTGCAACCAAACAGTAAATTTGTAATTACACTGTAATTAAACTAAGACAAACAAATAGGTCGTCGTAATTACACAACTGTATAATTACTAGGCTGTGTAATTACTACTCTAGTAATTACACCAAATCCAATTACCCGATGGCTTTCCAAATAGATTCTAAAGCAAACGTTCTTCCGTTTATGCAAAATGTTGTTTTAGTCCGTCAAGTATAACTTAATTCGAAATTAGTCCCACGTTATTTTGTTAGTAGTACTTGACATCTCACATTAACCTATCACCAAAACTTAGTACTCCCCTGTCCTAATTTATATGTCAACTTTCATTTCTGGAGATTTAAACTAGGTAAACTTTGACCAATATTTAAATTATATTTATCATCATATTTGACATGAGAAAAATTACAACTTATAGTACTTTTAATATAGTTTTTTAAATATCAAAATTTTACTTTTAAAATATTGAGCTGATCAAATCTAATTTAGCTTCAAAATTTAGTCCAATTAACTATCGAAAAATAAAAAGTACTACATAAATTAAGACGGAGAAAATATTATATTCTAAACGAATGTCATTGGAAGGTAGCTTCATGTTATAAGCTTTTAGTATTCAATTTGTATAAAATGACTTAACTTATCATATCAGTGTCCAAAAGAGAGTTCTGTAACCCAAATGGTTCCTCTAATTAGGAAATATGCTTAATTTTGCCCAAATTTTATTATTCGAACCCATTTGATCCTTTAAGTTTGAAATAATTGAACATTTTTGTCTTATGACGGAAATCTCAGTAGATGCCTATAAAATTAACCGAGCCATCCAGCGTGCAAAGCTCGTTAGTAGGAAAAATTAAGTTACCAACAAAGCTTCATTCTGTCACTTATTTAATTATATAAGTTATCTTATGTGTAATTAATTCATTGATTTAGGAACCTAAGCGATTGTCACATCTACTAATTATTGTTTTCTTTCTTACAGTCAGGGGTGTTCATAAAAACCCGAAAAACCGAACCAAACCGAAAATCGAACCAAACCAACAAAAAAAGAAGAAGATATTTTTAGGTTTGGTTTGGTTTGGTTTTGGTTTTGAATTTTAAAAACCGATCTTATTTGGTTTGAGTTTGGTTTTAATCAAAAAATAACCGAAAAAAACGAATCAACCCAACTATAAAAGTAGCTATTTAAATTTATTATTATATATGTATATTTTTATATAAAATTTATAAAATTTTATGGTACATATTAGTCATTTGTATTTTTAGTCTAGTTCTTTGCTATTATATTAATCTAATTCAATGCCTTTACATTCTAGTTTGATTGGTAGTTTTCTTTTGCTAAGTACAAAAATTTATTTAATGTTAAAAATAATCAATTTTTAACTGAGTACTTAAATTATTCATCACTATTTGATTTAATTATCATCAATATATCTCGGTAAATGATAGATTTCTCAAAGAGCAATTGATTTGATAGTGTTACATTAAAAATGTGGTCGCCGGAATATGCGTTTGGTAGTGTGTCTCATATTTAAGAAAACCCCCGATAAATAATCGAAAAAACCAAAAAAATCGAATCGATAAAATACCGACTTAATTGGTTTGATTTGATTCAAATATTTAAAAAAATGACTTACTTAGTTTGGTTTCTTTTTAAGAAAAAATCGACTCCGAACAATATCCCTAATTACAGTCACGTGGATCCAACTACGTGCTATCAAGAAGTCGGTGCAAAATATACTCCCGTTTAGGAAAGTATGAAAAACTCCAACAGAAAAATGTAACAAAACGCGAGTACCTAGGATCTTTGTGTATTTGATAATTGATACATTTTATATCTTTAACAGTATAGGTCAGTTTTGGAACCAAAAATTTATACAAGCAGATTAAAAAAAAAAAAATGTCATAGTTGGGATTTAAGCCTATAACCTAAAGCAACTTTTAAACGCTCTTCCACACAATACATGAATGTTTCTTTATGCCACGGGAATTTAATAGCTCACATATAAGAATAAATAAAAAAATTTACCCTATTTATATAGTATAATTTTCAGCCACTGATATACATATACATATATTCCAGTTCTGGAATCACATCTGGATTCGGTCCACCCGGACGGCCGGTAGCGGATTTTAGAGTGCGAGAACATACGAGATGTATCAAATGTTAGATATGTTATTTTTATGTGAAAGAACATAAATTTCAAATTCAAAAATTTCAAACAAAAAGTTAAATAGCTCAAGTGTCTCTCTATATACCCATTTAGGTGCATGTACGCAGAGGCGGGTCTAGAATTTTTATAACATGAGTGCACCACTAAAGAAAGAAGGGGAAAAAGTAGTAAGTGAGAATTGATCCCTGCTCCTTTAGGTGAATAACTCAACATTCAATCAAGTGCATCATTTAGCTGTTCTGGAGCATGGGTGCCGCCATATAATATTAGATCAATTTTGAAAAAATATGTACATAAAATATCTAGTTTGGCGGAGAGACCATGGGTTCACGGTCCCCATAAATTAGGCTTAGATACGCCCCTGCACGTACCGCGGAAAAAAAAAGTGCACGTACCCTTCATGTGATGTTTGGTGTAATGACAAATTATTCAAAGATTAGGAATATATGAATTGTAATGCAAAAATTAATGCATTGTTATGAAACAATAAAAGAGGAAGAAGAGTATTGCATAGAGAAGTAGAGAGAAAATTCTTATTGATTTGGGATGAATTACAATGGAACAGATACCCTCTATTTATAGAGAAAAAGTGACTTAGCCACCAAGTAACAAACCTTAAAATCTCTCTAAAATATAGACATTCACCTTAAATATAATTCTATTTATAACACTCCCCCTTGAATGTCTATTCAACAGATAATGTGTCTCGTTAAACCTTAACTAAAATAAAACTCAGTGGGAAAAAAGTTCTAGAGAAAAGAGTACAACGTGTTTTGGTTGCCTCATTAAGAACCTTGCAAGAAAAACCTAGTGGGACAAAATCTTATAAGGAAAAAAAAGTACAAAGCGTATTAACTTCCCCTGATGAGAGCATCAATTCACATCCTCGAGCCTTCACATTCCAATCATGTTCATCATCTTCAAAAGATCATTGGTAGAGATTTGATAAACAAATCAGCCATATTAACTTGAATGAATAAGTTGCACCTTGAAATCATCATTCTTGATAAATATGTAATGTCTTCATATAATGTCGTGGAATGATCTTTTCAATATCTCTATAAAGGTAAAAATTTTTGCTATCACATTATCATGCTTATAGTTATAGCAAGATACATATGTGCACAAATTGCATTTAGGATGTGGTACTTCAGGACATAGAATTGTATATGCTTTAAGCGATTTAAATCTTTCAGAGATTGTCATATAAGCCATATAAATAGAGTTTAGATGCATATCAAATTTTCATGGCATGCTAGATATATAAGATAGATAAAAGTGATTGCACACTCTATTGACTTTATACTTTCAGGTGTTTGAATTACATGTCCAAAACTATATGTCCTTCATATGGAACCATTTCTATTCGAATTGTGTCACTTTCATTTGGCCAATAATTTTGTGTTTGTATTCGACAAACTTAAGATCTTCATCTATACTTAGCGCTATCATAGATGTAGTCGACGAACATCTTACATCGGTTCCAATCTCTTTTTTTTCATAAAGACATAACATAGAAATCTCTCAATTTATATTTTCAGACACCTGAACCTCTCCAAAGATTTTATGAAGTGTTATGTCATGTGATCTTTTAGATCACTTGCCTTCTTATTATGATCATTTGCTCATCTTCTTTATCAAGAATTTTATTTGAAACCGGTTTGTCTATACGCTTTAAACGTACCATAGATTTTGTCCTTCTAGGACTTATTCTAATAGGAGCATTTACAGTGAAATATAGTTACTCTCTTTGGGTCAGCAAATGCGTTTGGCATGCTTTGCATTGCAGATGAATTATCTTTTTATGAATTTCAAGTTAATATTATCTTATTCGAGCATCTAGATATACAAATGATAATTCATTCCATGTAACTTTTTCTCAACTATCTATCATATCTCCCCCTCATGTTAGAAAAACTAATTTGCTTCCTCAACTTTGGAAATCCATCTTTATGCGTTATGGTGTTAATCAAAATATACACCGCACATCAATAATAATAAGATGAAATTATTTGGTTCATGACCCTTGATCTCGTCCAAATCATACCTCAAAACAAGGGTATGAAACGGTCGATTGCAATAATAGTAACCTAACAAAGAGTCGAGATCGAATCCACATAGAGTTTCTATGAGAGTTAGGAGTATATATTCTAATACGTGAGTTTGAACTATCTTAATTTACACTTCTACAAATTGGTTTTATTTCTATTTCTATTTCTATTTTTTTTTAAACTAAGATTGCAAAGTTAAGAAATAAAACTAAGATAATTGTTTTTGTTGTTTTTCAAGTTTACAAAAAGCCTAGGGCTCAAACTATCACCTAGGTGTTTGCCTAATGGGATATAAACCTTAATGCTTGTTTTGTTGATCGTGGTGTCTTATAGCTATCAACTCTCAATTACCCACTCAATACCTCTCGGTCAAAGATTGATTTTGCCCAATTTGGCTTTCTCAAGTCCAAATGGGTATTGCACAAAACGGTTGATAAAAGCTCAAGTCGGGTTATTACTATCTCTAGGTTGAACCCTTTAATTGGGTTAATCAATCTCTCGATTGATCCAATTTCTTGTTAGCCAAGTTTTTCTAGACTAAGTCTCTTTTTCTCAAGTAGAGACTAAGTCAAATAAACATGAATTATTGCTTGCAACAATTAATTCCACAAATTAGAGCATGAACCAGGCTAAATAAGAAACACTCAATCATAAACAAGCACTAAATTAAATACCCATAAGGTTTACACACTAAGGTTGGGTCACAACCCTAGTAAAACTCTAGCTACTCATGCTTGAAATTGAAGAAATAGAAGAAGAAATACTAATTAAACTCATATTGTAAAGTCAAAATGATAAAATCTATGTTAAAATATCCCAAAATATAGAAAACTACTAAAAGAAGCAAAGAAGAACGGCTATAGGACTTGCTGATGTCAAAAAGTTGACCTAATTTTGTGAAACTCGTCCATTTATACAAGGCTGAAAATTTCGGACAAAAATGCCTTTCGGGAGGTTCTGCCGCCGCACAATTCCATGTGCGGTCCGCATAAGTCTTCATCTTGCAGGAGTTGCGATTCTACGGCCGTATAATTCTCCACTGCAGTCGCAAGGCATTATTTTTGCGGTCCGCAGATTTATCACTATGGCCGCAACCTAGTCTTCTGCGGCCGCACAATTCTTGTGCGGTCCCGAATCTTGAGGGACTTGGACTTTGAAAATTTGCACACCCTCTGAAGTTCATCTCCAATGCTTTATTTGCGGCTGCACAATTTTTGTGCGGTCCGCAGTTTGCTAGGAAACCTGTTGGGGTTTTCTTCATTGTTTGCAGCCGCAGATGAAATCCTCCGGTCCGCACTTTGCAAGCCCTTATGCCTTTTGTTGCCTTGTGTTTTGATTACTCCTTGTTGATTCGGATTTCATCTCGGGAGTCCAACTTCCAACATTTCCTGCAATTTTTCATGAGTTTCTGGAACACAATTAAATGCTTTTACACTAAAACAAAAGCTGAAAGGCGCTAATAAGCAGTCAAAATCTCCACTTATCAACTCTCCCAAACTTAAGTTTTTGCTTGTCCTCAAGCAAATAAAATAGTTTCCACCTCCACAAGTTAAGGGCCATTCCAGCCAATCAAGAGTGAGCCATTCACACATCAATTGGGACCAACAATTACCCACACTACTTATGTTTTATCAACAAGGCGGCCAGTTAAACTTTAATGCATATATAGTTCTAACGTGACACTTGAGCATCAAGAGTTGACTTTATTCATCAAGGAAGCTCGCTCTTTCATGTAGGTAATTGTGGATCCCAAACTCCTCCCCTTCTACTCTCCATTTTCTTAGCTCACTTAAGAATTTTAGCACTCAATCCAAAGATTTGTGAAAGGTTCATTCATCTCTCTCAAGAGAATATCGCAAGTACGGCTTCAAGTACCATAGACTTTCCCCTCATGTAGATCGCCTCTAATGTAAGCTCACTCGGCGTGAAATCACGTGGGGATTTTTCAGGATGTAATGAAGGCTTTTGGACCAAGGTTGGATACACTATGTTTGAGTGAGTTCACCATTCCTTAAGCACTCCATTTTTTATTCTCGGCTCATGCTTTGCCAATTCCTTGAAGCACTTTCTTTTCCTTGGGGAACTAGAGAGACTTAACATCACTCTTTCTTGATCATGACATTCATTTTCTCCCTCTTTGATTTCTCCATGCTTTGTATCATTACTCTTCATTGAATCCCTTCAACTTTTCCACTTATTCACTTTCTTTTTGTATTTTTCTTTTTGTTCTTTCCTTTTCTTGCCTCTCATCACTTCTTTTCTCTTTTTTTATTCTTTGATACCTCTTTCAAGTTCCTCGTCTCTCCCCCAAACTTACGTTTTTAGCCAATTGTCTCACAAGAGTGTTAAGGAAAGCTTGGGTGCCAAGAGAGGGTCATGACAAAACGGGAGGCTTGTAACATGGTTATCAAATGAGAAAGGCTCGAGGCTCAAATAGGTTGACTAGGGATAACAACATTGGTAGGCAATAGAAAAATTTAAGCGGGTCAAGGAAAGCTTACAATCACTTCTCAAGCCAAGCAAAACTTAAAATTTTAGCCTTAAACACATTCGGGGCAAGTTCTAGACCATTCGCACGGGTGCTTAGACTAGCAACAAAAATACCTCACCCATCACGCAACTGGATTGTTAAAGAGGATAGAGTCAAGGGCCTACAACGACCATACTCAAGATTGAAAATCATCATGGCTCGATTAAACCACTCAATGATTACCTAAGTCAATACAAGAGTCACAAAGTCACTAACTAGAGCTATTTCTTTCCAAAAACCTTATTTTTTACCATAAGCACGTAGTTAAGTGTGTTGATGCCAAGTGAAGCATGTTTGACTCTTCGAGCATGACTTAATTAGGTCTTTTTATTAATTACTACTACTATTATTACCTAAACACCAAAAACGGACTCAGTCCCTTAAGAAGGTTGTCACGCCATCCATTGTTGGGAAGAGTCATCCGGTTCACACAAAAACTACCTTTGGAAAGAACCGTGGCATTAAGAAAACCAAAGTCTTATTATCCACTAAAACATAAAAAGAAGCAACTAATCGAAAAGAGGCTACTGAATCAAAAAGAAGCTACTAAATTAAATATTAACTAGTAAGAGAACCAAACATAAAGAAGCTACAAAGAAAAATTATTGAAAGCAATACGAATATACACAATGAGAGAAGATATATACATAATGAGAGAAGGGAAGA
The DNA here is from genome assembly GCF_000390325.3 of Nicotiana tomentosiformis. Taxonomy (NCBI): domain Eukaryota; kingdom Viridiplantae; phylum Streptophyta; class Magnoliopsida; order Solanales; family Solanaceae; genus Nicotiana; species Nicotiana tomentosiformis. Next base: position 122,414,572 of record NC_090819.1, read on the forward strand.
GGGAATATATACATAATAAGGAAAAAGAAGAAAATACTGTCAGTTATTACAAACTAATTGTCTCAGAATCATCAAATCATATCAAATAAACTCCCCCCTCCCCCCACCCCACCGAATAAAAATAAGCAGTGTCCCCTATATTTAACAAAATAATAGTAAAGGAAGGGTAAGAGTGAAGAAAACTCCCTATGGCTCCCTGGCCATCTATATGTCCACAACAACATCACCAGCCTCAGTCTCTTCCAACTGGATCTCATCGTCCTTAACTCTAGGAGTGACTGGGTTGGTGAATATCTGACGCACTGCCTCAGCAGTGTCAGTAACAGAATCTGGCTCCTCAAACTGGCCAGCTGGTGTTGTAGGTGCTATGGGATCTGGGCCTAGATGGTGTGGGTCAATCAGCATATGAAATAGAATATCTCCGGCTGCCGTAAGCTTGGTAACCTGTCTCTGGAGCTTGTCCACTAACTTCTTTGAGGTCTGGGTCTTTCTCATTTTCTTAACTTCTTTCCCCAGCTCTTCGATCACTGACCCATGATGTCCCAGTGTAGCCATAATAGTGTTCTAGTTGTCTAGGAGCTTCTTCAATGTTTCTTCCACTGTTGGGGGCATCTGAGGTAACGAGATGGAGGACTGTGATGCAACAGTACTGAATATGTGAGATAACTTTGTGGTTCCTGTCTGCATCCAGTTGTAGAGACTCGCCAATATTTGGGAGACTTACAACGCAGAGAGTGAAGCACTAGGCATCGGCGCCGGCTTCAAAGCCAAGGTGGAACCTGTGACAGGGATTGCTGTAGGCACTGAGGCTGGAGGTGGAGGCATAGCTGCTGCACTAGCTGAAGGCTCGGCTGAAGTGGATGACATGTCAATTGCCTCTGCAGCTACTACCGATGGATCATCAGACTGGCCTGTAGTAGTAGTCGGCTGACCCTTTCTCTTAGGGTTGTGTACATCCATCAATGAGTACCATGAAAAGGTCTTCTTCGCCCGCACCTTTCGTATCAAAATCTCTCGGCTCCACCCTCGCATCCGTAAGATACTCAGTAATGGTGTTGGGATACGGATATGATGTGTCAGCCTGCCTGGAGGCCACAGAGATGTTGGCCAACATCACGACACCCACATTGATCGGGTACCCGGCCATGATGGAGGCGACTAGAACTGTCCGCGGGATCGAAAGATTTGTCTCATTCAGACACGGGTCTAGTTGGCTGTATACAAAGGTCTGCCATCCCTTTGCCTAAAAACTCAAAGTGTTTCCGTCAATATCTACACGATCCATGGTGGTGGTGCCCCAGGAGCTGCTAGAATTTTAGCTAGCCACGGGGAAGCTTCATCCCCAAGTGCCAACTTCTCCAAATACTCTGTTGGCTCGACATCATCAAATCCCAAGTAGGTGTTCAATATGTGATGGTCAAAACGCACTTTGAGGTTCCTCACTTTAGTTACCTTTGTCCCTTTCTTAATATGCGCCACATTGGCGTAGAACTCCCGGACAAGGTATTTCTTTGCATCCACCACGCTCTGGGTGAAACACATCCATCCCTTGTGCTCTCGGAATTGCCTCAAGACTGCAGGGTTGTACTTTTCTAGATCTTTCAATTGGAACTGTCGCTCAAGAGTGAGCGACCTCACCGGCCACAACCTACAGAAGCTAGAGAAGGTAGTCAAACTGACAAACCTGTCCTCCCACACCTCTTTATTCTTCGACCCCTCAAGGCCGGCAACTGTGGTATCTCCCCCTTGGCCATCGTCTGGATGTCCTGAACTGAAGTCTTTAGTGCCTGGGGGGGCAGGTGTAGTGGAAGGCTCTGAAGCCTGACTAGCACTCTCCGAACCCTCGGAGGTGCTATGTGATGAAGACGGCTCATCCCTGAGCTGATATCTCCCTGGTGGCCTTGATTGGACAGCTAGTTGCTCATGTACAGAGGCTGAGTTGCCCTCTGATGCTTCCCGAGATGGGGCATAAGAACTAGTCTCGGAAAGGTCTATACCTCTCCCTCTTCCAGCTGCTGTCTTCTTTCTAACTTCAAGTTGTTTGACACTAGGCAAGGGTATCTTCCCTCATTGCCGGTAAGGGTCACCCCTTCCTTTTGAAGTGTTACCTCGTCCTCTAGATCGAACCACGTTCAGTACCTAACAAAGGCAATTGTTATTTGTAATTCAATTTAGACAAAGAAAGAATGCTAGAACACACCAAAGATTGCAGTGAAAAACATTGTAGAAACATGATTGCAGGGTAGGGATGTGCGGTCCGCAGAATTATCATTGCGGCTGCAGAATAGGCATTGCGAACCGCACATTTTTCCAGTGCGGCCGCAGAACTGGGTTGCGGCCCACACAATTTGCTTTGCGGCCGCACTTGAGATATCACCAAAATGCCAACTCTCTGATGACAGAGAATTGGTTGTTTTGCGGCCGCAATTAGGTTTCTGCTGTCCGCACAATTTGCTTTGCGGCCGCACTTGAGAGTCACCAAATTGACAACTCTCTGATCACAGGGATTACGTTGTTCTGCGGCCGCAATGGGATTTCTGCGATCCGCACATTTTTCATTGCGGTCGCAAAACCATGCCTTACTATAGTGCCCTAATCTTTAATTTTTGCGGACCGCACAATTTCTTATGCGGCCGCAGATTCCAAAAATTATGAGCAGTAGGTCGTATTTCACCTAGGGCTTCAAATATTTGCACAATTTTGACATGGAAACAACATCTAAGCATGAAAGTCAATTTACCCATTCCACTTAGAGCATTTACTAGGATACCCACTACATATTTATCCCACATGGTTATTCAAATATATTCAATCAGACAAATGGTCCAAAATTTCACTAAAAATCTAAAAATTAAAAGAAATTAATCAAGATGAGGATCCATACCAAATATGAATTTGTGCAAGATATGAGTGATCAACAGTTGTTAGGCTTGTGAGAAGCTAATTTAATACGAAATTTCAAATTATGCACTTTGTGAGCTTAAAGAGAGAAAAAGGAAACAATGCCCTAGCTTCTGCTATATATAGTCAACGGGTTCTGCAAGGGAAAAGAGCTTGAGTGCAGCCGCACAATTCCCATTGTAGTCCGCACTCTGTTACCTGAGGGCCCAGTTGCCCTAGAATTTTGCGGTCCCCAGAATTAGTTGTGCGGCCGCAAGTTTTGTTGCGGACCTCAGAATTCGTGTCGCGACCGCAGATCGACCATTTCTCTGACGGACTAACTTCTGAGAGTTGACATTTTCCACCTTCAACTTGTGCAGTCCGCAATGTAATTGTGCGTCCGTAGAGAACCTTTTGCTGTAGCAACCAAAATTATACGGTCCGCACAATAAAACTGTGGTCCGCAATTCTTTTCACATTTAGCCAATTTTCTGGGCACAATTCCTGTAAAGTACACTCATTCCTACGACACACTTCAAATCCAGTTAGCATAAAAATAATACCTATCTACCAAAGAAGAAAAGAAAAGAAAAAGAAACATGTGTTTCATCCCAAGAAGCGCCTTATTTAACGTCGCGGCACGACGCAAATTACCATCATTTGAAATGAATCACCGCCACAACGTGGCCATCATCAACCTTTCCCAAATAGTACTTCACCCGGTGACCATTGACTCGGAATACTTCATTATTTTTGTACTTCAAGTCCAATGCCCCAAAATGTGTCACACCCACAATTTTAAAGGGACCACTCCATTTAGATTTCAGCTTTCCGGGAAACATCCTCAACCGTGAGTTGAATAACAACACAAGATCACCCACCTTGAACTCCTTGTTCCGAATGTATTTGTCATGAAGGTACTTCATCTTCTCTTTGTACATGGACGAATTTGCGTAGGCATGGTACCGGAACTCATCCAATTCATTCAAATGTGCAACCCTCAAGTTAGTGGTTGCATCCCAATCAAGATTCAACCTCTTTAGAGACCACATAGCTTTGTACTCAAATTCCACCGGAAGATGACAATAACACCAACCGGTATGGAGATATTCTGATAGGGGTTTTGAAAGTAGTCTGATAAGACCATAATGCATCATCAAACCTCTTTGACCAATCCGTCCGGTTAACATTACTGTTTTGGACAAAATACTCTTTATCTCTCGGTTGGAGACTTCCACTTGACCGCTAGCTTGTGGATAATAAGGAGTCGTAAATTTATGAGTGACACCATACTTGCTAAGCAAAGTGTCAAAAGCCTTATTGCAAAAAATATGACCCCGCATCGCTTATGATAGCCCGCGGAGTACCAAACCTTGTGAAAATATTCTTCTTCAAGAACGCCACCACACTTCTCGCTTCATTGTTGGGTAGAGCAATAGCCTCAACCCATTTAGACACATAATCAACCGCGACCAAAATGTAGGTGTTTCCACAAGAACTCACAAAGGGCCCCATGAAGTCAATACCCCACACATCAAAGATATCAATCTCCAAAATGGTAGTGAGAGGCATTTTATTTTTCTTCTAGATTCCACCGCCCCGTTGACATTCATTGCATCTTTTCACCACATCACTTGCATCTTTGTAATGAGTGGGCCAATAGAAATCGCAACTTAGCACTTTGGCCGCCGTTCTTGCTCCGCCATGGTGAACACCATAAGGCGAAAAATGGCAAGCCTCAAGAATATCACTTTGCTCTTCTTCCGGTACACATCTTCTAATTACCCCATCCATGCAAATCCGGAAGAGGTATGGCTCATCCCAATAATAATCTTGACAATCCTATTTGAGCTTCTTTCTTCGATTTGAAGAGAACTCATCTAGGAATATTCCACACAAGGAAATTTGCTAGATCCGCGAACCATGGCATCTCCTTCATTAAAATAGCCAAGAGTTGCTCATCGAGGAAGGAGTCATTGATTTCAAGGCCATCATGCGGCCTCCCCTCCTCCTGCAAATGAGACAAGTGGTCCGCCACTTGATTTTCACTCCCTTTTCGATCTTGGATGTCAATATCAAACTCTTGCAACAATAGCACCCATATCACCAACCGAGCTTTTGAATCTTTCTTGCTCATAAGATAGCGAAGTGCCGCATGATCCGTATGAACAATAAACTTTGCACCCATCAAGTACGGGCGGAACTTCTCAATTGCAAACGCAATGGCAAGGAGCTCTTTCTACATAATGGTGTAGTTGACTTGGGAACCATTCATGGTCTTACTAGCATAGTAGATCGAATAAAAAATCTTGTTGATGTGTTGCCCCAAAACATTCCCAACCGCCACATCACTAGCATCGCACAAGAGCTCAAAAGGGATACTCCAATTAGGAGCGGTGATAGTAGGAGTGGTTATCAACTTGAACTTTAGCTATTCAAAGGCTCCTATGCAATCATCATTGAAGTGAAACTTCGCATCTTTCTCTAAGATATTGCACAATGGGTTCACCACTTTAGAGAAATCCTTTACGAAGCGCCGGTAAAATCCTGCGTGACCTAAGAAACTCCGCATGCCTTTCACCGAACTCGGAGGTGGAAGTTTAGAAATTACCTCAATCTTTGACTTGTCGACTTCTACGCCATTCTTTGAGATCTTGTGGACAAGGACAATTCCTTCCTCGGCCATGAAATGGCACTTCTCCTAATTTAGCACTAAGTTCATTTCTTCACACCTTGTCAATACTCTATCCAAAATTTCCAAGCAATCATTAAAGGAATCCCCAACCACCGAGAAGTCATCCATGAAAACTTCAAGGTAGTCCTCTACCATGTCTGTGAATATCGCCATCATACACCTTTGAAAAATCGTCGGTGCATTAGATAAACCAAATGGCATCTGCTTGAAGGCAAAAGTACCATAGGGATATGTAAAAGTTATTTTCTCTTGATCCTCTGGAGTAATAAGGGTTTGGTTGTAGCCTGAATATCCATCTAAAAAGAAATATAAAGCACGACTGGCCAACCTATCAAGCATCTGGTCAAGGAAGGGAAGTGGAAAATGATCCTTACTTGTGACTTTGTTTAGCTTGCAATAGTCCATACACACCCTCCACCCGGTCACCATTCTTATGGGAATCAACTTATTCTTGTAATTGGTGACCACCGTCATGCCTTCCTTCTTTGGGACACATTGTACCGGAGAAGTCCACGAATTATCGGAAATGGGGTATACAACCTCGGCATCCAACCACTTGATAATCTCCTTTTTGACCACGCCTTGCATAGCCTCATTTAGTCTCATTTGATGTTCAATATATGGTTTGGCATTTTCCTCCAAGTTAATCTTGTGCATGGAAAATGCGGGGCTTATTCCCCAAATATCTGTCAAAGTCTACCCAATAGCCTTCTTCCTCTTGTCTAGCACCGCCAATGTAGAGTTAACCTCCACATTAGTCAAACAGGAGGAAAGAATAACCGATAAAGTAGAAAAAAGGACAAGAAATTCATACCGAAGATGTGGAGGCAATGGCTTCAACTCCAAGGTAGGAGGCTCTTCAATTGAAGGCTTTGTAGGAGGAGTTTTCCTATTTTCAAGATCCAAGGAAAGTTTTCGGGGTGCATAGTTATACGACCCTATCCCATGCAAAGAGTTCACACATTCCATGAAGCCAATAATAGTAACCCAACAAAGAGTCGCGATCGAATCCACAGGGAGTTTATATGGGAGTTAGAAGTAAATATTCTAGTCGTGAGTTTGAACTATCTTAATTTACACTTCCACAAATTGGTTTTGTTTCTAGTTCTATTTTTTAAAAATTAAGATAATTATTTTTGTTGTTTTTCAAGTTTGTAAAACGCTTAGGGCTATGACCATCACCTAGGTGTATTATAGCTATCAACTCTCAATTACACACTCAATACCTCTTGGTCAAAGAGTGATTTTGCCCAATTTGGCTTTTTCAAGTCCAAATAGGTATTGCACAAAACGGTTGATAAAAGCTCAAGTCGGGTTATTACTATCTCTAGGTTGAACCCTTTAAGTGGGTTAATCAATCTCTCGATTGACCCAATTTCTTGTTAGCCAAGTTTTCCTAGACTAAGTCTCTCTTTCTCAAGTAGAGACTAAGTCAAATAGGCATGAATTAATGTTTGCAACCATTAATTTCATAAATTAAAGCATGAACAAGGCTAAATAATAAAAACTCAATCATAAACAAGCACTAAATTAGATACACATAAGGTTTACACACTAAGGTTGGGTCACAACCCTAGTAAAAATCTAGCTACTCATGCTTGAAATTGAATAAATAGAAGAAATACTAATTAAACTCATATTATAAAGTCAAAATGATAAAATCTATGTTAAAATATCCCAAAATATAGAAAACTACTAAACGAAGCAAAGAAGAACGGCTACAGGACTTACTGATGTCAAAAAGTTGACCTAATTTTGTAAAACTCATCTATTTATACAAGGCTGGGAATTTCAGACAAAAATGCCCTTCGGGAGGTTCTGCGGTCGCACAATTCCATGTGCGATCCGCAGAAGTCTTCATCTTGCAGGAGCTGCGATTCTGCGGCCGCATAATTCTCCACTGCGGCCGCAAGGCATTGTTTCTACGGTCCACAGATTTATCATTGCGGCCGCAACCTGGTCTTCTGCGATCCGCATCTTTACTTCTGCGGCTGCAAGGCACTTCTTCTGTGGCTGCACAATTCTTGTGCGGTCCACAATCTTGAGGGACTTGGACTTTGTAAATTTTCACACCCTCCGATGTTCATCTCTAGTGCTTTATTTGCGGCCGCACAATACCTATACGGTCTCCAATTTGCTAGGAAACTTGTTGGGGTTTTCTTCATTGTTTGCGGCCGTAGATGGAATTTTGCGGTCCGCACTTTGCAAGCTCTTGTGCCTTTTATTGCCTTGTGTTTTGACTAGGGGTGAGCATAAAATCCGAAAAATCGAATTCCGAACCGAACCGAATTAATTTGGTATTTCAGTATCAGTTTTTTCGATATTTTGGTATTTTCGGTATTTCGGTACGGTATTCAGTATTGAGTTTTTGATATTTTGGTATACCGAAATACAAAAATACCGAAATATTTTAAGTCCAAACCCATCTCTATTTCTATTTCCAGCCCAATAAGCCTAAGCCCAAGACCCCAAGCCCCCTAATTCCCTGTGTAAACTTGAATTCTGTTGCTCGTTAGATGCTTGCATGCTGCTCGTTAGAAATTTAAAATGATTTCTTTTTAATGAATTTTGTTGTTGGCCTGCTGTTGCAAACTTGCAATTGCAATTGTACTGGTTGCTCATGCTTCCTTATCAAACTTTTTGGCCTTCTTGCTTAGATAAAGTGTATTTCCTAAGGCTTACTTCACATGTTATCATTATGGACAAAAAATTTTAAGTTATGGATGATGAGAATTGAAAAAGAAACTTTATTTACATAAAATAAAATGCAGTAATGCCTTACATGGGAGAAAGTGCCGCTTAATATTCTTCTTCAATTGTTTGGTTCCACATATTTCACACACAATACTCATATGTGAAATGCTTTATACAACCTGCTATCTTAGCACAGCGTGTCCACTGTCCACTCTCCATTTACATCATCTATTTACGTTTGTAAAATATTTTCCTTTAAAAACACGATTCTGTTAATGTATCAAATCGAAACCGTACCGAACCAAAATAAGAAATACCGAACCGTAACGAACTACTTTGGTTTGGTATTTGGTATACATAATTGATAAACCGAATACTAAAATACCGAACTAAAGTTCTTAAATACCGAATCGAAGTACCGAATGCCCACCCCTAGTTTTGATTACTCCTTGTTGAGTTGGATTTCATCTTGGGAGTCCAACTTCCAACATTTCCTGCAATTGTTTGAATATTTCATCAGTTTCGGGAACACAATTAAACACTTTTAGACTAAAACAAAAACTAAAAGGCGCTAATAAATGTCACGGCTCAAAATCCAACTAATCATGATGGCACCTAGCCCAACCCGCTAGGTAAGCCAGTTAACCACTAACCACTAACCAATTCCAATACCAATTAATAAAGCAATTAAGTAAAGAAATTATCTGAATCTTATACGTTCCCCAAGAACTGGTAGTACAAATCAATGAGCTTCTAAGATTAGAGTTTACAAAGCTGAAATGAAGTAAGTACATATCTGTTTGAAAAATACATTAACAGAGTCTTATAGATCTAAAGCTACCATGTACAAGTGGCAACTACAACCGGGACGAAGGTACATCTTCAACCGCATGGATTGGATAGAGTCCCCTGATCTCGACATTCAAGCACGAATCCCTTGAGCGCTTCGGCGGCGGATAGCAGCATGGGCAAAGCACTCTGCTGCGGCGAGCAGCCGGTTCTTATTGCATTCACCAAGATAGTCTTGCTCGCTCCTGAACTCTGCGGCGAGTTCAGCCACCACCTCCGGGTTTGAGCTCTGCTCGAGCGTAGTCAGCCAGCTTCGTGACTTTGCCCGGCTCCCGTCGATCACAGTAATGTCAGCAGTCATTATCTGCACGCAAGGTGAAGAAGTGTAGTATGAGTACAACCGACCCCATGTACTAAATAAGTAACAAACCTAACCGTAGGTTGAAACTAGTGATGAGCTAACAAAAAGGTCGGGTCCAACACCAATATTCCACAACAGTTCATAACAGCATAGTACAAGTAACAAACGAGTATCTCAGAAATAAAAGACTCAATTCGTACACAGTTCCAGAAAAATAGGCATTTTTTTTCAAGTATCTCAGTGAAAACCCAAATCTTTTGCCGAAAAAGACAAAATACGAGTAAGTTTGGAAACTATGATTTTTCCCAAAAATCTTTTCAATAATGATTAATATATCTCATTTTCTTTCCAAATAACCAGTGTAAAACAAATGCATCAGTATGTCCATATGTCAACATGTGTGAGAAGTCATAAATGACGTGATACTATACAATATGAGGAAAAATGCATCTCTATGCATGTATGTCAAGTGTGCATGCCAAATGCGATGCAAATCAGTGATAAAGATCATATGCATACTCTCACAGTATCAATTCACTCAGTCCTCCCGGTCACTCAGCATTCGGCACTCGCACTCAGTAGGTACCTGTGCTCACTAGGGGTGTGCAGACTCTGGAGGGACTTCTACAACCCAAGCGCTATAATCCGCACGGACAACTCACGTGCTGCATGGACAACTCATATGCCATAATATCAATATCTGGAATCGCACTGACAACTCACATGCTACAGTAAGCCAATCTGACCCGCTGCGGCATGCAGCCTGATCCCATAATCATCCTCACAACCAGGCCCTCGGCCTCATTCAGTCATCAATCTCTCCAGTCTCTCGGGCTCACAATGTCATGATACTAGCCCGAAAATAATGATATGATGCATCAATAAATAACAACAGAGACTGAGATATGATATGCATGTGAATGCGTATGACTGAGTATGTAATGCAATGAAAGCAGATTACTCAACAACAGAAATGACCTCAATGGGTCCCAAAAGGATAAGCATGTAGCCTAGACATGGTTTTCTAACATAATCACAGCTCGATAACTCTAGTACGTAGAGATTTTATGATTTCAGACAAGTTCAAGTAACTACGCAGTACCACAGAAATAATGGAATTCACAGTTCATACGGTGCACGCCCACACGCCCATCACCTAGCATATGCGTCAGTTCAAAATAAAACACATAACACGTATATTCAGGGTTCATACCCTCAGCTCCAAGATTATAAGAGTTACTTAACTCGAACTAGCCAATACCAATGTCGATCAAGCCAAGCGATGCTCCAAAGATGCCATCACGCTCATTCTGACCTCCGAATGGCTCGAAACTAACAAAAAATGACTCAAGTACATCAAACAATGCTAAAGGAACCAATCCCGATCGAAGAAGATCAAATCTTAAATCCAAAACCCAAAACCGGCCAAAAGCCCAACCCGGGCCCGCACCTCAGAACCCGACAAAATTTATAAAATCCAATAACCCATTCAATTACGAGTCCAACCACACTAGTTTCACTCAAATCCGACTCCAATTCGATGTTCAAAACTCAAAAATTCATATTATGAAACTTTAGGCCAAAACCCTCAATTTCCTCTTTAAAATTCACGATCCAATTACCAAAAACGAAGATAGATTCATGATATAAAATCAAAAATGAGTAGAGAACACTTATCCCATTTCACATGGTGGAAATTGCCTCAAGAATCGCCTCAATCCGAGCTACATAGCTCCAAAAATGCAAAAATGGACGAAACCTTAGAAATAGGGTACTTTATACTTCTGCCCATGCATCCTCTGCTGCCACAAAAGACTCTACGCGTTTGCGATACACCCCACGTGAACGCGATGACCACTGCTGCTAAGGCTTCTCGAACGCGACTTACTTCCGCAATCGCATAGAAGAATGCTCGAACTGCCAGCTGCCAACCTCATCACTACGCGAATGCGATCCTCCATACGCGAACGCGAAGAAGACTTGCCCCAAGTCTACGCGAATGCGGGACATCCTTCGCGATCGCGAAGAACGATTTGCTGCTGCCATCGGAATACACTATGTGTTCACGACAATTGTCACGCGAACGCGATGAAGGACTGAGACAACAGAAACCAGTAAAACACAACAGTGAAAACATAAAGGAAAATGATCTGAAATCGATCTGAAACACGCCCGAACCCCTCGGGACCCCATCCTAACATACCAACAAGTCTCATAACACAACACGAAGCTACTCGAGGCCTCAAAACACACATAACAACATCGAAATGACGAATCACTCTTCAACTCAAAATCAATGAACTTTGAAACTTCAAACTTTCACAACTGATGCCGAAACCTATTAAATCACGTCTGATTGACCTCAAATTTTGCACACAAGTCACATTCGACATTACGGACCTGCTCCAACTTTCGAAATTAGAATCCGACCCCGATATCAAAAAGTCCACTCCCGGTCAAACTTTTCAAAATTTCAACTTTCGCCATTTCGAGCCAAATTCAACCACGGACCTCTAAATCACAATCCGGACGCGCTCCTAAGTCCAAAATCACCCAACGGTGTTAACGGAACCATCAAAATTCCAATCCGAGGTCAAATGCTAAAAAATCAAACTTGGTCAACTCTTTCAAATTTAAAGCTCCCTAGTTGAGAATCATTCTTCCAAATCAGTCTCGAATAACCTGAAAATCAAAACCGACGATTCACACAAATAAAAATACATCATACGGAGCTACTCAAGCCCGTAAACTACCGAGCGAAGTGCAAATGCTCAAAACGACCGATTGGGTCGTTACCTTTTTTCCCACTTAAACATACGTTCGTACTCGAACGTGTCCAGAGTTGTTCTCAAAGCCATCAAACCGCCGTATAACCTTACCATGCACATACCCGGGGGTGATACCACGTCACCCTATCCCATACAGGTCCGATAACACAACATAACTGAAATTTCACAATTCAACCTGGCCCACAAGCCTTAGAATCCCATTTCCAACATCCAAAATTTCTCATAAGATCAGAATCTCGCATCTACCTACTGTATAAGTCTGAACAAGTTGTACCAAAAGCCGTAACCATAACTCAAATACTCAAAACACAAATACCACATAGCTCAAATGCTCGAAGCAATGATTTCTAATCACAATAGCTGCTCAAATCACCCCAATATTGGTAATAACCTCATATCAAACAAAGCCTCGTTCTAAACCTGCGTACACTGCCAATGATGAAAGAAACATGCATAACTCATAACCATTCATCAGATCAACAAGTCATGGTACTCCATCTCCTTCGACAAGAACTATAGCAATTTTCTAAGCCGACTTTCGATATTATCCTTCTAAAAATACCACAATCAAATCTGATAGCACCCATCCTAGATCCCCCGACTTTATCTTATCAAATACTAGCTACTCTACTGACATGCCACACGAATACTATCTAAAGCCACAAACCGTGCAATCAGTGCTCCAATAAGCAACATTCTAAGTGTACTCAATCACGAACATGACTCAAACAAGAGAACCGTCCCGCGAGCTCGACAGGTGCCACCCCAACACAGTGCTAAGAACCCATCACACCGTAGAACCATAACACACGAATCTAACATAAAGGATCATATCTTATCATAACTCTGCCTCCATGCGCGACCCCATCCAAACACTAATACATATGAAATACCTCAGCCACCATGCTCAAAATCAATAACCATGCGCAATCCGACATCAAGTACTCAAAGTGCATTACCATAACCATGTAGAAGCAAATGACACAATGCCACATAAACTCGAAAGAATATAACCAATGCGCAACCACTCATGGATCACCCAAATACGTATCTCACATAAATTTCGCTATAAGGCCCCAATAGAACTGCACAATGGGTGCATACAACTAACGAATCACAACTCCTCATAGCATAGAAGAGTAACTCACCGAACATATCAGAACATGAATAAGCTCAACAACAACCGAATGACACATCCCTCAACAATAGCAGAGCGGAGCCAACCAATCCGACTCGGTGTAGAATACACATCCTGATTGGGCCTACAATGGACCCCCAAATCAACTCCGGGCACCCACACATGGATAAATAACACTTTGAAAGCCCGCAATGACTGAATCATAACACATACTATCATCTAGCTAGCTTCGGCCACAACCTCACATTCCACAACCATAAAACAATCTGCTCCTGAGAACTCCCGGACTCCAACTCCATAAAACACACGAATCACAATATTTGATCCCAACTCCACTGCGAGAATGTCTAACACATCTCTCGTACACGGTCATCCCACGAGGAATACTTCTAAAATTCTTCCGTGCCACATAGCAAAATTTGAATATCAGCAGTCGATCAACTAGGAGACTGCCACAACACCCATGAAGTATCCATAAATCAAAACACAATGCGCCTCTTGAAATGTACACTTTCCTCAAACAATACCAAAAAGTAATATCATTCACCTAGTCATCTGAAACCGTCTATGATGCCTAAGAATTCAGAATCTTCCTTTCAAAACCGAATCGTGACCTTGCACATGCAAATCTCAATCATATACAACACACCACCCCTATTATGCCATCATATGAAAAGTACGAGAATCTCATAATCAACTCTGATTCACGAGCAAACTACATACTCAATTAGCCAGGAACCTTCTGTTTAATCTCATCCCGGAGAAAATCACTATACACTATATGCTCCTCATGCCAGTAGGTAATATACCCTACGAACTGTGGTAAAAACCATTGAGAACTCTTCGACGTCCATTTGCACATAACCAAGCAATCCGAACCAAATTTTTCTAACTCAACCCAGCCACGCGGGTTGCCAAAACCCAAGAGCATTGCCACGAAACACCTGTGGAGACTAGCCACATCAGAAGTACCCAAAGAACCGATTATATCTATTACTGTGCTGATCCAACCTACTACCACACTGTCGTATTTCTCTAAGTCCCTTCCAAATTAAATTCAAATTGATACTTCTCCTTGCTAGAACACCACGATCCTAAACCAAAATTCACCACACAAGAGACCCTAATATAAAACCTCAGCGCCCTAAGGCCCATAAGCCGCTGACTTCCCTCTTAAGCACCCCAAAGCACCACAACCGCGACACCCACTCTAAGGAGACCTTATGTGAACCTAAAAATGTTTCCTTCACCTTCTTGATGCTGAAATGCATAATCTAAAACGGTATAAAATGCCACAAGTCTCGACACCATCCAATGTAACTCTCAGTTTCTAGCCATATACAAATCTTGAAAATTCCAAATCGCTACATATAAGTATTGAATCCATCAGAACCATTCTCGAGAGTCATCCACTCCACTCAAATCTCAATTAAACTGACCAAACGGGCTGAATGACATGTGTCCCATTAGCACACCAACACCCAAGGGAGTAACCCACATTCCTAAGCAACTGCGCAGATTCCTACTCCATGTACACCACACCCTTCATGAATAATCACTCAATTATTTTATGATTCCCATATACCCATAGAGTGTAATACAACCTGTATCCCGAATTTCTTTTACCTGAGTCATCCTCAATCTCAATCCCTGCAGTCATAACTGATTCACCAGTATACCTCAAACCGAACCCAATACAACGCATAATCATGCAATCAACTCGTCGATAGCAGACTCCCCCATTTGGCTCAAAGCCATAGATCAAAACACACAATAACTCACAATGCCCATACTCTATTACTGCCATAATACCACAGTGGGATTCAACTAAATCCTTCATCTGCTCATGCAACACAAACCATCTAGTGCCTCAAGTCATCTACAAATCTCACGTTCATCCTCGTGATGGTTAATCCAACTTCCACAGGTGATCCAACTCAAATTGCAACATATATCATTCACTGGTAAAAGAGAACTCTCTACAAAACATCATAGGGATCACTCAAAAGGGACACCACCGGACATATAAGTCCCAAAAGCACGTGCTCACACAATCGAAATCTCCGTGCTCAAGCTACAGTCAAAACCTGGCCTCAAGTCCTTCAGACTGGCCCATCATCAGCACACCAAAATCACATCTCGCTCCTCAACCATGGAATCACAAGCTGTCAATACACAACTGATATTGAGCGCTCACATGCACATACGAATGCGTGGAAGGAATTCAAAGAGTTATGCTTCAAGCTGAATCAATGTCTCACGATAAGGAATGAAATATGGGAAGTATATCCTAAATGTCTTGTAGCCTCTCGAAGATAGGTATGGACGTCATCATACCGATCCGCAATACTCTAGTAGACACTTGCTCATGACTTTTAGAACCTACGAACCTAGAGATCTGATACCAACTTGTCACGATCCAAAATCCAACTAGTCGTGATGGCACCTAACTCAACCTGCTAGGTAATCCAGTTAACCACTAACCAATTCAAATAACAATTAATAAAGCACTTAAGTAAAGAAATTATCTGAATCTTACATGTTCCCCAAGAACTGGTAGTACAAATCATGAGCTTCTAACAATAGAGTTTACAAAGCTGAAATGAAGTAAGTACATCATCTATTTGAAATATACATTAACAGAGTTTTATAGATCTAAAGCTACCATGTACAAAAGGCAGCTACAACCGGGACGAAGGTACATCTTCAATGCCGGCTCCCGTCGATCACAGTAATGTCAGCAGTCATTATCTGCACGCAAGGTGCAGAAGTGTAGTATGAGTACAACCGACCCCATATACTAAATAAGTAACAAGCCTAACCTTAGGTTGAAAGTAGTGATGAGCTAACAAAAAGGTCGGGTCCAACACCAATATTCCACAACAGTTCATAACAGCATAGTACAAGTAACAAACGAGTATCTCAGAAATAAGAGACTCAATTCGTACACAGTTCCAAAAAAATAGACATTTTGTTTCAAGTATCTCAGTGAAAACCCAAATCTTTTACCGAAAAAGCCAAAATATGAGTAAGTTTGGAAACTGTGATTTTTCCCAAAAATCCTTTCAATAATGATTAAGATGTCTCATTTTCTTTCCAAATAACTAGTGTAAAACAAATGCATCACTATGCCCATATGTCAACATGTGTGAGAAGTCATAAATGACGTGATACTATACAACATGAGAAAAAATGCATCTCAATGCATGTATGTCAAGTGTGCATGCCAAATGCGATGCAAATCAGTGATAAAGATCATATGCATACTCTCACAGTATCAATTCACTCAGTCCACCCAGTCATTCAACACTCGATACTCGGCACTCGCACTCAGTAGGTACCTGCGCTCACTGGGGGTGTGCAGACTCCGGAGGGGCTCCTACATCCCAAGCGCTATAATCCGCACGGACAACTCATGTGCCATAATAGCAATATCTGGAATCGCACGGACAACTCACGTGCTGCATGGACAACTCACGTGCTATAGTAAGCCAATCTGACCCGCTGCGGCATGCAGCCCGATCCCATAATCATCCTCACAACCAGGTCCTCGGCCTCACTCAGTCATCAATCTCTCCAGTCTCTCGGGCTCATAATGTCATGATACTAGCCCGAAAATAATGATATGATGCATCAATAAATAACAATAGAGACTGAGATATGATATGCATGTGATTGCGTATGACTGAGTATGTAATGCAATGAAAGCAGATTACTCAACAACAGAAATGACCTCAGTGGATCCCAACAGGATAAGCATGTAGCTTAGATATGGTTTCTAACATAATCACAGCTCGATAACTCTAGTACGTAGAGATTTTATGATTTCAGACAAGTTCAAGTAACTACACAGTACCACAGAAATAATGGAATTCACAGTTCACACGGTGCACGCCCACACGCCCGTCACCTAGCATGTGTGTCACCTCAAAATCAAACACATAACACGTATATTCAGGGTTCATACCCTCAGCTCCAAGATTATAAGAGTTACTTAACTCGAACTAGCCAATACCAATGTCGATCAAGCCAAACGATGCTCCAAAGATGCCATTACGCGCGTTCCGACCTCTGAATGGCTCGAAACTAACCAAAAATAACTCAAGTACATCAAACAATGCTAAAGGAACCAATCCCGATCGAAGAAGATCAAATCTTAAATCAAAAACCCCAAATCGGCCAAAAGTCCAACCTGGGCCCGCACCTCGGAACCCGACAAAATTTATAAAATCCAATAACCCATTCAATTACGAGTCCAACCACACTAGTTTCACTCAAATTCGACTCCAATTCGATGTTCAAAACTCAAAAATTCATATTATGAAACTTTAGGCCAAAACCCCCAATTTCCTCTTTAAAATTCACATTCCAATTACAAAAAACGAAGATAGATTCATGATATAAAATCAAAAATGAGTAGAGAACACTTACCCCAAGTCACATGGTAAAAATTACCTCAAGAATCGCCTCAATCCGAGCTTCATAGCTCCAAAAATGCAAAAATAGTTGAAACCCTCGAAATAGGGTACTTTATACTTCTGCCCAGGCATCTTCTTACACGAACGCGGGGAATTCATCGCGTTCGCGATGAATAAAACTCACACTGCTACAAAAGACTCTACACGTTCGCGATACACCCCACGCGAACACGATGACCACTGCTACCAAGGCTTCGCGAACGCGCCTCACCTTCCGCGATCGCATAGAAGAATGCTCCAACTCCAAGCTGCCAACCTCATCACTACGTGAACACGAAGAAGACTTGCCCTAACTCTATGCAAACACGGGACATACTTCGCGATCGCGAAGAATGATTTGCTACTGCCATCGGAATACACTATGTATTTGCGACAATTGTCACGCGAACGCGATGAAGGACTGAGACACCAGAAACCAGCAGAACACAGCTGTGAAAACATGAAGGAAAATGATCCGGAATAGATCCGAAACACGCCCGAGCCCCTCGTGATCCCGTCCTAACATACCAACAAGTCCTATAATATAATAAGGACCTACTCGAGGCCTCAAAATACACATAACAATATCGAAGCGACGAATCGCACGTCAACTCAAAATCAATGAACTTTGAAACTTCAAACTTCTACAATCGATGCCGAAACCTATCAAATCACGTTCGATTGACCTCAAATTTTGCACACAAGTCACATTCGACATTACGGACCTGTTTCAACTTCCAAAATCAAAATCTGACCTTGATATCAAAAAGTTCACTCCCGATCAAACTTTCCAAAATTTCAACTTTCGCCATTTTGAGCCAAATTTAACCACGGACCTCCAAATCACAATCCGGATGCGCTCCTAAGTCCAAAATCACCCAACGAAGCTAACGAAATCATAAAAATTCCAATCCTAGGTCAAATGCTAAAAGGTCAAACATGGTCAACTCTTTCAAATTTAAAGCTCCCTAGTTGAGAATCATTCTTCCAAATCAGTCCCAAATAACTTGAAGTCCAAAACCGACGATTCACACAAATAAAAATACATCATACGGAGCTACTCACGCCCTTAAACTACCGAGCGAAGTGCAAATATTCAAAACTGGTTGAGTCGTTACAATAAGCAGTCAAAATTCTCACTTATCACCCCTGAACCACTTGTGAGGGAAGAATGTAATATACTTTCGTATACAACGTATATCAACTGATATGGATAATTTATTCTCATAAGCAATAGTTTAGCTATTAAGTAGAGGCACTCAATAAATTATTTTGCTAAACCAACTGTGATATAAACCAACTTATCAAGATGAACTGTCTTGAATAGAAAATCTGAAAATTATGCTCCAAATTAAATTATTGAGCAATTTACCTCGCAAACACCAGGTTGCGGGTTAATAATAATCGCACATGTAACCATCTCATAGATGCATCTTATGTGGTATACATGGCAGGTGAATGGGCTCATATTCACCTTTGATATTTTCAGTATTCATGGGATTCAATCCCAATTTTCAGTATTAATTAATGAGAACAAACAACATAAGAGAATTCTTAAAGAACTTTCTAGTTCTTTAATATTTACCCATGTGAATTCTCTTTTACTTTTGTACATCATACTTAAATCAAGATTGCTCAATAGGCCATGTCTGATAAAACTGTCTGTATCAGTAAACTTCAGGTTTACATCATGACATGTGCAATTGTTAATTAAACTACCAGTTTATTATGATACGTGTTTTTATATCAATAAACTTCTACTTTATTGTAGCATTCTTTAATTTGTGTAGTACAAACTGGAGAATAAAGCGGGTAACATTTCACATACATATTACCTCGCTACAAATTGTAGTAATAGAAGATATTAAATCTTTCCTTTATTTATAATCTCAATATAGCTAACCGCTTTCGCGAATACTTAGAAACTTAGGCCGTTTTCCTTAATGGCTACCCGTTTTTATAAGTTTCTTTAAGACTTACACGCCACAATACCTTATTGATAATCAATTTTATTTCTCCAAAATAGTATAATTGGCTCTTCTAGAGATCTCAATTAGTTTTGTACTACCACATATTCATCAACATTCATATGGTGAATATCTCTTTCGAGGAGAAAGTTATACCATTATGGGTATGGTCAAAATCATTATAGGCAAGATATGTTGCTTTCATTACTTTTGCCCTGTAATAATCATATTGCCGTAATATATTGGCATAATCACAATAGGTACGTGATTAATGACCATTCATGCCATAATAATGAAATTATTTTCTTATTTCATCTCAAACCTCCTTCTAGAGGTGAGTGTGGTATATTCACTACCACTAGCACGTTCATATTCTTCCAAGAATAAATATGTAATCATAAATCACATGTTGTCACATTCAAATCATGAGTGGACCATAATCATCTATATGTGATTTACAAAATTTCATGTCAAATCGATGACAAACATTACTTTCACAAAGTGAAGGATTATTTTGAGAATCCTTACCGCTCTCATTACCACAATGATGACGATTATAATTTCGTATATTGCCACGTCCACATCCATTGATACTATCACGGTAATAATTTTGTCTTCTTTCAGACTTATTACTTATTGCTATCACATTCTCTTAAAGGAATGAGAATGAAACAAATTCAATGGGACGAGTTTTCACTTCTTGTGCTCATAATCATACATGAATTTGATCATGGCAAGACATAGAAATTTTACCACTTCGGGTGGTTATAATTTCTCACAAACTCCATTAGAGTTATAATCAAAATATATTGTCTTTGCTTATATTTAAAATCAAATTATAGAATGTCAAGAATTTAAAAGATAAAAATAAGGTAAAATACTTACCTTAAATCCAGAATTATTTCCCGTAAAAAGTTAGGAATAATTGACAATCATTATGCTCAATATTATGTACAAGTTGAGCACCATGCACGTATCCCAAAGCCTCTACTCAATTGGTTGGAGTCCCGCGTTGATAACGTGTTATGAAACAATAAAAGAGGAAGAAGAGTATTGCATAGAGAAGTAGAGAGAGAATTCTTATTGATTTGGAATGAATTACAATGGAATAAAATCCCTCTATTTATAGGGAAAAAATGACTTAGCCACCAAATAACAAACCCTAAAATCTCTCTAAAATATAGATATTCACCATAAATATAATTCTATTTATAACATGCATAGATTATTTCGAGTCACATTTGTTTGAGAAAGTAGAAAGATTATACCTTGTCAACTGACCAATTTAGTTTCATTAAAGGAGCAGAAAATAAAGAGAAAAGCCTTGAAGTTAGGCTTTCACAAACCATGGAAGTTTTTACACCGCTCGCAGAAACAAATTTGCAAGTTTATGCTAAACAATGGTCTAATAGTGCTAGAATAAACAATGGGCAGAATCTGAATATATATGTTAGTACAAAAGCAACTCCTACTTTTCATGGTTGAATGTTACGGAAAGCGCAAGCTAAACCATTTTCAAAAGAAAATACATAAAGTCCAATTCAATAATAATACAGTAAATAATTAATCGTACCCTGGGATGTACGTTATTTGACTTTCTTCTCACTTTTCGAACATTTCTTTAGGCACAGCATATAATTGTATAGCAGCTTATAATATGACCTGAAATTTTCTTTATGCTTTTCTGTACATATATAGTATTTAATTAGACTAAGGAATTTTTTAGAAGAATAAGCAAGGAAATAAATACAAACCCCCCCCCCCCCCCCTTCCTCGCAAACTTTATTTGCATTAATTTTCAGCATAATGAATAAATTATCTTTATTTATTTTATGGACATGGTCAAATTAGTAAAACTACACAACCTTTGAGGGCTAACAGGAAAAAAATTACATTTTTTCTCCATAATTTTCAAGAAACGGAAACGTCATTATATTACAGAGTCAAAAATATATTTTTTCCATGATATGA
Source organism: Nicotiana tomentosiformis (assembly GCF_000390325.3). Classification (NCBI taxonomy): domain Eukaryota; kingdom Viridiplantae; phylum Streptophyta; class Magnoliopsida; order Solanales; family Solanaceae; genus Nicotiana; species Nicotiana tomentosiformis. Next base: position 122,436,313 of record NC_090819.1, read on the forward strand.
TGAAGAATACAATATTGTTATACTAGGTTTTGATCAGTGGGATATTAGAAATGGAAATTTCATTTGTTCTCGTAGGTATGGAGCATATACTCCATAGTAAGCTTCTGGAATAAAATGGAAATTCTTGTGAGATAAGTCAATTCTTTTTTTAGCATTTGACGTGAGTTTTCTTGAAGTGGGTAGCAAGAAATAACCACATTAATGTCTAACAACGACTTATTATAATTGTCTAACTTTTCTGGATAGTCGTCTTTATTAGCTTACACCACCAATTGGAAAGTTGGTGCTTGCTTTAATAATTTATATTATGTCCACTAACAGTTAAAAAGAATTTATATTAGTAGGTTCAATCGATCTATAAGAACAAGTAACATTTTATTTTCAAGCAAGATATGATTATATTTTAGAAAATAAAGTAAGAAGGTGATGTAACCTAAAAAGGATTGATAATGTAAAAACTCTGTCCGCTGTTATGCATATAACTTAAAAAGTCTTCTTTTCAATTATATTCAAAAGCACGAATTATATCAAGTTAAACGGTATGTAAAAAAAAGTTGAATTACTAAAATACATGGGCGAAGCTAGAATACGAGTTACGGGTTCAATCGAACCTAACTAGTATTTTAGGTCCAATCTTGTATTTATTTTAACAATTTTATTAAAGAAAAAAATTATATGGTATAACTAACTTATACAATGTATTTACTATACATAAAAATACTTTAAAATAATTATAATTTGTAGCTACTCTTTATATTTTGTAGCAAGTTAAACAGAGTGTATACAACATATGGAGTACTGTTATATTCAAGTGTATTGTATACGGTGATACAACCCATTCGAAAAAGTTGTCGGTACATTCATGATATTTATAAGAATATTTTCTTTTCTTAATGCCTCTGATAAGCGACGTTCGTCCATTGGTCTATCACTAATTTCAACAAATCTAATAGTAGTTAAAGTAACAGATTTACAATAAATCAAGCAGACTAGATGTACGGTCCATACCCTAAAACCACTCCTGTTTTTGAAGCATTAATCGTGTTACAAATGGCCGCATTATAAGTTACCAAATATAAAAATGCACCGCCTTACGGCTAACTCTCAAATCTCATATCTTCTATTCTAAATCCCACTCACAACTTCAAGGTTTGGATCCAATTCTTCCAAAAGCAAAGGTTTTGTTCTTTATTTAAGACATAAATTTATGGGTTTAAGTTCTATACACTATATATAAAATTAGTTTATTTAAAAATATTTTTATATAAATCTGTTTAATAACATTAATTGATAATACAAAATAAATGATAAATAATCTATGATAACAATTATAATATAACTTAGATCCATAAAAGTAAAGAAAAAGAGGTCTTTCTGGAAAATCCTTTTTTTCCAACACATTTTGGAAGATTGACCGTTGAAAAATCCAACACACCAACTTCCCATTTTTTTTGTTCCCTTTTCCCTCGTCAGTCTCTTCAACCTCTCTCTATATAACTACTATCGAATTGCCTCCTACATTCAGCACGAAATCACCTAAAACCCAAGCTTAATAAATCTCTACTCAAACAGCATCCATTCACATAGAAAATAATCTTTTCTTAACACACAAGAAATTAACCATGCAGAAGAGTACTTCATCTTCATCATTTGGTCCTGGTGGTCTAGACCTAAGCCAAACTTTCTTCAAGTCAATTTCCAATACTGCCCCTCCATCGCCAACAAAGCGCCACACTAAAATCTCCGTCATCGGCGTCGGAAACGTCGGCATGGCCATTGCTCAAACTATTCTAACCCAAGACCTCGCCGACGAACTCGCACTCGTTGATGCTAAATCCGACAAGCTCCGAGGAGAAATGCTTGATCTTCAGCACGCTGCAGCTTTTTTACCCCGTACAAAAATCCAAGCGTCAATGGACTACTCCGTTACTTCCGGGTCGGATCTTTGTATTGTTACAGCGGGTGCCAGACAGAATCCGGGTGAGAGTAGGTTGAATTTGTTGCAGAGGAATGTGGCTCTGTTTAAGAGTATTGTTCCGCCGCTGGTGAAGTACTCGCCCGAGACTATACTTTTGATTGTTTCGAATCCGGTGGATGTGCTGACTTATGTTGCTTGGAAATTGTCTGGGTTTCCGGCGAATCGGGTTATTGGGTCGGGGACGAATTTGGATTCTTCTAGGTTTCGGTTTTTGATTGCTGATCATCTTGATGTTAATGCCCAGGATGTCCAAGTGAGTTCATCATTTTCCATTTTCCTTTAAAATTCTATGTTAAGTTTTTAGTTATGCCTTATGTTAATTACTTTGAATTTGTGATTTGCTTAGTCATTTTTGAGTTAAAGTTTCATCATTAATTGGTTATACAATTAAAAAAAGTAATAAATAACTCTATTTAATATTATTAATTAATAACCTAAAATAAACAATAAATATCCTACCTATAACAGATTAATTTACATTATACTGAAAGAAGAAAATAGGTTAAAAAACCAGTCCTATGTTAATTACTGTGAATTAGTAAAGCTTTTTGCTTTTGTACTCGTATTTTGTTTCATTAGCTTAATGGTTGGACATGAATAGTGTGTGAGAACGCCATTCCTATTACAAAGAATGTACGTACAATCAGTCATTCCTATTACAAAGAATGTAAGTACAATCAGGGACGGAGCTAGGATTTCGCTCAAGCGGGTTCAATTTAAGATGACACGAATTGATAGTATAAGCGGCATCGAACGTGGCAAACATAATTTGGTCGCATCTTTATTAATTTTTTTCTTCTTTTTTGTCTTTTTTTTACGGTGTGATATTAAAATTAAGTCATTCCAAAGTGAGCGCACACTATATTTTACAAATTTTGGCATTTTACTAATTTTTTGAATAATTTATCTTTTTTGCACCAAAATCTCTTATCTTTTTAATTTAACAAATTTTACTTTTTCAAAATTTTCTTTTAACTTTAACAAGAAAATCATTTTAACCAATTAAAAAATTATTAACTCCAAAATATTTGACAAAATATTAAATCCTTTTGTATTTATAACTAAGAAGGTATTATTTACAAATAGAGGACAATAAAAAAGAGTTACAATCTTAACTAAATTAATACCAATAATTAAAGAAAGAGGGCTAATACATTAAACCAAATTTTTTTAATATAAAACAAATAAAAATGTCAACATAAACTAACAAATTATAAATAATTTCATCAAATATACTTGCATGATTTAGCAAATTTATGAAATAGAGAATTAAAAATGACTTGGTAGAAAGGTTTAATGTTTTAAAGTAAAACAAAGTTGATTTCTATTGAATTAAGTTAAGAATATGAACTAAAACAGAGAAAAAACAAAATAGAAGTAATTGGAGTAATAATTTTACAAGTAAGTTGTGGTTACTGGTTAGATCGACCTGCAAAGACACGGTAGCTCATAAGGCCTACCATTGCACATTCTATGCCCCAAATCAAACAGAAAAAGAAACATTATTAAAAAATGAATACAAGGCTGGACTCGAACGCGCGACCTTTCTAAAGATCTGAACCGGCTTGACCATGTTTACTGTTCGTATCAAGTGGTTCAAATATAGTGCTATATGTATTTTCCCTAATAATATTATTTCTCGACGAGGTAACACGTGGGTACAATATTCATCGATGTGAAATTCTTCTTTTTTACTTTTGTCGTCATGTCCTTCATAGTATAATCATTTTTTAAGATGTAAGTAATTCCTTGTACGTGTCCATATATGAGTACTAAACGAATCTATTGGAGTCTTGGAGATTTGGAGTTACAGTAATCAATAATGATGTCCAATAAAAGTTCCTCGAAAATGAAAGCTTGCATGAAAAAAATAATGCAACTTATTTTTTTTTGCTAATTTTTTATTTTGAAAAATTCGAAAGATGTAACTTTTCTATATCAAGCTCATACAAAATACATCAAGACAAGTAAATGAGCCACGTAGCATTATAAACCTTCTTAATTTTCTTTCCTATTTTGAATTTTTATTTATTGAGAAATTTAAGTACAATGCCTTAGTGGAGAGAGTTATTTGGTACTTGTATTGACGAGGCATCGCATGTACTCAAAGAAAAATCGAGGTGCGCCCAAGCTTGTTTGGATACCACCATCATAATAAAATTTGCACTACAATTCCCAAAAAGAAAGTGGAAAAAGAACTCCTATGTTCACAGAGTGCATGGCAGACAACAATGAGCTAACATATGAAATTTTGATTTTTTGATTGAACTTACTAAGAAATTTTGAGTCAATTTTAAAATCGAATACTATCACATATAAGTGTGTTCTTTTTGTATTTGTTTAAGTGGAATAACCTAAGATATATGATGACTATGCTAGGCATACATTGTTGGGGAGCATGGTGACAGCTCTGTGGCACTATGGTCAGGCATTAGTGTGGGAGGAGTTCCAGTTCTTAGCTTTCTGGAGAGGCAACAAATTGCCTTAGAAAAGGAAACACTAGAAAAAATACACAAGGAAGTTGTGCAGTGTGCATATGAAGTAATTGGTCTGAAAGGTTACACATCATGGGCAATTGGCTACTCTGTGGCTAACTTGGCTCGAACAATCCTTCGCGATCAAAGAAGGATTCACCCTGTTTCTGTCCTCGCAAAGGGCTTCTATGGCATTGATGGTGGAGATGTGTTCTTGAGCTTGCCTGCACAGCTCAGTAGAAGTGGCGTTTTGGGCGTGACGAATGTACATCTTACTGATGAGGAAACTCAGCAACTTAAGAACTCTGCTAAGACCATCTTAGAAGTGCAATGCCAGTTGGGAATTTGAAATTGAGTAGCAACTACTATTAAGTTATACTACTTTGTCGTAGTTTCATTACCAGTGCTATTACATTGTTGTTTCTACCATACAGTTTATTGTATTTTCTTTTCTTAACACGAATATTTCCTTAGGAGGAAAATAGTGAGAATAACGTGTGTTACAGCAGTTGGTCTTGTGACAACTTTGCTGCCTGCTAGTGCGCTGTGGTACTAACTTATAAATAAATTGCAACAGCACCTGCCTGTTTTGTACAATTTTGATTTATCATACTTCTATAGTCTATATGTTTGTGATTTTGTCTAAAATCCATCACCATTGCATGCAGCTTTACAACTTGTCTTTGTATAAATTGATTTTTGTTGTTGTTGTTCTTCTCCCCAAAGACATTCTACTCGATTTGGTTAAACTAAATTAATTAAGGTACTAGTATATTGAAGATAGCTCTATTGTAAGGATGAACTTGCTGATGTGTTGTCATAGTTGCATGGACAGTATTAATTCATTTAGCTCTTATATATTTTTTTTTACACGGTGAATAACGTATAAAGATTAGGCCTTTTCTCAAGAACACATATGGCACTACTTTAATAGAGGATTAGAACAGAAAAGAGGTAAAAGTATGCAGAGCTTAAAACTAAAAGGAATATATGTTAAAACTATGTGAAATATTAGACGTTGTATAAGTATCTTTTTTCATCTTGAAATTAATGACAGCATAATCCATTCAATAATACTGTCAAAGTTCACCGTTCTTTTAATCGTTAAAAAGCAAGGAATAACAATTAAATAATCGAGTGTGTATATGGTAGAAATCGAGCTCGCCTATTGCATGACATACCGGGGATGAAACATAATTGATTGAAGATCGACCTTGGATTCCATCGAACCTAGGTACGAGGTTAGAACATGCGCCTTCAAAGATTATCGATTCTGTAACTCCGGAACTGACTCTGACTCCGAATTAGCTCGAGAGAATATCATCGAACCAAAATAACGCAAGACCGAAATATCTGTAACTGGTCGTACATCACTGCTGGAACCTCGGCACGTATCAATGAAACCAATTAATTAGCAAATCATGAGATTTTTTACCTTATATAGAGTTGTACCTAAAGTAAGACTCCCCTACTATATAAAGAGGGTCTGGTTATTTGTAAAACACATTGTAACTCGCATCTCAAAATAATAAACTATCATTTCTAGTTATTATTATCTCATTACTCTGTTCCGGCATCGATTGTAGCATTTTCGACTCGAGGGTGATCAACCTTCAAGGCCAGGATTGATCAACTTGTGTGGTTTGCATTTACTTTTCTCATCATTAATTTTAATCTTAATCTGATTTCTCATTTTGTATCAAGTTAGATCATGTATCTTAAAACCGCATATAAATTTAATTGTTATATGATTTTGAGGGTAAACAGTTTGGCGCCCACCGTGGGGCTAAGGATAATAGTGATTATTTGATACAAATCTGTGTAACACACACTGCTTTATACTTTCTCTTTGAAGTGTCTTTGATTCCACACTAAAATACAAAAATGTCAAACTCTCAATCAGCACCTTTACATGTTGACAACGAGCACGGTCACCAAGGCAAAAATAACAACATAGCGCCCGGTAACGAGATACCGCATGCTGATCTCGCTGGAATTCCGATCGCCGATTCAATTGACGCTAATCCACATATGGCTATCGATGCAAACTTGCCTACCGACCACGAAAATAACGTCAGTGGTGGAGCCCGATCGGCAACTCGAAACACACAAAATGTTGAAGAAGTCGGGATCATCCTACGAGTGATCTTCGAAATGTTGCAGGCTCAACAGGGAGTGATAGCTAAGTTACAGAACCAAAGTCGTGCACCGAGCAGGGTTGAACCCGCTCCTCCCCGGGAAGTCACTCGCAGGGATGAACCGGTCGTAGAAAGGTCAAACGAACATGAATCGGGGCCTAACCCCGAGATTATAAAGATGCTCGAGGAGGTGACCAAACAGATTGAATCGGGGGAGAGGAAGATCGAGGCTAACGAAGAAAAGATGGAAACCTATAATTCCAGGGTAGAACAAATCCCATGAGCACTTCCGATATTGAAGGGCCTGGATTCGAGGAAGTTCGTGCAAAAACCTTTTTCACCGAGTGCGGCTCCGAAGCCGATCCCCAAAAAATTTCGTATGCCCGAAATACCCAAGTATAACAGAACGACCGAGCCAAACGAGCATGTAACCTCATATATATGTGCTATCAAAGGGAACAACCTGGAGAACGATGAGATCGAGTCTGTTCTGTTGAAAAAATTTGGGGAGACCCTGTCGAAGGGAGCTATGATATGGTATCACAATCTACCTCCTAATTCTATTGACTCATTTTCTATGCTTGCAGTCTCTTTCGTAAAGGCACACGCAAGTGCCATCGAGTTAAGACTAGGAAATCAGACCTTTTCAAAGTCAAACAGAAGGATAACGAGATGCTCAGAGAGTTCATGTCCCGATTTCAGATGGAACGAATGGATCTGCCGCCGTTCGTTGATGATTGGGTTGTTCAAGCTTTCACTCAGGGACTTAATATTCGGAGCTTGGTGGCTTCACAGTAGCTAAAGCAGAACTTAATAGAGTATCCGGCTGTTACATGAGGCGACGTGCATAACCGGTATCAATCGAAAATCAGAGTCGAAGATGATCAACTCGAGGTCCCTTCGGGGTCTGTCTATCCCGTCGGAACTCTCGACAGAGTCAAGAGAGATATCGATAGCAAACCGAGGCCAAACAAGGATCAGTATCAACCATATAATGGAGATCGGAGAAGCAATGGGTCCGGGCGAAACCCCATGAGAAACAAAAGGAGAAATGACCGAGGTCAAAGCAGCTGGGGACTTATGACCAAAAATGGCTTCGATGGGTCCAAAGAAGCACTGAGGCTATCGGAATATAACTTCAATGTCGATGCTGCTGCCATTGTATCAGCTATCGGGCGCATCAAAGATACCAAATGTCCTCGACCTCTACAGTCGGATACAACCCAAAGGGATCCTAACCAGATGTGCAAATATCATGGCACTCACGATCACAAAATGGAAGATTGTCGACAGTTGAGAGAGGAAGTGGCTCGTCTATTCAATAATGGGCACATTGGGTGTTCTTGAGCGATCGAGCCAAGAATCATTTCAGGAATAGGGATTCTAACAAACAAGCATAGCAAGAAGAACCTCAACATGTCATTAACATAATCATCGAAGGAATTGATATCCCATAGGGGCCGATGTTGAAACGCACCAAAGTATCCATCACTAGGGAGAAACGAACTCGGGACTACATACCGGAGGAAACTTTATCTTTCAACGATGAGGATGCGGAAGGAATCGTGCAGCCCCACAATGGCGCACTGGTAATGTCTGTACTCGTAAATAAAATTCAGGATAAACGTGTGTTAATTCATCCAGGTAGCTCGGCCAACATCATTCGATCGAGGGTCGTGGAGCAGCTTGGTCTACAAGACCAAATCGTGCTTGCAGTTCAAGTTCTGAATGGATTCAACATGGCATGTGAGACCACTAAGGGCGAAATAATGTTGCCTGTAAGCACTGCCAGAACTGTCCAAGAGACTAAATTTTATGTGATCGAAGGGGATAAGAGGTGTAACGCTTTATTCGGGAGGCCATGGATCCATAACATGAGGGAGGTGCCCTCGAAACTACACTAGGCACTGAAATTCCCAACACCATACGGCGTCAAAATAATCTATGGAGAACAGCCGGCTGCGAAGAAAATGCTCGTGGTCGAGGAGGTGATACCGACATTTACAGTTTCAACATCGAAGGGCCCAAACCAGATGGTAAAAAATGGGGCCAAATAGCAATCATTGATACCCTCTTCGGCAGATTCGGATAAACAAAAGGAAGTCGAGGATGATGATTATGGGGTTGCCAGATCTTTTATAGCCCCCGATGATTCCGACGCTACTAAATCGATGATCGAAGAGCTGGAACAAGTTATATTAAGCTTGCCTGATTGAAAGGTATACCTGGGCACGAGGCTAAGCTCCGAGCTCAGGAAAAAACTCATTCAATTTCTTATAACGAACGAAAATTGTTTCTCTTAGTCCCACCTCGATATGACAGGAATCACATTGGAGATAACCACTCACAAGCTAAGTTTGGACCCGAAATTTCACCAGGTTAAACAAAAGAGGAGACCCCAGTCTGAGATTAAACATGCTTTCATCAAGGATGAGGTATCTAAACTTATTAAAATAGGGTCTATTCGGGATGTTAAATACCCGGATTGGTTAGCAAACGTAGTGGTAGTTCCTAAAAAGGGGAATAAACTAAGAATATGTGTAGACTACAAAGATTTGAATAAGGTATGCCCCAAAAACTCTTTTCCTTTGCCCAACATGGACCGTATGATCGATGCCACGACCGGCCACGAGATCCTAAGTTTTCTCAACGCCTATTCCGAGTACAACCAAATACGGATGGACCCGGGTGATCAGGAAAAGACTTCCTTCATCACTAAATATGGCACATATTGTTATAACGTAATGCCGTTTAGATTAAAAAATGCAGTGCTACTTACCAACGCCTAGTAAATCGGATATTCGAGGAACAAATAGGAAAATCAATGGAAGTTTACATTGACGACATATTATGTCACGACCCAAAATCCAACTAGTCGTGATGGCACCTAACCCAACCTGCTAGGTAAGCCAACTTTCAATTATCCAATTTCAATAATAATTATTAAAGCAATTTAAGTGAAAAAAGATCTTAATCTTATACATCTCCCAAAAACTGGTAGTACAAATCATGAGCTTCTAAGAATAGAGTATACAAAGCGGAAATGAAATAAATACATAGTCTATTTGAATAATACATAAACAAAGCTTTTAGAAATCTAAGGCTACCCTGAACAAGAGGCAGCTACAACATGAACGCAGGTACATCTTCAAATCCCGCAACCATCGAGCACAGCAACAACAACAGCCATCATCTGCACGCAATGTGCAGAAGTATAGTATCAGTACAACCGACCCCATGTACTTAGTAAGTAACAAACCTAGCCTTAGGTTAAAATTAGTGACGAACTTCTACCAAGGTCGGGTCCAAAACCACTAATCCATAACGGTTAATAATGACATAAAGCAAATAATACCAGAAGTAACTCAGAGATAAAATGCTCAGTCAAATCATGATTTCAACAATAATAGTTCTTCCTTTCAAGTACATAAGTGGAAACCCAAATCTTTTGCCAAAGTTACCAAAAATATGAATAAGTTTGAAAACAGAAACTTTTCTAAAATCCTTTCAATAATAAATAAAATATCTCATTTTCTTTCCAAATAACCAGTGTAAAACAAATGCATCACTATGCCCATCTGTCAATATGTGTAAGAAATCATAAATAATGTAATACCATACAGCATGAGGAAAATACATCTCTATGTATATATATCATGTGTGCATGTTAATGCAATGTATCTCAGAGATTGTACTCATGTACTCACACTCCTAGAGTACTCAATCTCACTGTCTCGCATTCTCTCTCACTATGCTCAGCATACTCAATCACTCAGCGCTATACAATACCTGCTGCGGCGTGCAGCCCGATCCCTGTTTATAGTCGACTGCACTCACTGGGGGTGTTCAGACTCATGAGGGGCTCCTACAGCCCAAGCGCTATAAGCACGAACAACTCACGTACTGCACGGACAACTCACGTGCTATAATATCATATTTGGATCCGCACGGACAATACATGCTGCACGGATAACTCACGTGCTATAATAATATCTGGATCCGTACGGACAACTCACGTGCTGCACAGACAACTCACGTGCTATAATAAAGCCTATAAGACCTGCTGCAGGCGGGCAACCTCGATCCACATAATAATCCTCACAATTATTTCTTCGGCCTCACTCAGCCATCAATCTCTCCAGTCTCTCTCTCATGGGCTCACAATGCCATAAAAATAGCTCAAAAATAATGATATGATGTATCAATAAATAACAACAGAGACTGAGATATGATGTGTAATGACATGAATATGACTGAGTATAAATTTTTAATTTGAAACAAATAATTCACAGCAATATGACCTCTATGAGTCCCAATAATACTGGCACATAGCCTCAACATGATTTTTAATATGCTTTTCAGCTCAATTTCTTTAACACATAAAACTGCATGGAAAATGCCAAGATTATTTAACTACAAAATTTCATAGAAACAATTATGTTACAATTTCTATAGTGCACGCCCACACGCCCGTCACCTAGCATGTGCGTCACCTCCCAACAATTCATATAATACATATATTCAGGGTTCATACCCTCACCTCTAAGATTAGAAGAGTTACTTACCTCGAACAAGCTGAATCCAATGTCGAGCAAGCTAAACAATGCTCCAAAAATCCCATTATGCGCGTATCAACTCCCGAACATCTCGAATCTACCACAATTAATTTGATTCTGTCCACACAATTTATAAGAATTAATTCCATATCAAAATACTAATATTTTTCACAAAATCTAAATTACGCCCCAAAAATCACCCGTGGGGATCACATCTCGAAATCCGACAAAACTCAATAAAATCTGACAAAACTCAATAAAATCCGACAAGTTATCAAATTACAAGTTCAACCATACTAATTTCACTCAATTCCGACTCCGAATCGGTATTCAAACTTGAGAAACTCATTTTGTGACATTATAGAAATTTTCTTCTATTTCTCTTGAAGTTTCGATAATTTTACACCAAAAATGAAGATTAATTCATGAAATATAATCACAAGGGAATTAAGAACACTTACCCCAAGTTGTGTGGAAAAATCCTCTCTAAAAATCGCCCAACCCGTGCTCCAAAATCCGAAAAATGGTGAAAAACCACGAACCCTCGAACTTAAAGGTTCTGTCTAGTCAATCCGCACTTGCAGACAAGAGGTCGCTTCTGCGGGAAAAATCTCGATTCTGCGAGAACAGCTTGGCCAGCCATAATCGCTTCTGCGATGCCAAAGACCGCACTTGCGATCGCGTTTCTGCGCTCAAAGGTTCGCACCTGCGGACCTACCTCTTCCTCAACTCCATATCTACGGAGCCTCGCTCGCAGATGCAGTTAACTCCTTCGTACCTGCGCCCTGCCCAGGATAGCCCAGCTCCGCTTATGTGTAAAAAGGGCTGCATCTGCAGCACCGCACCTGCGGCCAATTCCTCGCAGGTGCGATCACACCAGAAGACAGAAAATTTCCAGATTTCTTCCAAGTTCGAATTTGATCCGTTAACCATATGAAACTCAACCGAGTCCCTCGGGACCCCGTCCGAACATACCAACAAGTTTCATAACATAACACAGACCTACTCGAGGCCTCAAATCATATCAACCAACATCAAAATGACAAATCGCACCTCAAATCAAAATCTATGAACTTTGAACTTTCAAATTCTACGTGTTGTGCCGAAATACATCAAATCAATACGGAATGACTTCAAATTTTGCACACAAGTCACATTTCACATTACGGACCTATTCTAATTTCCAGAATCGAATTTCGACCCCAATATCAAAAAGTCAACCCCCCGGTCAAATTTTTTAAAAATTCATCTTTCGGCATTTCAAGCCTAATTCCACTACGAACCTCCAAATAATTTTTCGGACACGCTTCTAAGTCCAAAATTACCATACGGAGCTATTGGAAATATCAAAACTCCATTCCGAGGTTGTTTACACATAAGTCAACATCCGATCACTATTTTAACTTTAGCTTTAAACCTTAAAACTAAGCGTTTCAATTTATTCCAAAACCTCACCGGACCCGAACCAATTACTCCGACAAGTCACACAATAACTGTAAAGCCCAATTTGAGTAGTAAATGGGAAAACAGGGTTGTAATACTCAAAATGACCGGTCGGGTCATTGCATATTAGTTAAGTCCCTGCGAACAGAGGACCATTTAAAACATTTGTAGGAAACCTTCAGCATAATGAAACATTACAATATGAAGCTGAACCTAGAAATATGTGCGTTTGGAGTTGGGTCGGGTAAGTTCCTCAGATTCATGGTTTCCAATTGGGGACTCGAGATCAATCCTGATAAAATCAAAGCCATCGAAGATATCACGGTCGTGGATAACGTAAAGGTCATGCAAAGGTTAGCCGATTGAATACTCGCCCTGGGGCGATTTATTTCGAGGTCATTCGACAAAAGTCACTGATTCTTCGCACTATTAAAGAAGAAGGATAACTTCTCGTGGACCCCGAAATGCCAACAAGCTTTGGAGGAACTCAAGAGGTATTTATTGAGCCCGCCCCTGCTTCATACACCGAAGACGGACGAACAACTGTACTTGCACTTGGCGGTATCGGAGATAGCGGTAAGTGGAGTCCTAGTTCAAGAAGAGCAAGGTACGCAATTTTTAATTTACTATGTTAGTAGAACCTTAGGTGGGGCCGAAACTAGGTATCCTCACCTGGAAAAACCGGCGCTCGCTTTGCTAAGCGCCTCTAGGAAGCTAAAACTGTACTTCCAATGTCACCCCATATGTGTCGTAACTACTTACCCATTGAGGAACGGTATGCATAAGCCTCAACTCTCAGGCCGATTGGCCAAATGGGCCATAGAAATAAGTGAGTACGATATTGAGTATTGACCTCAGACCACCATTAAGTCTAAGATTTTGGCAGACTTTGTGACCGACTTTACACCGACCCTAGTACCTGAGGTCTAAAGAGAGTTATTGATTAACTCAGGAACTTCGTCGGAAATCTGGACCCTCTTTACGGACGGCGCCTAAAACACAAGGCGCACTTAAGGATGAAAGGGAGTAAGAACCTGGAGCTATTAGATAAAAGGCACGAGGTCACCCTTGTTCGGTTGGACGTCCAAAATTAGCAAATCAGAAGATATTATAATCGAAGGGCCAACCTTTGACACTTCAATATTGGGGACTTGGTACTAATAAAGGTCACGCTAAGCACACCAAAACCGAATGAAGGGAAATTGGGGACGAATTGGTAAGGACCGTACCAAATTATCGAGATCATCGGAAAAGGATCCTACAAGCTTGGAACAATGAACGACGAGCAACTACCAAACAACTGGAATGTAGCTCACCTGAAACGATATTACAACTAAGGTATGACCCCATCCATTTCCTTTTACTTGTATTTCGGACTAACTCTTGCAGGTGATCGACAAGGAAAAGTACTAGATTTTAGGTCTGAAAGCACGCGTTGCACTCTTTTTCTCTTGAATCGGTTTTGGTCCCAAATGGGTTTTCCGGAAAGGTTTCTAACAAGGCAACAAGTAAATCATGCTAACTTAGAATCGAAGGCCAGCAACGAACCGGTGACGGTGATCAAAACAGTATTCGAGATCTCTCTTCGATCAACCTCGAACACTAGGGGCATTACCCTCTGATACAGACTTTAGCATGGAAAAAGACTTCAGGATTGAAGGGTCTCGATCGATAGGATTCGATGTAAGGGCCAAACGGTCAAATGAACCGTGCCCGCATTGACTGCTCGAACCCTGACACAAAGCATGCACACATACGTTACTATTATGCACAAGAATAAAGAGAAGTCTCTTCCTTGCAAACATCTTATCTTTTGAAAAAAATTCCTTTACATTTTCTAAGGAATTCCCTTCTTCCGATCCCCTAAAGAAAACGAGCCCAAGGGCCACCTTAACCTGAGTTTGAATAATCACTCTCTCACTCGGGGACTGCCATCCGAAAAAAAACTCGGATGGTCCAATCTATTAGACCTCGGGGGTATAAGACCTCTTAGATAACCCCTAAATTTTATAGGCTAAGGCCACCCCCACTTGGGGACTGTCATCTTAGGAAAACCCGAATAACTCGGGATAATGATATTAACACGGGACAACACCCGAACTACAAAGGCTACGGCCATATAAACTCAGCTCAGAGACGTCCGAAGCCCGTCATAAAAACAGCAAGGCCTTAAAATTTTCTTAATTGGTTCCCAAGGCTATCCTCGACAGATTGTGACAAAAAGTCTAAGTAATTTGGGGAAAGAAAACTTTCGGTCACACCGAACCCCCACGATGCTTTAAAACGAAATAGTTGAAGGTAAGGTTTCTTCGAGTCTCTAAATAAAAATCAATTGTTTTATGCCAAGGCATGTAGATCTTTGCAAGTAAAAATAAATAAGGTAAAGAGAAAATTTGAAAGATGTTGAAGGGAAAAGCCTTATATTCATAATTAAAAATTTCTTTTACAAGGGCCGAACTGCCCGATGAAATATTTCTCAACAAAAAGATGAGACAAAAACAAAAGGCTAAGGTCATTCTAGGTTAACAAAACCCGAGGAAATAAAAGCTTGCGAAAAACACACTCTCGGCAAGTCATATTCTAAAAAGCATAAATATTTCAGGGAAGAAGTTCCTGGACATACCGGGTTCCACGATGCTTTAGAGATAACGAAATCAAAAGATAAGCCTATTCAAGATTCCGGATATGACTACTTAATGCTAAGGCATTTTTAATCTTTTCAAAAGATAAAAAGCAAATCATAGGAAAGAACTCGAGAATCACCAAAAAAGAAATAGAAAAGTTGTATTTACGAAGTATTGTGTTTACAAAAGGCCGAGCAGCCTTGACATATAATATTAAGTACAAAAAGGAATAAAATCGAACAGAAGCGACCTAATCTTGGCCGGAGCCCGCCTCGTCATCGGGATTTCTAGGGTCTTCCCATCCTCAGACCCAACTGAGCCTTCAGAATCCTCCTCCTCAGGACATGCCAACTTCCTGGCCTCGGCTTCAAATACCTTGGCATCCTCAATCTCCGCAGATAAGTCAAAACCTCGAGCGTGAACTTCCTCGAGGGCCTGCCTACAGGATTGCCATTTTATATGCTCGACTATATTTTTTGATTAGTCTTGAGCCTCTTCGGTATCAGCCTTGTATCGGGCCACCATTTCATCAGCTTCGGCCTAGACCACGACGACTTCCGACTTGGTCGTTTTAAGCTCCTTGGCCAGATTATCTCGATCTGAGACGGACGAACCTAGCCAAGATTGAAGCACCTCGACCCTTTTTGTATGAATCTCGGCCCTTTCCTTTGCCGCTCTTAGCTGGATTTCGGCTGAAGTTATCTATGCCCGAACAACCTCTTTTTCTGAGGCTAGACGATCCATCTTGCCTCTCCATTCATCGGTCTCAGCTTTGACTACATCTATCTCAGTTCGAAGCTGATCAATCGGATAGAGTTTTTACTGGACCTGCAGATTTTGACCATCAGTCACCGAATGAAATTCATCATCACTTACTTCAAAAACTTTTACCTACTCAACCAAGTAAGCATGATCCTTCCGAGAAACCTCCAGCTCGACATGGAGGTTTTTAGCCTCCCCTTAGAGCTACTCACTAAGAAGTTTAAAGGCGTCTCTCTTCTCAGTTAGCTCTCGGAATTCGGCTTCAAGTTGTTTTAGGTCATCCCGATGCCTTAAAAAGGCCTCGTGATGAAGCATCGATGCCTACAAGCAAGAAAAGAAATGCTAAGTCATCTGCGAAAAAATCTAAGTGTAAGTAAAAAATTCACTTAGGAATGCATAAAGTTACCCGGTTCAACGCCTGTTGCGCTTCGTTGAAAAGGCAAGGTGTATTCACCTCGTTCATCTTAGCTTGATCATTTTTGGTCACCAGGCACTGAAGATAGCTAGCCACCCCTACGGGTAGAGAAGAATCCGAGCCTCCCCCGGAAGGGAAATATTCCGATCATGATACGCACTCAGAGCAGGAAATTTACTAACCAATCTCAGGCTCGAAGAGGGCCCGCTTGCTTCTGGGGATTGGCTTTTCCTCGGTATATCTTAGTCTCCCAAACAGGTAGCATCTTCCATGGCCATCGAGTCCACGCCATCGAAGATACCGCATAAAAGGTCATGCGTTCCATGAGTCCCTTCGGCGGGGCATTCTTTAGCAGTTTGCACCTCGTTAAATATCAATTCTGTGAATGAGGGCGACTTGGAAACCTCTATTACGCCAAGTGCCTCAATCGAGGCATTGCCCACGGCTCGCGAGGATCCAAACCCGACCTCCTCGATTTCTCTAACTTGATAAGGGACAACCTCACCCCCTCAGGCTCGGAAGCTCCTTGACTTTCGGGCTGAGGCAGCACGCTATCCATCAGGTTAAAGGCCCCTACTTCCCCATCGGATTCATCTCTTAATCGGTAAAGTGAATCCGGAGGTGGCGCTTGAGCACTGGTGCCTTCCTTGGGTTTTCGCACCAATCGCCTCTTCGGTTTATCTTTTTCAAGGCTTGGAGAACTCAGAGCCTTTTTCTTTTCTTATCTTTATCCGGCTTTGGAGGAGGGGGCTCGGTGAAGACATCATCGTCACCAGATGGGGGCCTCATTTTAACATCTTTTGGTAAACCTGCAAAAGGAAAGTGAAACAAGTTAGAAATCAACGGTGTGGAAGTAAGGTTGAATATAACTTAAAGAAAGAATCTCACCATGGGAACGGGCCTCCCATCGGCCTTTCGAAAGCTCACGCCACGCGCGCTCGGAATAAGGTTTTTGCGACACGATGCCCTCGACCCACTCCTTGAGTCGAGGAACTGCATCCGACATCCGAGAAACAACTGCATCATAAAGAATCGATAAGAAGAAAGGTAAATTGAAAATTGATAAACAAAATATTAAAGGCAAGGTTATATTTACACTTCATGTTTCATTTCTCAGGAAATGACATGTCCTCAGCCGAGATTAAGTCCGAGGTCTTCACTCAAACAAATCTGCCCAACCAGCCTTGGTCCTGATCCTCGTCGATGCTCGAGAACGGGGCCTTACTGGCCCAGTGAAAAAGTTTTATTAGCCCCCCCCCCCGATAGAGTCGGGGATTGTACAGACGCATGAGGTGATCTATGGTGAAGAGGCACCCCTCGATCTTGTTTACAAAAAGTAGAGGAGGATGACTATCCTTCAGAAGGAGGGATGAATTTGGCCTAGGGTTACCTCGTACCTCTTACAAAAGGCGATGATGACCGGGTCTAAAGGGCCCAACGTGAAGAGATAAGTGTAAATACTTAAAAAAACCCTCCACGTGGGTGGTGATTTCTTCCTCGGGCGAAGGAATCACTACGTGCTTACCGACCCAGTTGTAGTCCTCATTGACTTTGTCGAGAACACTGTCGGTGACTGAACATATATATCTCGAGACCGGCTCACACCGGCTCGGTACCGAGGAGGTTTTCTCAATCTTAAAATCGGCTCTGGTTGGACACCCCGTAGGGAGTAACATCTTCAGAAGGGGTTCCAGCGTCGGTTCCTTAGTGACAACAGGCAAAATATTCTCAGCCGGTTTCGAGGAAGAGGGAGTTTCTTTTTGAGGAATAGATTTTGAAGTCTTTGCCATTGCTTCTAAATAGAGGAGAAACGAGGGTGCTGATAAAAGAGGAGGTGTAATTAGCAGATAACTTATGAAAGCTTTCAGAAAACCAGAAGGAAAGAAGTTTGAACATGAGAGTGATGAGGTTTTCTAAAAACACAAGTGCAAATGTTTGAATGTAAAAGTTCTAATGAATGGATGAAAATGGTATTTATAGTTTTCTCAAACGGCGATTCGTATCTTGAAACGGCAGACCGTTAATTGACACACATTTAATGTCTCGAAAACTGGACCAACGGGACGTCATGAATTTGTCGTCATTTATCAGAGTGAGAATCGGAAGCTCGTATAGTGAGAATCTGAGGCTCATATCGTTTCTCGTCATTTACTCTCCGAAAAATGAGGGGACTATCTGTATACGGTAGAAACCGAGCTCGCCTATTGCATGCCGTACCTGGGATGAAACATAATTGATTGAAGATCGACCCTGGATTCCATCGAACCAAGGTACAAGGTTAGAACATGCGCCTTCAAAGATTATCGAGTCCGTAACCCCAGAACTAACTCTGACTCTGAATTAGCTCGAGAGAACATCATCGAACCAAAATAACGGAAGGCCGAAATATCCGTAACCAGTCGCACATCACGGCGGGAATCTCGGCACGTATCAATGAAACTAATTAATTAACAAATCATAAGATTTTTTACCTTATATAGAGTTGTACCTAAAGTAGAACTCCCCTACTATATGAAAGAGTGTGATTATTTGTAAAACACATTGTAATTCACATCTCAAAGCAATAAACTATCATTTCTAGTTATTATTATCTCATTACTCTGTTCCGACATCGATTGTAGCATTTTCGACTCGAGGGCGATCAACCTTCAAGGCCAGGATCATTCAACTTGTGTGGTTTGCATTTA
Organism: Nicotiana tomentosiformis; assembly: GCF_000390325.3. Classification (NCBI taxonomy): domain Eukaryota; kingdom Viridiplantae; phylum Streptophyta; class Magnoliopsida; order Solanales; family Solanaceae; genus Nicotiana; species Nicotiana tomentosiformis. Next base: position 122,455,390 of record NC_090819.1, read on the forward strand.
CTTTTCTTATCATTAGTTTCAATCTTAATTTGATATCTCATTTTGTATCAAATTAGATCACGTATCATTAAAACCGTGTATAAATTTAATTGTTATCTGATTTTGAAGGTAAAGAAAGTGATTACTCTAATTTGGACGAAAACCACCCCTCTAAAAGGAACCATTGATGCCTGTTGGTCAATAGTATAGGGTAATGATCTGACCCATATATTTATATCATTAAAAGAACTCATTGGAAAAATACGATTATCCCGATGAACCGGGGAAGGATAATTGGCCCTATTATTTTGGTGAACTAGGCAATAATCTCCGTAAATTCTCCAATGTTTGGCCCTATTAGCAAGAAGGTTTTTTAACTCTTCCAATGTTTTGGTTATAAAAAAAATTAAAAGAAAAAATAAATCAATCATATGACAGTTTTGGGCCCAATCTAGTGGGTTCTTCTCACATTTCCAACTTTAGGGAAGTGCTTTTGTGTACAATAGTAAACTTTGGTGCTGTTTCTGGAAGCCACCCAAAAAGTAGGACCAAAGGATAAAATAGAGAGATACCTTTACGACATCGTTTGTATTCATTGCCTAGGCTATGGAAATGGAAACGCAGTACACAGTCTCCTCTAGGGAACATTGAACTGAATCGCATATCGTAGAATTGCGCAGAACCATCGGCGTGAGACGAACAATTCCGATCATCGGAAAATGGCCGGAAGATTGAGTAACGCAGCCGTTCGCATCATGGGCGGAAACGGCGTCGTAGCCCGCTCCGTCGTATCCTCTCTTCGAACCCGTGCCGGTATGGGGCTTCCCGTCGGCAAACACATTGTACCTGATAAGCCGGTAATGCTTCTACTATTAATACTCAATACTTGCACTTGCTTCTGTTTCATTTCTTTTTTATTTTTGGTCTTTTTAATTGGATTGACAAACCCTAATTTTTTGGTGTGATTGTAGCTTGGAGTGAATGATGAACTTACATGGGATAACGGAACTCCTTTTCCCGAGCCATGTATCGATCGTATAGCTGATACTGTTGGAAAGGTTAATTTTCTTTTTCTAATTTAATATTTATTTTGAATTCCCATTTTTTCATTTGTTGTCGTTTACAATTTTCAGTTTTTACTTGTCAATTTAATTGTAATGTGATGTTTAAATTTTTTATTGCTGATGCTGTTGGAAAGCTCAGATTTTAAATTTAAGATTAATATTTGTATTCCCATCTACTGTCTTATTAATTATAATCTGAAGCTTGAAGATTTAAGATGTAAAATTTGTGTCTGTTGGAACAGTTATAGTTTTGCTTTATGATCTGTGTTTGAGCTACTTTATGTTTTACCATTTTTAATTTTAATTTTTTGTTAGGCAAATTAATTATAGTATGAAACTTGAATATTTTATATGTGAATTTGAAGATTTTATATCTGTTGGAAAGGTTAGTTCTTTTGGCTTAGTATTTGTATTTTAATCACCATCTTCATTGTTTCTACAATTTACATTTTTAAGTTTTCCTTTTTTGTTAGTCAAATTTATTACATAGCATGATATCTTAAGATTCTTGAACTGCTTTTAATGGCAGTATGAGGCTTTGGCTTGGTTGTCTGGTGGATTGAGTTTTTTCGTGGGGCTTGGGCTGTTAGCTGTTTGGAATGACAAAGCCTCCACAATCCCATTTGTAAGTCTGTTTTTTTGTTTAAATTCTAATCCAACTCTTCCAAATTAATGTGAATTAGTTATGTTTTGTTGACGTTACTCTACTATCTTGTCCAAATTGAGTTGCACTTTGTTGTGTGTGTTTAAAATGGATGGACTTGCATGTTGTTTACTCTGTTGATGGAATTGAAGGTGTTTTGTTGAGCTTAGTGTTGAATGAATGCTGTGTAAAATCACTTTTGCAGCTGTAGTTTGTTCCGTGGCTTAATGACCAGCGTCATGTGGATTATATTAGAATTTATTTTGTGATCCTCTCCTTGAAGTTGGGAAAATTTATATTGAAATATTTAGATGTTATGGCTGAACGATGTCATGCTAGGATCGAAAACCAAGTGGAGAAGTATTTCTTGTTCTCGGTAAAACTATCCACGTATATTGCCTTACCAACCTTAACAAATGCTTAGTCCCAACTACTCATCCGCCTGGCTCTCCCAGTCTGTGTCGCCCTCTGTCAACTTTTCCGCACACTCCTGTTGCACATCCACCTTCTGCTAAACCACTAGCGAAGAGGAAGGTTGCCCAAGGTTTTATCACCTATAGTTAATCTACCACTAGTTGTAATGCTTTATGACTCACTAGGCTTCCTTCATTGTATCCTTACACCGATAATCAATCTTCCAGTTGTAACACCTGCAGTGGGGTGGGGAGAATATCTGCGGCCTAGTGCTTCAAGGATTAGTAGAGCTAGAATATGCAATTTTGCGATGCACCTCTCTAACAGTTTTTTCTTAATTAATTCGTTCCTCCATTTGACCTTCGTCAAAATTATCCTCCATCTTTCTCTTCAAGCACTGGTAGCTTGTGGTTTGAAATCTCCACCTGACGTTGTTTTCCCTCGGTGGGTGCATAATTTTTTAAAGATAACGTAAGTAGAGTTGAAGCAAGAATCTATTTCAATCCTCATTGCAAAATGTGCTTTGCTAAGAGGAGTGCAGATGATTAACTGTTTAGATGTGAGCATCCCTATGGCTAAGGAATTCAAGTCAGAAAATGTGCACAAGTGAAATAAATTAACCTTGGGGTTCATATTAATTTGTGTTCCTTCTCTTTTTCTCCCACTCTCCTTTGATCAGGTAGTCCATCTTTTTTGTTGTATTTTCCAAAGAAGTACGGATAATCAGTGTTTTAAAAGACGTTTTTGGGGCAAATCCAAAGGCGAAGGCAAGTATCGTGGGGCGTAAGTCCCAACCTTCTGGGCATTTGCTTAGGCGTAAGCCAACAGCTTTCTGGGCATTCATTTGGGCGTAATCCCAGAGAACTTTTTCAAATTTGAGCAAAAATTACTTAATAAATCCCCTTTTTAATATTAGATACTCAAAAATTAACTAAGTAAATTGTCAAACTAAACAACTCAGAAGTTCAAGACCTTTTCTAATTGTTTATCCTAATTTTATGATCCTCTCTTTGTCGTTTACTGAGTAACAAATAGTCTTTGCCTCTTTGTCTGGAAAGTGCATGCTACATAGCGAGAGTTTTGTTCTTGCAGCTTCCTTCCTTTGTTTCTTCAAGTTTTTTTCTTTCTTTAATTTATATATTCTCTTCAAGTAAGTTTTCGGTCTTAGAATTTCTTTAGGTATCACTCTAGTTTAGATATTGTTTTCGAGACTCTATTCAAACAATGTCCTTTTTGTATTATAATGAGTATTTGTGATTTGTTTTCTAGTTTTAGGTTTTCAAACAATAACTTTATATTATTTCCATTTTTATTTTTGAATTATATTAGGAACTAGAGTATCATTTTTAGAACTTTATGTATGTTCCATCATAGTCATGTTATAGGTGTAATGCATCTTTACGTCTTTTACCTTTTCAAGTAAGAAAAAACATTCTTTTGTAATGTTCGTGCATATATTAGCATGTTTAAATGAATATATACATTTCCCTACTAATGTTTTTTGAATTTTCTACAATTTTAACGTAATTTTATTTTTTTGTTATTTAATTTTTTAATTAAATTATAAAATATTAAAATTAAAGATCCATGCGCCATACAACCTGGGGCTTACGCGTTGCCCCATGTTAGATGAGACGCCTTGCCTCACGCCCACGCCTTTTAAAACAGTGCGGGTAATATGTATTTCTTTACTCCGTCAGATTATAGGTTGTTGAAGAAATCCAATGTCTTAATTAACTAAATTTGCATTTAATTTTTCGTGATGAAGTTCTAATAAATGATAATTTCATTTTAAGCATGTCAAGTTGGTGTTGCTATAAAGGATTCAAGTGATTTTTCTTTGTTGTATTCTTTTTACTGATTATTGTCCTCATTGTTGAATGGTTGTTGCTGCCTAAAGTTGCAAGTATTGACTGTTGGCTTAGTGTTGTTACTGCTTTTCTTTGTGCTGTTAGTATAACTAAATAGCACTATTGTCATTGCTGTATCTATGGAAATGTTGCGAAGATGTAAAAGTGTTTGATATGTTATCTGGTACTAGTTGGAGTTTAAGATTCGATTACAAGATGGGAAAAAGTTCTATTTTAAAAGATAAAGATGAAAGCATTTAGAATCAAGTATAGTATGATGTAGCAGAAATTTTGGATTCTGTTATTTTGTGTCAGACGATTCACTGGCTGAATGAGGCTATGTTAATGTATAATGGATACTGCGTGCTGTTATTCTTATCACATTCTCTTTCCATTCAAGTGCTGAAAGTGGTTTCAGAAGTCAGTATTTCAGAGCGAAGGATGTGAAATAGAGTTTCCCTCTTGAATCCTTAATCTTTTCAACAATTCGGAATGCTCTAGGATTTTATTTACAGCAGCTGATGGTTTGACTCTACACTCACTAGTTAATGCGATTATAGTTCCAAAAGTTGTATAGAACATGTTTGAGATTGTCTAGATGCTTCCAAAGGTTACATCTTACTGCTTGTCTGTAACATAGTTGAGTGTACCACAACAACAACAAACCCAATGTAATCCCACAAGTAGGGTCTGGGATGTACATAGCTGAGTGTATTTATCATATATTTTTTTTAATTTTCAAATCATCTTTTTTTTTTGGGGGGTGGGGGGTGAGATGGTGCTCCGAGCAGTACAAGCCCTTGTCACAATCCTAAGCTGCAGAAGAAAAGCATTTGAGAGAGGGTCCCTGTGACTTCCACCTACTAGTTGGGAAAGTCATTGGATCACCCAACCTTCCTCGTTTAAGGCCTTAAGGGTGTTGGGAGGGGGAGGAGTAGGACACATTGGCCATTCTGCCTCCTTGCGTGGTGCAATTAAGAGCTGGCTTTCAGTAAATAATACTGGCTTTTACCACAATCATTACTTGGAGATTGATTCCATTCTTAAATACAAAATACGCTAGGGATTACAGAGATTGCCTTTACTTTAATAACTAGTCGGCCCTTTCTGTTTGCCTCTTTCTTTGATCATCATACAACTCTGCCTTTTATTTTTTCCCCTCATTTTCATTTTTATCGGCCGACTTTGTTTTAATTATGTAACCTTTTGGTCTGAGCAGACACCAAAGGTCTATCCATATGACAACCTAAGAGTGGAGCTTGGTGGAGAACCTTGAGCTTGATCTAGTTGGAATTGAGTCCTCAAATGTTTTTAATGCGTTTCTTCTCATGTATAATCAACTGTAAGGCTTGAACAGTAAGAATAAATCTTGGTTCGAGATTTGCAACCAACAAGCTGACATGAGTTTTGCTTTTGTCGTGTTTCTGCTGAATCTTTTCTTATCTTAAAAGTTTGATTTGGCTAGTTGGAGTGTTAGATACACTCCACAGGCTAAGTAGATTGACCGTCTCTTTGCAATCAAACTTGAAATTATTGCTTCTCCATGGTAGCTGACTAGTAAATGAGATTACTTTTGATGACTGATATGATAATGAACATTGAACACAGGCGGTCTTTCTATTTGCAGCAACCTTTGTTTTTGTTTGCCACCGTTCTCTAAAGCTAACTCAGTCCTTTAGTAATTAGTAAAGGGTAACAGAAATTGTCTTTGAAATATTGTGAAATTTGGGTCAAAATAGATGCACCATGCAAAATTTATCGTTTTCTTTTGTCCTTCCTATATTTTCTTGTTTATTTCTTTTGCCAGAAAGATCTTCAAAAACATTCATTACTTTACTGAGCCACCAAATTAAATATGTGCATCGGTGCAAATTCGAGGATGACCTCGACTTAGAAGCAGTTGATCTCTTTTTCCCACGCAGAACGGCCGAATTGTGGTCAATGTGGAGTGATTGGAGGGAAAGAAACAACAGAATGAAAAGTAAACTTTATCAAACTATTTCCTGTCACAAACGAACCAAGAATCCTTGAAGATGAATTAAAATGCTTCTTTACTCTTCCCCATTAACAAAATGGTTACCCAGTTAATGGCTGCAGACGGGGAAGGCAATATCAAAACATAGTTTCAATACTAATTAGAAAGCTTTGGACCTGTGAGACACCTTCATTAGGGGTATCAAATGAGAAGTGGAGTAAATATCAGGTGGGTTGCAATGGATTTCCTAAAAGGATCAATATGTACTGTTCAAATGTGTTAAATGATCATAACTCAACTAACACATAACAAGATCAAATCTTAAACAATTTCTAAACAATCGGGCCATAAAGTATTCTCTTTAATCTTTTATTTCATCCTTTATTTTCATTTTTTAGTTAGAGAATTGAGTACCTTGGTCTTTGGGTCTTCAAATAGTGGGTTGACAACTAGTTGATCAATCTCGTTTAGCACATTTTGGTCCACAATTTTGACGGTCAAATAGGTTTTACCTATTGTGACCGGCCGTTGATTATATAAAACATCTCACCTTTTAAACTTTGGACGGTTTTACCAGATTAAAAAATTTGGGCAATTTCACTCCCCTTCACTTAAGGTATAATTTCACCATTGGAGGTAACAATCTTCAATCGTGGAAGAATTTCTATCCAAATTTTATTTCCTTCTTGGTCTGGTGAAGCCGAGTTATAATCCGGGTAGAGCTACATTGTCCAAAGGGAGTTCATTGTGCAAAAAAGGTAAAAACAAACGTTTATGTATAAATTGTTAAATTCTTTTGACATAAGAAAAACTTCTAGTTTAGTCAGCAAAGGCTATTCAAAAATAGTTCTAAGCTTGCACCGAAAAATGTGGCTTAGTGATGGAATAGAGCTGTTATCAATAAATAAATAAATACTAATAGATTTAAGGTTGTAGCCCGAACACCGTTCTTATAAAACAAATAAAATATAGTTTTAAGGTTGTTGGTTCGAGTATACAGTCACTGGCTAGAATGCAACATGTTCGAAAATAGTTTTAAGGTTGTATCTTCGGATATCAGGTTGGTGTTCTTGCATTTTTCTTCCGAGTTTATGAATCCATCAGTGTAGAATGCCGCTTGTTTTTAGTAAACAGTGCCTCGTTAGGCTAACTTGCACGCACCACGACTATTTTTATGGGGTGCTTCTACTACCTCCCATATCGAGTAATTTTATCTATCAACACTCGAATAAATAAAAAAAAATCACCTAATATTTTTACCTCTGCTAAAATTTGAATCTGACACACCCCATTCTCAAGGAGTCGGTAGTTTGAGTATCTTTAACTCTTATGCCTGGTTTGCTTGTCATATCAAAGTATTCCTTACAATCTTACAAAAATCTTTGATATTTCTTTCATTAAGCTACTCAAAGTCCAAAAACTCTACAGAAGTTTCTCATTAGGGTACAAAAGTCCCAGTCAATGCATTCATTTGTTTTTATTTTAAAAAATATTCGAGACTTTTGGTTTTAAAAAAAAATTGATTTCCGCGTTAATCCAACTCATTCTTGCAACTTGCAAAATATAGAATTAGTCCACTCTACTGTAATTCTTTTAGAGTGAACGTGTGGTTTTCTTTCCTTCCCCCTGTTTAGGGTTTCCACCATTAGCAAAGTCAATAAAATAAAAAGCCTTCCCTAAGGGTCAGTGCGAATATAGGTACTCAATTTTGTTTTTCTTCATATTTTTAGAAGTATATTTCGTGAAATTGATAGATCGTGGCTCGTGGCCAGTTCTATAAATTCCAAGTAAACAACCGCAAATATTGACTCTATTTTCCAACTAGCTCCTATTGCTGGGGTTATCGGTGGATGTGTAAAATAAAATGATTTGTTTAACTTGTATTTCGCCATTTATTAGCTCTTATAATACAATTTAAATAAAATAAACAAGATTTTGGACTTTTTAGTCACGGGCTTAAACATTATTGCCAAAGCCAAGAAGTAGCGAGTTGTAGATTGTTTTTTGAATATTTAATGTATACCACATGAAATCACTATGCTATCTGTTTTTTGGTTTTCATGCATAATTAAGATGCCTCAATACGTGTCTTGAAGTCATCAAAGGTGACAGGATATCTATTTTGTCTTGTTTTAATCTCATTGATAGGACTTAGGAGATTTACAATATGCGACAATTATATGTAAAATGATCCATTTGATTGAAAATGAAGTCATAGTTATCCCTATCTATGATTTGATTTTGGTAATGGGGTCGAATGTAATTGGCTGTATCTTGAATCCTTTTCACAGAACTTTTTACTTTTGCTTTTATTTTCTTTTAAGTGGAGCACAGTAGACGACTTACGAATAGGTTACTACGCTGCAACGCGTTTCATGGGTGGTGGACTTTGTGCTTAACCTATACTTTCTTTTTTTGGAAAAAGACCGTTACTCCCTACCTCTCATATTAACAGTCTTGATTATTAAAAATAATTATATTAAATTATTTATTATTTTAAAAGTATATGACAAAATTAAATATTTTTTTCTTTTTTACCCTTAGTAATAATTATTTTTGAAGATAGAAATAACACATAAATAAAATAAATATTCAACGAAGAGAGATTATATCTTCAGACATAGAATAGTCCAATCCCTTTCCTAATTAACACTCTCTCCGTTTTAATTTATGTGAACTCATTTGACTGGACACGGAGTTTAAGAAAAGAGAGAAGACTTTTGAACTTGTGGTGTAAAATGAGGCACATATATTTTGTGTGGCTATAAATCATTGCATAAAGGTAAATTGTTTCCAAATAAGGAAAGGGGTCATTCTTTTTGGCACGGACTAAAAAGGAAATAAGTTCACATAAATTGAAACGGAGGAAGTATTTCTTAAGGGACATGTAAAAAAGAAACACGATACATAATATGAGACAGAGAGAAAACTGTTTGGGATAAGGGGAAGAAAAGGAAGAATATTACATCATGGGAGGAATACAAATATCTCGTCTATGCAAGCTGAGTCTAGAATTAGAAATTTCGGCAAAAAATCGATATATACTTGCAAATATTTTTAAGAAATAGTTAGAGGCTCCCACACCAATTTTAATAAATACTGATAAATTTATATTGAATGTAACATGTTCTCGATCATCAAATCCTGAATTCGCCTCTTAATAATAACATTAAAAAGTGGAGTCGTACAATGACAGTCCTGACATAATTACACAAGCAACGACCAAAACTTATAATTTAGTCGTACAATGACCGTCTCAAATAATAGATATTGGTTCAATTATCACAAAAGATTATATTCTAGTATGCAAGTGGTAGTCTCAAATAATATGTGCAGATTCAATTCTCTCCGTCCTTTCCCTTAATTAATCCTCCCTTGTAATAGAATGTTCTTAATTTTTTTTGGTTGGAAAAAAATTCACATGGCCGACGATCTCAAATTGTTCTTTTCTAATTAACGTGTTGTTAATCTTGATTATTCAATTAGCATATTATTAATCCGTGATATCACTTAGCAATCGCATGTCATTCTGGCTTTACGGAATATTAGCCCTGTGTGCTTGGAGCTATTACTTTATGTTTAGTGTTAGGTAATTTTCTATTATTAATATATCAGACTATATTTAGTAGCATTATGGTCAAAAATTACCTATACATGGTAAGATTATAAATTTATACGCATCAAAACACCTTTTTTTTCTTCTTTCTAATGACGAATTGTCACCAAAGAATGGGAAGAAGCTAGTTTAATTTTTTTTAATCTCAATTAAGATAATGTTTTCTTTTTTCTTCTTTCTTATAACGAATCGTCACGAAAGAATGGGTAGGAGTTATAACCACAATTCAGATCTTCAATCATAATGCTTTTTTCTTCTTTTTTCTAATGATGAGTCGCCACAAAAGAATGGGAAATGAGTTCTTATCTCAACTAACATCCTCTAGCTAGTTTCAGAATGAGTACTGTGTCGTATACTAGAATGAGGAAAATTGCTTACATAAAGTTAGTTTTTGGTTTAACCATTCAGTACTTGAAATCCATTTACTCGACTAATACGAATCAAGCCTAGTAGACCTGTGAGTAAATAAACGTTAGGGCGGAGAGATCCCGACCATCTCACCACATCTTTTGATAGTCATATAAGCTATGATATAAGATTTTTTTTTTTAATTTAATGAAATAATAGCAAACAAAAACAATAGCATATAAATATCAAGAATATTATAAAAGAAAGAAATCTTGGTATACAACTTTGGTCCAAGTAATTTTGCCGTGTCTTCTTTTGTTATATTTACCCTAAGATATATGTACTAAAACAAAGAGACTACATTGTTACTATTTTGTTTCCAAAGTGAACATATTCATTAATATATCTTGATGGATTCATATCTTGTCTCAGGTCCAGCATGTTCAAATAATTAAGGAGAATAATGTAAGTCCCATGTGAAAATGGAAGGATAAATTTGTTTTCTTCAAGGAAGAAAAAAATAAAAATTAATGAAATTCACAAAATTCCAAAGTTTAAAATCCATAATAGTATTATCTCAAGTTTTGTAGCAGTGTTTTGATATTCTTTATATTCGTACCACAATACCCCCCCCCCCCCCCCCACATGGGCCGCTCAATTTTCTCTATTTCTTTCAGAAAATTGTCAAAAATTGCAAAATATATCAAGCATTTCCATCTATAAATACCTACTCATTCCATTAATTTCAAACACCAAGCAAACATCATTTCACTAATTAGCCACATTCAATTGTTGAGAGTGCTAATTACTTAACTCTTAGAAATGGCTAAGTTTGCTATATCCTCCATTGCCCTTCTTCTCACTTTGAACATTCTCTTCTTCACTATGGTTAGTTCCACTAATGTCCCATGCCCACCACCTCCCCACTCCAAGCCCCACCCTACCCCTAAGCCCCACCCCAAGCCTACCCCTACCCCATCTACCCCATCCACCCCATCATCAAAGGGTAAGTGCTCAAAGGACACACTTAAGCTAAAAGCATGTGCTAACTTATTGAATGACTTAGTGCACCTTGTTATTGGAAGTGATCCAGCCAAGACTCCATGTTGTTCTCTAATTCATGGACTTGCTGATCTTGATGCTGCTGTTTGCCTTTGCACTGCAATTAAAGCCAATTTATTGGGAATTAACCTCAACGTACCTCTTTCCCTCAGTTTGTTGCTCAACAACTGTGGAAAGTATGTTCCTAAGGACTTCCAATGCGCATAAACTAGCTAGCCAAATTTCGTCTCTTTCAGAAAATTTACGCTTTATATATTTTTCTTTCAGTGTGTTTGGTGTTTTGTATGCTTATAGTTTTCTTGTATTTTCAAAGGAAGTATATTGTATTCTAATTGGTTAGAAGGGAAGGATAGTTGCATGCCTTCTTTTCGTTGTATTATCACATTTTAAATGAGTAATAAATGACGTATTGTGGAGTTTATAGTACATAACATGCTTGATATATATTGAGTTTCCTATGCTAATTATTTATGTGTCAATACTGTTTTGCGTTTTAAGCATAGTTGAGGTTAGGGAGAATGTAATATGATAAAAAACATAGAGAAACAGGGAAGCCAAAAAATTGAGAAGCTTAATATTTAATTAAAGAAAGCCAAAAATAAATAAATAAAAAAAAATCACCAGTCAATTTGTTTTCTTACATTGTGTACGTACGAACAAAGAATGGCCTCGAGCGAGAAAGAGAATTTGCAAAGCTTCATGTGGGGTCACTCGGAGTTTCTAAATTTATTTTAAAAAAACCAACTTAAAGTGGGCTTGTTATATAAATAGTGTCAACTTCATTGTTTACTTTTTTTTTTTTAATCTGTATACATAGATTATTATACATATTTATACAATAAATTATATATATTATACTTCTGCTGTCTATTTTTAGTTTAAGAGATTAAATGGATTATTATTTAGGCGACAAGGTCGCAAGTTATATAGTATGATTAGGTAGGCTGATGACCTTGCAAATCAAACTTGGGAGAAAGAGACACCTTCAATATTCCCTTTACACTAAGGTTCTAGAATTGAACGTACAAACGTGAAAGTATATTTCAATGCAAAATTAGTTAAGAATTCAAGATTAACTACATAATGGATGAAATAAAATCGAGATTCAACGTGGATTAATTGCTCTATTTTTTCCAAAAACAAATTCAAATTCAGATCCTAGCGCACCAGCTTATTAACCTTTTTTGATTTTTAACCCTTCGATATCCGGAATTCATTGATCCGACTAATATAGAATCGTGCTGAAAAGATCTCTTATGAGAGGTAAAACATTCCTTATCAAAAAGTTTTCAGTTTTCAATCGTGACCTCTTATTAAGAACGGATAGATTCCAACTATTCCACTGCAACCCTTCTCATATTACACTTGCTTATTCATTTTCTAGATTCCTTTCCTCTTTCTTTTTTCAATGTCTGTCGGCATTTAGAAATCATTATCTTTCTCAACCTATTTTGTTTCTGTATAGGGTAAAATATGTTATATTAAATGATCGTATGGGAAAGTGACACGTGGAGCCGAATACAGAAGATAGCTGAAACCGAAGACAACGACCCCGTCTGTTATCGGAGCGAATGATATTCATAAAGATAAAATAAATGTCTGCCACCCGGTAGCATTTAATGAAGAATACTCTACAACATTAAGTACAATATTGCCTGTTACAAGAAATGTGGCATTCATTACCGGCCGTTACACATTCTTCTATTTGTTAAAGAAGGGCTTGATCCTAGGACTTTGTTCCCTAGGTGCAGCTATAAATAGTGAGCTCTATTATCATTGTAAAGGACACGAATTTTCTGGCAAACATATGCTATACTCTATTCAAAGCTTAATATAATTTTATCCTCTTATTTTTGGATATTATTGCTGTTATGCCTGGAAGCCCTGCTCTCGGAACTACTATTTCTGCTATTTTGTCTCCATCTCAAGGCTAAGTATTATATTTTTATCTAATTCATCTATTATTTCAGGATCAAATTAATTCACTTATCTAGAAATCACATACAAATTCAATTATATCATTTTACGGGTAAACAATATGGTGCCCACCGTTGGACCTAGACATTTGTGTAATTAAGTTGGTCCTTGCCTCTTTTACTAACGTGTTTGATCATTTGATCTTAGCAAAAAATCATAAAAAATGACAAGTAATGGTGCTAACAACACACACAACCTTGAGGCCCAAGGAAATTAGCCTCAGCACGAGGATTCAATCAGTGATACCCGTAGTGAGAGGAACGAGGCCACATCAGTCCACGACAGGAGGTACCCGCGACATGTTCGGGAGGCGACTCCTGATGATGCTGAAGAGGAGCACGTCGTTGAAGCGGTAAGGGTCCTGCATGAGCAACAAGAGGCCATTCTAGGCCATCTCACACGGCAGGATAAGGTTATGACAAAGTTAAAGCAGGGGTTATCGGGTGCTTCCAATAATGGGAATGGACGAGGTCCAACTCCTCCTAGTGCTCCCGTAACTCAGATAACGCAGAGGGTCGACAACAATACCCCGAGGGGCGAGGTCGGCTTTGATGGGGCTGGGGGGAGCAGATATAGTCACAACAACGAGAGCGATCCCTTCAAAAACGAACTCATATGATTTATAAGGGAAGTGAACGCCCGCATGGACCAAATTCTAGTTGCACCACCGGTGCTGAAAGGACCGAACTCAAAGAAGTACACTCAATTACCATACAAACCAAGCGCAACACCAGAATTAATCCCGAAGAGGTTTAAAATGCCCGACGTGCCGAAATATAATGGGTATTCAGACCCTCAAGAGCATATCACCACCTATACAATGACGGTGAAGGGGAACGATTTAGCTCCCCACGAGATTGAATTAGTTTTGCTGAAAATATTTGGAGAGACTCTCACGAAGTAACGTGGTATTCGCTGTTTTTCGAGCATTCAATAGACTCTTTCGAGATGCTCGTAGATTCTTTCATTAAGGCCCATGCCGGGGCCAAAAAGGTGCATGCCCGGAAGGCCGACATATTCAGAATTGCACAAGGAGAGTCTGAGTTACTGCGGGAATTTGTAACCCAGTTCCAGAAGGAAAAGGATGTTGCTCCAGGCCGTTCCGGATGAATGGGCGGCTGAAGCATTCACCAAGGGTTTGAATCCGATAAGTTCTAATGCTTCCCGGAAGTTTAAAGAAATCTTGCTCGAGTTTTAAACAACGACTTGGGCGGATGTTCACCACCGGTACGAGTCAAATATAAGGATTGAGGATGATCAGTTCGACTTCCCGGCATCAGTTAAAGGTCGGGAGAAGAATAAAGAGAAATCAAAAAATAATTTTGACACAGATAGACGGTCTTCTATGATCTAGTTTTTGCCTTATGAACGGGCTAAAAGATACGGCAGAGGCTTCCGGTCGACAGACAGGTTCGTTACCGATAGAGGAACTGATCACAACTGGAATAACAGGTCATTATAGGACAAGGAAACGTCAGGTTCTCAAGATCCTTCCTACCCCAGACTTTCAGAATACAACTTCAACGTTAGTGTAGTAGAGTTGGTATCGGCTATGAGGAACATCAAAGAAGCACAGTTCCAGAAGCCAATGAGGTCCGATCCCATCCAGAGGGATCCTAATTTGTAGTGCGAATACCATAGGACTAAAGGTCATCAGACTGGGGACTGCCGACATCTGTGCGAAGAGGTGGCGACACTGCTGAAAAATGGCCATCTCAGGGAATTCTTAAGTGACCGAGCCAAAAAAAATTACGGTCGTAATAGTGACAACATAGAGCCCTCAAAAGCAGGAGAAGATCCCCCGTGCCTAACGATCAACATGATTTTTTGGGAGAACGAGATTAACGGGGTTACCTTCTCGGCAGCAAAAAAGATGAAGGTATCAGTAACCCAAAGCAAGAGACTCCGGGAAGTCACTGCAGACGACATAACTTTCACGGAGGAAGATGCAGATGGATTGTTGCTACCACACAACGACGCATTGGTAATTTCTTTAAATGTATTAGATTTTAAAATCAAACGTGTTCTGGTGGATCCATGGAGTTTGGCCAATATTATATAATGGAGGGTATTAGAGCAAGCTAAACTTACCGGAAGCATCATTCCGGCCATAAAACTCCTCACCGAGTTCAACCTAGCAAGCGTGACAACCCGAGGAGAGATCCTGTTGCCTACGAATACCGAGGGGGTGATGAAGACGACCCTTTTCGAGGTGGTGGATGATGATATGGGCTACAACATTATCTTGGGCAGACCATGGTTGCACGAGATGAAGGTTGTACCATCGACGTATTATCAGTTGCTGAAATTCCCAACTCCCGAGAGGATTAAACAGATAAAAGGCGATTAACTGGCGGCAAGGGAGATGAATGCGATTTCGGTCTCCAGTAGCAAAGGGAAGGAACATGCGGCATATTAATTACAGGAACCGGCGCCTGCTCCCGAGTCAAGCGAAGTCAACCAGGGGGAAGAGGCATCAGTATCTTATCAGGTGCCAAGATATTTCCAGGTACCAGAAGAAACTGACGCAACAAAGTCCACAACGGAAGAGCTTGAGCAAGTCGCATTGTTCGAAAAGTTCTTGGAGAGGAAATTCCACTTGGGGACAGGACTGCATCCCAAGCTCAAGTCTGGGTTTATTGAATTTCTTAAATTTAACGTCGATTGTTTTGCATGGTCGCACGCTGATATGAAAGGTATCCCAACGGAAGTGGCTGTACACAAGCTAAGCCTAGATCCTAACATTCCTCAGGTAAGACAGAAAAAGCGTCCTATTGCTGAGGCCAGGAATAAATTCATCAAAGAAGAGGTAACTCGCCTACTTGATATCAGTTCAATCCAAGAGGTAATGTATCCGGACTGGCTAGCTAATATAGTAGTAGTTCCTAAGAAGAATAATAAATTTCTCATGTGTGTAGAATAAAAGGACTTGAATAAGGCGTGCCCAAAGGACTCGTTCCCATTGCTAAACATCGATCAGATTATTGATGCAACGGTCGGGCATGAGTTAATGAGTTTCCACAATATTTACTCCGGGTACAACTAAATTAATATGAACCCAGAGGATCAGGAAAAAACTCCGTTCATAGCGAATTTCGGCACATATTGCTATAATGGGATGCCCTTCGGGCTAAAGAACGCCGGAGCAACTTATCAGCGGCTTGTAAACAAGATGTTTGAAAAACAGATAGGGAAAACCATGGAAGTTTATATAGATGATATGGTTGTTATGTCTTTGAACACAGGTGATCATCTTAAATACTTGCAAGAAATTTTTGACATCCCAAGAAAGCATAATATGAAGCTTAACCCCGAGAAGTGTGCGTTCGGGGTCAGCTCCGGCAAGTTCCTGGGATTTCTGGTGTCATAAAGGGGGATTGAGGTTAACCCCGATAAAATCAAAGACATCGAAGACATCTTGGACCAGCTATCAAGCGTAAAAGAAGTTCAAAGGCTCACAGGGATATTGGCCGCTTTGAGCAGGTTCATATCCCGATCTTCAGAGAAATGCCACCATTTCTTCGCGCTACTCAAAAATAAGAACAACTTCGAATAGACCCCGGAATGCTAGCAGTATTTGAGGGATTTGAAAAAGGTACTTGTCAAGTCCTCCGTTACTATCGAAGCCGAAGGAAGACGAAAAATTGTTAATCTACCTAGCAGTCTCTGAGATAGAGGTAAGCGCCGTTTTAGTCCATGAGGATGAAGGTACGCAATATCCTATTTATTACGTTAGTAGAATTTTAACGGGATCAGAAACCCGCTACCCGCATTTGGAGAAGTTGGCCTTGGCCCACGTAGTCGCTGCTCAGAAGCTAAGGCCTTATTTCTAATGTCACCCGATAGCTGTGGTGACCACCTTTCCCTGCTGGCCCGATGCTTGGGAGCTTCTGAAGCCAATTATGTTATGTGATAAGTCCACAAAAGGATCTATGAAAATCATCCGATGCAGATTCCTTGGTACTAAAGTTGGTACAGACAGGATACTACTGGCCCCGAATGGAATAAGTCGCCTAAGATTTTGTTCAAAATTGCGATAAGTGTCAACGCTACGCACCATTAGTACATAAACCAGCTGAACCATTGCACTCAGTTTTGTCACCATGGCCGTTCATGAAGTGGGGAATAGATATCGTCGGACCACTACCGCCGGTCCCTGGTAAGGTAAGGTTTCTTTTAATTTTAACTGACTATTTTTCTAAGTGGCTTGAAGCATGTCCTTATCAGAAGATCGGTGAACGTGAAGTGGTGGATTGTTTGTGGGAGAACATAATTTGCAGATTTGGGATACCAAAAAGGATAGCCTGCGACAATGGGCCACCGTTTATAGGTGTGAAGGTCACGAAGTTCCTTAAAAACTTGAAAATCAAAAGGATCACATCTTTACCCTATCATCCGAGCGCAGATGGGCAAGCAGAATCAACGAACAAAGTGATTATACAAAACCTCAAAAAGAGATTAGAAGCAGCCAAAGGCAAATGGCCCGAGTAACTGACTGGGGTACTATGGGCGTACCAAACAATGGCCAAATCGAGCATAGGAGAGACTACTTTCTTCCGTGTGTATGGAGAAGAAGCCCTGATCCTGGTGGAAGTAGGGGAGCCTACCTTGAGTTACTTCCAGGCAAATGAAGAAGCAAAAAATAAAGCAATGCTAGTCAATTTGGAGCTGCTCGATGAGTGCAGGGACTTGGTGCATATAAGGATGACAACTCAAAAATAGAGAATAGAAAGATATTACAATCAAAGAGTTAACCTCCGTTATTTCAAAGTGGGAGACTTGGTTTTAAGGAATGTAACTCAAAACACCCGGGAATTCAATGCAGGGAAGCTAGGTCCAACATGGGAAGGCCCCTACCGGGTTTCAGCTTTCACCAAAAAAGGTTCATACGAGTTGAAGAATCAAGATGGAGAAAATTTGCCAAGCAACTGGGATGTGGCACATCTCAAGAGATACTATTGCTGATGAACATCACCTGTACTGAAAGTATGTGCTGCACTCTTTTTTCCTTCGTCCTGTTTTTGTCCTAATTAGGTGTTTTGGCAAGGATTTTCACGAGGCAACAACGAAAAGCATATTGCAAAAAAGGCTTCAACAGCAGCAATAAGACCTTTTAATAACAAGGCACACAAGTGAAGAACCACTTCGGAGCGGTTAGATAATCTTTTGCTCGGTAGCAAAGTTCCTACCGGGAAGTTAAGTTTGTTAACGAACAAAGGTTACCTGACCGTTCACAAGTGCAAGCCACTAGGGGATTGTTAGATAGTCTTTGACTCGATAACATAAATTCCTAAGGGGAAGTGAAGTTTGTTACCAAACTAAATATTATCTAGCAATTCATTAGCGGAATCCTCGAAGTTGTTAAACTTCCAGTGTTCCAATTCGTATTCTTCACATTCGAACACTAGGGGGGAGGGGGGAGAATAGTTATATCATCGAGACCGGGGACTGCGTGGCCATTCCCGTAGAAATAAGTTGTGCAAGTTAACCACAAGAAATGCCAATTTCCTTTTAGCATAACAAATGCTTATGCACTTTTTGAAAATAAAAGGAATAAAGTAAAGTCCTTTTATTTTTATCTTATTTCTTGTCTGAACGATGAATTGATTTTGTCATTTGAAAGTTAAACAAGTACTTCAAATGATAGTACCGTAATGAACATGAGACATACTCTTCAAGAGCACTGTAAACATAAGAGGTCCCTCGCTTATGAAAACTCTCATGATAAAGGGTTGATTTCGGAAGAACTTAGGCCCTAAATCCAAATACTTTCGGGAGAAAATACACCCAAAGCCTTGCATAATCAGACAAAAACAGTAAAACTTGCACAAAAATGCTTAAACGAGAAATGATGCAAAGATTAAACTTGCATAAATGTTCAAACAAAAGAACACAGAAAGACTCATGCAATACTTGAGAAAAAGATGTTTTTATTTATAATGAATGTGCCAAATTGGTACAATTAAAAAAGTTGGGAAAAGAAATGAAAAGCTAAGTTGCTGCATCTCCGGAACTCGGAGGAAGAGAAGCATCCGCGCTCCCAGGAGAAGTGGGTAGATCTTCCGCCGGCTCGATCTCTTGACCTTCATCATTTTGACCTTCAAAATCTTCACCTTCCAGTTCCTCTTCAGTCCCGAGAATTTGGAACTGGAACCAGAAGAACCAGAAGCATCAGACCTGGCCGGAAGACCCCTTTAGAAGTTGACTCCAGCTCACGGGCTTTAGAAATTTCGGCATCAAAGTCAATGACACCCGCTTTAGCCTCTTCCAAGGTTTTTATCCTCATGTTGTACATAACATATGTTTTTTCAATAACGTGGGAAGCCAATCGGTGCTTGAGTTCTTCTTTAAGTTGGTAAACCTCGGCAGAAAGATTTTCCCGTGCGGATCCAACAGACCGGAGGCTACATCGAGATCTCGGACAATAGAGATGAAAAGTCTATTATGCTTAATGGTCCTATTATACTTCTCCTCCAATTGGGCATATTTCACCCTGACAACATCAAATTCGTCAGTTTTGGAGTTCAAGGCCGCCTCCAAATTGTTTAATCTTTCAGCGGAGGCAACCTCACAATCGGATGCAACAAGAATGACACTATAGACTTCATTCCATTGGCCCTAGCCTCTTCAAATTGAACCCTCAGTGGGGCGATCTCTTGTCTAACAGTATCTACTTGTTGCTCATTTTGCTGCAAACGAGCCTCCAACACAATAGCCTTAGCAGCTTTGGCTTCCAGTCTGAGAGGCGAGCAACAGATTGGTCCCACTCGACCAAAAGTTGATCATGCTCGGAGGTAAGTTCCTCCTTATCTCGAATCAACCTTTGGAGGCCCGCGGAAGCAAGGAAATTGGCATGTGAAACAAAAAAGGCAAACTCAAAATACTATTAAATCAAAGATAGAAGAGATAACAAAGGAAATGAAGAATATACCGTTGGGGCATTGTGCATAGCATTTTTCAACAAGCACTCTCCCGAGAGAGATTGTATCTTTTTCCAATCTTTTTCTGAAGCCAAAGGCTTCAGATAGTTAGCAAGTTCCACCGGTCGGGACAACAGGTTTTCATCCGGTAGAAACCTAGAGAGTAACGCTCCTCCTCCTTTGTGGATCTTCTGAGGGGGCGGCGTAATTTTGCCCAAGTTCCCATGAACTGGGGACTGGGGGAGAGGAACATCCTCTTTTTGGACAGATACGGCCGGTGGAGATGATGTAGCAGTTGCTGGTGGAAGAGTCGGTGAAGAAGGTGATGAAGCTGATGGCGTTGAAGGATAAGAAGCGGTTGCGGCAAATGTAGTACTGGTGTTGGTTGCTCGTCAACCAAAGATGGTAGGGACTCAACACTTAGCCTCACAGTACCGGGTGCAGCGACTCAGATCTGGAAACGGGAGTTGATATTTTCCACCATCTCAAACTCCCTAGAGCGCCGAGGTATTGTCCTCGGTTGGTGTAACTAACTCAACAGATTGAGCAGTCTGTTGAGATGAGGAAAGTTGCCGTCTTCTATGTAAAGAAGCCCCCTCCTCGCTGGTTTCCCCATCATCGTCAATCATCACGGTGTCTGTGGTCGGCCCGGGACGAGGGCTCCTCATCACAACTTCCGGATAGGACTCGGGTGAGGCATTCTTCGCCCTCTTATTCTTTCACCCGGCCTCGGAGGAACATCTTCTTTTTAGTTGCTTGTTCTCTGGCCGGGGACTCCGGGAAGAAGCACTCGTACCAGAAACAGGCCCGGAGACGCTTGTATGTGTGAAAGCCTCCTGCAACAGCCTCCCCGCATCAGCATGATTAGCCAAAACCTCCTCTTCGAGGACGATAACTGAGCCCTAAGGTAGACCAGGATTTAACAAGAGAGAAGATCAAACAACTTCCTTTTGTGAAAAGGTAAAAACAAGATGAGATTAATTTACTATAAATTTTGGTCTTCCACCCGTATTTCAGGGACAAGTCTTTCCACGTACGGGTTTCGGGCTTAGTGACGTCCAAAACTTTCCGGACCCATTGGTCCAAGCCCTCAACCCTAAGTGTAACCCACTGAGTTGCTGAAACAGGTAAAGGAAGAAGAGTCAATAAAAATATGGATGATCTTTAATAGAAGAAGAAACAAGTGATGGACTTACGAGTGCGGTTCCATAATTCCGGGAAAGCCGGAACCGTAGATGGGATGATGTCACTGGTGGCGACTGAAATGAACCATTCCATCCACCCACGGTCGTTGTCATCATCCATGCTAGATAGCAATGCATAGTGACCACTATTGATGGAATTTATCATTCCCCCGCGGAAGATTTTGGGTGAATAGAGGTTCATCACTCGAGCAAAGGATAGCTCTTCTCGCGTCTCCTGGCACAGGCGCCGAAGACAAGCGATTGTCCTCTACACGGAAGGGCTTACCTGTGCCAAGCACACCTGATAGCGGAGGCAGAATTCCACAATGATGTAGTCAAGTTCTCCGCTCAGAGAAAACGCTCCCAAAGTAAAGGGATACGTGTAAAAATATGTAAAACCCTTCTTGGGTAAAGTTATCTGCTTCGCCAGGTCAGACGCGAAAATATCCAAATCTTGATAGTGACAGTCTTCCTTTACAGTAGGGATACTGAAAGGGCAGATAGAAGAAGAGTATACACTAACAGCCCACATATGAGGGTGAGCAGAAGGGTACTTCTCTTCAAAATCTTTGGTGGTAATCAGATTCTTTTGGATGATGGTACTCACCGTAGGGGGAGCAGTATCATCAGTTTTACCTTTGTTCTTTGAAGAACTAGGGTTTCTTGAAGAAGAGGCCATTTTTTATCAGAAGGAGGATTTTTCTCTCAAAGAAGGAAGCTAAAGAAAGGATAAAGTCGAAGTATGAGTTGAGTAAAGAAAGTCTGAGAAAATATAGAGTATTATGAAGTGTAAATGAAGGAGGTTGATGCGTATAAGTAAAGGTATAGGCGACTAAACTCGTGGCCATAATTACCTCTATAACCGGCAAAAGTGATGCTAAATCATGGGATGATGTGTGTTCGGAAAATTAAATGCGGAGAGACGTGAATCTAATCAACCATCAGAAACTTTTCAGAAGGGGTCATTAAATTTCCCGCCAAAAAGAATGTTTCTACCAACTTTCCGGTGACACAAAGTTATGCCACCGAAAAGCAGGGGGACTATCTGTATAGGGTAAAATGTATTATATTAAATGATCGCATGAGGAAGTGGCACGTGGAGCCGAAGACAGAAGATAGCTAAAACCGAAGGCAACGATCTCGTGTGTTACCGGAGAGAATGATACTCATAAAGATAAAATATATGCCTGCTACCCGATAGTATTTAATAAAGAATATTCTATAACATTAAGTACATTGCCCGTTATAAAAAATATGGCTTTCACTTTCCGCCGTTATACATTCTTCAATGGCCCTTATAATTGACATTAAAGAAGGGCTTGATCCTAGGACATTGTTCCCTAGGTGGAACTATAAATAGTGAGCTCTATTATTATTGTAAAGGACATGAATTTTCTGGCAAACATATGCTACACTCTATTCAAAGCTTAATATAATTTTATCCTCTTATTTTTAGATATCATTGGTATTGTGCCCGGAAGTCCTGCTCCCGAAACTACTATTTCTGCTGTTTCATCTCCATCTCAAGGCTAAGTATTATATTTTTATCTAACTCATCTATTATTTCAGGATCAAATTAATTCACTTGTCTAGAAACCACGTACAAATTCAACTGTACCGTTTTACGGGTAAATAATTGCTTAATTATTATTAGAATATCATTCGATTTTCTCCAGTTCTGAAACTTTCTTTTATATACAGTAATTGCTATCATATATTCCCTCTGTTTTAAATTAAATGAGGTACTTTCCTTTTTAGTCTGTTCCAAAATAAATGACACACTTCTAAGTTTAGAAATAATTCAACTTTGAACTCTTCATTTTACCCATTTTACCATTAATGAGAAGTTTTTATAACCACACAAATGGCATGGCCCCACAAAACTTTTACGGCTTAAAGTATTAAGACTACAAGTTTCAAAAGTCTTTTTTTTTTCTTATACTCCGTGCCGAGTCAAACCACCTCATCTAAATTAAAATGGAGGGAGTATTGAATATTTATCTTTTGAATATTTATCTTGAATTGTTTTGCTAAAAAATTAAAAAGGTGCTCCTTATATGATGAATTTAACCTTTTCTATTGGGGATATGGACACACGGATAGCAAAGGAGACCACAATTAAAAGGAAATTCTAGATTCAACTATACAAATGTTTACTATAACATAGGTTAGGACCACAATCTAGTATTGTGAATTGTTTGTCGATCTCTAACGTTAAATGACAATTCTAATTAATGCACTACCATAATAGTGGTAAGAGACCTTGCTAGGAGAAGTGTTAATAATGGTCGAAGGAATAGAGGGACATGATGCAGACATCTAAGAGATAGGCCAAGTCTTGAAAGCTTAGACGCCAATAAATGAAAAATAGAAACAAAATCTTGATGACAAAAATTCCAAATAATGCCTTAAGCTTGTCAATTGATTAGGTTCACATATGAAGTTTTATCGATGATTAAATTATATATATTATCTTTTTGAAGTAAACGCAAACCCAAAAAGTCATGACTACAATGCAAAAGTACTATTTTTATTTCGGCAGAATACAATATTTAGGTCGGCCATAGCAATAAAAATGTTTTAACAGAATAGGTCAAACCATTATTCTACGGGGCTATAAACTAAAACATGTTAACTTACCATAATTAGTGATTAATTAAGTTAAAAAATAGATAGTATTACTTAATAATATATAAGTAATAAATCTTATATAAAAAATGAAATGGGTCATTTTTGTCCTTCTGCTTTTAAATATTATTCATATCTCCCATCGTTTCTGTCAGAGGCGGACCTAGGAGTTTTATGTGACTGGGACACCATTATTATTATTATTATTATTATTTTTTATTTTATCAATGCCCCTTAAAATTTTTTTAGTGTTAAGAGTGCCAAGTTATGAAGTGGAGATTAAGAAGAAAGGTAAAAAGGGACAATTTTAAATTCACATGAGGTCTGATATTTAACTTAAAGTATATATATATTTATATATATATCGCCTCATGTTTTACTCGTGTTTCGTGGATTTTGGATGTAAAATGTATTGATTTATGTTAATTCGTAGTGTTTTTATGTGTAGGAATCATCCAGAAGCAATAGAGGGCGAAATGTGCGAGATTAGAGCCAAAACAAAGGAAAAATGAGAAATATTGAATTACAGCGCCACAGGCAGTTCCCCACGCTATCTGTGGCGCTATTTACAGACTGCTCAATTTACTAGTGCCAGGTCCAGCGCCCCATGCTGCCCTGGGCGTTGTTGACGGGAATTTCTTCAATTTTGCCCGGGACAATATTATTTCGGCCCTAGACCCACCCAACACGTATAAAAGCAAGACTAAGCCTATTTTGAGAGGGGAGACGCCACTTTGAAGGAAAAATACACACAAGGAACATCCGGGAGCGAGGAGATCTCAGTTTTCTTTATCTTTTCTTAGCATTTTCATTTATTCAACACTCGTAGATTAGTTTTTATATTATCATGAGTGGCTGAAACCCATAGTTCCGGGGTTGTGATTTATCCATGAATATTATTGTTTAGCGCTGACTTAACCTTAATTATAATTCACCAATATATGATTGTTTCTTCAATTCTGTGATTAATTGCTTAATTGTCTGGCCATCAATTAGGTTCTATTTAATTACTATCTATGCTATGCTTGGGAAAGCCATGTTTAGATTAGAGAAGAATTGAAGAGAGCATGATCTTAACTCTTGGGGGGGGGGGGGGGAGGGGGGAAGGGGGAGGGAGGGGGAGATTTGTGGTTAGGATAGGAATATACCCAGACATCGTGCTTAATTAAATATCGTAATCTTGATGTGTTCTTAATAGATTGATTCTATAGGAATATAGGCGTTAATCTATTTTGAATAGGCGAGTAGTACTTCGGGAGAAGGCTACTAGAGCAATTATTCAATTAATTAGCAACCATGAGTGAATTGTATGAAAGGGAGAGTTAACAAGAGCACAATAGGATTGGTGAATCGATCACAACCCTGGAATATTTGTCTTTACTGAATACATAACAACTATTTTGCTGCTTGATAATTTAGTTGCTAGTTAGAATTATAGCTGAGTATAATCACACTTTTGAACTCTGATTGACTCGACTGAATAACAATCTTGGTGAATTTAGTGGTTAGTTAATACAAGTTTCTGTGGGTTCGACACTCAACTTATTGTTTTATTACTTGTACGGCCTCGTATACTTGCGTGTGTGCTTGGGAGCAACAAGTTTTTAGCGCCGTTGCCGGGGGCTTGAATATTGACTACTTTCTAGTATTAGCTTTAATTATTTATTTCGTCAAGTCTAACATTACTTAATTGGTGCTCTGCTCTCAGGAACCTTGATTGAATGTGAAGGGTCAGAAGCCGGGAAAGACTTCAAGGCTTTGACTACGAACCTAAGAGAATATTTCACAGGAGGTTGAGGGAAGCAAGGGATACAAATAATCTTCAGACACTTGTTTAATTTCCTGTGAACATGGCAGAGGAGCAACATATGGCTGTTCAGGAGGTGGCGATGCCCAACATTCCTAATGTCACCTCCAGCATTGTGAAGCCCAGAATCACTGGGCACTTTAAGCTGAAACAGAGCATGATCCAGCTAATACTTACGAATGGGCAGTTTGAGGGTCTTCCACACGAGGATCCACAATAGCACATCCTGAACTTCTTGGAGATTAGTGATACTTATATCACTAATGGAGTCACTCCAGACTATGTAAGACTCACACTGTTCCCGTTCTCTCTGTTGGGCGAAGCAAAGCGATGGTTGAAGGCAAAACTAGCTAATTCTATTACATAATGGAATGATCTGGCAAGGAAACTTTTGGCAAGGTTCTTCCCTTCATGCAAAACTGCAAAGATCAGAAGTGAGATAGTCGCCTTCAAATAGAAATCGGGGGAGTCTTTATACTCAGCTAGGGAGAGGTTCAAGGGGCTGCTCAGAGACTGTCCTCATCACAATCAGACAAACAAAGTGTTAGCTCACACTTTCATAGAAAGGGCTACATCTTGAGACAAAGATTGTGGTACATGCTGCAACTGGAGGTCAAGTGTTGGAGAAAAGCTTTGATGAGATATATGCGTTATTGAACAAATTCTCTAAAAGCAATCCCGATTGGCAAGGAGAGATTGGCAGATACACAGTGCAAAAATCTACAAGGGTTCTCGAATTAGATGAAGTCTCTATATTATCAGCGCAGATTTCCATATTGACCAACCAAGTGAATCAGATGACCTTGGTTATTAACAAGAAACAAGCCTAGCCAGTGCAACAAGTTCAAATATTTTGTGAAGTACGTAGAGAGGGTCACACGAGCGACTTATGCCTAGTTAATCCAGCGTCTGTCTGTTTTGTGGGTAATGCAAATAGGGGCCAGACAAACCAGTATGGGAACACTTACAATCCTAACAGGAGGAACCACCAATACTTTTCTTGGGGTGGAAACCAAGGTGCTCAGAATCAGTACAGGCCACAAGTGCCTCAACAGCAATATAGACCACCTCAGGCTGAACAACCTGCAAACCCAACGAGTCACCTTGAGGAAATGACGAAGAAATTAATGGCTGACCAGCAAACTCAAACAGCCACTCATGCTGCAGCAATTCAAAATTTGGAGTGACAAATGGTGCAACTTGCTAGTGCCCAAAATACTCGATCAGTTGGAGCTCTTCTAAGCGATACTGAGGCTAATCCTAAGGCACCTATTAATGCCGTGTTATTGAGGAATGGGAGACAGTTAGAAGAAGTCCAGTAGAAAAAGAGAAAACAAGTAACCTTTAATGAGAAATCGGCCACCATAGAGGCAAAATTAGAAAAATCAAAAGAGTCAGAGAAGCCAGCTGAAGAAGCGGTGGCTAAGCAACCCCCACCATTAGTTGCGAGGCCACCACCTCCGTTCCCTCAAAGATTGCAGAAAGTGAAGGATAATACAGCTTATAAAAGATTTCTTGATATTATGAAGCAGGTGTAAATCAATATTCCACTGGTAGACATCCTGCAAGAAGTGCCCAAATATGCCAAATACATCAAGGACATAGTGGCAAATAAAAGAAGGTTAACCAAGTTCGAGACTGTGGCACTCACTGAGGAATGTAGTTTAAGAATTCAAAGTAAGCTACCTTAGAAATTGAAGGATCCGGGTAGTTTCACTATCCAAATCTCGATTGGTAAGCATATAGTCGGGTGAGCTTTGTGTGATCTTGGAGCGAGCATCAATTTGATGCCGCTATATGTATTCAGACAATTGGGGTTGGGTGAGCTGCGCATAACAACGGTAATTTTACAGTTGGCTGATCGCTCCCTTGCTCATCCTGAAGGAGTGATTGAAGATGTGTTAGTTCAAGTGGGTTCTTTCATATTCACTGCTGATTTTATTATCTTAGACTTCGAGCCTGATCAGGAAATCCCTTTTATTTTGGGGCGTACATGATGTGCCGTAGAATTTCGGCACTTTTGATACTATTTACATAGAATTTCGCTCGCCTTTTAAAGTATTTTTAGTTATTTCTTATGTAGTTTTGGTATTTTGAAGTATACCAGACTTGAAGAACCAAAAACACGGAAAAGATGACAAAAACCCATAGAAGGATAGAAATGCGGCAGGTTTGCGACCGCAAAAGTGATGAGCGGGCCGCAAACCAACCATAGAATGAAGCAGTTGTTCCAATTTCTAAGAGAGGAGTATGCGGTCTATTATGCGGTCGCATAACGCTTGTGCGGGACGTATAATAACCGCATAATTGCAAGAAAGGGTTATGCGAGAGCACTTTTGTGGCATAGTCTGCGATCACATAATCAACACGCGGACTGCATAACGGATCTGCGATAAACAACTGGGCAACTGGGCGTGCAACTATGTGGTGAATTTGCATTTATGCAGACCGCGAACGTGATCTGTGACCTATTCTGCGATCGCAGATGTGATCTGCAGGGGTAGTTTTGCCATATTTTGACCCTGATTTTTAGCCCATTATAAATAGAATAACTAGGATTTTTGTGGGACATCTTGTTTGAAAAATAGGCTACTTTTAGAGCATTGAATACACCATTATTTTGGAAGCTTTTGAAGAAAGAATCTTGTATCTTTGTAAGCTTGATGACTTCATTTATTGCTTTGTTCTTGGATTCTAGTATGAGTAGCTAGTTTTAAATACTAAGGTTGTGGGCCCTAAATATGTGTAATATTAATATATATATATATATATATATATATATATATATATATATATATATATATATATATATATATATATATATATATATATATAATGATTGGTTGGTATTTATTCATTTCTCATGCTTCATTTAACGTTGGTGGTTGCAAACATTGACTAATGCCATTTCATTCTATCTTTACTTGGCAAAGTGGGTTAGGGTTTGGTAGAATTGAATAGCAAAAACTCAAGGCTTTAAACCTTGTTTAATAGAATCGCTTGGGAATAAGTGGGTTCTATTTGGCATAAATTGGTTGTTCTTAATTGTAACTCTTTAATAATTGGGAAAATCATAAAGAGAAAATACTACATAACTATTGGGAAATATTGGGTAGTCATTTAGAAACTATTTGCATATCAAAGAACCTTCCATTAGGAATATATTATATTAACCCCGATAGCATTATATTCCATTGATGGGGACACAACCTTGGTTTCCTTAATCAAATTAATTACATTCTCATAACAAAATAATTTTCTCGATAACTCATAATTACAACACTCTTTTTTAAGCTAACAGAGTAGGATTACGACTTAAGTCAAGTTTCACACTATTCAAGTAACCTTTTCTCACCTATTCTCTGTGGGATTCGATCCCAACCTAGTTGAGTTATTATATTTGACATCGACCGCCTTACACCATTTATTTAGGTGTAATTTGAGCGTATCAAATTTTGTCGCCGTTTCCGGGGAATATAGTTTTGAAATTACTAATTAGTGTGTGCTTTACTTTATGTCTTCTTCTATTCCATCACACTTTGCTTGGTGTCACTAGGTAAACATGGGCGAGCCGGAAGAAGAAAACATTTTTGCAGATATAGATGAGTATATTGATACAAATGCCATTGTCCCTCAAAGAGTTGATGCTGCCACCTTCAAGGTGGAACATAGTCTAATCCTAATGCTTAAGGCAGAGAGGTTTTTCCAAAATTCTACAGATGATGATCCAACTCAACATCTCAGAAACTTCTTGGGTATACGTGCGATGCACAAGAAAAATCACGTTTCAGATGATGCCCTAAGGCTGAGGGTGTTCAAGTACTCTCTAACTGGAGAGGTAAGACAATGGATCCAAAATCTACCGCTTAATTCCATTCATACTTGGCCCGAGCTTGTCCGAGCTTTCCTATCAAAATGGTTCCCGCAAATCAAGAAGTCCGAGCTCCGGGATAAAATTTTCTTCTTCAAGCAATTACCAGGAGAGCATCTACATGAGGCATGAGATCGATTCAAGCTATATCTAGTGAGGTCACCGAATCATGGTTTTTCGAACAACATCTTGTTGGAGAAATTTTATATGGGCTTGGATCCTATGAATTAATCCATAGCCAAAAATGCAGCTGATGGATCCTTTATGGATAAAACATTTGCAAGGTTCACACAAATCCTTGACATGATGGCAGAACATAACCAACCTTGGCACTCGGAAGACACCACGGGTGGAATTGCATATGGTAATCCTTCCTTGACCAACATGATTAAGGAGAACCAAGAACGAGATAAAGCGATTGTCGGGCTTGCAACCAACATCAATGTGTTGACGAAGATGTTCACTGAAAGCCAAACAAAAAAGGTGAATGTTGTGGAAGATGTGCAACCTTGTCAAATGAGGATTATGAAGAAGCAAATTATGTCAACAACTCTCAAGGTGGTTATCAAAGACAACCCTACCAAGGTTCAGGACAACAAAATCAATAAAGGTCTAACCCACAAGGGAAAGGCCATCAACCGTGGCAAAATGATCAAGGTAATTCAAATCAAGATAATTGGAGTAACAAGAACAACAACTTTTCAAATCGGAGTTCAAACCCCTATGTTCCACCAAAGGGGCAATATTCTAACTCTCCACATTGGAAGGAAAGTTCTTCAAATGAGTCTAAGTTGGAAAACATGCTTGAACGAGTATTGCAAAATGAAGAAAAATCCGACACTTCAATGAAGAATATGACCTAGCTTGTGGGTTCTCACACCGCATCCATTCAAAAGTTAGAAATGCAAATGAGAGATTTATCAAGAGAGCAAAATCCAAAGCAGAGGGGTACGCTCACAAGTGACACAATAGCAAACCAAAAAGGTAGTGGGAATGGTCCGACTTCTCATTGTATGGCAATCACAACTCGAAGTGGGAAACTACTTCAAGGAGAAAATGAATAAGTGGTCGAAGTGGAAGATCCTGAACAAGAAGTTGAGGCACAAGTTGAGCTGCCAATTGCTGTTGAAGCTGAAAGACTCCCAAAGGAAGTAAAAATTCAAGAAGTGAACAATGAAGAGGTTAAGGAAAAGGTAAAAGAGACACCAAAAGCTCTAGCACCAATTCCTAGGCCTCCTCCTCCTTTCCCTTAAAGACTTGCTAGGAGGGTTGATGATAGCAAACTCGAGAAGTTCTATGACATTCTCAAGCAATTATCGGTGAACATTCCATTTGTGGAAGCATTTCAAGAGATGTCGGGTTTTGCTAAGTACCTGAAAGACTTGATCACTAAAAATAAAACCACCAAAAATAAAGTGGTGAATGTGACTCACCGGGTTAGTTCTATCATTGCAACAACCACCGTCTAAAAAAGGAGGACCCAAGAGCCTTCACCATTCCATGCACTCTCGGGTTGCGCAATTTTGCACGAGCTCTTTGTGATAATAGGGCTAGCATCAACTTAATGCCTCTTGCTATTTACAAGAAAGCGGGTTTAGGTATGCCTAGGCCTACAAGTATGAGGTTGCAAATAGCCGGCCGTTCAATAAAAAGACCGGTGGGAATTGTTGATGATGTTCTTGTGAAAGTGGGGAAGTTCCTCCTCCCTGCCGACTTTGTTATCCTTGTTTGTGCTGTTGATAAAGAAATCCCTATCATCTTGGGGAGACCATTCCTTGCTACCGGAAAAGCACTCATGGATTCGGAATAAATTGAGATCAAGTTCCGAGTTAATGATGAAGAGGTTACCTTTCAAGCTAGTAAGAGTATGAAATTGTCACATGCATACGAAAGTATATCAGTCATTGATATTGTTGATGAGGTAGAGGATGCAGTCGAGGTGAGGATAGAAGAAGAATACTTGGGTGAGGCATTGGCGGCTATTTTGGTAAATTTTGATGGCGAAGACAGGGAAGGATACATGAAATCGGTAAATACATTAGAAGGGCTTGGGTCCTACACTTATGCACTAAAGAAACTTTCTCTTGACTTAAAGAATAGAGTCACTCCTCCCGCTAAGCCTTCAATTATCGAGCTGCCACAACTTGAGCTCAAGCCACTTCCACCCCACTTAAGGTATAAATTTCTTAGCTCTAATGAAACTCTACCTGTAATCGTTTCCTCTTTGTTGAATGATGTGCAGGTTGAACACTTGTTGAATACCTTGAGGGAGCACAGACAGGCCATTGGGTGGACAATAGCGGATATCCAAGGAATTCCCATTGGAATTTGTGAGCACAAGATACAATTGGAGCAAGAGAGCAAATCTAGCGTAGAGCATCAAAGAAGGTTAAACCCTTCCATGCAAGAGGTGGTGAAGAAAGAAATCATAAAATGGTTGGATGCCGGGGTTGTCTACCCCATTGCCGATAGTCCTTGGGTGAGTTCGGTGCAATGTGTTCCAAAGAAAGGAGGCATGACCGTGATTCAAAATGAAAAAAATGAGCTCATCCCAACTAGGACGGTGATCGGGTGGAGAGTTTGCATGGACTACCGGAAGCTCAATAGTGCTACTTACAAGGACCATTTCCCTATGCCTTTTATTGATCAAATGCTTGATCGGATAACGGGAAGGTCATTTTATTGCTTCTTGGATGGTTATTCTGGATATAACCAAATCAACATCACCTTAGAAGATTAAGAGAAGACAACATTCACATACCTGTATGGGACCTTTGCCTTTAGCCGGATGCTATTTGGGCTATGCAATGCCCCGACCACCTTTCAACGGTGCATGATGTCAATATTCTCGTACATGGTGGAGGATTTATTATAGGTGTTTATGGATGACTTTTCTGTAGTTGGTGACTCCTTTGAGCATTGCCTTGACAAACTTAGGTAATTGCTCAAAAGACGTGAGGAAACCAACCTTGTGCTAAATTGGGAAAAATGTCACTTCATGGTGAATGAAAGTATTGTTCTGGGCCACAAAATTTCCAAGCAAGGCATAGAGGTTGATCGGGAAAAGATTGAGATCATTTCCAAGCTTCCTCCTCCCACTTCGGTAAAAGGCGTTCGGAGCTTTTTGGGGCATGCCGGTGTTTATAGGCATTTTATCAAGGACTTCTCAAAAATTGCAAGTCCCATGTGCAAGCTCCTTGAAAAAGGTGCAAAGTTTGATTTCGATGAGAAGTGTCTCAAAGCTTTTGAGGAATTGAAAGCGAGGCTCACCACGACACCTATTATTGTCACACCCGATTGGTACCTTCCATTTGAACTCATGTGTCATGCCAGTGGTGTAGCTATTGGGCCAGTACTTGGTCAACGGCATAACAAGATCCTTCATCCTGTCTACTATGCAAGCATGACACTCAATGGCGCACAAATGAATTACATGGTGACGGAGCAAGAACTGCTTGCCATTGTCTATGCTATTGAAAAATTCCGGGCCTATTTGTTAGGGTCCAAAGTGATAGTCTACACCGATCATGCTACTCTCCGCTATCTTATGGTGAAGAAGGATGCTAAACTAATATTGATTAGGTGGGTTATTTTGTTACAAGAGTTTGACTTCGAAGTCAAAGATCAGAAAGGAACAAAGAATCAAGTTGCTGACCACTTATCTAGGCTTGAAGAGGTAGGGAGGCCAAAAGCAAATCTTGAAATTAATGATACCTTTCCAGATGAGCACATATTGGCATTGTCTAACACCTTCACTCCTTGGTATGCCGACATCGCTAACTTCTTGGTTAGTGACCTTATCCCCGACGGATTGGAAGCTTATCAAAAGAAAAAGTTCTTGCGGGAGTGTAGGCAATACTATTCGGAGGAACCCTTTCTATTCCGTATTTGAACCGACAACATCATTCGGCATTGTGTTCCGGAAGATGAGATAATGCAAATTCTCAAAGCATGTCATGACTCCCCAGTTGGGGGCCATCATGGTAGAAACCGTACTGCGGCAAAAATGCTCGAATGCAGCTATTATTGGCCATCGATCTACCAAGAAGCAAAACAAATGGTCAAGGTATGTGATCAATGTCAAAGACAAGGGTCAATATCTAGAAGACATGAGATGCCTATGAACTTTGTGATGGAGGTCGAGATCTTCGATGTTTGGGGGATAGATTTCATGGGTCCTTTCGCAAGCTCTTACAGCATGACATATATCTTGGTGGCAGTAGATTATGTCTCCAAATGGGTCGAGGCAATCGCGTTGCCTAACAATAAGGCAAGGAGTGTAACCGCTTTCTTGAAGAAGAACATATTCATGCGGTTTGGAACCCCAAGGGCCATTCTTAGTGATGGTGGTTCTCACTTTTGCAACAAGGCTTTCGTCGGGCTGTCGAAAAATATGGAGTTAAACACAAGGTGGCCGCCCCTTATCATCCTCAGTCAAGTGGTCAAGTTGAAGTCTCCAACAGGGAGATCAAAAATATCCTAGCAAAAACTGTTAATGCAAACAGGACCGACTGGTCAAGGAAGCTAGATAATGCATTGTGGGCATATCGCACATCATTTAAGACTCCCATTGGTACCTCACATACCGGTTGATTTTTTGTAAGGCGTGTCACTTGCCAGTGGAGCTTGAACACAAAGCTATGTGGGCATTGAAAAAGTTAAATCTTGACTGGGCCAAAGCTGCTAATTTAAGAATGACACAACTCAACGAGATGGAAGAATTCCGTCTTCATGCCTATGAGAGTGCAACCATGTATAAGGAAAAAATGAAGTTTGTTCATGACAAGAAGATTTTGAAGTGGGAATTCAAATTCGGTGACTTGGTATTACTCTTCAACTCAAGACTCAAGTTATTTCCGGGCAAACTCAAATCCAAATGATCTGGCCCGTTCAAAGTTGTGAATGTGTCTCCCTATGGCGCTATTGAATTGGAGTCTGAGGACGGGACTCAAACTTTTAAAGTTTATGGCCAAAGGGTCAAGCATTACCTCGGAACCAAAGGAGAAAGGCACTTGGTAGAACAATTCGCACTCAAGGATAGTCCTACACCAACCCCCACCACTGATTAGTCAAAATAGGGACAACATCGTCGTGTCGCGATGTTAAATCAAATGCTTCTTGGGAAGCAACCCATGTGTGGTAACACTTTTTGGTTAAATTTTAATTTCTGTATGTTTAGTTGTTAGTGTTGAGCAGTTAGACATGTGTGTTAGAATGCAGGTAACCCAAAATACAATGAAACAGGATGCAAGTGCAGAGGAAAATGAAGGAAAGCAAGCCCTATGGTCTGCGGCAACATATGCGGTCGCATAATGAATATGTGGACCGCATAATGATCGTAGACACAATCAGAAGCAAATGCAATCTGGGCCTTAAAAAATGTGGTGAGATTTTGCTGTCTGCGGCCCGCATAACTATTATGCGACCGCAGAACCGATCGCAAAGCTGGTTTGCCTCACTTAGTCACTAACTCATCACATAACACATATGCAACCGCATAATGTGTTATGCGATGTACTTTCTCACCGCGAACCTTCCAGGTATTAAAACCCTAAATCCCTCACTCCGCATTTCCGTCGTTCATTTACACTCTCACACACACGAGCACCGTATAACACAAAAGCAAAGAAAAAAAAACAAAAACGTTGAACCAACAACACAAAATCACAAAAAGAAAAAGGAATTCAAAAAGGAAGGGCTCACCTGGTTCGTGCTTTAGATCAAAATCTTCGAATCCTCGGCTATCTGGTATGTACAATTTTACCCTTTATCTTGCTTGATCAAATTGAAGAATACCATGGGCTTTCATTTCCCTCCCCCCTTCTTCTCAATCCCTTGCTATGGGTGTTCCTGTGTGCGTGATTGAGCTGAAAATCATCATTGAATTTTTTTATGCTGTGGGTAAATTGGAATTTGGGGATTTAATCTACAGAGTAGGAGTAGAAGAACAGGGATTGGAGAGTTGTAGCATTTTTCTTACATTTTGTCTTAATAGGTGTGCACTGACTGAGTGTAGCTACTAGAAAACCCTGTATTTGAGACTGAGTGGGAAGACTTTTATTTTGACAAAGGACGATGATCTTTGCGGTCCACATAACTGGTTTGCGGTCCGCCAAGTCATCATATTTTGTGCCCTAGGTAGTTTTCTAAAAAGAACTTGTGCGGTTGGATTTGCGACCACAGAAATATTTCACGGACCGCGAAATGGTCGCAGATTGAGGCAGATAAAATGCTGAATCTGAATAACAAAATGCGACCAATCTGCGGTCATATAAGTTGTTCTGCAGCCACTTCTGTGTACTACATAACTTGCTTTGCTTCTGAGGGATGTATTATGCGACAAGTTTTGCGGCTCGCAGAGTTGTTATGCGATCGCATAATTGATCGCAAAAACTGCTTGATACTTTTATTTGTTCTCAATATGTTTCCCATGCCATATCACATACTCACTCATTGATGAATTGAAAGGAATGGCACCAAAGAAATCACTAGCATCGCTACAACCTCCCGCTCGAGGAAAGAAACGGGCTGCAGCTCTGAGCTAACAAGCACATCAATCCAAACGCATGCGGCCTGACAAAGCGAGAAGTATATCTAAGAATTTCTCCCAGTCTGAAGGGGAGGAAGCACAGACTGATCTTGTGCCACCCGTTGACCTCCATGTTGAAGCACGCCGAAAAGGTGGTGAAGATCTCAGGTTTGGGGTTTCCGACTCTTGGAACCTATACAGAGATGGCTTAGCAAAGAGAAGAATCCTTGAAGAATACTACCCTCATGTGCTAGAAAATATTAATAATAGGAAATGGGAGTTCTTCACTCAGGTTCCGGGGGAGTACAACAAGACGCTCGTTCGAGAATTCTATGTTGCATATGCTGCCTCCAGGAATGCTGAACAGAAGCAAAACCATATATTCTTGCAATCTGTCCTAGTTTGAGGGGTTCAATTACTCTGTGATGCCTCGTCGATCAATGTTATATATTTTGAGGATTGGGATCCAGGCACGACCGAATATGATGCAAATATGGCTAATAAGGAATCCACGCATGCTTGGGTTGCCTCAGTCATAGCCAAAGGAACTCCATCCTGGATCGCTCCGTGCCAAAAGATTCTCAAGAGGGATCTCACCCAAGAAGGCCGGAATTGGCTCAGTTTGGTATGCTCTCGTCTAATTCCCTCAAGAAATGAAACCGACATAAGTATCGAGAAGGCAATCCTCATTGCATTCATCATGTCAGGTATCAAAGTTGATGTGGGAGAGATTATATTCCGTGAGATTGGGATCTGGGTAAACCAGAAAGAAACATCTCTCCCCTTCCCATGCTTGATCCATGCTTTGTGTAAAGTTGGGAAAGTTCCTCCTATCCCCAAACATGACCGCATCGAAAAAGCTGTTCAAGATATTGACATCACACGAATCAATGATGCTGCAGAAAAAGTGAGAGAAAATCCACTAGAGCCTTCACTCATTCCTCCTCCAGCCTCAACAACACTTGCTATTTCATCAGTGCCTGACACTCCTTTCGCACCAGCCACGTCCACATCCACTACCAAACCAGCCACTACGCAACCACCTGCCTCATTGCCTGCACTCTCAAAGCTTGGTCTACTGGCACAACATGCCAATGCCAAAGTAGACAGATTGACGAAGGAACTTCCAGCTCTCATTCGGCAAGCACTGGCCCCTATCCAAACCTCAGTGAGTGTTCTTCAAAAACAGTATCAATCTTATAAAGATCGACTCAAGCACTTTGAAGTGCGCCTTGAGAGGGTCGAACGAGGCGAAGCTGGAGACATGCCTCAACTCCAAAAAGATGTAGCTGAGCTAAAGTTAGAGCTGCACAAGATGTAGAATCTGGAGTTTGATTTGACCTCACTCCTTCAGGATGAAGGGGAGCAGGGCACCGGTACCTCCCACCTTCTGAGCCTTGACCTTGACTTCAAAAACGTCATGACAGCTCCGGTGGCCCATGGTACTGAGGCTTTATAAGCTCCGGACTCCGTTGTGAACATTGATACTCATTCAGATGAGGAGTCCGGAGGGTCTGAGGGGAAACTGATGAGGAGGGCTTGCTTGAGGAGAATGATGATCAACGGGACAACAGAGGCAAACAAATTGTTGTCTTTACAGATACACTGGATGAGGAGGAAGCAGAAGTGCAGACAGCCATTTCACATTCCCTTGCAGATATGGTCGCCAAAGCCACTCCCACGACCACACAGTCATCACTGGAGGAGTCTAGTAGCTCCCAGGTCCCAGACCCAGCTTCACAGCAGGTGGAGCTTCCTATTCTGGTCTCAGGCACCACTACACAGTTTGAGGTTCCACCCGTTGCTTCCACAGTGTCAGCCTCCGACCCCATAACTGCCTCAGATGTTCCATCCCCTCTAAGCGCCTAGTGCACCCCAGGAAGCCCCTAAACTTTACTCTTACTTTCTCAATGCATTGGGGACAATGCATGCTCTTGAGTTGGGAGTGTGGGGTAGTAAAATATTTGTTTGAAACTTGTATATAAACTCT
This sequence comes from Nicotiana tomentosiformis, assembly GCF_000390325.3. Lineage (NCBI taxonomy): Eukaryota > Viridiplantae > Streptophyta > Magnoliopsida > Solanales > Solanaceae > Nicotiana > Nicotiana tomentosiformis. Next base: position 122,493,247 of record NC_090819.1, read on the forward strand.
TTACTTTGATAAGTGTAGGTTTGTATATAACAATGAATTCCCTTTGGTTTTTCTTCGTTGGGTTCTTTTTCTAGGGTGTAATAGTAGAACCGTGGCGGTAGCACAAAACGTTTTGACTTGTTTGGTGTTTTTATTCTAGCTTCAAGCATGGGATAAGTTTTTGTTGAATAAATTGCACCCTTTTAATTTTATAAATAAACGGTTAGTTATTCTTGTGAAATCGAGGCTCCCTCTTTGACTTTGTGCTTACTTAGAATCTCAAATATCATGTGATGAAACTTTGAGTTTCATTGTATTCAGTTGAGGGCTGAAATTATACCGAGTCGAATAGTTCATGCGTTGTGAGTGAGAGGATTCATATAAATAATGTATGTGCTTAACTTGTGATATCTATAACTTGCCCGGTTGGTTTCTTAATGCAATTCTCAGGTTAATGATTGGGTGTTGAAATGATCTTAGGCTCTCTTTGTGATTACTAACTAATTTTTGACCAAATTGACCTCCCTGGTACATCGATTATTCTAGTTACCCCCGTTGAGCCTTCAACCTTTTACTTGGCCACTACATTACAAACCTTTACCCTTTGTGAAATAGTTCCCTCTTTGAACCCATCCTTCCTTGAACGATTAAGAATGAGGCTAAAAGCCTAAGTTGGGGTGTTAGTATTAATTGGAGATTGGTAAGGTTGCTCATTGTGTGTAGAAGTAAAAACCTCAAAGTGGTGTATATGAAGATATTCAAGCTCCAAAGGAAAAACAAAAGAAAAACATCTGTATATATATAAAAAAATAATTGGAGAAAACTGGTGTCTTGTGAAAGCTGAAGAAATACGTTAAGGTGATTCTATGTTAGTAACTCGAGGTCAATAAGTGCTATGTGATAAAGAAGCAAAGTGTATGTAGAGTTCAAGGAGGGTACAACTACTACATTCCCAAATATTCGTCCAACCCGTCCCGAATCCTACACTACAACCCGTGAAAAGTCCTTTGTGATCTACAACCAATTATTCCTGAGATAGCTGTGAGTTAAAACTAGGGCAAGCATATGTACTGATACTTATAACAGTTAGCCTTCTTTCTGAGTGCAATAGTGTTTGATTGTATCCCGTGTACATATTTGTGAGTTGGGGATTTTCTTTGTTGTGAGCACGCATAAATTTCAAGATTTAGCAGAAGTTAGGTTCTTGAAGTAGGATACAAGTGCACACTTAGCTGTGGGTAGCACTCTGTCAGTTTGCTTGGGGCTCGAAGTTTACAAGTTAATTATTCGAAGTGCTAAATGATCGTTGTCTTCCACGAAGGGTGAATAAAAGAAGTTACATGCTTGTTAACTGACAGTCAGCACCATCTACAGTCAATGCTATTTTGTGATCTGTCCGAAATAGATTAGTATATGATAGGATGCCTTTTTTTAAAGTTGCTTGAGGACAAGCAAGAGTCTAAGTTGGGTGTTGATGTGCCGTAGAATTTTGGCACTTTTGGTACTAATTACATAGACTTTCGCTCGCCTTTTAAAGTATTTTTAGTTATTTCTTATGTAGTTTTGGTGTTGTGCAGTATACCAGACTTGAAGAACCAAGAACAAGGAAAAGATGACAAAAACCCATAGAAGGGCAGAAATGCGGCAGGTTTGCAACTGTAAAAGTGATGTGCGGGCCGCAAACCAACTGCAGAATGAAAAAACTGTTCTAGTTTCTAAGAGAGGAGTATGCGGTCTATTATGCGGTCGCATAATGCTTGTGCGGGCTGCATAATGACCGCACAAGTGCAATAAAGGGTTCTGCGAGATCACTTTTGCGGTATAGTCTGCGATCATATAATCAACACGTGGACCGCATAGCGGATCTGCGATGAACAACTGGGCAACTGGGCGTGCAACTATGTGGTGGATTTGCATTTATGCGGACTGCGAATGTGATCTGCGACCCATTCTACGGTCGCAGATGTGCTCTGCAGGGGTATTTTTGCCATATTTTGACCCCGATTTTTTTTAGCCCATTATAAATAGAATAACTAGGGTTTTGGTGGGACATCTTGTCTGAAAAAGAGGCTACTTTTAGAGCATTGAATACACCATTGTTTTGGAAGCTTTGAAGAAAGAATCTTGTATCTTTGTAAGCTTTATGACTTCATTCATTGCTTTGTTCTTGGATTCTAGTATGAGTAGCTAGTTTTAAATACTAAGGTTGTAGGCCCTAAATGGGTATAATGTTAATGGGTGTTTACCATTGAATATATATATAATGGTTGGTTGGTATTTATTCATTTCTCATGCTTCATTTAACGTTGGTGGTTGCAAACATTAACTAATGTCATTTCATTCTATCTTTACTTGGAAAAGTGAGTTAGGGTTTGGTAGAATTGAATAGCAAAAACTCAAGGCTTTAAACCTTGTTTAATAGAATCTCTTAGGAATAAGTGGGATCTATTTGGCATAAATTGGTTGTTCTTAATTGTAACTCTTTTATATTTGGGAAAATCATAAAGAGAAAATACTACCTAACTATTGGAAAATATTGGGTAGTCATTTAGAAACCATTTGCATATCAAAGCACCTTCCATTAGGAATATATTATATTAACACCGAAAGCATTACATTCCATTGATGGGGACACAACCTTGGTTTCCTTAATCAAATTAATTACATTCTCATAACAAAATAGTTTTCTCGATAACTCATTATTACAACACTCTCTTTTAAGCTAACGGAGTAGGATTACGACTTAAGTCAAGTTTCACACTATTCAAGTAACCTTTTCTCACCTATTCCCTGTGGGATTCGACCCCAACCTAGTTGAGTTATTATATTTGACATCGACCGTATTACACCATTTATTTAGGTGTAATTTGAGCGTATCAGTCCATTCTTAGCCACGAGCCGAGCTATTATTGATGTATGCTAAGGAAAGATGACAATGAAAGTAGTTGATCGAGTGGAGGTATTCAATGTGTATAAAGCACTCAGATTGCCAGCCCACTATGAAGAGCTATCCATGATTTCTGTGGTGGAAAGTGATGTGATATCATTGGTGCCTTATATGAGCCATTTAGATCCTCTTGAACGAGCTTTGATTGGGGATGAAAAAGATAGTGAAGATGAGATGATGAGAGAAATTGAGCAAGTACTCGACATGTCTTGTAGTTATGTCCATGGGTTTGGGAGATTTGAGAAGTTGGACATTCCTGTCACTCTGACCCCTCCTAAGCCATCTATTGAAGAAGCTCCAAAGCTAGAACTTAAGCCCCTTCCAGCGCATCTGTGCTACGCTTATTTGGGGATCTAAGACATTTCCAATGATTATCTCATCCAGCTTGACTAATGTACAAGAAGAAAAAATGCTCAGAGTACTTCGCGAGCATAAAAGGCTATTGGGTGGACAATTGCTGACATCAAGGGAATCAGTCCATCATTTTGCATGCATAAAATCTTTCTGGAAGATGGACACCGCCCTAGTGTTGAGCAGCAAAGGAGATTAAATCCCATTATGAAAGAGGTCGTGAAGAAGGAAGTAATTAAGCGGCTCGATGCAAGTATCATCTTTCCTATCTCTGACAGCAACTGGTTAAGCCCAGTACAATGTGTGCCCAAAAAGGGGGGATGATTGTAGTAGAGAATAAGAAAAATGAGATAATTCCTACTTGTACCGTGACGGGGTAGAGAGTTTGCATTGATTACAGAAGGCTCAACAAAGCAACCCGCAAGGACCACTTCCTACTTCCATTCATTGACCAAATGTTGGACAAATTGGCGGGGCATGAATATTATTGCTTCCTTGATGATTATTCGGCATACAACCAGATTGTCATATGCCCAGATGATTAGGAGAAGACCACTTTTACTTGTCCTTATGGCACTTTCTCCTTCAAGCAAATGCCGTTTGATCTTTGTAATGCACCAACCACTTTCTAGAGGTGTATGATGGCTATTTTCACCAATATGGTGGAAATATTTTTGGAAGTCTTTATGGATGATTTTTCAGTCTTTGGGTCTTCTTATGATGATTGTTTGAAGAATTTGAGCAAGGTGTTGGCCCGTTATGAAGAAACAAATCTAGTGTTGAATTGGGAAAAGTGCCATTTTATGGTGCAAGAAGGCATCGTGTTGGGTCACAGAATGTCAATGAGCGACATTGAAGTTGATAAGGCGAAGGTGGAGGTGATTGAAAAATTGCCTCCACCTATTTCTGTGAAGGTTGTCCGGAGTTTCTTGGGAAATGCAAGATTCTATAGACGCTTTATTAAGGATTCTTCAAAAATTGCTACTCCTTTATGCAGGTTGCTTGAAAAGGATGTAACTTTCAATTTTGATGAAGCCTGCCTGAAGGTATTTGAAGAGATCAAAAAGCAGTTGGTGGCTGCCCCCATTATTGCGGCACCAGATTGGTCCTTACAATTTGAACTCATATGTGATGCAAGTGACCATGCTATTGGGGAAGTGCTAGGCCAGAGGAAGGACATGTTGTTTTATTCCATCTACTATGCGAGTAAGACTCTTGATGATGCACAACTGAGTTACACCACCACCGAAAAGGAATTTTTGGCCGTTGTGTGGGCCTTTGAGAAATTTCGGGCATACTTGGTGGGCACAAAAGTCATAGTCCATACCGTTCATGCAACAATCAGGTATCTATTTACAAAATGGGAATCCAAGGCTCGATTGATGCGCTGGGTCTTGTTGTTGCAGGAATTAGATGTAAAAATACGAGATCGGAAGGGCACAGAAAACCAAGTAGCTGACCACCTATCAAGGCTGGAAAATCATGACCACGTGGAGGAGGGTGGACAAATTAAAGAGGCATTTCCTGATGAGCAACTTTTTACTATCACCCAAGACCCTCCCTCATGGTACGCGGACTATGTGAATTATCTTGTTAGTAGGGTACTTCCTCCTGAAATTGAATCTGAAGCGAGAAAGAGGTTTCTACATGATGTGAACTTCTACTACTGGGATGAGCCATTCTTGTACAAGCAGTATGCTGATCAGTTGATGAGGAGATGCATTCAAGAAAAGGAGGTGGAATTAGTGTTGTATGATTGTCATGCATCACCTTATGGGGGCCATCATGGAGGGGACAAGACAGCTGCAAAGGTATTACAATCTGGGTTCTTTTGGCCAATATTATTCAAGGATGCCCATGCATTTGTTAAGAAGTGTGACCAGTGTCAAAGAACATGAACAATCACAAAGAGGCATAAAATGCTTTTGAATAGCATCTTGGAAGTCGAGATTTTGATGTGTGGGGGATAGATTTTATGGGACCATTCCCATTGTCCAGAGGAAACAAATACATCTTGCTAGCAGTTGACTACGTGTCAAAATGGGTAGAGGCAATCGCATTGCCAACAAATCATGCCATGGTGGTAGCTGCGTTTGTGAAAAAGAACATATTCTCGAGGTTTGGGACTCTACGTGCCTTGATTAGTGATGAAGGGACTCATTTTTGCAATCATTTTTGAATAACCTTCTAGCTAAATATGGAGTCCGCCATAGAGTTGCCACGATATATCATCTGCAAACAAGTGGACAAGCTGAGGTGTCTAACAGAGAAATAAAGCAAATATTAGAGAAGACGGTGAGTGTGAATAGGAGGGATTGGGCTGCAAAGTTAGATGATGCCTTGTGGGCATATAGAACTGCATACAAAACAACAATTGGGGCATCGCCGTATAAGCTTGTCTATGGGAAGGCATGTCACTTGCCTGTTAAACTTCAACACAAGGCGTACTGGGGCATTAAAAAGTTGAATATGTACCTTGAAGCCGCGGGCGAGAAGAAACTCTTGTAGTTGAATGAGTTAGATGAGTTCAAGATGCACTCTTATAAAAATGCTAAGCTTTTCAAAGAGAAAACGAAAAAGATGGCATGACAAACGTATCAAGCCACGTCACTTCGAACTAGGCCAATAGGTATTATTGTTAAATTCTAGGCTCAAGTTGTTTCTTGGGAAGTTAAAATTGAGATAGTCATGTCCATTTGAGGCGGTGAGAGTCACTTCTTATGGTGCAATTGAGCTGCACGCTTTACATAGTGAAAGGAAATTTTTAGTGAATGGACACAGAGTCAAGCACTATTGGGGAGGAATCATTGATCGTGAGAAGACCAAAGTAGTACTTGCTGATGAGTAAGCGAGCCCACGCGTCGTGCCACGACGTTAAATCAGGCGTTTGTTGGGAGGCAACCCAATTTTTATTACTTTCATTGTTTAGTGTTAAATTTTTAGTTAGAGTAGACTAGAGTTTTTTTATTTGTAGATATAGAAATTATAGATAGAATGGCGTGGGGCATGTAAATTGGATATATAAAGTGATCGGGGGGTCAAGATGTTTTTTCAAAAAAAAGAAAAAAATCAAAAAAATTAGATTTCCTGCGCCACTGCCAGCGCTCCACGCCACATGTGGTGCCCTTTACAGTATGTCGAAGCCCCTCAGCGCCAGGCCTAGCGTGGGCCGCTGGGCTGGGGTGTGTAGGTGAGTTTTAATTTTTTTTATAATTTTATTTTTGTTTTTGTTTTGTTTTTTGTTATTAAATTAATGCCCATACCTATAGAACCCGACCCATATACCCATCTATACTAAAATTAAAACCCAACTTATAACCCATACCCACCCCCAACACAAGTTAAAACATAACTCAAATAAACACCCCCACTCCCAAACACCCGTTACTCCATCTCTCTCTCACGCTCTTTTCTGCCGTGCTTCTTCTCCCTTCTCTCTCTCAAATTGATCAAGCTTCTCTCTTGCTCTCATCCTAAATCCTACAGGTATGTTCCTCTTATTCTTCTTCTTCTTCTTGTTATTTTAATTGGTAGATGATAATAAATATTTCCCCTCCCAAATGCCCTAATCCCCAAATTTTACCCTAAGTTGCTTCTTAAGACTTGTTCTATGGTGGGTGGCCCGAATGTGGGATGAAATTGGTTTGTGGTTGTATTGTATATGGAGTAGTAAACTAGAATTTCCTCTACTTCGTTGAAATTTGAGAGGGCCACCATATTCCACCATTGTTAAACTAAGTTGCACACACTTCATGCCCACAAGGTGTTTGCTAAGATGTTTGAATGAGTATTTTGTGCACCGGTGAAGTCTGAGTAACCGAGTGTAGTTGTATGTGATATCGGGCTAAGTATGAGGTGTTTGGGAATGATTCTACATACTTGGGAGCTTGGTTTCAATGTACACATGTCGCCCACACCATGTATCCTATATTATATATGTTGTAGCACTTTGTAGGATTAGCTAATTTAGCGTAGTAGTTGTAAAAAACAATTAGGTACCATATGCCACTTGCTTGCATTGAGGTTAATTCACTTCGCCATGATCAATCACTTGTTTGTGTGGCATAGTTAGTGCTTTTTAGCTATTGTGCGGCATGGGGAAGTCTTGAGTACCCATTGACTTGTGGTGCAACACTTGTGCATTTTAAACCACAATTGTGAGTATAATACATTGAGCCTTCGGTTTTAAGTGTGGGGTCATTTTTGACTCGTACGATAACCTTAGGTGGATTTCTTGATTCGTTCTAACATATATGCTTATTTGTGTTGTAGGTTGTTATGGCTCGTGATGGTGCAAACAAAGGGCAAGGGAGTAGGAAAGTCCTCAACCACTACTCCCGCGCCTAAAAAGCGCAAGCATGGAGAAGGATCATCTAGGCAAGCTAAAGGGAAACAAGTTACCGAAGGATCACATCAGGCACCATTGCATCCGGGGCCTCATTTGAAACTAGTAAGTGATGCTGCTATCGCATGGCATAGGGACTTCATGCCATATGACCGGTACGTATCCGAATTGGCATTAATGTGAAAGCTTTAGAAAAGAACTTCCCGGACGTGCTTGGCCGATTGCGTTCACTGAACATGGAAAAATTCCTAGAATGCCCCGGCCATGAAAATTTGAGCATGGTGCGAGAACTGTATGCTAATTAGAATGAAGACTTGTTCAGGTCACATGTCCGTAAAAAATACATGCCACTGAATAGGCGGGCCTTATGTGAATTTTTGGGGGTTGAGAACTCTGACCCGCGGAGGCTACAAAAATTTGTCAAAAGCCCAAGCTACACGACGATACGTCACACTCTTTGTGGTGTCGATTCAAATGCCAAGTAAACCAGAAAGAAGGGCGATATCCATCTTGAGATGGTTTGCTCTGATTTCAACAAGACCACCAAAGTGTGGCAGAATTTCGCGCAGGCCCAACTCATGCCAGTTGAACACAGCAGCGAATGCACTCGAGCTCGAGTGTATGTGATATTTTTTTTGATGACTGGAAGATCCATTAATGTGGGTGCGATCATGCTGGGGGAGATGGCCCGTACATAATTTTGGCGGCAGATTAAGAGGTTTTTCTTTGGCAACTTGCTTACGCATTATATGCTCTCCCGGGAGGTGCCAGAATACCCCGGATACGACGAGGTGGTGGAGGCTGCTAAAGGGCTGTTGGACATCACATCTTTGTTGGGTCTACGTCTAAGCTCACTCAAGCATCTCAGAATGAAAGAGACTAGAACTTCAATAGGTATCTCTATAACTCTTTAAATGTAATCATGAGCAGGATGGGAGTATCAGATGAGGAGCGTATGCATTTACGCAATGATTTGTCTACTTCTTCCAAAGAGATATTGGGGATTGCACCTAGCAGCTCCATTCACTCGTCGAAGGACGAGAATACTCACAAAGGCTCCGACACAGAGGATGGGATTGGTGATGATGTTATGAGGCCCATGGCTTTGGTGCCTCTAGGACCTGATGATGATGCGCCCGTAGCTGCGAATGGCGGGCATGCTGGGGAGGAGGACTCCGACTAGCAGGGAGTTTTCTTTTCACCCTACTCTGCTTTACATTTTCACATGCATCGAGGACTATGCATATGCTAAGTGTGGGGTAGGAGAACTACTTCTTGTGATGTACATTGTATAAATTGTATCAATTTGTTTCTTTTTGTTAGTTTTTACTTAGTCTAGTTTTTAGTCTAGTTTGTTTTAGAAAAAAGAAAAAGAAAATACAAAAAGAAAATTAAAAAAAGCTCAGACTTTTCGTGACGATGGATCTGTTGGACAATTTTCCTGAGGGATAAAGTCCGATTAAAAACACCAAAAAGATATTTTTTAGGATAGTTAGGTAGTATCCCTTGGTTTTTCTTTGGGCGCCGGTTCTTTTCCAAGGGTGTAGCTCGAACTGGGTACTTTATTTTTTTTAGGAGTAGGTTAGGAAGAAACTTAGTTGCTCTGAGGTATCTAGTCACATGTTTGGTGCTGGCATATTAGGCTATGACATGCTATCTATCTTTCTGTACATTTGGTTTGAATTGTGATGCCTGATGTCGCCCAAACTCACACCACTAATTAGGATTGTAAGGCGGTCAATGCAATTATAAATACCCAATGCGAGTCGGAGTCGATTCAACAGAGAGTTTTATGTTGGATTAGGTATATACCTAGTCTAAGTATATGCCGTGCCCAAGATTGTACTTCCACATATTAGGTTGTTTCTTTTCTACTCCTAAATCTTATGCTAATGCTGTAATTGTAAAGCTAAGAGACAATGTTTTTGGTATTGTTGTTTTTCAGGTTATAAAAGATCTAGGGTTGTAACTTCCACCTAGTTGGTTACCTAACGGATTGAGAGCTTTAGGGCATGTTTGGTTGGTTGGGATACAATATAGCAATCACACGCGATTACTCACTCTATACCTCTCGGTAGTTTGAGTGACTTTTCCCAATTTGGCGTTCTCAAGTCCAAATGGGTATTTCACAAAACAAGTGATAGATGCTCAAGTCGGGTCTTACTATCTCCAGATTCGACACCCCAATTTCTTGTTAGCCAAGTTTTCCTAGACTTAGTCTCTCTTTCTCAAGTAGAGACTATGTCAATTAGGCATGAGTCAATGTTTGCAACCATCAATTCTCAAATTCAAGCAAGAACTAGGCTAAATATCATATACCCAATCATAAATAAGCCCTAAATCAATCACCCATTAAGTACCCATACTAGAGTTGGGTCACAACCCTAGCTAAGGGTTTAGCTACTCATAGAAAATGAAAATATTAAAGAAGAAACTAAGATAAAACTCATAATAGATGATTAAGGGAAGAAAATCTAATGTTAAAATGTTAAACTATTACAAAGTTACCCAAAACAGTAAAGAAAAACGGCTATCTTTTCTCAGGTGTTCTCTGCTTAACCTAAATTTGACAAAAAGAGCTATTTATACCAAACTGAAATTATCGGATAAAATTGCCCCTGCAGAGATTCTGCGGCCGCACAATTATGTATGCGGTCCGCACTTTGATACTAGCTTGACAGGATGGACTTCCGCAGCCACACAATTCTGGGTTGCGGCCGCACTTCTTCAAATTCCGCGGTCCGTACATTTTTGAGTGCGGCCGCACTCTCGAATTTTAGCTTTGACATGCAAGACTTCTGCGGACCGCACATTTCTGAGTGCGTCCGCACAATAATGGTGTGGTCCGCACTTCTTCATGACCCCAGAATCCATCTCTCTGAACCTCATCTTCTGCAGCCGCACAATAATTGTGCGGTCCGCACTTTGCATAGAAATATTTTCAGAGGCTTCCTCATGTTCTGCGGCCGCACTCAATATTGTGCGGTCTACATTTTGCCCTTCTAGCTTTGTTTTGGTCCTTGTCCAAAATTACTCCTTCTTGAGTTGATTTTCATCTCTTTGACTCATTTTCCAACACTCCTGCAAGAAAGCACATTTCATCAGTTTTCGAGAATACCTTTAAGAGATTTTGAGCTAAAACAAAAGTAAAAGAGTGCAAATAAGTAGTTAAAATCCCTACTTATCAACTTCCCCAAACTTAAGTTTTTGCTTGTCCTCAAGCAAATAAGGTAATTACCACCTCCACAAGAAAAGAGCTATTTCAGCTGGCCTAAGTTGAATCAAACACACATCAATTGGGACCAACAATTACCCACAATACTTATGAATTATCAACAATGCAATGATTTAACTTTTTAAGTACAATAGTTCTAATGTGACATTAGAGCATCAAGAGTTGACTTAATTCATCAAGGAAGCTCGCTCTTTCATGTAGGTCATTGTGGATCCCAAACTCCCCCTCCTCTACTCTCTGTTAGCATATCTCACTTTAGAATGTAACACTCAATTCAAGGTTTGTGAAAAGTTCGCTCATCTCTCTCAAAAGAATGTCACAAGTATGACTCTAAGTACCATATGCTTGCCCCTCATGTAAATCATCACTAATGTAAGCTCACTCGACTTGAAATCATGTAGGGCATTTTCGGGATGTAATTAAGGCTTTTGGACTAAGGTAGGATTTGTTGGAATATCATCTTTCCTTATGCACTCCATTTTCTCTTTTTGGCTCATACTTTGTCTACTTTTTGAGTCATTTTCTTTTTCCTCGAGGGGACTAGAGAGACTTAATGTCACTCTTTCTTGGTCATGATATTCATTTTCTCCTTTTTTGTTTACTCCATGCCTTTCATCCTTGTTTTTCTTTGAATCCCTTTAACTCTTTACCTTATTCACTTCCTTTTTGGCATTTTTCATTTTGTTCTTTCTTTCTTTTCTTTGCCTTCCCTTTTATTCATTTCTTTCCTCTTCTTTGTACCTTTATATCACTTTCAAACTCCTCGTCTCTCCCCCAAACTTATATTTTAGCCAATTATTTCTCAAGAATGCCAAGGAAAGATCGGGTGCCAAGAGAGGGTCATTACAAACGGGTACATGCTTGTAATGTGGTTATTAAATGAAAAAGGGCTTAGGGTCAAATGGGTTGACTAGGGATATCACATTGGTAGGCTATGGAAGATTTCAAATTGGATCAAGGAGAGCCTACAATCATTTTTCAAGCCAAGCCAAACTTAGAATTTCGACTAGAAAAACATTCGGGGCAAGTTCTAGACTATTAGCACAGGTACTTTGGACTTGCAACTAAATATCTCACCTCTCACGCTGCTGGATTGATAAAGAGAACGGAGTCGAGGGCCCACAACAACCCTATTTAAGATTGAAAATCATAAATGGCTCGACTGAACCACTCGATGAATGCTCAAGTCAACACAAGAGCCAAAAGGTCACAACTAGAGCAATTTTCTGCCAAAAACTTGTTTTTAACCATAAGGCTGTAGGTAAATGTGTTGGTACCAAGTGAAGCATGCTTGAGACCCTTTTATTCATTACTACTGTTTTTACCTAAACATGAAAAAACGGACTCAATCCCTTAAGAAGGTTGTCACGCCATCCATCATTGGGAAGAGCCACCCGGTTCACACAAAACCCTCCTTTGGAAAGAACCGTGGCATTAAGAAAACCAAAGGCTTATTGCTCACTTAAACATAACAAGAAGCTACCAAATCAAAAAGAAGCTATTAAAGTATATAAGAAGTTATACTACTAAGAAAAACAAACTACAGAAGCTATAAAATAAACTACTTAAAGTAAGACAAATGAATATACAAACCGAGGGGAAATGAATATATACATCAAGGGAAAGAGAGGAATATATACATAACGAAAGAGAGAATAAGGATAAAAGAAAAAGAGTATTAAAGTTATTACAGGCCAATGTCAATGTCATAATAAACTATCCAAAATAGACCACCCCCCTGAAAAAAATAAGCATTGTCCTCAATGCTTAACAAAAATAAGGATAGAGAGTGAAGAGAACTCCCTATGTGGTCTCAGTGTGCATGGAATCATCAGCACCCTCTTGATCCTCCAACTGGATTTCATCATCCTTCGGTCGGGGAATAATGGGGTGGCAGAACATCTAGAGCATCTCCTCAGTGGTGTGGGTAGCAGGGTCTGACTCCTCAGACTGGCCAGCTGCTGTCTATGATGCCTCAGGTACTGGTGGAACTACTGGTGCTGCTGGTGCTGTCTCCATCAGAAGGTCAATGGGAATATCCCCAGCTGATGCAAGCTTGGACACCTTGGTGCTCAATCTTTTCACTGATTTCTTTGATGCCTGAGATTTTTGCATCTTCTTCACCTGTTTGCCTAACTCCTCAATAGCTCTCCCGTGCACCACCACTGTATCCATGATAGTCTTCTGATTTTCCAAGATCTTCTTCAAAGTTTTCTCCATTGACGGAGGTACCTGAGGTGCTGCTGGGGTAGAGGACTATGCTGTAACAACATTGGATATGTCAGACAGCTTTGAAGTAGCTGTCTGCATCCAGTTGTTAAGACTCGCCAATGTTTAGGAGACTCGCAGCGCAGTGAGTGGATATATGGAAGAGGCAGGCACTGGCATTTATGTAGATGGTCTAGAAGGTAGAGGTGGTGGCATGTCAGCTATCTCAGTGGAAGGACCGGTTGCTGTGGAAGGCATGACAGCTATAGAAGGATCAACAGCTAAATCTGTAACCACCACCGTTGGCTCATCAGACTGGCCACCGGTGGTAGTTGCCTTACCCTTAAACTTTGGGTTTCCCGGACCTTGCAAAGAGTACCATGAGAAGGGCTATTTAGCTCGCACCTTTTGATCAAAACTCCTCGGCTCCACCTTTGCATCCGTGAGGTATGCTGTGAGTGTGTTGGGATATGGATAGGAACTTTCACCTCTTTGGACCACCAATGACATATTGACCGACATGATAGCACACACATTTATTGGGTACCCGTCCATAATGGATGCCACCAAAACTGCTCGGGGGAGGGGAAGATTGTTTTCTTTCCGGCTCGGGTATAAGCGGCTGCACACAAAAGTTTGCCACCCTTTTGCTTCAAAATTGAGGGTGGCCCGAGCAATGGGAACCCCCGTTGTGATCCATGGTGGTGGTGGTCCTGAAGCTGCCAATATCTCTGCTAGTCACGGGCAAACTGCATCACCCTTAGAGAGCTTTTCCAAGTACTTCTAACTCCTCGAATCCCAAGTACTGGTTCAGAGTGCACTGATCGAATCTAACTTTCAAATTCCGTACTTTGGTAACTTTGGTACCCTTCTTGATGTGTGCCACAGTGGCATAGAATTATCGTACCCAGTGCTCCTTGGCATCCTTGACACTGTAGGTGAATCACATCTACCTCTGGCACTCCCAGAACTATCTAAGGACAATTGTATTGTGAATATCCAAATCCTTAATTAAGAACTGTCGCTCAAGTGTGAGAGATCTCTGGGTCCACCACTCTCTGAACCTTGTGAAGGCCTTCAAACTCACAAACCGATCCTCCCATGCTTTCTTCTTCTTCGACCTCTCTAGGCCGCCCACTCGAGTGTCACCTCCTCTACCATCATCCGGGACATCATCATCATCTATTGCCACTGTTGCCGAAGGAGTAAGTGTAGAGGAGGGCTCTGAACCCTGGCTACCGGCATCAGAACCCTCAGAAGATCTTGCTGAGGTGGAGGGTTCGTCCCGGAATTAGTATCTCCCTGGGAAGTGTGATGGTTGGGACTGGGCCTCAGGATGTTCTCCCATTGAGTGACCTTTGGAGGCTTCCCTAGACGGGACATATAAGCTTGATTCAGAAGGCTCTGTGGCCCTGCCTCTCCCCGAGGTTTGCTTTTTTGTCAGTTTTCTTTTGCACCCCCAAAGGTAGAGTAACTTTGCCCCGGCCTCGGGAGGGTTCACCTCTCCCTTTAGATGTATCTCCTCTACTTTGTGAACGAATCATTGTCTGCAATATGAGGTACATAAGTCAGTTAGAGCGCAAAACAGTGTACACAGATGCATAATAGTTGCAGGAAAACAGACTGCAGAAGAGGCAGTTTGGACCACACAATTTTGAGTGCGGCCGCAGACTGCCATGTGCGGACCGCAAAATGTTGAAGTGCAGTCGCACATCCTGAAGTGCGGAGCACACAATTTTGAGTGTGGCCACACAATCCTAATTCCATAACACTAATTATCTGAAGTTCCAAAGTGCGGTCACACACATTTTTCTGCGGCCGCATAATTTTTCTGTTGACCGCACAATTTTGAGTGTGGTCCGCACTTTTCATGCAATATTTTAGCCCTAAGTTTAAGATATGCGAACCGCACAAATTTGTGTGCGGCCGCACAATTTGAAATTACGCAGCACTGACTCTGTGTTTTGCAAGTTTTGCACAATTTAGACATGGTATTTGCAATTAAACATGATTAATGATCTACCCAGGCCCCAATGAACATATATGATATTACCCACATGATTTTAAGCACACATGACTAACAATTGACATTTTAGGTCTAAAAATAACTCTTCCACAAAAGAACAAAAACTAAAAGAAATTGAAGAATCTAAAGAAGTAATGAACATACCAGTTATGAAGGATGCAGGTAAGAATCTACACTGATGAAATGAAGGAAGATTGTGAACTAATTGAACGTGCACTGTGTTTACTTAGGGTTCAAGAACTCAGAGTCTGTAAAATTGTGAATAATGCATTGAGGTTCTATTTATAGGTTGACCAAGTCACCCCAAACCTAAGGTGAGTGCGGCTGCACAATTTTGAGTGCGGACCGCACTCTTTACCTGGACCTTGATACAACTCTGCGGTCCGCACAAAAGTGAGTGCGGCCACAGAATTTGTGTGAACTGCATAATTTTGTGTGCGGCCATAGATTGGCTATGAATTTTGACAGGCCAACTTTAGAGAACTTGCAATTTTGGTCTTTCAGTTGTGCGAACGCACATAAAATTATGCGGCCGTAGAGTGATTTCTGCTGCTGCCTTTAGAATTGTGCGTTCCGCACAATTAATGTGTGGTCTGCACTTTTTCAACATTTAGCCAATTATGACATAGGCCCTGCAATGCAGATCGATTCCTGCATACACTTCAAAACTAGTTAGCACAAAACAAAGCCTATCTAATGAAAAAGAAAAAGAAAAAGTCACATGGGTTGCCTCTCAAGAAGCGCCTGATTTAACGTCGCGACACGATGCAAATTACCAATCATTTGAAATGAAGAACCGCCACGATGTGGCCATTATCAACCTTTCCAAGACAGTGTTTTACCCGGTACCCATTGACTCTAAACACCTTATCATTTTTATTCTTCAAGTCCAAAGCACCAAAGGGATTACATTTACCACTTCAAATGGGCCACTCCATTTAGACTTCAACTTGCCTGGAAACGTCCGTAACCGAGAATTGAACAATAACACAAGATCACCTTCTTTAAACTCCTTGTTTTGGATGTACTTGTCATGGAGGTACTTCATCTTGTCCTTGCATAAGGACGAACTTGAATATGCATGGTACCCGAATTCAACAAGCTCATTCAATTGTGCCACCTTAAGTTGGCGGCGACATCCTATTCAAGATTAGGCTTCTTCAATGCCCACATAGCCTTGTGCTCAAGTTTCACCGGTAGGTGACAAGCTTTCCCGAATACTAACCGATACGGAGACATACTAATCGGTGTTTTGTAAGCCGTCCTATAAGCCCAAAGAGCATCATCAAGTTTCTTTGACCAATCTTTCCGGTTGGCGTTCACAGTCTTTGACAAAATATTCTTGATCTCCTGGTTGGAGACTTCGACTTGCCCACTTGCTTGAGGATGATAGGGAGTCGACACTTTGTGAGTGACACCATACTTTGTGAGTAAGGTACCAAAAGCTTTGTTACAAAAGTGCGATCCCTCATCAATAATAATGGCCCTTGGAGTACCAAATCTGGTAAAGATGTTCTTTTTCAAAAATGCCACCACACTTCGAGCTTCATTGTTGGGTAAAGCCACGACTTCAACCCACATTGACACATAATCCACAACTACCAATATGTAAGTGTTCCCACATGAGCTCACAAACGGACCCATGAAATCAATGCCCCACACATCAAAAATGTCAATCTCCAAGATGGTAGTGAGGGGAATCTCATTCTTCTTAGAAATTCCACCGGCCCTTTGACATTAACCACAATGCTTGACGAGATCGCTAGCGTCCTTGTAAAGAGTAGGCCAATAGAATCCACAACTTAATACTTTTGTTGTCGTTCTAGCTCCACCATGGTGACCACCATATGGTGAAGAGTGGCAAGCCTCAAGAATTTCCCTTTGTTCCTCCTGTGGTACACATCGTCGAATCACACCATCAGTACAAATTCGGAAGAGATACGGCTCATCCCAATAATAGTCAAGGCAATCCCGTTTGAGCATCTTTCTTTGGTTTGAAGAGAACTCATTTGGTACAATACCACTCATAAGATAATTGGCTAAGTAGGCGAACCATGGCATCCCGATCATTGAAATGGCTAGAAGTTACTCGTCGGGGAAGGAATCATTTATCTCAAGGCCATCATGTGGCCTCCCTTCCTTCTCCAAATGAGACAAGTGGTCCGCCACTTGGTTTTCACTACCCTTGCGGTCTTGAATCTCTAGATCAAAATCTTGTAATAGAAGCACCCACCGCATTAATCTTTCTTGCTCATCAAATATCGAAGCGCCGCATGGTCGGTGTGTACAATCACCTTTGTACCTATCAAATACGGGCAGAACTTCTCCATAGAAAAGACAATAGCAAGGAGGTCTTTTTTGGTCAGTGTGTAGTTGACTTGGGCATCATTCATGGTCTTACTAGCATAGTAGACCGGATGGAAGATTTTGTTAATACGTTGCCCCAAAAATGCTCCGACCGCCACATCACTTGCGTCACATATGAGCTCAAAAGGCAAGCTCCAATCCGGTGCGATGATAATGAGAGTAGTAGTCAACTTGAACTTGAGCAATTCGAATGCCTTCATACAATCCTTGTTGAAATGGAACTTGGCATCCTTCTCCAAAAGTTTACACAAGGGGTTCACCACCTTAGAAAAGTCCTTGATGAATCGGCGATAGAACCCCACATGACCCAAGAAGCTCCTAACTCCCTTCATGGATGTAGGGGAGGGAGTTTGGAGATCACCTCAATTTTGGCCTTGTCGACCTCAATACCATGCTTTGAAATTTTGTGGCCGAGGACTATGCCTTCTTCGAACATGAAGTGACATTTCTCCCAATTCAAAACCAAGTTTGCCTCCTCACATCTTGCCAAGACCTTATCCAAGTTGTTCAAGTACTCATTGAAGGAATTCCCAACCACAGAGAAATCATCCATAAAGACCTCAAGAAAATCCTCCACCATGTCGGTGAAGATGGCCATCATACACCGTTGAAAAGTTGCCAGTGCATTGCATAACCCAAATGGCATCCGCGAGAATGCGAAAGTACCATAGGGACAAGTAGAAGTAGTATTCTCTTGGTCCTCAGGAGCAATAAGAATTTGATTATAGCCGGAATATCCATCAAGGAAATAATAAAAAGCTCGTCCGGCCAACCTATCAAGCATTTGATCAAGAAATGGAAGCGGAAAATGATCTTTCCGAGTGACTTTGTTGAGCTTCCTATAGTCCATGCAAACTCTCCACCAGGTGACAGTTCTTGTAGGGATCAACTCGTTCTTGTCATTTGTTACCACAGTCATGCCCCCTTTCTTTGGGACACATTGCACCGGAGAGGTCCACGAGCTATCGGAAATGGGGTAAATAACCCCGGCATCCAACCATTTTATGATCTCTTTCTTCACCACCTCTTGCATTGCTTCATTTAATCTTCTTTGATGTTCAATGGAGGATTTTGCATCCTCCTCCAAAATAATCTTGTGCATGCAAAAGGCAGGGCTTATACCCCGAATATCCGCCAGTGTCCATCCTATAGCTTTCTTCCTCTTTTGAAGCACCGCCAAAGTAGAATCTACTTGCACGTTAGTCAAGTAAGAGGAAAGAATAACATGTAAAGTAGAACATGGGCCAAGAAACTTATACCTGAGATGTGAAGGCAATGGCTTTAACTCTAAAGTGGGAGGCTCCTCGATTGAGGGCTTTGTTGGAGGTGTCTTCCGGTTTTCAAGATCTAAGGACAGTTTTTGGGGTTCATAAGTATACGACCCCATTCCTTGTAATGCATTTACACATTCCACAAAGCCTTCCTTCTCATCATCATCATGATTAAGAAATGCAGCTTCCAAAGTGTCATCAACATTCATCATGGCACTAGCATTATCAACAATCACCTCGGTCACTAAGTCCACAAACTAACAAACTTCATTGCTATTCGGTTGCCTCATAGATTTGCGTACATGGAAAACCACCTTTTCATCACCCACCCGGAAGGTGAGCTCACCGGCTTCCACATCAACAAGAGCCTTCCCCGTAGCAAGAAAAGGTATACCCAAGATAATAGGCACCTCATAGTCCACTTCGCAATCAAGAATCACAAAGTCCGCCGGGAGGATGAACTTATCAACACGAACCAACACATCATCAATAATACCCAATGGTCTCTTCATAGTATGATCCGCCATTTGTAACCTCATAGATGTGGGTCTTGGTTGCCCAATTCCCAAAGTTTTAAATAGCGAGTAGGGTATCAAGTTGATACTCGCCCCTAGATCACATAGAGCTTTGGCACAGTCGGCACTTCCAATAGTGCAAGGGATTGTGAAAGCGCCGGGATCTTTCAATTTTGGAGCCATTGAGTGCACAATAGCACTCACTTGATGTGTCATCTTGATAGTCTCATAATTCATTGATCTTTTCTTTGTTACCAAATCCTTCATGAACTTTGCATAACCGGGCATATGTTCCAATACCTCAACTAATGGCACATTAATGGATAATCTCTTCATCATGTCCATAAACTTCTTGAATTGGTTCTCACTATTTTGCTTGGCGAGTCCTTTGAGGGTATGGAGGAGGAGGCCTTGGCATTGGTGCCTTGGCCTTTGGCACTATCGATTCTGATATGTCAATCACGTGTTCCCTAGATGGGTTCACTTCTTCTTGGGTCTCCTCCACACTCTCATCAATATCAATTCTCACTTCTTCATTAGCTTGAACCACATTGCTTGGAATCTCATCTTCTTGAACCACTACATCATCATCCAGAATTCTTCTTTGATTTGAGGTGGTTGTATCTCCACCTCTTCCACTCCTTGTTATTACAGCCATGGCATGTCCTGTGTTGTTCCCACCCTTCGGGTTCACCACCGTATCACTAGGTAATGCCCCCTTAGGACGAGTGTTTAAAGCTTGCTAGATTTTCCCCAATTGAACTTCCAAATTGCGGATTGAAGTGTTTTGAGAGGCTAATTGATCATCAGAGTCAGCGTTTTTCTCCATCATTTGTTTGAACATATTTTCAATCCGTCCCATCTCATTGTTGGAAGAACTAGAACCTTGAGATGGATAAGAAGGAGAGTTGTTTGGTTGTTGATACATCAGAGGTCTTTGAAAGCCCGGCCCCCGATTCCCTTGGTTATTGTTCCAACCCCCTTGGTTGTTGCCTCCCCAATATCTTGATTGTTGCCACCCCAATTGCCTTGGTTGCCTTGATTTTTCCAATTGCCTTGATTATTGTTATTGTTTCAATTACCTTGATTGTTGGTACCACCACTCCAATTGCCTTGGTGGTTTTGATTGTTCCAATTTCCTTGATTTCCTTGAGATTGTCATTGTTGTTGATTCGGGCCCTGAGAGTTGTTCCTTTGCCCTTGGTAGTTATTCACATATTGAGCTTCTTCCTCTTGCTCATTGTATGATTCGTCTTGGTCAAACCCACTATCATCTTGCACAAATTGTTCTACACGATTTTGCACTTGTTGACCCTTTTGCCTTCGCTTGTTCATCATCATATTGACACCTTCCATTGCATTTACTTGCTTAGGACCTTAAACCTGTTGAAGTTGAGCTTTGGCCAATTGATTCATTGTAGTGGTCAACTCGGCAATTGCTTGCCCATGATCATGTAATTCTTTGTGTAGGTAAATCACATTTGGATCACCTTGAGGAACATTTGCTCAACTTTGCCATGCCGATGAAGTATCCGCCATTTCATCTAAGATTTCACAAGCTTCGACATATGGTATTGTCATGAAATTTCCACCGGCAAGTTGATTGACCATGTATTGATTGGTAGTATTAACCCCCCTGTAGAAGGTTTGTTGAATCATAGCCTTAATCATGTCATTATTCGCTCACTCTTTCACCATAGTGTGGTACCTTTCCCATATCTCGTGCAAAGGCTCATTGGATTCTTGTTTGAATGCTAGAATCTCGTCTCTAAGAGTAGCCATATGCCCGGGAGAAAATAACTTGGCAATGAACGTTTCCTCCAATTCATACCATGTATGGATAAAATGGTTTGACAATCTTTCTAACCAGTCCATGGCTTTCCCCCGTAGAGAGAAGGGAAATAGCCTCAACCTTAGAGCATCCTCGGAGACGTTGGTTTGTTTACTCCCCCAGCAAGTATCCACAAATCCTTTCAAGTGTTTGTACGCATTTTGGTTCGGAACCCCGGTGAAGAATCCCCGTTGCTCAAGCAATGTGAGCATAACATTTGTGATTCAAAAGTTGCTCGCCCTAATGCGGGGCGGGACTATGGCACTTGCGTACCCTTCATTCGGCAACACCCAGTGTGGAGCCGCTCTTGGTGGATTTGGGGGTGGAACGGGAATGTTGTCTTGAGGCGGTCGACCTCGTCTATTTGCTTGAGGCTCAAGAGAAACCTCCTCAACTGGGTCATCTTCCACGTCCACATCCCCCAAAGGCACATTTCCGAGAGGATCATTATTGAGAGCCATTGTTGTATCTACAATTGATTCACAAAAAGGTTAGTAACTCGGAAGGAAAAGAAAACAAATCACATACAAAACTAAATATATAGCTAAATCCGTTTTAGCTCCCCGGCAACGATGCCAAAAATTGATGTCGCCCAAACTCACACCACTAATTGGGATTGTGAGGCAGACGATGCAATTATAAATACCCAACGCGAGTCGGGGTCGATTTCACAGAGAGCTTTATGTTGGATTAGGTATATACCTAGTCTAAGTATATAACGTGCCCAAGATTGTACTTCCACATATTCAGTTGTTTCTTTTCTACTCCTAAATCTTATGCTAATGCCGTAATTATAATTCTAAGAGACAATGTTTTTGGTATTATTGTTTTTTAGGTTATAAAAGATTTAGGGTTGTAACTTCTACCTAGTTGGTTACCTAACAGATTGAGAGCTTTAGGGTATGTTTGGTTGGTCGGGATATAATATAGCAATTACACGCGATTACTCACTCTATACCTCTCGGTAGTTTGAGTGATTTTGCCCAATTTGGCTTTCTCAGGTCCAAATGGGTATTTCACAAAATAAGTGATAGATGCTCAAGTCAGGTTTTACTATCTCTAGATTCGACCCTTTAATTAGGGCTATCAATTTCTTGAGTTCACCCCAATTTCTTGTTAGCCAAGTTTTCCTAGACTTAGTCTCTCTTTCTCAAGTAGAGACTAAGTCAATTAGGCATGAATCAATGTTTGCAACCATCAATTCTCAAATTCAAGCTAGAACTAGGCTAAATATTATATACCCAATCATAAATAAGCCCTAAATCAATCATCCATTAAATACCCATACTAGGGTTGGGTCACAACCCTAGCTAAGGGTTTAGCTACTCATAGAAAATGAAGAAATTAAAGAAGAAACTAAGATAAAACTCATAATAGACGATTAAGGGAAGAAAATCTAATGTTAAAATGATAAACTATTACAAAGTTACCCAAACCAGTAAAGAAAATGGCTATCTATTCTCAGGTGTTCTCAGCTTAACCTAAATTTAACAAAAAGAGCTATTTATACCCAACTAAAATTATTGGGCAAAATTGCCCCTGCGGAGATTC
Organism: Nicotiana tomentosiformis; assembly: GCF_000390325.3. Taxonomy (NCBI): domain Eukaryota; kingdom Viridiplantae; phylum Streptophyta; class Magnoliopsida; order Solanales; family Solanaceae; genus Nicotiana; species Nicotiana tomentosiformis. Next base: position 122,515,873 of record NC_090819.1, read on the forward strand.
TGCGGCCGCACAATTATGTGTGCGGTCCGCACTTTGACACTAGCTTGACAAGATGGATGTCATGACCCAAACCGATGGGCTGCGACGGTCACCCGGTACCTTACTCAACCGAGTACCAACGTAACGTATCTTTATTATTACATCATCATATACACGTAACATACGAGCCTAATAGGCTAACATGATCATTTATAAACTAAAAACATAGGCCGACAAGGCCATACAAGTACTCGTATATAATCTTTCACGTATACGACATCTGTCTACAAGCCTCTAAGAGTACATAAGTTTTATAAAGGTCAGGACAGGGCCCCGCCATACTAATCAGTACATGTTCTAATCATACTGACCACATAAGCAACTCCGGAACAAATAGAGTGCACCAACATCTTTCGCCGAGCTGATCGCCTACTTAGAGGACTCTCGACCTGTCTATCGAGACTTGCGGGCATGAAACGCAGCGTCCCCAGGCAAAAGGAATGTCAGTACAAATAATGTACCGAGTATGTAAGGAATGAAATTCAGTAAATAATAGACATGAGAGAAACATTGAGTAAAAGACTCGACATGTACGTCTGCATAGCACTGTGAATCATTTCATTTTTATAATGTCATGCATATGCGTATAAATGTCATATCATGCATTGGTATATACGTTCATAACATCATGAAGCCTCTAAGGGCATCCCATCATTTCATTTCGGCCACTGTGGGCAAATTATCAACGTATACCAGCTGATCAGGTGGTGGTGCGTATATAATGCCGTAACCTTTTCTCATACCCCATATACATATAATATACGCGTATATAATGCCATCTGGTCATGGGTCAATGTACATGTATAAATGCATAAGAAATACGTTAATAAGATTTTTTCGGAATGTCATAAAAATAATATGCCTGTCGGATAAATTTTATCAAATATGTATTTTTCTGAGACTCATGAACAGAAGATATAATAATAATTCACATGGAAAATCAAGAATATAGACACCCCTAATATTTCTATGAATAGAGTCATTTATGAAAATTGTGCATTTGCTCGTTTCGTATAGATCATGCCAAAAGGAAAGAAGGGATAACCTTAACATACCTGAACCGATTCTCTTGACAATCCCTCTAACACATGTCTTTTGCGACAACATGTAATGGCAGATCGAAGTAGGGGAAAATCCTTATGATATTCTTTGAGAAAGATTGCACCGTACTCCCTTAGAATCGCAAAATCTCACGCTATATAGTAAAAATGGTCCCTGTACGAAATATTTTGAAGCAATATGTTGCTATTGCAATCCATGAACTTTGCTGAAGCTTTTTGACGTGAAAATGTTACAGTTATACAATTCAAGAGCTTTGGGATTTTGACGTGAAATGTTAGAGTTATACAATTCAAGGATTGAAATCATGGAGAAGGTGTAGTATAAAATGATGATTAGGCACCAACCCCTCTTAATTGTGACATCTTGCAAATTTGAATTCAAGAGTCACTCAAGAATCATGTGTTGCTGCCACGTGGGGAAAGTTTAGGCTTATCCAACATTAGCCCCTTAATTCCTCAATTAGTTTGTTAATTCCCCATTAGTCAATAATTACCCAATTATCCACATAATTAGGAATTATCTCAATTTACTTAAAATACTACTTACTTTTAACACACTTTATACACCTTACTATCATGGTCATATGGTACCTTGTGTGGCACTAGTCCATGAATACGAGGTATTATACTTGGACCGTGTTTTATCCCCAAATTGCCAAACTTTGACGAAATTTATTTTTTTTGATTTGCTTACCCTCTCACCTTCACGAATTTACTCATCACTTGTTTAAAATAGCATAATACTTATAATCTCCAAATAATCGTGTCCTTGAACTGATATAAATTATCTTACGACAAATCCAACGTACAATACTACATGGTGTATCATCGTCGTAATTTAATACTGCTGAGTGTAATATCATCGTAATATAATACTGCGAGGCATAACATCATCGTAATATAATATTGCGGGGCATAACAATGGACTTCTGCGGCCGCATAATTCTGGGTTGCGGCTGCACTTCTTCAAATTCCGTGGTCCGCACATTTCAGAGTGCGGCCGCACTCTCGAATTTTAGCTTTGACATGCAAGACTTCTGCGGACCGCACAGTTCTGAGTGCGGCCGCACTTTTGATTCTGTGGCTGCACAATAATGGTGCGGTCCGCACTTCTTCATGACCCCAAAATCCATCTCTCTGAACCTCATCTTCTGCAGCCGCATAATAATTGTGCGGTCCGCACTTTGCATAGAATTGTTTTAAGAGGCTTCCTCATGTTCTGCGGCCGCACTCAATATTGTGCAGTCCGCATTTTGCCCTTTTAGCTTTGTTTTGGTCCTTGTCCAAAATTACTCCTTCTTGAGTTGATTTTCATCTCTTTGACTCATATTCCAACACTCCTGCAAGAAAGCACTTTTCATCAGTTTTCGAAAATACCTTTAAGCAATTTTGATCTAAAACGAAAGTAAAATAGTGCAAATAAGTAGTCAAAATCCCTACTTATCAATGCCTGAGTAAAATAAATAGCCTATTCTGTGACGCCTTTTCACAGTTGTTTGACTTGTAGGCCACATAGTGCAATAGTGCTTAAACTTTCTCAATTATATGTGTTTGCTTAACTTGAGATTTAACAGAACCGTCTTGATTGAGTCATGTGCAATGTGTGTGTGAGGAATTGTGGTCTTTTGTGCTATCTTGTGTAGTCTAAAACTTTCCCTGTGTGTTAATCGAAGCGAAGTTGTTATGTTGTGCTAATCTAGGAGATGACGTAGGCGTTTCTTGCTTGATCAAAGATATGCTTGTCACTTGAAGATAAAATTTTCTGTTGCTAGCCCCTTGAGCCTATAGACCTTTTCTTTGGCACCCACATTACAAGCCGTACCCCTATTTATTTTTCTTAATTTGATATTGTTGAACCTTTACCTCCTAATGCACTTAGTCGCCAAAAGAAGTAAGGTAGAGATTGGGGAGTAGCTTTCGAGTGGAACCATGGAATGGCCCTTAAGGTGCACCAAAGTCTAAAAAAAGGTCACTAGCCGATGAACCTTAATGTATGGAGTGTGTGTAGAAAAGAAAAGAGAAAAAAAAAAACAAAAATTTGGAAGAAAGAAAAAAAAATGATAGTCAAATAATGTAGAAAAATACACACCTCCTAATCTTACTAATTTGTGCTAGTGGGAGTATAGAAGTGCTTAATGGAAAAAAAGGGCTACGTTGTATATGGTTTGTGGCGAGAGAATTGGTTGAGAAAAATATGTGGTCGATTTGTGAGTGTAGTGTATTAAAGTACTTAGGAGGGTTAGTCACTATTCCTAAATGTATCTTGCCCGTCCCTTAACCTACATTACAACCGTAAAGTCCTAGTTGATCCTAGATTTGGCTAGCTTAGATTAGTAGAGATGTACACTACGGGCAAGCTTATGGTACGATCACGGGATGCACATGAATTCTTTGTGAGAGTGAGCGAATTTTGTTCAATTGTGTGATGTCCTTATTTTATATTCAAAAGAATACTTGAATGTGTGGACTATTCTATATTCACTCTTTTGTTTGTTGGTGAGGGAACATGATCTCATGAAGGATTGGTAATGTTATAAACTTCTCTTGTTGGACGAGTGCGTGAGTTGAGGGTCCTTAGTAGTAACGAGTCGGTTCTTTAGGTAGGGTGGTTACAGATAGGTTATTTGGATTGATTGAATTGAAATAATAGACTTGGGCATGTTTAAAACGGGAAGAATGTGAATTTTGTATGTTCATGCTTGATTGTCGGTGTCGATCATAGTCAAGGGTAGAGTGTAGGAAAAAGAATTGAAGTGCTCCTCTCTAGTTGAGATTTGTACATAGTTGGGGTATATTTGATAGTCCCATTGCTCGAGGACGAGCAAGAGTCTAAGTGTGGGGTGTTGATACTTAGCTTAAAGTATATATATTTATATGTATATAGCCTAATGTTTTACTTGTGTTTCATGGATTTCGAATGTAAAATGTATTGATTTATGTTAATTCGTGGTATTTTTATGTGTAGGAATTATCCGAAAGCAATAGGGGGCGAAAGGTGCAAGATTATAGCAAAAACGGAGGGAAAATGGGAAATGTTGAATTTCAGCGCCACAGGCAGCGCCCCACGCCACCTGTGGAACTGTTTACAGACTACTCAATTTACCAGCACCAGGTCCAGCGCCCCACGCTTCCCTGGGCGCTGGTGACGGGAATTTCTCCAACTTTACCCGGGACAAGGTTATTTCGGACCTAGACCTACCCAACGCATATGAAAGCAAGACTAAGCCTATTTTGAGAGGGGAGACGCCACTTTGAAGGAAAAATACACACGAGGAACATCCGGGAGCGAGGAGATTTGAGTTTTCTTCATCTTTTCTTAGTATTTTCATTTATTCAACACTTGTGGATTAGTTTTGATATTATTATGAGTGGTTGAAACCCATAGTTCTGGGGTTTTGATTTAGCCATGAATATTATTGTTTAATGTTGGCTTAACCTTAATTACAATTTACCAATATATGGTTGTTTCTTCAATTCTGTGATTAAGTGCTTAATTGTCTGGCCAGTAGTTATGTTCTATTTACTATCTATGCTATGCTTGGGAAAGCCATGTTTAGATTAAAAAAGAATTGAGGAGAGCATGATCTTAACTCTGGGGGGGAGGGGATTTGTGGTTAGGATAGGAATATACCTAGTCACCGTACTTACTTAAATATCGTAATCTTAATGCGTTATTAATAGATTGATTCCATAGGAATATAGGTGTTAATCTATTTTCAATAGGCGAGTAGTACTTCGGGATAAGGCTACGAGAACAATTGTTCGATTAATTAGAAACCATGAGTGAATTGTATGAAAGGGAGAGTTAACGAGAGCACAATAGGATTGGTGAATCGATCACAACCTTGGAATATTTATCTCTACTGAATACACAACAACTATTTTGCTGCTTGATAATTTAGTTACTAGTTAGAATTATAGCTGAGTATAATCATACTTTTGAGCTTTTGATTGACTCGACTGAATAACAATCTTGGTCAATTTAGTAGGTAGTTAATACAAGTATCTGTGGGTTTAACACTCAACTTATTATTTTCTTACTTGTACGACCGCGTATACTTGCGTGTGCGGTTGGGAGCAACAAGGTCTCTTCAGAGTGGGTGTCTCGATTATGGTACTTATGGGGTGCTTAAGAAGAAATACAATGGCTTGTGTGGTGAGCTTTGGGTAAGAATCGTGGTGTTCCGACAAGGAGAATTGTCAACTTGAGGGTAATTTGGAGGAACTCGGAGAATTAGGACAACTTGGTAATAGGTTGGACTAGCACCGTAATGGATATGATCGGTTCTTTATGTACTTATGATGAGGTGAGTCTCTACCGATGTCTACGTGGCAATACTCTTGGGTTGAGGCAAATATTTTCTACCGGCGTGAGGAACATATTGTGTATTGTGATTTCCTTCTAGATGGGAGCAAATGGAAGGTTTCTAACTAACCGGGTATGTATTTTGCTGGTCACTCAGAGTTGATTACAAGATTCTCGTACTTTTTGTATGATGGCCTAATAGAGGCAGTGTGTCCTATAGGATTGAGATTTGCATGTATAAGGTGACAGTTCAGTTTTGAAGGAATAATCGTGAATTCTTAGACACCATGGACGGTTTCAGATGACTAGATGAATTCTATTACTACTTGGTATTTCCTGAGATGGGTGCGCATTTCAGAAGGCGCACTGTGTTTTGACTTACGGATGTTTCATTGGTATTTCGGTGCTTACTTGGTTGATCGACTGCTAATATTCAAATTTTTTCTATGTGGCACGGAAGAATTATAGAAGTATTCCTCATGGGGTGATTATGTATGAGAGATGTGTTAATTATTCGAGCGTTGGAGTTGAGTTGGGATCAGCTATGGTGATTTGTGTGTTCTATGAATTTGGTATCTGGGAGTTCTCAGAAGCAGATTGTTTCGTAGTTGTGGACCGTGAACATGTGGCCGATGCTAGCCAGATGATAGTATGTGTTATGGTTAGGTCATTGTGGACTTTTGGGGGGTTAATTAACTATTTATGGGTGATCAGGGTGAATTTGAGGGCTCATTGGTAGGCTTAATGAGGATGTGTATTCTACACCGGGTCGGATTTGTTGACTCGGTACTGCTTTCGTGGGGGATGTGCTATTTGATTAGAATTGATTGTATTCGTATCTGGTATATTCTATGTGTTAGTCTGCTATGCTACGGAGGGTTATGATTTATCAGTTATATGCACATATGATGCGGTTCTGTTTGGGCCTTGCAGCGAAATTAGGGCGAGATGGATATTGGGATGTTGAATAATTGATTGTGCCTTGGTTATGCTCTTACCGAGCCGTGGTATATTGTGTTATTTTCTTCCCTGTGGTTATGGTCATGCACTTTGTATACTTGTTTAACTGCTCATGTACGATATGTTTGGACTGGAAGCCTGAGACTATACCGGGCTGATCATATTATTGGAATGTGAGTTGTCCATGCGGATCTAGGTATTGATACTATAGCACATGAGTTGTTCGTACATCACGTGAGTTGTCCGTGCGGTCGATGTTGATGTGGGCTCTAGGAGAGATGGTTACCGTTACTGTATCGGTGTTTGGATGGGTCACGCATTGCAGCAGAGTTGTGTTGGGATATTACTTTTTTGTTTATTCAGTGTCTTATTTTCCCTATATGGGATGAGTTAACGAAATTGTACTTTTGTTGTTATATCTATTATACTTTGGATAATCCTCGTACCTTGCTTTCCTTTTATTTTGCCGCATGGCTGAGTTATTGCTTGTTTGGTGTACGGAATGTGTTATGTGAGAATCCATGTGGTTCCGTGATGAGTTGTCAGTTGGGTTGCTTGTATTGGCTGAGATGAGGTTTCTAGACCTAAAATCTACACTATCATGTCAGAATGTTAGAATTGGGCAATGGCCCTTGACGGCCGGGAAAGCTTCTTGACTTGTTGGTATGATAAGTGGTTGTGAGATTCTGCATGTTTCTTCATTATCGGCAGTGTACGATGGTTTTGGAACGAGGTTTTGTTTGGTATGGTGTTTAATACTTGTACCAGGTTTGTTTTGAGTAGTTACTGTGATCAGGAATTGTGCTGCGAGTATGCGAGTTGTGTGGTATGTTACGTGATTTTATCTTGGGTTATGGTTAAGGCTTAATACAGCTTGTTCAGACTTATATAGTTTGTAGATACGAGATTCGGGTCTTGTAGAAAAATTTTGGATGTTAAAAATTGGGTTCCAAGGTTTATGGGCTAAGGTTGAATTAAGGATCTTCAGAAATGTTGTATGGTCAGGCCTATATGGAATAGGGTGACCTGGGATTACCCCCGGGTATATGCATAGTAAGGTTACACGGTGATTTGATGGCTTTGGAATGACCCTTGGCACGTTCGAGGACAAACGTATGTTTAAGTGAGGGAGAATGTAACGACCCGACCGGTCATTTTGAGCATTTGCATTCTGTTCTACTATTATGTGTCTTGATTAGCTCCGTATGACGTAATATGACGTGTGTGAATCGTCGATTTTCGTTTTTCAGGTTAAGCGGAATGAATTTGAGAGAAAGATTCTCAACTAGGAAGCTTTAAGTTGGAAGAGTTGACCAAATTTGACGTTTTAGTATTTGACTTCGGAAAGGAGTTTTGATGGTTCCGTTAAATCCGGATGGTGATTTTGAACTTGGGTGTATTGATAAGTGGGGATTTTGACTACTGATTAGCACCTTTTTTCTTTTGTTTTAGTCCGAAAGTATTGATTTACTTTTCCGAAACTAATGAAATTGTGCAAATTGCAGAAATATTGGAAGTTTGGTCTCCCATGATGAAATCCGGCTAAAAAAGGAGTGTTTCGAAGCACAAGGCATTAAATGGCACAGAGGCAAAGAAATGCGGTCCGCAAAAGGATTTATGTGGCCGCAGAAGCAATTACGGACCAGAGAATTCCATCTGCGGCCTCAACTCAAGCTAAAGAACCCAACAGGATTTTGACAAATGTGCGGACCGCACATGAATTGTGCGGCCGCAGAACTGGGTTTGTACTGACAAATAGTTCCAATTTCAGAGAGTGTGCAGAAGACCAAGTCCTGACACCTTACTGACGTGCGGACCGCACAAGAATTGTGCGGCCGTAGAAGTTGCTTCGCAGCCGCAATCCAAAAATGTGCGGTTGCAGAATCCCATCTCCTGCCAACCGAAGAAATCTACAGTCCGCACATGGAATTGTGCGGCCGCAGAACCTCCTGAGGGGCATTTTTGTCAGTGAATTTTGGCCCACTATAAATAGACGAGTTTCACAATTTTAGGTAAAGTTTCGAAGTAGAAAGTTGATGTAGCAGTTACCTTTTGCCATTTTAGGAAGTTTGTGATTATTTTAGTGCTTAAACATTATATTTTATCATTTTTATCTTTGATTATGAGTTTAATTAGCTTTCCTTCTTTATTTTCTTCAATACCTACTATGAGTAGCTAGATTTTTACTAGCGTTGTGACCCAACCCTAGTGTGTAAACCTTATGGGTATTTAATTTAATGCCTATTTATGATTGAGTGTTGATTATTTAGCCTAAATCATGCTTCAATTTTAGAATTAATGGTTGCAAACATTGATTCATGCCTTTTTGACTTAGTCACTACTTGAGAAAAGAGGGACCTAGTGTAGCATAACTTGGCTAACAAAGAATTGGATTAATTGAGAGATCGATTAGCCTAATTAAAGGGTTTAAACTAGAGATAGTAAGAACCCGACTTGAGCTCATATCAACTATTTTGTTTGATACACATTTGGACTTGAGAAAGCCAAATTGGGCAAAATCACTCTTTGACCGAGAGGTATTGAGTGGGTAACGTAGAGTTGAGAGCTATAATACAACCCAATCAACGAAATAAAGATTAACGTATTTAACCCATTAGGCGAACACCTTGGTCATGGTCACATCCTTAGGCTTTTAAACTATTTGGAAAAATACCAAAAACAATCATTTATAGTTTATTTTCCTTAGCTCACAATTGTTAGAGTAATAGTAGAAGTAGAAATCAATACTCTTTGTGAAAGTGCAAATTTAGTTAATCCATTCGCTTTCTTCAAATATATACTCCTAACTCCCCTTATAACTCTCTGTGGATTCGACCCCGACTCATAGTTGGGTAATTTATATTGCATACGACCGTATCATATCTCTTATCGAGGTGTGTTGTGGACATCATCAATTTTTTAGCGCCGTTGCCGGGGAGCTAAAACGGCGTTAGCTATATATTTGGGTTTGTTTTAGGAACATCTTATTTTCCTTCCGTATTACTAACTTGTGTGAAATAATTTTAGGTACAACCATAGCGGCAAACAATGATCTAGGAAATATGCCTTTGGGGATGTGGACGTCGAGGATGAGCAAGTTGAGGAGGTACCTCTTGAACCTCAAGCCAACCGAAGAGGCTGGGCACCTCATGACAATGTTTCCGCTCCACTCCCACCTCCACCACGAGGGGCTGCACACCCGGTGTTACCCAATGAAGGATATGATAGTGCAATAGTCCCTCCCCGTATTAGGGCGGGCAACTTCCAAATCACCAACGCGATGCTCACTTTGCTTGAGCAACTGGGTTTCTTCACCGGTGCTCCAACACAAAATGCGTACAAACATTTGAAGGGGTTTGTGGATACTTGTGGGGGGAGCAAACAAATGAATGTCTCTGAGGATGCATTAAGGCTAAGACTTTTTCCCTTCTCTCTACGGGGGAAGCTTTAGATTGGTTGGAACGATTGTCAAACCATTCAATTCACACTTGGGATGAGTTGGCGGAGAAGTTCATTTCTAAGTTTTTCTCTCCTGGGCACATGGCTACGCTTCGTGATGAGATTTTGGCATTCAAGCAAGAACCGAATGAACCACTACACGAGATATGGGAACGCTATAGAAATATGGTCAAGGAATGTCCTAACAATGATATGACGGAAAACATGATTCATCAAACCTTCTATTATGGGATTAACACAACCAACCAATGTGTAATGAATCAACTTGCTGGTGAGAACTTCATGACTATGTCTTATGCGGAGGCGTGTGAGATTTTGGATGAGATAGTGGAAATGTGATTGGCTTGGTAATCCCGGGCCAATGTTCCACAAGGTGATCCAAACGTGATCCACCTTCACAAAGATTTGCAAGACCATGGGCAAGCCATTGCCGAATTGACAACCACCATGACGCAACTAGCAAAGGCCTAATTGAATCAAGTGCAAAATCTCAAGCAAGTCAATGCCATGGAGGGAGTGAACATGATGGTGAACAAGAGGAGGACCAAGGGTCCACAAGTGCAAATAAAGTGGAGAACTATGTGTAGTTTTGAGCAAGATGATTCCTATAATGAACACGAAGAGGATGTGAAATATATGAACAATTTTCAAGGGAAAAGAAATAATTTCCAAGGCCAAATCCAACAACAATGGTGACCTCAAAACAATCAAGGCAATTGGAATTCTAACAATCAATGCAATTGGAGCGGAAACAACAATCAAGGAAATTGGCATAACAATAACAATCAAGGAAATTGGAGTAGAAATAACCAAGGAAACTAGGGGGGGGGTATCAATCAAGGCGTATGGAACAATAATCAAGGCAACCGGGGGTCGGGTTTTCAAAGGCCCCCGATGTATCAACAACCGAGCAACCCGCCTCCTTATCCGTCCCATGGTTGAAGTTCTTCAAACAATGAGATGGGGCATATTGAAAATATGTTCAAGCAAATGATGGAAAAGAATGCCGATTCGGATGCCCAACTTGCCTCATATGACACATCAATCCGCAACTTAGATGTTCATATGGGGCAAATCTCTCAAGCTCTAAATTCTCGTCCTAAGGGGGCACTACCAAGTGACACGGTAGTAAACCCAAAAGGTGTAAACAACACGGGATATGCCATGGCCATTACCACAAGAAGTGAAAAAGGTGGGAATGCACTCACCTCAAGTCAAAGGAAACTTGTTGATGATTATCAAATGGTGCAAGAAGAGGAAATCCCGAATAATGTGGTGCAACCTAATGATAAAGTTTGGATTGATATTAATGATAGTGTGGAAGAGACTCAAGAGGAAGTGAACCCGTCTAGGGAACACATTATTGACATACCAGAGCCTGTAGTGCAAAAAGCTAAGGCACCATTGCCTAAGCCTCCACTTCCATACCTTCAAAGACTTTCCAAGCAAAATGGTGAGAATCAATTCAAGAAGTTCATTCAAATGATGAAGAGTCTCTCAATTAATGTGCCATTAGTTGAAGCTTTGGAACAAATGCCTGGTTATGCAAAGTTTATGAAGGATCTTGTGACAAAGAAGTGGTTAATGAATTTTGAAACCATCAAAGTCACTCATTAAGTGAGTGCAATTGTGCATTCAATGGCTCCTAAGTTGGAGGATCTCAGTGCTTTCACGATTCCGTGTATAATTGGGAGTGCCGAGTTTGCTAAAGCTCTTTGTGATCTTGGGGCAAGTATCAATTTAATGCCCTTTTTGATTTTCAAGGCTTTGGGAATTGGGTAACCAAGACCCACCTCTATGAGATTGCAAATGGCCGATCGTACCATGAAGAGGCCTTTGGGTAAGACTGAAGATGTCTTGGTTTGTGTTGATAAATTTATTCTTCCGGCGGATTTTGTTATTCTAGATTGCGAGGTTGATTATGAAGTGTTGATTATTCTTGGAAGACCTTTCCTTGCTACGGGGAAGGCTCTTTGTGATGTTGAAGCCAGAGAACTTACCTTCCGGGTCGGTGATGAAAAAGTGGTATTCCATTTGTGTAAGTCCATGCGGCAACCAAAGAGCAATGAGGTGTGTTCTTTTGTGGACTTGGTCACCGATGCTATTGTTGATGAAACAAGTTCTACAATCAATGTTGGTGATATGTTGGAGGCCGCCTTGCTCAACTTTGATGATGACGAGATGGATGACTTCATGGAATATGTGAACTCTCTGCAAGGAATGGGGTCATACAACTACGCACCCCGAAAATTGTCCTTAGATCTTGAAAATAGGACAACTCCTCCTACAAAGCCTTCTAATGAAGAGCCTCCTACCTTGGAGTTGAAGCCATTGCCTCCACATCTTGGGTATAAATTTCTTGGTCCATGTTCTACTTTACCGGTTATTCTTTCTTCTTGTTTGACTAACGTGCATGAAGATTTCACATTGGCGGTGCTATAAAAGAGGAAGAAAGCTATTGGGTGGACCTTGGCGGATATTCGGGGGATAAGCCCGGCCTTTTGCATGCATAAGATCAAGTTGGAGGATGGCACCAAACCATCCATTGAACATCAAAGGATACTCAATGAGGCTATGCAAGAAGTTGTCAATAAGGAGATTATCAATTGGTTGGATGCCGGGGTTGTCTAGCCCATCTCCGATAGTTCGTGGACTTCTCTGGTTCAATGTGTACCAAAGAAGGGGAGCATGACGGTGGTCACCAATGAAAAGAATTAGTTGATTCCTATAAGAAGGGTGATTGGTTGGAGGGTGTGTATGGACTATCGCAAGCTCAACAAAGTCACAAGGAAAGATCACTTTCTACTTCCTTTCTTAGATCAAATGCTCGATAGATTGGCCGGCCATGCTTTCTTGATGGGTATTCTGGCTACAATCAAATTCTTATTGCTCTGGAAGATAAATAGAAAACAACCTATACATGTCCCTATGGTACTTTTTCTTTCAAGTGGATGCCATTTGGTTTGTGTAATGCACCGGCGACTTGTCAAAGGTGTATGATGGCTATTTTCAAGGACATGGTGGAGGAGTACCTTAAAGTTTTCATGGATGACTTCTCGGCGGTTGGAGACTCTTTTGATGATTGTCTTGAAAATCTGGACAAAGTGTTGGCTAGATGTGAAGAAACCAATTTGGTGCTCAATTGGGAGAAATGCCATTTCATGGTTGAGGAAGGCATTGTCCTTGGCCATAAAATCTCAAAGAATAAAATTGAAGTTGACAAGGCAAAGATTGAGGTAATTTTTAAACTTCCACCTCCAACTTCGGTGAAGGGTGTGCGAAGTTTCTTAGGCCACACGGGTTTTTACCGGCACTTCATCAAAGATTTCTCTAAGGTGGTGAACCTGTTGTGCAAGCTTCTTGAGAAGGATGCCAAGTTTAACTTCAATGATGATTGCATGCGAGCTTTTGAATTATTGAAGCTCAAGTTGACAACTACTCCCATCATCACTGCTCCAAATTAGAGTGTACCTTTTGAACTCATGTGTGATGCAAGTGACGTAGCGGTGGGGGCTATTTTGGGGCAACACATCAACAATATTTTTCACCCGGTCTACTATTCTAGTAAGTAGGGGTGGGCGTTCGGTACTTTGGTATGGTATTTATAAATTAATATTCGGTACTTTGGTATTCGATACATCAATTGTGCATACCAAATATCGTAGCAAAGTAGTTCGGTACGGTTCAGTATTTTCTTATTTGGTTCGGTACGATTCGGTACGGTTTCGGTTTCACACCTGTTGTATGAGAACTTGTAGGGATGTTTTGTCATTACACTACTAGAATCTAAGATAAGTAACCTGCAACACATGTTGTTTACACAAACTGTGAATATTCACTTCCCTGCACATTGAGGAGTTTGCGCGTTAGTTCAAAAGCCATATAAACTGTTTCATGTTGGTCATCTCAACAGATTATTCCATGTAAATGTCAAGACTACAAACATATTACAAAAAGTTGATCAATAATTATTTCCAATAACATCACTGGCTGCATTTTATGAGCCTAAAACAAATATTACAATGGAAAGAAGAATTTGAAGGTGGGATTTAAAATTTAGCAAACAAAACAAACTTCCCTGCTGCTTCTTTTTTGCTATACAAACTGCATGATATAACAGATTGACCAAAATCTCCCATGCAGCTTCTTTTTTGTACAGTTCAATCACACAACAACAGTATAAACCATATGCATAAACCATAGAACTCCCACTTATATAAACAATATAATGAACAAGACCAATTAAAAACAAATAGAACACTTGGTACAAAAACAAAACCAATTAAGAACAGAAAACATAACACTTAACCAGTTAACCCAATTAGTTTTACCATACAGAAAAACAGAACACTTAAGTCTAAACACAGTCCAAGACTCCAAGTCGACTCCTTTGTTAGACTGTTATAGTGCAACAACAATGCAAAATACCACAAGGCAACAACAACAAGGCAGTCTAATAAAAGACAAAATAATATAGATTGTCTCAATTCACTAAATTCAACTTAAATAAGAATTTTTGGAAGACGTTCATGACAAGCCCTGACATGCTTCCTTAAACCATATGTGCCATCCCTCTTTGGATGAACATTGAAGACTCGACCACAGTGCTTGCACTCTACTTTGCAAACTTCTTCGTTATCTTCTACCACCTCAAAGTGTTCCCAAACATGTGAGCGCACTTTAGTAGCACGGGGCATGATTGAACTTGAACCTAACAAAACATAAAATAAAATCATAAGTTAGAATATAATTTTTTGATGATAAAAGAACAAAACTACAAAAGTATATCATTATCACCAAACAAATAGAGTATTTAACTTACCACTCAAGTTGCAACTATACATCAACAATGCTAGTAGTGCTTCCATTATTTTCTATATCTAAAGATAATTCGACCAAATATGTCATACAACATAAACAAGTGTAATATATTATTTTGAACTAAAATACACTCAAAATATTAAAGCTTACCAAGTTCGAGTTACTCAAGATACTCCCACTCTTCTTCAACACTAATAGGATTCTTCTCTTCTCTAAGCCAATCTTGAACACAAACAAGAGCTTGCATACATTTAGGAGTCAATGAACTCCTAAATGAATCAAGAATACGGCCACCGGTGCTAAATGCACATTCCGATGCCATACTAGAAATTAGAATGGCCAACACATCACGAGCCATCTCTGAAAGAATAGGAAATCTAGGAGCATGTGTTTTCCACCAACTTAAGATATCAAATTCTTCACTAAAAGGCTCTTGTTTTGCACTAATGTATTTATCCAACTCCGATTTAGCAACCCCACCTCCATTGTCTTCCTTTTGTTTCTTCAAGTGAAGCTATGTCCTTATTAATGATGCAGTTATAACACTCCCACTAGATATATTAGATGTGTTATCAAATGAAGTAGATCTAGATGGAGATTGAGGACAAACTCCTGTTGAATACTTTTTTAGATACTCTTCAAATAAAGAATTTATATAAGCATACACCTTACCATTTATTTTCTTCCCCTTTTCCTTCCCAAAAAGTTCATCAAGTGCAAGTCTAACATATTCAAACTTGTTACGTGGATCCAAGACGGAAGCAATAAAAATGATTTTATTCATCTTTTCAGGCTCACCCCAATACTTCTAAACTTTTCTTGCATACGCTCAGCCATTTTTCTCAAATGATCATCCTCACTAATTAAACACATTTTTAAATGACAATAAAGTTCAGATACATCGACAAAATAAGCATTACAAGTGACATAACGCGAACTTGAAACTTTTTTTGTGAGCTCATGAAATTTTCCAAGAAACTTTATCACATTCCTCACATTCACCCAATCATCAGATTCAAGAGGACCTGTACTACTACCGTCTTCACAAAGATGAGAACAAAGATAAGCAGAAAATCCATCATAAAAAAGATGAAACTTGTGAAAGGCCTTTTTAAAATTTTGTGCCGTATCCAACATCAAATAAGTGGAATTCCACCTAGTAGGAACATCCAAATACAATATTTTGGTACATTCTAACTTGACATATGCACAACACTATTTAAACTTTAAGGTCTTTGCAGGTGACGATCTCACGTACCTCACAGTATTTCTAACACATGTGACAGAAGCATCAATTTTTTTCAAACCATCTTGCACAATTAGATTAAGTATATGAGCCATGCATCTCACATGAAGATTTTTACCACTCATCATATTAGTTTTTCATATATCTAACTTTTTAGACAATTCTTTGACTGTGACATCATTTGACGAAGCATTGTCCACGGTAACAGTGAACACCTTGTCTAATTTCCATTCAAGCAAATAATTATAAATTACTTTAGCCATCTCTTCACCCTTATGACTAGTGATAGGACAAAAATTTAGTATTCTTTTATGCAACTTTCAATCTCTATCAATGAAGTGAGCTGTCAAACACATTGCAATGAAGTCCATGTGTTTGTTGTGAGGCAAATATTTGGTTGTGCTTCTCTAAAAGACCTTCTTAGTTTTTGCTTCAATTCACCATAAACTTCATAACAATCCCTTGTTATTGTTCTACGAGAAGAAGAAGAAATAGTGGTTGAGTTATTATCATAAACTTCATAAAGCACAAAACTAAATGGTAGTTTATCAATAACTATCATCTCAATTAAAGCCCTCCTAATCACTTCTTGATCGAATTTTCAAAGCGATCCTCCATCATTTTGGCAAGATTGAAAGTTTATCCTTGTCTGAGTATTATCTTTATCAATGTTAGGTGGGTATTCTTTGCATCTATTCAAATGACTTCTCAATCCTGTTGTTCCATTCTTAGATGAATTAGCAGCATAAGCTTGCTTACAATATTTACACCTTGCTTTACTGACCCCATTTTCTTGAAATTTATCAAAATATTTTCAAACTTCAGATCTAGGTTCTATGGCTTTTCTTTTCTTAGAATCTTGAGTATCAATTGTGTTGGCATTGCTATCATCAGTAATAGGTAAGCTTTCAGTTGAACCAACATCACTTACTCTACTTTCATCCGCCATCTATACAAAATTAAAATAAATATAAACACAAATTGTTAAAACCAAAACACTAAATAGAACACTACAAGCAAAACACTACAAGGGCGAATGGTCGTGTAATGAGCAGAGAACAACCTAGTACAAGAGGAGATCACACACCATAAGGAAAAACTATTTGGAGTAAATGACCAAATTGAATCTATGACATTCCTTTTATAGTGACAACTCATTCAGTAAGCTTTAAAGGAGAAGGGAAAAAGTCATAAAATATAAACTTGGCATTATCATTGACATACTTGAAAGCAAATGTCAAACAAGAAGATAGAAACAGAGTGCCAATGAATGATTTTTGTCCTTCACAATGACTATTTCTAGACAGTTTAACATCCTAATCAGGAAAATTCTAATTTGATTGCCAATTCCAGTTTAATCAATGACATGTATCAATACATACCAAGGTTGTAAGCAACAAGAACAAAGAAATTGAAACAAATGGCTCAGTTAAAAAGCAACTTAACTTAGAAATGTGATTATAGCTTGCATGAATGAAGATCAACAATGAAGAGTGGAGAAGTTATGAACCAGAATGAAGATCAACAATGAGAAAACAAGCAATCACCAAGGAGAGGAGTCGTCATCACCAAGGTCGTGAAGCTATTGAAGTCGTGAGTAGTAACTCGTGAATCCGCAGCAACCAAGCAAACTAGCAAAGTTGAAAATTTTGACCTAGGTTAGAAAATAGAAAGGGAAAGGGTTTTTTAGATACTGCCCACAGGCGTAGCTTTTCCTTTTCTTGTCTGCCTCTAAGCCTAAGGGATTAGGGAATTAGGGGTTTTGACTTTTGGGGTGTGGGCTTAAGGTTATTGGGCTAAAAAATAAAAATAAAGTTGGGCTTGGATTAAAATATTTCGGTATTTCGGTATACCAAAATAATAAAATATCAAAAACACAATACCGTATACCGTACCGAACTACCAAAATACAGTAATTTCTGAACCAAAATAAACCGAAATACCAAAGAAACTGAAATACTGAAAAAATCGAAATCGAAATATCAAATTAATTCGGTTCGGTTTGGAATTCGATTTTTCAGATTTTATGCCCACCCCTACTAGTAAGACCATCAATAGTGCCCAAATAAATTATACCGTTACGGATAAAGATCTCCTTGCCATAGTGTTTGCAATTGAGAAGTTCCGCCCGTACTTGATGGGTGCAAAAGTCATTGTCCACACAGATCATGCGGCGCTTCGTTATCTTATGAGCAAAAAGGACTCCAAAGCTCGGTTGATGAGATGGGTGCTATTGTATCAAGAGTTTGATATTGACATCCAAGATAGAAAAGATAGTGAAAACCAAGTGGCGGACCACTTTTCTCATTTGGAGGAGGAGGGGAGGCCGCATGATGGCCTTGAAATCAATGACTCTTTCCTCGATGAGCAACTTTTGGCAATTTAAATGAAATAGGTGCCGTGGTTTGCGGATCTAGCAAATTTTCTTATGTGCGGAATCATTCTGGATGAGTTCTCTTCAAGACAAAGGAAGAAGCTCAAATGGGATTGTCAAGATTATTATTGGGATGAACCATACCTTTTTCGGATTTGTACAGATGGGGTGATTAGAAGATGTGTACTGGAAGAAGATCAAGGTAAAATTCTTTGGGCTTGTCATTCTTTTCCATATGGTGGTCATCATGGTGAAGCAAGAACGAAGGCCAAATTGCTTAGTTGCAGTTTCTATTGGCCTACTCTTTACAAGGATGAAAGTGAGTTAGTGAAAAGATGTGATGAATGCCAACGGGCCGGTGGGATCTCAAAGTAGAATGAAATTCCTCTCACAACCATTTTTGAGATTGATATTTTCGATGTGTGGGGTATTGACTTCATGGGCCCTTTTGTGAGCTCTTGTGGGAACACCTACATCTTGGTCGTGGTGGATTATATGTCCAAATGGGTTGAGGCTATTGCTTTACCCAACAATGAGGTGAAAAGTGTGGTGGCTTTCTTGAAGAAGAATATTTTTACAAGGTTTGGTACTCCGCGTGCAATTATAAGCGATGTGGGGTCACATTTTTGCAACAAAACTTTCGACACTTTACTTGGCAAGTATAGTGTTACTCACAAAGTTACGACCCCCTATCATCCACAAGATAGCGGGAAAGTGGAAGTCTCCAATCGGGAAATAAAGAGTATCTTCTCCAAAATGGTGAATGCTAATCGGACGGATTGGTCTAAGAAGCTTGATGATGCATTATGGGCTTATTGGACGGCTTACAAAATACCTATCTGAATGTTGCCATACCGGTTGGTGTTCGGGAAAGCTTGTCATCTTCTGGTGGAGCTAGAGAACAAGGCGATGTGGGCTCTAAAGAAGTTGAATCTTGAATGGATGTAGCCGCTAACTTGAGGGTTGCACATTTGAATGAATTGGATGAGTTCCGGTACCATGCTTATGCAAGCTCACCCTTATATAAATAAAAGATGAAATATCTTCATGACAAATACATTTGGAACATAGAGTTCAAGGTGGGAGATCTGGTATTATTGTTTAACTCAAGGTTGAGGATGTTTCCCGGGAAGCTAAAATCTAAATGGAGTGGTCCTTTTGAAATTATGGGTGTGACACCTTTTGGTGCATTAGACTTGAAGAATAAAAATGATGAAGTATTCCGAGTCAATGGTCACCAAGTGAAGCACTACTTGGGAAAAGATGGAGATAGCCACGTCGTGGCAGTCATTCATTTCACTTGAGGGTATTTCGCGTCGTGCCGCGACGTTAAATCAGGCACTTCTTGGGAGGCAACCCATGTTTCTTTTCCTTTTTATTTTTTAGTTAGGTGTTATATTTTGTTCTAACCTGATTTGATGTGTTCTACAGGGGTGAGTGTGACTTACAGGAATTGTGGACGAAATTATGGCTAATGTTCTAAGGAATGCAGACCGCATTTTAATTGTGAGAACCGCACATTTCTTGGTGCTATAGCAAAAGAGCATTGCGGCCGCACAATTAGCTTGCGGACTGCACAATTGAGATGTTGAAAATACCAACTCTCTGAATTTTTTGCCTGTCAGTGTGAAGGTCGATCTGCGACCGCACATGAAATCTACGGCCGCACATGAAAATGTGCGGACTGCAGATGAAAAACTGAGATGAGGTCCCCACGTAATAGAGTGCGGACCGCACAAGAAAATGTGTGGTCGCACTCGTCCTTCTTTCCCTTAGCAAACAATTGGTATAAATAGAGGAACATGGCCATTGTTACGCTTTTCACTCTCTGAACAAAAAAACATGTGCTATGTTGAACACAGCTACTTTGATCGTTCACTCATTACACTCACTTCATCTGGTATGCTTCAATTTCACGTTACTTTTTGTTTTAGTTTAATTTGTAGATTTTTAGTTCTTTTTAGGCCATTTGTCATTAGGGTTCAATTATGTGTCCATGTGGGGTAAATCTGAACTGGGTTAACTTGGTACATGCTCGATGGGGACTGGGTTAGTATAATTCACTATTTTAAAAAGGTTTCCATGTGTAATTGTGCATGAAATTGAAAAACCTAAATAGAAAAGTTTGATATGTACGTAAATTTTGAAATCTGCAGCAGCACTTGAACTTGTGCGGTCCGCAGATGTCAAATTTAGGGCAACTTAGTGAAGAAGGGATCTGCGGCCACAAGATAAAATGTGCGGACCACAGAATTCCCATCGCGGCCGTAGAACAACACATTTACTGTCATCAGAGAGTCCTTACTTTGAGACTCCAATGTGCGGCCGCAAGTTTAATTGTGCAGACCGCAGAAATCCTGTTACGACCGCACATTAGCCAATTCTCTGTCATCAGAGAGTTGGCATTTTTGGGCTTCAGAGGTGCGTACGCAAGTCAAATTGTGCGGACCGCACTTCACTTCTGCGGCCACACAACAAAAATGTATGGTCCGCAAGTCCCCATCTGTGGCCGCAAATGAAATTGTGCGGACTGCAAATCACTTTCCCTGCAAGCATGATCTAGCTGTACACCCTCACTGTGTCCTCTGGTTTATACTTTACTTGCATGTCTCCTATGTATGTTTGAACATTGAATTGCAACTAACAATCACCTTTGCTTGATACAGACAATGGTTCGATCCAGAGGATGAGGCCACACTTCAAAAGGGAGAGGTGAACCTTTTCGGGGTCGAGGCAGAAGTTACTTACCCCTTGGCCATCAAAAGACAATAAAAAAGAAAGCACCAGCAGGCAGAGGGAGAGGTGCAGACCTCTCCGAGACCACCTCATATGTCCCGTCTAGGGAAGTGTCAGAGGGCAACTCAGCCTCTGTTCAGGAGTAGCCGACCATACAGTCGAGGCCGCAAGGGAGATACCAGCTTAGGGACGAGCTGTCCTCATCTCATAGCACTTCCAAGGGATCGGAGAGTGCTAGTCAGGCTTCCGATCCATCGACTACACCAGTCCCTAAGGCACAGGATACACCAGTTCATGATATCCCCGATGATGGCAGATGGGGAGATGCTATAACTGCCGGCCTTGAAAGATCAAAGAAGAAAGAGGTTTGGGAGGACCACTTTATCAGCATGGCTGCCTTCACCAGCTTCCGTATGTGGTGGCCAGTGAGGTCGCTAACTCTTGAGCGACAGTTTCTGTTGAAGGATTTGGAGAGGTACAATACAGCCATTTTGAGACATTTCAGGGCATGCAAGGGGTGGATGTGGTTCACCCAGAATGTAGTGGATGCAAAAGAATACCTTGTCCACGAATTCTATGCCAATGTGGCTCACATAAAGAAAAGGATGATGGTGACCAAAGTACGCAACCTCAAGGTGAGGTTTGATCAGCAAACGCTAAACGCGTACTTGGGATTTAAAGATGTTGAGCCGGAGGAGTATTTGGAGAAGTGTGCACTGGGGGAGGAAGTCCTACCTTGGTTAGGAGAGATTCTAGCACCACCAGGGCCACCACCACCATGGATTACTGCTAGAGTTCCTATTAAGCGGAACACTTTGAGTTTTGAGGTAAAGGGGTGGCAGACATTTGTGTGCAGCAGGTTGGATCCGTGCCAGAATGAAACTCACCTTCCTATTCCTCGTGCAGTTCGTGTGGCATCTATTATGGTCGGGTGCCCAATCAATGTGGGTGTTGTGATGTCGACCAACATCTCAGTGATCGCACGGCAAGATGAATCATCCTACCTGTATCCCAACATTATTACAGAATATCTCACGGATGCAAAGGTAGAGCCGAGGGATTATGACAAAAAGGTGAAGCCGAAGAAGCCTTTACCTGGTACTCACTGTTGGATGCGAGCAACCCGAAGAAGAAAGTTCAGTCTCCTACCACCACAGGTCAGTCTGATGAGCCAGCCTTGGTAGTTTCTAAGATAGTTGATGTTCCATCCACTTCGACTGAGCCTTCCTCCAGTGCCCCAGCTATGCCTCTGCCATCATCCAGAACCCCTACTACAGCTCATGCCACAACTCCAACCTCAGCTCTGAAGCCAGTGCCCATGCCTACTGTCCCACTATTTGTGCTACGAGTCTCCCAGACACTAGCGAGTCTCAACAACTGGTTGCAGACATCTACTACAAAGTTGTCTCACTTATCCAGTACTGTTGCAGCGCAGTCCACTTCTCAGGCACCTAAGGTTCCCTGGACCATTGATGAGACACTAAAGAAGATTTTGGAGAACTAGAAGACAATTATGAGCACCTTCGTATAACACGGGTCAGTGATTGAAGAGTTGGGAAAGAAAGTCAAGGAGATGAGGAAGTTCCAAGCCAGCAAGAAGTCAGTGGATAAGCTCCAGATAGAGGTGCATATAATTTCTACAGCCGAAGACCTTCACTTTGACATGCTACTTGACCCACACCAGTCTGCCCTAGATCCTTCAGCCCCATCTGCACCGGTAGCACCAGCTGGCCAGTCTGAAGAGCCAGACCTTGCTGCCGACATTGCTGAGACAGTGCATGAGATGTTCGCCAACCCAGCCACACCTAGAGTCGAGGATGATGAGATCCAGTTAGCTGATCCGGAGGGCGATGACATTGATGGGGACATAGAGATGTCCAAGGAGCCATAGGGAGTTTTCTTCACCCTTTCCTCTTTTACTCTTATTTTGCTAAGCATTGGGGACAATGCTTACTTTTATTCAGGTGGGTGGAGTTTATTTAACATATTTGGTACACTTTGATACATTTGGCCTGTAATAATTTGATGATACTTTTTCTTTTTCTTATTTGTATTTATCTATCTTCTCTCTCTCTCACTATGTATATTCATTCTATCTTTAGTAGTTTTGCTCATTAGCTTCTTTATCTTTGTTTTTACTTATTAGCTTCTTTATCTTTTCCATATTAGCTTTTGTTTTGTTAAGTAGCTTCTTTTTATGCTTTAGTAGATAACAAATCTTTGGTTTTCTTAACACCACAGTTCTTTCTAAAGTAGTTGTTGTGTGAACCGGGTGACTCGTCCCAACGATGGATGGCGTGACAACCTTCTTAAAGGAATGAGTCTGTTTCTGTGTTTAGGTAATAATAGTAGTAGTAATAAATAAAAATACCTAATTAAGTCATGCTCGAAGATTCAACCATTCTTCAATTGGTACCAACACACTTAACTACGCGCTTATGATTAAAGACAAGGTTTTTGAAAGAAATAGCTCTAGTTAGTGACTTTATGACTCTTGAGTTGACTTTAGCAATCATTGAGTGGTTTAATTGGACCATAGTGATCTTTAAAATTGAATGTGTTCATTGTGGGCCCTCAACTCTATCTTCTATTACAATCTAGTAGCGTGAGAGGTGAGATGAATTGTTACTAGTCCAAGTATCTGTGCGAAGGGTCTAGAACTTACTGCGAATATGTTTCAAGGTGAAATCCTAAGTTTTGCTTGGTTTGAGAATTAATTGTAGGCTCTCCTTGGTCCGTTTGAGTGTTCTATTGCCAACCAATGTCGTTATCCCTAGTCAACCTCTTTGAGCCTCTAGCCTTTCTCATTTCATAACCATGTGACAAGCAGTTACCCGCTTTGTCGTGACCCTCTCTTGGCACCCGGACTTTCTTTAACACTCTTGTGAAACAAATGGCTTAAAACGTAAGTTTGGGGGAGAGATGAGGAATTTGAAAAAAGGTATAAAGGCACAAAAAGAGCAAAGAAATGATATCTATGAAAAGAGAAGGCAAGAAAAGAAAAGAACAAAAAGAGAAATGCAAAATGTGAATAAGTGGAAGGGTTGATGGATTCAAAAAAGAGGTAATGATCCCAAACATTGAGAAATTAAAAAGGGAGAGAAAGAATGAAATGATAAAAAAAGAGTGATGTTAAGTCTTTCTAGTCCCCAATGAAAAGAAAGTGCCTCTAAGAATTGGCAATTGTGAGCCGAGAAATGAAAGTGTGGAGTGCTTAAGGAAAGGTGTAACCACTTACCCATATGGTATCCTACCCTAACCCCAAAGCCTTTATTACATCCCGAAAGAAGTCCTACTTGATTTCAAACCGAGTGAGCTTACATTAGTGGAGATCTACATGAGGGGCAAGCCTATGGTACTTGAAGCCGTACTTGTGACATTCTCTTATGAGAGATGAGTGAGCCTTTCATGAATTTTCGGATTGAGTGCTAATTTCTTAAGTGAGCTTGGCAAATGAAAAGTAGAGGAGGAAGAGTTCTGAGTCCACCATGGCTTACATGATAGAACAAGAGTCCTTGATGAGTAATATCAATTCTTGAAGCTCAAATATCACATTAGAACTATATATGCATGAATATTTGACTTGTCGCCTTGTTGATAATACATGAGTAGTATGGGTAATTGTTGGTCCCAACTGATGTGTGAATGGCTCACCTTTGGCTCGCTGAAATGACCATTAAATTTAGGAGGTGGGAACTAATTTATTTTCTTGAGGACAAGCAAAGACTTAAGTTTGGAGGAGTTCATAAGTGGAGATTTTGACTACTTATTAGTACCTTTTTGCTTTTATTTTAGTCCAAAAGTATTGATTTACGTTCCCGAAACTAATGAAATTGTGCAAATTGTAGTAATGTTGGAAGTTTGGTCTCCCATGATGAAATCCTACTCAAAAAGGAGTGTTTCGAAGCACATGGCATTAAAGGGCACAGAGGCAAAGAAGTGCTGTCCGCAGAAGAAATTACAGACCACAAAATTCCATCTGCAGCTGCAACCCAAGCTAAAGATCTCAACAGGATTTTAACAAATATGCGGACCGCACATGAATTGTTCAGCCGCAGAACTGGGTATGTACTGACAAATAGTTCCAGGTTCAGAGAGTGTGCAGAAGACCAAGTCTAGATGCCTTACTGAAGTGCGGACCACACAAGAATTGTGCGGCCGCAGAAGTTGCTTCGCAGCTACAATCCAGAAATGTGCGGCTGCAGAATCCCATCTCCTGTAAACTAAAGAAATATGCGGTCCGCATATGGAATTGTGCGACCGCAGAACCTCCCGAGGGGCATTTTTGTCAGTGAATTTTGGCCTATTATAAATAGACGAGTTTCATAATTTTAGGTAAAGTTTCGAAGTAGAAAGCTGTTGTAGCCATTATCTTTTGCATTTTATTAAGTTTGTGATTATTTTAGTGCTTAAACATTATATTTTATCATTTTAATCTTTGATTATGAGTTTAATTAGTTTTTCTTCTTTATTTTCTTCAATATCCACTATGAGTAGCGAGATTTTTACTAGGGTTGAGACCCAACCCTAGTGTGTAAACCTTATGGGTATTTAATTTAATGCTTGTTTATGATTGGGTGATGATTATTTAGCCTAGTTCATGCTTCAATTTTAGAATTAATGGTTGCAAAGATTGATTCATGCCTTTTTGACTTAGTCTCTACTTGAGAAAGAGGGATCTAGTCTAGCATAACTTGGTTAACAAGGAATTGGGTTAATTGAGAGATCGATTAGCCTAATTAAAGGGTTCAAACTAGAGATAGTAAGAACCCGACTTGAGCTCATATAAACTATTTTGTTTGATACCCATTTGGACTTGAGAAAGCCAAATTGGGCAAAATCACTCTTTGATCGAGAGGTATTGAGTGGGTAACGTAGAGTTGAGAGTTATAATACACCTCAATCAACGAAACAAGTATTAACATATTTAACCCATTAGACAAATACCTTGGTCATGGTCACATCCCTAGGATTTTAAAATATTTGGAAAAATACCAAAAATATTCATTTCAAGTTTATTTTCCTTAGCTCACAATTGTTAGAGTAATAGTAGAAGTAGAAATCAAAACTCTTTGTGGAAGTGCAAATTTAGTTAATCCATTCACTTTCTTCAAATATATACTCCTAACACCCCTTATACTCTCTGTGGATTCGACCCCAACTCATAGTAGGGTAATTTATATTGCATACGGCCATATCATATCTCTTATCGAGGTGTGTTGTGGATGTCATCAAATTTTAGCACCATTGCCGGGGAGTTAAAACGGTGTTAGTTATATATTTTGGGTTTGTTTTTGGAATATCTTCTTTTCCTTCCATGTTACTAACTCGTGTGAAACAATTTTAGGTAAAACCATGGCGGCAAACAATGATCTCAGAAATATGCCTGTGGGAGATGTGGACGTCGAGGATGAGCAAGTTGAGGAGGTACCTCTTGAACCTCAAGCCAACCGAAGAGGCCGGGCGCCTAATGACAATGTACCCGCTCCACCCAATCTCCACCACGAGCGGCTTCACACCGGGTGTTACCCAATGAAGGATATGCTAGTGCAATAGTCCTTCCTCGTATTAGGGCGGGCAACTTCCAAATCACCAATGTGATGCTCACTTTGCTTGAGCAACCAGGTTTCTTCACTGGTGCTCCAACACAAAATGCATACAAACATTTGGAGGGGTTGTGGATAATTGTTGGGGGAGCAAACAAACGAATGTCTCCGAGGATGTATTGAGGCTAAGGCTTTTTACCTTCTCTCTACTGGGAAAGCTTTAGATTGGTTAGAACGATTGCCGAACCATTGAATTCACACTTGGGATGAGTTGGCAGAAAAGTTTATTTCTAAGTTCTTCTCTCCCGGGCAAATGGCTACACTTCGAGATGGGATTTTGGCATTCAAGCAAGAGCCGAATGAACCACTACACAAGATATGGGAGCACTATAGAACTATGATCAGGGAATGTCCCAACAACGCTATGACGGAAAACATGATTCAACAAACCTTCTATCGTGGGATTAACACAACCAACCAATGTGTAGTGAATCAACTTGCCGATGGGAACTTCATGACTACGCCTTATACGGAGGCGTGTGAGATTTTGGATGAGATGGCGGAAACATCATCGGCTTGGCAATTCCGGGCCAATGTTCCACAAGGTGATCCAAACATGATCCAACTTCACAAAGAATTGTAAGACCATGGGCAAGCCATTGCCGAATTGACAACCACCATGACGCAACTAGTAAAGACCCAACTGAATCAAGTGAAAAATCCCAAGAAAGTCAATGCCTTGGAGGGAGTGAACATGATGGTGAACAAGAGGAGTACCAAGGATCCACAAGTGCAAAATAAAGTGGAGAACTATGTGCAAGAAGATGGTAGTTTTGAGCAAGATGATTCCTATAATGAACAAAAAGAGGAGGTGCAATATGTGAACAATTTTCAAGGGCAAAGAAACAATTTCCAAGGCACAAACCAACAATAATGGAGACCTCAAAACAATCAAGGTAGTTGGATCGGAAACAACAATCAAGGGAATTGTCATAACAACAACAATCAAGGAAATTGGAGTGGAAATAACCAAGGAAATTGGGGGGGAGGGGGGAAGGGGGTAACAATCAAGGCGGATGGAACAATAATCGAGGCAACCAGGGGTCGGATTTTCAAAGGCCCCCGATGTATCAACAACCGAGCAACCCCTAACACCCCCTTATGGAAGTGCAAATTTAGTTAATCCATTCGATTTCTTCAAATATATTCTCCTAACACCCCTTATAACTATCTATGAATTCGACCCTGACTCATAATTGGGTAATTTATATTGCATACGACCGTATCATATATCTTATCGAGGTGTGTTGTGGACGTCATCACGTATGCCCAGAATTTCATTTGGATAATTCTAGAAGATTTCGGCGCTAATTGGCAAAAGTTAGAAACTTTAAGGTTTGGAATGTTCATAAGTTTGACTGCGAGTTGACTTCGATGATATCAAGTTCATATTGTGGTTCCGAGAATTTGAATAGCTTCGTTTTTTTTATTTATGACTTATGCGCAAAATTAGAGGTTAATCGAAACTTATTTGATGTTTAGGCGTCGTTTCTTTTGGCATAAAGGGTACCACATTGTGCAAACTACCTTTGATTTGTGATTTGATTGAACCATCAGATTTGTATCATAATTATGGAACCATAGCAACAAGAATCGTCACATTTCGAAGTCGTATGAGAGAGTTATGCCCATTTCCGTGTCAGGAAAGACTGTTTTTTTTCTGGAGCAGAGACAAATCGCAGGTGTCATAAGCGATTTATAAGGCTCAGATGTCAAATGCAATTTATAAGTCTCAGGTGTCAAATGCGACTAGCCTGGAAAGGTTCTAAAAACGGGCGTTTCAGTTATTTTAACATATTTGGAGCTATGGAGCTCGGATTGAAGCGATTTTTGAGGCAATATTTACCATATGGATTAGGGTAAGTGTAATCAACTCGGTTTTGGTTAAATTGCATGAATATATTATTGTTTTTATCATTAAATTGGTGTTTTGGGTTGAAAATGGTAGCATTTTTCTAGACATTAAATTGAGGATTTGGAGGTCGAGTTGTGATCGGAATTTGATAAATTTGGTATGGTTGGACTCGTGGTTGAATGGGTATTCGGATTTTGTAACTTTTTTCGGATTCTGAGATGTGGGGCCCACTGTTGACTTTTGGTTGACTTTTCAAGCGGAGTTGAGAATTTTTATAAATTGTTAAATTGTAAATATTGGAGTATATTTTGATTAATTTGCACATTATTTGACTAGTTTCGGATAGTTTGGATTTGAATTGAGGAGATAGGAAGGCGTTCCGAGGTTGATACGCGCGGAATGGAACTTTTTGGGTATTATTTAGCTTGCTCAGCATTGGATTCGGCTTGTTCGAGGTAAGTAACACTTCTAAACTTGGTGCTGAGGGTATGAATCCCTGATTATACGTGTTATGTGATTGGTTTGGAGGTGACGCACATGCTAGGTGACGGACATGTGGGCGTGCACCATAGAGATTGTGACTTAATCGATTCTGTGGGGTTGTGTAGACAAATGACTTGTTATTTTCCATGTACTTTCCATGTATTAGAGAAACTAAGGTGTAACTCGTGTTGGAAATCATGCTTAGGCATATGCTGGTATTATTGGGATCCACTGAGATCATATTTGCTATTGAGTTATATGTTTAAATTGTAATTTGGTACTCAGTCATATTCGTTCATTTTATATCA
This sequence comes from Nicotiana tomentosiformis, assembly GCF_000390325.3. Lineage (NCBI taxonomy): Eukaryota > Viridiplantae > Streptophyta > Magnoliopsida > Solanales > Solanaceae > Nicotiana > Nicotiana tomentosiformis. The sequence goes on from NC_090819.1 coordinate 122,545,127, forward strand.
TATCTCAGTCTCTATTGCTATTCATTGGCATATTATATCATCATTTTTGGGCTGATTTTCATGACATTTTGAGACCGAGAGACTAGAAATATTGATGACTGAGTGAGGCCGAGGGCATAATTGTGAGGATATTAATGGAATCGGGCTGCACGCCACAACATGCTTTATTTATTCATGCCATGATTGGATTATTATAGCGCTTGGGCTGGATCCACCCCTCCGAAGTCTGCACACCAACAGTGAACGCAGGTACCTACTGAGTGTGAGTGCGAGTGCCGAGTGATTTGAGAGAATTGAGTGACTGTAAGGCATGAGTGACTGTGAGGACTGAGTGACTGTGAGGCATGCATGATTATGAGGATTGATTGAATGGGAGGACTGAGTGAATTGATACTCAAGGAACATGCATATGATTTTATCACTATGTTACATAGCATTGGCATGCACATTGACATGTAGGCATAAAAATGTACTTTCCTCATGCCATTCGATAATGCAATTTCTTATTGTGGAAGAAAGTTTTTGGGAAAAATCACAGTTTCCAAATTTACTCATATTTTTGGTGATTTCGGTGAAAGATTTGGGTTTTACTATTGTACTTGAAAAAGACATACTTATTTTTCCAAAAATTGTGAATGAGCGGAGTATCATGTTTTGAGCTATTACTTGCATTGTTTATGTATTTTGTTCTGAGTTGTTTCTTGCCTGTCGATGTTGGATTTTGACCTTTGTCCAAGCTTTTCACTACTTTCAACCTAAGGTTATGTTTTTTACTTATTTAGTACATGAGGTCGGTTGTACTCATACTACACTTCTGCACCTTGCGTGCAAATTTTGGATGTTGATGTTGCTGTGTATGGCGGGAGCTGGCATTGAAGATGTACATGCGATCCAGTCACAACTGCCTCTTGTTCTTGGTTCATAGGTTATACGATTCATGAGCAAGTGTCTAGTAGAGTCTTGCGGATCAGTATGATGACGTCCATACCTATCTTCAAGAGGCTACAGGGCATTTAGGATAAATTTTCCATCTTTCTTTCTTTATCGTGCGACATTGATTCAGCTTGAAGCGTATATCTTTGAATTTCTTCCACTAATTTGTATACGTATGTGAACGCTCGATATCAGCTGTGCATCTATGACTTGTGATTCTATGAACGAGGTACGAGATGTGTATTTTGTGTTTTGGTTAGGGCTGCTTATCGGGCGGATTGGGCGGTTAATTACTCTTAACGGTTTGGCTTAATGGTTATCGGTTTTTAAATGTATTAATCCGCTAGCTACCCGATAAGATATCAGACGGATTGGTATCGGTTTAGCTCTTATCGGGCGGTTATTGGGCGGTTTATCAGCCTAACTCAATCTATATTGCGTGTATTAATTGTTTGCTGACCGCCTAGCATGCAAATTCAGAATAGGAAATTATACATTGAGTCCAGACATACATGTCTGTTAATGCCTACATAAGAATGATGTAGTGTGTCATGTGTTGTAGAGTGAAAAAAGATGTGGCACAACACTGTTGTTCTTCTATTAAACATAGACAACATGCATTAGTTTTAAAAAATAAAAGCATAGGTGAACCATAGACATCAACTTAAACAATCTTGTTGTAGGGTGGGAGAATAAGCTAAGCTAAGCCAAGCCTGGGATCTTCTGATGCATAGTACATAAGGGTTCTGATTATTTAGGAATTAGGCGTTATAACTTAGAGATAGAGTACTGGAAGAAGTGGAAGGGTTTTTGATCTTTAATATATATATATATATTCTTAACGAGTTAACGGATTATCCGTCAAGAAAATTGAATAATCCGCCCCCAAACCGATAAGCCGTTAATAAAAAAATTTCAATCTGTTCCCTGTCCGTTAAACCATTAACCCGATACCAATAAGCCATTAAGCTTCGGTTTCGGTTCGGTTTTCGATTTCGGTTTGGTTTTGAACACCCCTAGTTTTGGTGATGGACCAGTCTGGAGGACTTGAGGCTAGGTTTAGACTGCAGCTTAGGCTCGGTAGTTTCAGTTGGGAGAACTTGTGCTTTTGGACTTTTATGTCCGGTAGTGTCCCTTTGAGTGGAAATTATGGCTCGATGAGCGGTTGAATGGCTATATGATGAGTATGATGTGGCTGCGGGATGCATTTAGATGGGTTTGAATGTGACGAAAAGAGTTTGCTTGAGATGTAAAAGGAACTATTGGGTGCTTGATTTCTGTCTTGATTTGACGTATAGTCTCGAGTTATGGGTGTGTTGAAGGATCTTTCATGTTGTTTAATTGTGAAGCAAAGTAGGGTTTCATGTCTTGTTGTGAGTTCAGACTCAGGAAGATTAAGTGATGGCGTAGTAGTTGTGGTTGTGAAAGGGTATAGAGAGATGCCAGTTTAAGGCTAAGCAGGCAGGTTATCACCTACGGGGTAATTTACGGATGCGTTATCCTTACAATGTTGTGTGGAGAATTTCTCTTCTACCAGCGGGTTATATGTGTCGATATTTGAATTTGAATTGGTTGAGAAAGCTGACCTAACCGTCATGAGAATGAAGGCGAGCTTAATAGATGATTTGAGGTACTATATGATTTGTGTTGCATGAGCTTGTGAAGAATTTAGTTGAATCTCACTGCGGTATTATGAAAATAATAGAGTATGGGTATTGTGAGTTACCGAGAGTTTTGATCTATGGCTTTGAGCCAAGTGGGGGAGTCTACTATCTACAATTTGATTGCATGGTTACATGTTGTATTGGTTTCGGTCTGAGGCATACTTGCGGATCGGTTATGACTTGCAGAGACTGGTTCTGAGGATGACTTAAGCAAGGCAATTCTTGGAAACGGGGTATATTGCACTTTATGAGTATATGAAAAATCATGGGATGCGTGAGTTATTATTTGTGAAGAATGTAGTGCGCATGGAATATGAATTTGATCGGTGATATTAAGGCAGGGTTACTTCTTTAGTTGTTGTTGTGCTAACAGAGCACAAGTCGTTTGGCCCGTTTGGGTAGTGTAATTGAGATTTAAGCAGAATGGATAACTCTAGAGAAGGTTCTAAAGAGTTTAAGCAATTGAGAATTTTTCGGATTTGTATATGGCTAAGATCTGAGATTTGCATTTGATGGTGCCGGGACTTGCAGTAATTTTGTGTATTGTGATTTCCTCCTGGATGGGAGCAAATGGAAGGTTTCTTACTAACTGGGTATGTATTTTGCTGGTGACTCAGAGTTGATTACGAGATTCTCATACTTTTCGTATGATGGCCTAATAGAGGCGTTGTGTCCTGTAGGATTGAGATTTGCATGTATAAGGTGATGGTTCAATTTTGAAGGAATGATCGTGAATTCTTAGACAACATGGGTGGTTTCAGATGACTAGATGAATGCTATTACTACTTGGTATTTCCTGAGATGGGTGCGCATTTCAGAAGGCGCACTGTATTTTGACTTACGGATGTTTCGTTGGTATTTCGGTGTTCACCTGGTTGATCGACTGCTAATATTCAATTTTTTGCTATGTGGCACAGAAGAATTATAGAAGTATTCCCCGTGGGGTGATTATGTATGAGAGATGTGTTAATTATTCGAGTGTTGGAGTTGGGATCAGCTATGGTGATTCATGTGTTCTATGAATTTGGTGACTGGGAATTCTCAGAAGCAGATTATTTCGTAGTTGTGGACCGTGAACATATGGCCGAAGCTAGCCAGATGATAGTATGCGTTATGTTTAGGTCATTGTGAACTTTTGGAGGGTCAATTAACTATTTGTGGGTGACCAAGGTTGATTTGAGGGCTCATTGGTAGGCTTAATGAGGATATGTATTCTACACCAGGTCAGATTTGTTGACTCGGTACTGCTATTGTGGGGATGCACTATTCGACTAGAATTGATCGTATTAGTATATGGTATGTTCTATGTGTTACTCTGCTATGCTATGGAGTGTTGTGATTTATCGGTTATATGCACACATGATGCGGTTCTATTTGGGCATTGCGGCGAAATTCGGGCGAGATGGATATTGGGATGTTGAATGATTGATTGTTCCTTGGTTATGCTCTTACCGGGGCGTGATATATTGTGTTATTTTCTTCCCTGTGGTTATGGTCATTCACTTTGTATACTTGTTTAACTGCTCTTGTACGATATATTTGGACTGGAGGTCTGGGACTATACTGGGCAGATCATATTATTGGCACATGAGTTATCCATGCGGATTTATGTATTGATACTATAGCATATGAGTTGTCCATGCAGCACATGATTTATCCATCTTCGATGTTGATATGAGATCTAGGAGAGCTTGTTACCGTTACTGGATCGGCGTTTGGATGGGTCACGCATTGTAGCAGAGTTGTGTTGGGATATTACTTTTGTGCTTATTCGGTGTCTCATTTTCCCTCTGTGGGATGAGTTAACGAAATTATACTTTTGTTGTTATATCTATTGTACTTTAGATAATCCCCATACCTTGCTTTCCTCTTATTTTGCCGCATGACTGAGTTATTGTTTGTTTGGTGTACGGACTATGTTATGTGAGAATCCGTGTGGTTCCGTGATGAGTTGTCAGTTGGGTTGCTTGTATTGGCTAAGATGAGGTTTCTAGACCTGAAATCTGCACTATCGTGTCAGAATTAGGAGTCTTTGGAGGGATGAGGCTATTTCCGCTCAAAATTGGGCAATGGCCCTTGACGGACGAGAGAGTTTCTTGACTTGTTGGTCTGATAAGTGGTTATGAGATTCTACGTGTTTCTTTCATTATCGGCAATGTACGAAGGTTTTGGAACGAGATTTTTTTTGGTATGGGGTTTAATACTGATATCGGGTTTGTTTTGAGTAGTTACTGTGATCGGGAATTGTACTACGAGTATGCGAGTTGTGTGGCATGTTACGTGATTTTATCTTGGGTTATGGTTAAGGCTTAATACAACTTGTTCAGACTTATATAGTGTGTAGATGCGAGATTCGAGTCTTGTAAAAAAAAATTGGATGTTGGAAATTGGGTTCCAAGGTTTATGGGCTAAGGTTGAATTAAGGATCTTCGGAAATGTTGTGTGGTCAGGCCTATATGGAATAGGGTGACGTGGGATCACCCCCGGGTATATGCATAGTAAGGTTACACGATGATTTGATGGCTTTGGAACGACCCCTAGCACGTTCGAGGACGAACGTATGCTTAAGTGAGGGAGAATGTAATGACCTGACCGGTCGTTTTGAGCATTTGCATTCCGTTCGGCTATTAGGAGTCTTGATTAGCTTCGTATGATGTATTATGATGTGTGTGAATCGTCGGTTTTGGTTTTCAGATTAATCGGGATGGATTTGGGAGAAAGATTCTCAACTAGGAAGCTTTAAGTTGGAAGAGTTGACCAAGTTTGACTTTTTAGTATTTGACTCCGGAAAGGAGTTTAGATGGTTTCGTTAGGTCCGGATGGTGATTTTGGACATGGGCATATGCCCAGAATTTCATTTGGATAATTCTAGAAGATTTAGGCACTAATTGGTGAAAGTTGGAAATTTTAAGGTTTGGAATGTTCATAAGTATGAACTCTAGTTGACTTCGATGATATCGAGTTCGGATTGTGGTTCCGAGAATTTGAATAGCTTCGTTATGTCATTTATGACTTGTGTGCAAAATTTGAGGTTAATCGGAACTTATTTGATGTTTCAGCGTCGTTTCTTTTGGCATAAAGCGTACCACATTGTGCAAACGACCTTTTGATTTGTGATTCGATTGAACCATCAGATCTGTATCGTAATTAAGGAATCATAGCAATAAGAATCATTGCATTCCGAGGTCATATGAATATATTGTTAAATTGCATGAATATATTGTTGTTTTTATCACTAAATTGGTGTTTTGGATTGAAAATGGTAGAAATTTTCTAGACTTTAAATTGAGGATTTAGAGGTCGAGTTGTGATCGAAATTTGGTAAATTTGGTATGGTTGAACTTGTGGTTGAATGGGTATTTGGATTTTGTAATTTTTATCGGATTCCGAGACGTGGGCGACTGTTGACTTTTCGAGCGGAGTTGAAATTTTTTATAAATTGTTAAATTGTAAGCATTAGAGTATATTTTGATTAATTTTAACATTGTTTGACTAGTTTCTGATCGTTTGTCTTTGAATTGAGGAGATAGGAAGGCGTTCGGAGGTTGATACGCGTGGAATGCAATTTTCAGAGTATTGTTTAGCTTGCTCGACATTGGATTCGCTTTCGAGGTAAGTAACACTTCTAAACTTGGTGCTGAGGGTATGAACCCCTGATTATACGTGTTATTTGATTGGTTTGGAGGTGACGCACATGCTAGGTGATGGGTGTATGGGCGTGCACCGTAGAGATTGTGACTTAATCGATTATGTGGAGTTGTGTAGTCAAATGACTTATTATTTTCCATGTATTTTCCATGTGTTAGAAAAACTGAGTTGTGACTCGTGTTGGAAATCATGCTTAGGCATATGCCGGTATTATTGGGACCCACTGAGGTCATTTCTGCTATTGAGTTATATGTTTAAATTGTAATTTCGTACTTAATCATATTCATTCATTTTATATCATATCTCAATCTCTGTTGATATTCATTGACACATTATATCATTATTTTTGGGCTGATTTTCATGAAATTTTGAGCCCGAGAGACTAGAGAGATTGATGACTGAGTGAGGCCGAGGGCCTAATTGTGAGGATATTAATGGGATCGGGCTGCACGCCATAACATGCTTTATTGATTCATACCATGATTGACTTATTATAGTGCTCGGGCTGGATCCACCCCTCCGGAGTCTGCACACCCACAGTGAGCGCAGGTACCTACTGAGTGCGAGTGTAAGTGCCAAGTGCCAAGTGCCGAGTACTGAGTGCTGAGTGATTTGGGAGAATTGAGTGACTGTAAAGGATGAGTGACTGTGAGGACTGAATGACTGTGAGTCATGAGTGATTATAAGGATTGAGTGAATGGGAGGACAGAGTGAATTGATACTCAAGGAATATGCATATGATTTTATCACTATGTTGCATTGCATTGGCATACACATTTACATGTAGGCATAAACATGTACTTTTCTCATGCCATCCGATAATGCAATTTCTTATTGTGGAAGAAAATTTTTGGGAAAAATCATAGTTTTCAAATTTACTCATATTTTTGGTGATTTCGGTGAAAGATTTTGATTTTACTCTTGTACTTGAAAAAGACATACTTATTTTTCCAAAAATTGTGAATGAGCGGAGTATCATATTTTGAGCTATTACTTGCATTGTTTATGTATTTTGTTATGAGCTGTTTCTTGACTGTCGGTGTTTGATTTTGACCTTTGTCCAAGCTTGTCACTACTTTCAACCTAAGGTTAGGTTTGTTACTTATTGAGTACATGAGGTCGGTTGTACTCATACTACACTTATGCACCTTGCGTGCAGATTTTGGATACTAATGTTGCTATGTATGGCGGGAGCTGGCATTGAAGATGTACCTGCGATCCAGTCACAACTGCCTCTTGTTCTTGGTAGCTTTAGAATTATTAATTTGTTCATATATATTTCAAACAGATGACGTATTATATTTCACACCACCTTTGAAAATTCTAAATCTTAGAAACTCATGATTTGTACTATCAGTCCTTGGGGGTATATTAAAGCCGGATATATTATTATTATTTATTTTCTCAGTAAATCACATTAAATTGGATTATTGTTAATTGGCTTACCTAATGGGTTTGGTTAGGTGCCATCACGACTAGTTGGATTTTGGGTCTTGACAGCGTAACTGGTAAAACTGTTGCCATGTGACAAGAAGGTCACGAGTTAAAGCAGTGAAAACAGTCTCTTGCAGAAATACTGGGTAAGGTTACGTATAATAGACCCTTGTGGTCCGGCTCTTCAACGAATTTCGCACATAGCAGGAGCTTAGTGCATCGGGCTACCCCTTTAGAGTGCTAAGTTGTATGTAATATCTTATTTTAAGGTATACACACATACATATATAAGATTTTTGTGAATTTTATGGGATCCGATGATCCCTCAATGGTATAAGTAGGTCCGCCTCTGGTTTGAGTATTAGAATTGTATACCTATACTTAACTTCTGAACCAAAATCTCTCTTATCCATTAAGAGACCCGGATGAAGCACTAAAATAAATTACGTGGAGGGCAATACACATTTTAACAAAAAGAAAAAAAAAGATTTATTGTTTAGTTAAGTAACTCCTGTTTAGCAAAGGGAAAAAGGAAAAAAGAAAATAAAATGAAGAATCAAATTGTCTTCACTCTTATTGTTTTAGTAACTTGATACCCAGAAAAAAAGGAAGGAAAAAAAATGAATGAAAAAAGAAGAAGAAGAAAAAAGACATTAATTAATTGACGGGTTTCCGTGTAAAGAATGCCATCGATGTAGTATGGTCCTCGGGGTCCCTTCGAACGAAGGACACTTTCTCTTTCCATATTTTCGTGTTTGGCTTTCCATATTGGGGAAGTTTGTACTATCTTCTATGTTCATGACACTTTTTTCTAATATTCGGAGATAATTTAAATTTAAATTATTCATTTTTTAATGACATGATTTTATCAAAAATATGTCTGATAAGTTTCTAATGGAAAGCATTAGATTTTTTCTTTAAAACTTCATGCCTACTCAAACACTATTATAAATTAAAATAGAGGGAGTATTATCATCTCATACTTACTGTAACAATATGATTGGGTAGAGGGAAAGCGAGGAGTTTTTACAAGGTAAAAACTTATTTGCACTATGTATTTATACAAATTCAATAAGTACAAGCCATATGTTTGTTATACACATATATTCGTTTAACCGTAAAATGGTATAGTTGAATTTGTAATATGGTTTATAGACAAACGAATCGACTTAATCCCAAAATTATAACTAAATTAAATAAAATGCAAGACTTAGCGTCGAAATCGAAATAAAGCAGCAGATAGCTTTGGTTCCGGGAGCAGAGCTTCTGAAGGCAGTAATACAAGTATTAGAAGGCAAGAAATCCAGTATTATTGAGCTTTTGAATAGTATATAGCATAAGTTTATCAGATAATTCCTCTTCCACTAATGGCTATTGAACTCACTATTTATAGTTGCACATAGGGAACAATGTCCTATGATCAAGCCCATCTTAAATGACAATTATGGGGTCCATTGAAGAATATGTAACGACAGGCCATGAATGCCATAATTCTCTATAACGGACTGTGTATTTAATACTGCACAATATTCTTCATTAAATATTTTCGGGTGGCAATCATTTATTTGTCTTTATTAGCAATATTCCCTTCGGGAGCTTCCCGGTGTCAACCGAAATTGCTGCCCCCAGTCTTGATTTCTACCTCTCTCACCTTTCGCCTGTCTACGGTTCCATGTATTGCTCTATTATGCGAGTATTTAATATGAACAAATTTTACCCTATACAAATGGTCCCTCTGCTTTCCGGTGGCACATCCTTGTGTCATAGGGAAGTTGGTGAAGATACATTTCTTGGCGGAAAATTCTCTGACCCCCTCTGAAAAGTTTCTGACGCTTGAATAGACGCACGCCTCTCCGTATTTAATGGCTTGAACACGCATCATTCTACAATTCAGTAATACTTTCTCTGGTTCTTGAGGTAATCATGGCCACTATTTTAGCCACCTATTCCTTTACTTATACGTTTCATTCTTCTCCTTTTACACTTTATGATTTTTCGAACTCTCTCAACTTTTATTACTCAACTCTATCTTGCTTTCAACTTTCTTTAACCTTTTTCTTCAGAGAAACTCTTACTCCCTTCTGCTAAGCATTGCCTCCTCTTCCAAGAACTCCAACTCTTCAAAAAATAAGGAAAGCACTGATGATGTTGTTCCTCCTACGGTGAGCACCATTATTCCCAGGAGGCTTAATACAACTAAGAACTTTGAAGAGAAGTTTCCTTCTGCTAATTCCCGCACATGGGCTGTTGGTGTATACCCTTCTTCCATTCATTTTTCTAGTATTCGTGCTGTGAAGGAAGACTGTGGTTGCCATGATTTGAACATCATCGCTCCCGATTTGGCAGAGCGAATAACCTTCCCAAAGAAGGGTTTTATATACGTTTATACGTATTCTTTCACTTTGGGCCCATTCTCATTGAGCGGGGGACTTGACCCCGTAATCTTGGAGTTTTGCTTCCGCTACCAAGTCTGCTTGGCACAAGTGAGCCCTTCTGTGTGGCGGACGATAGCATGTCTTCGGCGGATGTGCCAAGAGACGGGGGAAGAGCTCTCCCTGGCTCGAATGATAAACCTTTATTCCCAAAAGATGTTCTGTGGGGGAATGATAAACTTTAGTAAACGTGGTCACCATGATTTGCTCACCAGCATGGATGATGGCAAGGACCGTGGCGGGATGGAGCGGTTCATTGTAGTTGCCACCAGGCATATCATTCCGGCCACAGCTCCATCCTTTCCTGCATCATGGAATCGTAGAGGTAAGTTCAATGTCTGTCTAGTTAAAGATTATTTCATGCTGTTAAAGATCCTTCTCTTTTCATTATTTCAGCAACTCGGTGGACACCATCAATGGTCGAAGGCTTGGATTAGTGGGTCCAAAAGATTTTGGATGTTACAACGCTTCAGACCCGCCGGTGGAAAGAACTTGCCCTCAAATACGGTTGGAAGTCCAAAAATCATAGTTAGTTAATTCTCAAATTTATCTTGTTGTTACCTCGCGTATAAGAAAACTAGCTAACACCGTCCCCAAGGAGGACGTTTTGGCCGATCCCGCAGATGCGGCAATGTTGCTGCAGGAGGCTTTCACTCGAACGAGTATTATTGGACCTTCTTCCAGTGCAGGTGCTTCTTTGCTTCCGAGGGCCTTCAAAGGTTAATCCTTGATAAAGAGAAACTCACATCCGAGCGGGATCAACTGTTGGATGAGCGGGAGCAAATTTCTGCTAGCCTCACAGGACTAGAAGCACAAGTTACCGAAGCCGTTGAGTTGGAGGCTCAGTTGCAGCAGAGTGAGCAAGAGGTGGTAACCCTCAGCCAAGAGGCCGCCCTGTTAAGGATACAATTTCAAGAGGCCAAGGCAAAGTGGTCTGAGGTCCAAAATATTGTTCTTGCTGCTGACGAGCGCGAGGCTGCCTCTACTGAAAGATTAAATAATTTGGAGGCAGCCTTGAACTCCAAAGGTAAAGAGGCTGCTGCTGCCGAGGGGAAGCGGGCCCAGATGGAAGAGAAGTATAAGAAGGTCATGGAGCACAATAAAGTTTATAACTCCACTATATGTGACCTTGGTGTCAGCCTTCAGGCTGCAAGATCCAAGCGAAATAGCCTTTCGACTGAGGTTGATCAGCTGAAGGCAGAGCTTCAGCGCCGAGCGGTTTCCCTCATTGTGGAAAAAATATATTCGATGTGTAGTATGAGGAGAAAAAACTTAGAAGAGGCCAAAGCGGGCTTCATTGATTTTGATATCGAGATTGCCAAGGCCTGTGAGTTGGAGTCAACTGCCCGAAGAGGCCTACCGGTTCAACCTGATGCCACTGACTCTTTTGGTTCCGATTCCACATTCTCGGAAACTGAAGAAGAACTTGAAGGGGATGACGATGAAGGACAAGGTTCCGAGCCGGTGACAGATTCGCCTACTTCTCCTAGGGGCGCATATGCTTCTCTTCTCCCAAGTTCTGGGGATGCAGTAGCTTAGTTTTTTTCTTTCTTTTCCCTTTGTCTTTATTTTTCATACTTTTGAACTTGTGCTGCTTGGCACATTTGTTATATATGAAAGTGTTTTTTTGTTTAAGCATTGTGCAAATTTTACTTTTTTGCGTCGAGTTATGCAAGGCTTCGGGTGCAATTTTCCCCGATGGCATTTGGATTTCGGGCATAAGTTCTTCCGGAACCAACCGTTTTCTGTGAGGTTTTATAAGAGAGGGCACTCTTATGTTTACAGTGCTCTTGAAGAGGACGTCTCATGTTCATTCTGGCACTAGCATTTGAAGTACTTAATTAACTTTCAAATGATAAAATTAATTCATCGTTTGGACAAGAAATTAATTCTTATTTTTGCTGACGATGTTTCCTTCGTAGCATGTTTTTCGTTGCTGCCTAGTCAAAAACCTTGCCAGAAAAATCTAATTGGGACAAAAACTGGACGAAGGGAAAAAGAGTGTAACACATACTTTCAGTATATGTGGTCCCCATCAACAATAGTACCTTTTGAGGTGTGCCACATTCCAGTTTCTCGGCAATTTTTCCCCGTCTTGATTTTCCAGTTCGTATGATCCTTTCTCGGCGATAGTTAAAACTCGGTAGGGGCCTTCCCACGTTGGACCCAATTTTCTTGCGTTGAGCTCTCGGGTGTTCTGAGTTACTTTCCTTAAAACCAAGTCTCCTACTTTGAAATAAGGATATTTGCCCTTCAATTGTAGTATCTTTCTATTCTTTGTTTCTAGGCCACCATCCTTATATATGCCAAGTCCTTGCGTTCGTCGAGCAGGTCCAATCTGACCAACAATGCTTCGTTGTTTGCTTCTTCGTCCGCTCGGAAGTATCTTATGGTAGGTTCTCCCACTTCCACCAGGATCAAGGCTTCTGCTCTGTATATGATAGAGAAAGGTGTCTCTCCCATTCTCAACTTGACCGTCGTTCGGTATTCCCATAGCACTCTCAGTAACTCTTCGGGCCATTTGCCTTTGGCTGCTTCCAATCTCTTTTAGAGATTTTGAATAATCACCTTATTTGTTGACTCTACTAGGCCGTTTGCGCTCGGATGGTAAGGCGATGATGTGATTCTTTTGATTTTCAAGTCTTCAAGGAACTTTGTGACCTTTGCGCCTAAATTATGGCCCGTTGTCGCAGGCTCTATATCTTTTGGTATCCCGAACCTGCAAATTATGTTCTCCCACAGGAAATCGACCATTTCGCGCTCGCCAATTTTTTGGTAAGGACCTACTTCAACCCACTTAGAAAAGTAGTCAGTTAAAATCAAAAGAAACCTTACCTTAACGGGAACCGGTGGCAGCGGACCGACTATGCACTTCCCCCATTTCATGAATGGCCAAGGCGACAAAACTGAGTGCAATAGTTCTGCTGGTTGGTGCACTAACAATGCATGGCATTGACACTTATCGCATTTCTGAATATATGATTTAGAATCTTGTTCCATCCGGGGCCAGTAATATCCTACCCTAATCAGCTTGAATACCAAAGAGTCTGCACCCGAGTAATTTACACAAATTCCTTCATGGACTTCTCTCATGACGTAATTAGCCTCGGAGGTTCCTAAACATCTGGCCAACGGGCTTGGAAAGACTTTCTATACAATTGGCCTCCCCTAAAGTAGTAGTGGGCTGCTTTAGTGTGTAGTGCTCATGATGCCTTTGGGTAGTTTTCCATGCTCAAGATAGTCAATAATCTCATTTCTCCAGTCCCAGACCAAATTGGTCGCATTTACTTCATAAGAACCATCCACATTCAATACCGAATGCATAAGCTGCACGACCGTACTGGAGTCTGATCCCTTCATCTCCGTGGACGAGCCTAGATTGGCCAGTATGTCTGCTTTCGCATTTTCTTCCCTCGAGATGTGGGTGATTGACCATTCCATGGACCGTGCGAGCAGATTCTGGACTTTCACTACATGTTGTTGCATGTGTTCCTCTTTGGTGTCGAAGATCCCGTAGATCTGATTTACTACCAGTTTGGAATCACATTTAATTTCTATAACCTCGGAGTCCGGTCCCCGAGCCTACAACTAAAGCCTCATACTCGGCTTCATTATTAGTCAAGAGAATATTTCTTATGGTCTACCTTAGGGTTTCCCCCGATGGCGTGATTTGTACTATCCCGAGCCTGAACCCTTTTACGTTTGAAGCTCATCCGTGAACAAGGTCCAGACTCCCGATGTCGATTCTGACACCATTATCGCTTCTTTGGTGGCCAAGGGCAGCAGTCTAGGACTGAAAATAAGGCCTAAGCTTTCGGGCAGTGACTACGAGAGCTAAGGCCAATTTTTTCAGATGTGGGTAGCGAGTTTTCGCTCCCGTTAAAACTTTACTAACACAATACATAGGAGATTGTGTACCTTCATCTTCACGGATTAAAACGGCACTTATTGCTACCTCCGAGACCGCTAAGTAAACCAGTAACTGCTCGCCTTCCTCCAGTTCTAATAATAATTGAGGGCTCGATAAATACCTTTTCAAATCTTTCAGAGCCTGCTGGTATTCCGAAGTCCATTCGAAGTTGTTTTTCTTTTTCAGAAATGAAAAGAAGCTATGACATTTTTCCGAAGACCGGGAAATGAATCTGCTTAAAGTGGCCAGTCTGGTTGTTAACCTTTGAACCTCTTTCACATTTGATAGCTAGTCGAGGATGCCCTTGATGACTTTAATTTTATCGGGATTGACTTCGATCCCCATTTGTGACACCAGGTACCCTAAGAACATGCGAAATTTATTATTCTTTTTTGGAACTACTGCTACGTTAGCTAGCTAGTCAAGATACTTTACCTCCCGCATTGAACTGATATCAAGCAATCGAGTTACCTCTTCTTTGACAAATTTGTTTCTGACCTCGACCATAGAGTGTTTCTTCTGCCTTAAATAAGGGATGTTAGGATCCAGGCTTGACTTGTGCACGGCCACCTCTGGCGGAATACCTGTCATATTCGCATGCGACCAAACAGTCAATGTTCAATTTAAGGAATTCTATAAATCCTGACCTAATCTCGGGGTTTAGTCCTGTCCCCAAATGGAACTTCCTCTCCAAGAATTTCTCAAATAATGCAACTTGTTCGAGTTCTTACGTTGTGGATTTGGTTGCGTCCATTTCTTCTGGTACCTAGAAATATCTTGGTACCTGATAGGATTCTGACAACTTCTCCCCCCTGTTGACTTCATTCGGTTCGGGAGCAGGCGTCAGTTTCTGTAATTGCTATGCCGCATGCTCCTTCCCTTTGCTACTGGAAACTGAGATCGCGTTCATCTCCCTTGCCGCCGGTTGATCTCCTCTTACTTGTTTAATGCCCTCCAGAGTTGGGAATTTCAGAAGTTGATGGTATGATGATGGCACAGCCTTCATCTCGTACAGCCATGGTCTTCCAAGAATAATATTATAGCCTATATTGCCATTTACTACTTCAAAAAAGGTCATCTTCATTACCCCTTCGGCATTCGTGGGGAGCAGAATTTCCCCTCGAGTTGTCACGCTTGCTAAATTAAACCCAGCGAAGAACTTTGTGGCCGGAATGATACTTCTGGTCAGCGTGGTTGGTTCAGTACTCTCCATTGGATAATATTGGCTGAACTCCCTAGGTCCACCAAAATACGTTTAATTTTAAAATCTAAAACATTAAGAGAAATTACCAAGGCATCGTTGTGCGGTAGTTGGAGTCCATCTGCGTCCTCCTCCGTGAAGGTGATGTCATCCTCGACGACTTTCTTGGATCTCTTCCTATGGGTCACCGATACCTTTGTCTTTTTCGCTCCGAAAAGGTTACACCATTAATCTCGTTCCCCCTGAAAATCATGTTGATCGTTAGACGAGGAGAACCTTCTTCTGCTTTTGAGGGTTCCGCGTTATCCCAGTTGTGGCCGTAGTTATTCTTAGCCCGGTCACTTAGGAATTTTCTGAGATGGCCGTTTTTCATCAATGCCGCCACCTCTTCGTGCAGATGACGACAATCCCCTGTCCGATAGCCGTTAGTCCCATCATATTTGCACCATAGATTGGGATCCCTTTGACTAGGGTCAGATCTCATCGGCCTAGGGACTCGTGCTCCCTTAATGTTTCTCATTGTCGAAACCAATTCCACCATGCCAATGTTGAAATTATATTCGAACAACCTGGGTAAGTGGAGTCCCGGGAGCTCGATACCTCATTATCTTACAACGATCTGTTATTTTAGCCGCGATCTGTTCTCCTATCAGTAGCAAACCTATCTGCCGACCGAAAACTTCTGTCGCATCCTTCAACCCTTTTGTAGGGCAAAAACTGACCTCTGGAAGACCATCGGTCTGCGTCGAAGTCATCCTTCAACTTTTCCTTATTCTTTTCTCGGTCCTAACCCTTAGTTGATGCCGGGAAACTCTGCTGGTAATCCTCTATTCTTGTCTCCGACTCATAGCGGTTATGGACATCTACCAATGTTGTTGCCTGGAACTCGAGCAGACTTTATTTCTATTTTTGGGAAGCATCCGAACTCCTCGGATTCAGCCCTTTAGTAAATGCATCAGCGGCCCATTCGTCCGGCACTGCCGGTAGCAGCATTCTTTCCTTCTGAAATCTGGTCACGAACTCCCGCAGTAATTCGGACTCTCCTTGTGTAATTTTTAATATGTCGGCCTTTTGGTCCTGTACCTTCCTGGCCCCGGCATGGGCCTTGATAAAAGAATTCGTAAGCATCTCGAAGGAATCTATAGAGTGCTCGGGAAAAAGTGAATACCATAGCTGGGCCCCTTTCGTGAGTGTCTCCCCAAACTTCTTCAACAAGGCTGACTCAATCTCGTGCGGATCTAAGTCATTTCTTTTCACCACCGTTGTATAGGTGGTGATGTACTCCTGAGGTTCCAAATTCCCGTCATATTTTGGCACGTTTGGAATTTTGAACTGCTTCGGGATCAACTCTGATGACGCGCTTGGTTTCAATGGCAACTAGTGTATTTCTTTGAGTTTGGTCCTTCCATCACTGGTGGTGCGTCCGGGATTTAATCCATTTGGGCATTTATTTCCCTCATAAATCGCATGAGTTCGGTTTTAAAGGGATCGTTCTCATTATTGTTACCGGATCCGCTACCGTTTCCCCCGGCCCTATCGAAGTCAACCTCATCCCTTGGGGTGTTATTATTAGCCCTTTGTGTTGTTTGGTTCGCGGGAGCACCGGGAGGAACTGGATCTCTCCCATTCGTATTGTTGGAAGCACCCGACAATGCCTACCTAAACACCGTCATGACCTGATCCTATCGCGAGAGATGTCCCATAATAGCATTTTGTTGTTATCTCAGGATTCTCACTGTTTCCGCAACGTGCTAGTCTTCAGCATCATCAAGAGTCGCCTCTCGAACATGTCGTGGATAATGCCCGTCATGGGCCTCAACGTTGTGCGTGATGTTAACATCGTTATCTGCCATTTTTTATGATTTTTCGCTAAGAAACAAAGAATTAAACAGGTTAGTAATAGATACAAGAATCAACTCAATTACGCAATTGTCTAGGCCCACAGTGGCCGCCAAACTGTTTACCCGCAAAACGGTATAATTGAATTTGTAACATGGTTTATAGACAAGTAAATCGACTTGATCCCAAAATGATAACTAAATTAAATAAAATACAAGACTTAGCGTCGAAATCGAAATAAAGCAGCAGATAGCTTTGGTTTCGAGAGCAGGGCTTCCGAAGGCAGTAATACAAGTATTAATAGGCAAGAAATCGAGTATTATTGAGCTTTTGAATAGTATATAGCATAAGTTTGTCAGAAAATTCCTCTTCCACTAATGGCTATTAAACTCACTATTTATAGTTACACCTAGGGAACAAGGTTATTGGATTAAGCCTCTCTTAAATGGCAATTATGGGGGCCATTAAAGAATGTGTAATGGCAGGCCATGAATGCCATAATTCTCTATAACGGATTGTGTATTTAATATTGCAGAATATTCTTCATTGAATGTTATCGGGTGACAGGCATTCATTTGTCTTTATTAGCAATATTCCCTTCGGGAGCTTCCCGGTGTCAACCGAAAATGCTGCCCCCAGTCTTTATTTTTACCTGTCTCACCTTCCGTCTGTCTCCGGTTCCACGTGTCGCTCTATTATGCGAGTATTTAATATGAACAGATTTTACCCTATACAATATTTATTACTAAACCAAAGTTTTGGAATTGAGATGGTATGAAACGAATCAATTATGCTTGACTAATGTTTGGACTAAAAATCATATTCACTTTATTGAACATAAAATGAAAATCTCAAAAATCATTTTCCTTGCATTTTTTAAAAGAAAAACTTTTAATTTTGTTGCAACATGCTTGCACACATCTACTTTAAACTTAAAACTGTTTTTAAGAGAATTTCTAGAAAATATCTTCTGGAAAATATTTTTCGGTATTTGATTGGAGATTCGGGGACAAAAATAGTTTTTACAGATTGATAATGATATTAGCAAAACGAATTCACTGGAAATCCCAATTCTAGAATATTGTGTAGGTAAGGGATCTGACATTCGTAATAATCACAAAGATTAAAATTGGAACCAAGGGGACAATAGAAACAACAGAGGAAAATGAACTCGTTTCATGGTTATCTTCACTTTACTCTTTTAATGGAAGACCAAATACATCAAGATTGATGTGTAGCTGGCTGAGTAGGAAGCTTTACAATTTACAAGCAACAAAATTCAAGAACAGGTAAGAATCAAAAAAAAAAAAACTGCACTATTAAGAAAAATTGATATGAACAAGAATCCTACCAAGTTTTCAGGGTTGTGAATGAAAACCAGGTTGCTGTCCTCCGGTTTGTGGCCTGCGATTCGAATGATCAATGTTGAAGTGTCCATAATGTTGGCTAGGACTATCCGGAGTGGCCACCTGATCCTCTATTCCTATTCCAACATATTGCTGCACTATCAAAACTGAAACTTCCATTGCAAAATCTGAGGAAGCCAAAAGATCACCAATTGCCCCAAGCTCCGGACATTCGCTCCAGTCAGTTAGCCCCGCGGTCAACGGGGAAATGTTGCCTTGTCCTCTACCAACTATGAACAAGTCATGTGAATTATCTATTGACCTTATTGCTGCTACTGTCTCTTCTCCATGATTCACTACTCTTTCTGTGTAAATTACTGACTCATCATTTGTTGTTCTTGTCCTGAATTCTTTTACATATTCCTCGTCTAGCTGCTTTTCCTTGTCGCTGTCTGTTGCTACTGTTAGTATGCTGTGATCGTTCCTGCTGTTGGTTGAATCTGATCTTGTTGCTTCAATTGAAGCTTCTCCGGGGAGAAACCGAAGAACAGTGAGATTGATGTTCGGATGCTCACTCATTCGCCATGCATACGCTAATGCTTCGCGATCATCTGGTCCGCCAAAGAATAACACGGCGATATGGTGAGAAACTTGGTTCATTCTTGATGCACTTAAGCCTCTATCAACAAGAATTCCAACGGAGCAAGGTGAATTTGCTAGTACATTCTGGTTAATGGCTTGAAACGCTGGATTTGTAGCTTCCATTCCACCATCAACTGTTTGTTGCTTGTGAAAAGGGATGATTATTAGTGCCACCCTTTTATCCTCTGCTAAAAGGCAAATGTCTTCATGCATTGTGGAGTAAGGGGAGATGGCAGTGAGAGACTGCACGTAAACACATCCGACGTTTTTCTCAAAGTTCTCGAATGCATTGATTATGTGATCTGATTGAGCTTGAGTTCTGTTAATTGCTGGCCTTCCTGTTTTTCTCATGTTATGAACAATAAGCATTGCGGATGCACGGCCAGTGAGTTCGACAAGGTGTAGGACATATATACATATTGGTGATTTCTTGGTCGGATAGGATGCTTCAAGAAGATTGATAATTGTTGGAACATTTCTAGGTGTGTGGATACAAACCAGTACTCTGAATTCTCTATCCAACTTTGTTCTTTGAACTGTTCTTCTCTTATATGGGACAAAGTTTCTTGCTGGTTTGTAAATTACTGTCACAATGGGAGTGATGATTGCAGTCATGCCTACTGCTACCATCACCATTATAGCAAAAGATTTGTCATCAAGAACCTACATTTTACATAATCATTTAGTTTAAATTATTAAGCAAAGTGTACTGATTATTGTGTAATGATAAGAAGATGAAGTAAAAACGTCAAGGCAGCCCGGTGCACAAGGCATCCCGCGTTTATGCAGGGTCCGGGGAAGAGCCGCACCCGAAAGGGTGCGAGGTAGATAGCCTACCCCAATGCATGCATTAGTGGCTGCTTCCACGACTTGAACCATAGGTCATACGGAGACTACTTTACCGGCCGCACCCGAAAAGGTGTGATGTAGACAGCCTACCCTAATGCAAGCATTAGTGGCTGCTTCCGCGGCTCGAAACCGTGACCTATAAGTCACACAAAAAACTTTACTGTTGCTCCAGGCTCCCTTTTCCCGAGAAGATGAAGTAGTATATGTTAATTACCTTTTGGTCTTTACCAACATTGAGCACAATCATCTCAATGAGGCCTTTGGCATTCATGAGTAGACCAAGAGAAAGGCCTTCATGATATGGCATTTTGTAATAGAGAGTTACAAGGAAAACACCTAGTACTTTGCCAGCACAAGCTAGGACTATAACAACAAATAAACTTGCCCATGTTCCAACTCCATCAATAGCAGTAATCTCTGTCTTGAGACCACTAATGGCGAAAAAAAGAGGCAACAAAAGACCCGAAACAAAGTCCTCTAGCCTTTCCACAAGTACCAAACCAAGAGGACCGTTAGGTATAATCAAACCAAAGACAAAAGCTCCAAAAACAGAATGTGTTCCAATTGCATCTGTTATGAATCCAGCAACCATAACCCCTGTGAGAATGAGACATATATTGAACTCACTAATCGATTCGCCTTCTGGGGTCTGTCTAATCCTCCTTTCAATTAATGGCCTAACGACGAAAAAGCAAAAACAAATGAAGGCTGTACTTGAGAGGATCACCCAAAGAGAAGCCAATGTCATATTTTTATTCTCAGAAAAGGCAATTGCAAATGCTAACACAACCCATGCTAATATATCATTAATAAGTGAAGCTGACATCGCGATTCTTCCAATTTCAGTGTTTATAAGTTTGAGCTCCGCAAGGATTCTAGCAAGAACAGGAAATGCAGTAACAGAAAGGGAAAGGCCAAGGAAGAGGATGAAAGTTCCCTCTTTAGTATGTTGTGAAGTCTCATGCAACATAAAGGAGAATGAACTCCCTACTATAAATGGCAATACCATGCCTGCTATTGCTATAATCAAGGATTTTTTACCATTTCGACGAATCACATCAATGTCCATTTCTACTCCGACTAGAAAGAGGAAGTAAAGAAGGCCAATATTTGCCATTGTCTCAAGAACCATTACACTTCTTTGAGGAAATATTGTGTTAGCAAATTTGCTACTTCTTCCCAATACTGATGGCCCCAATATTACACCTCCCTGCCACCATTCTGCAGAATATTAATATAGTATACAAAACAAATTAAGCTAAACAAGAATATGAGTATTTTATCACCATTTCACCAAAGAAAAAGAAAGAAAAGATCATCTAGACCAATAACAAAGTTTCTTTCTTGGTATTTAAATACCCTTACAATTGAATAACGTAAAATCACTTTTTATTTTCCTTTTCATACAGTTTCAATGTCCTACATCTCGCTTATGTGAGTTTCCTGATTGTCACCATTATTATTGTCAATTCTAATTCATTTTATCCAACAAGAATACTTTCAATTTTATTTGGTCTTACAACCATTAAAATTGTGCATTATATAATGCATGGTTTCATATAGGAAATGATGTCGAAAAATAAAAGGGCAGCCACACATACTAAACTTCTGCCCGAGGAAGCACTAGCTACATTGGATATGTTATACATTGCTCTACATTACATTTCTGTAAAAGTTTTTTTTACCGTTTGAACCTGTGATCTCCTAGTCATACAAAAAATGATTTTGACAGATAATGACAATAAAAAATGCGATCATATAAATTGGAGAATTGTGTTAACTTACAAGAATCTCAGCAATAACACGGGGTTGACGAATTGGTTTCAAGACATAAACAAGAAGGCGAGTGATGACAACAACCAATGTCAATTGCAATATAAAGAGTGGCAAGGAATAATCAAGTGGATTATCACCCTGCCATATTCCATTCGTGGTTATCATCGTAGGAGCATAACATACAATCGTATCCTCTGTTTTGTTCTCCGAGCTTGTTACTACTATCTCGTCCGCCATTTTGCATCTCCCTACGTCGTCGTGTTGATCACCGGTATTTTATTTATTTAATTACTTAAAGTTTGATTAGAAGCGATATTCAAAAATTACTTTAGCTCACAGGTTCGAAGTTGCAGCCTTTTGAATTCTCTTAGTAAAATTCCTGCTCCGCTACTGTCGTCAATGATCAATGCCATACATGCATGACCTTAATTGGGTAGGAAAACTAGTCTTTGAATGAGAAGACAAAAGAAAATGTTCGAGTGCTTGTCAATAAGGTCAGCGAGAAAGAGAAAAGAGATAAAGCAGAAAATTATGGTAAAATTTTGAGAGAAAGAATTAAAGATTAGTTTGTTTGTTTCTATTTTGGGGGCATAAAGAAAGTATTAATCTTCATAATTTTTGTTCGGATGTGAATGTACAATTTTCTTTCTGTTTTATAAATTAAGAAAGTAAACTAATAAGTAACTACAAAAATGGGAACTGCAGCAACGTAACCACAGAAATGCTTGAAAGTAGCATGATTGGTGAAAGGGGACAACACTCTTTGAGACCCAAAAACTGTAATTTAGACTAAGAGAGAATAACTTAAATAGTCCTCAATATAATAATAAAAAAATTCTCCGAGAATCATGCATTAAATAAATTAAGTATCGTCCAATTCAAAATTTAGTTGGGATTAATTACATGAATCATCTTTATCCACTACACTATATTTAGATCAATTTGTCTCCAATATAAGTAGTTTGAGTTTTAAGGAAAATTACAGGCTAAAAGTAGAGATTCTCTAATTAACGTCACACTTATTTGTATGCAAACATGCGAGTCTCTACCTAGGATAAATCTCACAAATGCAATGTTGGTGTATTGACAAAAAACTTAAACTTAATCCCAATTAGTTGGAATTGCCTATATAGATTTTCACTTCTATTTTGTTCTATTATTTAGTTAATACTGATTCAATCTGTAAATGAGTTATTTGAATCAAATGAACATTCAGTTAATATTGACCTAACTTCTCTAATAAACAAGATAGCCAGATTGGTCTGACACGGAGATATGATAGGAGAAATAATGTATATCGTACTTCATTCTTGTGCTGTTTCTAATTAAGGTTTGGTCTCTAATTTATTTGGAGCCGCTCCTAGAAGATAGATATGCAGAACTGCAAACTTTAAGTAAACAGATTTGTATACGGGTGAAACTGGAACCACAAGCCGGCCCAGTTTTCGATAAAATAAATCGAATAAGGAACGCGATGACAAGGAATCGGAATCGAGGTAAGGGACTCACCGAGTCAGGCATCGGGGGCACGACGCCTACCCTCGAGTATATCGAGGCCATGACCCCGGATCGGTCCAAATCTCAAGAGACTTCGGAGAGCATTATTGGGCGATCGAACACGATTAACGGAAGACCGTGATATCCGCGATCAACCGGGTATCACAACGCATATCTCGGCACGTACTGATTGGAATCCAGTAATCAGTTAAACGGGAGATTTTTACCTTTTTTAGAATTGTACTTAGGGTAAAACTCTCCTACTATATAAAGGGGAGTCTAATTATTCATTGAAGACATTGTAACACGTATCTCAAAGCAATATACTATTATTTTTTACTATTATTCATAGTTCTTACTCTCGTTCATCAGTGTGGTCATCGTGAGTCTGAGTCGAGGGCGGATATTTCATCAAGGCTGGAAAAATCCTCCTCACGTGGTTTGAATTTATTATACCTTTATTCGTTTAATCTAACGTAATTTATCGTTCGTATCGAATTAATCCACGTATCCTTAAAACCACTTACAAATTTAATTATTATCCATTTTTTAGGGTAAACAGTTTGGCGCCCACTGTGGGGCTAAGGATAATAGTGGCAATTTGACACGAATTTCCATAACGCATCCTATTTTATACTTGTTCTTTGAAGTGTCTTCAATTTTAGGTCAAAGTTCAAAATGTCGAACTCCTAATCTACACCTCTAAACGTGGATGCTTAGTCCGGTCACCACGGCGAGAACAACAATATGGTACCAAGTAACGAGGTGCACCTTGTCAATCTTAGTGGAATTCCGATCGCGGACCCGATCAATGCTAACTCACATGTGGCCATCAATGCGAATCTGCCTACCGATCCTGAGAACAGCGTCCGCGGGGGAATCCGATCGATAGCCCAAAATACACAAGACAGTGAAGGAGGTGAGATCAACTTGTGAGTGATCTTCGAAATGCTGCAGACCTAACAAGCAGCGATAACCCAGCTGCAGAACCAAAACCATGCCCCCGACAGAATTGAGCCCGAGCCGTCTTGGGAAATCACTCACAGAAACGAATCAATTACGGAGAGGCCGAGCGAAGCTGAACCCGGGACTAACCCTGAGATCATAAAAATGCTCGAAAAACTGACAAAATGGGTAGAATCGGGAGAAAACAAAATCGAGGCCAATGACAAAAAGGTAGAAACCTACAATTTCAGGGTCGACCAAATGAAGGAGCATCACCGATATTGAAGGGTCTAGATTCCAAGAATTTTGTTCAGAAACCTTTCCCTCCGAGCGCGGCTCCGAAGCCAATTCCAAAGAAGTTTCGCATGCTCAAAATTCCTATGTACAACGGAACAACTGACCCAAATGAGCATGTGACCTCCTACACATGCGCCATCAAAGGGAAAGACTTGGAGGATGATGAGATCGAGTCCGTCCTGTTGAACAAATTCGGGGAAACTTTGTCGAAGGGAGCTATGATATGGTATCACAACTCACCCCCTAATTCTATTAACTCGTTTGCTATGCTTGCAGACTCCTTCGTGAAAGCACACGCCGGGGCCATCAAGGTCGAGACCAGGAAGTCAGACCTTTTCATAATGAAACAGAGAGATAATGATATGCTCGAGAAATTCGTGTCCTGATTTCAAATGGAACGAATGGACCTGCCTCCGGCCGCGGATGATTGGGCCGTACAGGCCTTCACCCAAGGACTCAATACTCAAAGATGATCAGCTTGGGACCCCTTCCGGGTCCGTTTATCTCGTCAGAGCTATCGATAGATCCAAGAGAGACATTGATAATGAACCGAGATCAAATAGAGATAGGTATCAACCATACAATGGAAACTAAATAGGTAGTGGGTCCGGACGAAACCCTATGAGAAGTGAAAGGAGAAACGATTGAGGTCAAAATAGCAGATGA
This sequence comes from Nicotiana tomentosiformis, assembly GCF_000390325.3. Classification (NCBI taxonomy): domain Eukaryota; kingdom Viridiplantae; phylum Streptophyta; class Magnoliopsida; order Solanales; family Solanaceae; genus Nicotiana; species Nicotiana tomentosiformis. The sequence continues at coordinate 122,570,206 of NC_090819.1, forward strand.
CTCATGAGCAAAAGCGGTTTCGACAGACCTATCGGACCTAGGGAAGCGCCAAAGTTATCGGAGTACAACTTCAACGTCGATGTCGCTGCCATCGTATCTACCATCAGACGCATCAAAGACACAAAGTGGACTCGACCTCTACAGTCTGATCCAGCCCAAAGGGACCCCAACCTAATATGTAAATATCATGGCACTCACAGAAACATAACAGAAGATTGCCGATAATTGATAGAGGAAATAGCTCGGTTATTCAACAACGGACATCTCCAAGAGTTCCTGAGCGACCGAGCCAAAAACCATATCAGGAATAGGGACTCTAATAAGCAAATTGATCAAGAGGAACCTCAACACGTCATTAACATGATCATCAGTGGGGTCGACGTCCCCCAGGGGCCGATGTTAAAGCGCACCAAAGTGTCCATCACTAGAGAAAAACGGACTCGAGATTACGTGCCAGAAGGAACCTTATCTTTCAACGATGAGGACGCTGAAGGCATCGTGCAGCCACACAATGATGCACTGGTAATATCTATACTCATACATAAAATCTCGAGTTAAGCATCTGTTACTTGATCTAGGTAGCTCGGCCAATATCATCAGATCGAGAGTCGTAGAGCAGTTGGGTCTGCAAGACCAAATTGTGCCTGCAGTCCGAGTTCTAAACGGATTCAATATGGCATGTGAGACCACTAAAGGACAGATAACACTACCGGTGAACACCGTCGGAACCGTTCAGGAAGCAAAGTTCTACGTGATCGAAAGAGATATGAGATACAATGCTCTGTTCAGGAGGTCGTAGATTCACAACATGAGGGCAGTGCCCTCGACATTGCACCAGGTGTTGAAATTCCCAATGCCAGGAGGGATTAAAATAATTTACGGAGAACAACCGGCCGCAAAGGAGAACTTTGCAGTCGACGAAGTGGTTCCGATATCTGCACTTTCTACACCAAAAGATCCGAGTTTGGTCACCAAGGAAGGAACCAAATAGCAATCACCGACACCGACACCGACCCCCGACCAAACCGGAGAAGTAGGGGACGGATGAGGACGACGACTACGGAGTTCCCAGATCTTTCATAGTCCCCGACGATTCCGATGCCACCAAATCAACGATCGAAGAACTGGAGCAAGTCATATTGATCGAGCACATGCCCGATCGTAAGGTATACCTGGGCACGAGGTTAAATCCCGAGCTCAGGAAGAAACTCATTAAATTCCTTATGGCTAACATAGATTATTTCGCTTGGTCCCACCTCGACATGACAGGGATCTCACCGAAAATAACTACTCACAAGTTTAGTCTGGATCCGAAGTTCTACCCGGTCAAGCAGAAAAGGAGGCCTCAGTCCGAAGTCAAGCATGCATTCATCAAAGACGAGGTATCTAAACTCCTTAAAATAGGGTGCATTCGGGAGGTTAAGTACTCGGATTAGTTAGCAAACGTAGTGGTAGTCCTTAAAAATAGGAATAAATTAAGAATGTGTGTAGATTAAAAAGACTTGAATAAGGCATGCCTCAAGGACTCTTTCCCTCTGCTCAAAGATCAATCGCATGATCGATGCGACGGCAGCCACGAGATCCTCAGTTTTCTCGATGCTTATTCCGGGTACAACGAAATTCGGATGGACCCAGGCGACCAGGAAAAGACGTCCTTCATCACTAAGTATGACACCTACTGCTATAACATGATACCGTTCGGACTAAAAATGCTGGTGCCACTTACCAACACCTAGTAATCGGATGTTCAAAGAACAAATTGGAAAATCGATGGAGGTTTACATTGACGATATGTTAGTTAATTCCCTACGAGCAGAGGGCCATTTGAAACGTTTGCAGGAAACCTTCAACATATTGAAGAAATACAATATGAAGCTGAACCCGGAGAAATGCAAGTTTAGAGTCAAATTCGGTAAATTACTCGGATTTATGGTGTCTAACCGGGGAATCGAGATCAACCCCGATAAAATTAAGGCCATAGAGGACATTACATGGTGGACAATGTCAACGCCGTTCAAAGGTTAATCGGGCGCATAGCCGCTTTGGGTCGATTCATTTCAAGGTCCTCCAACAAGAGCCATCAGTTCTTCTCGTTATTGAAGAAGAGGAATAATTTCTCATGGACCCCGGAGTGTCAATAAGCCTTGGAAGAACTCAAGCGGTACCTTTCAAGCCTGCCTTTGCTTTATACTCCGAAGGCAGATGAATAGTTGTACTTGTACTTAGAGGTATCCGAGATAACGGTAAGTGGAGTCCTAGTCCGGGAAGAAGAAGGTACGCAATTTTCTATCTACTATGTTAGCAGATTTGGAGGTTTTGGCCATTGTTATCTGCAAAAACTTGAAAAAGATAGAGAAAAGGAGAAAGTTGAAAGCTCAGATGTGTTGGCTTGAGTAGTGAGTAAAAATTTTGCAACGTACTGAGGAATCTTGAGTAACGAAGGTAAGAATAATGAGGGATAAAAAAAGACTGTAATATCTTAAAGGATCGAGGGTAAAAGTTTGGACGTAAAGTGGAAAATGAATGAAGGAGGGAATATTTATAGGGTTCCACGACGTTTCGGTAGCCAATCGACGACTGACACGTATTTGAGATCATTATGACGCAACTGGCGAGACGTTTCGGTTTTTTTGTCATTTCGGATCGCAGTGTGTTGAAGAAGAGATCGAAGAACTCATGTCGTTCCTCATCGTTTTCGTAAAATTTACTCTCCGAAAAACGAGGAGACTATCCGTATACGGGTGAAACCGGACCCATAAGCTGGTCCGGTTCCCGATAAAATAAATCGAGTAAGGAACGCGATGACAAGGAACCAGAATTGAGGTAAGGGACTCACCGAGTCAGGCATCGGGGGTACGACGCCCACCCTCGAGTATATCGAGGCCATGACCCCGGATCGGTCCAAATCTCAAGAGACTTCGAAGAGAATTATTGGGCAATCGAACACGATTAACGGAAGGCCGTGATATCCGCGATCATCCGGGTATCACAGCACAGATCGCGGCACGTACCGACGGGAATCTAGCAATCAGTTAAATGGGAGATTTTTACCTTTTATAGAATTGTACTTAGGGTAAAACTCTCCTACTATATAAATGTGAGTCTGATTATTCATTGGAAATATTGTAACACACATCCCAAAGCAATATACTGTTATTTTTTCACTATTATTCATACTTCTTATTCTCGTTCATCAGTGCTGGTCATCGTGAGTCCGAGTCGAGGGTGGATATTTCATCAAGGCTGGAATTATCCTCCTCACGTGGTTTGAATTTATTATACCTTTATTTATTTAATCTAACGCAATTTATCATTCGTATCGAATTAATTTACGTATTTTTAAAATCACTTATAAATTTTATTGTTATCCGTTTTTTAGGATAAACAAAACTATCAAATATATTTTTAAAAAATTGCAAAAGTCAATAGATCGAGTGGTAATAATTGGACCAACTTTTTCTCGTCACATTTATTTGTCTTCGGTGTACTTGCCAAAATTAAGGTTTCTTTTTTGTCCCTTTGCTAGTCTGAAACCTTGAAGGAGGACAAAAACAAAGGTTCACATGATGCTTTGGTGAAATGAACTAGACAAATAGTCCACTATTTACTCTTTGGTTCTACCTCTCTGATCATTTATTTGTTTATTTATGTTTACTAGCAAGGTATACAGAGAATTATTCAACAACAGTTATAATCTAACTGAGATTTTATGCTAATATTTCAGATTGAAGCTCAATTTAGAACGTACACGCACCTTAGATTTCCCGGACAGAAGGGATATATAATTCACGAAACTTTAAAACCTATAGATATATTAGGGAAAAGGAACAGATAGGAAAAAATTAAAGCTCAGGGAAGTTAGTGTGTGACTATATCATTATCTAAAAGCTTAAACTATTAGAGAAATCGTAAAAATTAGTACTTATCTGTTTTAATTTAGATGACACATTTCACTTATCGAGATCTGTAAAATTGTGTGCAATTTGACCAATATTCTAAAATGTATTTTTTCGAATCATATTAACATGAGCAAAATAACAACTTATAGTACTTTTCGTATAGTTTTTTAATATCTAATTTTTAAGCTTTTTCAAGGTTTAGTCAAATTGACTCTCGACAAGCGAATGTGTCATCTAATTATGTTTTCATTATGTTTTCAGTATGCCTCTTTACGTGCCAGACTGATTATTTCTCATGAGAAGTACGTGGAGATTCTTTTTAATAATTAATGCCACAACATTTATATCTGTTATGATATAAATTAAGTAAATTGTTAAAAAAAAATACTTTGTTTACTTGATTATATCTTAAACAAAGAATAAAAAGAAAAGAATAAAGGAAGTGAGAATCTTGCATGAAAGAGAAGAAAATCAGGTTTTCCCCTTTCAAGCTTAGCATTCCAGTAGTAGGACAATACAAATATAAACAGAAAAATAGAAACTCCAAAGTACACTATGTAATCAAAGTACAGAAACAGCAAATGCCTTAAAATCTGTGCGAAACTGGAGTTGTTGTGAAATAATAGCGTGTTTGGTCATTATTCTCATCATGCCAAAAGAATTTTTTTTTTCCTTTAAAAAAGTGCTTTTTTCCTCGATTTAAAATGTTTGACCAAGTTTCTTTTTGAAAAAAAAAGTGATTTTGGCTAGAAACGGAAACAATTTTGAAGAATCAGAAAAAAATAGTATCTTTTTGAAAACAGAAGCAGAAGCGGAAATAGTTTTGACTTTTTTTCCTGCCAAAAATGTCCTTTGCAAAATATTATATATACCAAAATAATCTTGTTTAGTTTAAACTATTAAAGTAATATAAAATGACTTTTGGAATGAACTTTCACATTTATTGAATGATTTTTTGATATATTTAAATTATCTTGAAAAAATAAAATACTATAGAATATTTTTATATTTTACTTAAATAAATAAAAAACTTAATTATTTATTATTTATTTTTAATTATTTATCTATTTATAGAATATTAACTATTAAGCAAATTTTTTTCATGTCCTTATTTGTAAGTTGATACTTAAAAGCACTTTTTGAAAAGTTTGGTCAAACACAAATTATTATTCAAAAAATATTTTTTAAATTAATTAATCAAACACAAATTATTTTTCTCCAAAAATATTTTTTCGAAAAAAAATTCTCAAAATAAGCTGATACAGCCTGCCAAACAGCTATAAAAAGAGACTCTTGCGTCTTCACGGACTATAATAAGCAGTCACGGATTGGATATTGAAGTTCGCGATGAACGAACAAACCTCCAAAGTTTCCATTTCAGTATTTCCCAGCTAATAAACTTTGGAATTCCTCCAGCAACGTGTTGCTCTCTCAGTTCCATTTCAAGTAAATACCCTCATTCACGGGTTGCACATACCATGCACCTATAAAAACTAAACTATAGTGTATATCAAAAACCAAGAACATAAGAAAATAATGCAACTATCCTTTTTAGAACCCAAAAATTAAAGTCATGGGTTCAAAGATTTCAGCAATCTTCTTCATTTCTATGATTTTCATGTCAATATGTTTATCACCAGCTTATGCAACTTCGGGACAATGCCCATGTACTCCTCCTTATCCACCTTATCAACGCCCTAGTCCACCTGGCACTACTCCACGTCCGCCACATCCACCAAAATCTCCACGTCACCCTCATCCACCTAAGTCCCCTGGTAGGCCCCACCCTCCGTCAACGCCACGTCCGTATCCACCAACCACCAGACCACCACCACATCACGGCGGAGCACCTCCTAGGGTTTTGCCGCCTATTGTCAGACCACCGCCAGTTGTAACACCTCCGGTCACAAGGCCACCTGGCATCTTACCACCTATAGTCAATCCTCCTGGCATTTTACCACCAATAACAACTCCTCCCGGAGGACCTTCTGCTGGATATCCACCTTACACACCTCCTGGTGGTGGTGGTGGTGCACCCGGTCGCGGAGGAGGAGGCGGCGGTATTCCGGGTATTACTCCAGCGCCGCCTGCCACGTGTCCTATAGATGCATTAAAACTTGGGCTTTGTCTTGATGTTCTTGGCGGCTTAGTACATATTGGGATAGGAAATCCAGTGGAACATATATGCTGCCCAGTGTTACAAGGATTGCTAGAGCTAGAAGCTGCGATTTGTCTATGCACAACAATAAGACTTAAACTTCTTAATCTTAACATTTTCCTCCCACTAGCACTTTCAGTTCTTGCAACTTGTGGTTTAACTCCTCCTCCTGGTTTCATATGTCCTCCTCTTGTCTGAACTAAGGTTTTTATGTTGGTCCTTTTGTTGTCCGATCCATTCTGCACGGTAAGAGATAATATGCAAATAATTAGTTCCCTAGTCTTGTTCTTTCGAGATGTAAAACGTTAACTATCCTAAGAGTTTGTGTCTTTGTTATGTTTTTGGTATTTCGCTCCCAAAAAATGGATTCTGAAAGTGTGTAAAATTCAGTAATAATGTATTGGCGAGGGTTTTCATGTTCATTTGCATGGAGTTCATTTATTCTTCTGCAACTTTAATTATAGTAATATCTTTGTTGGCTCGATAACATTTTTTTTAATTTTAATTCCAACACCCAGGCTTTCACCTCCCGCATGGTGACGGTGTTTAGCATTGACCCCTAATTTATTATAAAACTAAGAAAAGGTACAATATGAGGGGGACATAAAACAAAACCTCCCGATAAATTACATTATTCGAATCTACAAATAAGACATATCTAATACATATAACAGATCCAACAATGGAGCCATATGATCATAGATCTGTTATATGTGCTTATATGTCCAAAAAGAAAATAAAACTCTTTTTGCCTCATTGGGGACATAAAAGCACTTTAAAAGCATACAAATACAGTTAGCTACCTTACAGCAAAAAGCAGACTATCATCTCGCAACAAAATGGTTCTTGATAACTATATGGCTTAGATTAGGATATTGTATCCTGTCAAATTTATAATATCCTAAAGCCTGCTTAGGGAGATTAATGTCATTGAAGACCATAGTCTCATGTATCTCACGGCTCCATTTAGGGGTGTCAATGGTTCGGTTCGGCCGGTTATTTTATAAAATTTGTACCATACTAATTTTTTGGTTATGTTATTATGTATAACCAAAATTAGACTTTCCGAAACCGTTCCAATCATGTCGGTTTCTCTTCGATATTGGTACGGTTTGATTAAAAATCACTAGTAGAAGTAGAATGCAATAACATTCATACTTTTATAAGACTTCGCAAAACTCTCTAGACATTTTTACTGTTTAAAGGATGATGAATTAAGAAAACATGAAAGATGGCCATAGTATTAGATCCATCAATTATTGTACAGCAGCATAAAAGAAACTAAGCAAAGACAAAAAAAAATATAAATCACATAAATGAAAAGATATTAACCAAGTTGAGATTCAAGAATAAAGTATATGGAAGATTAAATATTCAAAAAAATAAATTTAAATCATACAAAACAAAACATATTCAATACATTGTAGTTTGCTACTCATAATCGCTAGAATACTTTGTGTCTTGCTAGCGAATATGCTGAAAATAATTTAGTTTCAATAGGAGTAGCATAATAGTTTTGGGAATTAGGATTTTGAGTTTAATTACTCGTTGGCTTTTAACCATTTTTATAATTCCAATGCCCAAAAAAATAACTTAATACTTTATTATTTTTAAACTTATAATATATAAATATATTTTCTACATGTAAATTTATTCGGTACGGTTCGATATTTTTGCGGTTTATTTTCACAAAATAAAAAATCTACCCTAATTATCGGTACGGTTATAAATTTATATAAAAATCTAAGGTTTTATTAAAAGAAACTTAAAACTTGGTTCGGTCGGTTTAGTCGGTTTTTAAATATCCATTGATACCCCTAGCTCCATTTAGCGAGTATGTTTGCCACATTATTAGATTTCTATAGCAATGTCTAATAATAATATTGTGAGTTTTTATGAGATGTTGTGCCTCTTTGATGATACTGTCGATATGCCAAGGTGATTTCTTCAACATATCGATAACCAGTTTGGAGTCACATTCAAGCATAATTCTATCATATCCGTTTGAGTGACACCATTGCAGGCCTAACAAAATAGCCTTAGCTTCTGCCATATTACTAGTACCACGCTCTAAACTTTGTGAGAATGTCATAATCATATTGCCTCTATGATCTCTTAATATACCTCTGACACCAATCGATTCATTATCTTATTTGCTACCATCTGTATTAAGCTTAGCCCAACCAAATAAAGGCGTTTCCTAGCTTACATGAATTCAAATTATTTTAGCAGTTAAATTTCTTAGCTTGTCACATATCAAATACCATGGAACAAAACCATCTATAGAGATGTTATGCTTAGAGACCACCCACCTCAAGTGAGAAAGTACATGAAATTGAACTCTAGCAAAAGAAATTTTAATACCTCCATACTTTGACGCACATCTAGCTTTTCACAACTCCCAGCATATAACTGTAGGGGTGATCTTGATGATGAACTAAGTAATTTTGTTATTAGATTTTGAGTTCCACCACCTTCTAACTATGTTAAGAATAGGCATATCTTTCCAACGAATTCCCAATGGAGCACCAAAGTGCTTCCGGGTGTTTTGAGCTATCTCGCCAGTGACAAATGTGTATAACATAGTCTCTATTTGTAGGGTCCCGCAACAGTTACACCTAAAAATAATTTGCTACAGTGACAAATGTGTGTAACATAGTCTCTATTTGTAGGGTCCCGCAACAGTTACACCTAAAAATAATTTGCTAACCAAAAATATTATTACATCATCAAAAGGTATTTTTTTTTTTAAGCAATCTCCACATTAAAAAAGACATTTCATAGGGAAGATATTTATGCCATACTCCCTGAAGTAATGTGATTGTGCCTCGACTGTCTAACGACTTGTCAGGCTGATGTAGTAGTAAAGAAACCAGTGGAAGAAGGCATCCAAATAGCAATATCAACACTATTAAGATCTCCAAACTTGGAAGATTGAATTAACTCAATAATATATTCAGGCAATTGTTACAATTCTTCAAAATGCAAATGAGGGCCTATCCTAACTTGCTTATTCTTCTTCATATCAGGTTGATCTAGTTGGACAATATAAGCTAAAGCACCAATGCCTAACCAATTATCCGACTAATATCTCCAGCGTTGCATCTCCAAAGAATGTGTTTCTCTGCTTGATCTCTAATTCCCAAAAAGTTCTTCCAAGAGTGAGTTTTTTTTATTCTTCTTCTTCTTGAAAGGGTGTATTCTACTATAATATTTAAATTTAAGAAATTCAGCCCATAGGGACTTAGATGTTCTAAATCTCCACCACCTGAGAAGGAGTTGCTCACATCAATTAAGCTTCTGATACTCGTACCCCTTCCTTCTTAGGATAACACATATTGTTCCAACAACTTCAGTGGTATCTTTGTTTGCCATCAGAAGTACCCCAAAAATATTTGGCCATATACTTCTCAATTTGTTTAAAAATAGTCTTTGGAGGCACAATATCTGCTAGAAGGTGTAGAGGTTGAGACTGAAGAACATGTTTAATCAAACTAGCTCTCCCCCTATAGATATTAATTTTTCTTGCCAACCATTTGACTTTCTCACAATCTTAGTCATAGCCTCATTAAAATAAGAAATTATTTTCCTTCCCACATAGAGTGGACATCCCAAATAGGTGATAGGGAATTCAGTGTGCCTGAAGTGAGTAATCTCTTTAATCTCAGCAATTTGACTTGGCTCAGCATTAGGCGCCACCAAAAACTGCTTTTTTCATAATTAATAGATTGACCTGAACATTTTTCATAGTTCCTCAACTACTGCATGATCAGATCGAGTGAATTCTTGGATCCAGAAGTAAAAATCATTACATTATCAACATAAGCTAGATGATTAACCTGAGGTCATGTTCTATGCATTGAGAAACCTTTGAAAAGACTATTAGATGACAAGTGATTAAGCATTCTAGAAAGGATTTCAGCTCCAATAATGAATAATGCTGAAGATTGGAGGTCACCTTGTTTAAGCCCCTGCGTGGAATGAAAAAAAATCTTTTCTATTACCATTAATAAGAATGGAATACCAATTGTTCGATATGGATCTCCATATCATGTCAATCTATGCTTTGGAGAAACCAAACTTCCTCAAAGCTGCTAATATGATGTCCCAATTAACCCTATAATAAGCCTTGGCCATGTCCAATTCAATCATCATGTTTCCCCCCTCATTCTCCTTATTAATGTCATGAACAATTTCTTGAGCAAGGAGTATGTTCTTAGTAATAAGCCTACCAGAAACGAATCCACTTTGATTTTCCGAAATAATCTTAGGCAGAATAGGAGCCAACCTATTTCCCATTATCTTAGAAATAATTTTAGTGAAAAAGTTACTAAGAATAATGGGTCAAAGATCAGAAAAAATTTCAGGGTGCTCCACCTTAGGTAGTAGAATCAAATAAGAGTTGATATAAAACCTGGTCAGGCTATTCCCATTGAAAAAAGTCTGTATAATTTCAACTAGACCTTGCTTTATAATCTCCCAACATCCCTGATAGAAAGCTCCACCAAATCCATCTGGACCTGGGGCACTGTTCTTATCCATACTAAACACTACATCTTTAATTTCCTTCTCTCCAGGAATAACACATAGGTTATCATTTTCTTCCAAAGTAATGACAGAGTCAATGATATCCAAAAATTGTAAATCGAGAGGTTAGCTGTCTTTTTTTAAAAGATTTTCAAAGTATTCAACTGTCCCAGATTTTCAAAGTATTCAACTGTCCCAGTGGCAATCTCTTGGTCCCTTGAAGCCATTGTCCATCTTGAGTCTTAATCTTGTGAAGTGTCAGTCTTCTCCTTCTCTCATTGATAATGGCATGAAAATATTTGCTGTTAGAGTCTCCTTCCTCAAGCCATTTAATGTTTGCCTTTTGTTTCAACATAGTTTCTTCCGCCTTTAACCACCTAGTGTACTGAGTTTGGGCCTTATGTAACTCTGTCATATGTTCTTCATCCTCACTATCAATGTATTGCATCTCTAATTGTATCATTTTGTGCTCCCATTCTTTAACATTCAGAAAAATATCACCAATTTACTCTTTGGATCACATGCTCAATTTTCTAGCAACCTGCTTCATTTTTTGTTGGAACCTCTACATAACATTTTCAACTATTTCATTGTCTCAGGCTTGCCGCACAACAATGAAAAAATTAGGTTGATCAACCCAAAAATTTAAAAATCTAAAATATCTGATAAAATTATGATCAGGAGCACCACATTTCATAAGCATTAGAGTGTGATCTGAGCCTGTACTAGCCAAGTGAACAATTTCATTCTCTAGGGAATAAACCGGTTCATTCATGATTGAGTAAAACTCTGTCCAATCTTTTCCAAATTATATGGCCATTACCCTTGCCATTACACCATGTAAATCTAGGTCTACTGAACCCTGCATCCACCATGCCACATTCTTTAATGCATGAGATAAATTCCTAACTTTTTTCCGTCCTATGAGGTATGCCTCCCTTCTTTTCCTCAGCTTCCATTATGACATTGAAGTCACCAGAGATACACCAAGGACCATTGATACTTTGATTGCATTGTGTCAAACTATCCCACAGAAATGTTTTTAGAATTCTCTTAGTTTTGGCATAGACAATAGCCATCCACAAAATTGAGTCCTCCGCTCTCTAGATCATTTGACGTGTAACCTTGTAACGACTCGGCCGGTCGTTTCGAGAGATAGTCCTGTTTTCCCTATTTCTGCTTCTTTTGTGCTTTACAGTTGTATTATGTCTTACCGGGTTGGTTGGTTCGGGTCCGGAGTAGTTTTGGAGTGAATTGAGACACTTAGTCTCTTAATTGGAAGCTTAAATTGAAAAAGTTGACCGGATGCCGACTTGTGGGAAAATGACCACGAATTTAAATTTGTATGGTTCTGTTAGCTCCGTTAGGTAATTTTTGATTTAGGAGCACGTCCAGAATGTGATTTGGAGATCCGTAGTAGAAATAGGCTTGAATTGGCGAAAGTTAGAATTTTGGCAATTTTGGCCGGTAGTGAAAATTTTGATATCGGGGTCGGATTAGATTTTCGGAAGTTGGAATAGGTTCGTGGTGTCATTTTTGACTTGTGTATAAAATTTGAGGTCAATCGGACGTGGTTTGGTAGGTTTCAGCGTCATTGTGAAATTCGGAAGTTTAGAAGTTCTTTAAGCTTGAATCCGGGTGTAATTTGGTATTTTGATGTTGTTTTGAGAGATTTAAAGGTTTGACTAAGTTCGTATCGGGTTATAAGACTTGTTGGTATAATTGGTTAAGGTTCCCGGAGGCCTCGGGGTGATTTCGGGTGGTTAACGGCTTGATAGGAGTTGAGGAATTTCAACTAAAGCTGCTGTTACAGGTCTAACCGCACCTGCGGAGTGGGAACCGTAGGTGCGAGCCCGCAGAAGCGAAGGAGGAGCCGCAGATACGGCTAAGGAGGATCTGGGCAGAGAACGCAAGTGCGATGGCATTCCCGCACCTGCGATGGTCCCAGAAGCGGATTTAGGGGCGCAAGTGCGAGTTTGGACAGCAGGTGCGATGTAGTTCCCGCACCCGCGAAGAGCGCAAATGCGATCAGTTGATCGCAGGACTGGAGGCAGTGTTTTAGTGATTTTCTGCAGATGCGGCTCCGCAGATGCGGAAATGGAGCCGCATGTGCGAGAAATCTGGGCAGAACCTATAAATAGAAGACTTCGAGATTTTTCACCATTTTTATCATTTTTCAGCTCGGATTTTGGGGATTTTGAGTGAGATTTCGGAGTAATCACTGAGGTAAGTTCCTTGTGCCTATGTATCTTCAATAATGGTGTTTCCCCACTGATTTTTACACCTAGTTGGTGAGTGTTTGAGGTGAGATTTAGGAGATTAGGTCTTGGGAATTGGAGAGTGAATTTTAGGGTTTGGAGGGGAAATTGAGGTCGGATTTTGATAAATTTGGTATAGTTAGACTCATGAGTGAATGGGCTTTCGGGTTTTGTGACTTTAGTCGGGTTTCAATACGTGGGCCCGGGGGGCTGGGTTGAGCCGATTTCAGATTTTGGACTATATTTAGTAGTTTTCTTGTGGAATTGATCATTTTATCCAATATTGATTATCTCGTATTATTTGTGGCTAGATTCGGGGAATTTGGAGGTCAATTCGAGAGGCAAAGGCATTTCGGAATAGGATTTCTGGGCGGTTGAGGTAAGTAACAGTCTTAAATCTGTTTTTGAGGGTATAAAACCCCGAGAATTGGTATGATGTGAATATTTGGAGGTGACGCACATGCTAGGTGTCGGGCGTATGAGCGTGCACCGTGAGGGATTGTGACTTGGTTCGTCCCGTGAGACTGTAAAGTCGAATAGCCATTGTTATTACTTGTTTTCCTTGTCTTTGAGCAATTGACTGCCTTTCATGTTAGAAACCATGCTTAAGCCATATGCTATCACTGTTGGGACCCGCAGCGGTCGTATACTTGTTGAATTGACTGCTAATTGTTGTCTTGTACTCATCCACAGTCTTACTTGTGTGTTATATCTCCGTTCCCTCTCATTTCTTGTTGATACTTGTTGTATTCTCTGTTTGGGCTAATTATTATGATATTCTGTGAGCCCGAGGGGCTGGAGAGGTTAGTGACTGAGATAGGGCTTGAGTGCCGAGCTGCGAGCTATGAGATATATGAATCGGGTTGCACGCCGTAACAAGCCTTTGGGCTATATATATATATATATATATATATATATATATATATATATATATATATATATATATATATATATTATTGGATCGGGTTGCACGCTGCAACAATATTGGATCAGACTGCACGCCACAACAATATAGCGCTTGGGCTGAAGGAGCCCCTCTGGAGTCTGTACACCCCCAGTGAGCGCAGGTACCTATTGAGAGTGTGTATTGAGGGCTGAGAGCCGAGAGTATGAGCTGTTAAGATGGGTTGAGTGACTGCTGCCTTGAGAGGCTGTACTTGCTTTTATTTATTGTTGCACTTAGCTGTTATCTGTTGTTGTTGTGAAATTTCTAGAAGATTCAAATCTGTTTTACTTGAGCTCGAACTGATTTGACATATACCACCGGATTTGAAAGCATCTTCACTCTTTACTGAAATTTTTTGAAATGATCTGTAATTTTTATAGTTCATCACTGCTTCTCAGTTCCTTTCTGTTACTTGATGAATTGGTTATACTCATGCTACATCCTGCACTTCATGTGCAGATCTAGTTTTGTACAGTTCTGGCGGTCGCTGAGTTCGTGCGCGAGCTGATTATCGGAGACTTACGAGGTAGCTGCCGGCATCCGCAGTCCTTGTTTCTCCTTTCTTATTATCTTTTCTCTCTTGTATTGGCATTTGGCACAGACTGTAGTACACTTTCTTTCTAGATTGGTTGCTAGATGCTCATGACTTAGTGATACCCCGATGTCGGGCTATCATTCCGCACTTATATTTTGGGTTTTTACCCCGTTATTATGTAAACCTTCAGTTAGTTTAATTGTTTTAGCTCACTTTTGTTATACATTGAAAGCATATTGAGAATCTCGGCTTACCTAGTTCCACGATAGGCATCATCACGACTGGTTAGGTATTTGGGTTGTGACAAACCTGTTGCTTATCTTCATAAAAAATAGTAGCATTGAGTTGTGCATTTCAGGAAATCCAGATTTTTCCACTGCTATTAGATTGACAATTTTCAAACCCCCAACATCCTTTTATAGGATTCAATGTGAGTAGAATCCACAAATAGTTCTTGGATAGCAATAAATTGGAGTTTGTACATGTTGGATATGAATTTTATTCTTTCAAAATCCTCCTGGACTTTGTCCCTCTAATATTCCATATAATGGAACTAATCATTAAATGAATGAGATTGGGGAACAATTTGTTTGGCTTTGATCTTTGCCCTAGTGACAGGGGAGAGACCTCCAGTAGCATTATTCTCTTTTTTCTTATTTTTCTCACCTTGCCTAGGTGATAAATTCTCTCTCATGATGAGATCCTTTGTCTGCTCTTCCACTGCAATCTCTCCAGACTGGTATTTCCATGAGGTTCTTAGAGCAAAAGCATTTAGAAGCTCTTCTTCATCTGTAGAATTGCACTCTTCATATTTGTCTTCTTCCTCCCCTTTCTCATGTATGTCTTCATCGGATTCATCAGATGCATATTCACTAGTGTTGTCTTCATCGGACTCACCATGTGTTGTTATCATTAATGGTCCAGTTTTATCTTTCTCCGCCTAAGGTATTTGTTGGCTAGTACTACAATAATTGTCACCCTTTTGTATTCCATTGTTGATCTTCCTCTGTTCACATTGATATTGCAGATTCTCCATTGATGTTTGAGGACCCCAGAGGTGTACACCAATAGTGATGCCCCTTATCTTTTTAGTCACAGTATGGCTAATAACTTCGGGGTTAGAAGAAACCATATTGGAGTTGTTTGTGATATGTGTTTCAGAAACCTTAAGATGTGTCATGTTATTCACCTCTGTATAAGTGGTTATAGCATTTGAACTATCATTTACAGTATTTTAGGGAGATAAGCATGCTTCAACATGTTTCTCACCCCACCTTGTTCTGTGCCAAATTATCTTCTTTATCGTTGGACTCCAACTCCTTGGAACTACTTTTATTATTTTTTTAGCAGACTTCACAACCTCAATAGATTTCTCATTTTCGTTCAGGTGCGACAGATGTTGGAAAGAATTAGCCAGGTACAGGAGAATTTATGGCTTCCGGCATGTGTACCAAAGTTTGGCTATCCTTTTGTGCAGTCACCACAACAACATTATTGCCCTTCAAAATATTTTTTATTTCCTCATTAGCACCGGATTGCTTTTGTTGATCAATGTTGATCCCTTTTTGTCTCACTATCCATTTCATCTTCTTAGCTTTAAGACCATTTTGAATCTTTTGTCTGTTAGTAGTTTGTTTCTTGGCAATGTGCTTTTTGGTTTGTAACTGTTGTGTGCCATTCACATTGACAGGTTCTTAAGAATGAGAACCTCCTTATTAGGAACAACCTTTGCATTAACTTGTGCCTGTTTAGCCTTTATATTCCCTTGCTCTTAAGTCTTTGCATCATTCCATTTCTCAATTCTTTGTTGTTACTTATCAGGAAACACTTCAAAACTCTTATTATATTGATTCTTCTTATAAGTCTTGGCATTCTGATTCTTATTATTCTGAGAATAGCACACATCTTCAGAGTGGCCCTGATGCATACATTTGAAACAATAATCAAGAACGAAATCATACTACACCTCTTTCCAAAAACCATCACCCTTAATACCATTTTCATCCTTTGTACCCACCCAAATAGAATCCGGTCTCAGCACAGCTAAATCACTTTCTATCTTTACTTTAGCAAAATTGGTCCAAGATTTAGTCGATGTAGCTTTGTCAATAGTTAGGAGGGTACTTATAGGAGAGGTGATTCTCTTCAGAGCATCCCAGTTGTAGTAGTGCCATTTAAGGCTAGGTAGATGAATCCAAACCAGGACTAGAGTAGTTTCTTCTTCTTGATTGAAATCTTTTGTCCGCCGCATTAGTCTCATAGGAAATCCCAAGATTGTAACTTTGTCTCTGAAATAATAAAACCCATTGAGTCTTCTTCTTCTGCAAAATCGATGAATATATGTTTGGCATTGTAATACCCTAATTTTACAGCTCATCTCATCAAAAATCTTGCATTGAAATCTCTGCGAATATCCCCGATTAATATTTTTCCATGTGAGAATTTTTCGATTACCGTTAATCGACACAATTTAGCTATCTCCTCTTCTTCCTGTGGGGAGAAGAAAACAATAGGCTTGACTTTGTAGAGTTCCGGTGGGTGATAAGGCAATCTCAGAGTTTGCTGCCTCGGACCAGTAAGAGTATTGACGTATGAAGATTTTGAGTCTCCTGATAGGTTTGCACCGCTCGAAGGATCATTCAGATGTGTCCACTCGCTGCTAGTTTCCCGACGGTGGTCGGAGCACTCATCGAAAGAGGTTTGAGAACATTAGTGTTGCGTGCGCGTGAGACGCGTACCAACGGTTACGTTTTGTGCTCGATAACATACACTACACCAAAAGAGGCTTTTAGTGGCAATATATTTTGCTTTTAGCAGCAATAGTTATTGACGCAAAAATATTTACCAGCAATTTATTTAGTGCCATTGTATCCAACGTCGCTAAAGCCTCTAGTGGCAATTGTGTCAAATGTTGGTAAAGGATCATATTCTTGCAGTTAAAAGTAAATATTATTAGTGGCAATTGTTATTTCCAGTAAATCTGCCTTAGAAATGTGCTATCCAAACATGTTTAACAGCTTTTGTTATTGCCGTTAAAAATGCATCAATTGCCATTAAAGGAGATCTGTTTAGTAGCAATTATTGTGGAAGCTAAATTGATCATAAATTCACCTTAATCTACTTATTTAACTAAGTACTATTTTGTAGCATAAAACACAAAAACCATAAGAGCAAACAATTAGAAGGTTCTTACTATCAATCTCAAAAGTCAAAACAATATCATTCAGTTAAAACAAGATTTATCCAACTCAGAACACCAACTTATATATCGACTAGTAAAAGACGCAAGTAACATTATGTACAAGACAACTAAACATCAAGTTGTAAACCAAGTCTCTCATCAACAATCTGATATTCTTGATCTTCCTAATCTTCTACTCCCTTTATTAACAATGTGATCTTCTGGGCAGCTATCTTTCCGTGATCTTGAGCCAAAGGATTTAAGTTCCCGCATTTTACCATCACATAGTAAGAATTTCTTGCATATAAAATACATATAATGACACATATGAGAGAAAATCTAAGAAGACAACATGAAACAAAGTAATATTCCTGCCGATAAAATGCATATTATGACATATATGAGAGAAAATATAAGAAGACAACAGGAATTAAAGTAATATTCTTGTATCATTTGAGACTCTAGCAGTTCATCAATATATTAACAAGAGCTTCTCACCTACTGAAGATGATTTTTTTGGGGCAAATATTGACCAAAATTCTCATGTACTTTTGAATTTTTATCTGTGCACGTTCTATTGAATTAGCGTGACAAAGTTGTACCTTCTATTGAGTATAGCATGATGAAAACTGCAGAGAACTTTTATATTATTTTGTTTCTAAGATGAATTTTCTGACATTTAAATTGTGTCATAGCTGATGTGCTTATCATATCTAGAGTTTAATTATATCAACCTACACGACTCTGCAACTCGTATAAATGGAGTTGTTTTACATGAGTTCATCACACAAAGAGTTCTCTGCTTGCTCTATATGATAACATGGCATTGGTTTATGTCACTTCTATGTGTTCCATGTATGTACCACAATTATAGATTATAAGTTTCCGCTCATCTTTTTGGTTCATGGTTGAACCACAAGTGAAATTTTTTGGTACTCCGTGTTCAAAACCAGAAAATTATAGAAGCAAAGAAACGTTAATTCAATAAATAAAATAAAAAATAATTTCGAGCCCACAAGTTGCTTGTGTGTCCTTAAGAAATTTAAGCCCCTCGTTATTGCCCAAGGTTTTGGATTAATTCCTCCCACGATAGAACAAAATAGCTATTCTGTGATAGCGGCACTACAAATCACAGAATTTTAGCGAACCCAACAAATGGAGCAAATCACACCTGACACTTATGTTTATTTTGAAAATAATGCAATAATGCAGAAAAGATGGGAGAAATTTTAAGATTTTCCATGTATAAAAACGAAGCCAAGCCTCTAAATTTATAGACAACGAAAGGGTGAGATGAAAAGGTGCAAACTAAAATGTGCCTCTTCCATTTCCCATTCTCACCTTTAAAAAAAATTCAGCAATCCCCCACATGAATGAGGAATGGCCATATGTATAAAAACATGCATGAAAACTGGCAAGCTAGGATTAATTGCATCTCGATAAGTAGGTTTCTCTTTGAACTTTTCGTAGTGAACATATGTCGGATATACTCGGTCAATCGGTAAATTTGATATCTTTAAACCGTTGAACTTTGGTGTATACCTAGACAACCATAAGTCATACAATCAATCATTAACCTTTTTTGGTTTTCATTGTTGTGTTTGTTTCAGCCATGAAAACCGCCTGGTTTCATAAGCGCATAGAGAACTGGCCTTACAGAATTCTCCTTGAAGCGACTTATACTTCACACTTATGAAGGTGATTCCTAAATGTGTCATCCCGTAGAAACACTATTTGATATACCCCATATCAAATTTAGAAACCATTAAAAAGCCTTAACGTTTTATCCTTGGTACTGAATATTGTCTCATCATGAGAATGGACCAAAATTTTATTTGACAATGTTGAACCGTCATTAATGATTTTGTTTGATCTCCTTGAACCTAGATCTTGGAATTTTCAGTCTTCTAGGTACAGTTACCGCCACAATGACTTGTCCTCGGCCATAGTCTCATTCCCTTTCTATGATCTCTCAACTATCACAATATATGCATATAGGTGCCAACGAAATGGGCCACAATGGAATGTCTTTAAGAAATTTCGGAGCCATTCTGTTTCTTCACTGGCCTAGTCTAAGGCTATAAACTCAGCCTCAATTCTAGAGCGAGCAATGCACATTTATTTGGATGATTTTCAAGACACCACTCCTCCATCGTTTGTAAAAATATATCCATTTATGGATTTTAAAAAATAGTCAAATCGATGATCTAATTTGCATCACTATACCCCCCATTACCGTGAGATATTTATTGTAATACAAGTCATAATTTTGACTATTTCAAATATCTCAAAACTAATTTCATTGTCATTACAGTTCAATGTGAACTTCCTTATGTCGTAGATTAATATGTCTTGACTTTCTATTGCATATCAGATTATTAACTACACTTAATATAGCAATATTATATTATAACAATAACAGGAATGATTGGCATCGGTTGTGTCCACGACCTTTTAATATATAACATATTTTGTACTCCCTCCGCATTTTTCTAGCATTTGTATGCTATTTATTCTTATTCCAAAATGCAATACAGGTCTATATGATGTGCAAATTATAGCACCTTCTCATGAAAAATATCCAACTTGCTATGGATTTTATTTTTTATTATTTTCATCAGTTGATTCACCACATTATAGACCAACGTATTAATACATCCGTTCATGAATAGTTATGTCTATACAAAAACATTCAAACACATCTTTTAATAAAAATTCACAACTTTCCAGGTGACTCCCTTTCATAAATGTTCAAGAAAGAATACATCCTTTCTTGAAAGGCACGTGAACAACATTGGATTGGCGATTTCATCATCTAGTCATCACTAAGATTAAGCAAGTAATGAATTTACTAAATACCATATCAAAGTTCTTCTAATTAATATAGACATTGCGTCTAACATTAGCTTTTATCATGCATAAGCTAAACACCTCCACATTTCAAATATTTCATGTATCTTTTCTATTATTTCAAACAATGACTACATAACTTGAAATATTCTTAATATAAACACATTTGTTTACACTCATTAATTTTGAAACCATTTGACAGTATTATTTGGTCAAATTTTGTATGTCATTATTTGGGTGCTTATTTTAGTCCATAAAGTGACTTAACACGTATGTACGCCTTCTTTTCTTTTTCAGGAACCACAAACCCTTGGTTGTTTCATGTGAATTTCTTCCTCCAAATAATAATTTAAAAAGGGTGTCTTCACATCCATTTGATGGATTTCAAGACCGTATATTTTAGCCAATGCTACTAATATTCATATGTACGTAATACTCATAACCGATGAGTATATATCAAAATAGTCAAGACATTCTCGTTGTCTAAATCCTTTGACAATTAATCTTGCCTACTATTTGCCAATAATACCATCAGCTTTCATTTTACTTCTAAAAATCCACTTAGAACCCAAAGGTTTATTTCCTGGAGGAAGATCAATAATTTTCCAAGTATGATTACTTAATATGGATTCTATCTTACTATTGACTGCCTCTTTCCAACATTGTGCGTTCGAGCAAGACATTGCTTTTTTAAATGTTTGAGCCTCGTTTTCCAACAAGAATGTCAGAAAATCTGGTCCAAAGGAAGTAGTTGTCCTTTGACATGTACTACGTCTTGGATTCACCTCATTAGGTGTAATTCCCTTTAATTCTTCCTGAGGTCCCTTAGATTTTTCACTAGACGACTCACATTCCTTTTTATACAAATAATTATTCTCAAAAAAATTCAACATTATCATATTGTATCACCATATAAATATAAATCTCTGGATTTCTGATTTGTGAACCACAAATTGATATGTTTTACTGTTTGTTGCATATCCTATAAAAACACAATCAACTATTTTCGTTCATATATCTACCCTTTTAGGTTTAGGACTTGCATTTTAGTCAAATACGCCCACACTTTGAAATATTTCAAGTTGGACTTTCTTCCTTTCTATTTTTCATATGGAATGTATTGTGTTTTGCTATGAAAAACTCGATTGAGTATTTGGTTAGCTATAAAAGTAGCTTCCCTCATAAGTTCTGGAGTAAACTAGAACTTATCAACAAAGCATTCATCATTTTATTTAATGATCGATTCTTTCTCTCCACGCTCCCATTGGATTGGGCCATGTATGTGGCCGTTGTTTGATGAATAGCACCATATTCCAAATATATTTCTTCAAAAGAAGATTCATATTTTTTTACCCCTTATTACTTTATAGAACCAACCACATGAACTATTATTTGTGTCATGACATATCCAGAATTAATAAACGATGAAGTTTTTAATCTTCAAACCGATCTGACACAGTCAGAATTAATAAACAGTAAAAAATTTAATCTTCAAACCGAGTAATATCTGACACAACCAGATCTAATATATGGTGAAGTATTTAATTTTCACATCGAATAATATATTGGAGTATAAATCAATAATACTTTAATCTCCAAAATAAGTAGAAAGTCACTTAGACTTTAATCTCCGATAAATGAGTAGAAAGTCACAAATACTTTAATCTCAATGAATGAGTAGAAAATTACATAGATTTTAATCTCAATACATGAGTAGAAACTCCATAACGGGAGTAAAAAATAAGAGGATTTATCTCCAAAATAGGGGTAGAAAATCACAAGTACTTTAATTTTCTTTTCAAATGGCTTTCCAACTCAACCATTGCACCCCAAATATTTCAACAATTTGATATATTATTCTAATCAAACTAACATATTTATATTTTTATAATTTTCATGTTCATGATTTCAAAATAATTTTCAAGCATCAATGTGATTCTAATTCACACTTACAACCTTGAAAATAATCTTTCACATATTTTCATTCATGTTACCAAGTTGTATATCAACTACCCGGATGCCATTTGGTAAATAGAAAACGAACCTATTCTCTAGTCGCATGTTATTCATCATGCAAGTAACATATATTCTGAGAACATCATATAATAAGCTTCTATCCTAAGCTTTGCAGAGATTGAATTTCACAAATCACATAGGATAGACATGGCAGATAACATTGTTAACGACATGCACAACCCCGAGATTCAAGGGGATCAGCCTCATTCCGAGGACTCAATCAGTGACACCCATAATGAGGGGAATAACGCTACACCAGTGCATGACAGGCAGCATCCTCGACATGTTCGAAGGACCACTCCCGATGACATTGATGAGGAGCATGTTATCGACGCGGTAAGGTTCTTGCAAGGGCAACAAGAGATCATTCTAGGCCACCTCACGCGAAAGGATAAAGTTATGACGGAGTTGAAGCAAGCGCTGTCGGGAGCTTAAAATAATGCAAATAGACAAGATCAGATTCCTCTTGGGGTTCCCACGAATCAAGCGACGTGAAGGATCGACAACAACACTCCTAAGGGTGAAATTGGCTCTGATGGGCAGGGGGAACGGATCCGGCCTCAACAACGAGAATGATCCTTTCAAGAATGAACTTTTACGGTTCATGAGGGAAGTGAACGCCCGCATGGACCAGATCCCGAGCATGCCACCAATGCTGAAAGGTCCGGACTCGAAAAAGTATATTCAATTGTTGTACAAGCCAAGTGCGGCACCAGAGTTAATTCCAAAGCGGTTCAAAATGTCTTAAGTGACAAAGTATGACAGAACTTCTGACCCTCAGGAGCATATTACCGCCTACACAACGGCGATAAAAGGAAATGATTTAGCCCCTCACGAAATTGAATATGTGCTGCTAAAGAAATTTGGAGAAACCCTTACGAGAGGAGCCTTGACATGGAATTCACTATTACACGAGCATTCCATAGATTCCTTTGAAATGCATGCGGATTCTTTCATCAAGGCTCATGTCGGGGAAAAGAAAAGTGCAGGCCTGAAAGGTCAACATATTTAGGATTGCGCAAGGAGAATCCGAGCTGCGACGAGAGTTCGTTAGCCGATCCCAGAAGGAGAGAATGTTGCTCACCGCTGTCCTAGATGAATGGGCGGTTGAGGCGTTCACCAGGGGATTGAATCCGAGGAGTTAAGACGCTCCCAGAAATTGAAGGAAAGCCTACTCGAGTTTCAAGCAACAACCTGGCGGATGTCCACAACCGGTACGAATCAAAAATAAGGATCGAAGTTGATCAGGTTGATTTTTTGTCGTCGACCAAAGGACGAGAAAAGAACAAGGAAAAATCAAAGGATGATTATGATGTAGACACGCGGACTTCGAGGGTCCGGTGTTTGCCCTACGAATGAACCGAAGGCCGCAGTAGAGGTTTTTGGACAGCAGACAGGTTCACCGTTCACAGGAAACGTTATCGCGATCGGAATAATCGATCACCGTAGGATAAGCAAGTGGCAGGATCGCGAGATCCTTCTTACCCCAAATTATCAGAATACAAGTTCAACGTCAGTATAGTGGAATTGGTATCGGCCATGAGAAACATTAAAGAAACACGGTTCCCAAAACCTATGAGATCTGATTCCATCCAGAGGGATCCCAACTTGTGGTGTGAATACCACGGGATGAATGGCCACCAGATATGGGACAGTCTACATCTCCGGGAAGAAGTGGCAACATTACTGAAGAATGGTCACCTTAGACAATTCTTGAGTGACCAAGCTAAGAACAATTATGGTCGTAACCGAGACAACACAGAACCCTCGAAAGCAGGAGAAGATGGGGGGCGTCAAACAATCAACATGATCTTCAGAAGGAACGAGATTAATGGGGCCACCTTTTCAGCAGCAAAGAAGATGAAAGTATCAATAACGCATAGCAAAAGGCTTCGGGAAGACGATATCACTTTTACGAAGGAGGACGCAGATGGATTGCTGCTACCACACAATGACGCACTAGTAATTTCTTTAAATGTACTAGATTTTAAGATTAAACGTGTTCTAGTGGATCCAGGGAGTTCGGCTAATATCATACAATTGAGGGTAGTGGAGCAAGCTAAACTCACCGGAAGCATTATTCCGGCTACAAAGCTCCTCACCGGATTCAACCTCACAAGTATGACAACTCGGGGAGAAATTATATTACTCACAAACGCTGAAGGAGAAATGAATACAACTCTTTTCGAAGTGGTAGATGGTGATATGGGATACACCATTATTCTAGGAAGGCCATGGTTGCACGAGATGAAAGTTGTACTATCAACGTACCATCACTTGCTGAAGTTTCCAATGCCCGAGGGAATTAGGAAGATAAGGGGTGACCAACCAGCGGTAAGGGATATGAATGCAATTTCGGTCTCCAGCAGCAAAGGAAAGGAACATGTGGCATAGCAATTGCAGGGATTAGCACCTACTCCTGAACTAGATGAAGTTAGCCAGGCGTCGGAAAATTATCAGGTGCTAAGATATTTCCAAGTTGCTGAAGAGACCGATGCAACGAAGTCCACAACGGAAGAGTTGGAGCAAGTGGCATTGTTCGAAGAATTCATAGAAAGGAAATTCCACTTGGGGACAGGACTGCACCTAGAACACATGTCCTATTTCATTAAATTCCTTAAATCTAACACCGATTGTTTTGCATGGTCGCATAAAGATATGACATGCATCCCTTCAGAGGTAGTCATACACAAGTTAAGCTTGGATCCTAACATACCTCCAATAAGACAAAAGAAGCACCCGATCGCCGAAGCCAGGAATAAATTCGTCAAAGAAGAGGTAAGCCGCTTACTTAATATTGGTTCGATCCGAGAGGTAAGATATCCAAACTGGCTAGCTAATATAGTAGTAGTTCCTAAGAAAAACAATAAGTTCCAAATATGTGTAGATTATAAAGATCTTAACAAGGTGTGCTTGAAAGACTTGTTCCCACTGCCAAACATCGATCAAATGATTGATGCCACGCCCGGGCACGAATTAATGGATTTTCTCGATGCTTACTGTAGGTACAACCAAACTAAGATGAACCCGGAAGATCAGGAAAAAACTTTTTTTATAATGAATTTCGGTATATATTGTTACAATATGATGCCCTTCGAGTTGAAAAATGCTCTCGTGAACAAGATGTTAGAAAATCAAATAGGAAATATTATGGAAGTTTATATAGATGATATGCTCATTACGTCTTCAAATGCAGGTGACCATCTTAAACATCTACAAGAAACTTTCGACATCCTAAGGAAGCATAATATGAAACTTAATCCCGAGAAATGCACGTTCGGGGTCAGCTCAGATACGTTTCTGGGATTTCTAGTATCCCAAAGGGGTATTGAGGTAAACTTCTATAAGATCAAGGCCATAGAAGATATCCCTGACCAATTATCAAACGTTAAGGAAGTCCTAAGGCTTACGAGGAGATTGGCAGCTTTGAGCAGCTTCATTTCCCGGTCATCAGAAAAGTGTCATCATTTCTTTGCACTGCTCAAAAAGGAAAATAGTTTCAAATTGACCCCGTAGTGCCAAGAGGCTTTGAGCGATTTAAAGAAGTACTTGTCAAGCTCTCCATTGCTTTCAAAACCAAAAGAAGGAGAAACGTTGTTGGTTTACCTCACGGTCTCGGAAGTTGCAGTAAGCGCAGTTTTAGTCCGAGAGGATGAAGGTACGCAATCTCCCATTTATTATATTAGTAAAATTTTAACAGGAGCAGAAACTCGTTACCCACATTTGAAAAAACTGGACTTAGCTCTCGTAGTCGTTGCTCGGTAGCTGAGGCCCTACTTCCAATGCCACCCGATAGCCGTGGTGTCTACTTTCCCTTTGCGGAACATCCTCCATAAATCTGATCTCTTGGATAGATTGGCCAAATGGGAAATCAAAATGAGTGAATTCGACATAGAGTATAAGACGAGGACTACAATTAAGTCGCAAGTCTTGGCTGACTTCGTGGACAATTTCAGTCCAGAATTATTGCCTCTGGCAACCAAGGAAGCAGTAATGGTGTCGCAATCGACATCAGGGGTTTGGACCTTATTTACGGACGAAGCTTCCAACGTAAAAGGGTCCGGGCTCGGTATAGTCTTAATAACGCCTTTCAGGGGAAACCCTAAGGCAAGCCATCATGACGGTCCATTTAACTAACAATGAAGCAGAGTATGAAGCTTTGATTGTAGGACTCGAGTTGGCCGGAGGACTTGACTATGAGGTCATTGAAATCAAATGTGACTCACAGCTGGTGGTAAATTAGGTCTACAGGATCTTCGAGACCAAAGAGTAGCGCATGCAACAATATGTGGTAAAGGTTCAAGCTCTGCTGACGCGATTCCGAGAGTGGTCAATTACTCATATCTCAAAGGAAGAAAACACAAAAGCAGACGCATTGGCAAACCTAGGATAATCAACAGAAATAAAGAGATCGGAGTCCAGGACGGTAGTACAACTGATGAACTCAGTCCAGGATACAAATGGTTACTATGAGGTAAATTCAACTAATCTGGTCTGGGACTGGAGGAATGAAATTATCTATTATCTCGAACATGGGAAGCTACTTGAAGACCCCAAAATATCCCGGGCACTACGCGCCAAAGCAGCGCGATATATCTTCAAGGGAGGCCAATTGTATAGAAAATCTTTTCAAGGCCCACTGGCCCGATGTTTAGGAGAGTCCGAAGCTAACTATGTCATGAGAGAGGTTCACGAAGAGATATGCGGCAACCACTCAGACGCAGATTCCTTAGTGCTGAAGTTAGTAAGGGCAGGATATTACTAGCCCCGCATGGAACAAGACGCCAAGGACTTCATACGAAAATGTGATAAGTGTCAACGCTACGCGTCACTGGTGCATCAACCAGCAGAACCCTTACATTCGGTCCTATCTCCTTGGCCGTTCATGAAATGGGAGATGGACATCATCGGACCACTACCGCCAACTCCCGTAAAGTTAAGATTTCTTTTAATTTTGACTGACTATTTTTCTAAGTGGATGGAAGTAGGTCCTTATCAGAAAATTGGAGAACGCGAAGTGGTGGATTTCTTGTGGGAAAATATAATTTGCAGGTTCAGAATATCAAAAGAGATAGCATGCGACAATAGGCCACAGTTTATCGGCACAAAAATTACAAAGTTCCTCCAAAATTTAAAAATAAAGAGGATCACATCTTCACCCTATCATCTGAGTGCAAACGGTCAAGTGGAGTCGACGAATAAAGTGATTATTCAAAACCTCAAGAAAAGGTTGGAAGCGGCTAAAGAAAACTAGCCCGAGGAATTACTCGGAGTTCTATGGGCATACCGAACTACGGCCAAGTCGAGCACATGGGAAACTCTTTTCCCCTCGTGTACGGTGCAGGAGCTTTAATCCGGTGGAAGTAGGGGAACCCACCTTGAGATACTTCCAAACATATGAAGAATCGAACAACAAAGCAATGTTAGTCAACTTGGAACTGCTCGATGAATGCAAGGACTTGGCGCATGTAAGAATGGTAGCTCAAACGCAGAGAATGGAGCAGTATTATAATCGAAGAGCCAACCTCCACTATTTCAAAGTAGGAGACTTGGTCCTAAGGAAAGTAACTCACAACACCCGGGATCTCAACGGGGGAAGCTAGGTCCAACGTGGGAAGGCCCCTACCAGGTTTCAGCTATCACCGGAAAAGGTTCATACGAGTTGGAAAACCAAAATAGAGAAATGTTGCCCAACAATTGGAACATGGCACACCTCAAAAGATATTATTGCTGATGAACATTATCCAATCAGAAAGTATGTGTTGCACTCTTTTTTCCTTCGTTCAGTTTTTGTCCCAATTGGGTTTTTCTGGCAAGGTTTTTAACGAGGCAGCAACAAAAAGCATACTACAAAGACAGCAGCAATAAGACCTTTAATAGCAAGGCACAAAAGCAAAGATTCACTTGGGGATGATTAGATAATATTTTTGCTTTAGAGTAGATTCTCGTCGGGAAGTTAAGTTTGCTATTGAGCAAAGGTTACCCGATCGTTCACAAGCACAAACCACTAGAGGGTTTTGGATAGTCCTTCGCTCGATAGCATAAGTTCCTAAAGGAAAGTAAAGTGTGTTACCAAGTTAAGGATTATCTAGCAATGCATTAGTGGAATCTTCAAAGATACAAGACTTCCAGTGTTCCAATTCGCAATCTTCGCATTCGAACACTGGGGGGAATGATATGAGGATATGACAACAATGATTGCCACGTTGACCGGGAAATGAAAAACTAGAAATATAATTACATCATCGTGATCGGGGATTGCGCGGACAACCCCATAGAAACAAGTTGTACAAGTTAGCCACAAGTAATGGAAATTTCTTTTTAGCATAGCAAATGCTTATATATTTTTTGAAAATAGAAGGAATAAAATGAAATCCTTTTGTTTTTATCTTGTTTCTTGTCTGAACGATGAATTGACTTTGTCATTTGAAAGTTAAACAAGTACTTAAAATGCTAGTGCCGTAATGAACATGAGACGTCCTCTTCAAGAGCACCGTAAACATAAAAGGGACCTCTCTTATAAAAACCCTCACGTTAAAGGGTTGGTTCCGGAAGAATTTATGCCCGGAATCAAAAATGCCTTCGGGAAAACATACACCCGAACTCGTATACAAAAAGACGCATAAAGTAAACTTGCACAAATATTTATCAAAGCCCTCACGAAAAAGGTCAAAAATGCTTTCGGGGAGAATACACCCAAAAGTTTCATATAATAAGACGCAAAAAAGTTTGCGCAAAATTCTTTAAGAAAATGCAAAGATTAAAGACTTACATAAATATTCTAATGCGAAGAAGACTCAAACAATACTTGAGCAAAAGATATTTTTATTTACAAAAACATGTCAAAATGGCACATGTATGAGAATTGTTAAAAGAAAAGAAAAGCTAAACCGCAGTATCTCCGGAACCAGGAGGAAGAGAAGTGTCTGCGCCCCCGGGATAATTAGACGGACCCACCGATGGCTCAACATTTTCACCAGTTTGCCTTCAGCATCATCATTCTCCGATTCTTCTTCAGTTCCCGGAAACTCGGAACCAAAACCAGAAGGACCAGGTGGATTAGACCTCGCTGGGAGTCCACTTTTAGCAGCTAACTCAAGCTCGTGGACCTTAGCAATTTTGGCATCAAAATCAATGACACCATCTTTGGCCTCATCCAAGGTTTTTCTCCTCATGCTATAAATGGCGTAAGTTTTCTCAACAACGAGGGAAGCCGCTCGGTGCTTGAGTTCTTCTTTGAGTTGGGTTACCTCGGCAAAAAGATTTCCCTAGGCGGACCTAGAAGATTTGAGGCTAACAACAAGGTCGCGGACAGTTGAACTAAAAAGCCTATTATGCTCGATAGTTTTCCTGTACTTCTTTTCCAGTTGGGCGTGTTTCGCCCCCACAGTAGCAAGCTCTTCAATTTTGGAGTTCAAGGCTGCTTATAAGTTAATCGCTCTTTCAGCGGAGGCAGACTCACGTTCGGTTAAAGCAAGAACGGTGTTATGGACTTCAACCCATTTGGCCCTAGCTTCGTCAAATCTAACCCTCAGCGGGACAATTTCTTAGCTAAGGGTTACCAGTTCTTGCTCACTTTGCCGCAAACGAGCTTCCAATACAACAACCTCAGCGGCTTTGGCTTCCAGTTCTGAAAGGCAAACGACATGTTGCTCCTGCTCTGCAAAAAGTTGATCCCGTGCGGAGGTAATCTCTTCCTTTTCACGAATCAACCTCTGAAGGCCCTCGGAAGAAAGAAAGTTGGCCTACAAATAAGAAGGGTAAAACTCAGGATATGTTCACACCCAAAAATAGAAGAAGTAATAAAGGAAGAAAGGAACGTACCGCGCTGCGGCGCTGTGCATGGCGTTGTTCAACAAACATTCTCCCGAGAGTGGCTGAATCATTTTCCAGTGTTTCTCTGAAGCCAAAGGCATCAGATAATTAGCAAGCTCCACCGGTCGGGATAGCAAGTTGCATGGGGTAGAGACCGAAAGAGTAATGTTCCTTCTCTTTTATGGATCTTTAGAAGGGGCAGCATAAATTTTCCCCAAATTCCCATGAACTAGGGACTGTGGAAGAGGAACACCTTCTTCATGGTCAGATGCGGATGGTGGAGGTGATGTAGCAATTGCTGATGGAAGAGTGGATGAAGATGGAAATGATGTAGTTGTTGCTGGTGTTGGTGAAGATGGAGATGAAGGTGATGGAGTTGAAAAGTGAGAAGCAGTTGCATCAAATGCAGTGCTCGTTGTTGGATGCTCGCAACCAAAGACGGCAAGGGCCCGGTACTCAGCCTCGCAGTACCAGACACAGCAGTTGGGCCCCAAAACGGGAGTTGACATTATTTACCAAATCAAATTCTCCCCAAAGTGCCGAGGCATCGTCCTCGGTTGGTGTAACCCTCTCAACAGGTTGAGCATCCTGTTGAGATGATGAGGATCATCGTCTTCTATGTAGAGAAACTCCCTCATCACTAGCTTCTTCATCATCGTCGATCGTCACGGTGTCTATGACCGGCCTAGAAGGAGGGCCAGTCACCATCTCAACTGAATATGACTAGGGGGCATCGATCCTCGCCCTCTTATTCTTTTCCCCGGCTGCAGAGGAGTGTCTTCTCTTTGGTTGTTTGTCTTCCAACCGGGGACTCCGAAAAGAAACATTTGTTGTCGAAGTTGGCCCAGAGCCACCTGTTCAAGTAAGTGCCTCCTGAAGCAGCCTCGTTGCATCAGCAGGATCAGCCAAGACATCTTCCTCGGGAATAGCAACAGAGCTCGTGGGTAGACCTCATTTCATAGACAGGTTAGAAGGGATCAATTGAGTTCTTCACAGGAAAAATTGAAACAAGATGAGTTTGAGTTACCATGATTCTTGTCTTTCCACCCGTATTTAGGGGTCAGTTCTTTCCACAAGCGAGTCTCGGGCGACATAACGTCCAAGATCTTTTGTACCCATCGGTCCAAACCTTCAATCACCGGTGGGATCCATCGCGTTGCTGAAACAAACAAAGGAATGAGGATCAATACAACTATAGAAAAATATTTAGTAAAAGGAAATACTAAACAAATAGCTTACGAGTGCGGTTCCAAGCGGCCGGAAAGGATAAAGCCGTTGCCGGAATGATGTCGTTGGTGGCAACTGTAACGAACCGTTCCATCCACCCACAGTCGTTGTCATCATCCATGCTAGACAACAAAGTATGGTGGCCACGCTTGCAGAGGTTTATCATTCCCCCGCGGAAGATTTTGGGAGAATAGAGATTCATAATATGAGCTAAGGTTAGCTCCTCTCTAGTTTCCTGGTACAAACACCGAAGGCAAGCAACTTTCCTCCACACTGAAGGTTTTACTTGTGCCAAACACACTTGGTAGCGGAGGAAAAACTCTTCAATCACGGAGTCAAGCTCTCTGCTCAAAGAGAATGCACCCAAAGTAAAGGGATACGTGTAAACATATGTAAAACCCTCCTTGGGTAGGGTGACTCGCTCCGATAGATGAGGAGCAATAATTTCCAAGTCATGGCAGCGGCAGTCTTCCTTCATAATAGGAATGCTCGAAGGACGTATAGAAGAAGAATACCTGCTAACGGCCCATGTACGAGAGTTAGAAGTAGGGAATTTCTCTTCGAAGTCTTTTGCAGTAATAAGACTTCTAGGGATGATAGAGCCCACTGTTGGAGGAGCAGAGTCCTCGGCATTGTTCTTATTTTTTGAAAAACCTGTACGTTTTGAGGAAGAAGCCATTGTATGAAAGAAGATGAAGGTTTTTCGTTTGAAGAGAATTAGAGAAAAGATGAATAGCAAGATGCGAGTTAGATAAAGGAAGCTTGAAAAATTATGAAGTATAAGGGAGGAAGTTGATACGCATAAGTAAAACTTTTGGTGGCTAAATTCATGGCCATGATTACCTCGATAATCGGAAAAAGGTTGTGCTGAATCATGGGACGACGCGTGTTCGGGGTATTAAATTCGGAGAGACATGCATCTAATCAACCGTTAGAAGCCTTTAGAGGGAATTATAGTAATTCCCGCCAAAAGAGTATTTCTACCAACTTTTCGGTAACACAAAGTCATGTCACCGGAAAACAGATGACTGTCTGTATAAGGTAAAATATGCTATGATACGTGGTCGTCCGAGAAAGGGACACGTGGAACCCAAGACAGGGGGATGGCTAAAGACCGAAGGCAACCGTTTTGTTTGTCATCGGAAAGAATAACGCTCATAAAGATGTGATAAATTCTCTTCTCCCGGTAGCATTTATTAGAGAATATTCCATGTCATTAAGAGCAATTACCCGTTTTAAGGAATTTGGCATTTATGTTCACCGTTATATCTATATCAATGCCCATTATAATTGACATTAAAGAAGGGCACAATCCTAGGACCTTCTTAATAGCTATAAATAGTGAGCTTAGTTGTCATTGTAAAGGACATGAATTTTCTGGTAAACTTATGATATATTCTATACAAAGCTCAATCCAATCTTATCTTCTTATTTCTTGATTTTCTTTGTTGTTGTGCCCGGAAACCCAATTTTCGGAATTGTTGCTTCTGCTGTTTCGTCTATATCCTAAGGTTAAGTATTGTGTAATTCTTCGATTATTTATTTATTTCATGATCAAATTATTCCACTTATCTAGAAACTACGTATAAATTCAATTGTATCATTTTACGGGTAAACAGTTAGACGTTTGTTCATGAAAAGATGGTTTAAAATATTTTGCGAATCTTTCGTAGTATTTCAAACTTTCTTTTTTGTAGTTTATCAGTTTTTCAAAGAAGATGATTTTTCTTTTTTCAAAATTTGAAAAGAAAGTTACCTCTTTTTAAAAAAAATACTTTACAAACAAACAAAGTTGCAAAATTTGAAATCCCTTTTCCAACCAAATCCCAATGTCAACTAGAACTTGATTTTCCGTCGTAGTTTTAGACTTTCAAGTAGTGGCCAAATTGCAGAACAATGCAAAACAAAGTTAGAAAAGGAATGTTGTTGAATTTTGGAATGTTGGACGTCAAGATCAGTAAGTCTAAAGAGTATCCACCATGAATTAGTAATATGCTGAATATACCTGTGGCTAATACAGTTCAACCAAAGCACCTTGGCCCCAGTTATAGAAAAAGCTGAGACAAATTGCTCTCATAAGTCCATTCTCTCACCCCTTCGAAAAAAACAAGAAAAAAAAAAGAATGAATTCTTGAATGGACATATGAGCACGAACTTCACTGTTGTATGGCCCGTAATCAAATTTGGCCATGAAAGTATAATTCATCCGGCTTACCTATATTTGTATTGGTTGAGCTGGGTATATATTCATTGGCGAGTCATTTTGGACATAGTTAAGTTAGCTCATCTAAAA
Organism: Nicotiana tomentosiformis; assembly: GCF_000390325.3. NCBI lineage: Eukaryota > Viridiplantae > Streptophyta > Magnoliopsida > Solanales > Solanaceae > Nicotiana > Nicotiana tomentosiformis. The sequence continues at coordinate 122,603,911 of NC_090819.1, forward strand.
GTTTGGGTTAATTTGGCCGGCTACTCATATAAAAACTTATCAAACATTAAAAAGATTAGTCTAATTTGTTTTATATAGTCATAACAAATATAAACAAAAGCTTTTATTATTTGAATTTTATAATTAAATAAATTATAAAAGAACCAACAAACAAATGAAAAATAGTTGAGTTGTGCGCGTTGGATTATTTCTTGGAGATCTATATGTGATTATATCGATACTGGTCCAGAAGGTATGACAATCAAATTTTCTTTAGAATTGGAAATCCTTTTGTTTCCTTCGACATTTGAAATATGATATTTCACAGTAGTGCTAGTTTTCGATGGGATATAATTTCTTGATTTTTGCAAGCCTAATATATTATTATATATGATTCTCTAATCCTATTGTGGAAGCATGCATCAAACACTAGAAGTTCAAATTTACGTACAATAAATGAGATAATTAAATTGTTGTTCGTCGAAAACTAGGTTGTAATCGTGAAATCTCTTGCAAGTATATATAGTAATCTCCTATCTGTTTGACCAAAAAATATTAATGTTCGTTCAACTAATTAAATTTATGTAAATGGGTCAATCTTAGTTAACAATAATATCCCAAAGATGAAGTTCTCATAAGTGCAATAGTTACTATGTAGATATATTTTAATAGTGGCGCCACCATACAACCAATACTTCAGAAGTCAATGAAAATAATGTACCATTAAATATTGTTGAATAGCAATAAATGACATTTAAGTAAATAGAATGAATGAGTCACCCAAGAAAGGATGAAATCGGTGAATGTTATTTCTGACAATGATGAGTGATGGACAATCCTTTGAATATCTGAGTTATTCTCGGATATGGTAGAAAAGTGTAGACAAGAATCTTAGTGAAAAGATTGTGTTTGTATCCTTGCAGTGAGATTCGATTCTCTCCTTTAAAGTCAAAGTGTCTTTTACAAATGAAATATCACTTGTCCCCTATCATTGTGTCTCTTTCTATTTATAGGGAACATGTCCTATCTTGAAACTAGCCGTTATAACTCTATCGAGGGTGCTCGACCTCGACCTTGATCCTTGATGACTCTTTGACCACAGACTTCATTGTTGATTAGATCACTTCGACCCATGGCGACCTGGAGATGCTTTATCGATGTCATTTTGACTTATATTCTAGAGATGGATTTTGGCCCATACAGTTAGTCCATCCGCTTATTGAAGCCGACTTTGCGGACGAGTTCGATGAGCGGATCGTGTTGTTGGTGGTCGAGCTTAATCAAGCGGACTACGTAGGTCGTGGTTATTGCAGCGAGCAGGTAACGTAGCCTTCTGTGGGCCGCACATTTCAAATGCTTCGAATTTCCCGGGCGATTGGCTAGAGTTACGCTGTCACGAGTTAGGATGATGTCATGATGTCATGCGTCACTATGATGCATATTCCCGATGCGTCATTTTATTTGGCACGTGACCTTTGATTAGACCTTCCGCTTCGGTTACGATGCCAATGTTGAGCTGTTTTCGGTTCGGTGCCATGGCCTTTATAAATAGAGGTCTTTGGACACAATTTTGGAGTTTTAAAACTTCTAACGCTTCAAAATCCCATACCTTTCTCTTGCTCTCTTCTTCTTCGAATTTCTCTTCCCTGTTTTAGCGACTTACCTTGTTCTTCATTCCCACTTGTTTGTTATTCTACTTCCTTACATTGAATCATGTCTAACGTTCCTTCTGAGGCTGGAGAGGGGAGTCGTGTTACTCCCTTGGCAATGGTGTTCCCCTCCCATGGGGAGAGCGTTACTGCCACCGCTGAGGAGGAAACCTTCCCGTCAGTGGAGGAGATAGTCCCACGCAACCCTGATTCTAGATCCGATTTCACTAAATCAACTAAGGCCGCAACTGGAGCTTTTTGATAAGTGATGATGGTGAAGGAATTAGCGGAACTTAAGGCTAAATTCGGCCTTCCCAATCATATCGATTTGATCCCGTCCGAGGGAGATATGGTACAGGTCCATCGTCCTGGGTATTGCGCTCTCTACGCCTACCCCTTCCAAGTTGGCTATCCGTTTCCCTTCCTTCCGTTGGTGGAAATTTTCTGTCGTCACTACGATGTTTTTCCTGGTCAGCTCGCATTGTACGTCTATAAAGCTATAAAGATGCTCACTAAGTTTGCTGAGCTGACCGCGGTCGACCTGACACTACAACATTTAATTCATCTGTTCGCTCCTAGCTTTTATAGGGGAACGATGCTGAACCTTCGCCACCGAGGGGGCATATTCCTGGAGGTGAAGATGGACGACAAGTCCGGTCGTCAATTCTAGTTTAACTTCTTTTTTGTCATAACCGAGGATGTTTTGTCCAATGTCAACGGCTTCCCCGAGGCTTGGAATTATACTCGTAAGTACTTTTGTTTCTCCCCCATGTTCGGTCCTGAATTTTGACTTCTCGCCTTCTTCTTTTGCAGCCAAGACGTTGCTTCCTCCTTTGGACGCTCATATTTCAGACTGGCCAAGCAGATCCTCCCTCTCATCGTAGGGGTTCGTGTAGCCAAGTTTTTCAAGAAATTCAGGCCTGCTCTCCCTTTGACTGGTAATTTCCTTTTTACCATCAGTGTCTTGATTTCTTTGTTCGTTTTCCTTCGCTGATTTTCCCTTTACCTATTGTTCTCTAGCTTCTGCCAGAGGGTCTACGAGGAAGTCAAGATCTCCCGCGCCCTCATTTTAGAAGAGGAAGGCTACAACGCCCTCAATTTCTGCCCCTGTTTTGACCGCGACTGATCATATCTTCGTTCCAGTTTCCTCTGTTGTCGCGTCCGAATTTATTCCAGCTTCGGCCATGGAGACTTCGGCTTCTCCTCTGTATTCTCTCATCGATGAGGACGATGAACCTTTGCCTAGTGATGGAGATCTCCTACCTCAAAAGAGAAGGTTCGTGGACGTTGGTGACAGATTCATCCGAGCCGTTGATGCGGCGGAAAGGGACTTTTCGCTGCTGAGACGGCAACCATTTTTATGGAAGATGATATTGAGTCGAGTCTCGAGGTTTTGAGGTCGGGAGAGATGATATAGATATGTATCTTCCTTATGCGGTGGTGGAAACTGAAGGGACGTTTGCTGATGTTCTTGAACTTCATGGCAAGAGGAGGCATCGACTTCTCAAACAGCTGTAGATACCTCCTTGTCGGCCAATGAGAAGGGCAAAAGTGTCGCTGAGGAGGGCGATGAGTCAGGTTCCGATGTTGATGCGGACGACTTGAGGATGATAGAAGAATGGCTTACCCACCTTTAGATAAGGTTGGAGAGGTCTACGAGGACTATCGCAATCCCCATGGATCGTGACCTGTTGAAGAACACTGATGAGGTAGTCCCTGCCCTCGGCCCTCTCTATTCCGAGATACAGGGTGAGACCCTTAAAGAAATAGACGATGGTGCTTTGTCGAGGAGCATTGTTGGCCATGCTCTTAGGGTGAGTATTTGTACTTGACCTGGTTTCTCTCTTTCTTGTTTTTTGTGTATTTCAGGGCATCCTTGGTTCTGACTTCTTTTTTCTCTTTCCTTTTTATGATTGCAGGTGGTGATTTTGGAGATTGAGAGCGCCCGCAGGGAGAAGAGGCATAAATAAATATTTGTGAAATTAAAAGATAACTATTTTGAGTATTATGGCAACTATTGAGATCTCCGCAGGCTATTTCGTGAAGGCGGCGATATGCAGGCCCTTCGGGACGAGTTGAAAGAGAAGGGTGATGAGATGGTGAAGGCCATCAAGAAATGTAGCGTCCTTGAGGGGACGTTGAGGAGTAGGGAAGAGGAGCTTGAGGTCAGCAGGGGCGTGGAGGCCCAATGCACTGACCTTCAAGCTCAAGTGGTCGAGTTGCGGGGGTAGTTAGAAGAGTGTCGACTTCAGCTGGAGGCCCTCAATAGTGAGATTTCCGAAAAGCAATAGGAGCTCAAAAAGGTGGAGTCTTCTCGTTTGGATGCTCCGAGGAAGACGAAGATGCTCGAGTTGGAGAATAGGACTCTCTGAGACGAGCAGGAGAACGATCAATCAACGGCGAGAGCCAAGAAAGATCTACTCGAGGAGAGGATCGAAGAGTTGGAGAAAGATAACTCTGTTCTTCTTGATCGAGTGGTCAATTTAGAGTCTGAAAAGGCCCAGTTACTTGCACAGTCATCCTCCTCCCGTATTTCAGATTTTTCCAATGTAACTCGGGAGTTATATGAAGAATGGATTCATGTCGAGGCCCAGTTAGATGTATTTCGAGATTTGCATGCGGCGGGGTCCGTCTCTGAGTCTGCCCTTGAAGATATTTGTGTTAAGGCTCGTGAATCTTGAGTCATTTGTGGATATGATCCCGCTACTCCTGAGGCCGATGAGGAGGCTGGGGATGAGGGTGTAGATCGGCTTGAGGAGAACGCCTGGTATGATGTTGCTTATCCTCGGGGTGAAGGTGGCAACAGCGAGGGGGATCGGGATGGTGATGGTGTCGGTGGTCAGGATGGTGACAACGTTGAATATCGAGCTGGTGAGGGCCTTGAGGGCCGCGATGGCGGTGACCAATAAATTTATTTTGACTTTTTTGTGTATTTTTGTTTGCGTCTTCATGAGCCTTTGTAGACAGTTTAAGTATGAAATATCAAAGTTGTTCATTGCATCTTCTTCCGTTCCTGTGGTTTATTTTTCGTACTTGTATGTATTTTCCTTTTGTTGTTTGCTCGTTCGCTTTTTGTCCTTCTTATTGTTATTGTCTTTTAGCTGGATGTGGGCTTGGAGCCGAATATTCATAAATCGAGTGTGTTTCTTTGTTGAAATATAAACGAGGGCCGATGAGTGTTTGATCGAGCGAGGTAAAACATAACCTTTCGTTAAATCGCGGCCGAGGGCTGGTAGGTATTTGTTTGAGTGAGGTCGAACATGACCTTTCGTTAAATCGCGGTTGAGGGACGATAGGCATTTGTTCGAGCGAGATCGATCATAACCTTGATACAAAAAGGAGGAAAAAGGTGATAAACATAAGTTTTTTATTACTTTGACGTTGTTGTTTTGGTTACATACTTGGAGAAAGTTTCAGATTTTGAGTGTTGGCTGGCGTTCCAGTCCCAGTCCCAGTCCCAGTCTACCTAGTCCCTTCATTGTTAGACTTGGAGAGTATTGAGGAGTCGAGCAATGAAAATAACAGGTCCCTCCCTCGCGCACGTCAAGTCGTTGTGCTCCCTTTGCCGCCTCATTAAAAATCTCCTTGAGAAAACCCAAATAGGGCAAAACTCAAATGAGGAAAAAAGAGTACGACTTGGGGACACTTTCTCTCAGAAGTTGAAGTATTTGAGGTGGTTGATGCTCCAATTGTTTGGTAGTTGCTTTCCTTCCATTGTTTCTAGTTGGAATGAGCCCTCGTTTGCTTTGGCTGTGATTTTGTACGGACCATCCCAGTTTGTTCCCAGTTTGCCTTCCCAGGGTTCTCTGCTCACTTGAGTTTTGGTTTTCAACATGTAGTCCCCGACTTAAGTGGACGGACCTTTGTTTTCTTATTGTAATAGTGTTCTGCTTGTTGTTTTTAGGCGACCATTCTTATGTACACCATATCTCTTCGTTCGTCGATCTTGTCGAGTTCCTACATTCTGCTCTCATCGTTACTCATACTGCTTTCGTGGGAATACCTTAGGCTGGGTTCTCCGACTTCGACCAGTATTACTGCCTCAGTCCTATAGACCAAAGAGTAGGGTGTCTCTCATAAGCTCGTCTTCTGAGTTATTCAGTAGGCCCATAATACTTCTGGTACTATTTCCGGCCCACAATCCTTTGGCGTCCTCGAGCTTTTTCTTCATGATGTTTAGTATGGACTTGTTGGAGGACTCTGCTTGCCCATTACCCTCTAGGTTATATGGGGTTGAGAGTATCCTCTTGATATGCCATTTCTCGAAGAATTCGAAGGTTTTCTTTCCCGTGAATTGGGGTCCGTTGTCGTAATTGATCTCCTTGGGTAGGCCGAATCGGCTGATGATGTTTCTCCATATAAAGGTGATTACCTCTTATTCCCGTATTTGGGCAAATACTCCTGCTTCCACCCATTTAGAGAAATAGTTAGTTAAAACCAAAAGGAATCGTACATTACCTCGCCTTGCTGGGAGGGGTCCCACAATGTCCATTCCCCATTTGATGAACAACCACGGGGAGGTGACTGTGTGGAGGTATTCTCCTGCTTAATGAATCATTGGGGCATATTTTTGGCACTGTTCGCATTTCCTAACGAAGTCTGTGGCATTCTTTTTCATGACGAGGCCATCTGCTTCGGCATTCTGCGCCCGTAAGATCTGGTCGAGCTGGCATTCGTCGAACTCAGGTAGTAGCTTACAGATCTTGGTCTGGTATTGTGGCAATCTTTGTTCCTTGATTTGATAAGTCCCTGTGACTTGGTTGACTACGAGCTATGAATCACAACGAAGTTTCAATCGTTTTGCCCTATACTTGAGTGCTAGCCTCAACCCTGCAATTACGGCCTCATACTCGGCCTCAATGTTAGTCATATTCGGGCACCTTATGGATTGGCGAATTACTTCGCCTGTAGGTACTTCGAGTACGAGTTCTAGTCCGGACCCTGATGCATTAGATGTGCCATTCGTGTATAAAACCCAGAGGTATTGTTCTTGGAGGGAATCTTGGATGGCTTCCCTCTCGACTTTGGGAATTATTTTTGCACTAAAGTCGGCGATGAAGTCGACGAGCACCTGCGACTTTATCATTGTTCTTGGCTGGTATATGATATTGTGCTCGCTTAGCTCGATGGACCATTTGGCCAGCCTCCCCGATAGCTTGGGTTTATGCAAAATTCTCTTTAGGGGAAAAGTTGTGACGATCGAGATGGGGTGGCTAATGTAATATATGGGAAATTGCGCACCTTTGCTTTCGCAGATCAGGATTGCATTTATCACTACTTCGGAGACGACTAGATATACGGGGAGCTGCTCCCCAGGTTCGGGTTTTGAAAGTAGGGGTGGTGATGATAGGTATGCCTTCAGTTCTCACAGAGCCTGGACACACTCGGGATTCCATTCGAGGCCGTTGTTCTTTTTGAGCATGCCAAAAAATTTGTGGCATCTATCAAATGAGCGCGAAATGAATCCTGATAGGGCAGCGATTTGACCAGTCAACCCAAGAGCGTGAGATGGTAGTCAAGAGCTCAGGTATCCCTCCGATAGCTTTTATTTGGTCTGGGTTGACCTCGATCCCCCGTTGCGACACCAAAAAACCCAAGAACTTTCCCGAGGCTATGTCGAACGCGTATTTCTCTGGGTTTAGCTTCATCTCGTACTATCTTAGTATGTCGAAAGCTACCTTTAAATGATTGATATGGTCCTCTGCCTTTATGGACTTGGCCAACATGTCATCTATATATACTCCCATGGTCTTACCGAGCTGGTCTTTGAACATCTTTGTCCCCAATCTTTGATATGTAGCCCCCGCATTCTTCAGCCCAAACGGCATGACCCTATAACAATACGTTCCTTGGTGGGTGATGAACGTGGTATTCTCTTGGTCTTCTTCCTCTATAAGAATTTGGTTATACCCTGAGTAAGCGTCCAAAAAACTTAATAGCTCGTGCCCGGCTGTTGCATCGATGAGTTGGTCGATGTGAGGTAATGGGAACGAATCCTTCGGACATACTTTGTTTAAGTCTGTGAAGTCCACGCACATCCGCCATTTCCTATTTTTCATTTTGACCATCACTACGTTGGCGATCCACTTAGGGTACTTCGACTCCCTGATGGAGTCGTTCTCTAACAATTTTTCTACTTCCTCGCGGACTACATAATTGATAGAGGGGTTGAATTTACGCCTAACATGTATAACTGAGGGGTGGATCGGGTCGACGTTCAATTTGTGTGTGGCAATTTCCCTTGGGATGCCCGGCATATCTTTGAACATCTTTGTCCCCAATCTTTGATATGTAGCCCTCGCATTCTTCAGCCCAAATGGCATGACCCTATAACAATACGTTCCTTGGTGGGTGATGAACGTGGTCTTCTCATGGTCTTTTTCCTCTATAAGAATTTGGTTATAGCCTGAGTAAGAGTCCAAAAAACTTAATAGATCATGCTCGACTGTTGCGTCGATGAGTTGGTCGATGTGAACGAATCCTTCGGACATACTTTGTTTAAGTCTGTGAAGTCCACGCACATCCGCCATTTCCTATTTTTCTTTTCGACCATCACTACGTTGGCGATCCACTTAGGGTACTCCGACTCCCTGATGGAGCCGTTCTCTAACAATTTTTCTACTTCCTCGCAGACTACATCATTGATGGAGGGGTTGAATTTACGCCTAACATGTATAACTGAGAGGTGGATCGGGTCGACATTCAATTTGTGTGTGGCGATTTCCCTTGGGATGCCCGGCATATCTGCATGGCTGAAGGCAAACAAATATACATTAGTTATTAAGAATTGACTGAATTTACCTGGTTGCCGGAGTTTGCAGCCGATATAGGCCTTTTTGCTATGGCCGTTGAGGTCCAATTGAACGAGGTCGAGGTCTTCTATGGTCGAATCTGCAACCTCGACCATTTCGGGATCCATGATGACGTCTCTGGTCTCTCCTTGCATCGACCTCGGCCCTATTGATTGTTATGCCTCTTTTTCCTTGACTTTTTTTTGTTGGGTTGTCGTGCTGTCTAAGGCAATATGGTAGCATTCCCAGGACATGGGTTGTTCCCTGCGTATGCAAAATATTCCTTATGGTGTTGGGAATTTAATTATTTGGTATAGGTCGGAGGGGATGGCTCTCATGGAATATATCCATGGTCGTCCCACTATGGCATTGTATACAGTGGCCTGATCCATGATATGGATTGTTGTCTCCAATGTTACGTCGCCAGCCAAGACGGGGAGTGTAATTTCCACTGACGTCCACTTAACTGTATTATTAAAACCGGTTATCGTGATGCAGCGCGACACTATCTTATCCTCGAGTCTCATTTGGGTAAGTACTCGGGGATGGATAATGCATGCGCCGCTTCCATCGTCCACCATGATACACTTAACATCAGTATCTAAAATGCGTAAAGTAATAACGAGGGCATCATTATGAGGAAAAGTCAAACCGTCGGCATCCGACTCATCGAAGATGATACTTTCTTCTAGTCCATCATACCGTTCGCAGGTGATAGACTACTTGAGCTTGTGAGTGGTGGTGAACTTTACGTCGTTGATAGAGGCATCAAGCCACCGCGATGATCATGTTGATAGTACGAGCTGGTGATGGTGGCTTCGGCGGGCCTTGGTGTTCGCGTCCTTTGGCGAAATTATGTCTACCCTTGTCTCTTAGCAGCTCTTTGAGGTGTCACTGTCGCAACATGTTTACGACTTCTTGTCTAAGGGAAATACAATCTTCTGTTTTGTGCCCACGTTTCTAGTGGAACTCACAGAGGGCGTCGAATTTTCTAGTGTTCGGGTCTGATCTCATCTTCGGCGACCACTTCACCTTTGTTCCAAGTTTCTCCAGAGCGTTGACTATTTCTATATGTGACACACAAAAATTGTAAGCAGATAATAAAGGGGTCACACCTCTTTTGTTCCGGTGAGTCCCTATTCTTGGCCTGGATGGGCCTTCTTCATAGCGGGGGGAAGGTGCGGCAGCTGCCCTGACATATGGCTGGTGTTGTTCCCTATTGGGTCGTGAAACCGGGTGATCCCTCCTGATGTTGTATCTTTGTTCTTTTCTAGATTCAGTTTGTACCGAGGTTAGTCAGTGAGTTGGTCTGTTGAGGTCGTCTTCATCTACTCGGACCTCGGTGCAATAAGCATTATGGATTTCGTCCCAAGTGGTTGGAAGATATTTCATCAATCGGTCCAACAGTTTTCTAGTTGCTCTCGAACCATCTCTACTCAACCCGTTCTGGAAGGCCGCGACCGCCATCCCTTCAGACACATTCGGCAGAGTCATCCTTACTCTGTTAAATCGGGGGAGGAAGTCCCTTAGTCCCTCTCCCAAGGACTGCTTGATAGCGAATATGTCGTTTACTCTTGCTTCGGCCTTCTTGGCTCCAGCATGGGCAGTTACAAACTTATCGACCATTTCCTCGAAAGTCTCTACGGAACGGGCTGGTAACTGTGAGTACCATGTCAATGCTCCTCCCGTAAGGGTTTCGCCAAACTTCTTCAACAAAATAAAGGACACTTGTTCCTTTTCCATCATGGCGGTGACATAATGGGTCACATGATCCTCATGATCGGTCGTCCTGTTGTATATCCTGAGGTAGGGCGGTATTTTGAAGGTCTTTGGTATGGCGTGCGGGGGTGCGTTATCATTGTACGGCTGCTCTACGAACCTACCGGCGTTCCTTTTTGGCAACAACTTAGGAGCGCCCGGTATCTTGTAGACTTGTTCTTGGTATTCTTTCATCTGATCTTGGAGTGCTTTGTTTTCATTCTTCATTTCTTCCACCCTATTTAGAACGACAGTGTGGGCACTGTCACCTACACTGTTAGTAATATTGTGAGTTATACCTGTCATCGGAGGGCTTGGTCGGTTGCAGTGCTCATCCGTTTGTTGTATCATGCAAGATCTTGCGGTTTTTGTAGTCATTCCTGGAACGGGTCTGTTGAGGACGCTCACCAGCGTGTCGGTCAGCCATGCTTCGAGGAGTTCTTTCACAGCTGGGGGCGTTCCTTCCTCTGTGGATGTGGAGGCTCCTTTTCTACTAGGTTTGTTTTGCTGCAGTGGGGGGAGGCGACCTCTCGCGCCTAGGGAAAGCGCTGGGCGTCACGTCCTCGCCCACAGTTTCGCAGCTCTCGTTGATAGCATTCATGAGGTTGCTAGGGAGATCACTTGTTATTCTAGTCTTCTCTCCTTGGTTACCTGCCATGTTGGTTTCTTACGTACAAAGAGAGAAGAAGATCTTTGGGGTTTGTGAAGTTAGTGACTTGTGTTAGTTACAGATCTGAAAGAAACTATAAAATTAACAAAGAAATCCCCACAGACGACGCGAAATTATTTGACCAAAAAATATGGATCTCGATTAAACTAATTAAATTTATGTAAATGGGGGTCAATCTTAGTTAACAATAATATCTCAAAGATGAAGTTCTTAGAAGTGTAATAAATACTATGTAGATATATTTTAATAGCGGCGGCTGCATACAACCAATACTTCAGAAGTCAAAGGAAATAATATAGCATTAAATATTGTTGAATAGCAATAAATGACATTTAAGTAAATAGAATGAATGAGTCACCCAAGAAATGATGGAATCAGTGAATGTTCTTTCTGACAAGTGATGGGCAATCCTTTGAATATCTGAGTTATTCTCGGATATGGTGGGAAAATGTAGACAAAAATCTTAGCAAAAAGGTTGTGTTTGTATTCTTGCAGTGAGATCCGATTCTCTCCTTTAAAGTCAAAGTGCCTTTTACAAATGAAATATCACTTGTCCCCTATCATTGTGTCTCTTTCTATTTATAGGGAACATGTTCCTAAAAACCCTAACAGTATAAGTGCAGAGAATACCCACTAAAATATTCTCTTTTGTCTTATCTTGAAACTAGCCGTTATAACTCTGTTAAGGGTGCTCGACCTCGGCCTTGATCCTTGATGACTCTTCGACTTCATTGTTGATTAGATCACTTTGACCCATGACGACTTGGAGATGCTTTACCGATGTCATTTTGACTTATATTATAGAGATAGATTTTGATTCATACACTATCTAGCTTTGTTTATAGCTTTAATTTGTTTACTAATGTACTCATTGGAGTTGAACGTGGGCCCTTGTTAAGTGTATCTAGCTAACTCTTCTGCTCTATTTAAAGTACTTGAGCATTCAATTAATACTTGTGATTCTCAATTAGGAGTATCTCACTAATTCAAATAGAGATGACTTCGAAATATCAACAGAGAGTTATATGATGAATGACAATACTCATTACACAATTTTTTTCATATAAGGAGAAAAAAGCTTACAACAAGTAAATAGATTTCTATATTGTGAAATACAAGAAGTCCATAATCAAGAGTAAGTACGTCCCCTAGAAAACCCTGTTTTTAGGAAATACTAAAAGGGACTTATTTGACGCTACTTAATTCCCACCAAATACACAACCATAGCAACAAAGGAAACGAGAAGTTACCACACACTAGAATTTAACCTTACATACACACTTACATATAAGTAACAAAATGAAATCTAAAACTCAAATCAAAATATGTGGACGTTGATCAAGGACACTGGAAGCCAGATGGAACCTGTTTTCCACAAACATTAAGAAGAAGGCTTAGAGAAAGAGGGACATTAAGGTTAATCCCAAGAATGTTGGCTTTAATGGCAGTGCATAGACAAATAGCAGCCTCAAGGTCAGCAACACCTTGAATGAGAGTGCAACAAGGTTTCTTTGGAGGATTACCAATCACAAGTCCAAGCAAATTGCCTAAAACATTAGCACAAACACCTAATTTTAGAGTATCAATTGGGCACTTGCCTTTGGATGGGCTAGGACTTGGTTTTGGTTTTGGTTTAGGACTTGGGCAAGTGCCACATGCACTCACAAGGGAGAAAAAGAGAAGGTTGACAAGAAGAAAGAGAGCAAGAGAAGTAGTTTTCTTAGAAGCCATTTCTAAGAGTCTAAAATTTCTTAATGATTGATATAACTATCAACTTTAGTAGTTATAAGTAGATTGTTGCTTTGTTTGATATTGCAAAGGTTATAGAAGGTGGGTTTATATAGGATGCAAAAGTATGAATTAGAGTAAAGAGAAATATTAAAGAAATTAAGTTCTAGAAACCATGTGTCCCCAAGGTTTTAGCTGGCAGCACAAGCAAATTAGATATTTACTCAAATTCTCTTGAATGCATTATTAGCCACATAAGGTGTTGCAATTTGCCATGTTCCTCGCCAATGTCTACATCTATGAATAAAACATAGAAGATGTATATGTAAATGTAACGAATTATATATACTAATACTAATAGTATAAAAAAAATTAGATTATAACCTACTTTTATCCGAATACTTATCAATTAATACTTATCGAGAAATTTATCCATAATAATATAATAAATGATCTGATTGTGTAAATATTTTCACACCATCAGTGCTTCCTCTTCCATGAGCTATCACTTCAACCGTAATATTATAAATCATGGTATAGAGACAAATTAGTTAATTAATATACTAGTATTTTCACTGTCAAAACATTAAAGGAGTTCCTATTACTAGCAACAAAAGAAGTAAAGACGGAGGTAGTTCCTAGCGCCCATACACTTTCGGATACCCAAAAAATATAAAATAAAAAAACCGGTGCTATTCCAATTTTATTTGTTTTAAAATAAAATATTGTAGTTGGTTCAAATTAAGATAAAATTAAAATTTTCCTACTACCCTAATGAATGAACATTTGTAGATAATTAGATTCTCGGTTTTTTTCCCCTCAATATTTGAGAGTGAACATGCATATTTACTGGTCTTAATTATTTTCTTTTTTCTTTTTAGTTGGCGTTGTAGTTCACTAACGTGATGCTATTATTAGCCTTTGCCGTAAGTAAGATCAAGTTCAATTCTTCGTCTAGTATATTGTGCCTCCTAAAGGACCAAAAGTTGTTAATTACCCTTAGCAGAAGTTCTAAGTGTTTCTACTTTTGGAAGTGACTCTGCTTCGCTTGAAAATTCCTGTATTTTATTATGATGCTGTTATGAAATAAAAGCAACTTAGTAAAATATGAACAAGACATGTTGTTATGAAATAAAAGTAATTTAGTAAAACATAAATAAAAAATGGAGATAGAGAGAAGGAAGAGGTTTTCTTCTTCAATTGTGTGTATTTTCCTATCTATTACAAGGCCTTTATATATGCATGAAAAGTGAAGAAAAATATGTCATTGAATATATCATTAAGCATAGAAATATGTCATTGAATATGTCATTAAGCATTTGAGAAGATCATGGAGGAAGAGTAGACATCCACCATAATTTGATTTTTCTTATAACACTCCCCCTTGGATGTCCATAGATAATGTGCCTCATTAAAACCTTATTAGGAAAAAACCTTATGGAAAAAAAAATCCTAGTGAAGGAAAAAGAGTACACATGTTTAGAAATACGCCTTTTGGTTGCCTCGTTAAAAACCTTGCAAGAAAAACCCAGTGGGACAAAATCTTGTAAGGAAAAAGAGTACAACGCGTATTAACTCCCCCTGATGAGAGCATCAATTCACATCCTTGAGCCTTCGCATCCCAATCTTGTACACTAGTTTCTTGAAGGTTGACGTCGGTAGAGATTTGGTGAATAAATCAGCCATATTATCACTTGAACGGATCTGTTGCACATTGATATCACCATTCTTTTGAAGATCATGTGTGAAAAAAAATCTTTGGTGAAATATGCTTTGTCTTATCCACTTTTATGAATCCTCCCTTCAACTGGGCTATGCATGCTGCATTGTCTTCATACAAAATTGTGGCTAATTTATCACACTTCAAACCATATTTGTCTCGAATAAGATGTATTATAGACCTCAACCATACACATTCTCGACTTGCTTCATGAATATCAATTATCTCAGCATGATTAGATGAAGTAGCCACGATTGATTGCTTAGTCGATCGTCAAGATATGGCAGTGCCTCCATATGTAAACACATAGCCTGTTTGAGATCGAATCTTTTGTGGGTCATATAAATACCCAGCATCGGCATAACCAACAAGATCAGGACTGCAATCATTTTCATAAAATAATCTCATACTGGTAGTCCCTTTTAGATACCGCAATATGTATTTGATTCTATTCCAATGTCTCCTTGTAGGAGCAGAGATATATCTTGTTAAGACATTAACTGAAAAAGTTATGTCAAACCTTATAATGTTAGAAAGATACATTAGTGCACCAATTGCACTAAGAAATGGTACGTCGGGACCAAGAAGCTCTTCATTATTTTCATGAGGTCGGAATGGATGTGCTTTATCCATATAAAATCGCTTTAAAATCATTTTAGTGTATGTTGATTGATGGACAAAAATTTCATCTTTCATATACTAAATTTGTAGACCAAGTTAAAATTTTGTCTTTCCAAGATCTTTCATTTCAAATTCTTTCTTTAAATAGTCTACTACTTTAGGAAGCTTTACTGCTTTAGGAAGCTCCCTAGGAGTTTCAATGATATTTAAATCATCAACATACACGGTGATTATAATAAATTTAGATCCAGATCTTTTTATAAAGACACAAGGACAAATTGAATCATTCTTGTACCCTTCTTTCAACAGGTACTCACTCAGGCGATTATACCACATGCGCCTTGATTGTTTCAATTCGTATAAGAATTTTTGAAGCTTTATTTAATAAATTTCTTGGAAACCTTAATATGCTTCAGAACAATTTAAATCCTTCAATGATTTTCATTATACGCATATCACGTTTTTTTTTATTGCCAGATTAAAACCTGAAATGACGACATCCACCACAGGAGAACATGTCTCTATATAATCAATGCCAGGATATTTATAAATCTTCTTGTGACAGTCTTTATGTCTATCAACTTGACCCTTGTTTTCCTGCAAAGAACATATTTATACCTCCACTGGCTTTATACTTTCAGGTGTTGGGACTATCCGTCCAACTTCATATTTTTCATGTGAAATCAATTTTCATTGCGTATTTTTCATTTGGCCAATCATTTATCTGTCCAAATTTCATGACAGATTTGAGCTCAAGATTCTCGTCAATATTAATAATATTGAGCGCTACATTATATTAACAATATCGTCGATGATCATTTTATATCGGTTCTACTATTACCCAATAAAGACATAACTTATTGAGATCTCTTTATCTTATTATTTTCAGGTACCTGAGCCTCTCTCATGAGATCTTAGGAAGTGTTATGTCGTGGTGCTCTTGTAGAGCACTTGCCTCCTTATTATGACCATCTTGAATATTTGCTCCTCTCCTTCTTCAAGGAGTTTTATCTTTGGAACCGATTAGTCTATTATGCTTTATGCATGCCATGGACTCTATTCATTATGAACTTTATTTTACTTGGAGCATTAGCAGCTGAATATGACATTTAGCTTTGGGTCAGCAAATACGCCTGGTAATATTTTGCAAATGAATTATCACTTGAACTTCAAGTTCACATGTTGTCGTACGAGGATCTCGGTGTACTCATAATAATTCATTACATGCATTATTTTTTCAGCTGCCCATTTTCTCCCCCTATTGTTGGGATCACTAACACATATCACTAGCCTTATTTGGGAATCCATCTTTGTGCATTGTGGTGGAATAATTAAATCATATAGCACATTCATATTTCTAGATGAAAATTATTTGGTTCCTGACCCCTGAACCGATTGTGATAGGGAGAACTTATCATAACTTGGCTAGATGCGTACAAGTGCTGTTAAATATTAAATAATACATCACATACCAAATTTTATTTTATTTTGGCAATTTTGTTCTCATAACCAATGGTTTAGATATAATTGGAGGCATATAATTTATGTTAAACCAACTTGGATTTAAACCAGTATTATCAAGATAAATCATCATAATTTATATTCTGGAACTGTGCTCTAATAATTTGAGCAATCAATCTTGCAAAAGCCAAACTACAAGTTGATAACAAATGCACATGTGACCATAGAATAGATGCATTTATTAAAATAATTTAATAGTAAACGATCCACGTGGAAGGTGACTGGGCCCATATATTTATCACCTTTTATTCATTCCAAAAATTAAGGGATTCAATCCCAACCTTAACTGGTATATCATGAGAATAAGCAGCACAGAAAAATTCTTGAAGAATCTTATATTTCTTCAATATATGCCAATATAATTCTTAATTAATTTTTCGCATCATAATTGAACCGAAATGGTCAACCAGTCATGCCAACTAATATTTGTTTCAGTAAACCTCTAGTTTACTTGTGACATATGATTCCATCATCATGCTTATATTTGTGTAGTACACATAGAAAGAAAATCGGGCCATCTTTCATATTTACCCCTTATGATTATAGAAATATGAAGATATTCAACATTTCATTCATTTATAGTCTCAAAATGCCAACCACTTTGACTTATACATTTGAAACTCAAAAAGTTTCTTTTGAGACTTTATAATATCAATGTCGTGAATAATTTTATTCATTCGGGTAGTAACAAATTAATTTTTTCGGAGCTCTTAATAACTTTTGTACTACAAGATCTTTTATCACACCATTCATATGATAAATGTCTCCTTTACGGAGAAACTTATATCTTAATAAATTGTCATGGTTAAAATCATCATAAGCAAAATCACTTCTTGCTTTAATTTTTCCTTTAATAACCTTTTATAAGGCACACCAAAATATATATATTTTTTTGGCGTATCACATGTACCCGACCAATGACATATTCATATAACCACACAATAATATTTATTCTCTTTATTTCACTCAAACCTCCCTCAGAGGTGAGTTGTATGGTATTCATCTAATCATGCATTGCATGTCTTTATTCATTACTTTTATCATATATTGCCACATTCACCTTTAGGAATGAGTCTTCATTCTTAATGCTTATCACAAGTCACATTCTCTTTGGATCATAATCAACGCCGTGCTTTATTATTTTTCATATCAATTTGATGGTAAACATTGCCTTCACATTTTGAAGGACTATTTTGAGAACCCATATTGTTCTCCTTTTATAATCATAGTGATAATTATTATTATTTTGATCTTTGGAACGCCAACGTTCATTATTCAACCACTTGTCTTCATTTAGACTTGTTATGCGCCACTACCACATTCACTTCAAGAATGGAGCAAATCAAGTGGGGCAATATTCATGCCTTTTCATGAAAAATATATTATTTTTCTTTAGTCATTATTATATCATCAATATGGTATAGTGGGACTCAAACCTAATATCTTGCCAATATAAAGGCATGTTAGGCCATAATGAATTGTGACTCAAACCCAACTCTTATCATCATGGAGCATCAAGACTTGATTCTGATGTCTTACCCTCATGGTTCATTGTGACTTGAACTCATTGAAGTTGATATCATTAATAGCAAAGGATAAAAACAATTTCAAATACGAAAAAAATGCTTACCTTTTGAGTTAAACTCTTCATAATGTCATTTGGATATAATTCTCAACAATAGACTTTTCGTTTACTCAAATCAGCTAAGTAATTAGTGTCAAACAGATATATAAAAATATAAAATAATATTAAAAATTCACATGTGGTCTTTGCTGCAATAAGCTTACTTCAAGATGAAAGTGATATGACCAAAACATTAAAGAAAAATAATATATCAAATAGAATAATATAGTACTACTAGTTACCATACATTTTTATGAAAATTAAGTATTATACTCTCTAGAAAAACAAAGAGATATAGCAGAACCTTTAGGTTAATCAGGGAATCAAAGAAAAATTAGGAGACAAATCTCTCTCTACTATCTACTACTATATGCTTTCCATATAGAAATGATTCAACGTGTTAATTTGATAAGAACTATCACAAATGAAAATTTTGGTGTAGTACATACTTCTTGTACTAATATTTTATCTTATTAAAATAAAATAGTTACGAGTATTATTATTATTATTATTATTATTATATTTTAATAGCATGAATCATTAAAATAGTGAAAAATAATTTTCTACTTATCCTACTCAATCCACAAATAAATTTTACTAAACATTAAAGCTACTTTTGATATAAGAAGATAACAGTGCTCTAATCAAATATATATGGAATATAAGTGTTAGGAATTCTTTTTCTTTTCTAACCATGTAGGCATAAAAAAATAATTGAAGCTAAGTGTCACACATATATGTAGATTAAGATTTTTGGTTTGATTATCATGTTGTCATATTGCATATAAGTGTAAACTCAAAGCTAGACATGAATTAGCAAACATATGCTGACATAAGAATTTAAAAGTAAAGCTTACTAGATCGAAATTTTT
This sequence comes from Nicotiana tomentosiformis, assembly GCF_000390325.3. Lineage (NCBI taxonomy): Eukaryota > Viridiplantae > Streptophyta > Magnoliopsida > Solanales > Solanaceae > Nicotiana > Nicotiana tomentosiformis. The sequence continues at coordinate 122,622,844 of NC_090819.1, forward strand.
TTTGACTAACTCTTATTGAAAGAAGATAAAATTCGATTAAAGCACATAATCTCAGTTGGTTAGAGCATCGTGCTGATAACGTATTATGAAATAAAAGCAACTTAGTAAAACATGAACAAGACATATTGTTATGAAATAAAAGCAATTTAGTAAAACATGAACAAAAAATGGAGATAGAGAGAAGGAAAAGGTTTTCTTCTTCAATTGTGTGTATTTTCCTATCTATTACAAGGCCTTTATATAGGCATGAAAAGTGAAGAAAAATATGTCATTGAATATGTCATTAAGCATAGAAATATGTCATTGAATATGTCATTAAGCATTTGAGAAGATCATGGAGGAAGAGTAGACATTCACCATAATTTGATTTTTCTTATAACAGATGTATATTAGTGGAGTATTATTATAATCTATTGTTTCTACAAATAAAAATTTCTTTGTGTAACGAAATGGTTAAAATAAAGAGTGGTGACATTTGATTAAGGTTAAAGAGATGCATAATTGCATATACCCTTTTTTTTTATAGGTTTTGTTTTGTTTTTTCTGGGTTGTATTATTGATCATTGCTCGTCTTAAATTCTGTAAGGTTGTCACTTTTACCTAAAATGCAAACATGATGTCAAATCATGCTTAATCATTTCATTCCCTTGATCCAGATGAGCAAATGAGGATTGGTATAGCTGAATTTGTGTAGAATATTTTGACGATTTAGTGACTGTTAATCTTTGGAATTTTGTGTGATTAAATCTGGACAAATAGAATAATTATATAATAAGTTGAAAGTTTGGGCATTTCCATGTTGAAATATCTGCCTCAAGTTGCATTTTCTGATAGCTCTAGTGGGAAACTGCGACTTTCTTGAGTCACGGGCACAATCGGACTCTACCATGGGCTCCACGTTATATACAATAAAGCATATGTAAAAATGGATTAAGTTATGGAGTACATAGAGTAAATTTTATGGATGGACATTCAACTTTATGTTCATTACCTAATTTTTTTTTTTTTTTTGTTACGTAAAAGTTATTCAACTTTGTGTTCATTACCTAAAAGTTATTTTTCTTTCTTTTTTTACACAAAAATCATTTTACTAATAATCACTTTGACCAGGTTTTATAAATAGTTTACCTAAAAAATCTATTATGCCCTTGACATTATAAATCCTTCCATTTATGTAATACTTTTATATTATATGCCATATAATATACTTTTACCCAGATATTTTATTTATAATTAAAATAACTTAATATTATTTTATTTATTATTTTTATAATATATTCGTTCATTTAATTTTTTTTCTTAATATTAATTTTCAAGATATATAAGTAGCATTATTAAATTTGTCAATAATATTACCGTGAACAAATATCAAGTCAACGTTCTTAATCATGCTTAATGAACTATGTTTAATAAAAAAAAAAAAACAAAGCTCATTGATTTATCATCCAAACCATACCCATTAATTTAATAAATAAAATACCCACATTTAGCAAAATAGCACATCAGATTAATACTTTTAAATATATAATATTAACAGATAAAGCTTTAAAAAACTTAATACTAAACACAAAATATCTTTGAAACTTCTTTTAAAATTTTTATTGACTATAAAAAGCTATCATTTGTTAAACAAATCTGTTTTTATTATTTTAAATAAATATTAAAAAATAAATAGTTTTTTATTATTTTTTATTTAAAACATGTTCATGTTTGAATATGATTCAACAAATTGAGTGTCATGAAAAAATTAAATGTATAGATATATTATAAAAATAATAAATAAAATAATTTAAAATTATTTTAATTGTAAGTAAAATACCTAGGTAAAAATATATTATATAGTATATAATATAAAAGATATTATACATAAATGAGAAAATTTATAATGTCAAAGACATAATAGACTTTTCAAGTAAAAGTATTATAAAATATGGCCAAGGTGACTTTTGTGATAAATAGGGCAGGGTAAAATAATCTTTGTATAACAAAAGAAAGAAAAGTGACTTTTGGGTAATTAACACAAAGTTGAATGATTTTTACGTAACAAAAAGAAAAAAAATAACTTTTGCGTAATGAACACAAAGTTGAATGACCACCCATGAAATTTACTCGAGTATATACCAATAATATAAAAAAGAATATACTATTAATGCAGTTTAATAGGCTATATATACTAGATAATTTCTTTACTTTTCAGTTTATCATAATAGACTTGTTACAAAATGTTTAGTACTTTTTATGGTAAGTCAATGTATAAAAGAATTTATACACTGACAGTAGACAAGATTTAAAGAGCTTTTAACATATTTGGGCGCTTGATTGACTAATTATGTACTATAATTTATAACTATCGAGCGCTTGATTGACTAATTATGTACTATAATTTATAACTATCGATACCCAAAATAATTTTTTCAACCGTCGGCAAGGAATCACTTTTAGACTTTAGAGTAAGAAAATAAGATTTATCGTATGAGATAATGGATTTGACATTAGAGGCAGTCGGCAGACTATCTTATGCGCTTCAATACTGTAAATGGAAACGAAAGCTTTTTGTGAACAAAATCAAGTAGCAGACAAACTGGCGAAAAGGGGGCTAGGTTGCAGCTTTAAATTTACGATGATTTTGTGGAATGGGCAATTCCTCCATTGATTGTTCTTGAAGCACTTGAAGGCAGGGGAAGCTATTTTTGTTGAGTTCATTGCTCAAACGATCACTCACTACTAGAAAAAAACTTTTTTCGGACTACCATTTTCGACTATAAAATGTCAGTCGTAAATTTCCAACTACAGTAATCGGAAAATATTTATTTATATTTATATTTTTTTTAGAATTTTGCCGACTACTTTTTCGACTACTATTATCGTAAAGTTTCGCGTAAATTTTCACGCGTATAATTTTCCGATTATTATAGGAATATAATATAGGAAAGTCAAACCACTTTTGAACATTTTTCTGACAGTTTCCGACTACAGTAGTCGAAAATTTTAAATAAAAATTTAATTAAATAATATACGATTACTTAGTCAGATATTATTTAGGTAGTCGGATAACGTAAATTATTTAGGGTTTAATTTTTCTAATTCTATTTTCCTTTCCCATATTCTCTCTTCTCTCACGCTAACAGTGTCTCTCCTCTCTTCAACCGACGACTTCAGCGATTGTGACCGGTGCCGGCGATGACTACTCAGGTGACAGATCTCTCTCCGTCAGTCTCTCTATCTCTCTATCTCTCTGTATGTGTTTTATTGTTGGTGCAGTGCAAAAATTGAAACAACCCAGATAATATACCAAACCAACTAATTGTATTAACTCAACACTAATAGGAATTACAAAACAATTGCTAATGATAATAAGGACAATGCAATAGAAATCTAAGAAGAATGGAGATGAGGAATAGACTGATACAAAATTGGGGATGAGATGAGACACAGAGCTAACACTTGACAACTTCAGCATAAAAATGCACTACGCCATCTACTATATTTATAACTAGTTTCTCCACGTTGCACCTTCACGCACTGAGCGCCTACCTAAGCTCAAAATGGGTCCCACACATAATTTTTTAAATTCCAAAATATATCTTCCACCGAGCGACTCGCTGAGTTCACAACAAAAATCTTAATACTGATGTAGTAAAAAATAGTGTAATTGCACTGGCATTAACATAGGGCTTCGCTAAATTATAAAATTTTACGATTCTTAAGCGATAGTGCATAAAGGGGAGAGGGGATTAATCTTGTTTGACTGTAGCAATGCAAAAACATTTGTAGCATTATTTTGAGCTTGATAAATGGTGATGTTGAATTAGAGGGGAAAGAAAATTTATTGTCCTCCCTAGAATTGTAGGAAGCTATGTTAAATTCGTCTCTTTAGTCTTTTCAAGAATTCCACTATCAAGTTGGTTGCATTACCAGAAATTATGGAGGAAACAAGGGATATATGGATACTCTTTGGTGTTTAGCAGCATTACATATTCTTTCTTTAGATAGTTCCTTAAAAGCAATGGATTATAGAAAGTCATCAACGTTTTGGCACGAAGATGCTTGTTGAGAAAATGAGAGTTGTCTTTTTATTTTGATCCCTTAGACAAAGAAAGCACCTCTATTCAAGTGTTGTTGAAAAGAATGGCCTCTCTTTTTCCTTGTTGACTTGAGACCTTAAATCTTTTAATTGTGAAAAAACTAGAACAATATATCTGCTTACATAAGATAATTTGCACATGCTTTCATATTGTGAACTAAGGCAACCTTATTGAACTTGTGCATAAATGTTATCGAATCCTCGATTGTTGTCTCTACTACCATATTAAAGTGTGTGACGAGTAGTGAGAATATTGATAGAGTTGCTGCTTCTAAAAGATTCAACTCATGTTCTTGTAGTTGACCCTTTGTTATATTTTTATTTTTCCCCCCTTTTTTAAACAGAGGATAAATATTCATTATTCACTCATAATTACTTTATATTTTGTATTACCAAACATATAAAGATGTCTTCGTGAAGAAAATAAAAAAAAAGCGATTTCAAGTTCATTGTATGAAGCTCGAGAAAAGAGGGAGAAGCCTAGTTGGATAAGAGAATATGTGTGGATAAATTTTTTAGCAATATGGGATAGTATTGAATTTAAGAAGAAGAGTGAACGAGCAAAGGCAGCCCGAGCCTCTCAAAAGGGTGGCTCGTTGCACACTGGGGGATCTATGAGTTTTGCTGTGCATCGACGGAGATTGGTAATTTTCACCTTTGTTTTCCTTGATTTTGTTAAAACACAATTGAACTTTTTTCTAAATTATATATCCTATTAATTTTGCAGAAAAAGTTAAAAGGGGGACTAGTGTCTCATGGTGAGGTCTTTGCGGAGACACATAAGAAAAAGAAGAAAGACAGTTCAAGAGAAGGATGGGTTGAGACACGTGCATCGGAACAATATCTAAGATCATAACTTTAAAACTATTTTCACTTTGATATTAACTTATTTATATAATCCTTATTACTTTTATTTCAGGATGGATATCATAGAAACTTGGATGAATGGTGTCTGACGCAGCCTACTTCTCATGATGGTACCCCCAATCCAACCGTCACCCGATGATATGAATTCAATATGGACAGATGTAGTAGGTGGTGTATCCAAAGAAAGAGTTTACGGGCTTGGAGTACGATGACCTTCCTCTTTTCGTCCATCGCCATTAGTTTTGGATGCTCCTACTGCGCAAAATCAGGAAGAAATGGAAGCAATGCAAAAGCAAATTGAGTTGCTATCGAAACGATGTGAAACAGCCGAAACTCACATTGCTAGAATGGATAAATACATGAAAAAATACATGCCCCACTTTTATGACGATGAAGAGACTGAATCTGATGCGTAGTAGTGATTTGTAGTTGATTACTATTCTTGGAAGATTAGATTTTATATTTAGACTTTATGATAGATTTAGATGATGTGGTATATATATGTTTAGACTTTATTATATTAGTGTCGATCTGTATTAGCTACTTAGACTTGATATTGAATATTTAGACTTTAACTAATGTTTTGGTTTGATATTATGGGATCTGAATGTTTGTCTGTTGAAGTTGGAATTGATTGGTTTGATTATTAGGTTGTTTAGTTGGAATTGGTTGTGTAGTTAAAATTGGTTGGTTGAGTTGGTTGTTTAGTTGGAATTGGTTTGTTGAATTGGTTGTTTATAGTATTGGTCATTTGACAGGTGGTGTGCAATAAATTGACAGTATTCTGCCAAAAATCAACCTAGTTTTTTGACTACTGTAGTCGAAAAATGTGCCCAGCATAATGATTTTTCGACTATAGTAGTTGAAAAATGAGCCCAGAATAATGCATATTCCGACTACTGTAGTTTGAAAATAAAATAAAATAACTAATAAATAATTATTATTTATATAATATTCCGGCTATAGTAGTAGTCGGATATTTTACGATTATTTCAGTCGGAAAATAGCTCCCTTTTTAAATTTTTGGCGGAAAAACTTTTCCGACTACGGGAGTCGGAAATTTTCGACTAATGTAGTCGGAAAGTTTTTTTCGACCTACCTTTTTCCGACTACTCTAAATCAGTCGGAAAGTAGTCGAAATATGTACTTTTCCGACTACTTTCCTACTATTTTGGTAGTAGAAAAATAGCGATTTTCTAGTAGTAACTCAATTATCTGAAATTATTTAGTAAAGTCATATTTGTTTTTATATATAACTAAAAAATTATTTAACTATTGTTACAACACTCAAATGGTCATTCAGCTAGAGTTCTCAAATTAACTTTCGATGGCCAAATACATATTTTACTCTCTAAATTATTAACTTTTATCTTGTTAGTACTTTTTTAAATATTATAGTTTTTTTTCTCTTCTTACTATATATTATGAATTTACCTATAGAAATAAATATATTTTATTTATAAATTAAAAAAGGAAAAGTTAGTCTTCATGCATATATAACGTATATTATAAATATACTCTATATTACATAATTATATTTTTTGTATTACATGCATGGAATATATCCTTTAAATTTTTTATTCTCCTTCATTCTCAATTGTATAAATAAATTTCTCGAGTTGTTATTATTACCCAAATTATTGGTTCGAACAATTTATTCTAATTAATTTTTTCATTAAATTTAATTATTTTATTCGTTAATTTCAGGTGCTTAAACTCTTATTTTATATAGGCATGGATTTGACATTAGAGGCAGTCGGCAGATTATCCTATGCGCTTCAATACTGTAAATGGAAACGAAAGCTTTTTGCGAACAAAATCAAGTAGCAGACAAACCGGCGAAAAGGGGGCTCAGTAGTTACCTAGGAATTTATAAAATATTTCATAATCTAAGATAGGGCTGACAAGTGGGCCGGTCCAAACGGTTTCGGGCTGGTCCCAAATTAAACGGATTAAATGGGGCTTTTTTTAGGGACTGGGACCGGGACCGTTTGGTCCCGGGCTAAACGGGCTAAGTGAGCCCAACATATATATTTAAAAAAAAAAAAAATTAAATAGATATTAAAGACAAAAGTATGTTAAAAAAAAATATCTAAGACAATGCTTTGAAAATTTTATTATAGAATTGTGACCCAAATTTTAATATTCAATATTTAATATCGAATATATATAATATATAAGATGTATATATAGTATATCGATATAAGATGTATATATATATATATATATATATATATATATATATACACCTTTTAGTAGTAACATGAAATGACCAAAGTATGGTACTTCTTAGCTGGTATAAATATGGAATGATAGAAGATCAAGTTTTAGCTCAACTCAGATTACAGTTTCAACTAAAACTGAGTTGAGCTAAAATTTGATCTTCTATCATTCCATATTTATACTAGCTAAAAAGTACCATACTTTGGTCATTTCATATTACTACTAAAAAGTATATATATACTAAGTGTATAGTATATAAGCTATATAAGATGTACGTATAATATATATATATATATATATATATATATATATATATATATATATATATATCAACAATAAAGTAAGCAATAATAGCAATTATAGAAGAAAATTAGAGAGAGATTTTGATAGATTGATGATTTTGTAAGAAAAAATGAAAGAATGATGGGTATTTATAGTTGAAAATAGGGAAAAAGTGTAATTATAAAAAGTTTGGGATTAAAACAAAGTTGGGGGGGAGGGGGGATTAAATGGCTATTTTATAAATAGCCAACGACTATTTTTGATAGCCCAACGGCTATATTTTGTTTTAACAAAAAAAAAAAAAAAATAGCCGTTGGGACCGTTTGGCCCGTTAAGGGACCGAGCCGGTTTCGGGTTCTGACGGGCTAAACGGTCTCGGGCCTGACTGTCACGACCCCAAATTCCCTCCGTATGATGTCGTGATGGCACCTAGTCTCTAAGACTAGGTAAGCCTATCAATGCGGAATAATAATAAATATCTTAAATAAATAAACTACAATTCAAACAATTTTAACTCCAAAAACCTGATAGAAATAAGTCACAAGCTTCTAAGAATTTATTCTTTATGTCTCTATACATCAGAGTTTAAAGCAAATAAAGAAGACAACATAGTAAGATAGAAGGGGACTCCGGAGTCTGCGGACGCTGGCAGATATACCTCGAAGTTTTCTCGTATAGCTAGTTTACTGATGCGTGGTCTCATAAGATGTACCTGGATCTGCACAAAAAGATGTGCAGAAGCGTAGTATGAGTACACCACAGCGGTACCCAGTAAGTGTCAAGCCTAACCTCGGTAGAGTAGTGACGAGGTCAGGTCAGGCCCTGCTAGAGAATAAATAATGGCATGGTAAAATATTTAAACAATATTATAAGATAAAATGACAATGAAAATGAATCAAGTAGTATGTCACATTTAATTACATCAAATAATGGCAAATAAATACCTCGTTGAAATAAAACAGAATTCTTTTCAACTTTAAGAAAATCACAACAATAATCAAAGGCAACTACGGCCATAAATCAATATCAACAAGGGCACTCCCGAGGTACCGCCTCGTAGTCCCAAATCATAAATAAATTCACAATATCTCATTTCCTTATATCACCGCGGGAGCCTTCACAATTTATTTAAAGAAAATATTTTTTTTCGAAATAGCATCCCGCGTTTTAGCCACCCTTATCACACCGCATGACTTCTAGTAGTCACCCCTACTAGCCACGCATATCAAGCACCCTTATCTAACCGCATGCGTTTCAACACCCAGACCTTAGACCACCGCATGCGTATCGATATCACAATATATCACAATTTGCAACTCAAGTGCTCAAATAATTTAACTTGCCAAAATAATTCAACAATAATATTTTTCCACAATTAAGAGCTCACGGCTCATGCCAAAATAAATCATCAATAATAGTTTTTCACAATAAAGAGCTCACGGCTCATGTCAAAATAATTCATCAATAATATTTTTCCACAATAAAGAGCTCACGGCTCATGTCAAAATAATTCAACAATAATATTCTTCCACAATAAAGAGCTCACGGCTTCCTCACAATGAGTATAAAAATATTCAGGAGTAAATAATTTAGGAAAATAATATTTTAAAATTTTTACTACGTTACTTCAATATCAAGTTTAAAAATATCAAATACTTCATATTAATAATATTTAATTTAAATAAAATCAACCTTCAAATAATGCACAGAATAAAAGAAACCAAGTTTCAACTAAACAGGTAAAACAATGAGTAAGAAAAGATCAAACAAATTTGAAGTATATATCTCAGATCAATGATGAAGAATATAACAAGATAAAATAATTTAATAAATGCGCAACAGTGATCTACACAATTTAAAAATATAATCTTTCGCAATTTAGCCCGTGTACACACTCGTCACCTAGTGCACACGACTTTCAACACATTTCAATAATCACATCAATACCAATCCTAGGAAAAATTTCCCCTACACAAGGTTAGACAAGTCACTTACCTCGACTTGCTCCAATTTAATCAAGTATTATATTTTTTCCTCGATTTTCCGACTCCGATCGACTTGTATCTAGTCATAATTAATTCGATACAGTCAACAAAAATTATAATAATCAATTTCATAAGAAAATATTACATTATCATTAAAATCCGAAATTAGCTCAAAATTTGCACGTGGGGCCCACATCTCGGAATCCGGCGAAACTTATAAAATCCGATAACCCATTCAATTACGAGTCCACCCATATCAATTTTACCAAAATCCGATAAAAACTCGACTTCCAAATCTTAAATTTTCGTTTTTGGAAGATTTTGCAAAAAATCTTGATTTTTCTTCCATAAATTCACGGATTCATGATGTAAATGAGTATGGAATCATGAAATATAATCAATATAGGATAAGGAACACTTACCCTAATATTTTCCCATGAAAATCGCCCAAGAACCGTGCTCCAAAAATCCAAAACGAAATGAATGAAATGACCATTTTTGGTCCTTAAGTTTCTGCCAATCCGTTACTAAAAGTCCATTTTCCGTCACTAAAAGTCCAATTTTCGTCACTAAAAGTCCACTATAAACTACTCTACCAGCTTTCCTTCAATTGATCATAACTTCATGTACAAATGTCCAAACTATAAATGGTTTAACTTTCTGGAAACTATAATCCAACGACTACAACTTTCATGTTTTGAAAATGTTCTAATTCCTTATGAATTGCGAGATATAAGCTTCCAAAGTCGGCTCCACGCATCAGAAATTTCTGGCGAAACTGCTCTACCAGCCTTCATTCAATCCGTCATAACTTTCTGTACAAATATCCAAATAATAAATGGTTTAACTTTCTGAAAACTATAATCAAACGAATACAACTTTTATGTTTTGAAAATGTTCCGATCCCTTATGAATTGCGAGATATAAGCTTCCAAAGTCGGCTCCACGCATCAGAAATTTCTGGCGAAACTGCTCTACCAGCCTTCATTCAATCCGTCATAACTTTCTGTACAAATGTCCAAATAATGAATGGTTTAACTTTCTAGAAATTATAATCAAACGAATACAACTTTTATGTTTTGAAAATGTTCTTATTCTTTATGAATTACGAGATATAAGCTTCCAAAGTTGGCTCCACGCACGAAATTTTTGCAACAGAAATTTCTACAACAGAAATTTCCAGCACTCTTTGTCCGAAATCCATTCCGTTTACCTTCCGAAATCCACCCGAGACCCTCGGGACCTTAACCAATTATTCCAACATGTCCCAAAATACCATACGAACGTAGTTAATTATTAAATTTAAAGATGACATTTTTGGTCATCACACTGACGGGCCCAAATCATAGGACCGGCCCACGAGACCAGCTCAGGCCCACTAAAACCGGGCCAAACGGTCCTGGCCCATTTAGCCCGCGATCCCGGGCCTGGACCGGCCCACTTACCACCCTTAATCTAAGACTTGTATTAGAATTACAAATTCTACAACAAAATATAAAAGGTACACTCTAAAAATATTGTAGATTCCCTATTAGTGAGGAATCCTATTTTGAAACTAATCCTTATTTGTCCCTAAAATTTCTCTAATTTATTAATATTGATTACCACTATAAGTACCCACTTGCCTTAATTATCATTATATTATGCATCAATCAAATCATATCCCTTGTATTATGCATCAATCAAATCATATCTTTACCAAAAGAAATATGCCTTTATTAGCTTTGAATATTTTTACGAAATTATTTCTAATAGAACTCCTATGCTATACACCATCCAAAAACCTCAAAGGATTCAATCTGATTCTTCTTCACCTCTCTATCAATGCAAAACCATGTTCCCCAAGTTCTTTTATAATATAATATTATATATTTTTTAATATATACATAATATATATTATACTCTGTGTAGTATATTTATTAATTATGTTTTTTTCAGTTCAGTGATTGTATATTTTATATTATATATTATATATACCATATATTATATATTTTTTATATATTATATAATATATTATTGTATATTTTAATTATATAACATACAATTTGTACAAGAAATATACAATATATTAATGGAGAAATTAAATATGATAGATACTTTTAGATGAGAGAGAACCTTAAGAGAGATATATTAGAATCACTAATAGAAATTCGGCCAAAACCGACTGCGGCCAACCGACGTCGGTTTTTAAAATATTTTATTTTTAATTTTTTTTTTATGAAACCGACCAACTTCAGTCGGTTATTTCAGTCAGTCATTTTAGAAAACCGTCCGACTTCGGTCGGTAATTTTATATTTCTAATAAAACCGATCGAAATCGATCGGTTATTTTCGCGCGAAAATGCAATGAAAGAGTACAAATAAATTAAAAGAAAGTCATAAACAAAAATATACCAATAGTCTAGTGATATAATAGTATTCTTCCATAGTACAGACTCTGGTTTGAGTCCCAGACGGTGTAGTTTTTTAATTGCATAATTAAAAATACCAACCAAATTCGCTCACAAAATATGGACCGATTTCGGTCAGTTTTTTCGGCAGATTTTTCTTTTTGGGTCGTTTGTGAAAATTAATTTACCAACCAAAATCGGTCGAAAATTGCGACCAACTTCGATCGCTATTTTTTACCGACCAACTTAATTTTGACGTGTAATGACCCAACCGGTCATTTTTAACTTTTAGAATCCCGTTTCCTAAAATAAAACTTTTCGTAGGTGCTTGTAATGATTTATGACTTGCGGGGATGGTTGGTTCGGGATTTGGAAGTGTTTGGGGTGAAATCGGAACACTTGGTTCCTTAAGTTAGCCTTAAAGTGCTAAGTTTGACTTCGATCAACATTTTGAGAAAACGACCCCGGAATAGAATTTTGATAATTCCAACAGCTCCGTATGGTGATTTTGGACTTAGGAGTGTGTTCGAAATTTTATTTGGAAGTCCGTAGTTAAATTAGGCTTGAAATGGCTAAAAATAAGAATTTAAGTTTGGAAGTTTGACCGATGAGTTGACTTTTTGATACCAGAGTCGGAATCCAGTTCCGAAAATTTTCATAGCTTTGTTCTGTAATTTATGACTTGTGTGTAAAATTTGAGGTCAATCGGAGTTGATTTGATAGGTTCCGACATTGAATGTAGAAGTTGAAAAACTCTTAGTTTCATTAAGCTTGAATTGGGGTATGATTCATGGTTTTAGCGTTGTTTAATGTGATTTATAGGTTTGACTAAGTTCGTATGATGTTTTAGGACTTGTTGGTATATTTGGTTGAGGTCCCGAGGGCCTCGGGGGAGTTTCGGATGGTTAACGGATCAAAAATTTGAGTTAAAAAGCTGCTGCAATTTTTCCTCTTCTGTTGGACATTCTGGGCTGTGATCGAGCCCAGATATCGAGCTGGATATCGAGCCCAGGGTTGACGAGGTACAGGCTCGAGCTAGTGTATCGAAGCCATGATCAAAGGTCCAACTCGAGGACCATGATCGAAGGTCCAACTCGAGGGCCATGATCGAAGGTCCAACTCGAGGGCCATGATCGAAGGCAAGGCTCGAGGGACAGGATCGAGACCCAAGATCGAGGGTCACAATCGAAGGCTCAAGCTCGATGCCATGATTGAGGCTATGATCGAAGGCCCAACCTCAATGCCCTAATCGAAGGCACATGTTCGATGCCCTGATCGAGGCCATGACCGAGGTCCAGGCTGGAGCCTGTGATCGAAGCCGCAATCGAGGCCCAGTTCGAGGACCAGTTCCGAAGGCTGCTGGGCAGTTTTATAAAAAGAGGGCATTCGTCCCATTTGCCATTTTTGACGAACTTGAGCTTGAGCAAAGACGACTTTTGAAAGATTTTCAAGGAAAAACATTGGGGTAAGTGATTCTAACTCGGATTTGGTTTACATATACAAGTATATCATTGTTTTCACCATAAATTAGTGTTTTGAGATTGAAATTTGGAAAAGTTTAAAAATCTCATAGAAACGAAATTTTGAGATTTCGGTATCGATTCGGAGTCGGATTTGAGTGAAACTGGTATGGTTGGACTCGTAGTTGAATGGGTTGTCGGTTTTCATAACTTTTGCCGGATTTCGAGATGTGGGCCCCGCGGGCGAATTTTTAATTAATTTCAGGATTTTTATTTAAAATGTAGTATTTCCTTATAGAATTTATTTTCGATAATTTTTAGTGATTGTGTCGAATTATTTTGCTAGATTCGAGCCAGAGAGAGTTGGATAATCGTGGAAAAGGCAAAATTTTGGATTTAATTGGAGCAAGACGAGGTAAGTCTCTTGTCTAATCTTGTGAGGGGGAAATTACCTCATAGGTGATTAAAAATTAAATAATTATTGCTAATTGTGGGGGCTACGTACGCACGAGGTGACGAGAGTCCGTGCGTGGCTACTATTGAATGCTAAAGTCCGGGTAGTTTAGGACTCAAAGCATGCCTTACTTGTGTAAATTATATTCTTTGACTTATTTATAGTAATTGATATCTATATGAATATATTGTGAATTGTTAGATTAAGTTATTAAAGGATGGAAATCTCATATGCTTAATTTTTGTTTAAATCAAGTAATTGTTAAAAAGAAATTATTCTCCTCCCAAATTTATCTTATAATAAACATACTGTCCTTCCGGAGGCACATAAGTAAATGTCCTCCTTTCTTGTGGAGCGGGCCGAACGCCTCGGCAGGATAGATGCATCTATGGATCGCGCCGCACGTCCCTCGGCAGTGTACACGACACTCTGGATCGGGTCGTACGTCCTCGGTAGAAATCGTGCTTAATAATAATAATTACACGATACTTTAATAATTTGTTTCAACTTGTGAAGTTAATAAGTATATTTGGAAAATCCTTGAAATTTAATAAATTATTATTCTTGATTGTTAAGGAATTAATTGTTACTCCTGTAAATGAGGTTTAATTGATAAATTAAAAATTATTTGAATTGAAGGAATTTGATTATTTCTGCTGATTAAATAAATTATTGTAAATTCTGTAAATCATGCTGATTTAAATATCCTAGTTTTATTTAAGTTATTATTATTGGCCCATAAGTGTCAAAGTCGGCAATCTCGTCTCTACCACTTCGAGATTAGGCTTGATACTTACTTGGTACACGTTGTTTACGTACTCATACTACACTTGCTGCACTTTTTGTGCAGGACCTGAGGCAGGTTCTAGTGGAGGACTTATCATCACATACCCACGTCATCTCGAGGCATAGTGGTGAGCTGCCTTTCTGAGTCGTTCTGCAGCTACCGGTGTCTCTTCTTATATATACATTCTCTCTATTTCATTTCAGACAGTATTTGGAGTATTGTATAATCTACTAGATGCTCAATCACTTGTGACACCAGGTCTTGGCACACACATTGGTAGAGTTTGGGTTTATATTTTCTTGGTTTTAAATTTTATCAATGTATGCTTAATTTATTAATTGGCTTGCCTAGCTGTAGTGTTGGGCGCCATCACGACCTATAGGTGAAATTGGGTCGTGACAACATGGTATCAGAGCAATAGGTTCACGTAGGTCTCACAAGTTATGAGCAGACCTAATAGAGTCTTGTGGATCGGTACGGAGACGTCTGTACTTATCTTCGAGAGGCTATATGGTGTTAGGAAACTACCTTTCTTCATATTCCATCGTGCAATTGATGTAGTACTAAATATCCTTCTCTTATTCTCTCACAGATGGTGAGAACACGCTCTAATGAGATTCCAGACCAGGGAAGAGCTACTCCCCCAGTTGCTAGAGGCCGAGGCAGAGGCCGAGGGAGGGCTCCAGCCCATGGTACAGGACAAGGACGTCCCAAGACTATTCCGGTTATGCCGCTAGTAGATCCAGCAGAGAATCCCATTATTGAGGAGCAGAGTGAGGTGCCTGTGGCAGAGCCAGCTCCGGTGGACTTCACATCTGCACCGGGATTTCAGGATGTCATGGGTCGTATGTTGCGATTCATGGACAATATGACTCAGGCCGATTTATTTTCGGCAGACCCAGCCACATCTCAGGCTGGCGGGGGAGCACAGACCCCTACCGCGCAGGCTCAGGGATAGGCAGCTGCTGTATATCATACCCAAGGTGCACTACCTGTGGGTGGAGTCCAGCCAGTGGCAGCAGCTACACCTGAGCCCAGGCCAGCTGTAGCCGCCGATCCTCAGAAACTATTGGACAGATGGAATAGACTACATCCTCCTGTCTTCGGGGGTGAGCGACATGAGGATCCACAGGATTTCATTGATCGTTGCAAGGATAGACTGTACAACATGAGGATATTGGAATCCCATGGGGTTGATTTCGCTACTTTTCAGCTAGAGGGTAGAGCCCGTAGATGGTGGAAGTTTTATGCTCTTGGTAGACCAGCAGATTCTCCTCCCATGACTTGGGACAGGTTCACCCGTATCTTCTTGGACAGGTATATTCCACCCTCCCAGAGGGAGGAGTTGCGGTTTCAATTTGAGCAGCTCCAGTAGGGTCAGATGTCAGTAACTGATTATGAGGCGAGGTTTTCTGAATTATCTCGCCATGCACTAATGATACTCCCTACAGAGGCGGAGAAAGTGCGAAGGTTTGTAGCCGGTTTACATACTGGTATTCAGGCTACTATGGCTCTAGAGGTTGAGATGGGTACTTCTTATGAGCGATTTGTGGAGATAGCCCGGAGGATTGAGGGTGTACGTCAGCGGAGCCGAGAGCAGATTATGAGAGATAAGCGGTTCAGGTACTCTGGAGAGTTCAGAGGTGCTCCGTCCGGGGGCAGAGGTCAGTTCGTGAGGGGACAGTCCAGCAGACCCCCATATCCAGCACCACCACCTCCTTGAGGTGCTCCAGTGCGACCTTATCTCAGTGCTATCCTAGAGAGTTCTTACCGCCCACCAGCTATTCAGGGTCCTCCCCGTGGGTATTCAGGTCCCCAGGGCCAGACACTTAGCCAGCAACCCATCTCACCGAAGAGTTGTTACGAGTGCGGGGATCCCAGTCACATGCGGAGGTTTTGCCCCAGGCTTCGAGGTAGACCAGTACAGCAGGGTCAGCAGCCTATACTTACCGGACCAGTTGCTCCACCAGTAGTCCGACCACCCAGAGGTGGAGGATAGGTGGGTAGGGGCCGTCCTAGGGGTGGAGGTTAGCTAGGCAGAGGCCATCCAGTTGGCGCTCCAGCTCGGTTCTATGCTTTTCCAGCTAGACCAGATGCAGAGGCCTCAGATGCCGTGATTATAGGTATTATTTCTGTTTGTGGCAAAGATGCCTCAGTATTATTTGATCCAGGATCTACGTATTCATATGTGTCATCTCTATTTTCTCCATTCCTGGGTGTTTCTCGTGAGTCCTTGAGTACTCTTGTTTATGTGTCCACTCTTGTGGGCGATTTTGTTGTTGTGAACCGGATCTACCAGTCCTGTATTATTACATTTTGTGGTTATGAAACTAGAGCAGATCTCCTATTGCTTGAAATGACCGATTTTGAAATTATTCTGGGTATGGACTGGTTATCTCCATATCATGC
Organism: Nicotiana tomentosiformis; assembly: GCF_000390325.3. Lineage (NCBI taxonomy): Eukaryota > Viridiplantae > Streptophyta > Magnoliopsida > Solanales > Solanaceae > Nicotiana > Nicotiana tomentosiformis. The sequence continues at coordinate 122,639,785 of NC_090819.1, forward strand.
TATTCTAGATTGTCATGCCAAGATTGTTACCTTGGCTATTCCAGCATTGCCTAAGCTGGAGTGGAAGGGTTCACCTGTTAGTTCATTTAATCGAGTTATTTCTTTTATAAAGGCTCAACACATGGTTAAGAAAGGTTGTTTGGCTTATCTAGCCTATGTTTGGGATACTACTGCAGAGACTCCAGCTATTGATTCAGTGCCTATAGTTCAGGAGTTCCCTGATGTATTTCCGTCAGATCTTCCAGGTATGCCACCTGATCGTGATATTGATTTCCGTATTGACTTGGCTTCAGAAACCCAGCCTATATCTATCCCACCGTATCGCATGGCTCCGAAAGAATTGAAAGAATTGAAAGAACAACTTGAAGAGTTACTAGCCAAAGGGTTTGTCAGACCGAGTGTATCGCCTTGGGGTGCACCAGTATTATTTGTGCAAAAGGATGGAACAATGCGGATGTGTATTGATTATCGCCAATTGAACAAAGTCACTATTAAGAACAAGTACCCGTTGCCGTGTATTGATGATCTATTTGGCAAGTTGCAGGGTGCTAGGGTATTCTCTAAGATCGACTTGAGGTCGGGGTACCATCAGTTGAAGATTCGGGATTCGGATGTTCCGAAGATTGCTTTTCGTACTAGATATGGTCATTATGAGTTTCTAGTAATGTCTTTTGGTTTAACTAATGCCCCGGCAGCGTTTATGGATCTGATGAACAGGGTATTCAGGCCATATATTGACTCATTTGTCATTGTCTTCATTGATGACATTTTGATCTACTCACGTAGTAAGGAGGAGCATGAGCAGCATATGAGAGTAGTGCTTCAGACATTGCGGGAACAAAAGCTATATGCTAAGTTCTCTAAATGTGAGTTTTGGCTAGAGTCTGTAGCATTTTTGGGACATATCATATCAGGCGAAGGTATTAAAGTTGATCCCAAAAAGATTGAGGCAGTTCAGAATTGGCATCGTCCCACTTCAACGACGGAGATCGGGAGTTTTCTGGGTTTGGCAGGTTATTATCGTTGGTTCATGGAAGGTTTTTCATCTATTGCAGCACCTTTGACCAAATTAACCAGAAGGGTGCTCCATTCCGATGGTCCGATGATTGTGAGGTGAGATTTCAGAAGCTCAAGACATCATTGACTACAGCACCAGTGTTAGTGTTACCATCTAGTTCGGGAATGTATACAGTGTATTGTGACGCTTCGTGCGTTGGCTTGGGTTGTGTATTGATACAGGAAGGGCAAGTTATTGCATATGCTTCACGTCAGCTGAAGCCCCACGAAAAGAATTATCCGGTACATGATTTGGAGTTAGCTGCGATTGTTCACGCTCTTAAGATTTGGAGGCATTATCTTTATGAGGTGTCTTGTGAAGTTTACACTGATCATCGCAGTTTGCAGCATTTGTTCAAGCAGAGGGACCTAAATTTGAGACAGCACAGATGGCTGGAGTTACTAAAAGATTATGATATTACTATCTTGTATCATCCGGACAAAGCAAATGTGGTTGCTGATGCCTTGAGCAGAAAGGCAAAGAGAATGGGTAGTTTGGCTTTCATTTCAGCAGAGGAAAGGCCATTAGCCTCAGATATTCAGTCCTTGGCTAACAGACTTGCGAGGCTGGACATTTCAGAGCCCAGCCGAGTTCTTGCATGTGTTGTGGCCCAATCTTCACTATTTGAGCAGATCAAGGCTTGCCAGTATGATGACCCACACTTGGTGGTTCTTCGTGAAACGGTACTACGAGGTGGTGCTAAGAAAGTCACTATTGGTGCAGATGGTGTTCTACGACTCCAGGATCATTTGTGTGTTCCTAATGTGGATGAACTGAGGAAAAAGATCCTGGAGGAGGCACACAGCTCTCGATATTCTATTCATCCAGGTGCTACGAAGATGTATCGTGACTTGAGGCAGCATTATTGGTGACGACGAATGAAAAAGGACATAGTTGAGTATGTAGCTCGGTGTCTAAATTGCCAGCAAGTTAAATATGAGCACCAGAGGTCAGGTGGCCTACTTCAGCAGATGACTATACCAGAGTGGAAATGGGAACGAATTACTATGGATTTTGTAGTTGGGTTGCCGCGGACCTTGAGGAAGTTTGATGTAGTTTGGGTGATTGTTGACAGGTTGACTAAGTCGGCACATTTTATTCCTGTTGTGACTACGTATACTTCAGAGACGTTGGCTCAGATTTATATTCAGGAGATAGTTCGGTTGCACGGTGTGCCAATTTCCATCATATCAGATAGAGGTCCTCAGTTTACTTCACATTTCTGGAGAGCAGTACAGAGTGATTTGGGGACCCGTGTAGAGCTCAACACAGCCTTTCATTCATAGACCGATGGACAGTTAGAGAGGACAATTTAAATTTTGGAGGATATGCTCAGGGCATGTGTGATCGACTTTGGAGGTCAGTGGGATCGTCTCCTGCCTTTGGCCGAGTTTGCTTATAATAATAGTTACCAATCCAGAATCGAGATGGCTCCATTTGAGGCTTTATATGGTCGGCAATGTCGTTCACCTATCGGATGGTTTAAGCCAGGTGAGGCTAAGTTATATGGTACTGATTTGGTAAGGGATGCCTTGAAAAAGGTAAAGTTGATTCAGGAGCGACTTCGTACAGCACAGTCCAGACAAAAGAGTTACGCAGATCAGAAAGCGCGTGATATATCATTTATGGTAGGTGAAAAAGTTCTCTTGAAGGTTTCGCCGATAAAGGGAATTATGAGATTCGGGAAGAAGGGCAAGTTGAGCCCAAGGTTTATAGGCCCATTTGAGGTGTTGAAACGAGTTGGGGAGGTTTCTTATGAGTTTGCATTGCCTCCCAGCCTATTGGGAGTTCATCCGATTTTTCACGTATCTATGCTCCGGAAGTATCATGCCGACCTATCACATGTGTTAGACTTTAGCACAGTTCAGCTAGATAATAGCTTGGGTTATGAAGAGGAGCCAATTGCCATTGTTGATAAACAGGTTCGCCAGTTGAGGTCCAAGAGGATTTCTGTAGTAAAAGTCCAGTGGAAGGGCCAACCAGTTGAGGAAGCGACTTGGGAGGCCGAGGAAAACATGCGAAGCAGATATCCAGACTTATTCAGCACTTCAGGTACAATTCTAAACCCGTTCGAGGACGAACGTTTGTTTAAGAGGTGGAGAATGTAATGACCCAACCGATTATTTTTAACTTTTAGAACCCCATTCCCTAAAATAAAACTTCCCGTAGGTGCTTGTAATGATTTATGACTTGCGGGGATGGTTGGTTAGGGATTTGGAAGTGTTTGGGGTGAAACCGAAACACTTGGTTCCTTAAGTTGGCCTTAAAGTGGTAAGTTTGACTTCGGTCAATATTTTGAGAAAACGACCCCGGAATAGAATTTTGATGATTCCAACAGCTCCTTATGGTGATTTTGGACTTAGGAGCGTGTTCGGAATTTTATTTGGAAGTCCGTAGTTAAATTAGGCTTGAAATGGCTAAAAATAAGAATTTAAGTTTGGAAGTTTGACCGATGAGTTGACTTTTTGATACCGGAGTCGGAATCCAGTTTCGAAAATTTTCATAGCTCCGTTATATAATTTATGGCATGTGTGTAAAATTTAAGGTCAATCGGAGTTCATTTGATAGGTTCCGACATTGAATGTAGAAGTTGAAAACTCTTAGTTTCATTAAGCTTGAATTAGGGTATGATTCAGTGGTTTTAGCGTTGTTTGTTGTGATTTAGAGGTTCGACTAAGTTCGTATGATGTTTTAGGACTTTTTGGTATATTTGGTTGAGGTCCCAAGGGCCTCGGGGGAGTTTCGGATGGTTAACGGATCAAAAGTTTGAGTTAAAAAGCTGTTGCAATTTTTCCTCTTCTGTTGGACATTCTGGGCTGTGATCGAGCCCAGATATCGAGCCGGATATCGAGCCCAGGTATCGATCCCAGGGTTGATGAGGTACAGGCTCGAGCTAGTGTATCGAAGCCATGGTCGAAGGTCCAACTCGAGGGCCATGATCGAAGGTCCAACTCGAGGGCCATGATCGAAGGTCCAGCTCGAGGGCCATGATCGAAGGCAAGGCTCGAGGGACAGGATCGATACCCAAGATCGAGGGTCACAATCGAAGGCTCAAGCTCGATGCCATGATTGAGGCTATGATCGAAGGCCGAACCTCGATGCCCTGATCGAAGGCACATGTCCGATGCCCTGATCGAGGCCATGACCGAGGTCCGGGCTCGAGCCTCTGATCGTAGCCGTGATCGAGGCCCAGTTCGAGGACCAATTCCGAAGGCTGCTGGGCAGTTTTATAAAAAGAGGGCATTCGTCCCATTTGCCATTTTTGACGAACTTGAGCTTGAGCAGAGACGATTTTTGACAGATTTTTAAGGGAAAATATTGGGGTAAGTGATTCTAACTCGGATTTGGTTTACATATACAAGTATATCATTGTTTTCACCATAAATTAATGTTTTGAGATTGAAATTTGGAAAAGTTTAAAAATCTCATAGAAACAAAATTTTGAGATTTCGGTATCGATTCGGAGTCAGATTTGAGTGAAACTGGTATGGTTGGACTCGTAGTTAAATGGGTTGTCGGATTTCATAACTTTCGCTGGATTCCGAGATGTGGGCCCTGCGGACGAATTTTTAATTAATTTCGGGATTTTTATTTAAAATGTAGTATTTCCTTATAGAATTTATTTTCGATAATTTTTAGTGATTGTGTCGAATTATTTTGGCTAGATTCGAGCCAGACAGAGTTGGATAATCGTGAAAAAGGCAAAATTTTGGATTAAATTAGAGCAAGACGAGGTAAATCTCTTGTCTAATCTTGTGAGGGGAAATTACCTCATAGGTGATTAAAAATTAAATAATTGTTGCTAATTGTGGGGGCTACGTACTCACGAGGTGACGAGAGTCCGTGCATAGCTACTATTAAATGCTAAAGTTCGGGTAGTTTAGGACTCAAAGCATGCCTTACTTGTGTAAATTATATTCTTTGACTTATTTATAGTAATTGATATCTATATGAATATATTGTGAATTGTTAGATTATGTTATTAAAGGATGAAAATCTCATATGCTTAATTTTTGTTTAAATCAAGTAATTGTTAAAAAGAAATTGCTCTCCTCCCAAATTTATCTTATAATAAACATACTGTCCTTCCGGAGGCACATAAGTAAATGTCCTCCTTTCTTGTGAAACGGGCCGAGCGCCTCGGCAGGATAGATGCATCTATGGATCGCGATGCACGTCCCTCGACAGTGTACACGACACTCTGGATCGGGTTGTACGTCCTCAGTAGAAATCGTGCTTAATAATAATAATTACACGATATAATTTGTTTCAACTTGTGAAGTTAATAAGTATATTTGGAAAATTCTTGGAATTTAATGAATTATTATTCTTGCTTGTTAAGGAATTAATTGTTACTCCTGTAAATGAGGTTTAATTGATAAATTGGAAATTATTTGAATTGAAGAAATTTAATTATTTCTGCTGATTAAATAAATTATTGTAAATTCTGTAAATCATGCTGATTTAAATATCCTAGTTTTATTTAAGTTATTATTATTGGCCCATAGTGAGTGTCAAAGTCGGTCATCTCGTCTCTACCACTTCGAGATTAGGCTTCATACTTACTGGGTACACGTTGTTTACGTACTCATACTACACTTGCCGCACTTTTTGTGCAGGACCTGAGGCAGGTTCTAGTGGAGGACCTATCATCACATACCCACGTCATCTCGAGGCATAGTGGTGAGCTGCCTTTCTGAGCCATTCTGCAGCTACCGGTGTCTCTTCTTATATATATATTCAGTCTATATCATTTCAGACAGTATTTGGAGTATTGTATAATCTACTAGATGCTCAATCACTTGTGACACCAGGTCTTGGCACACATATTGGTAGAGTTTGGGTTTATATTTTCTTGGTTTTAAATTTTATCAATGTATGCTTAATTTATTAGTTGGCTTGCCTAGCTGTAGTGTTGGGCGCCATCACGACCTATAGGTGAAATTGGGTCGTGACATGACGGATTAAAGTCGGTCGGAAATCGGTCGGATTTTTCAATTTTCCGACCGATTTCGGTCGGTATTTCTGGACGGTTTTAGGCGGTTTTCTAGTAGTGAATACATTTTTGGTGAGATAACACTCTTTTGTCCACCTGAACGGAGCACCCTTTTGGGTCAGCCTGGTCATAGGCGCTGCAATAGATGCAAATCCCTCAACAAACCCACAGTAATACCCCACCAAACCAAGGAAGCTCCAGATATCTGTAGCTGAGGAAGGCTGGGCCAACTCTTCACTGCTTTCATCTTCTTCAAATCCACTTTGATCCCCTCACTCGACACAATATGACCCAAGAATGCCACAGAATCTAACCAAAACTCACATTTTGAGAACTTTGCATATAACTTCTTTTCTCTCTAAGTCTGAAGCACTGTCCTCAGGTGCTGCTCATGATCCTCCCGAGTCCGGGAATACACTAGAATGTCGTCAATGAATACGATGATGAAAGAATCAATATAGGGCCGAAACATACTGTGCATCAAGTGCATAAAGGATGTTGGGGCATTGGTCAACTCAAATGACATCACAAGGAACTTGTAATGGCCATACCGAGTCCTGAAAGCAGTCTTCGGAATATCTGGCTCCCGAATCTTCAACTGATGATAGCCTGAACACAAGTCAATCTTGGAAAACACTTTGACACCCTGTAACTGATCAAATAGGTCATCAATACGAGGCAATGGATACATGTTCTTCACTGTGACTTTTTTCAACGGGCAGTAATCAATACACATCCGTATAGAACCATCCTTCTTCTACACAAATAAGATAGGAGCACCCCAAGGTGACATACTGGGCTGAATGAAGCCCTTATCAAGCAATTCTTGTAACTGCTCCTTCAACTCCTTTAACTCAGGAAGAGTCATACGATATGGAGGAATAGAGATGGTCTAAGTGCCCGACAACAAATCAATGCCAAAATCAATATCTCTGTCGGGCGGCATGCCCGAAAGATTAGCTGGAAACACATCTGGAAAATCCCTCACTACTGAGACTGACTCAACTGTAGGGGTATCAATACTGACATCTCGCATGTAAGCTAGATATGCGTCACACCCCTTCTCAACCATTCGTTGAACTTTAAGAAATGAAATAATTCTGTTGGAGTATACTTTAAGGTACCTCTCCACTCTAATCACATTAATCCTGGCATAGCCAATGTCACGGTCTTAGCGTGACAGTCAAGAATAGCATAATGGGGCGACAACCAGTCCATGCCCAAAATAATATCAAAGTCCACCATGTTGAGCAATAATAAATCGGCTCCGGTCTCAAATCCACTAAGAGCAATCAAACACGAACGATACACATATTCCACAATAAGAGAATCTCCCATAGGAGTAGACACATAAACAGGGGAACTCAAAGAATACCGAGACACGCCCAAATACGGGGCAAACTAAGATGACACATAAGAATACGTAGAGCCTGGGTCAAATAATACCGGCGCATCTCTATGACAGTCCGACACAATACCTATAATGACATAATCAAAAGCGATTGCCTCTGTACGAGCAGGAAGGGAATAATATCGTGCCTGGCCTCCCCCTCTAGGGAGACCTCTACCTCCCCAACCTCCACCTCGAGCTGGCTGAGCAGGTGGGGTGGAAGCTAGTGCTGTAATCATAGCTTGAGGACCCAGTGGAGCACGTTGTGGCTGAGAAGTCTGTGGAGGTGCACCACTCCTAAATCTGGGGAAATCCCTCACCATATGGCGAGTGTCTCCATACTCAAAACAAGCTCTGGGAGGTCGTGGCTGCTGTGACTGGCTCGAGCTAGGTCTGCTCGACTGGCCGCTAGGAACACCCCGTGTCGGAGGCACACTAGATACTGGAAGTGCATAATAAGGCTTCTGGGGCCTAGAAGGAGCTGGAACACCACTGGCGGATGGAAGAGCTGAATGAACGGGGTGGCTCACATAGCCCCTACCACGGTGAGCTGCTGGGGCACGATCACCAGAATAAAAACCAGAGTCTTGAGACCTCTTATCCTCCCTCTCTTCTCTATCCCGGGAAAGCATGCCCTCCAATCTCCTGGCTATACTCACAACCTGCTGATAAGAAATATCCATCTCCAACTCCCTAGCCATACTAATCCGGATGCTGGGGTGGAATCCCTCAATAAACCGTCGAACCCTTTCTCGAACTGTGCCAACCAAGGTCGGTGCATGTCATAGCACCCTGGCGTAGGTGCTCAAACTCCGCGCGCCATGTGAGGCTCTAAGAGACATACTCTCTCAAAAACATGTCCGAGAATTGAGTCCATGTAAGTGAAGCTGCCTCAGCCGAACTACTCAACTCATAAGGACGCCACCACTGATAGGATGCTCCCCTAAGATGGAATGTAGTAAAAGAAACCCCACTCGTCTCCACTACGCCCATAGTACGGAGAATACGATGACACTCCTCCAGAAAACCTTGAGCATCATTTGTAGCCAATCCGCTGAAGGTAGGTGGGTGGTACTTCTTGTACATCTCAAGTCTGAGCTGCTCCACCTTAGAAGCTGTTGCCCTAACCTCGGGCTGAGATGGAGCTACCGGCTGCATTGGTACAATCTCTAGAACCTGGTCGACCTGAACTCGCTGCTCTGGAGTACCGATGATGGGAGTCTGTGCTCCTCCCCCGGCCTGAGATGTGGCAGGAGTAAGTGGAATCAAACCAGCCTGAGCTAAGGTGCTGAACATGCTCAGAAACTGGGCTAGAGTCTCCCGGAGGGCTGGTGCAGAAACAGGTACCTCAGGGTCTGCCTTCCAGTAGGAGCTACTGGGGGATCCTCTGTAGCAGCACGTGCGGGTGCTCTGGCCGCACCACATGGACGTGCTCGGCCTCTACCCCGGCCCCGACCTCTCGCTACTCTAGTAGGGGGCGCGGGTGCCCGATCATCAGATCTGCATGTACGTGTCCTCACCATCTGTGAGAGAATAGAATGCAAAAGTTTAGAATTTTTTGTTTTTGAAGTCAACAATTTTCGCACGACATGGAATCAAAGTAGTGAAATTTTTCCTAACAGTTCCATAGCCTCACGAAGATAAGTACAGACGTCTCAGTACTGATCCGTGAGAATCTAATAAACCGGCTTGTGACTCACGACACCTATGAACCTAGAACTCATATACCAACTTGTCACGACCCATTTTCTCCTATGTATGACGTCGTGACAACACCTAGTCTCTATGACTAGATAAGCCTAACATTTGCGGAATAATGAAATAAAAATATAAATTTAACAACTAACTGTAGCAGTAACAACATAACTGGGTACCATGCCGCCTGGCATGTACAATAACCAACTATTCAAAAATATACAGAAATCCCAAAACCCGAAACATCGTGAATCACAAACTACAGAAGGAAAGTCTAGTGTCTCTATACATCAGAGTCTAACAAAAGAAAAATACAGAAGATAATGGACATGGGAAAGAGTAGAAGGGGACTCCGAGGTCTGCGGACGCGGCAGATATACCTTGAAGTCTCCAAAGTTGTCCCGACTCACTAATAGTGCCGCTGATAAGGAGCACCTGGATCTGCACACGAAAAACATGTGCAGAGAGTAGCATGAGTATACCACAATCGGTACCCAGTAAGTGCCAAGCCTAACCTCGGTCGGGTAGTGACGATGTCAAGTCAGGGCCCTACTGGTATATATATAATAAAACAAGGTAGAATGAAATACAACAATAAAATAAAGATTGAAATCTAACAGGAATGAAATAATAGAAGACAATAGCTCAGTACACAGAGATAACAACAGGGAATCTCCCGAGATACCGTCTCATAGTTCCCAAACGTAAATATGTAGGGGAATCTCCCGGAATACTGTTTTGTAGTCCCAAAATAAATATGCAGTATAGGGAGATCTCCCGGAATACGGTTCTGTAGTCCCAAAGTTAATATGCAGTATAGGGGGATCTCCCGTAATACCGTTCCTTAGTTCCAAAGTAAATATGCAGTACAGGGGGATGTTACGGAATACCGTTCTGTAGTCCCAAAGTAAATATGTAGTACATGGGGATCTCCCGGAATACCGTTTCGTAGTCCCAAAAGTAAATATGCAGCTAAAACAATAGAATTAATAGCTACAACACAAAATCCTACGATTTAGACAAAGTACAAGTCAAGAAAAAATAGGAAATTCACCAAACATGCTGCACTGTGTTCAGATAAGCAATTAAGGCAAGTAAACATGTTATTTTAAGCTAACATGATGCTACACATACTGATGTAACTCAAATAAGAAGGAAACATGTTATTACTTAGCAAAAATCAGGGTTTTACAATAATTAGCCCGTGTACGTACTCGTCACCTCACGTACACGACACTCACATATCAAAACAGTACCAAATCCTAAGGGGATTTCCCCCACACAAGGTTAGGCAAGCCACTTACCTCGAACCAAGCTCAATCAATCCGTCACAATGCCTTTCCCATGAATATCCGGCTCCAAATGTTCCAAATCTATCCAAAAGCAATTACATATCATAAATACAACCATAATAGACTCATCTAATTAATGAAATCAATACTTAAACAAAAGTTCCGAAATTCTCCCTAAAAAGTCGACCCGGCCCACGTCTGACACCGTTAAGAACCCGAAACTCACTCGAGGCCCGCGGGACCTCGACCAAACATACCAACCAATCCTAAAACACCATATTAACTTAAGCGAGCCCTCAAACGACCCCAAACAGTGATAAAATCATGAATCATCCTACGATTCAAATAGAATTTTCCAAATTCGATAACTGATGCCGAAACCTATCAAACCACGTCCGATTGACCCCAAATTTTGCACACAAGTCATATTTAATATTATGGACCTACTCCAACTTCCATAATAGGATTCTGACCCCGATATCAAAAATTCCACTACCGATCCAAAACTCCAAATATTCAACTTTCACCATTTCAAGCCTAAATGAGCTATATACCTCCAAAACACAATCCGGACACGCTCCTAAGTCCAAAATTACCCAACGGAGCTAATGGAACCGAAAAATACCATTCCGGAGTTGTCTTCACACAGTTCCGACTACGGTCAAACTCCTAAGACTTAAGCTTCCGTTTTATGGACTAAGTGTCCCGAACTACTCTGAAACCAAAATAAAATCTCCCGGCAAGTCACTTAAGCAGAAAAAGATACGGGGAAAACAGTAAATAGGGGATCGGGGCTATTACTCTCAAAATGACCGGCCAGGTCGTTACACCAAAATCTCGCATCTGCGGCGCCCTTCTCACATCTGCGGGCTCGCAGATGCGCATTACCCTTCGCACATGCGGCCTCGCAGATGTGGCAAGAGAGAGATATTAGCAATATGAAAAGTTGTAAATTTTAAAATAATTGTATTATATGTAATTTTATCAAAGCAGTTGTAGGAAACTTAAATAAATGTTAGAAAGGTTGTATTCTATGTAAATTCCTCTTAAATTTACGATGATTTTGTAGAATGGGCAATTCCTCCATTGGTTGTTCTTGAAGCACTTGAAGGCAAGGGAAGCTCTTTTTATTGAGTTCATTGCTCAAATGATCACTCAATTATCTGAAATTATCTAGTAAAGTCATGTTTCTTTTGTTTATAACAAAGAAATCATTTAACTATTGTTACAATACTCAATTATCTCAAATTAACTTTCGATGGCCAAATACATATTTCTCTCTAAATTATTAACTTTTATCTTTTTAGTATTTTTTTTAAAATATTATAGTTTTTTTCTCTTCTTACTATATATTATGAATTTACCTATAGAAATAAATAAATTTTATTTATAAATTAAAAAAGGAAAAGTTAGTTTTCATGCATATATAACGTATATTATAAATATACTCTATATTACATAATTATATTTTTTTGTATTACATGTATGGAATATATCCTTTAAATTTTTTATTCTCTTTCATTCTCAATTGTATAAATAAATTTCTTGAGTTGTTGTTATTACCAAAATTATTGGTTCGAACAAATCATTATAATTAAAAATTCTATTATACTTAATTATTTTATTCATTAATTTAGGTGCTTAAACTCTTATTTTATAGCTCAAACATAATTTTTAATATAATATTTATGTGATTAAAAAAATATAACTCATCAAAACATGATACACGCGTAACACATATACATTGTCCATGGTATAGACTAAAAAGAAAAAACAATCATAATATTAAAAGAGATCTTTACACAAATAGCTGGTCATATTCATTAATGTTTACTTTTTCTAACCCTATATATATATATCATACATAATTATATATAAATTATACATACCTCCACCGGCTATTTTTAGTATAAACGGTTGGGTGGACGGCTATTTGGGTTAATACTTCATATTAAAAAAGTATTAAGAAGATAAAGGTTGATGATTTAAAGGGTAAATAGGTATTTGACCACCGAAAGCTTGAGAAATCTAGTTCTATGACCTTTTAAGTATTATAGAAGTAGTTAATAGATTTGTTTATTACAAACAAAAGAAACATAACTTTACTAGGTTATAACTTCAAATAGTTGAATAACAATTTGAGTAATGAACTCTCTTTTTGTTAGGTTTGTAAAGCCTCATTGTAATTCGAGTAGTATTAGTTCTTTTGATAGCAACTAGGGTCGTTCAAAACTGAAGCATACCCGATAATCAAACTACAAAATTGATTTATTGGTATCGTGTTACAGGATTAACGGTTGGTGAACGAATTAAAATTGTATAATTAATGAATTTATTGGTTCATGGACGAATTACTTAATTTCCTTATCGGATAAATCGTTAACGCGTTAAGAATTATTATATTTATATTTTTAGCCCTATGTATATATTTTATCTAACTAGTTTGTAGCATTTTATCATAACTACTTTGTAGCATTTTAAAGAGTAGAGATGCTACTTTATGATTGGAGAGCAGAATCAGTTGGAATTAAGACAAAATCGTGTGAGAAGATCGAAGAGTACAATCTCAGTCATAACTAGTTTATGACTTCAACTTGTTACCTTAATTTTGCATTTTCAGTAGCTTTTGAGTCTTTTGGATGCGCTATAAATAAGAATTGTAATTTTGTGGCTTCCCTGATCTGTATACTTTAGACTTTTGCAAAATTTTAGGTGTTAATAATAAAGTATTATAATTGCCAATTTTGTCTTTATTTAGAGAAATGTATAATTTTAATCGATAAATCGTTGATAATTGTTAATCCGATACCAAACTGTCCGATATCCTATCGGTTGACTAGCGTATTAGTATATTTAATAGCCGATAATCAATAAATTGATCCGTTAAGAATAAATATCCGCTCAATCCGCCCGATAAACAGGCCTAATAGCAATCTATTTCATGTGATGATGCATATTATTAGTATATAATATTCCCCTTTTACCAAAAAAGAAAAGAAAAGAAAGCTATCAGAATTTAGAGGACATCGATCGATAAGATACGAATTCTATTATCCATTTACTGATTTACAATGATGAGAAAATATTTCATGTTCCCTTCTATATGTCTGTAATTAGTTTTTATGTTTTGGATGTTAATCTATCGGCAGGGCTCCTCGCCATAAAGGTAGATTTTTTTAAAAATGTTCACACTATTAGCAGTAATCAGCAAAGCTTGTCTCATTCGTCCTTAATTAAGGCCTTAGACGATTGAATATTTTTTTGGTTTTCCACCGGGTGTCCGGTATCCGTATTGGAGCCCGACTATATCAAGATTCGCGACGGTAGGGACCTATTCGGGGGTAGTGCTCCCTACCAAGGATTTTTTCATACTCAGGGCTCGAAGTCGAGACCTCTGGTTAAGGGATTAAAATGATTTCGATCGTATACTCTGCAATCACAACACAATGGGTGAAGCGTTGGAAATTTAATGAGACGAGCGACTGTGTTGGTCGTCGCAAATACAATTGATGTAATTACGTAGTAGTTTTTATATGAGCAATACATTTTAACTTGTTATAAATTTTTTTCTCTTTTCTATATTATCAGATTATACTTATTATAAAAAAGTTACTTGTTGTTGTAGTTTATTTTAATCTCATAGTGTAGAAAAATTACTCACTATAGTGTCCGAGTAGAGAAGTTAAATTCTATTAATTTGCAAAGATTGTAAACTAAGAAAACGACTTTTAAGGAGAGGTGGGGTATGATGGATTCTGAAGCTGAAAATTTATGAACGAATCATCTTATTTTAGAAATTTACTTTTGAATAGTTGGGGAGGGATCTACTTGTTTTTTTTTTTTTTTAATTTATCACAGTGCATCATTATCATTAATAAAACATAGGGGTCAGCCATAAACCTTATCCGTACTGTGTGGCTTCCAAATTTAGACCAAAAAATGAGTGACCAAACGAATAAAAATACATAATAAGTAGAGGGGGAAAAAAGCAAAAATATTATCTCGCATGAGAACTGCCAAAATTCATACAAAGAAATACGTATAGTATAACATTTTATTCAACAGGACATACAAACAAATGAATAATGATACAAATAGCGCAAACGGTGCTCTCCAACAATGAACAATCCAAAATAAAACATAAACCTAACCCCATGAGTAACAGGAAACAAATTGAATATTTTAAACTGCCAAACAAATGAAATCCAGAAGCATACTCAGAAAACAATTTAAAGAAAAAGTTGAAAAGAGCATTTAGGGACAAGCGAAGCCCTTTGGAATGTCCTTACTGCAAACATTAAGAAGTAAGCTAAGGGAAATAGGGATATTAAGGTTAATTCCCAAAATGTTAGCCTTAAGGGCAGTGCAAAGGCAAACAGCAGCTTCTAAATCCACAAGATTTCCAATAAGACTGCAGCATGGTTTTACAGGTGGAGTTCCAAGTGTAACATTTAGTAAACCGTTAAGCACATTGGCACAAACACCTAATTTTAAGGCATCAGTTGGACATTTTCCTTCAGAAGGAGAAGGGTTTGGTGTTGGTTTTGGTGTTGGTTTAGGGCTAGGGCAAGTGTTGCATGCACTGACCACAGTGAAGAAAAGGATATTGAATACAAGAAAGAGGGCAAGTGACTTAGCCATCTTGCAATATTTGCTAACTAAAGAGATATTTAGAGAAATTGAACGTAAAATGTATTGAACTCTGACGATGAAGAATGTATAATATGGTTGGCTTTTTATAGGCTGCATGTATAAGGAGGGAGATTAAAAGAATAATAAGAGAACAATTTAGTGCATGTGTTAGTGAGGAATTTAGGCTGGCGAAGAATTAGCATATATTTGGGTAGATCTAGGAAGCATGTGAAGTAAGGAAAACAAGTTGCCATGTTCCTCGCTGAGTTCCAATATCCAGGAATTTTAATTGTTTTATTTCGTTCTCTTATCAATATCTTACCTGCACTTTGTGACCCGTGAATTTTCCCCAGCATGTGCTACGTAAATTAATTAGTACTAGTATTCATTAATCCTTTGAAAACATATAACATAAGGAAATAGTTTAGGGGAATGACAACTTGCATATTCATTTACAGGTTAATAGCTCTCTTTACTTCTTCAATTAAGATAACGAAAAATGGTCCACCAAGATAGTGTAAGCCCAACGTGAGTTTGGATGGGGATTGGTGAATGAATCAAAGAGAAATGGGCACGGTACAACTGCTCTCAAACTAATAGCCAGTAAATATATATATTATTTTTGCATGAATCAATACCCAATACGTATAAAAACATAGTAAGTAGTCTATATGTCCCAAATTAAATGTTTTAATGATTAAAATTGTAAGATTATATATTAATCTTATTATTAGTTCATTAAAAAATTTAATTTAGTTTTATACTAATTAATTTAATTACTGATAATGAATTACTGGTACTTCAAAAAACAATCTAATTGTCTTTGAAAGTCAAATTAAACCCTTAGGGGTCGTTTGGTTTGAAAATAAGTTATGTTGGAATTAATTATGTTGAGATTAGTTATCGTGGTATATTTCTTATTGACTGTTTAGTAGTATGTTGTATTTGTACACAATTGAAATCGAGCTCACTTACAACATGGTAGGTTAGGCTCGGAACATGACAATCAAGGGCTCAAGATCGATCTCGAGTCCCACCGAGCTAGGACCCGAGGTTAGAACGTCTGCCTTCGAGAACATTGAGTACGTGATCCCGGAGTCGACCTTAGCCCCGATCGAGCTTGAAGAAACATTGTTAGCATGACCAACAAAAGACCAAAATATCCGTGACCGGTAGAATATTACGGCGGGAATCTTGACGCGTATCAGTAAGGAATCGGTAATCAGCTAATCAAGGGATTATTACCTTTTATAGAATTATACCTAAAATAGAATTCTTCTACTATATAAAGGGGGTATGGTAATTCATTGGAAATATGGTAACACGCATCCCAAAGTAATACATTATTATTATTTCTCTTTAAGCTATTGTTCTTTTGTATCCTGACACTGATTGAAACGTACCTGGCTCGAGGGTGGCTAACCTTCCAAGTTTGATATTATTCAATTCGTGTGGTTTGCATTTACTTTGTCATTATTTATTTCAATTGCAATCTAATTTATCATTTTGTTTCAAAGTTAGTCCACGTATCCTTAAAACCACTTACAAATTTAATTGTTATCCGATTTTTAGGGTAAACAGTTTGGCGCCCACCGTGGGGATAAGGATAATAGTGGCTATTTGATACAAATCTCCATAACACACACTACTCTACAGTTGTTCTTTGAAGTGTCTCTAATTTTAGGTTAAAACTCAAATTGTCGAACTCTCAATCAGCACCCCTACATGTTGACAACAAGTCCGGTCATCATGGTGAAAATAACAACATAGCACCCGGTGACGAGGTACAACCCGTTGATCCCATCGGATTTTTGGGCGCAGGCCCAATTGACGCTAATTCACATGTGGCTATCGACACAAACCTGCCTACTGACTTCGAGAATAACGTGTGTGGTGGAGCTCGATCGGCGGCTCAAAATACACAAAACGTTGGTGGAGACGGGATCAATTTAAGGGTGATCTTCGAAATATTGCAGGCTCAATAGGCGACGATAGTTCAATTACAGAACCAAAGCCGCGCACCGAGTAGAATCAAACCCGATCCACCCCGGGAAGTCATCCACAGGGATGAACCAGTCGTAGAGAGGTCGAATGAAAATGGATCGGGGACTAACCCCGAGATCATAAAGATGATCGAGGAACTGACAAAATGAGTAAAATCATGAGAGAAGAAAATCGAAGCTAATGACAAAAAGGTGGAAACCTAAAATTCCTGGGTAGACCAAATCCCAGGAGCACCGCCGATATTGAAAGGCCTGGATTGCAAGAAATTCGTGCAAAAGCCTTTTCCTCCGAGCGCGGCTCCAAAGCCAATCCCTAAGAAATTCCGCATGTCCGAGATTTCTAAGTATAATGGAACGATTGACCCAAATGAGCACGTCACCTTTTACACATGTGCCATCAAAGAGAACAACTTGAAGGATAATGAGATCGAGTCTGTCCTGTTAAAGAAGTTCGGGGAGACCCTGTCAAAGAGATCTATGATATGGTATCACAACTTACCACCTAATTCTATTGACTCATTTGCTATGCTTGCATATTCTTTCGTGAAAGCACACGCTGGAGCCATCAAGGTCGAGACCAGGAAGTCGGACCTTTTCAAAGTAAAATAGAAGGATAACGAGATGCTCAGAGAGTTCGTGTCCCGGTTTCAAATGGAACTGATGTACCTGCCACCGGTCGCTGATGATTGGTCTGTTCAAGCCTTTACCCAAGGACTCAATATTCGGAGCTCATTGGCTTCACAGTAGTTGAAACAGAACTTGGTGGAATATCCGTCCGTCACTTGGGCCTATGTACATAACTGATATCAATCGAAAATCAAAGTCGAAGATGATTAGCTTGGGGGGCCTTCCGGGTCCGTATATCCCGTCAGAACCATCAACAGAGTCAAGAGAGACATCGATCGTGAACCAAGATCGAACAGGAATCGGTATCAGTTATATAATAAATACCAAAAAAATAGCGGGTTCGGGCGGAACTCTGTGAGAAATGAAAGGAGAAATGACCGAGGTCAGAGCAACCGGGGACTCATGAGCAAAAACAGCTTTGACAGGCCCATCGGGCCTAAAGAAGCACTGAGGTTATCGGAATACAACTTTAACGTCGATTAAGCCGCCATTGTATCAGCTATCGGACGCATCAAAGATGCTAAATGGCCTCGACCTCTACAATCATATCCAACCCAAAGGGATCCGAACTAGATATGTAGATATCATAGCACGCACGGCCACAGAACGGAGGATTCCCGACAGTTGAGAAAGGAAGTAGCCCGACTATTCAATAACGGACATCTTCAAGAATTCCTGAGCAACCGAGCCAAGAATAATTTCAGCAATAGGGATTCTAACAAACAGATCGAACAAGAAGAACCTTAACACGTCATTAACATGATCATCGGTGGGGTCGATGTCTCTTAGGAGCCGATGTTGAATCGCACCAAAGAGTCCATCACGAGGGAGAAACGAACTCGAGACTACGTACCAGAAGGTACCTTGTTTTTCAATGACGAGGACGCGTAAGGGATCGTGCAGCGCCATAACGATGCACTGGTAATATCTATACTCGTAAATAAATTCGAGTTAAGCGTGTGTTAATCGATCCAAGTAGCTCGGTCAATATCATCCGATCGAGGGTCGTGGAGCAGCTCGGTCTACAAGATCAAATCGTGCCTGCAGTTCTAGGTGAGATAACATTATCGCATAACACCGCCGGGACCATCTAGGAAGCTAAGTTTTATGTGATTGAAGGAGACATGAGGTACAATGCTTTATTCGGGAGGCCATGGATCCACAATATGAGAGGAGTACCCTCAACTAGGGGTGGGCATAATACCGGCCGAACCGTAAATTTCGATTTTTCGGTGTCAGTTTAATCGGTTATTCGGTCGGTGTGCGGTTTATAAATTATTAAATTTCGAAATTCGGTGCGGTTAACGATTTTAGTATTTCGGTTTTCGGTTAAACCGAAAAATCGAAGTTTGGGTTTGAGAGTTGAGAAATATAGGATATTAATTATTGGGTTTGGGTTATCACTTTTGAACATATGGGCTCGCCCACCTGGCCACCTTCTTTTTAGCCCAATTTACCCAAAACCCATTCACAAATCTGAATCTCAATTTACCCAATACCCTACATTCCTACAATCTACTTAAGTTACTTTCCTAGTCTACTTCTTTAGAAATTAGAAAATAGAAACTGTCTTAGTTCTAATTAGGGTTCTTGAGTCCTCACTTTCCTTCCTCTTTTCGTCGCTTGCTGCTGTTGCGCCTAGCTGCCTACTGTGACGCCTCTCTTCCTCTTCTGCCACTCATCGCCTCCAGTCCTCCACGCCTCGTCCTTCTGGGTTTGCATATTTATTTTTTTTACTTTAATGTAAAAGCCCTTGCTAGTTGCTAGTTGCTAGTTGCTATGTTGAATTAAGTGTCTAGCATCTGCATTTAGGGGTGGGCATCTGCTGATAGTTTTAGCTTTCCATCTTTAAATGTTCTTATTGAGTGGAGTGTGGAGGCGTTAGAGTAGATGTTGCATGCTTCTGTATAATGGGTCAATATCAGTAGTTATAGGTCGATTTTGTTATGTTTGACATTTAAAAAAAAAGTTGGGGTATTTTCTCATTTGCAGTGAGAGATAACAGGTGATTCAAATCTGATATGGATGTGCAGGTAATAGTTAGAGTTGATTTTGTTATGTTTGACAATTACCGTAATTGTGCAGGCATTTTAAACATGGAATGATTGAGTGATGAAACTTGTGAGTGGGCAAACACATAAATCTATTATAAAAGAACATATGTTCTCAGCTTTTTTCCCTGAAGACCGCCAGGCGCCAACGGACTAAAATGACACATTTCCTCGAGTAAACTGGCATAAGAGGAACTAATTCGAAACATTATTCCAAAGGAATTCACTTCCAGAGCTATTATGGATCAACACATAAAAATCTTGCACCGTTAATAACCGAATAACTAACCCGAAAATAACCGAACCGAACTTTGAAAAAACTGTACCGAACCGTAAATACTTTAGTTTGGTTTGGTTATTAATATTACAAAACCGAAAACCGATAAACCGAACTGTACTTTTATACTAACCGACCGAACCGACCGATGCCCACCCCTACCCTCAACGCTGCACCAGGTGCTGAAATTCCCAACACCCAGCGGAGTCAAAACAGTTTATGGGGAACAACCGACCGCCAAGGAAATATTCTCGATCGTTGAAGTGATCCCAGCATCCACAATCTCAACATTGGAAGATCCGAACCAGATGGTCAAATATGGGGCCAAATAACAATCACTGATACTGACCTCGATGGAATCAGAGGAACGAGGGGTAGACAAGGACAATGATTACGGGGTCCCCAAATCTTTTATAGCCCCCTGATGATTCCGATGCTATAAAATCAATGGTCGAAGAACTGGAACAATCATGTTAAGTGAACACTTGCTCGATCGAAAGGTACACTTGGGCACGGGGTTAAGCCCTGAGCTCAGGAAACAACTCATTCAATTTCTTATAGCTAATGAAGATTATTTCGCTTGGTCCCACCTTGATATGATAGGGATCCCACCAGAGATAATCACTCACAAGCTGAGCCTAGACCCGAAGTTCCATCCGTTCAAGCATAAGAGGAGACCCCATCCCGAGGTCAAATATGCTTTCATCAAGTACGAGGTATCTAAATGCCTTAAAATAGGGTCCATTCACGAGGTTAAATTCTTGAAGTGGTTAGCAAACGTAGTAGTAGTTCCTAAAAAAGGGAACAAATTAAGAAAGTGTGTAGACTATAAGTATTTAAATAAGGCATGTCCCAAGGACTGTTTCCCTTTGCCCAACATCGATCGCATGATCGACGCCACGGCCGACCATGAGATCCTCAGTTTTCTCGATGCCTATTCCGGGTACAACCAAATACGGATGAACCCTGGTGATCAGGAAAAAACCTCCTTCATCACTAAATATGGCACATACTGCTATAACATGATGCCATTCGGGTTAATAAAATGCTGGTGCCACTTACCAACACCTAGCAAACCGGATGTTCGAGGAACAAATAGGAAAATCAATGGAGGTTTACATTGACGATATGTTGGTTAAGTCCATACGAGCAGAGGATCATTTAGAACATTTGCAAGAAATCTTCAGCATATTGAAGAAATACAATATGAAGTTGAACCCGGAGAAATGTGCGTTTGGAGTTAGGTCAGATAAATTCCTCGGATTCATGGTATCCAACCGGGGAATCGAGATCAACCCCGACAAGATCAAAGCCATCGAAGATATCACGGTTGTAGATAACGTGAAGGCCGTACAAAGATTAACCGAGCACATAGCCGCCCTGGGGCGATTCATCTTGAGGTCTTCCGACAAGAGCCACCGGTTCTTCACACTATTGAAGAAGAAGGATAACTTATCATTGACCGCGGAGTGCCAACGGGGGCCTTGGAGGAACTCAAGCAGTAGCTATCGAGTCTACTGTTACTTCACACGCCGAGGACAGGCGAGCAACTATACTTGTAATTGGCAGTATCGGAGATAGAGGTAAGTGGAGTCCTGGTCCGGGAAGAGCAAGGTACAAAATTTCCAATTTACTATGTTAGCAAGACCCTAGGTGAGGCCGAAACTAGGTACCCTCACATAAAAAAGCCGACGCTCGCTTTGCTAAGCGCATCTAGAAAGCTAAAACCATACTTCCAGTGTTACCCATTTGTGTCGTGACTACTTACCCGTTGAGGAATGTCATGCATAAGCCCGAGCTCTCGGGCCGGTTGGCCAAATGGGACGTGGAAATCAGTGGGTACGATATTGAATATCTGTAACGACCCGACTTGTCATTTTAAGAATTAACACCTCATTCAGTGACTTAAGGTCCCGAACAACTTCGTAATATGCATTATGACTTGCGTGTATGGTCGAGTTTGGTTTTCGGATGATACGATATTAAATTAAAAGAACAATTCTCATTTTTTGAAACTTAAGTGAAAAGAGTTGACCGAAATTTGACTTTTGAGCAAACGAGGCCGGAATGAGATTTTGATGATGTTAATAGCTTCGTATGGTGATTTCAGACTTAGGTGTATGTCCGTATTTGGATTTGGAAGTCCGTAGGGCAATTTGACGCATTTTGGCAAACGTTAGGAAATGGAAGATTTTTAGAAAGTTTGTCCGAGAATTGACTTTATTGATATCGGGGTCGAAATTCGATTCCGTAAATTAGAACATGTCCATTATGTCATTTATGACTCGTGTGCAAAAAATTAAAGTCAATCGAATTTGATTTGATAGGTTTCGGCATCAAATGTAGAAGTTGGAATTTGATAGTTTCATTTAACCTTGAATTGGGATGTGTTTCGTATTTTTTTAGTGTTGTTTGATGCGATTTGAGGAATTTACTAAGTTCGTATGATATTTTAGGACTTGTTGGTATATTTGGTTGAGGTCCCGAGGGCCTCGGATAGATTTCGGATGGTTAACGGAATTTAATTTGGATTTTTCTAGGATGTTTCGACCTCGTTTCTTCAAGAATAAGTGGCATCGCATTAAGAAAATGAGCTCCAAATTCAGTTTTTATTGAAGCATTAGATTCATATTTAAATTTCGGAGCCATAGAAAAATGATTCGTCGAATTCAGACATCGTATAAGAGAGTTATGCCCATTTCTATGAAAGAAAAGATTTTCGGTCGCCGCTAGTGCCTAGGGTAGCATGGGGTGCTAACCCTGGCGCTTGGAATTTTTGGAGTTCTGAAAACTGTGGCACAGGAAGCTCCCCATGCTACATGTGGCACTTGAAACAGCGGAAGCTCTATAAACGAGTTGTTTTTGCCATTTTTGATAAAAATAGAGTTTGCGAGCTCGGTTTGGGCGATTTTCAGAGAGGTTTTTCATAACTTTGAACTGGGTAAGTGTTCTTGACTCCCTTAGGATTATATTTCATGAATCTATGATTATATTCATCGTTTAATTCGAGTTTTGATGGAAGAAATTGAGATTTTTGCAAACTCTTTCAAAAACGAAAGTTTTAGATTTGGAGGTCGATTCGTTATCGGAATTTGATAAAATTGGTTACGTTGAACTTGTATCGGAATGCGTGTTCGGATTTCGTAAAAATTTTGCCATGTTCCGAGAGGCGGGCCCCGCGTTGACCTTGGTTGACTTTTTAATGTGAAATTTTAAGTCGACGTTTTATTATCCGGAATTATTTCCGATGAATTTTAATGAAATTATACAATCAATTTGGTTAGATTTGAGGTGTCCGGAGGTCAATTCAAGCAAGAAGGCTATTTTGGAATATTGGCCTAACTACAAAAAAGGTAAGTATCTTGCCTAACCTTGAGTGGGGGAAATTACCTCTTAGGCATTGAGTCTTATGTACAAATTGTGTAATTGAAAGCCATGTACGCGAGGTGACGAGTACATACTTGGTTTAAATGTGCAAATTATATCGGTTAAAATTCGTAGATGACCTTATGTATTAAATTGAAAATTGTCGGCACTTATTAAATCCTGTATTTGTCACCCCACATTCCTTGTTTGCCGAGTTTGTTTTTATATAATAATTTGGTATGATTGTCACTTAGATTTTTATGTGAAATATTGTGGTTAATTGGGTTGATATTTCTTGGAAATAATTTTATTATGGATTCCTTATTTGTAAATAATTATTAAATAAGTTTAAAATGAGGCATTAATATATATATTAATCAAAAATTTGGATTAAAGAAGGCGTTGTCCTATGTTGAGTTACTTTTCCATCCTTGTTGTTGTTTTTGAGGATTTATATACGATGTGTGGAGCCTTGGGCTATTTTCTTTGAAATTAATTGATTTTGTTGTATATTTGGAGTAGGTTGTGGCAGGTGGGCAAATTGGGATATGAATTGTTATATTGTGTTGTCGTTTAAACACTCTCCTTGAAGTTATTTATGCTTTCTACCTTACGTGTTAATGATATACATGTGCTTGGTAAGGGAGAGTGTAAAGCACGAAGGGTGATGTCGTGTCATTTGAGAGTGTAAAGCACGAAGGGTGATGTCGTGCCATTTGAGAGTGTAAAGCACGAAGGGTAATGCCGTGTCATTTCAGTTATATTATCATGTGAGGAAAGGTATAAAGCATGAAGGGTGATGTTGTGCATGTCACGACCCAATTTCCCCTCCGTTTGGGTATCGTGATGGCACCTAGTCTTAAGGACTAGGTAAGCCTAACAATAATTAAGACAACAACATTATTTAAATAGAATCTCTTACAATTCCCAAAACTGGTAGTACAAGTCATAAACTCTACAAAGTATTTGCTAGAAAACTTCTAAATACAACTGCCCAGAAATAAGAATAAACAGTGCAAAAGGAAAAGTTGAAGGTGACTCCGAAGCCTGTGAACGCAGCAGCAGGTTTACCTTGAGTCTCCACAGCAATAGTCCACACAGCTAGCTAACGAACAAGTACCTGGATCTGCACAAAAATGTGCAAAAGAGTAGCATGAGTACACCACAGCGGTGCCCAGTAAGTATCAAGACTAACCTCGGTGGAGTAGTGACGAGGAACAGTCATGACATTCACTGGTCTAATAAACTAAATAGGTACAAGTATATGAGCAGCAGAAGCATGATGTCTACATAAAGACTATGCAATATGGCTCACAGTACAGTAATGGCAATAAGGAAGGAAACAACCAGTGTCAACGAAATATCATGAAAATGACATAGAAAAATGAATGGAACCCAAACTAAATTCGGAATCATAAATACAACAAGGACAAGTAATAACTCAGCAACTACAACCATTTTTACATCAGGTTTTAGCCAACAACTCCACGAGGTACCAAACCTTGGACAATTCACAACTCACGGGTCTCAATACCTGAACCCTAACACTTGGCATCCTGTGCCCTCATAACACCTCATAATCGCACTGACGAATCACGTGCCAATAGAGCCATTCTCACATAGAAGGCAAGTAAACAAGGGTGAGCATCTACGCTCAACAATATCAAGAACACCTCTTATCCGATAAGAGTGCTTAACTATGTGTATGCTTGTGCAAGTGTCCTACCATAGTCCATATCAGCAAATAAGCATAAGGAAAAAAGAACGGACATCACGTAGAATATTTTCTCACAGTTTTCACAAGATAAAGCTCACATATGTACGTATACCACTTCACAAATATCAACAACAAGAATGCCCCCAGGCCACAAATCATCACAAATCAATCCCTGACACGGACCACCTTATCTCGCCACGTGTGCAATAGTAACATAAATGCCCTTCTTGTCTCGCCACACATGCATAATAATGTTCCCACCTTGTCTCGCCACATGCGCAACCCCCCCCCCCCCCCCCCCCCCCACACACACACACATATATATATATATATATATATATATATATATATATATATATATATATATATCCCGCCTTGTCACGCCGTATGTGAAAATATCAATGGTAACAATAGCATAGTAGAAACCTCGTGCAATCCCATAACAACAACCGCACGGCAGAAACCTCGTACATCACAATAATAACAACCGCACGGTAGAAACCTCGTGCATCACCACAACAAGTACAACAATGACAATAATACAAAGTACGACAAGTAAATCAACTCAAGAACTTTAATTCACAAAGAAACGGTAGAACCAATTCACAAGGAATAACCACAGTAAAGAATGCTAGGCGTAAAGAGAACAGCTCAACAAAAGGGGAAAACTAATGTGTAGCAACGATCCCACAATATACACTTCAACAACAGGGAAGCTAACATGAATTAATTAATGCCAAATAAAATAAGTTGACTAAGATATAGGATATCTAAACTTCTTTTAAGGTTGAGAAAATTATGAAGGATATTCAACAATTCAATTAAGGATAAACAACGGAAAAATAATCATAACCTCAATTAAGACTGAACAATTATAGGATGAAATAATATAAATTTCAAATAAAGATAAGCAGTTATGAAAAGATAGCATGGCTATAAAAGAGATAACAGTTTCAATTAAGGTACATATGAATCAAGTAACAATAATAGTGGATCATGAAACAATTGATTCTAATTAAGCAGGTAGATGTGAATCTAGTAATTAAGATATATAATCATAACAAGAACAACTGCATATTCAATGAATACAAGGACCTAAGAACCCTAAAAGGCCAACTTTCCATAAATAAGTCCGTGCGCGCACTCATCACCTCGTGTACATGAACTACAATCAACATAGAAGACTCAACTCCTAAGGGAAAGTCCCCCATACAAGGTTAGGCAAGATACTTACCTCGAATCAAGCTCAAACAATCGGTCACAATGCCTTTTCCACGAATATCTAGCTCCGTGTGGCCCAAATCTAACCAAACACAATTGCATAACATGAATACAACAATAATAGACTCATCTAATCAATGAAATTAATATTTTAACAAAAATTCCGAAATTCGCCCTAAAAGGTCGACCCGAGCCCACATCTCGGAATCGGGTAAAAATCACAAAATACGAACACCCATTCACTTACGAGTCCAACCATATAAGAATTACTCAAATCCAACCACAAATCCCCCTTCAAAACTCAAAATCTTTATTGAAGAAGTTCTTTCAATTTTTCCCAATTTCAACCCCAAAGATCCGAAATTAAATGGATAAAACAACTATAGATTAATGTATTATAAGCAAAAATAAATTAGGAATCATTACCCCAAAGCTTCCTCTGAAAATCCCTCAAACAATCGCCAAATTCCGAGCTCTCAAGTCCAAAAACGAAGAATGAAATCAAACCCTCGAATTTCTCTTTTCTGCCCAGGCGTGACCGCACCTGCGACATAATTAGCCGTATCTGCGCAACCGCAGGTGTGCATTTCCAACCGCACATGTGCTTCCTCTCGCTTCTGCGGAGCCGCTGATACGCACAAATTCTCCGCACCTGCGGAGACTTCCACGTCCAGCTCTTCTCGCACCTGCGCATCCATCTTCGCATCTGTGGGCATCGCAGATGGGGAAAATTCCTCGCACCTGCGACCCCTGGCACTCCTCCATTTTTCCGCTTCTGCGCTTGCCTTTCTGCACGTGCGCTCCTGCACCTGCGGTCTCTTCACCGCAATTGCAAAAATACCAACCAATCCTAAAACACCATACAAACTTAGTCGAGCCCTCAAATCACCTCAACTAACGCTAAAATCACGAATCACCCTCCAATTCAAACTTAAAGAACTAGAAACTTTAAAATCCTACAACCAATGCCGAAACCTATCAAACCACGTCCGAATGATCTCAAATTTTGCAGGCAAGTCACAAATAACATAACGGATTTGTTCCAACTCTCGGAATCGCATTCCGACCCCGATATAAAAAAGTCCACTTCCGGTCCAAATTTCCAAAAATTTGACTTTCGTCATTTCAAGCCTAAATCAGCTACAGACCTCGGATTTACAGTCCGGACACGCTTCTAAGTCCAAAATTACCCAACGGATCTAATGGAACCGACGGAACTCCATTCTAGAGTCGTCTTCATATAGTTCCAACTACGGTCAAAATTCAAAGACTTAAGCTTCTGTTTTAGGGACTAAGTGTCCCAAATCACTCTGAAACATCCGGAACTGAATTCAACCACGCACGCATGTCAATATACATAATATGAAGCTGCTCATGGCCTTATGCTGCTAGACGAGACTTAAATTCTCAAAATGACTGGCCGGGTCATTACAGTGCCATTCTTAATATGCACGAAGGATAATGCCGTGCCATTTCATTTATATTATCATGTGAGGATGAGAGTAAAAGCACGAATGGTGATGACGTACCATTATTTTTATATTATCATATGTTCATGGCATGAAGGGTGTTTTCGTGCAGGCAAGGATAAGAGACATACATTATATTTTGATATCTTTTCATTGTGTATGCATTCATGCCTTTATCTTGAGATGTTATTGTGCACCTATATTATCTATGTGACTTGTAGTTGTTGTTGCTTCTTGTGTGCCAACCACTTTATTGTTTTTTAATTATTATTGCCATTTCTCCCACCTAGTTAGTACTGTTATATGTATGCTCTGTGAGAAAGAGATAAATGCATGAAGGGTGTTGTTGTGCCAATTGATTTGATCTATATATATATATATATATATATATATATATATATATATATATATATATATATATATATATATATATATATTGGGTGAGAATGAGACATGTGCACGAAGGTATTACCGTTCCATTTGATGTGATATGTTGAATATATTTCTCACACTAGGAAAGTTATGAATTTAATGAGATAAATGCACGAAGGTGTTACCGTGCCATTTGATGTGATATCTTGAATATATTTCTCACACCAGGAAAGTTAAATAAGGTGTCACATGGTGACTTTTACTTGAAAGAATTATATTCAAAATATATTTACTTGAAAGAAATATATTCGAAAGATATTTACTTGAAAGAATTATATTCGAAAGATATTTATCTGAAAGAATTATATTCGAAAGATATTTACTTGAAAGAATTATATTTGAAAGATATTTATTTGAAGGAAGTATATTCGTGATACATTTAATTGTACGGATTACATTCTAAAGATTTTTATTTGAAAAACTTATAGATAAAAGATGTATATTTTGAAGGACTTGATTAATTGGTTGTACTTGTGTTTATTATTTGTTTGAGCAATATTTATTGTGTTCATGTTGCCTTGTTGTTTATGTCACGATTTGATTATTGTTGCCATCACTGCTATTTGTTTTTTATTATTTTGTATGCTATATTGCACAGGTTATCTGACTAGTGAGTGTCTTAACTGTACCTCGTCACTACTCCACCGAGGTTAGTCTTGATACTTACTGGGTGCCGACTGTGGTATACTCATACTACACTTCTACACATTTTTGTGCAGAGTCAGGTATTGGAGATATCGTACTCGGGTAGAGTTAGTGTGTTTTTCGCAAGGATTCAAGGTAGAGTTGTTTGGTCGTCGTAGTCCTTTGAAGTCTTTCTATTTTATTATACTGTTAATTTCTTATTCGAACAGTATTGTATATTTGACCCTTGACATAATTCCATGTATTCAGTTAGAGTTCGTGACTCACTATTACCAGTCTTGGGAAGTTGTTATAATTACTTTCGTTGTTGGTTTCGATTATTTGTATGTTATGAAAAACAATATGGCTTGAATTGTTAATAAAATCGGCTTACTTAGTTTTAGAGACTAAGTGCCATCACGACGCCTGCGGTGGGATTTTGGGTCGTGACAAGTTGGTATCAGAGATCTAGGTTCATAGGTTATACGAGTCACGAACGAGTCTAGTAGAGTCTTGTGGATTGGTACGGAGACGTCTGTACTTATCTTCGAGAGGCTACAAAACTGATAGAAAATTTCTAATTCTTTCATTCTTGTCATGCGGATTTGTTGATTTTGGAATTTGAGTCTTTATATATCTATTCTATCACAAATAGTGAGGACACATGCTATCGAGTCAGCTGAGCAGACACCAGCGCATCCTGCTAGGGCCGCAAGAGGTCGGGGCCGAGGAATGGCACGTGTCGCAGCTAGAGCATCTATCAGAGTAGAAGTTGAGGAGCCTCCAGTAGCTCCGGTTGGGGGGCAGGTACCGGAAGCACCTGTTGTTACCCCCCGGACATTAGGAGACTTTAACACAGTTCCTCAACATGTTTGGTATATTAACTCAAGCAGGATTGATCTTCGTTGCACCAAATATTTCACAGATTGGGGAAGGAGTTCAGACTCATATCACCCGTACTCTAGAGCAGCATGTTCACATTGGTCAGGTTCCGAGTATATTACCGGTACAACCTATTATTCCGGTTCATCTTGAGGTCATGCCAGATACGTCAGAAGAAGAACAAAAGAGACTTGAGAGATTAAAGAGGTATAGTCCAACTACTTTTGGTGGCACAACTATCGAGAATGCCCAGGGATTTCTAGAAAAGTGTCACCGTATTCTCCGTACCATGGGTATTGTAGAAGTGAGCGGAGTTTCCTTTACTACATTTTAGATGTCAGGAGCAACGTATCAATAGTAGCAAGTTTATGAAGAGGATAGATCAGTCGATGCAACACCACCAACTTGGACTCATTTTTCAGAGATATTTTTCAAAGAGTTTGTTTCGGGGACTCTTCGGGATGCGTGGCACACAGAGTTTGAATGGTTGCGTCATGGTACCATGAGGGTGTCAGAATATGCTATCAAGAACAGTGAGTTAGCCCGTCATGCACCTATTTTGGTTCCTACAGTTAGAGAGCGAGTCCGAAGATTCATCGAAGGGCTCAATTATGATTTTAAAATATGTATGGATCGAGAGTTGCAGTCTGATACTCCATTTTAGCAAGTAGTGGAGATTGCCAGGATGTTAGAACGTGTTTGAAGTAAGGAAAATGAGTCTACAGGAGGCCAGAGGTCTCAAAAATTTGGAGAATTCAGTGGATTCCACTCTATAGCTATCACTTATCGTGGAGGAGGCTCGGGCAGTCGGTCAGCCTAGTCCGTAATTCAGAATACTCGCGATGCTCCAGTTAGTACTTTTAGTGCACCACCGGCATGAGGTTCTTACAGTGGTTATTCCAGTTATCCGGCATATAACCAGTATGAGCAGCTGCCCTAAGAGGGGTTGTTATAAGTGTGGTGATACTAGTTACTTCATGAGAGATTTTCCCAGACTTGGGAGGGGTGGATTTCATCAGAACACTCAGGCTACATGCTTTATTCCAGTTAATACTCCACGTGCACAACCAGTTAGAGGTGGAGGACATGCAGGTAGAGGGTGCCCTAGAGGGGGAGGCCCACCCCGTTGATATAATTGCTATGAATTGGCTGAGGCTGATACACCAGATGTTGTCATTACTGGTACGATCTTGATTTGTTATAAAGGAATATTTTCCATAATTTGATCTGGTTCTGTGTATCGAGGTGAGTCCTCCTATCATGCTCCACTTATGGGCGAGTTTCGTAATTCTGTAATCTACTTTTGTGTTTACTCCTGTTGGGAGATTCTATGGCGATAGCAGTGTCTATCAATTTGTTTTGTACACTATTGAGGGTTATGAGACCAAAAATGACTTTCTGTCACTCATTACAGTGGGTTTTGATGTAATTTTGGGATAATTGATTATAATTTATGAATTATATGCTCTACTGGTATGGGGGTACATTATGTATTATGAAATTATTTTACAGAATTTTTTTTTTTTAAAAGGAAGAAAGAAAAGAAATAGAAAATTTCAGTTGGCACAATGTGCAAAGTACTCCTGATTCAGAATGAGGATGGGATCCTCGCGGTTTATTGTGATTTGATATGTTTAACCCAGGCTACGTGCCGCATAGGAAGTTATATCAGGATGAGATCTTTGTAGTTAAATTCATGTGTTTTAAATTCTCCTTTTGTGAAATTTAATTTGTACTATAGTACTAATAGGGAGTCATGCCTATTAGGCTTATTTGATAATTCTTGTATGTGTTTTTCTGTGCATATTTAGCCATTTTGTACTGTAATTATTGAGTTTTAGTCCATGAGGTGAGTGCCCATGTGGCGTTAAATATGACTCGTTAAGTCGAGTAAATAATTATGAGGCCTCCATGCCTCATGTTTTGCTGTCAGTGTTGTGAAAATTCGAAACGAGGTTTTGATTAATATGAGGTTAATTGACGATGCTGAAATTGATTATGAACAACAATTATGACTAGAGATGTGGTTATCGGCATACGTATGATGTGTGCGTAGGCACGAGTTGCTACAGTCGGTTGAGACTAATACCGTTTGTTGATGTAAAAATCAGGTCTTTTGAAAATGTTTGGAGTGTAAGAAATGGGTTTTAAATTTTATAAATATGGATAAAAGAAATAATCTCAACTGAGATAGTGTTGTCGGAACCATGTTAAATTGCGGTATGTAGAATTACCCGCGAGTATGTGTGTAAGAATACACTCAGTAATTTAATGTCCTCAGAAAGATTCTTGGCACGTTCAAGGACGAACGTATATTTAAGAGGTGGAGAATGTAACGACCCAACTTGTTATTTTAAGAATTAACGCCTCGTTCAGCAACTTAAGGTCCGGCCAACTTCGTAATGTGCATTATGACTTGCTTTTATGGTCGAGTTTGGTTTTCGGATGATACAGGATTAAATTGAAAGAACAATTCTCATTTTATAAAGCTTAAGTGAAAAGAGTTGACCGAAATTTGACTTTTGAGCAAACGAGTCCGTAATGAGATTTTGATGATGTCAATAGCTTCGTATGATAATTTTAGACTTAGGCATATATCCGTATTTGGATTTGGAAGTCCGTAGGGAAATTTGACACATTTTGGCGAAAGTTAGAAAATGGAAGATTTTTAGAAAGTTTGATCGGGAATTGACTTTATTGATATCGGGGGAAATTCGATTCCAAAAATTGGAACATGTCCATTATGTCATTTATGACTTGTGTGCAAAAATTTAAAGTCAATCGAACTTGATTTGATAGGTTTCAGCATTGAATGTAGAAGTTAGAATTCGATAGTTTCATTTAAGCTTGAATTGGGTGTGATTCGTATTCTTTTTAATGTTGTTTGATGTTATTTGAGGCATCGACTAAGTTCGTATGATGTTTTAGGACTTGTTGGGATATTTGGCCGAGGTCCTGAGGGCCTCGGGTGGATTTCGTATGGTTAACGGAATTTAATTTGGATTTTTCTAGGAAGTTTCGTCGTCGTTTCTTCAAGAATAAGTGGTATCACATTAAGCAAATGAGCCCAAAATTCAGTTTTGTTTGGTGCATTAGATCCGTATTGAAATTTCGGAGCCATGGCAAAAAGAAGTCGAATTCGAACATTGTATGAGAGAGTTATGCCCATTTCCGTGTTAGAAAAAAATTTTGGTTGCCGCCAGCGCCCAGGGTAGCGTGGGGATCTAGCCCTGGCGCTGGGAATTTTTGGAGTTCTGAAAACTGCGCCACAAGCAGCGCCCCACGCAACATGTGGCGCTCGAAGTAGGTGAGGCTCTATAAACGGGGTTTTTTGCCATTTTTGACAAAAATAGAGTTGGAGAGCTCGGTTTGGGTGATTTTCTGAGGGGGTTTTCACAAGTTTGAATTGGGTAAGTGTTATTGACTTCCTTTATGGTTATATTTCATAAATCTATGGTTATATTCACCATTTTAATTCGATGTTTGATGGAAAAAATTGAGATTTTTGCGAAATCTTTCAAAAACGAAAATTTTAGATTTGGAGGTCGATTCGTTATCGTGATGTGATAAAATTGGTATGGTTGAACTCGTATCGGAATGGGTGTTCGGATTTCGTGACAATTCTGTCGGGTTCCAAGAGGCGGGCCCCACGTTGACTTTGGTTGAGTTTTTAATATGAAATTGTAAATCGACGTTTTATTATCCGGAATTGTTTTGATGAATTTTAATGAAGTTATACAATCAATTTGGATAGATTTCAGCTATCCGGAGGTCAATTCAAGCAAGAAGGCTATTTTGAAAAATCGGCCTAACTACAAAAAAAAGGTAAGTATCTTGCCTAACCTTGAGTGGGGGAAATTACCCCTTAGGCATTGAGTCTTATGTGAAAATTGTGTAATTGAAAATCATGTACGCGAGGTGACGAGTACGTACTTGGTTTAAATGTGCAAATTATATCGGTTAAAATTGGTAGACGCCCTTATGTATTAAATTGAAAATTATTGGTACTTATTAAATCCTGTATTTATCATCCCTCATTCCTTATTTCCCGAGGTTATTTTTATATGATAATTTGGTGTGATTGTCACTTTGATTTTTATGTGAAATAACGTGGTTAGTTGGGTTGACATTTCTTGGAAATAATTTCATTATGGATTCCTTATCTGTAAATAATAAATAAGTTTATAATGAGGCATTAATATATATTTATCAAAAATTTAGATTTAACAAGGCGTTGTCCTATGTTGAGTTACTTTTCCATCCTTGTTGTTGTTTTTGAGGTTTTATATATGATGTGTGGAGCCTTGGGTATTTGCTTTGAAATCAACTGATTTTGTTTTATCTTTGGAGTTTGTTGTGACAGGTGGGCAAATTGGGATATGAATTGTTGTATTGTGTTATCGTTTAAACACTCCCCTTGATATTATTTATGCTTCCTACCTTACTTGTTAATGATATACATGTACTTGGTAAGGGAGAGGGTAAAGCATGAACGGTGATGTCGTGCCATTTGAGAGTGTAAAACACGAAGGGTGATGCCGTGCCATTTCAATTATATTATCATGCGAGGAAAAGTACAAAGCACGAAGGGTGATGTCGTGCCATTCTTAATATGCACGAAGAATAACGCCGTGCCATTTCATTTATATTATCATGTGAGGATTAAGTAAAAGCACGAAGGGTGATGTCGTGCAATTATTTTTATATTATCATACGTTCATGGAACGAAGGGTGTTTCCATGCAGGCAAGGATAAGAAACATACATTATATGGTGATATCGTTTCGTTGTGTATGCATTCATGCCTTTATCTTGAGATGTTATTGTGCACCTATGTTTTCTATATGACGTGTGGTCATTGTTGCTTCCTGTGTGCCTCCCACTTTATTTCTTTTATTGTTATTTGTATTTCTCCCACCTAGTTGGAACTGTTATATGTATGTTCGGTGAGAAAGAGATAAATGAACGAAGGGTGTTACCGTGCCAATTGATTTTCTCTCTCTCTCTCTCTCTCTCTCTCTCTCTCTCTCTATATATATATATATATATATATAACGTGCCATTTGATGTGATATCTTGAATATATTTCTCACACCAGGAAAGCTAAATGAGGTGTCACATGGTGACTTTTACTTGAAAGAATTATATTCGAAATATATTTACTTGATAGATATTCACTTGAAAGAATTATATTCGAAAGATATTTACTTGAAAGAATTATATTCGAAAGATATTTATTTGAAAGATATTTACTTGAAAGAATTAAATTTGAAAGATATTTATTTGAAGGAAGTATATTAGGGATATATTAAATTGTACGGATTAGATTCTAAATATTTTTATTTGAAAAACTTATAGATAAAAAATGTATATTTTGAAGGACTTGATTAATTGGATGTACTTGTGTTTATTATTCGTTTGAGCAATATTTATGGTGTTCATGTTGCCTTGTTGTTTATGTCACAAGTTGATTATTGTTGCCATCACTGCTATTTGTTTTCCATTAATTTGTATGCTATATTGGATATATTATCTGACTAATGAGTATATTGACTGTACCTCGTCACTACTCCACCGAAGTTAGTCTTGATACTTACTGGGTACCAAATGTGGTGTACTTATACTACACTTCTGCATATTTTTGTGCAGAGCCAGGTATTGGAGATATCAGACTCGGGCAGAGTTAGTGTGTTAATCGCAAAGATTCAAGATAGAGTTGCTTGGTCGTCACAGTCCTTTGGAGTCTTTCCATTTTATTGTACTGTTAATTTCTTATTCGAACAGTATTGTATATTGGACCCTCGAGATAATTTCATGTATTCAGTTAGAGTTCGTGACTCAGTATTATCAATCTTGGGAGGCTGTTATAATTAAATCCGTTGTTGGTTTCGATTATTTATATGTTATGAAAAACAATTGCTTGAATTGTTATTAAAATCGGCTTACTTAGTCTTAGAGACTAAGTGTCATCATAACGCCTGTGGTGGGATTTTGGGTCGTGACAATATCGACCCCGGATCACCATTAAATCTCAAATTTTGGCAGAGTTAGTGACTCAGTATTACCAGTCTTGACCATGCTTAATTTTCACCACTTTTTAGTATGTAAATATTTTTTAAGTTTAAGATACATATTTTAGCTCTTATTTCACCTTTTATAGGAATTATTTAAGAAAATTAAATCTCATTCATCTCACCAATACCTCACTTCCTACTTTCCCCACTCATTTTTCACTTCCTCCGTTCACACCCCCTCACAATCCCCCACGATTTCACGTCTCTCTCATCCTACACTCCCACTCCCACACAATCACTAGCACACACACACGATCACATATATTTTGGTTAACCATATGCACATCTTTATCCTCTAACTCCTACACATGCATATATAGAGGAAACAACTCTAATCTTTAAGAGGAGGACGGAAGAGAACAATTGGAGAAGCCTTAAGAGCATCTTTCTTTTAGAGATTTAGGTCCCAAAAATTGTGCATCATCTAGACTCCATCTCTTTTATTTCTCAAATCGCCATGGAAACTCCATAGTTACATAGCTTCCCAACCTAAACTAAATTACTGTCCAGCCATAAACTTTCCAAAATACCACAAAAACGCCGCTGAAAACGCAGCCATGAAACCCCAGCTCGAAACTTACCAAAATACCTGAAAGGCCAACCTCAAACAGCCCCAAACCAGCCCAAAAAAAACACTGAACAACCCTAGAAAAACGCATCAGAAAACGGACCAAAACAGTCCCAAACCCGGCTGCAAAACCTCCCAAAATTCAGCTCTAAAACCCACGAAAACACAACCATAGATCAGCTCTCAAACTGAAACACCTTGAAACACCAGCAAAAACCGCCCTTTTTTTTACGTCAAAACAAATGAAACTCGCTTGGCGAGGTTTCCGTTCGAGGTCGCTGTTGAGTTTCCGGTCATTGGTTATGCTTGTAGCTTGAAAGCTTTTGTCCGATGCTCCGTTCGATTGATATTGTTGGAGTTTTCACGTTCACTGTATATGTTGATAAGATTAGGCATTAAAGGTTCATTATTTTTCCTTACTAACTATTTATTCAACTTTGAATTTTTTTTTTGTTTGGTTGAAGTTGTTTGCCAAAATCTTTTCTTGCTGGATTCATGATTAGTTTAAAGGCTAAGGTATTTTGCGTAAATGTGAGCATGAAAATATGTTAGTTCCTTAATAAACTTGTAGTTCTTTCTTTGTTGTCGTTATATCCATTCAAATAATTTCCATATTTAAGTTTTTAATTTATTTATATCCAGTTCAATTCCTAAATAGGGGATGCAATTGTTATCTAACGGAATAGTTAAGAGTAAAAGGTTGGGTTTGGTTTAGCCACACAAATAATACTAATGGGTCATGGGGATGTTTAATAAACTTGTACCAAACGAATAATTTAAGTTTTACAACCAAAGAAGAAAAATAATGAAATGTTAGCCCCTATCTTCACCATAACTAATTTGGTCCAATCTTTCATAGTAAAGCTGGACAAATAAATCTTAACAAATCATGAATGTGTTGGAATGCTTTAGGTGAGCTCCTAATTAATTTAATTATCGTGATTATGTATACGTTCACATGACATAGTTATGATCTCCAAAAATTAAAATCAAGGTATGCATTCGCGCAACTTTGGGAGAAAAATCTTAATAAATAATTAAGTGTCGCTAATTATGTACACGTACGCGTGATATGATTTCGACACCCAAACAAAGTGGATTCACACATACATGATTCGTTTCAAAGATAATTCCATAATTTAACAAAGTTAATTAAAAGTGGTAAAGAGTTAAAATGCACATAGGGTTAGACATGCGATTAATAAGTTAATTAAGCCGAGTGTGATGATAAAGCGACCATTCTAAAATCACGAAATCCGGGAGTGCCTAATACCTTCTCCCGCGTTAACAGAATTCCTTACCCGGTCTTCAGTATTTCGCAGACTTAAACAAAGTCAACTTTTCTTAAATTAGGATTTTAAAATACACTAGTGACTTGAGACACCTTAAGCAATCATTCCAAGTGGCAACTCTTAAAATAAATTAATCACTTTTCAAATAATATCACTTAAATTGAAAAAATTCATTTGTTCCTTTCCCCGTAAAAAGAAGGTGTTATAGTTTTGGCGACTCTGCTGGGGACAAGAACCCAGAACTTCTGGTTCAGAGTTCAGAATTCGAGCTTGTAATGTTATCTATACTTGAATTTCTTGATTGTTGATATTATTGTGTTTGTAGGCCTAATGTGATAATTACCGCTCATTTACTGCTTTGATATTATTTGAATTGTATAAACTGTATTCTTACGCCTCCCTAATGAGTCTTCTGAATTTATGGTGCATACGTGCATATAGCCCATTTTTTCTATTAGAGGTCATACAAAATAGAACGAGGCTGGATCAGTAACTAGGCCGGATAGACTTTCGTGCTCCCGGTACATTGCCCCCACCTCGGCTCAAGCTGTCCACTTAGGTAAACCAGGTCTAAAATAATACCCCCAGGATTTTAAACCTAAAATAACACAGTCTCATGCCGGATCCCTAGTAAGAATGTTTGTTTGCATCACGTGCATTTGATTTTGGGGACTCAACACAGGGGTTGGTTCTATCTAGGACAGGTGTACCCGAAAAATTACAAGACCATTCTGATGCATCTTATGTGCTATATGTACATTATGTTTGATTCGGTTTGTCCATGTTGATCGGCTTCTAAAAAATAAAAATAACAATTGAGAGAAAACCAGAAGGAAGAAAATAGGAGAGAGAAAATTTATTCGATTTTTAAAATATCTCGGTATTTGAAAATCCAAAAACACTTCAAAATTTTACCCCAAAACGTTTATTACAAAATAAGATTGAAGTTTTTCCAAAAATAAAGTGTCATCCCATTCCAGAATTATTTACCGAACTACGCGGGTCTAATTCTCACCGGATGTGAGATACGTAGGCAAACCTCATCGGTTCCGGCTCCAATTTTTAAAAATCCAAAAATATTTTTCGTCAATTCCTTCTTTAGAAGTATTTTCTTAGAAAATCCCAAATAAAAAAAGATTTTAAACCCAAAAATATTTTTTTTCTTTTTAAAAGTATTTCATTCGAAAAACAAAATGAATAAAAATCCAAAAATATATATTTTTTTTCTTCTTTAGAAGTCTTTCTCCTAAAAATTCAAAAACGAATCAATCAAAATCCAAAAAATATTTTTTTCTTCTTTAAGAAGTCTTCTTTTTCAAAAATTTCCAAAGAAAAAAAAAGAGCTAACTTATGTACTTTGTTTCCGGTATCCCTGAACTACGCAAGATCTGATTCATGTGGTGTCATGATACGTAGGAAACCCCCATCGAATTCGATTATTGCCATCAAATAAATCGAGTGAAAAAAAAAGTGAAGAAAGAAATAAAAAAAAAAAGGAGTGACAAAAATAACAACGAAAAACAAAGAGCGAAAAACAACCAAAAAAAAAGAAAAAAGAAAGTAAGAGTGAAAACATCCAAAAAGAGAATTCTTTGTCCAATTTGAAAAAGAAAAATGTGGAAAATGTTCGTGGGTATGCTGTCAAATGACGCGGGCAAGCCGCCAGGATAAAGCCTCCAATGGATGAAGCAGAAATGGTTACAGTCTTCCTACAGGCCCAAGAGGCAGATTACTTCCACAACATAATGTCCGTTATGGGTAATTCGTTCGCCGAGGCTATTAAAATTGGGGAGAGGGTTGAAAATGGTTTTAAAACAGGCCAAATCTTGAGTCATGCTGCCTTTAAGGCCACATCACAGACCGTTCAGAATGGTTCGGGGGGTTTGATGAACAGAAACGGGAGAGAAGAGGGAGCCATGATGGCTTCTAGCTCGAGGGGGGCCGCAGGTCATTCAATCAATCATATATGCTTCCTAAGGTCCCACAACATTATTATCCGCAACAAGATACTACTTATGTCGTGGCACCGCCTCCCTATGCGGTGATGAACTCGCATCCTTACACGCGACCACAATATTATACACGAAACCTAGCTCCACCTCCCAGAAATGCTCGTCCCTACCAAGATCCATATAACCCCCAACCAAATGTTCCTTATTACAATCCTCGCCCAAGAGAGCCCCTTAGAAGGAATCGGTTCACCCCTATTGGTGAATCATATTCAAGTTTATTTCAAAAGCTAATCGGGTTAGGTCTGCTGCAGCCATTGGCCCCGGACCGGCCAAACCCCAAGTACCCCTTGCACCAAGCTAGTGCTAGATGTGAATACCACTCTGGAGCAGTGGGACATGATATAGAGGTTTGTTGGACCCTCAAAAGGGCAGTTGAAGACTTGATGATCCAGCATTGAAAGCCATAGTAGACATTTTCACGACAGAAGA
This sequence comes from Nicotiana tomentosiformis, assembly GCF_000390325.3. NCBI lineage: Eukaryota > Viridiplantae > Streptophyta > Magnoliopsida > Solanales > Solanaceae > Nicotiana > Nicotiana tomentosiformis. The sequence continues at coordinate 122,679,890 of NC_090819.1, forward strand.
GAAACCTAAAACCGGGCGCCAAACCTGAAAAGTTATCTGTCAGATGGGAGTCTCGGTAGTCGGTCTTGCTCTCTTTTCCGCGTTCGGATTATTTCAGGGTGTAATCCGAATGTTTTACTTCACTACTTTGCTTCCTGATGTAAACGCTTCTAAAAAAAAGTTTCAAATAAATGAAATTAATATTTCATCATTACGAATGTCTATTTTCTTAATCTTGTCACCTTTCTTATTCTCTTTTCAGTTCTATTAATGCAGATTTTAATAACATGACATGGTGGAACTAGGCAAGCCGACTCATTTCCAAAACAAACCGATATTTTCATTTCAACGATAATTTCAATGCTATTCAACATAAAAACCTTCGTAAAGGAGTTCCAATCAAAATAAAAGTGCGGAAGGAAAAGCCCGACATCGGGTGTCACTAGTCATGAGCATCTACTACAATCTGTCTAACAATATCAAGGCTAACTCAGTCTGAAAAATAGCTAAATACAACTAGAGGAAGATTAGAGGGAGAAGAGCAGGGGCTGCGATTGCCAAGCAGCTACCTTGCTATCTCCGAGGAAAAATCTGCAACTAGAATAATCAACCACCACTACCATGTCCAACTACACCTGGATCTGCACACAAGGTGCAGGGAGTAACGTGAGTACGCCAACTCAGTAAGTAACAACAATAAATAAAGACTGAACAGTAGTGAAGAGCAATCAAGCATATAACGTTCATATTAGGAAAATCTCAGTAGAATATCTCATACTTTTAAAATCAGGATTTGAATCAAAACATCTCGTTTAAACCAAGTTCCAGTAAAATCATTTAAAGATATTATGTTTTTCAACAGTTTTCAACAGAGGAAAGATGCAAATGTAAGCAAAATGGTGAAATCATAAACAACCCCTCGACAAACCTCACAGTCACTCGTGCCACTCGGGCATACCTCACAATCACTCTTGCCACTCGGGCATACCTCACAATCACTCTTGCCACTCGGGCATACCTCACAATCACTCTTTCCACTCAGGCATACCTCACAATCACTCATGCCTCCCATTCACTCGGCCCTCGCACTCAGTAGGTACCTGCGCTCACTGGGGGTGTGTACAGACTCCGGAGGGACTCCTTCAGCCCAAGTACTATAATTTGTATGGACAACTCACGTGCTATAATAATAAAGTATGCTGCAGGCGGGAAGCCCCGATCGACACTCATCCTCACAAATCAGGCCCTTAGCCTCACTCAGTTATAAACCTCTCAAGCCACTCGGGCATTGCAGTAAAACAGGGCATTCGGCCCAAAATATTTATGTGCATCAAAATAGAGTCATACAACTGAGTTATGCGGTAAACAAGTATAAACATGGTTGAGTATAGATTTTCAATCGAAAATAATGAGAGGATAGTAAGAAAAAGCCCCTAAGGGTCCAAACAGCACCGGAGCAAGGCCCAAACATGGCATTTAGCCAAATTTACAGAAACACTTTCTAAAACATATAAGTATCATATAGTTTCAACAAAGTATGCAACTTTACAGTTGCTACGGGACGGACCAAGTCACAATTCCCAACAGTGCACGCCCACACGCCTGTCACCTAGCATGTGCATCACTAAAACAATAGTAGAATGATACAAAATCCGGGGTTTCGTACCCTCAGGACTAGACTTACAATCGTTACTTACCTAAAACCGGTCAAATCTCTACCCCGCAATGCTCTTGCCTCTAGACTCGGCCTCCAAATGCTCCAAATCTATTCACAATCAGTACAATACCATCAATATACGCTAATGGAATGAATTCCAATAGAAAAGCTACAAAATTAGACCAAAACCCGAAATTGGCTCAAACCTGGCCCCCGGGACCACGTCTCCAAGTCCGACAAAATTTATAAAACTAGATAGCCCATTCACTCACGAGTCTAACCATACCAAATTCATCAAAATCCGACATCGTTTGGTCCTTCAAATCCTTAAATTACTTCTTAGAAATTCCAAGCCCTAACCCCTACTTTCACTCAAAACTCCTACTAATTAATGATGAACAAGGCCATAGATTCACGAAATTTATACCATTATGGGTTAGAATCACTTACCCCAATGTTTCTCCTTGAAAACTTCGAACAATCGCCTCTTTCCCGAGTTTCTCAAATCCGAAAATGGAAAAATAAAGACAAAACACACGAGCTGGGGCTTTCTGCCCAGCACAGTCGCACCTGCGGCCATATGTCCGCTCCTGCGGAACCGCACCTACGAGAACCACAATTTATCCCTCAATTCTGCAACTTCAACCCCAGGTTCCGCACCTGCGTAACACTTCCACTTCTGCGGAACCAGCCCAACTCTTCATTTCCGCATCTACGCTCAAGGCCTCGCACCTGCGGGCTCGCAGATGCAGACAATTCTTTGCACCTACATTCCCAGCCTTGGCCTTCCATTTCCACATCTACGGCTTCCCCAAACGCACCAGCAACCTCGCACCTGCGACTCCTCCTTCCGCAGGTACGGAAATAGCAATATCAGCAACTTCAGATGTATTTTCCAACTTTGACAAATCCGTTAACCACCCTTGATCACCCTGAGGCCCTCTGGACCTCAACCAAAAATACCAACAAGTCATATATCAACATACAAACTTAGTCGAACTTTCGAATCACTCAAAACAACATCCAAACACCAAATTACCCTCGGATTCAAGCCTAAGAACTTCTAAATTTCCAAATTCGGCAACCGATGCCGAAACCAAGCAAACCACGTCTGAATGACCTCAAATTTTGAACACACTTCAAAAATGACACTACGAACCTACTCCAACTTTCAGAATTCCATTCCGACTCCGATATCAATTTTTCCACTGCCGACCGAAATCACAGAATTTCTAACTTTCGCCAATTCAAGCCTAATTCTACCACGAGCCTCCAAATTACATTCCGGTCGCGCTCCTAAGTCCAAAATCACCTAACGAAGCTAATGGAACCATCAGAATTCCAATCCGAGGTCAAATGCTAAAGAGTCAAATTTTGGTCAACTCTCCCAATTTAAAGCTTCAATAATGAAATTCTTTCTTCCAATTCAATTCCGAAATACCTGCAACCCTAAACCGACGATTCACACAAGTCAAAGTACATCCTACGAAGCTACTCATGCCCTCAAACAACTGAACAAAGCACAAATGTTTAAAACGATAGGTCGGGTCATTACATCCTCCCCCACTTAAACATACGTTCGTCCTTGAACGTGTCCAGAGTTGTTCCAAAAGCCATCAAATCGCTGTGTAACTTTCCCATGCACTTACCCGGGGGTGATACCACGTCACTCTATCCCATACAGGTCCGATAGCACAACATAACCGAAATTTCCAAATTCAACCTAGCCTACAAGACTTTGAATCAAATTTCCAACATCCAAAATTTCCTATAAGATGAGAAGTTTGCATCTACATACCGTATAAGTTTGAACAATCTGTACCAAAATCCGTAACCATAACTCAAATACTCAAATTCAAATACCGCATATCTTGAATGCTCAAAGTAATGATTTCTAGTCACAGTATCGACTCAAATCAACCTAGTGCCGTTAATTACCTCATATCAGACAAAACTTCATTTCAAAACCTTCGTACACTGCCGATGATAAAAGAAACATACCAAATTCATAACCATTCATTAGACCAACATGTCATGGAGCTCCTGTTCCTTCTACAAGAACTATAGCCAATTTCAAAGATAACTTCCGATATTATCCTCCCAATTATACCACAATCAAATCCGATAACATCCATTCTAGGCCCAATGACCTCGTCTCATCCCACACGACCACTCTAGTGACATGACACATCAATATAATCTAAAGCCACAACCTATGCAATCCGTGCACCAGATAGCAACATTCCAAGTGTACCCACTCGTAACAATGACCCAAACAGGAGAACCGTTCCGCAAGCTCGACGAGTACCACCCCGACGCAATACTAAGAACCCATCACACACCGCATACCCATAACACACGAATCTTACACAAATAATCATATTTCCACATAACTCTGTTGCAATACGTGACCCTATCCAAATGTTGGTCCATATGAAACACCTCAAGCCACCCTGCTAAAATCAATAACTATGCGCAATTCGACATTAAGTACCCAAAGTGCATTATCATAACCACGGAGAAGAAAACGACACCATGCCACACAAAACCCGAAAGAACATGACCAATACGCCACCAACCAAGCAATACCCAATACTATTCTCGCTCAAATTCCGCTATAAGGCCACAATAGAACCGCACTATATGTGCATGTAACCAATGAATCACAATAATTAACCTCCAAAAGTCTACAATGACTGAATCATAACATATTTTATCATCTTGCTAGCTCCGGCCACAACTTCACAGTCCACAACCATGAAACATTCTGCTACTGAGAACTCCCAATCTCTAATTCCATAGAACACATGAATCACAATATTTGATTCCACCTCTACTGCCTGAAGGCCTAACACCTCTCTCATACACAATCATTCCACGAGAAATACTTTTTAAAAAAAAATCTTCCTTGCCACCTGGCAAAAAATTAAATATCAACAGTCGATTAACCGGGAGAGTGCCGCAAAAGCAGCGAAGTACCCATAAATCAAAACACACTACCCCTTCTGAAATGTACACTCTCATCAAGCCATATCAAATAGTAATATCATTTACCTAGTCATCTGAAACTGTCCATGTTGCCTAAGAATTTATGTCCTTCCCTTCAAAACTGAACAGTGACCTTGCACATGTAAATCCTATTCCCGCACAACACACCACATCTATTATGTCATCATGTGACAAGCATAAGAATTCTATTATCAACTCTTAGTCACTAGCAAATTACATACCTTATTAGTCAGAAACCTCTTTATCGCTTCTTTGTAGGAGAAAATCATAACACATAACACGTTCCATACACCGATAGAAAATATCCGGTTCAAACCATGGTAGAAAACATCATGAACACTTTGAAATCCATTTGCACATAACCAAGCTATCTGAACCGAATTCCTCTAACTTTACCAAGCCACACAGGTTGCCAAATCCGGGAGCATTGCCACGAAACACCTGTAGATACTAGCCACATCAAAAGTACACAAATAACCGATCATACCCATTACTGTGCTGCCCCAACTTACTACCAAACTGTCCTATTTCTCCAAGTCCTTTCCAAATTGCCTTCAAATTGCTACTTTATTTCCTTGTTAAAACACTATTATCCTTAACTAAAACTTGCCCCACGAACTTTAGCATAGAATCACATCGCCCTAAGGCTTATAAGCCGCGGAATTCCCTTTTTAGGTATCCCAAAGGTTCCACAACCAAAATGCTTACTCCGACGAGACCTTATGTGAACCTTAAACTGTTTCCTGTACCTTCTTTATACTGAAATGCATAATTCACAATGATATGAAATGTCACGAGTCTTGACACCGTTCAATGCAACTCCCAGTTTTCTAGCCATATATATAAATCATGAAAATTTCAAATCGCTACATATAAATCTTTAATCCATTAGAACCATTCTTGAGAGTCATCCACTCTACTCAAATCTCGAATTAACCGACCAAACGGACCGAAACGACCTGTGCCCCATAAGCACACCAACACCCAAGGGAAATAAAGAGTAACCAACACTCCTACACAACCGAGAAAATTCCCGCTCCATGTACACTACATTCTTCGTGAATAACCACTCAATTATTTTATGGTCCTCCTATAACCATAGAGTGTAATACAACTTGTGTCCAGAAATTCCTTTACCCGAGTCATCCTCGATATCGCCCTCTGCAAGTCATAACTAATTCACCAGTATACCCCAAATTGAAACTAATACGACACATAACTGTGCAATCAACTCGTCGATAGCAGACTCATCCACTTAGCCTTAAGCTACAATTATATAAAATTAGAACCCGTAAGGATTTCTCCTTCTCAATTACCAAGGTCTCGCATTGTTAACCTGCCAGACTTCTTGAAGTATTTTATTAAGCCTTTCATTAATATTCTGAATCTCCAGCCAAAATCATACACGCGACCTCCTACCGGGTAGCAAGTAATATTCCTCGCAAAAGCTTCATCAACATCACGCCACCGCTAGCTGCACACAGGAGATAACCCACATGTGGAATTCCTTACCACCATCTTCCAATGACACTGCACTGAGTGCAACGACCACTAAATCCGTATATTCTCCTAAGTTCATGATCGCCCACCATTTGTTTAAGTCTGCACTTTCCCTATTGACATCAATTGTACGTCAACAACACCTTCCGAACTCAAGTCATATTGCGCCTGACATGATAATCAGATCTTCACGCCTCTATTCATTTCAAACACACTCATTTCTAACCATTACTCCAAATAGAGTCTGCAGGCCGATTCACATACTAACACGATTCCAAACCATTCTACACTTTCTCAAGGCGCACAACTACCCTACTAGTTAATTCATATGCTAATCTGCCACTCTTACTTCGGTTAAATCATCTCCTTTAAGAAACTTCTCAACCTCTACTTCTCCTACTTGACATGCTAGTACTTCAACCACCGAGAAACACTTCCCGTCATGTATTCCCTCATACTTTGCTACCCAACTGCTACATCAAATCGAAATGTATCTCTGTCGCACCTGAACCAATAAAATGTTACCGACTCTAAGTCTCTTCGAAGATCATCTTTCTCGAGCCATCAATATAAAAAATACCCATTCACAACCACAATTACTACGCAATCACTTACTTGAGTCCATACTCATTGACAAGACATGAGAATTTAATTTGCCCCAAAATTTAACAACGCGAAAGATTCTTCAAAACATTTACACTCAAAATCGTACGTCACATCAAAACAAAAAATCAAGCGTCCAATGGCCTTCCTTTTCATTTCAAGGAAACACTTCTCGTCACATTCAAATCGTCTTAACACATCCCGTAGTTACATCATACTCATCACAAAGCCATTTCACCGCTCATCGAGCCAGGAATTCTACTCATAGGGCTATTATCGGACATATGAGTCCAAATGTACATGTTACAACTGAAGCTACCGAGCCAAAACTACGGTTTAAACCTGGCCTCAAATCCTCCAGACTAGCCCATCACCAAAACACATAATACACATCTCGAACCTCGTTCATAGAATCACAAGCCGGCGATGCACAATTAATACCGAGCACTCATGTGCGCATACGAATGCGTGGAAGGAATTCAAAGAGTTATGTTTCAAGCCGAATCAATTTCGCATGATAGAATACAAGAAAGTGAAATTTTCCTAAGGGTTTTATAGCCTCTCGAAGATAAGTACAGACGTCTCCGTACCGATCCGCAAGACTCTACTAAACCCGCTCATGACTCGTGAGACCTATGTAACCTAGGCTCTGATACCAATCTGTCACGACCCAAATTAAACCCTGTCATGATGGTGCCTATCATGGAACTAGGCAAGCCGACTCATTTCTAAAACAAACCGATATTTTTATTTCTACAATAATTTCAATGTTATTCAACAAAAAAACCTTCGTAAATGAGTTCCAATCAAAATAAAAGTGCGGAAGGAAAAATCCCGGCATCGGGGTGTCACTAGTCATGAGCATCTACTACAATCTGTCTAACAATATCAAGGCTAACTCAGCCTGAAAAATAGCTAAATATAACTAGAAGAAGATAAGAGGGAGAAGAGCTAAACAAGTATAAACATGGCTGAGTATAGATTTTCAATCGAAAACAATGAGAGGATAGTAAGAAAAAGCCCCTAAGGGTCCAAACAGCACTGGAGCAAGGTCCAAACATGGCATTCAGCCCAATTTACAGAAACACTTTCTAAAACATATAAGTATCATATAGTTTCAACAAAGTATACAACTTTACAGTTGCTACGGGACGGACCAAGTCACAATTCCCAATAGTGTACGCCCACACGCCCGTCACCTAGCATGTGTGTCACTAAAACAATAGTAGAATGATACAAAATCTGGGGTTTCGTACCCTCAGGACTAGACTTACAATCGTTACTTACCTCAAACCAGTCAAATCTCTACCCCGCAATGCTCTTGCCTCTGGACCCGGCCTCCAAATGCTCCAAATCTATTCACAATCAGTACAATACCATCAATATACGCTAATGGAATGAATTCCAATGGAAAAGCTAAAATTAGACCAAAACCCGAAATTGGCTCAAACCCGGCCCCCGGGCCTACGTCTCGAAGTCCGAAAAAATTTATAAAACTAGATATCCCATTCACTCACGATTCTAACCATACCAAATTTATCAAAATTCGACATCGTTTGGTCCTTCAAATCCTTAAATTACTTCTTAAGAATTCCAAGCCCTAACCCCTACTTTCACTCTAAAATCCTACTAATTAATGATGAACAAGGCCATAGATTCACGAAATTTATATCATTATGGGTTAGAATCAGTTACCCCAACGTTGCTCCTTGAAAACCTTCAAAACATCGCCTCTCTCCCAAGTTTCTCAAATCCAAAAATGGAAAAATGAAGACAAAACACACGAGCTGGGGCTTTCTGCCCAGCACAGTCGCACCTGCGGCCATATGTCCGCTCCTGCGGTCGAATCCTCGCACCTGCGAGAACCACTTAAACCCTCAATTCTGCACCTGCAACCCTAGGTTCCGCACCTACGGGCGCGCACCTGCGTAACACTTTTGCTTCTGCGGAACCGGCCCAACTCTTCCTTTCCGCATCTGCGCTCAAGGCCACGCACCTGCGGGCTCGCAGATGCGGCCAATTTTTCGCACCTGCATTCCCAGCCTTGGCCTTCCATTTCTGCATCTACAGCTTCCCCAAACGCACCCGCGACCTCGCACCTGCGACTCCTCCTTCCGCAGGTGCGAAAATAGCAATATCAACAGCTTCAGCTGCATTTTCCAACTTTGACAAATCCGTTAACCACCCTTAATCACCCCGAGGCCCTCGGGACCTCAACCAAAAATACCAACAAGTCATATATCAACATACAAACTTAGTCGAATCTTTGAATCACTCAAAACAATATTCAAATACCAAATTATCCTCGGATTCAAGCCTAAGAACTTCTAAATTTCAAAATTCGGCAACCGATGCCGAAACCAACCAAACCACATCCGAATGACCTCAAATTTTAAACACACGTCACAAATGATACTACGAATCTACTCCAACTTCTGGAATTCCATTCTGACCCCGATATCAATTTTTCCACTGCCGACCGAAATCGCTAAATTTTCAACTTTTGCCAATTCAAGCCTAATTCTACCACGAGCCTCCAAATTACATTTTGGTCGCACTCCTAAGTCCAAAATAACCTAAAGAAGCTAATGGAACCATCAGAATTCCAACCCGAGGTCAAATGCTAAAGAGTCAAATTTTAGTCAACTCTCCCAATTTAAAGCTTCAACAATGAAATTCTTTCTTCCAATTCGATTCTGAAATACCTGCAACCCAAAACTGATGATTCACACAAGTCAAAATGACCTGCGAAGCTACTCGTGCCCTCAAACAATCGAACGAAGAACAAATGTTCAAAACGACCGGTTTGGTCGTTACAACTTTATGCCGAGATCCTAAAATGATATTAGACCTCGAAATAATGAATCAAGAAGCAAAATGTGTTGAAGATAAAGCTTGTGAAAAAGTAAACAAAGAATTGGAACAGTAGGCCTAAGCCAAGTCCGAATGAAATCGGAAGAAGTTTAAATTTCCTCTCTTCGGATCATTGTTGAAGCCGAGATTGAGGATAAAAATTGGGTCAAGAACCGATTGGAACAATTGACACCGATTGATGAAAAATGATTGGTCGCAGTTTGCCACGAGCAGTTGTACCAACAAAGAATGGCTCGTGTCTACAACAAGAAAGTGCAGCCCAGGAAATTTGAAATAGGACAACTCATTCTGAGACGTATCCTCCCACCTCATGAAGAAGCTAAAGGAAAATTGGCTCTAAATTGGAAAGGTCCATACATTGTAACGAGAGTACTGCTAAAAGAGAGCGTTATACCTGGGAAGCATCGAAGGAAATGTCCCTGAAATAACTGTCAACGCGGATGCAGCCAAAAGGTACTATGTTTGACCCTCTATATAGCATTAATGTTCTCTGATTGAGATGACGAAGGCTTTCATTCTCGCTATCCAAACATCATTAACCCTTTTGCTAACCCTTTTTGAGCTGGTTACCTTTCTTTGATTACCCTCTTTGGAACCTGAAGATGTTATTAAAAAAACAAGAAAGAAAAGAGAAGAAAAACAAAACAAATAAGAAAAAAAAAGGAAAAAAAAAAGAGAAAGAGGAAGAAAAAGAAAACAAAACAAAAATCCAAACAAGTTCATATTCCTTGAACTACGTTTGACTTGATTCCGAAAGGATACGTAGGCAGCCTCTCTTTGGGGTTTAGTCAGACCAAAACAAAAATTCACATTCCTCTAAAAGTTGAAACTGGGGCAGATGTTATAATTTTTCGGCGATGGTTTCGCCTGAAAAGTTCCAAAGTCGTAATTCAATCCACATCCTTTTTACCCAAAATCCTTTTCAAGTCCTTCCAATCAATCGGCGAGAATGCTCAAGAATTGGAGGATACAGTTACTTGGATCTGATACAACCAAATAAGAGAAATAAAATGAGAGTGTCTTATTGGTGAAAACTCTCACGGTCACCATAAGGCGATGGGGAGTAAAGAAACTAAAATGAGAGACTCTTATTAGTAAAAAATCACAAAGAGCATATAAGGCGATGGTGAGAAGATAAATGAGAGAGGTCAGATGGTGAAAACCCGCAAAAGGGCACTACTTATCGAAAAGAGGATCTTCATAGACTTTGGCATCAACACAGTCCTTGGGCAAGGTTTCTCGGTTCTGAGGTAAAATTGTGATGAGTTTCTGAGAGTCGGACGGTTTACACGGATCAAGCATCCAGTCTAAAAGGCATGTCATGTTTATTGAAGTCTGCATGTACTCACAGATAAGTCCTTCTTTACGTTCCCTAAAAGGGATACCTCTTATTTAAGCTCGTTCTACATTCCATTTCTTGTTTTTCTTTGAATCTCTTTCGGTCTAACTTTGTTCCAAAAACTAAGACAAAGAAGAGATGGCAAGACTGATTTACAGGACTTTTGTTTGCCACAAGCTGATATTCAAGAGGCACCCAGCCTCTGCAGGGGGGCATCAAGTCAACCCCGACTGGCCATGGCGACCGATGCTTCAAAATCAAAAACTCTTGGAAGGAGGAAATCAAATTGAAGTGCCTACAAGGGCGAAATGAAGTTGAAAAGGTTGAGTCCTAAGTGGCTAAACTTCTTGGAAAAGTTTGAAAAGCCAAAGGTTCCCCAATGCTCTGAAGTTAAAATTGGAAGAAAGAATTCAAAGGCCTGCAAAGGCAAAATAAAGTTGAAAAGGTTTAAGTCCCACGTGACCGACCGTTATGGCAAAGTTTGGAAAAGCCAAAGGTTCTCCAGGGCTAGAAAGGCACTCGGTATCCAGGAAACAACTAGTGGTAGGTTGAAATCATCATCACAAGAAGATGAGCCAAGATCAAGTGACTGAAACACTCAAGTACGCAAAACCAACCATCGTTTCAAGTTAACAATTATTCTTTGTTTGAAAAACAGGAAACAAGTGCAATCCAAAAGCAACCTTGCAAGAAGCAGCGGTAAAAACAAATATTGTGCGGGAGCTAGAAACAGCTCTACAGCAGCAACAAATCATAGTAGTATAGGGTACACCAATCCCTAGTCTCTTTTCCAACATAGGTCTCCCCTCCCTAGTTGATTTTATTTGTAAACATAGGGTCTTCACTCTCTAGTTGAAGTTATTTTAGATACAGGGTCTCCACTCCCTAGTCTCTTTCCCAACTTAGGGTCTCCACTCCCTAGTTGAAGTTATTTTAGACATAGGGTCTCCACTCCCTAGTCTCTTTCCCAACATAGGGTCTCCACTCCCTAGTTGAATTTATTTTAGACATAAGGTTTCCACTCCATAGTCTCTTTTCCAACCTAAGGTCTCCACTCCATAGTTGATTTTTATTTTTAGACATAGGGTCTGCACTCTCCAGTCTCCTTATCAGTATCAGGGTACTACATCCACTGGTTGCATTTCTTATTTCAAACATAGGGTACGGCATTCCCTAGTAGCATCCCAGAGTGTCAAGTGCCTCATCTTACTGTCAACACAGGGTACTACATCTCCTGGCCGCATTATTTTCTACCTACATAGGGTACAACATTCCCTAGTAGAATCTTAAAGAGCTAAGAGCCTCACCTTATTGACAACACAGGGTACTACATCCTCTGGTTGCATTTCTTATTGCAAACATAGGGTACTACATTCCCAAGTAGCATCTTTGAGCATCACGAGCCTCATTTTATTGCCAACATAGGGTACAACATTCCCTAGTAGCATCTCTGAGTGCCACGAGCCTTATTATATTGCCAACATAGGGTACAACATTCCCTAGTAGCATCTTTGAGCGCCACGAGCATCATTTTATTGCCAACATAGGGTACAACATTCCCTAGTAGCATCCCAGAGTGCCACGAGCCTCATTATATTGCCAACATAGGGTACAGCATTCTCTAGTAGTATCTATAAGCACCACGAGCCTCATTTTATTGCCAACATAGGGTATAACATTCCCTAGTAGCATCCTAGAGCGCCACAAGCCTCATTTTATTGCCAACATAGGGTACGACATTCCCTAGCAGTGCCACGAGCCTCACTATATTGCCAACATAGGGCACAATATTCCCTAATAGCATCTCTGAGTGCCACGAGCATCATTTTATTGCCAACATAGTGTACGACATTCCCTAGTAGCATCTCAGATACCACAAACCTCATTTTACTGCCAACACAGGGTGCTTCATCCCCTGACTGCATTACTTTCTTCCAACATAGGGTATGGCATTCCCTAGTAGAATTTTAAACAGCTAAGAGCCTCACCTTATTGCCAACATAGGGTACTACATCCCATGGTTGCATTTCTTATTGCAAACATAGGATACGACATTCCCTAGTAGCATCCCAGAGTTCCACGAGCCTCATTATATTGCCAACATAGGGTACAATATTCCCTAGTAGCATCTCTGAGCGCCACGAGCCTCATTTTATTGCCAACATAGGGTACAACATTCCCTAGCAGCATTTCAGAGTGCCACGAGCCTCATTATATTGCCAACATAGGGTACAACATTCCCTAGTAGCATCTCTGAGCGCCACGAGCCTCATTTTATTGCCAACATAGGGTACGACATTCCCTAGTAGCATCTCAGATGCCACAAGCCTCATCTTACTGCGAACACATGGTACTACATCCCCTGGTTGCATTAATTTCTTCTAACATAGGGTACAACTTTCCCTAGTAGCATCTCTGAGCGCCACGAGCCTTATTTTATTGCCAACATAGGGTACGACAGCCCCTAGTAGCATCTCAGATTCCACGAGCCTCATTTTACTTCCAACACAGGGTATTATATCCCCTGGTTGCATTACTTTCTTCCAACATAAGGTACGACATTCCCTAGTAGCGTCCTAAAGAGCCAAGAGCCTCACCTTATTGCCAATACATGTTACTAGTCATGGTTGCATATCCTCACATAGCTAGGTTATATTGTTGTCTTTGTCTTCCTTTCAATAAGTTAGATATTTTATAGTTTTCTCTAATAACTCACAAAATTTCCCTAGTCCAAACTGGGAAAAAAATTATTCATTTTGTTCGTCTTTGATGACTTTGCAGGCCCCGTTGTAGAGCACATGTGACGATTAAAGCTTGAAGTTTTAGTTATCTTCAGAAAAGAAGAGGTTTTTCGATCACAAGATAGTCGGAGTTAGCTTTGATAATGTGTCATCAACCTGGCTTTCCAAGAATCAAAATCCAAACTCTGATCGAAAAGTAGGTCATCAATCTTCAAAGTCAAGGCACCCACCTTCCAATACGGGTTTACAAGATTTCATGTAAAATGCAAGATGCAAGACACAAAGAGTAGATAGGACTTTGTATTTTCCTTTTTCTTTAATGTAATTTTCTTTTTCATTTTCTTAATGAAATAACAGGACAGCGGACCGGAGCCTCAACTGAACCTCACTTGACTCTCCAATTCATCATTCCACCATTCTATTCTTCCTCTTTGAACTACACACGACGTGATTCTCCTAAACCCAAGATATGTAGGCTGTCCAAAATCATGACTCGGTTGCACTCTTTTCTCTTATCTCTTCCCTTTTGAATAATGGTATGGCAAATAATTAGTCATATCGCTCATCTTTTCTTTGCCTGAAAACTCTTAATGTTTTCAAGCAAATAAGGGCATGTTGTGAGCACCTAATATTTTACCATGCTTAAATTTTCACCACTTTTTAGTATGTAAATATATTTTAAGTTTAATCTACATATTTTAGCTCTTATTTCACCTTTTATAGGAATTACTTAAGAAAATTATATCCCACCCATCTCACTAATACCTCACTTCCCACTTCCCCCACTCATTTCCTACTTCCTCCGCTCACACTCCCTCACAAACCCCCATAATTTCACGTCTCTCTCATCTTACACTCCCACTCCCATACAATCACTAGCACACACACACGATCACACATATTTTTGTTAACCACATACACATCTTTATCCTCTAACTCCTACACTTGCATATATAGAGGAAAAAACTCTAATCTTTAAGAGGAGGACGGAAGAGAACAATTGGAGAAGCCTTAAGAGCAGCTTTCTTTTAGAGCTTTAGGTCCCAAAAACTATGCATCATCTCGACTCCATCTCTTTTATTTCGTAAATCACCATGGAAACTCCATAGTTACATAGCTTTCCAACCTAAACTCCATTACTGTCCGGCCATAAACTTTCCAAAATACCACAAAAAGTCACTGAAAACGCAGCCATGAAAACCCCATCTCGAAACCAACCAAAATACCTGAAAAGCCAACCTAAAACAGCCCCAAACCAGCTCAAAAAACAGCATTGAACAACCCTAGAAAAACATATCAGAAAACGGACAAAACAGTCCCAAACCCGACTGAAAAACCTCCTAAAAATGAGTTCTAAAACCCACGAAAACACAACCATAGAGCAGCTCTGAAACCTCACTATTCTACCCCCTTAAATCAGCCAATAACACCACCTCAAACACCTTGAAACACCAGCAAAAACAGCCCTTTTTTTTTACGTCAAAACAAATGACACTCGCTTGGCGAGGTTTCCGTTTGAGGTCGTTGTTGAGTTTTCGGTCATTGGTTATTCTTGTAGCTTGAAAGCTTTTGTCCGATACTCTGTTCGATTGATATTGTTGGAGCTTTCACCTTCACTATATATGTTGATAAGATTCAGCAATAAAGGTTCATTATTTTTCCTTACTAACTATTTCTTCAACTTTGAATTTTTTTTTTTGTTTGTTTGGTTGAAGTTGTTTGCCAAACTCTTTTCTTGCTGGATTCATGATTAGTTTAAAGGCTAAGGTATTTTGCATAAATGTGAGCAGGACAATATGTTAGTTCCTTAATAAACTAGTAGTTCTTTCTTTGTTGTCGTTATCTCCATTCAAATAGTTTCCATATTTAAGTTTTTAATTTATTTATATCCAGTTCAATTCCTAAAGAGGGGATGTAATTGCTAACTAACAAAATAGTTAAGAGTGAAAGGCTGGGTTTGGTTTAGCCACACAAATAACATTAACGGGTCATGACGATGTTTAATAAATTTGTACCAAACGAATAATTTAAGTTTTACAACCAAAGAAGAAAAATAATGAAATGTTAGCCTCTATCTTCACCATAACTAATTTGGTCCAATCTTTTATAATAAAGGTGGACAAATAAATCTTAACAAATCATGAATGTGTTGGAATGCTATAGGTGCGCTCTAAATTAAGTAAATTATCGTGATTATGTATACGTTCACGTGACATAAGTATGATCTCCAAAAATTAAAATCAAGGTATGTATTCGCGCAACTTTGGGCAAAATAATCTTAATAAATAATTAAGTGACGCTAATTATGTATACGTATGCGTGATATGATTTTGACACCCAAACAAAGTGGACTCACACATACGTGATTCGTTTCAAAGATAATTCCATAATTTAACAAAGTTAATTAAAAGCGGTAAAGACTTAAAATGCACATAGGGTTAGACATGCGATTAATCAGTTAATTAAGCCGAGTGTGATGATAAAGCGACCGTGCTAAAATCACGGAATCTGAGAGGGCCTAACACCTTCTCCTGGGTTAACAAAATTTCTTACCCGGTCTTTTGTGTTTCGCAGACTTAAACAGAGTCAACTTTTCTTGAATTGGATTTTAAAATAAGTTGGTGACTTGTGACACCTTAAGCAATCATTCCAAGTGGCGACTCTTAAAATAAATTAATTCATTTTTTAAATAATTTCACTTAAATTGGAAAAACTCATCCCCGTAAAAAAGAAGGTGTGACAGCTGGATAAGTAGCAGGTAACATTACATCGGTTAAAAGAATGGACTTTGCAACACGTACCTCGGGATCAAAACAGTAAGGCTGATGCCATCACTAATTTAGGGTCATCGGTAGAGGACGATGAGTTTAACTTGGAGGCAGTCGTACAACTAATGAGATCGGTAGTGAAAAAAGGACATGCCTAGATTAACTCAATGAGCCTAACTTGGGACTGGAGGAATAAATATATAGAATATCTAAAGACCAGAAAATTACCCTCGGATACAAAAGAATCGAGGGTCGTGCATACAAAGGCAGCCTGGTTTTGCCTATCCGGAGACGGAACCCTGTTCAGAAGAACATTCGATGGCCCACTCGCGATATGTCTAGGATCAGGGGATACCGAGTACGTTTTGAGGGAAATCCATGAAGTCACATGTGGAAATCATTCAGGCGCTGAATCATTGGTTCGGAAAGTGATCAGAGCCGGCTACTACTGGATCGATATGGAAAAGGATGCGAAGGAGTTCGTACGAAAATGTGATGAATGTCAAAGACACACTCCGATGATTCATCAGCCCGGGGATCTGTTGCATTCGGTTTTGTCACCATGGCCGTTATTGAAGTGGGGAATGGATATCGTTGGCCCCCTTCTGTGGGCACCTGGTAAGACTCAATTTATATTGTTTATGACTAGCTATTTTTCTAAGTGGGTGGAAGCCCAAACATACGAAAAGGTCAGGGAGAAGGAAGTCATCGATTTCATTTGAGACCATATCATATGCTAGTTCGGAATGCCGACCGAGATCGTGTGCGACAACGGGAAATAATTCACCAGCAGCAAAGTTAGCAAGTTTCTCGAAGATCATAAGATCAAAAGGATCCTATCTACACCCTACCACCCTAGTGGGAATGGACAAGCAGAATCGACTAACAAAACCATACTCCAAAACCTCAAGAAGAGGTTGACCGACGCCAAAGGAAAATGAAAGGAAATCCTGCCCGAAATCTTATGGGCATACCGTACGACCTCGAAGTCCAGTACTGGGGATCGGGGCCACCCGTTCTCACTAGTTTACGACACCAAAGCTTTAATACCAGTCGTAGAACCAAGTCTCATGTTCCGATATGCAACCAAGGAATCGAACGACGAGGCTATGAACACGAGCCTAGATCTATTAGATGAAAGGCGCGAAGTAGCCCTTGTCCGATTGGCCTCCCAAAAATAGCGGATCAAGAGATATTACATTCGAAGGGCCAACCTTCGACACTTCAATGTCAGGGACTTAGTGTTAAGGAAGGTCACACTAAACACTCGGAACCCAAACGAAGGAAAGCTGGGGCCGAACTGGGAAGGACCTTATCAAGTTATCTAGATCACCGGTAAAGGATCCTACAAGCTCAGAACAATGAACGGTGAGCAACTACCGAACAACTGGAACATAATTCACTTGATGCGATACTACTATTAAGGAACGACCCCATTCATTTCCTTCACCCTGTTTCGGAGCAGGGGACTCAATGGGGAAATCGTCACTATCGGATGGGGGCCTCATTTGGACATCCTTGGGTAAACTTGCATAAAGAAATAAAACAAGTAAGGACTTGATCATGCAAAAGGGAAACCAAATATTACTCATGAAAGAGATCTCACCGTGTGAAGGGGTCTCACATAGGCCCTTTGAAAGCTGGCCCATGAGCGCTCGAAATAAGACCTTTGTGAGATGATGCCCTCGACCCACTCCTTGAGTCGAGGAACTGCATTCGAGAGATGAGCAACAACTGCACCATCACATAACACCGATAAGAAGAAATGAAAAGGGCGATAAATAAAATCTTGGAAGCAAAATTATATACTTACGTGACATGTTCAACTTCTCAGGGAACGACGTGTGCTCGGCAGGTATCAAGTCTGAGGTCCTCACTCGGACGAAACAGAATATCAAACTTTGATCCCTATCTTTATCGATACTCAAGAATGGGGCCTTACTGGCCCGGCGGGCGAGCTTGATCAGTCCCCCCCCCCCGGTAGAGTCGGGGACTGTATAAACGCATGTGGTGGTCGATAGTGAAAGGGCACCCTTCGATCTTGCTTACAAAGAAACGTAGGAGGATTACGATCCTCCAGAAAGAAGGGTGAATTTGACCGAGGGTTACGTCGTACCGTTTGCAAAAGTCGACGATAATCGGGTCCAAGGGACCCAACGTGAAGGGATAAGTGTAAACACTTCAAAATCCCTCGACGTGGGTGGTGATGGCTTCGTCAGGTTCGGGAACTACCACATGTTTGTCAGCCCAGTTACAATCCTTTTTTACTTCGGAGACTATATCCTCGGTGATCAAGCAGATATACCTCGAGACTTCCTTACACTGGCCTGGTACGAAAAAGGGATTTTCGACTTTAAAATCACTAATGACCGAGCACCCTCCCAGGATGAACATATTTATAGGAGGTTCCGATGATGGTTCCTCGACAGCAGTACGTGAAGCGGTCTCTTCGATAGCCAGCCGCGAGGTAGAAGGAGTTTCTTTTTGGGGAACGGTTTTGGAAGTTTTCTCCATTTCTTTATGGAGAGGAAATAAGGAAAAAGAGGAAGTTAAAAGAGTACACTCGATGGTTTGAGATAAAGACGAATGAGAGTTCTTATAAAAGATCTCAAAGTAACCAGAATATAAGTGCTTGGAAATATTAAAATTTCTTAGGAACGAGGGCAGAAAGTTTGAATATAAAGTTTGAATGAACAAATGAGGGGGTATTTATAATTTTCAGCGACGATTCACATCTAGGAGTGGTCGACCAGCAACTGACAAGCATTTAATGCCATTAAGACTTGACTGACGAGATGTTTTGACTGTTTTATCGTTTCTGCCACGGGGTATCGAAGTCAGGATCAGAAGCTCATGTCGTTTCTCGCCGTTTACTCTCCAAAAAATGAGGGGACTATCTGTACACAGTCGAAATCGAGCTCACTTACGACATGGTAGGTTAGGCTCGGAACATGACAACCAAGGGCTGAAGATCGATCTCGAGTCCCACCGAGCTAGGACCCGGGGTCAGAACGCCTGCCTTCGAGAACATTGAGTCCTTGATCCCGGAGTCGATCTTAGCCCCGATCGAGCTCGAAGAAACATTGTTAGCACGACCAACAGAAGACCAAAATATTCGTGACCGGTCGAATATTACGACGGGAATCTCGGTGCGTATCAGTAAGGAACCGTCAATCAGCTAATCAAGGGATTTTTACCTTTTATAGAATTGTACCTAAAATAAAATTTCTCTACTATATAAAGAGGGTATGATAATTCATTAGCGATATTGTAACACGCATCCCAAAGCAATACATTGTTATTATTTCTCTTTAAGCTCCTGTTCTTGTGTAACCTAACACTGATTGAAGCATACCTAGCTCGAGGGTAGCTAACCTTCCAATGCTGATATTATTTAATTCGTGTGGTTTGCATTTACTTTGTCATTATTTATTTCAATTGCGATCTAATTTATCAATTTGTATCAAGATAGTCCACGTATCCTTAAAACTACTTACAAATTCAATTATTATCCAATTTTAAGGGTAAACCGTATTAATTCTGGGATTATCAATTTTATTGCTTTATCTTGGGATAACTTATCATAGGATTACTATTCCGGTATAAGTTATCTTAGTATAAAAATTTATATTATTCACACAAAAAATTAATCAGTTTGACTTCGTAATCCGAAAAGATTCACTTACAGCGAAAAGGAGGAAATATTTGCTTAATGGTAAATGATGATAAGTAAATGTGTTAGGAATATTTGCACCAGTTGATCTATGTTGACATGAGTTTAAGTTGATATACATCGTGTAAAGAATTTTATTTATTATTTATAATTAATCTTGAAATAAAACAAATTATCTATTACAACAAAGGAAACCTGATTGCACATTAATTTTGACCAGTCTTACATATTTAGCATAGAAAACCATGATTTTTCAAAGGTAGAAAGCTTGATAACTAGTTGTCGAAATGTTATTATAAAATATCATATAAACGATTTTCCTACACCATAGGAAAGTTAGCGAAGGAATATATTTTTTTTTATAAATCTAGTTGCTCATTATTTGGTAAGAGAATCAAAAACTATGCTTTTTTTTTTTAACTGAAAGTATGCTCCTAGTTTTATTGTAAACTTGTTGATTGCTGATTAAATAAAAGTCTTTGCTTGAGTTTAAAAAAGAAAACTGATAGTCCTCGTTAATGTCTCACTAAGATTTAAGTCGGGAAATTAAAAATATTTCCTCATTACATCTTTAGCCCGAAAAATAAAATACAGACAATCAAAAGAAAAAGGATGCCAGAGAAAACGCCCACACGAAATCTTCTTAGGTTTTCGTTCAAATGAAGGCTCTCAATTCTTCTTCTCCTCACCACATCGGAACCGACGTCGGCAATCTCCAAAGTCCTAAGTCTCTCCAAATCCAGCCTCTCAATAATTCAATTCTGTTGCAGCCCTTACCGCTGAATACGAAGCAGAGGCTTTCGCAGTTTAATTTGCCACATTCATGTAAGTTCAACTTTTAAATTTACAACGTGATCGTCCTCATCCCATCTCATATTTCCTTATTTTCTAATGAAATGGAAACCCAAAAAGAAAAAGTTTCTAACTTGGATGAATGCTAGATGCGGTTTTCTCTCAATTATGATTTTGTAGCACTAAATTTGCTGTTTTGCCTTAGTTATAGCTAGTGGATGTTATCTGAAATGGACTAGAATGAGAAAGTTAGATTTTTATGAAAGCCACAAGGTGCTCGACATATGTCCTCTGAGACCAAAGATGGAATAATCGGGCCCAAACAAACAAAAATTTGTACATCATAAGTAGAGAGGCATATGAATACTGCACAAAAATCATACCAAGAAATATATTTATTTCCAAAGGGCATACAAACAATTGGCGGTTCAAGAGCCTGTTCCAACGCTAAGCAATCCAAAACAAACCACAACCTTGCACCTAACGAGAAGTTTAATGCAGGAGATAAATCGAACATCACAAACTGCTAAACAAATGAAAATCAAACCAACTTCAGAAGAAAAACGAAAAGTGAGAGAACCATTTAGGGACAAGTGAATCCCTTTGGAGCCTTCTTACTGCAAACATTGAGAAGTAAGTTGAGAGAAATAGGGAGATTAAGGTTAATTCCCAAAATGTTAGCCTTAAGGGCAGTGCAAAGGCAGACAGCAGCCTCCAAGTCCACAAGATTTTCAATAAGACTGCAGCATGGTTTTACTGGTGGAGTTCCCAGGGTAACATTCAGCAAACCATTAAGCACATTAGCGCAAACACCTAGTTTTAAGGCATCAGTTGGGCATTTGCCACCTTGAGAAGAAGGAGGAGGGGGACATGGCTTTGGCTTTGGTTTAGGTTTAGGTTTAGGTTTAGGGCCAGGGCAAGTGCTGCATGCACTCACTACTGTGAAGAAAAGGATATTGAATACAAGAAAGAGGGCTAGTGACTTGGCCATCTTGATCTCAAAGCTAGTGCAAGATTTGCTAGCTAAAGAGATAACAGAGAAATGTTTTGAATTAAGATGATGAAGAATGAAAAGATGAATGGCTTGCTTTTATAGGCTGCATGTAAGGAGGGAGGCAAAAGAATGATGAGAAAACATTCTTAAAACCATGTGTGTAAGCCAGGAATTTTAGCTGGCAAGAAGAATAATTTTTGTAGATCTTGGAGGTATGTGAAGAAGGAATTTCTGGTTTCAATGTTCCACGTTGAGTTTCAATATTAAAATTCTAGTAATTGATTTATCTCGTACCTTTATCGATGATATATTATGCATGCTGACAGTGTAAAACATAATTATGTTATGTAGTTTATCGCACACTAGCTAGACCCTTTTTTTAAAAAAGGAAAAATCACCCTAGTGTTTCTTGGGTGAAAATATCATAGATCAAAATATAGAGAGTACAAGTAGTGGTTATGGCCTTACCTCTTGATTCGAGCTACAAAGTGGCAAATGCCATATATAGAGTGTGCAGCTAAGACTACATATTGGCCAGAAGTAGGATAACTCCCCTTTACATGGATGTATGAAATGAGCTTTCAAAAGGAGCAAAAAGGTACAACTCTTCCTTTAATACCGCCACTCTTTCCTTCCTAGTCAGTCCCAAAAGAATGATACCTTTCTCTATTTAGTAATAATTGTACTTTAACTTTCTTACCCTTAATGAGATAATTTCTAACCAAACAATTTTGTATGGATTGTTTTAGATCACAAATTTCAAAAGTTTTCCTTTATTTGTTTTTTAAATTTCATGCCTAGTCAAATATCTACATAAATTGGGACGGAGGGAGTAAGTTATATGCATAATCAACAATGAAATAACCTTTTTTGTTGTCTATTTCTAAAAGCTTGGTAAACCAATTTGAGCTTGCTAGAGCCTAGATGCCATGATTTTCATATAGGAGATCATGTTTGAATGTCAAAGTATGAAAGAAAATCCCCGTAATACAAGAATGCCAGAGCGTTACCCAAAAGAAAACCAAAGTCAATCTGAGCAAACCTTGACAAGGAAGGGTGAAGCCCTAGCCATCTAAGCTTAAAATTTGATCTTGGCATACTATAGTTTAATAATCTAGTCACGGGCTACACAAGAAAGTGCAAGTGGGATCACCAGAACTTTAATAAGATTAAAATTATTCTTCTATTGAATGTGGCCAAAGATCCCCACGTCAAATTATTGTAGTTACTACAATGTTTTCTTGTGTCTATACTGACTAAACTACTCTTGTTTATTTATTGAAAAAAATATTTCTAGTGGAACCATCTCTCGTACCAAGTATAATTTAGAACACGAGAGCTTGATTCTGTTCCATTTTATGTTGCATATTCTCTTATTCTATTTGTTCCATTTTATGTTGCATATTTTCTTATTAGGGCATATAAAAGAATTGCACATTTCTAAATTTGAAAAAATAATAATTTTACACTCGCCATTTTACTTTTAATGACATGTTTTCATAACTACAGAAATCTCACGATATATTTTAGACTGGACGTTCAGAAAGTCTGTCTCTCTTTAACTCCATGCTCAGTCAAATTGCGCATATCAATTGAAACGGGGGAATATTAGTTTTAGTGGTCAGTATTGACTCACAAAAACTCGTTTTGCTCCTATGACAACCAAAACTTACATCTGTTTATACAATATTTGATGCCCAGGAAACAAATCCTTTCTTAGTTCCAGCACCATCGGTTTTTATAAAATTGTACAAACTGATTACCGTAATCTTATACTTGTTTTGTTCTGTAAAATTGACCCAACTGAATCTACGTGTTGCCTGCAAAATAAAGGAATTCGACTAAGATGCTACCGATAAATGCAACCGTAGCACTATGTGTGAGCATTTGTAGTATTTCTCATCTTAAATAATTCTAAAAACAAATGGAAGAAGTTTAACTTTTGGAACTTTATCATAGTTTAGAATATTGATATACTTCATGCGTTACTTGCTGGTGAAATAATATGTTTTCGTCTTCAGACTAATTTATGAGAAATGCATTTGTGTAACATTGCTTCACTTGAAAGAGTGGCTAATCTAGGATCAGTCAAAAGCAGCGTTAAGTGTGGAGAGTTTATTGGGCCTAATATCTACGGGTTGATAATGGGCCATTTTGGAGCAAAAAGATGAAGAATTAACCCAAATAGCCGCCCATTCTAGAACTTAAACTAAAAATAGCCAGCGAATGTATATTATATGCATAATTTATATATTAAATGTGTATAATTATGTATAATGTATGTATATGGCTAGAAAAGGTAAATAATTAATATGGCTGGCTATTTGTGTAAAAATTCCAAAAAAGATAGCCCTGATCGAAACTGGACCCAAACAAAAATGGGATAAATAGCCGGCAGATTTACTATTTATTTTTTTAGCCGATATGCATAAATTATACACTCTTATACACATATATACTATACATTTGCTGGCTATTTTAAGTTTAAGCAGTTCGATTGCCGGCTATTTAGGTTAATTCTTCCACTAAATTGGGGTTTCCTATAAGCTTGCAAAGGACCTGCACTCCGTTATAAAAGATATCTTTATACAAATAATCGGTCAGATTCACTTTTTACTTTTTGGTATACATAGATTTTAAACTTACTATACATGATTATACACATTATATATGGATTATACATTGCTATTTTTTGGGCGGGTGGTTATTTAGGTTAATTCTTCTGTAAAATATTGGGCTCCTACGCTTTTAACAAAATTCAAAACCGGGCCGCAGAAGAAGTTTATTAAATTAGCCATAAAAAAATTCATTGGTTCCAACTCAAAACTGGGATTGTATGACTGAGTTCCTACGAGCTGTTACCATTGACACCAAAAACCACTAGTATAAGGAACTTTTTAGTTGGTAGTGATTATTATAAACAACTACTTATAAATCAATTTTATGTACTGCAATTATGTAAAACAAATTTTAACTGTAAATATAAAATAAGACCCCCCCCCTCCCCCCCCCCCCCCCGCCCCAAAAAAAAAAAATAGGGGTGTGGTGCACGATAGGGATGTACATGGACCGGGTTGGTTCGCATTTTATCAAAACCAAACCAAACCATTATATCGGTTTGGATTGGTTTGGTTGTCGGATTTTTCAGGTTTATTTTGTTACATGAATATTATTTCAATCTTGCATTATTAAAGTTATAGATAAAATTTTGATAAGTGAATATATGTTTACTAAAAAAATAAAAAATAAAAACAAACATATGATCTATTAAAGTGATCTTACGGGAGAATTGTTTTTAGTAACACATAATAGTTTATTTTCTTAGTCGTCTACCAATAATTTTTGGTTGATGCAGGGTTAACCAAATTTAATAATTAAATATAATACCTAAATAATGATATGTTCTATGTAATTTTAGATTATCCAAAATACCACTTCAAATTCGAAAAAATGTAATAAATCTTGACATATGAATATGAAAGAACAAAGAGATGATTAACGCATTTCAATAACACATAATAAGAAAGTGATACAATCTATTAGTTAAAGTAAATAAAAATGAATGCACTTTATAGTTCTATTAAATATTATATCCCATGAGAGGATCTCAAATATTTCTAGAGATCTTTTAAATAAAATTCTATATAAAGTCTTAAAATTATATATTTATATATCGGTTTGGTTCGCGTTTTTTTACTCAATACCAAACCTAGTCGGGTCTTTTAATCGGGTTGGTTTGACTTTTCGGTTTGGTGCGGTTTTCCGGTTCGGTTTGTACACCCACTGCACGATATCAATATGGTCATTAACTTTAGAAGTTCTTTTATTGAAATTTTAAGGGTTGAGTGTGGTTGTATTCTGAAATTTGATTTCCAGCAAGATAAGATTTTCACATGCATTAAGTTAAAATACATTTTTAGTTGAATCATTCACAAACTGAACAAAAGTTGTTTTTAGTTAATGGAAAATGGATAACACTTAGCAGTATAAAGCTTTTAACGAAGCATAGATATACACTATCTTTTAACTTATCAATAGAACTTTTCTACCCCAACGAAGAATGTTTTAAGAGAGAGAATGAGCGTGGTCCAAATAGGAACATGGTTTCCTGTGGAAGCAGGACAAATTTTTGGTGGAAATTATGTCTTATAGGATGGAGCCTACTGTTTTTCGAAGCAAAATTAAAGTTATAGTGTAATCGTATTAATTTCTTTCTGTCAAAGTGGAGCAGAGTTTAAACCTTGCCAAGAACCTTCCGTTCTTCTTATCAGTGGCTGATTCAGAGTGTATAGAGTGTAATATACGGGTTCATGAAAATCCATTAGCTTTTGCACAAGCTTTGTATACGTATTAAAAAATTTACTAAATAATTATTACTATTGAAAATAACTTTTCTACCTTCACACGATAAGGATAAGGTCTGCGTACACACTATCCTCCTCAGACCTATTAGGTATGTTATTAATTATTACTATTTGATTGTAAATTCAGTTATTATTGTTAACTTGAAATAGCCGTAGAAATTTATGAATTTCAAATCTTGAATCATTCATCTGCCTCTTACTTCCTCTACTCCCATTGTGGACCTAACACTAACAAAAGTATTCTTATTTTGAAAAGAAAATAATAATTTGAAAACTATACTCCTATTTGTTGAAGCACTGCATCATTCGTTCAAGTGGATGAAATCTGCAATTTAGAAAGAATGACACGAACTACAAGGCCAACTGGGTAGTCACGGGTGTGTTTTCTGTACCTATTGGTCGGTCTTGTGATCCCCAAAATTGATAAAATACCAGCCCACTAAAACAACAAACTTTCAAGAAAATGTCTAGACAAAAGTTATGCGAAGTAATTTGAGCCAGAATCTCTCTGCTTTAAATTATTTGATACCTTTATTCCAGGCTAGCATTAGTTCACATGTCTGCATGCATGCCAAATTCTAGGGTTCATATGCCTCCGCGAATTTGCCTATAAATACGCACTTCATTTTCTCTACGCTAAACCTAAAAAATAGTACTCATACAAAACATAAATCCTCTGTTTCGTTATGGATTCAAAGAGAAACTTAGTTACTCTCTTTTTATTTTTTAACATTCTTTTCTTTACCCTTGTAAGTGGCTGCTGGAGTGGCTGCAATAATCCACCAACTCCAAAACCAAATCCGAACCCGAACCCAAATCCTAACCCTAGCCCATCAAAGGGACACTGCCCAAGAGATGCCCTAAAACTAGGTGTCTGTGCCAAGGTGCTGAACGGACCCGTCGGAGCCGTCATCGGAACCCCACCGGACATGCCTTGTTGTTCCGTACTAGGTGGACTTTTGGATCTTGAAGCTGCAGTTTGCCTTTGCACTGCACTGAAAGCCAACATTCTTGGAATCAACATTGATATTCCCATTGCACTAAGCTTGCTTATTAATACTTGTGGGAAAAGTCTACCATCTGACTTCACTTGTGCCTAAGCTATAATGCTTCTCTTTTGAGTCGCCACGAATAAGTTTTAGTGACAGGACTATTCTTAACGACCATTTGGTTTTGCACGAAAAATATTTTGTGATGACTTCTTCATTTTCTGTGGTGATTAAAGTCCCATTGCTTGTATGTTTGATGAATTATTTCCCTTTGTTGTTTTAGCATTAGAGGAATTTGTTTTTCTATTTTAGTTTGTTGAAGTTCATGTTCTATTTTAGTTCTTTGTTGTTAGGACTTAGGAATGAGCACTTGATAATTCGTACGAAGGGATTGTTCTTCCATCTCCTTTGTAATTCACTAGTGCTTCCTTTATTGACTTGATGAATTTCTGATTCACAAGTGGCTTCTAAGTTCTTTAATTTGTGTATCTTTTCTTGCTGCTATTTTCAATGGGTTGGGAGAACAAGTAGATTAGGGCACGATAATTGATATCCTAGGAGTTACTCTCTCCGTTTCATTTTGCTTGTTCTAATAAATATTCCTGTGGATATAATTTTTTTTGAAATTTATGGTATTAAACATGTCATATATGGCATTTATGTGATTATAAAAATTTCTTATTAAAATATGTTATTTTTTAAGCGAATTAATAAAAAATAGTGCCCAAACTCCACAGAACAGACTACTGTTCATTGAATGGTCTAATTAGTTTCCGGGTGCATGATGCCTACAAAGAAGAAATCGTCTTTATTCCTTCTATCCCAACATAGACTCTTTTGCTTCACAAGATTTAATCTAAGTGAGTAATTTTAAATGACATTTAGGGATCCTTTGGTACACGGACTAAGTTATCCCGGGATAATAATCCCAGAATTATAATCCCTGGACTAATTTATTCCACCTGGGAGGTGGGATAAAATAATCCCAAGTTTGATGGGATAAGGTGGGATATCCAATATTAAGTCTGAGATTAAATTTATATCATGTTTGGTTGATAGTATAAATTTATCTCAGGATATATTTATACCATCAACCAAACGTGGTATAAATTTAATCTCTTACCTTATCCCACCTTATCCTGCGTACCAAACGGCCCCTTAGGGTGTGTTTGGTATGAAGAAAAATATTTTCCGGAAAATATTTTTCAATTTTCCCATGTTTGATTAGCTTTAAAGGTTTTGGAAAATATTTTTCTCATGAACTCATTTTCCCTCAATTGGAGGAAAATATTTTCCAAAACTCTTTTTCAACCTTCTCCACGCTATTCTACATCCTCACCAATCCATCCCTGCACTACCCCTACCCACCACATCACACTCACCCTAAATAAAACTATTATTAAGAGTACTTCTCTTTTCATGTTATAGATAAAGTTTTGTTTTTCAACAAAATGGTACTTAGTATTTTCTTTCATTTAACAAAACGAGTACTCTTTTTTTTCATGATGTTGAAAAAGTATTTTCTTTCATTTTAACAAAACGAGTACTTTCTTTTCATGAGGTAAAAAAGTAGTTTCTTTCATTTCAACAAACTAAGTATTTTCTTTTCCTGCAATAGAATAAACATTTTTTTCAACAAAACGGGTACTTTTTTTTCATGATGTAGAAAAAATATTTTCTTTCATTTTAACAAAGCGAATACTTTCTTTTCATGATATAGAAAAAGTATTTTCTTTTCATGATGTAGAAAAAGTGTTTTATTTCATTTAACAAAACGAGCAATTTCTTTTCATGTTGCAGAAATGATATTTTCTTTTTCAACAAAATAAAGTATTCTTTTTAGTTATCGAATTCAAATTTCGACGTTTGTTTTGTGTAAAAAAAGTAAAACATTAGTTCCTTTGGGCTATGTGAATTTTGAAAGGAATAAATAAATTCTTGAGGGGGAGGAGTATAGAAACATGAGAATTTTGGAAAAGGTGGGTTGAGGAAAGTAGCATAAAAAAATATTTTCCTAAAAATATTTGTACTCTCTAACCAAACATTAGAAAATATTTTCCGAAAAAAGTTTTCACTCACTAATCAAACAAGAAAAAATAAGTGATAAAAACATTCATTTTCCAAGAAAATATTTTCTCCATGAAAAGCATTTTCCTTCGTACCAAACACCCCTTAAAGGTGCTCTTTTTGCAACTTCTATATGAATGAAATTTACATCTAATACTTTTTGTCTACCTTTCTAATATCTAGCTTTTAATATAAAACTTAAATTGCTTAGTCCATTTTAGTATGGAATAATGATCAAAATGACCCAAATGAAAAGTACTACCTCCAATCCTTTTTATATGTCAGTGAGAAAATTGTTTTAAATATTTGTTATTTTAGAAAATCAAGACGATATTAACTTTTTTCTCCATGCAATTTTACTCTTTCTATACCAAGAAGGCATACTGTCATTAATTACTTATTTAAGGAAAATATAAGGGTAATTTAATCATATGTCATAATTTTGGACCTAAAATACAAGCAAGAATTGAATTTTAATTCCGGTAAGTGTCATTTCATGAGAACTGTATTTGTGGATCTTCATGGTTTTTAAGAGGAGAAAAAGTTAAGAGAGGAGAACCTGTCTCTCATTTCTCTTTCATAAATTAATTTTTGGGGAGAGAAAGAAGGGAGAAGAAGAAAAACAGAGGAACAGAGTCATCAAATAAAAAAAGTTAAGCTTGGTCTAAAAAGTCACTGGAATTTGGAGAATAGAACTTAGAGTGTTAACAAAATATATATTCCTTTAAAGAGTATTAGTGTTAAATAATGTCCATTTCTTTTTCTTTATACAAGAAAAACAAAAAAATATATAAAGAGAAAAGAAAAGAAAAAAAAAAGAAGTTAAATAGGAGTAAAGAAGTTAAAAAGAAAAAAAAACACATTTTATTTGTTTCTTTCCGTCTAATGGTCTGTTTGGCCAAGTTGGAAAAATCAGCTTATTTTGAGATGTATTTTTTTCAAAAGTGCTTTTCAGAAAAGTACTTTTGGAGAGAAGTTGTTTGTATTTGGCTAATCAATCTGAAAAGCAATTTTGAGCAATAATTTGTGTTTGGCCAAACTCTTTAAAATGTGCTTTTAAATATCAAATTACGAATAAAGACATAAAAAGATTTACTTAACAACTAATATTATATAAATAATGTTTGATATTTATTATTAAAGATAATAATAAAGTCTTTTTCATTTTATTTATGTAAAACATGAAAATAAATTGAAAAGCTTTGATTCTTTTAAGATAATTTAAATATATCAAAAAATTATTCATCATATTTATATATTAAGAGACTTCTCAATAATATAATCTCTAATTCTAAGTATTAGGTTTAATATAAGTAAGGTTATTTTGGTATCTACTATATTTTTCTAAGGGTTTTGGTAAGAATAAAAGTCAAAACTGCTTCTGTTTCTAGGGAGAAACTATTTTTTTTCTGTTTCTCTAAAATTGCTTATGCTTCTTCCCAAAAGTACTTTTTTTTTCCCCGAAAAAGCTTGGTCAAATACCTCAAGTTAGGGGTGGGTATAATACCGGCCGAACCGAAAAAACCCGCCGAACCATGAATTTTAATTTTTCGATTTCGGTTATTCGGTCGGAGTATAGTTTTTAAATTATTAAATTTCAATTTTTTGGTGCGGTTTACGGTTTTGGTGTTTCGATTTTCGGTTACACCGAAAAACCAAAATTTTGGGTATTAGTTGAGAAAAATAGGTTTGAATATACGGGTTCTTTTGAGAGTTCAAAACTTATTACCCATCTGAAGGCTGAAGCCCAATAGTCCAATACCCATTTGAAGCCCACCCAATTTATCCAAACCTAAGACTTAGTCTTACTGATAGTCTGATACGTTCCCAAACCTAAATCAAAAATTAGATTTAGGGTTCCTCTCACCTCTGTGCGACTGCTGCCTTCTTCCTCAGCTCGACTATGACACCTTCTTCCTCAGCTCGTCGCTCATCCTTCTTCCTTAGGTTAGTGCGACTTCTTCTGAGTTCTGAGTTCCTTTTCAGTTTTCTTCCTCTATTCCTCAGCTCATTCGATTTTGGTGAAAATTTTTTGTATTGATTATTCCGCTAAGTTAAAGTCAGCATGTAACTTTCTTATATTGATCCCTTTCTATGCTACGTTATTTTGTTAAATAGGAACATGGATTTGACGGGTTTCATTAATCTCTCAACAATTTTCTATGTTCTGTTTGGACTTGAAAGGTTAGCTTGTTTGTGAAATCCAGTAGTTCGTATATTGCTAGCTTCTTGGACTTGAAAGGTTAATTGTTATATTGTGAAATCCTGCTAGTGGATGCTGCCAGAAGTTAATTGTTATTTTGTTAATTGTTATTTTGTTCATGTTGCTAGTGGACTTGAAAGGTTAATACCTGATTGATGAAGCAACAGCTGCAGCAACTCTGAACATTTCCCAATAATTTCAATGTGTTAATTGATAAAATAGGAGCAAAATTGCATATTTCAGAGTAAGAGAAAATGGGAGAATTGAGAAGAAACCCATAACTGATACAGAAGTTCTTCACGCTCTCACTGTTTCGTATTTTAATGCTTTCCGTAGGGTTTAAGGTTTAACTTTAACAATTATTATTTTGTTCATGTTTGGATGCTACAACGTTATGCCCACTGCCCAGTTTTTATATTGTGCAAAAAACCCTGGAAGTTTATGACCACTGGAAGTAAATCCAGATATAAAAATCTTGAACCGTTAATAATCGAAAAACTAAATCGAAAATAACCGAACCGAACTTTGAAAAAATCGCACCGAACCGTAAATACTTTAGTTTGATTTGGTTATTAATATTACAAAATCGAAAATCGATAAACCGAATCGTACTTTCATAATAACCGACCGAACCGACATACCGACGCCCACCATTACCTCAAGTTGAGGAAATACAGTATTTTTTGGGGGAAAAAATACTTTTGACTTTGAGAGAAGCTTGGCCAAACAGACTATAAATGATTATAATGATCGACTAGCTCTTTCAACCTTTGACTGATCAATAGAAAAATAATTAACTATAACCATTTGAAATGAACTTTATCAACTTGTTCTAGCAAAGAGAGACTCTTTTTAAGGTAAGTAGTTTTTTTTTTGTCAACAGACGAAATTATATTATATTAAAGATGAGTGCCAATACAAGGAGCATCGTGGATGCTTTGCAGATTGTTACAAAAAGAAGTAGTGTCCTGACCATTCAAATGGTTCCTAGGAGGTGCTACAATATTATTGCCACTATCATGTTCAGTAATACAAAAATACATGTTGTTTGTTGATGTAGACATCGTTGTGTTTTTTAAGTAGGCAATGCCCAGTTGATCATCCCTAATTTGTTGATTCAAAAAGTTTGGTGGTTGGTGCAAAATGAGAGTGCTCCGGTGAGTTTTGTGTGGCTCCATATTGTGTAAATTTATCTGCAACACGATTCTGCTCCCTGTATGTGTGCGTAATGCACATGTTACCTAGTTGGCGTAGCAAGTACCTACATTCCAGCAACAAAGATGAGCAGTGCAAATTGTGGTTGTTAATTAACATAGATATTACCTCTGTGGAATCCTTGTTGATTTCTAATGGAACGAAGTGATGATGCCATGCTAATTGTAGTCCTTGTAGTAGTGCACATAATTCCATATATGTAGAGTTTCCTGTGGGTCTTGCGCCCATGAATCCAAGTATCCAATTGCATGTATCATTTCTAAAAACTCTGCCTATTCCATTTCTGGGGGGCGTCCTTCAGAAGATCCGTCGGTTTTTAATTTAATAACCCCATTTGTTTGTGGGTGCCATTTTTTATACATGGGTGTGATGGTCGATTTTTGTGTCTTTTCCTGGATAATATATCCAGCTGGTTGAAAAATTAATTGCTGAATTTTCGAGGTGTGTGGGTGGTGTTTAAAGATAAATAGGTTACAGAGGTTCCATATATGCCATGTTGTATATGGAATTAATAATCGTGATGGTAGGTTTAGCTGTAGATTATTAGTGGTGAGTGATAGTGTGGGACTCATTTTATTTCCCCTTACGATCTAGTTGCGGGCCTAGGTTGCCATAAATACTATGATGAGTGAGTCACACAAAG
Organism: Nicotiana tomentosiformis; assembly: GCF_000390325.3. Taxonomy (NCBI): domain Eukaryota; kingdom Viridiplantae; phylum Streptophyta; class Magnoliopsida; order Solanales; family Solanaceae; genus Nicotiana; species Nicotiana tomentosiformis. The sequence continues at coordinate 122,713,300 of NC_090819.1, forward strand.
TGAATTTTGAAAATTGACCGCGGATCGTAATAATAGCTCACGTGGTATTTAGTTCGAGGAGAAGACTTGTGGATCGCGGTGACGGACCTCGAGGGGATTGTTGGGGGTATGAAAGCTGAAACGATTGGGAGCCTACCTATAAGGTGTAAGGATCTCTTAATTGTGTGAGACCTTTTGGAAAAAATCGTTTGGGCTTGGCCCAAAGCAGATAATATCACATCATGTTAAGATTTAGCCCAACAATTCTATAATAAACTTAAGTATTACTCCCTCTGTTTCAATTTAGATGAGGTAGTTTGAATCGGCACGGAGTTTAAGAAAAGAAAAAAAAAACTTTTGAAACTTGTGGTCTTACAAGGTTAAGGGGTAAAAACTTTGTTGAGCCATGACCTTTGTGTGGTTATAAAAGGTTCTCATTAAGGGTAAAATAGGTAAAATGAAGAGTTTAAAGTTGAATTATTTTCAATTGTAGAAATGTGTCATTGTGTCATTCTTTTTGGAAAAGACTAATAAGGAAAGTGTGTCATCTAACTTGAAACAGAGGGAGTATTGTACATTAACTTGAGGCTGATATGAAAACTCAAAAAATTTAAATTTTGGATCTGCATGTAATGCAAGGAGGCACTCACAAACCAGTATCCATGAAACCACCTTTATTTCTATTGGCTCTAATGGTTTACAGCCCCCCCCCCCCCCCCCACACACACACTCTATGTATGTATGTATGTATGTATGTATCACCCGTGAATTGAATCTGCATCAAATGGATAGGAGTAATATTTTTTGTTCTATTATTTGCAGGTAGATTTTTTTTTCTTTGTCCCTACTGCAAGCATTCTAGTGGATCATATTTTTCCGATTACAAGCAACTTGTTTACTAAACAACAGAGTTGGTCAGGGTTAGATGAATCTTATATATTCATGCCAAACAAAATTAATGCCGGTGCCAAAGCTGCCTCAATTTGTTTTTACGTTCTGAAATTGTGACAATATATATCTTATTATTTGAGTAATTCTTTTCATATATAGCTTTGTCGTCGCTACTCTAAATAAAGGGTTCTTTACCTCTTCCTTTTTCCTGGTCAAAAAAAGATTACTTTACTGTTAAACGACATCATATGTCCAAAGGAGTGTAAAACGCCATTTACAAGTCAATTAGGAAAGACAGTCTCTCAAGATACTCCATTTTTCTTTTTTTCCCGAAATTCTGGATCCCGGGTTACAATTTTTGTGCCACTTTATTAGAAATTTTATAGTAGAACTCTTTCGTTAACTAAATTACAAAACAAATAAAATAAATGCAGAGTCTGATCGTATAAACAAGAAAAGATGCGGTGAATGAAAGAAATCAGTTTGTTCATTTCTTTTTTTGCTTTTTTCCACAACTTACGATTTACTTTATATTTCAGTCTGTTAAATTTGTTTTTGAATGTTCTACTATTGACTTTATGGAAGAATGTGTTTCGATATGGTGAATAGCATATACAAATAAATAAAAAGAGAGCCATTTACTAAACGGTTGATACAAAAAGGGGAAATGGGTGAAAATTTCGCATAATGCATAATTATTTTATAATATTCATGTAAATAATACTACATCTTAGTTATAGAGTGTATGTTTGGGATCAGGAGTCATGCTACCGATGATAGCACATCTCAAGAGTAGGCCCAGTTCGTATTGGCCCATGAACAGTGGAGTTGGTGTGACTTTTGCTGCTAGGCCTATATTTCTTAGGAATTCTTAAGGGGGAAAAAAAATAGCCAAATTTACAACTTGTAATTGAAAAATAGTCACAGTTTTAAAAATAATCGAAATTTAGCTATTTTTCATGTAAAGATAAAATCTGTGCAAAAACATACTTAAAATTTGAAAATATTCCAGCATAATATGCTGGAGTTCGAATTTTTTTTTTTTTTTTACATATGAGCTTCCAGTATAATGTGCCTGAATTTCATAATGTGTTGGAGTTCCAACATAATATGCTGGAAGTTTATACGCAGGAGCTCCATAATCCTGAATACTATATTGGAACTTTCCGTGTTTCCGCAAAACAGTCGCTGTTTTTCAATGACTTTGTAAATGCTTGTTATTTTTCGATTACCAATCCGAAAACTGACTAGCCCGTTCCATTGTCTTTGTTTGAGAATCTTTCGTTTTTCACATAAACAAAGAAAGACTCAACTATGTAGCAGTGACCAAGGGTCACTTGGCACTGAAAATAATTGTGATCTGCAATTCGAGTACTTCAACCACTGTCGTCATTAAGCTGTCTCTTTGGGACAAAATACACATTAAATTAATTGTTTAACTTGGCAATAATTCCATTTGTCTGTGTAAGAGTCAAACTTCGTCAGACAATCTACTTGAGATATTTTTGCAAATAAGTTTCCACCTAATAGCTTAGCTAGGGATTGTACAAACTACTATTTGTTCACAAAAAGTCATGAAAATGAGCAAGAAATTGAAGTTGAAATATATAGGAAATGAAGTTGAGAGAGTTTTAGACCCACACAGAGTAGAAGTAAACGCTTTTGAGGTGCAAATTGGCAAAAATAGACAACAAAGGCTAATTGACAAATTGCATACTGCCATTGTCTCGTGGCTCAAAGTCTATCAAAAACAAAATGGCACACCAACTGATCAAAGAAATTTTAGTTCCAAGTTGAATGCACTGATGACCACATCAATTAAGATTCTGATTCTTCGAATCACAATAATTCAAGCCTAGGGCTATATTGGATATGATAACAATAATTTGGGATTTCTACGCCAAATAACCGATCGAATTCACTGTTTATTTTTCTTATTCGGTATATACATATATAATATGCACCGATTATACATATACATCCACTGATTATTTTTAATTTAAACAGTTGTGCTGACGGTTATTTGAGTTAATTTTTCTAATTTCTTGATGTCATTTTCCAGTTGGGGACTAGTAAATAGTATAATTGTTAAACCAAAAAACTGCTGAAATGTATTTTTAGCATTGTTTTAAAAGGAAAAACTTGAATTCACTTTGTGATTCTTGATATAAAGCTAGCTCTAAATGAATAGAGAGAGGACCATGGAATCAAGAGTACGTGTATTAAATGGACGAGTTGGGCTAGATTTGGTCAGATTAAAACGGATCAAATCAATAAACGAGTTGTGTCATTGACCATATGATCACTAGAATTTTCTTCGGCCAAGATGAAAATATAAATCAGTGGGTTACAATCCTGGAAAAGTAAGTGTTTCATTTATCACTATTTTTTTTGGAGATTGATTCATCTTTTTCTTTGACTAATTTGACTCTAGTAGTTACAATAATTCAAGCCAAGGCACATATTGGAGAATGCAAGAGGGGACCTAATTTAGATGTTTTTGAAGATTCTTTGAACTACGATTCCCTTCCCTTTTTGTTTGTAACAGCCTTTGTACAAGACTGCTTAGGGACCACATATATTACAAAAATCCAATTATGTACTAAAGTGAGTACTTTTTATAACGGTATCTTTAAAAGATTAAGTTTTCCTTGATTTTTTAAGTTATATTTTACCTCTCTATAACAACTTTTTACCTATAAAAGCAACATCCATATTTATAGCAGAATGCTCTTTGTAAAATTACCTCTCTATAACAGTCATATAGAATCTTTAAGATTACTAATAATAATTCTAAAAATATGCACACAATCTTTCCATCAAACAAAGTTTGTATCTTCCTTAAGATATAAGATTTGAAGATTTGTACATGATATCTTTTCTATTGGACAAATTCCAAAAAAATATTTAGATAAAAAAATAATAATTGTTAAGCTCTTAGATTGTCTTCAAGGGAAAACTATTGAATACCTTTTTGCTGAAAATTTGGACATGAATCTTCGCCAATTCAAGCATTATATCGATAGTAAGAAAATAAAATCTATAAAACAAGCTACAATTATAAAGTTCTTCCATCAATCTTGAAAAAAATTATTTTTTTAAGTAGCTTTAAAATGTCTTCCTTGGAGTTTAAATCTTTATACTTTTAGTTATGAATTTATTAATAATGTATTAGCTTTCTTCAATATTTAACTACTAAAATATGCAAATCTTTTGAGATTTTAAATTTGAATAATTTTCTTATCTTTTATATGTAACATTATAAAAGAAAAAATAATTGATTTTTGGATAATTTTTATCTATAATAGCCAAAAAATATTTAGACGTTAAATGTTGTTATAGGTGCATAACAGTTATTCACTATAAAAGCCAAAAAATAATATTGGAACAAACGAGACTGTTATTGAGAGGGTTGACTATACTTACGCACACAAAATATTTCCATTTCAGCAAAATAAGAAAGAAAAAGTTGGAGGATTATGAGGTTGCATTCCATTTACGTCTTGTTTAGATGGTCGTTATATATGTCTCGTTTCATTATATATTGTATAGTATTATATTGTACTGTATCGTTTTGATGTATACAATGTTTGGATAAATTGTATTGATTGTCGTTATTTCATAATGTCATGCACCAATAATATGAAAAATAACTTGTAATATTATTATTTTAAAAAATAAAGTAAGGTACGAGAAAATATTATTATATAAAAAGGTAGGGTAAAGGTACTACACCAAATCCATCGTTCCATAAAGTAGTACTTTTCGTCGTTACGTAACGACGAATTTAGTGATACGATATAATAAAATTTAAGTAACAATCAAACAAACATTGTATTAAAAGTAACAATACGAAATAATACGACAGGTAACAACCATCCACACAAAGTGTTAGCTCTGGCTTATTACACCTACTAGTTGAAATAAGTCTTTGAGTTAACAAAAACAGCCAGCTACAACGATTAAATTTTACAACGATTAAATAGGGGAAAAAAAACTCGAAAAAGGAAGAGTATTTCAAGATTAAATTTTACAACGATTAGCTTCTCACTTATTGACTCGGTATAGAGAGAGGGACTTTAATCTTGCCAAAGAGATGTGCGTATCTTTATAATTAATTAGATTCTAGTTAATCGTACACTTTTGTGTTATCTTTTCTAATTCTGTAAACTCATAATTAAGTATATATAATTATTACAAAGAGAAGTTTAACGTTTTTGAAATGTGGAAAATCGATCACGGATCGTTAAGAAATGGGAAAGTTGCCTCTTGAGAAGAGAAAACTCGAAAGTTTTTATTTAGCCAAGAGGAAACTCGAACATGAATGACTAGAAAAAGAAATAGTAAATGAAAGTGGAATGTGTGAATCAGACCATTGAAATTGAGAAAAGGAAACTCGGACCTGCTTCAAATTTAGGCAAACATTGAATCACGTTACAAATCATGATGAAAAAAGATATTTTTTTGTATGAAGAAACAATATCATACCAACTCTAGCTAAAAAAAAATATATATGGTCAACATAATTATTCATTACAGTAAGCTGCTAGATTGTTGCAAAAAAATGAATAATTGGACAGACAAATACCAACATCTATGGGTTGCAATGGCAGGTTAATTAGAGGGAGAGACAAGATGCGAATTGCACGCTAATTATTCTACTAAAATGACCTGCCTAGGATAATACTTTCCCATATAGTGCAAAAACATTAAATTTTGCCTAGAAATTCATCCCCAATATAGAAATAATACTATGGTTGCCCTTTCAGCTTCACAAATGGATAAAGTCCATTTAATTATTGTTGGAGTTGATAATTACTTGTTTTTTAATTAAGGGGTTTATGAATTAGTAGTATCCTATATTTACCGTCGCCTAACTTACGTGAAAACAACTCTTCTCCCGAAATCTCACGTGCATTAGTTGATAAACCAAAATCTTGATTATTGTGATGGTTTTAGTAAATGATAAATAAATGGTCCAAAGACTCATCAAAGACAAGACACTTAGGTTTTTTGTATAATTTGGAATTGATACGGGATTTAAACCTGATAAGTTTTTTATCAATAAACTTATTTATACTTTTAGTATTATGGATTCTATTTAATACTTCTTAGAATTTTAGTAATTGTTTATAATATATACCGATGCTTCGTGTCGAATATATTAATTAGAATTCACTGAACTTGTGCTTTATCCACCTCTAACAATAATAACGACACGAGTAACCTATATTGTTAAAGAGGTTAGAACCTCTAATAAAATGAATATAATTTACGTAAGAGGAGAATCAGCTAAAAGTTTTGCATAAAATTATATTGCTTTTCGGGATAAAAATAAAAAAACAAAATATCAACTGTTTTGCCACTTCAACTAATACTAAGGCTTAATTAGAACTAGACCACACATTAAAAGTGACTTGAATAATATGGTCGTCAACATTGAGTTAAAGTAATCTAAAACGACATTGTAACCACAAGTTTGGTTTGTAAAAGGTCCTACAAGAAAAAGGAAAAAAAAGTAGTAATTTTTACTTAGAATTAAAGTCCTTTATATATGTTAATATGAATTTCTTGTGGTCATAAAATGTAACGCGACCCTAAATATGATAAGCAGCTCACTAAATACGACATCTTTTTGTTTAATCTTTTCAATAAATTAATTTTCCTAATATAACAATATGTAGATTGAGATCTTGATAACTCCAAAAGAAAATGTGTAACTAACATAACGACCCTTCACCAATATGACTTGATTAACTCTTATTGTTTTCTTGATATTAAAATATATACAGCTTACGCCATTCTTATTTGGAAGTATTCTGTATAGGCTATCAAATAGAATGAGATCATCCTACAGAATTTAATTTAACAGATAAAAACAAGCTTTGCCCTAAAATTTTCTTTGGTCCTAACTCTGTTTAGGTCATCAATGGACTAATTAAGAGCTAGTCATGCATGTATTATTACTAGCTAGTGGATAAAACATGAAAATATAAACTAAAATTTCTAACAAAATTCTAGCTAGTCAGCTAATTAACTTGTTCCAAGGGGGCAAGTTTTCCTCTCTCTCTCTCTCCTCTATAATACATTAATTTATTAGTCTAAAAATTTAAAAACAAGAATTATTGGTGAGGACTTCAATTTAAGAAGTGATTTTCAAGTTGTTATGATTCGGCCATTTGTCATTTCATGTCTGGAGACTGGCTCTTGGAGTTCGTGAAAGAATATGCAAACTATAATTCTTTTTTCTCTCTTGATTCCCTTTTGAATCTATCTGCTCAGCAATTTTGAAATATTCAAACAGCTTTTAAAAAAATGAATTGAGGTGCTGATTCAGAGGAATTGCTAAATATGCACGTAATTCTCACTTATATGATATACTTTATGGGAATCAAGGACAAGACAATGTTGATATATAAATATATTACCACTCTATTTGCTTCTAATAGGTTTGATCAAAGGGGAGGTAGAATTTTCGGTACTAGATTCATCTTAATCAAGTATATTTGGCACGAGACATAAGTGTATGTACAAAACTATATTAAAATTACAATAAATGATAAATATAAATATATAATCTTAAAAATATAATGGTTGAATCCCAAGTATTTTAAGTATTTAACGCGTAGAACTTAAATCCTAAATTTAGATTGAATTACTCCCTCCGTTTCAATTTATATAAGTTAGTTTGACTCGGCACGGAGTTTAAGAAAAGGAAGAAGACTTGTAAAACTTGTGGTCTTAAAAACTTAAGGGGTCAAAAGCTTTGTGGGATCATTGCATTTGTGTGGTTATAAAATTTTTTTATTAAGGATAAAATAGGTAAAATGAAGAGTTTAAAATAAAATTATTTTTAAATTTAAAAATATATTATTTATTTTAAAACAGATTAAAAAGAAAAGTATTTCGAAAGAGAGTGTTCTGATCAAGAATATACTAGCAAAAGGGTCGATGAATCAAACGACGATGGGTCCCGCTTAGAATCGACGAATAAGGCCCTTTTTAGAACCTAACTTTATCTGCTTTCGTAATAATTTGCTTTTCTTTTCTTTTTCCTAAAATTTCATTAGTCAACTCCTAATATATAAATCAATTATGAGCCAGAGTTATGTCTGGTTGCAATATATTCCTGCAATTCATGATCAAATCTTTGCACTTAACGTGTCAAAAGTTTTTATGATTTGACAACTATGTTCCAAATCAGGTTTAACTTCGCTTGCTAAATGGGATTTTCTTTCTTTAGAATTTTAGCAATATTCTTTTTTTTTTACTCCTTGTGCAATGCCAAATTTAAATGGGTGGCCTCGTATTTTGTCATCTCACTTACCCTAGCATTATTGTATATATAAATTATCCATTTTCGTGCTAAGGTGTTTTAAAGAAATTAAAGGACCACTCATAAATTAAAGCTTAACCCTACAAATAAATGCAAGAAAACATTTTATATAAAATTTTGGCCTACAAGTGGTGAAAGTTAGTTAGATCCCTACCAGTATTTAGACAAGAAGAACTTTAATAAAAGAAAATCAACATAGTGGGTGAGGGTTAAGTCAAACCCCTACAAATGTTTCTTTTCTACTGAAAATAATTTTGTTGTGCATCAGTTTTGTTTATTTTGACTTTTGCGATTCAAGAAATTTTGAAATCTGAAAATAATTTGTGCCATATGTATTGATCCTTTTTTTATATACTGAAAATCATTAAGTGTCATAAATTAGTTGAGAGAATGGATTAATGTTGTCTCCTCATATGGTCTTGAAAAATTATCATCGGTCAGGTTTAAGATTTGTTTTTAAAAATATAATATCAGAGCCAATTCTATTCTAATTCTTGATTTACGCAATGTTGGACTGTCACAATCGGGAATCCCAACCTTGGGGTCGTGGTGGCGCCTAACATCCACTTGCTAGGCAAGCCGATGTGAGATAGTTAAATAGCCAAATTTTTAACAGTTTAAACAAAATGATGATAAATAACGAGAGATAGGAATGCGATCTAATACAACACCAGCATAAGTCATGTAATAATATCTACTCTCAAAGATCCGGAGTTACAAGTACACGAGCAACTAGAAGTTTTACAAACAGAGTTTGAAATAAATACAACTGTTTCGAAAGAACTGAAGATCAAAAGAGGGAAGAGGAAGGAGACTCCAAGGTCCACGGACGCCAGCCGATCTATCTTAAGTCTCTGTATACAATGATCCGAGCTGACGCACCTCATGCACCGTTGGGACTAACACCAAATTTTACACAAGAAGTGGAAAAGTGTAGTATTAGTACAACCGACCGAATGTACTCCGCAAGTGTCAAGCCTAACCTCGACGAGGCTATGACAGGACACCCACATAATTAAACATATATACATATATATATATATATATATATATATATATATATATATATATATATATATATATATATATATATATATATATATATATAAATATAAAACATCAACAAAAATAACGATTAACAAGGTACAATTAAATAAAATTTTTAATGAAACTTAAGAACATGCAATTTTTTAACCGAACGTCCTAATCACGTCAAATCAACTCCGTTTTGCACCAAATTTTTGAGACAAGTCATAAATACTATAATGAACTTATATCAAGTTTCGGAACCGAAATCCGAACCCGTTAGCAACAACGTTAACTTACGGTCAAACTTAAGAATTTTTTAAACCTTTAAATTGCTAGTTTTCAACAAATTACGTTAATTCAAGTTAGGGACTTTCGAATTCTATTCCGGGCATACTCCCAAGTCCCAAATCATGATACGAACCCACCGGGACCGTCAAAATACTAATATGAGTCCGTTTATACAAAATATTGGCCGTAGTCAACTCAAATGAGTTTTAAGGCATGATTTCACATTTTCATCAACTTTTCTCATTAAAACCTTCCGAAAAAAGGATACAGACTGCACATGCAAATCGAGGAAGGCTAAACGGAGCTATTTGAGGTGTCGGAACACAAATAATGGGTAAAACTATAAATGACCTATCAGATCATCACCATGTTATATTGTTCACGCTTGAGTTGTTCAGACCTAACGATATCATAGGTGAATTCGAAATTTGAAAATAATGAGTTTAACCTTTAAATGGTTAGCATTAATGAACTTACAAAATTTTGGATTTGTAGTTTATATCCGTAGAAATTTTTACGAGTTTTGAGTGATCAGAATATGTTGTTTTGTCTTATATGGTAGCTAATACAGAAATTGACTTGGTTATGAGTAGGGCTGGACTAATAAAATCAATAAACCGTATCAAATCGATAATTCGAGTCAAATTAAAAAAAAAACTCGATTGTGATTTGGTTTGATGTTGAGAAAAAAAAAATCCGACCATAATTGGTTTGGTTTGGTTTGGTTTTAACTAAAAAAAGTTAAACCGTAACCAAACCAACCTGACATTGCATTTATACAATTCTTAAAAATATTTTACACATATAAATATTTATTGTTATATAATTTATAAATATTTCCTTAACTTGTTGACAATTTTATCTTTAAACGTATTATTTAAAGTTTGGACTTAACATTCTTGAATGGTCCAATAAATTTTATAGCCCATAAAGATAGTAAATCAAATAAAGTTCAGATCAATACTAATGCTAATATAGAAAATTCAATTCAGCAGTAGGAATGACAATAGTGCTAGATATCTATTTTTAGTTTTGCAATTACGTTAAGTGAAAATGTATAGCCTAGTTTATTTTTTTCTTTTGTGCTTAATTGTGTAATTAATAGTACTTATTAGCTATACTTATTTTGGCATAACCTATATAATATTTTTAGATTATGTTCATTTTTATTATGGCGTATAAATTAGTAATATTTTCTTTATGCGATTTTATTATCTCTGTTATTGAATATTTTAGTGTAATGCTATGACTCATCTCATATTAGTATGTTATTTTCTTGAAAAATATATTATATAGTTGTATCCTACTAGGACTAAAAAAATATTTGGAGCACAACTTACATATTTTGTGCTATGAAGACTTTACCGGAAAAAACTCAAAAATCCGGAAAAAACCCGAAAACCCGAGGAAAATCGAGATTGAAAAATCCTACTTTATTGATTTGGTTTAGTTTATAAATTTAAGAATTCGACACCATTGCTTGGTTTGATAATTAAAAAATTCAAAGTAACCCGGCATATATAAACCCCTAGTTATGAGTTATGAGGTGATTTTTATGTGCCGGAGGAAAATGAAATACAGTCTACAGATTGGTAAGAGTTAAAGTTTTTCGAGCCAGTTGGTCCTGCAGGCCACAATGTATTGCAATCATAGTTAGCCTTCTTTTCTTTATATATATATATATATATATATATATATATATATATATATATATATATATATATATATATATATTTTGTCGATCGCCAGTTGGTCCTGCCAGCCACAATGTATTGCAATCTATACAGAAGAATTAACCCAAATAGTCGCTCATCCTACCACTTAAACTAAAATTAGCCAATGAATATATAATATATGCATATTTTATGTATTATATGTGTATAATAGTGTATAATCAATGTATATGACTATAAAAAGTAAACAATTAATATGGCCAGCTATTTGTATAAAAATCTCATCTATATAGATGTGATAAATGAGGATTCAGAATATAAATTTTGTTGATTTAATTTTTAAAGTTCCTTAGTACTGAATTTATTATATTTTTAAAGTTATGACTTCATATTTATTATTTATTGTAATTTTAGTTAATCTCAATATATAAATTTATATTTTGCGTCGAAATATTAACCATAACGTTGGATTCGTCCCTCACAACCACCTCGTCGTTTTCCATGTTCCGTGTTTACTTCTTGATCTTCTTCAGGAATAAATTGTCAAATATTCTAAGATTGTTTCGATATGATAGGTGTACAATTGTTGGTTAATCTCAGATGCCGCCATCAGCTCTTTAATTTATTGTTTTCTATGAATTACGTAAAATGGTGATATATTTTGGAAATGGTTTCACTTTTTGATTATTTGTTTCTAAACATCGCATTTTGACATTCTTATAGATGGATTGACTGTGAGACTTAAACTCAAAACTTTTCTTACCCTAATACCAATTAGTTTGTGTGAATTCAGTTAAAATACTTAAACAGTTAAAAGAGACATAATTCTATTTATTTATTTTTTTATTTATCTTATTCTTTAGTATAAATGAAATTCTGTAATCAGTATACAATAATATTCAATCCGGGGGTGGCATGTGTTTTCATTCGACTCTAAGTCTCCGCTTGATATTTTGTCTAAAAATTTGTCTATCCAGTTAGGATCAATATTAGACAGCTAGCTGTCCTTCACTTCTTTTATTCGACTTACAGCTAATCTTAATTTAACAAAATTAGAAGGACTTGATTATGGTATTTCTTATAAGTTGTTAATTATATTCATTCTTGAGAGTTAATCATGTATAACTGCGGTTTATCTTTTTTTATTTTTTACACGAGTCACTCCTTAATCATCGATGGTTAGATTGACAGCTCGAGGCATGAAAACTGAAGATTAGAAATTTTACCTTTTATAATGAGTTTCTGTAAACATTTCTATGCTTTAATTAATCATTGAAAACAGTTTAATTATGTGAAATGATTGGTCTAACCTCACTATTAACGCGGTGATTTGTTAATAAATAAACATGCATAAAAATGCAAGATAAAAAAAAAATTCTCAACGTAAAATGTCGTACATTGTATGAAGGGAAGCCTTGGAGCAACAATAAAGTTATCTTTATGTGACATATAAGTCACGGGTTCGAGACGTGAAAGTAGTCACTAATGCTTGCATTAGCATAAACAAGCAAAATCACAAATCATAGACATTGGATTAATGATTGCGAACTGGTCAAGAAGTTGTAGTCGATCGGAAAAAGGAAAATTCTTTGTAATCCCTTTTCTTGACCTTCTGCGCTTGTAATTAAGGGATAAAACATTGGTGAAAAATTAACTAATAAAGGAAAGATACCTCAAAGAATCTAAGACGGATCCCAAGAAAAACAAGATTAACTTCTTAATTCTAATAATTGACGCGTAAAATATAAAGATACAACTTTGTTAGCATGAGTTGTTTCTACACGCATGAAAAAATATAATGAATCCTATAAGAGTGCTTATCCTAAAAGGACCTAAAATTTGGCCACTTGTTGCATCATTTTAAGTAACAGTGATGGAAAAGAAAACAGCAAAGGTCCAAATATACCCCTGTATTTTCGAAAATGATCTAAGAATACAACTCGTTATACTATTGGGTTATCTATATCGCTACAGTAATACTTTGGGTTCAAATATACCCCTCATTAAATGGAGGAACACGTATCATCGTCCTGTTGGACAATTCTAAATATCTCCAAATTAATTAAAAAGACTCATTACCCTTACCCGAAAAATAATTTTCTAAAGCAATTTTTTTTTTGTAAAAACTGGAAAAAACTGAATTTTTTTTTACTAAAAACTAAAAAATGATTTTTTTTTTTCAGTTTTAACAAAAAAACTGCTTTAAAAAAACTGAAAAATATTTTCTAAAACAATATTTTTGTAAAAACTAAAAAAAAACTGAAAAGCAATTTTCTAAAATAATGTTTTTGTAAAAACTGGAAAAAACTGAATGTTTTTTTTACTAAAAACTGAAAAAATCGAAAATACTTTTTTCCAGTTTTTAGAAAAATATTGTTTTAAAAAAACTGAAAAATGTGCTTTAAAAAGGATGAGAACACTCTTTAGATTTTTAATTCATTTTATATGAATATATTTACCGACAGTGTAAATGTGCTTCTACAAAATTAATGTAATTTACCATAATAAAAGAACTAAAATTATATACAGTGAAATAATTTCTATAATAAAAGTAAAATTTAACATGTGATATTATTTAAGTTATCATTTTTATCGGATTACCAACTAATGTTTATCAAGAGATTTACTTGTAATAACTTAATAAGTGACCTTATCGTGTAGACATATATTTTACATCGTAAGTAACATGATAGTTCAAAAAAAGTTATACGTATAAAATTATTTCACCAAAACTTACCCCGAAAACTATGGAAGGATAAGATGATGATTTCTCGTTATAGACACTTTAAATTGGAGAGCAATAAGTAAGAAACATGTGTGACCTGCTAATTGTTGTACTTATTTGTTAATGGAAACTTTTTAATAAGGTCAAAGCACTCACAAAAGAACCATTGTCTTTAGTCCTCTCCTTTTATTTTCTTGGGCTGTCCAAGTCTGAAGTTTCCACAATTTCTCAAAATGTAAGATTGTCTTTTGTCCCCTCAGTTCCTAAAGTTTGGCAAGTGCTTTAATTTATTTATGAGGATTTGCCATTTGCCAAGGTGCCTTTTCTCCATTGGTAAGTTATAAAAGTGGGGGTGGGTGGAAATTTGAAAAATATTATCAAAGGATGTGAGAATAAAAAACGAGGTAGTATTAATGTTGTTGCAAATGAATAGTTTCCAAGAAAAAGTAGAAACGTGATTTTCCCCGATTTGGATGCATTCTACCACTTTCCATATCTCATTTTTTTGAATGCATGCCCACCACAGAAAGGTTCTTAGAAGTTGATTTATCTTTTGACGTGCACTTTTTATTTCAGCGCGACAACCTAAACTTTTGGTTTTTCTATTTTAGTTTATTATTAGTTGCTAAGAAACAAAATACCAAAAGGTTGCAAAATTTCCTGGACCAGAGAAATTATTTGCTCTGCTCCACAGGTAAATGTAATGGATACTGCAATCCGCTGATTTTCATGCCTATCGCCCATTCTTGTAAAGCTATATTTAACTCACAAGATACTTGGGAACTATAGAAGATCTTGTGATGAATGACCAAAAGTATTGTTCCCACTGGCTTGGCTGATAACAACACACCATTTTCACTTTTATTTACAAGTTTATGGCACATCAATTTTATTTACTCAAGGTTAAAACATGCATGGTAAGTTACTGATTTCGGTATTACTCCACAGAGGTGAAGCTAAGATTTGCAGTTTATGGGTTCCGGATTCGTCATCTAAGTCATAGCTTGTCTTAGTGATTGGATTCCCAATTAAATATTCATACATATTTTATGAATTTTCTAATACAAATATATATAGAGTTTACGCAAAAGCTACTTAGTTCATCCGAACCCGTAACTAATGTTTTTCCTCCGCCCCTGTTACACCATATGTTTTAAGGTGTTTTGGTGGCGCTAAATGTTATCCCAAAGTATATTTTCTTGAAATATGTTATTTTTGATGAGATCATTTTCTAGTAGAGTATTTGGTTACTATGATCCAAGAA
This sequence comes from Nicotiana tomentosiformis, assembly GCF_000390325.3. Classification (NCBI taxonomy): domain Eukaryota; kingdom Viridiplantae; phylum Streptophyta; class Magnoliopsida; order Solanales; family Solanaceae; genus Nicotiana; species Nicotiana tomentosiformis. The sequence continues at coordinate 122,728,485 of NC_090819.1, forward strand.
AAACGTTACAACAAAAAGATGAAAATTTATTTATTTTACTTGGGGGCGGAGGTCATTTTTATCCACAAATATCTCAACTCATAATCTATATCACTTTCTTTGACCATTCTAACATTGTTGTCAATTTCTAATACTCAGAAATATCATCAAGCACAACCTTCGTACTCTATTCTTCACCTGTAATTATCATATATCGCATAATCCTATACGGACCAAACATTGGCATAAATGATCTAGATTTTCCAAGGTAAAACATTTGCTATAGAAATGCTTTCCTCCTTAATATAACACGTTTAAAGGAATATTTAAATGGCTAATTTGATTTCATAAACTAAAGGTGTAATCCTTTTTTAATTACCAGAGAGGCAGAGACTAGGCACTTTTTCCTTCTTTCAAGTTCGTGGGTACAGGCATCTAGCAGTTCACTGTCAATCATTTTGTGTATCATTTGAGGCTAGGGACCACGAAATTTCTTAGTTAAAAAAAATAAATCAAAATAAGGAAAAGACAATAATGTGGACTTACCACTCCCTTTGATAATGGACCTAAGTAGAATAAACAAATATAGGTATTAAAATAATCAAAAAAGCACAGGAGTTACCGCAAACCTACGGCTATAAAAGGGTAATGGAATCAATTGAATCTTACCATACTCTTGGATACCTTTTCTAACTCCTAATATCTCAAACTCCTCTTCAACCTTTTTTTTCTTATCGTTCAAATACACCATTGAAACACAAACTTAACAAAAAGGTCTAGCTAAAAATGGCACTTCCTGAAACACAACAAGATACAAAAACTCTCCCAGATGCCTGGGATTACAAAGGTCGACCAGCTGTTCGATCCTCGTCCGGCGGTTGGTCCAGCGCCGCCATGATTTTAGGTACCTTACCCTTTTCTCTCTTCTTTAGGATGGGTTCTATGAGTTCAATATAACTGAACCATTGCTATAGGCTTGAAAAATGTATACATACAGTGAAAAATATAAATCGATATAATAAGATCACTCTCCTGAAATCATTTACTCTTGATCTTGAACTTTTTATATTGTTTTTTTTTAATAAACTAATGATTGTTGTTTAAATTACTATAGGGATTGAGGCAGTGGAGAGGCTAACGACGTTAGGTATTGCTGTAAATCTGGTGACATACTTGACTGGAACCATGCATTTAGGAAATGCTAGTTCGGCCAACAACGTTACAAATTTTCTTGGAACTTCATTTATGCTCACTTTGCTTGGTGGTTTCGTAGCCGACACTTTTCTTGGACGGTTCGTGAACCTTTATATACCTTAAACTTTGGAAGTTCATATAGTAAAACTTATCTGTCACTAATTAACATCTTTGTTCTTTACTTTAATTATTGCAGATATCTTACAATTGGCATCTTTACCACTATTCAAGCCATGGTACGTTCCATTTTTTACATCTTGATTGGATTGGCTAATAGAAAAATCTTTCTTTTCTGAAGTGACTTCACTCACTTTTTTGAGTGCCATCATATTGGAGTTGGACTAATTAATCATATGGTCATCAAATCAACCTTTTTCTTTTTCTTACGTGAGATTGATACATGTAAACTGATCTTAAATTTATTTAAAATCTGTGATGAGGAGAATGGAAAGAGTAAGAATGACAACCAGCAACGGAATAAAGAAAACTAAGAAAAACACCATGTTTAGATTGCATTGAAAACCAGTCAGATTATAGATGTTGTGAAGAGGAAAATCGAATAAGAAGGGAATTAAGATGGAGAAAATGTTTAATAACACTTGGTTTAATAATCAACTATTTTTATGAAGAATGAATTGGACATGGGCGTTGAAAGATCAATTATTATGAAACAAGAAAGTGGAAAGAAAAGGAAGAAGAAGAAAAATATATATTACCTCCACTAGTTGAATTTTTTAAAAGAGAAAAGATTCTACAATTTATCATTTCTCTTTCTTCAAATAGAGTTCAAATTTGATATACTAATAGTATAAAGTTAAGTTATAACAACTCTTAGTAACAATCTGATATGATAACTTAAAAAATTAGAATTAACCTGTTATAACAGTACTGATTGATTTTCTTGATACTTATGATGAATAGGGTGTTACCATATTGACCATCTCCACAATAATCCCAAGCCTACGACCACCAAAGTGTTCCCCAGGGAGCTCAACATGCATTCCAGCAAGTTCCAAACAACTCATGGTTCTATACATAGCACTATACATGACGGCGCTCGGCACCGGCGGCCTGAAATCCAGCGTCTCCGGCTTCGGTTCCGACCAGTTCGACGAAACCGACAAGAAAGAAAGAGGACAGATGATAAAATTCTTCAACTGGTTCTTTTTCTTCATTAATGTGGGATCACTTGGTGCAGTGACAGTACTAGTGTATATTCAAGATAATTTGGGAAGAGAATATGGTTATGGAATATGTGCTTGTGCTATTGTTATTGGTTTGGTCATATTCTTATCGGGCACAAGAAAATATCGTTTCAAGAAACTTGTGGGAAGTCCATTGACACAAATTGCTTCAGTTTTTGTGGCTGCTTGGAACAAAAGGCATATGGAATTGCCTTCTGATTCTTCTCTTTTATACAATATTGATGATATTCCTGGGGATGGAAACAAAAAAGCTAAGCAGAGGTTGCCTCACAGCAAGGAATTCCGGTGAGTTTTTTTTTTTCTTTTTTTAATCCTTTAACTGCTAGTATTAACTGTCTTTTCACTATTATTGTCATCTAGTTCTTCACTTTTTTCCTTTTATTTCGTTATATATATTTCCTTTTGAGACTGAAATAATTTTTGTTTTACATCTTTCTTGTTTTTTTTTTATAAATAGAAATAGCAACTTCTTATTTCTTCTTGACAGCCAAATTATTACTCCTATTTCTCCCCCTGGTAGGCTAATTATAATTATATTAACAAAGAATAGACTTCAATTTCTTTTACACTAAACTATACTAACTTTCTAGAGAATAATTTGAGTTCTAATAACTAAAAGTTATTCAAGCTCCAAATACTACCTTAAATCCTTCTATTGACTTGCAATTCACGAGTTCAATACATTATTAGAAAGAGAAGTGATCCTGTTAAACCATGTGCCATGTCCTGTAGATCATGCTAAGAATTGGAAATGAAGTTTTTATGTGCAAGTTATCATTTCTGGTTGGCTTGATTATTTCCTTGCATTATTTGAAATGTTTTGAACTTATCCCCATGGTAGGCCAAATGTTTGATAGCTAACCATCAACCAATTCAACAGCATCTCCAATCAAATCCCAAAATTATTTCCATTTTGTCGAAATATTTTAGGATATATAGACAACCAAGCTATATAAGATTTTGAACATTTTGCAAGTTGACTTGATCCTATGAGCCGCAGCATCTCTACCTTCACAAGGTAGGAATAAAGTATGCGTACATATTATTTTGCTCAAACCCCACTTATAGAATTATACTGAGTTTGTTGTTATTTTTGTTTGAAAGTTAGACTTGAAACCTATTGAATATACACTAGCCTAAACCCTCCCCTACCCGAGGAATTTGGAATAGACCCTCTCTAATTCTTAACTAATCTTTTTTAATGTTTGGAAGTAGACCTTGCCGACTTATTGCCTACAGAGAGTGTGGTAGCTATATTTATAAAAACAAATTAAACAAACACGAGCGCACTTCTAATAGTACCTCATATATGCTTCTTTTGTTTTTCCTTTTCAAATAATATTTTGCTTACAAATCAAAAGGTGGTAATCATACACCTTTTTTTAATAATTAAGTAGTGAGTAACAAAAAGAGATAAATAATACTGTCACTAACTTTTCCTTGATAACGACTTGACCTCACAGTAAATTTTGAAAACTACCACAAGTTGACGCTTAAACAAAAAAAATGGAAAATACAGCCTTTTGTTATCTTTCTTTTATGATCACATGATTCCTAATTCTTGTACCAATTTGTTCAATACAAGCGGTCTTAGAAAAAAAAACTGAATTTGCTCAATTACATTGTTGGGGGAGCCGGGAGGGGTGGAGTAGGGGTGAGGAGAGAGGTGGGAGTAGAAAATATCAACAGAAACTGATAAATTTCTGAACTTCAAGGCTGTTTAAGTCACTGCGTCTAGAACCCCTTTATCTAGTAGTAACGTCATCTGTCAGATAAAATTACATATAGTAGTATTTTTCTCATCAAAAAGAAAGAAATGTTTGTACTATACTTTAGATGAAGATGCAGTGAACACTTAGTCTTTTAAGAATAAAAAGGAAACCAAGATCACGAGACCATCTTAGCCAGTCTGTCACCTAATCGATCTTCACGCCCCTTGCCTGGTGCCCATACAACTTGTCAAGTTTTAAATCAAGAAAAACAAAATATAAAGAAGAATAAGTGGAGGACAATAATAGAATTAGCTTCGTGCTTCTTCTTTTTTTTTTTTTTTTTTTTTAAATTTTCTAACTTGACGTTTTATTAACAATAATGTCCGCAATGAAAGACAAATGCATCATTAAATTCCAATTATATTGTGGGCCAAATTTTGACCATGGATTTTGTTTTTATTTTGCAGTTTCTTGGACAAGGCAGCCATTAAAGTACAGGACCCTGAATCCGCTGGAATTACCGTGGTAAATAAATGGAACTTATCAACTTTAACCGACGTTGAAGAAGTAAAATTGGTAGTCCGAATGTTACCAACATGGGCCACGACCATTATGTTTTGGACTGTCTATGCTCAAATGACAACATTTTCCGTGTCACAAGCTACAACCATGGACCGTCACATCGGAAATTTCGAAATTCCTCCGGCTTCATTGACACTCTTCTTCGTCGGAAGTATCCTCCTAACGTGCATATTCTACGACCGCGCTGTCGTTCCGGTTTGCCGACGTGTCCTCAACAACCCTCACGGTACAAGCCCGTTGCAACGTATTGCAGTTGGCTTAATCCTTTCAATTATAGCCATGATTGCTGCTGCTTTAACTGAAGTGAAAAGATTGAATGTTGCACATTTGCATGGATTGACCAATGATGCTAATGCAAAGGTTCCTTTGAGTGTTTTTTGGTTAGTCCCACAATTCTTGCTAGTAGGGGCAGGTGAGGCATTTACTTACATTGGACAACTTGATTTCTTTCTAAGGGAATGTCCTAAAGGGATGAAGACAATGAGCACAGGGTTATTCTTGAGTACACTTTCACTAGGGTTTTTCTTTAGTTCTATTTTGGTGACTATAGTGCACAAGGTGACAGGGAAAAACCCATGGTTAGCTGATAATTTAAACCAAGGGAGGCTCTATGATTTCTATTGGCTATTGGCAACGTTGAGTGTGTTGAATTTGATGATTTTCTTGTTTATTTCGAGACGGTATGTGTACAAGGAGAAGAGGCTTGCTGAGTGTGGGATTGAAATGGAGGATTCAGAACCAGCTTGCCACTAAATTACACAAGCCAATTATCTTCGTGAAAACAAATTAGTTTTTTTTTTCTTCCTTTTTTCTCTTTTGGTTTTCGGGTTTTTTTCCCTTTTTTGCAAAAAAAAAAAAAAAAAAAAAAAAAAAAACCTTATTGGAAAAGGTTACGACTTACGTGTGTATGGTATAACCTAGATGTATATGTACAAAGAATGGGGAAAGAGCCTAGTTAATGACAAGTTGTAGAGCTCTTTCCAATCTTCCTTTCTCCCTTGTATCTGTAGAATAACCCAAGTAATATTAAATCAAATGCAATGCAAGAGCCAGCTTCCCACTGAAAGTATTGTTTTCTTCTGGTATTTCTTATTTTCTTATGTTTTACTTTTCCTATATATCTTAACGCTTAGCTCAGTAATAATCAAACTATTCAACGTTTTATTACTAGTCTTTTGATTTACTTTGTTAGGTGTAAAAATAAAAACAAAAATTTAGATCTTGGAAGCTGTACAGAACTTCAATTTAGAAAAAAACATTATAGATTCTTAAGTAATTTGTATGATTAATTTGTTCAGATTCCAATTTACACGAGCGGTACGCATAATGTCACATGTCATTTTGGCTAATCGAGAAGATGCAATAATATGGGGAATATGAATTTCTAAGACAAAAAGGTGGACCAAATAAATAATAGAGTTTTACGTCGTCCCTTCTCTAATAAATTACCTTGAATCATATCGAATTCCCAACTATGATTCACGTGCCCTTATTTTCCAACCATAGTTTTTCTTTCTGTGCTTTGCTCTATCGATTGGCACATAACCACCTATAGCTTAGATAATTCAGAAGTAATTCAAAAGATAAAAGAAAAACATAGCAAGTGATATTTATATCCGAAATAGTGATTCAAAAAAAGTGTTTAATCAAAGTAAGCGACTATATAATAAGAATTTGTATACTAAAATATTGAAATTTTCATGTAGTGGCATCAAACATTATATGATAATTTTTTCTAAAAACTTAAGTTCTGTGCTCGTGCACCAACGTATTAATTTTCAACAATTTAGGATCTTGACTTTTAAAGGAACAGTTCAATAGACAATTAGCTCAAATTGTTTATTGCAGCACAAGGTTCGAACCTTCGTCTTATGGTTATGGTCTTGCAGTTCATGAGACTCATATCCTCCTGTTAATTATGTAATAACAGTAAGGGGGGAAAATCATGTGGTATTAGAATCTTAAATCAAAATCTTTTTTTTTTCTGAACCAAAAATTCAAATTATACAACTATTATGACAACATGATCACATGTTTCAAGCTTAAGTGTTACAATCAGTAGTTGTTGCAATAAATCAGGAGTTTGATTTAAAAAAGTTAGGATGAAGAGATCCCATTTTAAAATAAATAAATAAATAACGCATTTTATTCATCTTCAAAAGAGTACATGGAGCTGAGGGAGTAGCAACATCTCTTTCATAATAATTCGATTCAAGTCTTAGGAATGAAGAACCTTTCGATAGATAGCATTTTACCTTCGTTAGTCAGCTCACTTGGCACGAATCCGCATTAATTAAGTGCTATGAGTTCCGAACACTATATGGTTAAATTAAAAAAGAAGCAACTTCTTCTTCAATTGGATTATTATGTATCTCAATAATCCACTACTACTTAGGTACAGCAAATACTGCCAGAAACATGCATGTGTCGTGTTTCTCAAATTGCTAACACTGTTTTTGTAGAAAAAATCCACTTTCCTACACTGTGGGAAGCAAATCCGAGGGGTCCAAACCAGAGGACCATATAGTATATATTTTCCCTTTCTTACTGGCTCGGTCCCCTCACTCCCCGACGCCCCTCTCTCTGTCTTCCTACTGCATTATTTCTTATTTTATGACATAAGATCCAGATATTTTGTACATTTTTAAATAAAAGAACAAGAGTATCCAGGAACAAAAAAGAATCAACTGTTGCAGATTGCAGAGTTATTTTCACAAGTGGAGATTCCTATTCACCGAATCAACTAGCTACTGATATTTTTTGTACAACTCTAGTGATCTCTGGATGTTACAAGAGGTCTTATCCAGTTAAAAAAAATATTCAATTGGATTCATCTCAACGTAACGTAGATTAGCGGAGCCAGATTCATCTGAACTCATTACTTTTGACACGAAATATTAATTTTATATGTAAAAATTCACTAAAATTGTCACAGATAGTAAGTTTGAATCGATAAATTTATCAATAAGATTTATTGAAAGTACAGGGGGAGGAGGGAGGGGGGGGGGTATGAATTGACGATTTTTATTTTCAGTATTCTAAGTAGTTGACAAGTTTACCAATTAGTCAACTAGAGATAAGAACAGAATAATAATAATGAAGAAATACTGATTCGGATTCAATGTGAATCATACGTCCAGTACCCTTGGGTTGCAAGGGTGATCTCTTTCAGTTTTGAAGTTTCTCGAGTACAAGATGGTTGATGTAGCTTTACACCAACAGCTTAGTTTCTATATCACTTTTCCATTCTTGATACAATGTCTCACCAGTGTTTATCTCTTTTTCTTCTCTCACTAATTACACAACATATCTAAAAAGAAATACAATGCTTGTTTGGAGTAGAATATAAAGAGTGATAATGGTTCGTTCAAAGTATATCTGCTTCAAGCCTGGAACATATGTATATATACTTCGTGAGGCCTTCTTGACTCTTGATTGATGCGAATCTTGAGAGATTACAAACCCAAGGGAATTGATCCTTGAACCGAATCGCAAATTGATTCTTTCTAAGAATAAGGTTAGGTTTGCATTGATCTTTCTTGACTTGTGTCCTTGATAGGCTTTTCTTCCGCTGGGCAGATCTTTCCATTACTTGAGTGATTGATAATGGATCCCCTGATTTTGGGCTTTAACGATCTCCAGTGTAGAACTTTGCACTGTTATTTTTCTTTGATTTTGGAACCTTCCTATACTAGCTTCCGTCAATTATCTATCAAATCATTGATTGATTCTTCTTCTGGATTTCCGTTGCTTCTTCCTTTTTCATAGCTAGTCATTGATACTTTTTGTTTCCGTTGATGGATTGTTTCCCCTAGCCCATGCTTGAATGATAGGGAATCTTGATTTCTTTGTTTTATCTCTTGTGATCCTGCACCAAATGTGATATTTTATTTTTCACCATTGAAACTCATATTTAACAATCTCTCCCCTTTTGATGATGACAAAAATAATATATATAAACAATAGTTTATTTCCCTGTCGGCTTGCTCTGTTGTAGTCGACTCCCCCTCAATAGGTGTTGCATATGCTTCAGTCGACTCCCCCTCAACAGGTGTTGTATATGCTTCAGTCGACTCCCCATCAACAAGTGTTGTTATTTGTCCTACAATGTATGACTATCTTTCTTCCCCCCTTTTGACATTAGCAAAGAGGGGATATGCATATATACAATCAAAATTAAGTATAAACAGGCACATCATAGGCAATTATTTGCAAATTATAGGCATGTAGAGTTTAGCAAAAGTAAAGAAACTATCTAGCGACTGGTTATCCAGTCCAAAACAGCAAAATGGCAAAATAATTATCTGAAACATCCATAACTAACGACGCAAGACGCTCAAAGCTGGCATTAGCTGAAACTGTCACCCCATCAATCTTGTCATGTACTTTCTTGAAGCCTTTGACTGCGTTTTCTGCAAGTTTGAGAATGACCCTTATATTTGAAATGTCGGACCCAGTCTCTTTGGAGATGATATGGATGTCCCCAATCATTGATTGAATTGCAGCAAGAAGGTCCTTGATGATGGTCAACTTATTGTCAATAGCAGTCAATTTCTCTATAAGATTAGGATCACCTACACTATAATGGGAAACAAAGGCTTTGATCTTAGAATCAGGCTGAACATTCTTGATTTCACCTTCATGTTTCTTCACCCAGGAACCCTTAGTACACACATACCCCTTACTGGCAAAGGCTCTAGAGTTTTTGGACTTTGGAAATGAAACAAAGGGGTATTCTGAGATAGAGATGTTGTGGGCTTCCAAAATATGGGTGATAGCCATACCATAGGGTAGACTGGTGGGATCATCAGCACTTTCAATCAAGAAGTTTATGACCCATGAGGATAGTTTAATCTTAAGTTTGGTCACAAGACATTAGACAAGAAAGGTGTCTCGTTTAGAGAAGGTGGAGAATGAGGCACTGTGAGGAAAAAGGGTAGTTGCAATAATGTGGGCTAGAACTCGAGTTTCGAAACTAACATCACTGGGACCTAACCAGTTAGGAAGGAAATCAATAGGACATTCCGCAATACAACGTTTTGCTTGATCAAAAGAAATGTCAAAGTCATCAGGCCAAGTATTTTTGAAAAGTATGGGAAAGCCAAAGCACTTACACTGAAAAATTGAGTCAAACATGGCACAATCAAGGACAATGCGTTTTCCTAGAACTAGGGATTCTAACTTATCAGGCTTACTAGAACGAAGATTAGCATAGAACATCCTCACTAAACGTTCATATACTTTGGGAGGGGGTACAGAGAGGAATTTAGACCATCCTTGAAAAACAAACAAATCTTTTACCTTACAATCGAGGGCCTCCGTGTCTTCAAGATCGATTACTCTGTCATGAGCAATGAGCTTGTCTTTGAGAGAATTAAGGAAATCCCTATTTGGGGTATCCCAAAAAATGAGGTTAGACTCTATAGAACTCGAGAGGTCTACTTTGGATTTCATTGGGGTAAAAGATTCAAGGGGGTCTTCCATGGGCCTTTTGCCAAGAGCTTTTTATCCTATTCGATGAGAGTGGTCAGATGGTTCTGCCTAAGAAGAGGCAAACCCTTCTGAGTGGTAAGGCCTTAGGTCTACTTGTTTTGGACCCTTAGAACGAGTACTTTTTCTAGTAGTGACAGAAGGATTCTTGGAGTGTTTATCCATTGGAGAATTTTGAAGAAGGGTTTCCGAGCGACAAGAACAATGAAGACAAGGGAGGATGGTTCAGAGGATTAAAAGGAAAGGATTTTGACGGTTGAGTACATGAAAGGAAAAGGTGTCAGTGAAGGGTCATGATGATTGATTTTCCTTTCTTGAAAGTTGCGACTGATGGGAAAAGAGAGAGAAAATGGAGGTGATTAATTAATGCGTAGTTACAGAGAAAATAAAACTGAAAACGTTAGACACGCAAGAATTAAAATTAACACATAGGTCCTAATTTTTATGATCAAGCGAAATAATGCCAAGTAGTTCTCTCAGGGAGAAAAATCTATCTTCAAGTAAAGGCTTAGTAAAAATGTCTGTTAATTGATCAGTGGTGCCAATAAATGATAATTCTATATCTCCCTTAAGGACATGATTTGTAACGACCCGACTTGTCGTTTTGTGAATTGGCATCCCGTTCAACTGTTTAAGGCACTGAGCAGCTTCGTAATATGTATTATGACTTGCGTGTGTTGTAGAGTTTGGTTTTGAGAAGATTCAGAATTTAATTGAAAGAACAATTCTTATTTTTGAAGCTTAAGTGAAAAGAGTTTATCGAAGTTTTGACTTTTGAGAAAACGACTCCGGAATGAAATTTTGATAATTGCAATAGTTTCGTATGGTGATTTTGGTCTTAGGAGCGTGTCTGGATGTTGAGTTAGAGGTCTGTAGATCATTTCGGCGTTAATTGGCGAAAGTTGGAAAATTAGATGATTTTTGGAAAGTTTGACCGGGAGTAGACTTTTTAATATCGGGGTCGAATTCTGATTCCTGAAGTTGGAGTAGGTCTGTAATGTCAATTATGACTTGTGTACAAAATTTGAGGTTAATCAGAATTGATTTGATAGGTTTCGGCATCGGAGGAGAAGAAAACAATCCAGTAGCAATGAAAGAATAGAAGTTGCGCAACAGTCCCTTTCCCCCCGGAAATTACAGCAGTTGTCACCATTTTTATAGCTATGCAAAGCTCCTCTTTCTTCACCCGAACCCAACTACAAAACATTTCACGACCCAAAATCCCACCACAGGCGTCGTGATGGCACTTAGTCTCTAAGACTAGGTAAGCCGATTAAAATTATATTTCGAGCTATTTTTTTTTAAACATGTAATTTAATACAAGTGTCGAAACCCAAAGCGGAAACAAATACAATAACCTCCCAAGACTGGTAATACTGAGTCACAAACTCTAACTTAATACATGCAATGATCTCAAGGATCGAGTGTACAATACTGTTTGAATAAGAGTGACAGTACAATAAAAATGAAAAGACTCCAAGAGACTGCAACGGCCAAGCAGCTCTACCTTGAATCCTTGCGATCAACACACTAACTCTGCCCGAGTACGATATCTTCAATACCTGGCTCTGCATAAAAAATATATGCAGAAGTGCAGTATGAGTACACCACAGACGGTACCCAGTAAGTATCAAGACTAACCTCGGTGGAATAGTGACGAGGTACAGTCAAGACACTCACTAGTCAAATAACCCGTGCAACATAGCATACAAAAATAATAAAAAACAGATAATACTAATAGCAACAATAACCAACTATAAACAACAAAGCAACAAGAACACCATAAATATTGCTCACTCGAATAATAAAGACAAGTGCAACCAATTAATCAAGTCCTTCAAAATATACATCTTTTATCTATAAGTTTTTCAAATAAAAATCTTTAGAATGTAATCCTTTCAATTTAATATATCCCGAATATACTTCCTCCAAATAAATATTTTACGAATGTAAATATTTCAAGTAAATACCTCCCCATATATTTCTTTTAAATAAATATATTTGGAATATAACTTTTTTAAATAAAAACCTTTTGAATATAATTCTTTTAAATAAAATCTTTCGAATATAATTCTTTCAAATAAAAACCTTCCGAATACAATTCTTTCAAATAAAAACCTTTAGAATATAATTCTTTTAAATAAAATCTTTCGAAAATAATTCTTTCAAATAAAATCACTGGTTGACACCTCACCTCAAAATCCTAAAAATCTCGGATCTCAGCCCACTTTCATATCTCACGGCACCTTATGCCCATATCTCTATCACAACAGCACGGACAATTCATAAAACAGAAGACAAAATAATATAATGAAATGAATGATAAGTGAACAAATGAGAATTTACAGAAAGACAACAACATAGCAAATAGAGATAAACAACAGGGACTCTCCCAAGGTATCGCCTCGTAAACCCAAATGTAAATGCTCAATATGGAGGATCTCCCAAGGTACCGCCTCATAGTCCCAAAATAAATAGGGGGATCTCCTGAGGCACCGCCTCTTAGTTCAAAAGTAAATATGCAAGACAGGGGTATCTCCCGAGGTACCGCCTCATAGTCCCAAAGTAAATATGCAGTACAAGGAGATCTCCCGAGGTATCGCCTTGTAGTCCCAAAGTAAATATTCAGTACAAGGGGATCTCCCGAGGTACCGCCTCGTAATCCCAAAGCAAATATGTAGTACAGGGGAATCTCCCAAGTAAACGCCTCGTAATCCCAAAGTAAATATGCAAGAGCAAGGACGAAAGAATAACTTAGCAAGAACAACCTTTTCTTAAATCCAAATTTTGATAAATATATTAACGCCTCAATTTAAACTTATTTGCTTAATTATTTGCAGATGGAAAATCCATAATGTGATTGTTTCCAAGAAATATCAAATCAACAAACACACGAAATTCACATAAAAATTCAAGTGGCAATCACACCAAATTATCATATAAATTACAAACTAGACAAACAAGGAATGAGACATGACAATAAAGGATTTAATAAGTACCAACAATTTCCAATTTAATACTTAAGGGTGTCTACGAATTTTAACCAACATAATTTGCACATAGAAACCAAGTACGTATTCGTCATCTCGTGTACACGGCTTTCACATTACACAAATGGCACATACAGCTCAATGCCTAAGGGGTAATTTTTTTACTCAAGGTTAGGCAAGATACTTACCTTTTTGAAATTAGGCCGATATTCCAAAATAGCCTTCTTGTTTGAATTGACCTCCAGACAGCTCAAATCTATCCAAATTAATTATATAACTTTATTAAAATTCATCGGAAACAATTCCGGATAATAAAACATCGACTTAAAATTTTACATTAAAAAGTCAACCAAAAGTTAACGCGAGGCCCTCCTCTCGGAACCCGATAGAATTTTCACAAAATTCGAACACCCATTCCGATACGAGTTCAGCCATACCAAATTTACCAATCAACCTCCAAATCTTAATTTTTTATTTTTGGAAGATTTTGTAAAAAAAAAACCATTTTCTTCCAGTTGATTCCCTATTAAATATGAATATAAACATGGAATCATGAAATATAATGCAAATCGAGTAGGAAACACTTACCCAAATCCATTTGGTGAAAATCCTCTCAATAATCGCCCAAATCCGAGTTCCCTAACTCCAAAAATGTTCAAATGAGCTATAAAACAAAACTGCTCAATAAAAACTCATTTTCCGTCACTAAAGTTCCATTTCCCATCACTAAAAGTCTATTTTCCGTCACTAAAGATCCGCACCAGACCCTGCTTGCACCAACAATTTAATATTTCACTAGAAAAACTCTAACTCCATCATACGAACTTGGAATTCAACGATTCGTATTCCTATGAGTCACAAATAATAATATGAACCTAGTAGTTCAATCAAAGCTTGATTTGGACCTCATTTGCCCAATGCGATACCAATTTCGCTCGTTAAACAATAAACTCATGTTTCGCGCTAAAACCCTAATCGCGACTTGATGAAATTAGACCAAACATTCTAGATCATTCCCATAATTCATTATCAAACTTTCGGAAGTCTCAAAATAGAATTTCAATCTCTAGAACTAAAAATGGATCTTTGGATCATTACATGCTTATGCTCAAAACACCAAACTCTTCCTAGACAACCTGTAGTGTATCAACCATAATATTTTGCACCCAACTCCAACTACCAAACAATTTAAATTTATGAAAACTAGATACAAAGGGCTACAACTTTCATTTTTGAATCATCACCAATTTTTTTTTATAAATTATGAGATAATAGCTTCCAAAGTCAGCCCTGTGCAACAGAAATTTTTGCGATGCAAACTGCCATGCAAAATAACTTTAGTATCAGGCTTCAGTTAATCGATCATAACGTTTTGTACAAATGTTCAAATAATGAATGGTTTACATTTCTGGAAATTAGACTTAAATGGATAAAACTTTTATTTTTGGATCATCTCCAAATTCCTTATAGATTACAAGATATAAGTTTTTAAAGTCAGTCCTGTGCAGCAAAACTTTCTGTGATGCACACTGCTGTAGCAAAAAACCAGCAGTTAAAAATGGCCTAAAAATGGTCCTAAACCACTCCGAAATTCACCTGAGCCCCTTTGGATCCCATCCGAACATACCAACAAGTCTCAAAACATATTACAGACTTAGTCGAGCCTCAAATCATATCAAACAACACCGAAACAATGAATCACACCTCGAATCGAACTTATGAGTTTATGAAATTTTCCAAATTCTATATCTTGTGCCGAAACGTATCAAATCAAAAGGTAATGACTTCAAATTTTGCATGCAAGTCATGAATGACATAATGGAGTTGTTCCAATTTCCAAAATTAAATTTTGACCCCAATATCAATAAAGTCAATTCCCGGTCAAACTTCCTAAAAATCTTCCATTTCTTCAAAAGCTTCAACCAACGACACATTTATGGACAAACTTTTCATCATATCAATGAATTTCTTGAATTGATTCTCATTCTATTTCTTTGCAGGTCTTTGAGGGTATGGAGGAGGAGGCCTTGGCATTGGTGCCTTAGCCTTTGGCACTACCGGCTCCGGCATGTCAATCACGTGCTCCCTAGACGGTTTCACTTCTTCTTGCATCTCCTCCACATTTTCATCAATATCAATCCTCGCTTTTTCATTAGCTTGAACATCATTGCTTGTCTCATCATCATCTTGCACCAACACATCATCACCCATATGTCTTTTTTGGTTTGAGGCACTAGCAACTCCACCTCTCCCACTTCTTGTTGTCACAGCCATTGCATGCCCCGTATTCCCATCTTTCGGGTTCACCACCGTATCACTAGGTAATGCCCCCTTTGGGTGAGTATTTAAAGCTTGAGAAATTTGGCCAAGCTGAACCTCTAAGTTGTGGATAGAAGTGTTGTGGGAGGCTAATTAGGCATCAGAGTCGACGTTTTTCTCCATCATTTGCTTAAATATGTTTTCAATCTGTCCCATTTTACTATTGGAAGAACTAGGACCTTGCGACGGATATGGAGGCGGGTTGTTTGGTTGTTGATACATCGGGGTCCTCTGAAAGCTCGACCTCCTATTTACTTGATTGTTATTGTTCTACCCTTCTTGATTATTGTTGCCTCCCTAATTGCTTAGATTGTTGCCACCCCAATTACCGTGATTATTTCTTCCCTAATTGCCTTGATTACCCCAATTGCTTTGATTATTGTTGTTGCCACCACTCCAATTTTCTTGGTGGCCTTGGTTGTTCCAATTTCCTTGGTTTTCTTGTGATCTCCATTGTTGTTGATTTGGAGAATTGCTTCTTTGACCTTGATAATTGTTGACATATTGAACCTCTTCATCTTGCTCATCATATGAATCATCTTGATTATACCCACTATTACTTTGCTCAAATTGTTCCGGATGGTTTTGTACTTGTTGACCTCGTTGTCGTCTCTTGTTTACCATTATATTCACCCCTTCCATAGTATTCACCTGGTTTGGCCCTTGAACCTGTTGAAGCTGAGCCTTGGCCAATTGGTTCATGGTGATTGTCAACTCCGTAATAGCTTGTCCATGATCATGTAGATCCTTGTGAAGGTGAATAACATTTGGGTAACCCTGAGGAACATTGGCTCTACTTTGCCATACCGAAGAGGTGTCCGCCATCTCATCCAAGATTTCACAAGCTTCAGAATAAGGCGTGTTCATAAAGTTACCCCCAGCGAGTTGATTTTCTACACACTGATTCGTTGTGTTGATCCCCCTATAGAAGGTTTGTTGGATCATGGCCTCGGGCATATCATTGATCGGGCATTCTTTGACCATGGTACGATATCTTTCCCAAATCTCGTGCAATGGCTCATTGGGCTCTTGTGTGAAAGCTAGAATTTCATCCCTTAGTGTAGCCATGTGCCCCGGAGAGAAGAATTTGGCAATTAACTTCTCGGCCAACTCATCCCAAGTGTGGATGGAATGATTGGGCAATCTCTCTAACCAGTCCAAAGCCTTTCCCCATAGAGAAAAGGGAAACAGCCTTAACCACAGTGCATCCTCAGAGACATTTGTTTGCTTGCTCCCCCAACAAGTATCGATTAAACCCTTGAGATGCTTGTAGGAATTTTGGTGTGGAGCTCCGGTGAAGAAACCCTATTGCTCAAGCAGTGCAAGCATCACGTTGGTTATTTGGAAGTTGCCCGCCCTAATCCGGGGTGGGACTATTGCACTTGCATAACCCTTGTTCGGCAACACCCGGTGCGATGCGCTTGGTGGAGGTGATGGAGGGTTTGGGACATTATCATGAGGCGGTCGGCCTCGCCTGTTTACTTGAGGCTCGGGATGAACCTCATCCACTTGACCATCATCTACCACCTCTCTAAATGGTAAATTTCCTAGGGGCTCGTTGTTAAGGGCCATTTTGTACCTAAAAGCAATTCACAAACAAAATTAGTGACTCAGAAGGAAATAAAGACAAAACACACAAATACCTAGATATATAGCTAAATCCGTTTAACTCCCCAGCAACGACGCCAAAAATTAATCTCGGCCAAACCCACACCACAATTAAGTAGTGAGGCGGTCGGTGCAATAATAAACCCAACGAAGGTCTGGATCGAATCCACAGGGAGTTAGAATATGGGATTAGGTGTATATCTAAGTTAATTGTAAGTTTTGGCTCCAATTACACTTCCACAAACTTGATTGGTATTCTACTTCTACTTTACCCTATTGTTTGCAAGTATAAAACTAAGGACAATATTTTTGGTTTTGAGCTTTTCAAATGATTAAAAGGGACTAGGGTCATGACTTATACCTAGGTGGTTATCTAATGGGCTTTAAACTCCAAGGCAAATTTGATTATTTGGGGTCGTGATGTAGCAATTACATCCCGGTACTCACTCTATACCTCTCGGTAGTTTGAGTGATTTTGCCCAATTTGGCTTTCTCAAGTCCAATTGGGTATTTGCACAATACAAGTGATATTAGCTTAAGTCGGGCATTACTATCTCTAGGTTTAAACCTTTAATTAGGGCTATCAATTTCTTGAGTTCACCCCAATTTCTTGTTAGCCAAGTTTTCCTAGACTTAGTCTCTCTTTCTCAAGTAGAGGCTAAGTCAAATAGGTATGAATCAATGTTTGCAACCATTGATTCTAGGGTTCAATCAAGAACAAGGCTAAATATCACTAACCCAATCAAAAATAAGCCCTAAATTAAACACCCATCAAATACCCACACTAGGGTTGGCTCACAACCCTAGCTAAAGATTTAGCTGCTCATGAAAAGTACAGAAATCAAATAAGAAATTAAGATAGAATGCATATTAATTGATTAGGAAAAGAAAATCTAATGTATAGATGTTAATCTAGTACAAAAATCCTCAAAATATCAAAGAAAATGGCTCAGGTGCTCTTCTCCAACGTTACTTAACCTAAAAATGACAAAAAGTTCTATTTATATTAAGCTGAAAATATCTGACAAAATTTTTCCTGCGGAGGTTGTGCGGCCGCATAATTCTAGTGTTGTCCACACATTGAGCTTTTGCGGTCGCACAATTATTGTGTGGTCCGCATTCTTGGAATTTTGGGCTTGGAACTTTGGGGCTTCTACGGTCCGCATAAAAACGAGTACGGTTGCGCTTCTGATTGTTCGACCGTATAAAAATGATGCGATCCGCACTCCTTGATTTTGAACTTGAATCCAACTATCTCATTCTTCACTCCTGCGGACCGCATAATAGTGAGTGCGACCGCACTTTATATTCTGCGGCCGCACAATTTTGGTACGGTCCGCACTCTTTCAGCTTGCCCAAATACCATTCTCTGAATCTCCTCTTTGCGGCCGCACTGCTGGCCTTTTTGCTCTGTTTTGGTTCTTCTTCACTTTTGACTCCTTTATGAGTCGATTTTGATTTCTTTGGCTCATATCCCAATATTCCTCCAAGTAAGCACATTTTGTTAGTTTCCGGGAATGCCTTTAAGTATTTTTGAGCTAAATCGCAAGTAAAAGAGAGCAAATAATTGATCAAAATCCCTATTTATCAACTCCCCCAAACTTAAGCTTTTGCTTGTTCTCAAGCAAATAAGGCAATCCCCACCTCCACTAGAAAAAGCGATATTTCAGTTGGCTTAAGGTGAATCAATCACACATCAATTAGGACCAGCAATTACCCACAACACATATGAATTATCAACAATGCAATGGTTTGACTTTTTGAGTACAATACTTCTAATATGACACTATAGTATCAAGAGTTGACTCTACTCATCAAGGAAGCTCGCTCTTTCACGTAGGTCATTGTGGATTCAAACTCCTCCTCCTCTACTCTCCATTAGCACATCTCACTTTAGAATGCAACACTCGATACAAGGATTGTAAAAAGTTCGCTCATCTCTCTCAAAAGAATGCCATAAGTCCAGCTCTAAGTACCATAAGCTTGCCCCTCATGTAAATCACTACTAATGTAAGCTCACTCAACTTGAAATCATGTAGGGCTTTTGCGAGATGTAATGAAGGCTTTTGGACCAAAGTAGGACTTGTTGGAATAGAATGGTTTCATCTTTCCTTAAGCACTCTATTTTCGCTTTTCGGCTCATACTTTCTCGACTCTTTGAGTCATTTTCTTCTTCCTAGGGGGAACTAGAGAGACGTAACGTCACTCTTTCTTGATCATGACATTCATTTTTCTCCTTTTCTATTTACTTCAACCTTTTATCCCTACTTTCTTTTGAATTCCCTTCAACTCTTCATTTTATTCACTTTCTTTTTGGCATTTTTCTTTTTGTTATTTGCCTTCCCTTTTCTTCATTTCTTTCTCTTCTTTGTACCTTTTATCACTTCAAACTCCTCGTCTCTCCCCCAAACTTATGATTCTACCCATTGTTTCTCAAGAATGCTAAGGAAAGATCAGGTGCCAAGAGAGGGTCACTACGGAACGGATAAAAGCTTGTAACGTGGTTATTGAAAGAAAAAGGCTTCGGCTTAAAGGGGTTGACTAGGTTTATCACATTGGTAGGCTATGGAAGATTTCAATTTCAAATTGGATTAAGGAGAGCCTACAATTATTTCTCAAGCCAAGCTACCCTTAGAATTTCGCCTAGAAAAACACTCAGGGCAAGTTCTAGACTATTGGCACAGGAACTTGGACTTGCAATTCAATACCTCACCTCTCACAATGCTGGATTGCTAAAGAGAATGGAGTCGAGGGCCCACAACAACCCTAGCTAAGATTGAGAATCACAAATGGCTCGACTGAACCACTTGATGATTGTTTGAGTCAACACAAGAGTCTAAAGGTCACAACTAGAGCTATTTTATGCCAACAACTTTATTTTTAACCATAAGGTCAGAGGTAAATGTGTTGGTACCAAGTGAAGCATGCTCGAGACACTTTTATTCATTACTACTATATTTTGTCAAAACATAAAAGAAAACGAGCTCAATCCCTTAAGAAGGTTGCCACGTCATTCATCGTTGGGAATAGCCACCCGGTTCACACAAAATCCACCTTTGGAAAGAATCATGGCATTAAGAAAATCAAAGGCTTATTGTTTGCTCAAAATGTAAAAAGAAGCTAACAAATAAAAAAAAAGCTACTAAAGTAAATAAGAAGTTATACTACTAAGGAAAAGTAAACTAAAGAAGCTATGAAGTAAACTACGGGAAGAGAGATAAATGAATATACAAACTGAAGTCAAATGAATATATACATAAGGGAAATGAATATCTACATCAAATGGGGAGAATATATACATACCAAAGGGAAAAAAAGAATGAAAGAAAAAATAGTATCAGAGTTATTACATGGAAAATGTTAATTAATCAAAATAGACCACCCCCCAAATGAAAAATAACCATTGTTCCCGATGCTTAACAAACATAAGAACATAGAAGGGGTAGAGAGTTAAGAGAACTCCATATGTGGTCTCAGTCTGCATGGGATCATCAGCACCCTCTGGCTCCTCTAACTGTATGTCATCATCTCCTGGTTGAGGGACAACTGCGTTGCTGAGCATCTATATCATCTCCTCAGCAGTGTGTGCAGTCGCAACCGGCTCCTCAGACTGGCCGACTGCTGGTGTTGCCTGTGTTGTTGGGACTGTCTGCTCTATAATCAAGTCCAATGGAAGATCTCCAGCAGATGCAATCCTTTCAACCTCTTTTCTTAGCTTCTCTACCGACTTCTTTGATGCATAGGATCTACATATCTTCTTGACCTGTTTGCCCAAATCCTTAATGACCTTCCCATGCATCGCCAGAGTATCAATAATAGTCTTCTGGTTCTCCAGAATCTTCTTTACTGTTTCCTCCACTGACGGAGGTACCTGTGGCTCTGCTGGGGTTGAGGACTGTGCTGCAACAGCACTGGATATATTAGTCAGCTTTGTAGTAACTGCCTGCATCCAGTTATTGAGACTCGCCAATGTCTAGGAGACTCGCAATGCAGTCTGAGGATATATAGATGAAGCCGACACTGATAATGGCACTGATAGTCTAGCAAAAGCAGGTGGTCCGGAAGATGAAGGTGGCTTGGCTGTTGTCCTGGTAGAAGTACCGGCTGCGGTGAATGGCTCGGCAGCTAAATCAGTAACCACTACCGCTGGCTCCTCAGACTGGCCAGTGGAGGTAGTAGCTTTACCCTTGAATTTCGGGTTGTCAGCTCCCTGAAGTTGGTACTAAGAGAAAGGCTTCTTGGCCTTCACCTCGGTGTCATAATGCCTTGGCTCCACCCCTTTGGTCCTTGAAGTACTCTGTGAGGAAGTTCGGGTACGCGTAGGACCTTTCATCTTTTTGGATAGCCAGAGTGATGTTTGTGGACATGATGGTACCCACATTAATTGGGTACCCAGCCATAATTGAGGCTACCAAGACTGCACGGAGAAGTGGAAGATTTATCTCGTTGAGTTATGGATCAATGCGGCTACATACAAATATTTTCCACCCTTTTGCTTCAAAGTTTAGGGTGGCTTGGACTATTAGAACTCCTGTTGTGAGCCACGGAGGTGCTGACTCTCGAATAGCCAGAATCTCAGCTAGCCATGGGCGAGCTGCGTCACCCATAGCCAGCTTCTCCAGGTATTGTACTGCCTCCACTTCCTTAAACCCCACATACTTGTTCAAGGTGCAGGCACCAAACTTGATTATCAAATTTCGAACTTTTGTCACCTTGGTACCCTTTTTGATATGAGCTACATTGGTATAGAATTCCTTGACCAAATACTCATTGGCATCCATAATGTTGTGGGTGAACCATCTCCAACCTTTCCATTCCTGAAATTGTCGGAGGACATTGAGGTTGTGCTTGTCTAGATCTTTCATCAAGAACTGCCGCTCAAGAGTGAGTGACCGTTGCGGCCACTATTCCCTAAATTTAGCAAAGGCAGTAGCACTGACGAATCTATCCTCCCATAGCTCTGGTCTCTTTGATCTATCCAAACCTCCTACTATAGTATCCACCCCTCTCCCATCATCTGGGACATCATCATCATCGTCCACATTAATTGGATCGGTTGGATCATATGAGGAAGAGGGCTTAGAGGCTTGACTACCCTATTCCGAACCATCAGAGGAACTAGCAGAAGAAGACGACTCATCTACTAGGTAGAATCTACCAGGAAATTATTGTGATTGGGCTTCCGGCTGTGATTGCACGGAGTTGCCCTCAGAAGCTTCCCCATATGGGACATACTCACTGGTTTTCGAGGGTTCGGGAGGTCTGTTGACTATAGCTTTCTTACTTATAATCCTTCGAAGTGCTAGAGGTAGGTTGTTTTTACCTTGACCTCGACCTCGGGAGGGTTCTGCCCTCCCTTGCGATGCATCTCCTCTACCACGTGAGCGAACCATTGTCTGCAATGCATAAGGATAAGAGTCAATTAGATTTGTAAACCACAGGTTCATGCATAACAATTGCAGTAAAGCAGTCTCAGAAGGGGTAGTGCAGACCGCACAAAAGTGAGTGCGGCCGCAAACTGCCCAGGGCGGACCGCACAAAAGTGAGTGCGGCCGCATAACCAAAAGTGCTGACCGCACAATTTTGAGTGCGACCATACAGTCCCAGGTTCAGACTACTGGGGTCTCTGATGTTTCATTAGTGCGGACCGCACAAAAATGAGTGCAGACCGCACAAGTTCACTACGGACCGCACAATTTTGAGTGCGGCCGCACAAATCATGCACACTGATACCCTAGTTCAGAGAACTATGGACCGCACAAAAATGTGTGCAGCCGCAGAAGCTCATAGTGCGGACCGTACAAAAGTGAGTACGGCCGCACAATTTGAATTCAGGCGGTACTGACTAAGGGTTCATGGAATTTCATTCACAAACTACTCAAGTTTTTAGCAATTAAACATCATTAGTCACTTACCCAGACCCCAATTAACGTTTAAAAAGGCTACCCGCATGATTCTAAGCACAAACAACTAACCATCGACATATTTAGGCATGGAAATAACCCTAGTCAAAAGAATAAAATTAAGAAAAAATCTAAAGAATAAATTAGCATACCAGTAATAAAGATGCAGGTGAGATTCAACACTAATGAAATGAGGAAATATTGAAAACAATGGGGATATGCACTGTGCTAGCTTAGCTTCAGGTTTCAAAAGAGCGTAAAGTGTAAAAAAACTAAGGGAGGCCCTATTTATACTTTTACCAGTCGGGCCCACAATTTTACCTGGAGTGCGGCAGCACAATTTTGAGTGCGGTCCGCCCTCATTTCCTGCCCTTGTGAAGAATTGTTGTGGACCACACAACAATGAGTGTGGCCGCAAAATTAGTGTGGACCGCACAAAAATGGGTGCGGCCGCATTTTGTTAAGGATTTTTGTCAGGACAAACTTCAGAGACCATGTATTTTTCATCTCCCAGTTGTGCGACCGCACACAAAATTGTGCGGCCGTAGAGTGGCAGTGCGGTCCGCATAGTTATAGTGCAGTCCGCACTTTTGTGACACTTAGCCAAATTTTTCATGCTCAGTTTCTGCAATGCACACCCATTCCTGCATACACTTCAAAACTAGTTAGTACAAAACAAAGCCTATCTAATCTAAAGAAGAAAAACAAGAAAAAGAAAAAGACACATGGGTTGCCTCCCAAGAAGCGCCTGATTTAACGTCGCGTCACGATGCATGTTACCATCAATCACTTGAAATGGAGCAACACCACAACGTGGCTATCATCAACCTTGCCAAGATAATGTTTAACCCAGTGCCCGTTGACTCTAAACACCTCATCATTCTTATTTTTTAAATATAGAGCACCAAAGGGTGTCACATGTACAACTTCAAATGGGCCACTCCACTTTGATTTCAGCTTTCCCGGAAACATTCGCAACCGAGAGTTGAACAAAAGCACAAGATCACCTTTTTTGAATTCTTTGTTCCGGATATACTTGTCATGGAGGTACTTCATCTTGTCCTTATACAAGGACGAACTGAAGTATGCATGGAATCGAAACTCATAAAGTTCATTCAATTGCTCCACCCTAAGATTTGCAGCTTCATCCCACTCAAGGTTAAGCTTTTTCAATACCCACATAGCCTTATGCTCAAGTTCCACCGGAAGGTGAAAAGCTTTCCCGAACACTAACCGATACGGAGACATACTAATCGGTGTTTTGTAAGTTGTTCTATAAGCCCAAAGAGCATCGTCAAGTTTCTTCAACCAATCTGTCTGGTTGGCATTCACAGTCTTTGACAGAATACTCTTGATCTCCCGGTTGGAAACTTCAACCTGTCCACTTGCTTGAGGATGATAGGGGATCGACACTTTGTGAGTGACACCGTACTTGGAGAGTAAAGTATCAAAAACTTTGTTGCAAAAGTGTGATCTCTCATCACTAATTATGGCCCTTGGAGTACCAAACCTTGTGAATATGTTCTTCTTCAAGAAAGCTACAACACTCCGAGCTTCATTGTTGTGCAAAGCCACAACTTCAACCCATTTGGACACGTAATCCACAACTACCAATATATAGATGTTCCCACATGAGCTCACAAATGGACCCATAAAATCAATGCCCCAAACATCAAAAATATCAATCTCTAGGATGGTGGTGAGAGGTATCTCATTTTTCTTGGAGATCCCACCGACCCTTTGGCATTCATCACAAATGCTTAACGAGATCGCTAGCATCCTTGAAAAGGGTGGGCTAATAGAATACACAACTTAGCACCTTTGTAGTAGTTCGCGCTCCACCATGGTGACCACCATATGGCGAAGAGTGGCAAGCTTCAAGAATACCCAATTGTTCTTCTTCTGGTACACATATTCGGATAACACCATCAGTACAAATTTTGAAGAGATATGGCCCATCCCAATTGTAGTCCAGGCAGTCCCGTTTGAGCTTCTTCTTTTGGTTTGAAGAGAACTCATTTGAAACAATTCCACTCACAAGATAGTTGGCCACATTGGCAAACCGTGGAATCTCAGTCATAGAAATGGAAAGGAGTTGTTCGTCAGGAAATGAATCATTGATCTCAAGGCCATCATATGGCCTTCCCTCCTCCTCTAATCGGGACAAGTGGTCTGCCACTTGATTCTCACTACCCTTGTGGTCTTGAATCTCTAGATCAAAATCTTGAAATAGAAGCACCCACGACATCAACCTTGCCTTAGAGTCTTTTTTGCTCATCAAATAACGAAGTACCGCATGGTCGGTGTGAACAATCACCTTTGACCCCATTAGGTGCGGGCAAAACTTCTCCATAGCAAAGACAATGGCTAGGAGTTCTTTCTCGGTCACTGTATAGTTTACTTAGGCCTCATTCATGATCTTGCTAGCATAGTAGACCGGATGAAAGATCTTGTTAATTCGTTGCCCCAATACCACTCTAACCGCCACATCGCTTGCATCACACATGAGCTCAAATGCTAAGCTCCAATTTGGCGCGGTGATAATATGAGTGGTAGTAAACTTATACTTGAGTAGTTCAAATGCCTTCATACAATCTTCATTGAAAAGGAACTTGGAATCTTTCTCCAAGAGTTTGCACAAGGGGTTTACCACCTTAGAAAAGTCCTTGATGAATCGACGGTAAAACCCTGCATGACCTAGAAAGCTCCTCACTCCCTTTACGGAAGTAGGGGGAGGGAGTTTGGATATCACTTCATTTTTTGCTTTATCAACCTCAATACCATTCTTGGAAATCTTGTGACCGAGGACAATGCCCTCCTTGACCATAAAGTGACACTTATCCCAATTCAATATCAAGTTAGTTTCCTCACAACGTGCCAATACCTTATCCAAGTTATCCAAGCACTCTTCAAAAGAATTCCCCATGACAGAAAAATCATCCATGAAAACCTCGAGAAAGTCCTCCACCATATCGGTGAAGATGGCTATCATGCACTGTTGAAAATTTGTTGGTGTATTACATAACCCGAATGGCATCCGCAAGAATGTGAAAGTGCCATAGGGACAAGTGAAAGTGGTCTTCTCTTGGTCTTCAGGAGAAATAAGAATCTGGTTATACTCAGAATATCCATCAAGGAAGCAATAATAAGCACGTCCGGCTAACCTATCCAACATTTGATCAAGAAATGTAAGGGGAAAATGGTCTTTTCAAGTAACTTTGTTGAGCTTCCTATAATCCATGCACACTCTCCACCTAGTGACAGTTCTTGTGGGGATCAATTCATTTTGTCATTTGTTATCACAGTCATGCCCCTTTTTTTGGACACCTTGCACCGACGAGGCCCACGAACTATCGGAAATGGGGTAAACAACCTCGGTATCCAACCACTTGATGATCTCTTTCTTTACTACCTCTTACATGGCCTCATTCAATCGTTTTTGATGTTCCACGGAGGGTTTGGCATCCTCCTCCAAAGTGATTTTATGCATGCAAAAGGCGGGGCTTATACCCTGAATATCCGCCAATGTCTAACCTATTGCTTTCTTCCTCCTTTGGAGCACCGCAGGGGTGGAATCTATATGCACGTTAGTTAAGCACGAGGAAAGAATAACATGTAAAGTGGAACAAGGGACTAGAAACTCATACCTGAGGTGTGAAGGCAAAGGCTTTAACTCCAAGGTGGGAGGCTCCTCGATTGAGGGATTTGTTGGTGGAGTCTTTCGGTTTTTGAGATCTAAGGAAAGTTTTCGGGGCTCATAAGTATATGATCTTATTCCTTGCAAAGCAGTGAAACAATCTACAAAGCCTTCCTTCTCATCCTCATCATGATTCAACAACACAACTTCCAAGGTATCTTCAACATTTATCATAGCACTTGTGTAATCAACAATTACTTCGGTCATAAGATCCACGAACGAACACACTTCGTTGCTATTTGGCTGCCTCATTGATTTACAAACATGGAACACCAATTTTTCACGGTCCATCCGGAAGGTGAGCTCACCATCTTCCACATCAACTAAGGCCTTCCATGTAACAAGGAAAGGTCTCCCCAAAATGATTGGCACCCCGTAGCCAACCTCACAGTCAAGTATCACAAAATTTATGGGAAGGATGAACTTGTCGACCCGAACTAACACATCATCAATTATCCCCAATGGCCTTTTCATTGTCCGATACACCATTTGCAACCTCATGGATGTGGGTCTTGGTTGCCCAATCCCTAACTTTTTGAACACAGAATAGGGCATCAAGTAAATGCTTGCCCCTAAGTCACATAAAGCTTTGGCGAAATCGGCACTCCTAATAGTGCACGGGATTGTAAAAGCACCGGGGTCTTCCAACTTTGGAGCCATGGAGTGCACAATAGCACTCACATGATGTGTCATTTTGATCATTTCATAGTTCATTAATCTCTTCTTTATTACCAAATCCTTCATGAACTTGGCATATCCCGACATTTGTTCTAAAGCTTCAACCAACGGCACATTTATGGACAAACGTTTCA
Organism: Nicotiana tomentosiformis; assembly: GCF_000390325.3. NCBI lineage: Eukaryota > Viridiplantae > Streptophyta > Magnoliopsida > Solanales > Solanaceae > Nicotiana > Nicotiana tomentosiformis. The sequence goes on from NC_090819.1 coordinate 122,755,976, forward strand.
TCATATCAATGAATTTCTTGAATTGATTCTCATTGTATTGCTTTGAAGGTCTTTGAGGGTATGGAGGAAGAGGCCTTAGCATTGATGCCTTAGCCTTTGGCACTACTGGCTCCGGCATGTCAATCACGTGCTCCCTAGACGGGTTCACTTCTTCTTGCGTCTCCTCCACATTTTCATCAATATCAATCCTCGCTTCTTCATTAGCTTGAACATCATTGCTTGGCTCATCATCATCTTGCACCAACACATCATCACCTACATGTCTTCTTTGGTTTGAGGTACTAGCAACTCCACCTCTCTCTCTTCTTGTTGTCACAGCCATTGCATGCCCCGTATTCCTACCTTTCGGGTTCACCACCATATCACTAAGTAATTCCTCATTTGGGCGAGTATTTAAAGCTTGAGAAATTTGGCCAAGTTGAACCTCTGAGTTGCGGATAGTAGTGTTGTGGGAGGCTAATTGGGCATCGGAGTCGGTGTTTTTCTCCGTCATTTGCTTAAACATGTTTTCAATCCGTCACATTTCACTATTGGAAGAACTAGGACCTTGCGACGGATATGGAGGCGGGTTGTTTGGTTGTTGATACATCGGGGGCCTCTGAAAGCCCGACCCCCGATATCCTTGATTGCTATTGTTCCAACCCCCTTGATTATTGTTGCCTCCCCAATTGCTTTGATTGTTGCCACCCCAATTACCTTGATTATTTCCTCCCCAATTACCTTTATTACCTTGATTACCCTAATTGCTTTGATTATTGTTGTTGCCACCACTCTAATTTCCTTGGTGGCCTTAGTTGTTCCAATTTCCTTGGTTTTCTTGTGATCTCTATTGTTGTTGATTTGGAGCATTGCTTCTTTGACCTTGATAATTGTTAACATATTAAACCTCTTCATCTTGCTCATTATATGAATCATCTTGATTATACCCAATATTACTTTTCGCAAATTGTTCCGGATGGTTTTGTACTTGTTGACCTCGTTGCCGTCTCTTATTTACCATCATGTTCACCCCTTCCATAGCATTCACCTGTTTCAGCACTTGAACCTGTTGAAGTTGAGCCTTGGCCAATTGGTTCATAGTGGTTGTCAACTCCGCAATAGCTTGCCCATGATCATGTAGCTCCTTGTGAATAACATTTGGGTCACCCTGAGGAACATTGGCTCTACTTTGCCACGTCGAAGAGGTGTCCGCCATCTCATCCAAGATTTCACAAGCTTCAGAATAAGGCGTGTTCATGAAGTTACCCCCAGCGAGTTGATTTACCACACACTGATTCATTGTGTTGATCCTCCTGTATAAGGTTTCTTGGCTCATGGCCTTGATCATATCATTGTTTGTCCATTCTTTGACCATGGTACGATATCTTTCCCAAATCTCGTGCAATGGCTCATTCGACTCTTGTTTGAAAGCTAGAATTTCATCTCTTAGTGTAGCCATGTGCCCCGGAGAGAATAATTTGGCAATGAACTTCTTGGCCAACTCATCCCAAGTGTGGATGGAATGACTGGTCAATCTCTCTAACCAATCCAAATCCTTTCCCCGGAGAGAAAAGGGAAGCAGCCTTAACCGCAGTGCATCCTCGGAGACATTTGTTTGCTTGCTCCCCCAACAAGTATCAATGAAACCCTTGAGATTCTTGTAGGCATTTTGGTATGGAGCTCTGATGAAGAAACCACACTGATCAAGCAGTGTAAGTATCATGTTGGTTATTTGGAAGTTGCCCACCCTAATCTGGGACAGGACTATTGCACTTGCATAGCCCTCGTTCGGCAACAACCGGTGTGTTGCGCTGGGTGGAGGTGGGGGAGGGTTTGGGACATTATCATGAGGCGGTCGGCCTCGCCTGTTTACTTGAGGCTCGGGATGAACCCCATCCACTTGATCATACTCTACCTCCTCCCCAAATGGTAAATTTCTGAGGGGCTCGTTGTTAAGGGCCATTTTGAACCTAAAAGTAATTCACAAACAAAATTAGTGACTCGGAAGGAAAGATAGACAAAACATACAAATACCTAGATATATAGCTAAATCCGTTTAACTCCCTAGCAACGGCGCCAAAAATTGATCTCGGCCAAACCCACACCACAATTAAGTAGTGAGGCGGTCGGTGCAATAATAAACCCAACGAAGGTCGGGATCGAATCCACAGGGAGTTAGAATATGGGATTAGGTGTATATCTAAGTTAATTGCAAGTTTTGGCTCCAATTACACTTCCACAAACTTGATTGGTGTTCTACTTCTACTTTACCCTATTGTTTGCAAGTATAAAACTAAGGACAATATTTTGGGTTTTGAGCTTTTCAAATGATTAAAAGGGACTAAGGTCGTGACTTATACCTAGGTGGTTATCTAATGGGTTGTAAACTCCAAGAAAAATTTGATTATCTGGGGTCGTGATGTAGCAATTACATCCCGGTACTCACTCTATACCTCTCGGTAGTTTGAGTGATTTTGTCCAATTTGGCTTTCTTAAGTCCAATTGGGTATTTGCACAATACAAGTGATATTAGCTTAAGTCAGGTATTACTATCTCTAGGTTTAAACCTTTAATTATGGCTATCAATTTCTTGAGTTCACCCCAATTTCTTGTTAGCCAAGTTTTCCTAGACTTAGTCTCTCTTTCTCAGGTAGAGGCTAAGTCAAATAGGCATGAATCAATGTTTGCAACCATTGATTCTAGGGTTCAATCAAGAACAAGGCTAAATATCACTAACCCAATCAAAAATAAGCCCTAAATTAAACACCCAGCAAATACCCATACTAGGGTTGGGTCACAACCCTAGCTAAAGATTTAGCTGCTAATGAAAAGTACAGAAATCAAATAAGAAATTAGGATAGAAAGCATATTAATTGATTAGGGAAAGAAAATCTAATGTATAGATGTTAATCTATTACAAAACTCCTCAAAATAGCAAAGAAAACAGCTCAGGTGCTCTTCTCCAACATCACTTAACCTAAAAATACAAAAAGTTCTATTTATACTAAGCTGAAAATATCTGACAAAATTGCCCCTGTGGAGGTTGTGCGGCCGCATAATTCTGGTGCGGTCCGCACATTGAGCTTCTGGGGCCGCACAATTATTGTGTGGTCCGCATTCTTGGATTTTTGGGCTTGGAACTTTGGGGCTTCTTCGGTCCACATAAAAACGAGTGCGGCCGCGCTTCTGATTGTGCGACCACATAAAAATGATGTGGTTCGCACTCCTTGATTTTGAACTTGAATCCAACTCTCGGATTCTTCACTCCTGCGGACCGTATAATAGTGAGTGCGGCCGCACTTGATATTTTGCGGCCGCACAATTTTGGTGCGGTCCGCAATCCTTCAGCTTGCCCAAATACCATTCTCTGAATCCCCTCTTTGCGGCCGCACTTGAATTGTGCGGTCCGCACTGCTGGCCTTTTTGCCCTATTTTGGTTCTTATTCACTTTTGACTCCTTTATGAGTTGATTTTGACTTCTTTGGCTCATATCCTAATATTCCTACAAGAAAGCACATTTTGTTAGTTTTCGGGAATGCCTTTAAGTATTTTTGAGCTAAATCGCAAGTACAAAAGAGCAAATAATCGGTCAAAATCCCTACTTATCACGGGGTGATAAGGGTGGCTATAGGAGCGATAAGGGAGGCTATATGACCGATAAGGGTGGCTATTGATATTGTCAGGGCGGAGGGATAAGGGTGGCTATTATTATGGAGTGATACGGGTGGCTATTGATATTGTCAGGGCGGTGGGATAAAGGTGGCTATTATTTTGGAGTGATAGGGTGGCTATAGGAGAGATAAGGGTGACTATTGTCAAGGATGATATGTGATGATGTGGGATTATTGTGTTGGTGATTTTTATATGATGTTGTGATTTTTCTGGTATTTATTTTATATCTTGTGCAACTTCTCTTGTTATTTCGGTAAATGTGATAATAGTCTGATTCATGTTAAAATTGTGAGCCTGTGGCTATTGCCGGGCGGTTTTTATTATTGGCATGTGAGTTGTCCGTGTGGTTATGAAAGAAATGTGGGCACGAGGTGCCGGAGAAATATGATAATTTTATTATTGGCACGTGAGTTGTCTGTGCAGTTGTGAAAGAAATATAGGCACGAGGTGCCGTGGAAATATGAAAGTGGGCTGAGACCCGTAATTTTATAATTATGAAATGAGGTGTCATATGGTGACTTTTACCTGAAAGGAATTATATTCGAAAGATATTTATTTGAGAGAATTATATTTGAAAGATATTTATTTGAAAGAATTATATTCGAAAGATATTTATTTGAAAGAATTATATTTGGATGATATTTATTTGAAGGAAGTATATTCAAAATATATTTACTGGAAAGGATTATATTCTAAAGATTTTTATTTGAAAAACTTATAGATGAAAGATGTATTTTTTGAAGGACTTGATTATTGGTTGTAAATGTATTCTTCATTATTTATTTGAGCAATATTTATGGTGTTCTTACCGCCTTGCTGTTTATATCACAGGTTGATTATTGTTGTTATCACTGCTATTAGTTTCCTATTTTTTTTGTATATGCTATATTGTATATGTTATTAGACTAGTGAGTGTCTTGACTATACCTCGTCACTACTCCACCGAGGTTAGTCTTGAAACTTACTGGGTACCGACTGTGGTGTACTCATATTACACTTCTGCATATTTTTGTGCAGAGCCAGATATTGGAGATATCGGACCCGGACAGAGTTAGAGTGTGATCGCAAGGACTTAAGGTAGAGCTGTTTGGTCGTTACAGTCCTTTTGAGTCTTTCCATTTTTATTGTACTGTTAATTTCTTATTCAAACAGTATTGTATATTCGGTCCTCGAAATTATTTCACGTATTCAGTTAGAGTTCGTGACTCAGTATTACCAGTCTTGGGAGATTGTTTGAATATTTCCATTGTTGGTTTTGACATTTGTATTAAAAAAATAGCTTGAATTGTTATTATAATCGACTTACCTAGTCTTAGACACTAAGTGTCATCACGACGCCTGTGGTGGGATTTTGGGCCGTGACATGATCTCTAATGAAATGATGTTTAATATCTATACGCGTAGCCCTAGAATGATGCACAGGGTTCTTTGAGAGACATATAGCACAAGGGTTATCACAAAATATTTGAATAAGTTTAAAAAATAATTCATAGTCACCAGTTGATGCGACATCCATAGTAACCGTGCACAGCACTGCCCAATGGCAATATATTCTGCCTCAGTTGTGGATAATGCAACTAAGCCTTATTTCTTATTGTTCCGTGATATTAATGCGTTTCCCAATAATTGACATGTTCCGTTGGTGCTCTTTCTGTCTTCCTTATCACCTGCAAGATCAGCAGTCAGGTAACAGATTATTCTCTTTTACTGCAGTTAGATGTGATTTATTAGGAGCTGACTGAAACATGGCACATTTACACATACTGAACATAATATCTTGTCGACTGGTAGTTAAGTAAAGCAAAGAGCCAATCATTCTACGATAATTAGTTTCATCAACTGGATTTCCTTTTTCGTTCTTATCGAGACTTGTTGACGGGCTCATTGGTGTACCAATTGCTTTAGCACTGCTCATGCTAAACTTTTGAATTAATTCCTTTGTATATTTTGTCTGGCACACAAAAGTTCCTTCTTCAGATTGTTGAATTTGAAGTTCAAATAAAAACGTAAGCTCTTCCATCATGCTCATTTCAATCTTACTTTGCATAAGACTAGCGAATTCCTTGCACAAAAGAGGGTTAGCACTTCCAAAGATAATATCATCAACATAGACTTGAATAATAAGATTACCTCATGATGATCTTTTGATAAATAATGTAGTGTCTACTTTACCTCTTGTAAAGCAATGGTCAGTAGAAATGATCTAAGCCTTTCGTACCAGGCTTGTGGAGCTTGTTTGAGTCCATACAGAGCTTTAGTCAACTTATACACATTGTAAGAAAATTTTGAGTCTTCAAAATCAGGAGGTTGTTTTACCTATACCTCCTCATCAATAAAGCCATTTAAAAAAGCGCTTTTGACATCCATTTGATAAAGTGTAAATCGTTTGAAGGATGCATATTGAAGAAGAATCTGCATAGACTCTATTCGAGCTACTGGTGCAAAGGTTTCATCGTAGTCGACTCCTTCCTGTGCAAGCACGTAATTTTTTACCCGCATAATTTTTAAAGTTAGTTTTAGTATTTTAATATTTTAAAAATATTTACTTGAGTTATTATACAATTTTAGTCTATTTTATTTTTAATTTCAAAACATAAATTTAAAAACACAAAAATAGTTTCATTAATGTTTTTGTAGTCATAGCATTTTACTAGGATTTTTATTTATTTTTATCTACTTTTATTTTTAAATAATCTTCGAAAATACCAAAAATAGTTTCACAATATAATATTATTTATTTTAATTAATTAGAATTAGTTTTGTATTTTATAGTATAGATTTTATATTATTTTTAGAAGGAAGATTAAGATTCTTAGGCTAGTATTGTCTTATTTCAATTTTAGGATGTTCGTGTTCTTTCAAGTCCAATTCAACCAACCTGAGCCCAGTCTCCCTTAGTCCCTCAACCCAGACCCATCGACCCGCCCCGAGACCCACCAGACCCCCCTTCTTTAATCCTAGCCGTCTGATCACCATCTATCCATTGACAATATTACTTCCCTCAACCATATATAAGCCTCATTATAATACCACAAACCTAAGCCTAATTCTTAAACACCTAGCCGCACTACCCCAATTCCCCACTACCATCGCGCCTAGCTAGCCAGAAATTGCCTCATTCCCCCACTCGCTCATCTCACCCGAAAATTGATTTGAAGACGAGATTAGGATTAATGGGGGGCGCAGGATTGAGTCTCACTCAATCTACTCCCTCTACTTGTCCTTTACTCGTTTAAAAGATTGAATTTCGGATTTTTTGTAAGGGGAGTTTTTCATTTCTTGGAGCACAAGAATAGAAGGTTCTAGGTTCAAGTATTTAAGCGGTGTGACAGCTTTGGCGACTATGTTTGGGAGTTACAGGTTCGAGCTGATACTTGATCTTGTTGGCCTTTTAGAATATTCGGTTGAGGTTTTTATATTCTTTATTTGCTTTGTTTGATTTGTATTTTGTTTATTTTGTTTTATTTTATTTGCTAGTTGTTTATGTGTTTACAATTTTTCTTTTATGTGTTACTGCTTTATAACTGTCATCACTTGTATAACAATGGGTCAATTCTTTCTGCAACAAGTTTCGTCGTACGCGTTGCATACACGAAATCTTTGTTGAGTCACCCTTATTTTAGGAGAGGGGTCGTCGGACTTATGGAGTGGGTGGAAATCTTGAGCAGCCACCATCGACCATACACTCCCCCGAATTGCCTTGTTAGTAAACCTCGAACGTAAGTCAACCTTTAGTTCATTACTATGTGCATCATATTATTATGACATAGCAGAGCCCGGCCCTAGGTACCGTGTTCCTTTGCAGGAAGCCTGTCCAAATTATGTCAAATAGGCCCACCGGCCCAAAAGAACATTCAATCATCCTATGTGCTAAATGTTATATTTTTTAGGGTAGAAATGTCATTTAGCGGACTGATGTTTGGGAAAAAAGGGTGAAAATGAAGTAAGAGAGAATATTTTATCACTTTTCGTTTTCTTGCCCCATTTTCTAAGAAGAAAAAACAATAAAGAAATAAAGATTTTACATTTTCTTATCATTTTTCAAAAAAAAGACAAAAATAGTTTTTCCAAATTAGTTGCATTTTTCAAAGCTTTCTCTCATATCCAATCCTCCCGAACTACGCACACCTGAATCTCGTCTTTCGAGACGGAATACGTAGGCAACCCACATAGGGTCTGGTCTTCCTAGGGAGTCTCGAGGTCTTGGTTTACGGGGTTGTAGCCAGGTCTTTCATGTCTAGCCACTTTTGGCCACATCGACCTTTTTTGCAAAATAGGGCTATTTTCGCAAAGTAGTTTGTTGAACCGTGTTCGGAGAGTTTTGAATCCATAATTATATGTCCCCTTAATTTAAGGTCTGTCCTTGTTGAATTTTCATGTTTAGCCACTTTTAGCCACATCAGTTGTTCTTGCAAAATGGGGTCATTTTTGCAAAAGTGGTTCAGTGACCCGTGTCTTAAAATCTTGAGTACACAACTAGGTGTCCCATGTATTAGAGGTCACTTTTGTTGAGTTTGCACTAATATCCATCCTTGGCCATGTAGGCCACTTTGCAAAAATAGCCTCAATCGTGTCTTGCATGTATCCAATAAGAGGTGTTATGGCTCACATAGTATCTTGGGTCACTAACTCTGTTTGTTCTTGTCCTTCTCATTTTGGTTTGGATCGACTTACCAGATCATGACCATGACAGATGCCCTAGGACCATCCCAACCAGAACTGTTGCCTTCAAGAGCTGTTTGAGGAGACTTTTTTAAATTTTTGAGTCTGTTTTCAAGATTTCTTTTACTTTCTTGTCTTGTCCAGTAGTATTGAGTATTTTAGGTAGTGTCAGAGTTTGTCATAGTCTAGCCGAGTCTGTCGAGTATTTTATCATCGTACTTCCCATTTGTATTTGAAAACCAAAAAAAAAGTTATAATTAAAAAATCCAAAAAGATTTTTACTTTTTAGTTTATTTTGTCCATCACTTTTTCAGAACTACGCTTGGTCTGATTCATGTCGGACATGATACGTAGGCAACCTACATCGGGTTAGATCGAATCATTTTTAAAATTTTTTTAAAAAAAGATGAAGTTGTGGGATGTGAGAAATGAGAGGAAAGAAAAGAGAGATAAACAGAAAGAAAAAGAGTGGACAGAAAATGATGTAAACCAAGGAGCATTAAAGAGAAAATAAAAGAGGAAGGTTAGAACGAGCAAAATCGGGATGATGCCATATGACCTTGCGACCCTCAAAGTCATTCTAGAACCGTTAATTGTTGCTAGGTGCATTGCACGTAATGTGATATTATTATCTGATAAATTTCCTATAACTAGTTGGCTTTGTTTTTCTCCTCTTCGTTATCTTTATTATTATTAAATAGGAAGGTGGTTAGTTTGTGACACTCTGGAAAGTCATACATACAACACTAGGTCAAAGCGCAAGGCAATCATGGCTAGAAAAGAATTGGACACAAGTGTTGTTGACCCATCGATGGAGATTGTGGAATCGGAGTCTGAGTTGAAAGAGGAGGTCCAAAGGTTGAAACAACATATGGCAGAGATGTATCAGGCTTGGATCAGGGGGCATCCTCCACCCTCATTAACCACTAACTACACAAAAAACCCTTCCACTATCCTACCACTATCACAATCCCAGATTCTCACTACCGTTGATCTTTTCCCTCAACATGCACCAGGCTTTACCCCTTACCACAATTACCCTAGCACCTCGTCCCAACCTTTTCATTCTCCACCGGCCAAAACAAACCCATATCCCTCCCCAACATCCACTCCTATTTTTGTAGCCCCTTCACATGCTACCATCCATCGATCTTCTAGTGAACCCATATTTAAATTTCCTGATGCCCAATACTATGCTCCAGAACCAACTTTCAAAGTCTCGGATCCCTATTGTTATACCCCTCACTTTGAGCCTCCCGTTGAAACCGAGAATCCCGCAAAGAATGTGGAGCAAGATGAGATATTCTGGAAGGTGAAGAGTTTAGAGCAATCTTTAAGGAACATGCAAGGGATAGCCACGTAAGTGTGTCTTACAAGGACTTGTGTTTGTTCCATAACGTCCAACTGCCCCCTGGGTTCAAGATGCCAAAGTTTGATCTGTATGACAGACATGGAGATCTTGTGGCCCATTTGAGAGGTTATTACAGTAAGATGAGAGGCGCTGGCGGGAAGGACAAGTTGTTGATGGCCTATTTCTGTTAGAGTTTGAGTGGGGCTACCTTGGAATGGTACACCCGCCAAGATCCTTGCAGGTGGTAGACATGGGACGATATGGACATTATCCCGGATCGCCTATCTCTGACCAAGATAGAAAAGAAGCCTAATAAAAGATTTAGGGAATACGGGTTCAAATGGAGAGAACAAGCTAGCCGGGTCAATCCTCCGATGGAAGAAGACGAGATGGTCGAGTACTTTCTTCAAGCCCTAGAGCCTACTTACTTTGGCCACTCGATCTTAGCCATAGGTAAACCTTTTAACGATGTGGTAAAGATGAGGGAAATGGTGGAAGAGGGACTCAAGTCAAGCAAGATCATGAGCTACTCCGCTATAAAAGAAACCACGCAAGCAATCCAGAATGGCACATGAAGCTTATTGGGTAAGAAAAAAAATGGATGATGTTGTTATGGTTGTTTTTGGACCATGGCATGGACCAAAGGGTCCGCCTCACCTGTACAATCAGCCTCAGCCCCAACATTGAGCCTAGACCCAAGCTCCATATAATCCACCCTAACATTATTTCCCACCACAAGACCCTCATTACTCAGTCAGGCCACCCTAATACCATGTTCACCACACATAATCATATGCTCAACCCTCTCCTTACCCACAATAGCGTGCACCAGCTCCATAAAATGTTTATCCACCCCCACAACCCTATCAAACCCTACTAGTTTGAATTTTTGACCTGGGCCGGAGTATAAAAGAGAAAGGCAACAGCGGAAAGAGATCTTCACCCCTATGGGAGAGTCCTATGCTAGTTTGTTTCAAAAGTTGAGGCAATTAGACGTGTTGAGGCCGATTGAGGAAAAGATACCAAATCTACCCCCAATTAACCTTGATTGTTCTCTGAGGTGCGCATATTATTCTGATGCCCCAGGGCACGACATAGAGAAGTGTTGGCATTTGAAAAGAGAAATCCAAGAGCTCATTGATATAAATCAAATTGTAGTACAGAGCCCGGATGCGCCAAACATCAACCAAAATCCTTTGCCAGCCCATGCAGAGACACACATGATTGAAATGGTTCGTAATGATAGGGAGTCTGGGAATTCTACCAAGCCTGTCCCGCACATCTCTAAGTCTTTTATCAAGTCGGGGGTTGCAAAACGTTCAATATCATCAGTCCCGAAATCAGTAATTGAAGGTGGTGAAGAGCTGACTAAGAGCTCTCAAAGTCTATTTGCTGAGGTTGATATGGTTGAAATTGGGGAAAGTTCTCGCAACACAGATGTGAAGCCTGTTGGACCGAATGATGAAGCTTAGCAATTAGGAAGCTACTCCTCTCCCCACTCGAAAGGAGTTTTGGTAGTATGTTTTGTTTTCCTTTTCTGTTGTCTGGGTTATGCCAGGGTTGTAACCCAGATTTTATTTTTTGCTTGTTTTGACATTCAAACCCTTCTATCCTTTTGTTTTCAAGGAAATGCAGTGTCCCGTGTTTTGTTATTCCTAATGTGTATTTTATTTTTATTTTTTTCTCTTTTGTACAGTTCTTTTTATGCTGGTTCTAATGACATGACATGCATGAGAAATTTTCGGCCAGATCTTAAAAGCCAGGCTAATTCTTAAATAATGAACTAAGAAATTGAATATAATGAAGACGCAGCATTTGAGGAAATAAAGGCTGAGACCCTATCCCATCGAATTGTTGTTGAAGCTGAAATTGATGATGATGAGTGGGTCCCATCTGGAATAGTTGAACTTGATAGATGAGAACAGACTGGAAGCGGCATGTCATGGCCAACTGTATCAGGAGAGAATATCAAGAGCATATAACAATAAGGTGCGTCCCAGGAGATTTGAAGTTGGCCATTTGGTATTGAAACAAATCCTTCCACATCAGGCTGAAGTTAAAGGCAAGTTCGCCCTAAACTGTTAGAGGTCATTCATTGTGACAAGAGTGTTGCCCAATGGTGCTTTGTATTTAACATATATAGAAGAAAACATTGTGGACATGGCTGTCAATCCTGATGATGTGTATGATTTGCTGGCTTATCTTCAGTTGCATGTCTTGTACTTGGCATTATAAAGGTTTGGTATGACGAAGGCATTTTATTCTGCTACCCAAATATTTTTATCCTTTTTCTACCCCCTTTGAGCTTTAATTTATTTTCTTTCATACCCCACTTTTGGAATCAGAAGTAGAGTTAGAAAATGGAAAACAAAGAGAAAAAAAATGGGAAAAGAAAAAAAAAGAAGAAAAGAGAAAGAAAAAAGAAAAAAAAAACAACAAAAAGAAAATAACTTTTAGGTTGGAACTACGTTCGACCTGATTCCTTTTAAGGATACGTAGGCAGCCTTACTCTGAGGTTCGGTCCCAACAAAATAAAATTCCAAAATCCCCCAGACTCAATAAAACTGGGGCAAAAGTTTTAGTTTTGCAAAAGATCTGATTCTAAAAGTTGTAATTTTGAACCCTTTCATCTTAAGTTGTTTTGGCCTTCATGCCACCCATTCTTTCTAACCCTGTCCAAAAGCTTACATAACGGCCAAAAGAAAGACCTTCCGATCAATCTTTGAGGATGCCAAGTCAAGCGAGATAGAAGTATTATTTACATCATAGGTAAAACTTTGTTCATGGGCACAAGGAAAAATGAATAAAACGCGAGTCTTATTGGTGAAAACCTTCACGAGAACCGTGAGGTGATGGTGAGCTGAGGGAAAATTTAAAATGAGAGAGTCTTATTGGTGAAAACCCTCGCGGGCACCGTAAGGCAACGGTAAGTTGAGAGATGAACAAATGAGAGAGGCTTGTCGGTGAAAACCTTTCAGGGCACTACAAGTCGAATGAGGTTTGTGACTTTATAGAGAAATTAGATCATTGAAAGCCCGATTTCGAAGTATGAAGGCGACGCAAACTGAAAATGTGTTTGGTTGGACGGATTAGGATGATCAATACGAAATTCATGTCATGATCATCGGAGCCAGCTAGCTGCTTCACTCAGATAAGCCTCTTCTCCTTTCTTCTCCGAATAGACATCTTCATACAGACCTTTCCTTTTTGTTCCTTTTGCCAAAAATCACTTCGCTTTATTATTTTGGTTCTATTTATTTGTGTCTCTTTCAAGTTAGTTTCGTTAAAGCAAGCAAGAAGGACTTCAAAGTCTACTATCGGCTTCTTGATTGCACAAGGCGAAGTTCGGCCAAGCACATCGCAAGTGACATGATTCAGAAGGGGCAATGTGGTGATAACTGAAGTTCAGGTGATCAAGTGATTCTTGAATTTTGAGAAAATGCAAAGGCTCAACAATTGTCAACATGAAAACGCAATGCAACAAGTGAGTGTAAGGGATTCGGATCATTCAGAGGTTTTTGTGGTCGAGGTTCGATCAGAAGGTCAAACAAGTCCTTGTCAGCTCGAAGCAGCCAATCAAATAAAGCATGGCAGTGGCAAAAGCGGACACCTTCAACAATAATGCCACAAGCTAACCACCATATTTTCAAACTAACAAGATTTTCTTTGTTTGAAACAGGGGCAAGAAATTTTGTTCGTTCTACAGGGATTCTCCATGAGGAAAGCATATTTCATGTAAGTTCATTTTTGACTCTTCAGGACCCTCCTGGATAATGGGATTTAGTTTTTAGTTTTCAGGACCCTCCTGGATAATGGGATTTAGTTTTAGTTTTTCAGAACCCTTCTGGATAATGGGATTTAGTTTTAAGTTTTTAGGAACCTCCTCGATAATGGGATTTAGTTTTAAGTTTTCAGGACCCTCATAAATATGAGATTTAGTTTTAAGTTTTCAGAACCCTCCTGGATAGTGGGATTTACTTTTAAGTTTTAAGGACCCTCCTTAATAATGAGATTTAGTTTTAAGTTTTTAAGACCCTCCTGGATAATGAGATTTAATTTTAGGTTTTCAGAACCCTCCTGGATAATAGGATTTACTTTTAAGTTTTTAGGACCCTCCTGGATAATGGGATTTAATTTTAAGTTTTCAGGACCCTCCTGGATAATGGGATTTAGTTTTAGGTTTTCAGGACCCTCCTGAATAATAGGATTTAGTTTTAAGTTTTCAGGACCCTCATGGATAATGGGATTTAATTTAGAGTTTTCAGGACCCTTCTGGATAATAAGATTTAGTTTCAAGTTTTCAGGACTCTCCTGGATGATGGGATTTAACTTTATGTTTTTAGGACCCTCCTTGATAATGGGACTTAGTTTTAAGTTTTCAGGACCCTTCTGGATAATGGGATTTAGCTTTTAAATTTTCAAGATCCTCCTCGATAATGGGATTTAATTTTAAATTTTGAGGACCCTCCTGAATAATGGGATTTAGCTTTTAAATTTTCAGGACCTCCCTGGATAATGGAATTTAGATTTTTAACTCTCAGGATCCTCCTAGATAATGGGATTCAACTAATACTCACAAATGCTTCCTGTACGAACTGGGGCAGAAAATTTTCTTTGTTTTGTCTGTTTTGCTATGATTGCAGGTACCCACCTGGACAACAAGGGTTAATATTTCGGAATGTCAGGCACCTACCTGGAGAATGAGGGAATTCATTTCAAAGTTGATTTCAAATCAGTAGTAGGTGCCCACCTAGAGAATGAGGGAATTCATTTCAAAGTTGATTTCAAGTCAGTAGCAGGCACCCACCTGGAGAACAAGGGTATTTATTTCAGAGTTTATTTCAAGTTTCAGTAGCAAGCGCCCACCTGGAGAGTGAGGGAATTCATTCCAAATTTGATTTCAAGTCAGTAGCAGACGCACACCAAAAGAATGAGGGTATTTGCTTCAGAAATTGGTTTCAAGCTCAAGTCTACTTCAAGTTCAGGTTCATTTCAAGTCCAAACAGCAGGAGCCTGCCTGAAGAATAGGGTCTATTCAATTTAGAAGTAGCAGAAGATCCCCTTAGGAATGCAAGTCAACAGTTCGAGATGTACAACAAGACTGAAGAAGATTCAACAGTAGATAGGATTTTGTAGTTTTTCTTGTAACTTTTATCTTATTTGGTTTTATTTTAATGTAATGATAGGAACCTCGACGGTACTTCACTCGACTCTCCACCTCGGTATACTCCATCACTCTTCCTACTTTTGAATTACCTGTGACCTGATTCCTTTATAGCCAAGGATATGTAGGGAGCTCAGATACCAGGGCTCGGTCACAATCTTTTTATCCATCTTCAAAAATCAATTACGTTGCTTACCTAATTCTTTTCTAAAAAATACTTCGTGTTTCCAAGCATAGAAAGACAGTTGTAAGCATGGAAATTTTGACCCGCACAATTTTTAAAGTTAGTTTTAGTATTTTAATATTTTTAAAATATTTACTTGAGTTATTATACAATTTTAGTCTATTTTATTTTTAATTTCAAAACATAAATTTATAAACATAAAAAATAGTTTCATTAATGTTTTTGTAGTCATACAATTTTACTAGGATTTTTATTTATTTTTCTCTATTTTTATTTTTATATAATCTTGGAAAATACCAAAAATAATTTCACAATATAATATTATTTATTTTAATTAATTAGAATTAGTTTTGTATTTTATAGTATAGATTTTATATTATTTTTAGAAGGAAGATTAAGATTCTTGGATTGGTATTGTCTTATTTCAATTTTAGGATGTCCATGTTCTTTCAAGTCCAATTCAACTAACCTAAGCCCAATCTCTCTTAACCCCTCAACCCAGACCCATCGACCCGCCCCAACACCCGCCAGACCCCCCTCATTTAATCCTAGTCGTCCGATCACTTTCTATCCATGGCCAATATTACTTCCCTCAACCATATATAAGCCTCATTATAATACCAAAAACCTAAGCCTAATTCTTAAACACCTAGCCACACCACCCCAATTCCCCACTGCAGCTGCGCCTAGCCCGCCGAAAATCCACAAATCCGTCATGTGCTTGGTCCCCCCCCCCCTTCTATCCTTATCTTTCTTCCACGTCATTAAGATTCCAACGAACTTTGACAATCGAATCCGCCTCATTCCCCCGCGCGCTCATCTCACCCGAAAATTGATTTGAAGATGAGATTAGGATTAATGGGGGGCGTAGGATTGAGTCTCACTCAATCTACTCCCTCTACTTGTCCTTTACTCGTTTAAAAGATTGAATTTCGGATTTTTTGTAAGGGGAGTTTTTCATTACTTGGAGCACAAGAATAGAAGGTTCTAGGTTCAAGTATTTAAGGGGTGTGACATACTGTTGTGAGTAGCCTTGGGCAACTAATCTGGCTTTGTTTCTCACAACCTTTCCATCTTTATTTAGCTTATTTCTGAAAACCCATTTGGTTCCAACTACAGTAGCATTTGCAGGCTTAGGTAGCAATTCCATGACTTGGTTTTTATCAAATTGATCAAGTTTCTCCTGCATTTCTTGTACCCAGCTGGAGTCTTTTAAGGCTTCTTCAACCTTCTTTGGTTCGATCTGAGAGATGAGTGCTACATTTGCCTTTTCCTTGAGAGATCCCCTGGTTTTCATTCCTTCACTTGGATCTCTTATGATAAACTTCTGAGGATATTCCGGTTCACTTCTCCACTCATTTGGACATGTTGCAATCATATAAGTAGTTGACTCCTTCTGTGATTCTGGTTGATTATTGACAGGTTCATTAGTCGACTCTATGACACCGTCTGTATTATCAGTGGACTTTTGTGATTTGCTTGTCTGTGATGTTTCTTGGGTGATATCTTCATCACCTGTAATAATTACTTTCTCGTCCGTAGTGTTGTTTTCATCAAATATGACATGTACGGATTCTTCTACAGATAAAGTACATTTATTATAAACTCTAAAAGATCTACTATTTATGGAATAACCCAAAAAAATACCTTCATCACTTCTTGGATCAAATTTTCCAAGATTGTCCTTATCGTTGTTGTGGATAAAACACTTGCTGCCAAAAGGATGAAAATAGCCTATGTTGGGTCGTTTACCTTTCCATAATTCATATGAAGTTTTCTTCAAGATAGGTCTTATAAGACATCTATTGAGAATGTGGCAGGTTGTGCTTACTGCTTCTACCCAAAAATGATTTGGCAGGGAATGTTCCAATATCATTGTTCTGGCCATATCTTGTAGAGTTCGATTTTTCCGCTCAACTACTCCATTCTGTTGAGGTGATCTTGGAGCTGAAAAGTTGTGAGTATATCCTTGATCATTGCAGAAATCTTCAAATGCTCTGCTTTCGAATTCTCCTCTATGATCACTTTGGATGGTTGTAATAAGGTACCCTCTTTCTCTTTCAACTCTTTTATAGGAAATCTTAAAGTATTTCAAAGCTTCATCTTTATGAGACAAGCAAATCACCCATGTAAAACGTGAGTAGTCATCAATAATAACAAAAGCATATTGTTTTCCTCCAATGCTAGCAGTTCTGCTGGGTCCAAATAAATCCATGTGAAGCAATTGTAAGGGCTTGGTGGTAGACTTAATGTCTTTGCTTTAGAAGGAGTTTCTGGTTTATTTATCAATCTAACATGCATCACATACATGAATTCTAGAAAATTTGAGTTTAGGAAGACCAATAACTAAATCATGCTTGGAGAGTTTCTCAATTAGATGCATGCTTACACGACCAAGTTTCTTATGCCACAACCATGGATCGTTTGATATAAATGCTAAACAGATGTGACTATCTAGGTTTTCAATGCCATCAAGAATGTAAACATTTCCATACCATTTTCCTGAGAGTATTATTTTACCTAACTCATCTTCAATAGCGCATTCTGTTTTCTTGAATTTAACTTCGTACCCTGAATCACATAGCTAACTTAGACTCAGGAGATTATCGTTAAGTCCATATACAAGATATACTTCAGTAATATCACAATTGTTATTGAATGGAACTGTGTCGGTGCCAACTATCTTTCCTCTTAAATCATCACCAAATTTGACACTTCCTTCATTTATCTTAGTAACTTTTTTGAACAGGTTTTTGTCACTTGTCATGTGACTGGAACACGCACTGTCTAAGTACCATTTTCCTTTGCGGCTCTTTCTGTGGTGTTCCTGCAAAAAAGAATTATCACTTTTTTTTAGGTACCCAAGCTTGCTTGGGTCCTTATTGGCTAGTTCTACTAAGATCAGGATTGTTTTTGGGTTTCCAAATCCATCCTGTAACATTAGATTTACGAAATAGATAAAAAGAATATTTATGTCCAATTTTGTTACAGTAATAACACATATGGGATGATCATCACTTGAACATGCAAAAACATATTATTGGGTATAAATTTGTTGATTCAAAAAATACTGGAGCATATATTGCAACTACTGTTCTACAAATACAAGATTTTTATGGACTCATTGATAAAGTTTTAACTATCACCTTAGATAATGCTTCTGCTAACACAACTGCAGCAACTAGCTTAAGAACTAGACTTTGTCCAATTAATCCGGCAATTTTTCATGTTAGATGTGCATGCCATATTTTTAACTTGGTTGTAAAAGATAGTATTAATTTATTTTCTGATGCTTGTAGTAAAGTACAACATGCTTGCGGCTATATTTTTTGTGCTAATAAAGCGAGTAAAATTCGTGAATTTGCTCAACAATGTGCTAGTGCTAACACTTTCAATAATGGCCCGAGATATCCTTGCTATTCAAGCATCATCAGTAGCATCGGAGAGTGCTTTTAGCGTGACAAGATTTCAAATCGGAGATCATAGACATTCATTAGCGGAGGACAGCCTAGAGATTTCCGTATTTATTCAGAGATTGAATTAATTCAGAAAGAAAAAATCATGGTTTTGAAAAATTAACCACTAGGGAAGAAGAAGAATACAATAAGATACTTAGCACTGGGAGCGATGACGGCATGGAACTCATGGAACATCAATCAATATTGCCAATTCCAGAACAATATCCGAGAGAAATTATAGATAAGTTACAACGAGGTTATATAGGAGCTTACAAATATTAGTATGATAATTTGTAATTGGCTACTAAGAGGCCTAGTTCAAACAGAATCCTTCCTAGAAGGTGGTTGCGTAGATTAGGTGCTCTTCAAAAGAATTATATTTGTATGTGAGATTTGAAAGTTCTATTAATATAATAAAAAGCTCTAAGCGTTGAATTTGTTTTATGAATTGTCTTACAGTCTTACTTAGTTACTTAATGGATTGAAATTATATTAAATAAATTATAACTCTATTATATATTTATAATTGCTAGAATATTTCATTACAAGTCTTTTTTTTTAATATTTTATAATTCTTTACTTAGTTTCCTAATTTTCGTTTAATTTTTAAGTTTATTAAATAAGTCAAAAAATTAGATGTTGCAAACTTTAAAAACTTAGTCATTATCAAAAGAATATCTGTTGCCAAACTCAATGCTTAAATATTTTTATTTTTTTTAAAACGGCACTTAAGGCCCGCGAACTCGTCTCGTCCCGTCCCGTCCCGTTTGTTAGCGAGACGGGATGGGCCTACCGTTTCGTCCCATTTGTCCTGTCCCATCCCGCCATCGTCCCGGCTAAATGTCGTCCCGTCCCGTTAATTTTATCCCGTCTCCTCCCGTCCCATTGGACAGCCATAGTTCTAACTAGTCTTTTTCCAGTTGACTTGTAAGTCACCTGGTTATACTTGACAGAACTGTGACTGGTGGACTTACGCATTCCATTAAGTTGCATTTGCAATTCCTGAACTTCATCATAAAATACATCTCTTTTGATTTCACAGACTTCAAGCTTAAGTTCCGAGTCTTTCTTTTCCCTATTGAGTCTACTTAGTTCATTCATCATTTTTTGAGACTCTTTTAGGGTAAGGTCAATAATAGGTAAGGTCAATAATATCCTGCAATTCATTACATCTATCACAGTTATAAGATCTTACCTCGCTTGTTTCACCTCGTGCCATGAAATAGTTTTCAGTATCTTCTTTGTATTCATCGTCCGATGCATCTTTATCGGTTAAGCAGCCCGAGTATCTGTTCATGTCATTTTCCAAAATAGTCATGAAGCACAGGTTTGCTATTTCTTCATGTTCTGAACTGTCTTCATCACTTCATCTTCCGAAAGATTTATTTTTATTAAATCCTCTGGAGACCTTTCTTTTAAGATCTGGGCATTCAGCTTGAACATGCCCATACTTTCCACACTCATAATATTTTCCATTATTTTTGTCTTGTTCATTGTATTGCCTGGTTCGCCTGGGTGGAATCATTCCCCTTCTTGAGTTTTTATACCTTTTCATTAAACCATCTATGTTTCTTGATACCATGGCAATCTCTTCTTCAAGAGCTTCTAGGTCGTCATCAATATCATTTTCAGGTCTTTCAGTTGTAGCTTTGAAAGAACTTGTTTTCTTCTTTTCTTCCTGGTTTGTTTTCTTGAGATGTGTTTTCTCGAATGTTATAAGATCTCCTCATAGTTCATCATATGAAAGTATGTTTAGATCTTGAGATTCGAGTATAACTACTTTTGTCTTCCAAGTGGTAGGTAGACTCCTTAGAATATTTCGAGCTTGATCACCACTTGAGTAGAATTTACCAAAGGCTGTTAGATCGCTAATAATTTTGCTGAACCTTGCAAACATTTCCTCAATGGATTCTCCTTCTTTCATCTGGAAGAGTTCATAGTCATGAACCAACATATTTATATGAGTTTCTTTCACTTTGCTGGTTCCTTCATAAGTAACTTCCAGTTTATCCCATATTTCTTTGGTTGTATCACAACTTGAGATTTTTCCATACTCCTCTCCACTTATAGCATTATAGAGTAAATTTCGTGCCTTAGCATTGACCTGAACAACTATCATTTACTCGTCTGTGTATTCATCTATATATTTTGGATCAACGGGTGGTTGAGCAACTGTTGGTAGTGGATAGTTACCCTTTTTGATAAAGCATCATACTTTGACATCATAGGATTTTGCATATATTTTCATTCGCACTTTCCAGTGAGAAAAGTGTTGTCCATTGAAATATGGTAGCATGACTTGCGACGTTCCTTCTTGAAAGAGTGCTCCAACAGTTACTTGATTTTTCATGATTTTTTCTCACAAGCTGTCAAGCAAAAAAGTGTGAGACAAGCTCTGATACCAATTGAAAGTACAAGAGGGAAGGGGGGAGGGGTGAATTGACGATTTTTATTTTCAGTATTCTAAGTAGTTGACTAGTTTACCAATTAATCGACTAGAGATAAGAACAGAATAATAATAATGCAGAAATGAAGTGCAGGAAATAAAGACACCAGGATTTTTATACTGATTTGGATTCAAAGTGAATCCTACGTCTAGTCTCCTTGGGCTGCAAGGGTTATCTCTTTCAGTATTTGAAATTTCTTGAGTACAAGATGGTTGATGTAGCTTTACACCAACAACTTAGTTTCTATGTCTACTTTTCTCTTCTTGATACAATGTCTCACCAGTATTTTTGTCTTTTTCTTCTCTCACTAAATACAATATTTGTTTGGAGTAGAACAAAAAGAGTGATAATGGTTCGTTCAAAGTATATCTTCTTCAAGCCTGGAACATATGTATATATACTTCGTGAGACCTTCTTGACTCTTGATTGACGCGAATCTTAAGATATTACAAACCCAAGGGAGTTGATCCTTAAACCGAATCGCTAATTGATTCTTTCCAAGAATAAGGTTAGGTTTTCGTTGATCTTCCTTGATAGGTTCTTTTCGTTACTTGAGTGATTGATGATGGATCCCCTGATTTTGGGCTTTAACGATCTCTAGTGTAGAACTTTGCACTCTTATTTTCCTTTGATTTTAGAACCTTCCTATACTAGCTTCCGTCAATTATCTATCAAATCATTGATTGATTCTTCTTCCGAATTTTCGCTGCTTCTTCCTTATTCATAGCTAGTCATTGATATTTTTTGTTTCCGTTGATGGATTGTTTCCCCTGGTCCATACTTGAATGATAGGGAATCTTGATTTCTTTGTTTTATCTCTTGTGATCCTGCACCAAATGTGATATATTATTTTTCATCATTGAAACTCATATTTAACATTTATATCTTGGATCCGCCTCTGCCTTTAATTTGTTATGCTTTTTGGTCAAATTAATTAATGAATAATGAAAGTATATTTGAACTTGTTAAGTGCTATTTTACGCATAGATGCATAGTTATAGGCCCACGTCTTTATTCTGCTCATTTACTTCGTTTTGCTTTCTGGTCCCTTTAATTCGTTATTTGAACTTTTGGTCAAATATTTGAACTTTTTAAATATTGTTCTACACATAGATGTATAGTTATACGTCCAAATGTGTATATTCATCTCAACGTTTATCCTGTGCCTTTAGTTCGTTATGCTTTTTGGTCCCTCTAATTTGTTAATATGTGTTTTTAATTTGTTATGCTTTTTGATCATATTAATAAAAGTAATTCGTACGAAAAGGAAAAAAGGAAAAAAAGGACCTAGTAAGAAAAGACTTTGCAACAAATGTCTATTAAAAACCAGAAACCAGAAAGTGCCTACGTATCCCATATTTACCTCCTTGCATGAACCTTTCCTTGCGGCATACTTGAACTTTTAAATAATTTTTTTATTATATAGAAGTTGATATCAAATTTAACTCATGGAAATATAGTTCATTGAATCCGACTAAGTTTGAACAGGTTAAATTTGACTAATTTGAGCAGCCATGTATTCCAAATTATAGGGGTGTACAAATGAAAATGACAAACCGCACCAACCCGATAATTCGAGTCAAATCGAGAAAAAAAACCCGATTATGGTTTGGTTTGATTCGGTTTGGTGTTGGAAAAAAAATCCGACCATATTTGGTTTGGTTTGGTTTTGACTAAAAAAAGTCAAACCGAAACTAAACCAACCCGACATTATATGTATAGAAGTTTTAAATATATTTAATACATAAAAATATTTATGGTAGTGTAGTTTATAAATATTTCTTAAGCTTTTTCATAATTTTATCTTTTAATGTATTATTTCAAGCTTGGGCTTATAATTTTTGGATACTCCAATAAGTTTTATAGTCCATAAATGTTAGTAACTCAAATAAATCCTAAACCAAAATCAAATCAATACTAATGCTAAGAAAAGACATTCAATTTAATTGTACTATGAATTAAAATAGTGTTGGATATCTATTTTTTAGTTTTTTCATGGTTTAGATAAAATTAATTTATTTTTCTTTTAGTGGTTAGTCATGCAAATAATAGTGCTTATTAGTCATAATTTTAAATTATGTTTGTTTTCATTATGGCTTATTAATAATATTTATTTTATGCGATTTTATTATCTTTATTATTGAATATTTTAGTACAATGCCATGACTCATCTCATATTTATGTTATTTTATTGAAAAACACCTTATATAGTTCTGTCTTACTAGGATTAAAGAAATATTTGGAGCACAAATTTTACGTTTTGTGCTATGAAGACTTTATGAAGAAAAAAAAAACTGAAAAAACCCGAAAATCCGAAAAATCCGAGAAAAACCGATATTAAAAAACCCGACTTTTATTGGTTTGGTTTGATATTTAGATTTAATAACCCGATACAATTGGTTTGGTTTGGTAATTAGAAAATCCGAACCAACCCGACTCATATACACCCCTGCCAAATTATTTACCCATATGAAAACTTATCAAAACATAGGAAGAAAAATTTTAGGTCGATTGAATAGATATAGTCATGATAAATCAAATTTAGAGAACAAATAAACATAAGAAATATGATTTTGAGTTGGGCAGATTAATCCAACGTTTAGTCTAAATAGACTCTTCCATCTTGACTCAAAATAATTTGTAGATACATTATCACCCAACTTGATTATTGGTGCTACACACTTAAACACTTATATTTAGCTTAACCCGCCCATTTAATAAAAAAAGTGTAGGTTTAGGTCCACATATATTTATTGCAACGTTCATCTTGTCCCTTTACTTTTTTATGGTTTATGTTAAAATTACCCTAGTTCTTTCTTTTTGACATATTTGAATGCTAATCTAGACATAGATGATAGATGTATAGTTGCAAGCCCATATCTAGTGGCGGCAATTTGAGCCCAAATTTATTTGACCCGCTCAATCCGTCCAAGGTTGGGCTGGTCTTGATCCGCCTATTTGTTAAACTCAACTCATCTTGACCCAACCCATTTCAGTACATTTAAAGTTGGGCTGATTTTAGCCAAAATTGATCCTTGATTAACTTTACTAAAATATCTTTAAAATAATTTTTTTGTTTGATATGTTATATATGACCATAATAAAAGAAAAAAAGTCTTATTTGATAATTAAACAGTTTATAAGAAAATAATATACATTAATTAAAGTTTGATGAGAGTTGGGCAGGTTAGGCTATGACCCAAATTTTAGCCTAACTTGACTCAGGCTCATCTCAGCACAAGTTACTTTTGGGCGGGTCGTAAACACTCCCACTTATTGAATCAACCAATTTTGACCCGCCTAAAATTAGCTCAACCCGTCAATTTGACACCCCACCTGTATCTATTCATCTCGATGTTTATCATATCTTTAATTGTACTTCGTTTTACTCTCTGGTCAAATTAATAATTCCAAAATAATTCTGCCCCTTCAGCTGGGTAACACTTAACATGTCCTATTGACTCTTGTCTTCGTCAAAACTTCCGTCCAATATATTCATTTGGTTAGGTTTTTCTTGGACAAATCTTTTACAAGAAATGGTTTACCCACAGTATTAGTTGAAGTGGTTTTACGCGTATCCATTATGTTTGGTAACAAGTTTTTGATAGAATATAATTCCTTCTCTCATTTTTACTAATCAACTATTTCTTTTATATGTTTATTACACTTGATATGGGAGATTTAGTTTTGTAGTCCATTATACATATTATTTCAATTATATAATATTTTTCACCAGACATCAATAAAAAATAACACACAAGTTCTGCCAATAACTCGTTCTTTCACAATATTCAAGCTTTTAAAATGCTATTTCATACCTAGATCTATAATATGCCCACATCTATTCTTCTTTAATGTTCGTCCTGTCCTTTACTTCATTAGACTTTTTGCCATCAATAATATAAGAAAATGACTTTGCCCACTTGCATTTGGTAGCTTGTTTTTAAAAGAATATTTCATCTTCGTTTCTCTTTCTGATATACAATGTCTATAAATCCAAAAAAAAATAAAAAAAAAACTTTTTCAAAATATTGTCAAAATGGGCCCTAAATTTCAGATATAACCCATGGGCCAGCCCTAAGCAGACCACAAAAATAAGCAGCTCATCTCCCTCTGCTAAAGCATTTTGAGAATTTTCTACGTATAAATGAGACAAGATAGCCATTTTAGAGGATTGCTATTTAGAAATTAGCCAATGAATTCTGAATTTCAGTTTTTCAGTTCAATTTTTTAGGACACAAAGCCTTGAAATTAAAATTTTTAGTTTAAATTTTTAATACAAAATAGCAGCTCTAAAAATGGCTATTTATGTACTTTCCCTTTTTTCTCTTGGTTCAACAATAAGATAGTTCAAAATTCCTATGTGGTTTTTTTTGACGATGATATTCATAGTCTTGCACGACTAGTTCAGGCCCTTTGGTTATAGGGATTAGGGGGTTATCCCAATCTAAGATGAGATTAAGTTTGTCCAACATTTGGCCGTAGGTTAGGGATGTCTGGTTCTGTTGTCGGTTATTCCATCTTGTATAACCAAAATTAAACTTTTCGAAATCGTGTCAATCATCTCGGTTTCTTTTCGATATCGGTACGTTTAGATTAATTTTTCGATTTTTTTTAAAACGTCATGTAAGTAGGCATTTGGGCATAAAATTATATTTTTTAGAAAAAAAAATAGTATTTGAAGTTAAGTTGAAAATTGATATTTTAGAATTTGAAAATTTTGGGATTACCTATCCCATATAAGAGGTGAAATTATAATCTATAATCCTGGTATAACCATTGAGTCATTCCCTTGAATACTAGATGGTCCAAAATCATATCCTTTATTCACCATTGAATGTCTACCAAAATGTTCCCAACCAAAAATTTTAAAAAAGGACCATTAAGAGAAGTTTGGATTTTTGGGTAAAGGAGAATCATTGTTCTTTGTGTATATCTCAACATGTGTAGCACTAATCTATTTCAGGTCTTTACAAAAGCTATTGTGCTCTGTTCATTTCTTTAATACATTCATATATTTTTGCTATTTTATTTTCAACATAGAGTACAAATAATAATAGCCTAAACTAATGCCTAGCCGAAAAAAGATGAAAATGGAATGAATTCAACACAAAATACAAGCATGATCAAAGCAGCTTGATGCATATGTAGCAGTATGTGCTCCATACTCTTGCAAGATTGTCTGTCTCTTCATCCTAAAATAGCCTTCAGGATTCTGGATTGACTTATGTCAACTCTGAGAACTATCTTTAAACAACTAAAAAATTTGCAAACTCCATTCCTGTCCTACACAATTCTCCATAATACTCTGCTCAAGGGTTTGTTTTTAATCAGCAAATCTACAAATCTTCAGGTCCCTGAAAAATGTACCACATAGCCTTTTGATATTCCTTTACAAAGAGAGGAGAAAACAGGCATGAAATATGTATCAAGATCGGTCCCCAGTTTAACTATAGTACTAGCTACTTGAAAATATTTTACCGAGGCAGAGAGGAAATGTTTGAAGGCGAGATTTGGTATTTAAGAACAAACTGTGTGCATATGATGGGAACAAAGATAATGAGGTTACTATAAACATGATATGAATCTGACATGTTTCAAGAAAGTATTGAGTCAGGATAGCAATGTTTAAAGAGGTACTAATAAATAAATAATGAGACTTTTGCACAATATAGCTGCCCCCAGGATAATAGCTGTCAAATGTATATTTTTGTGTATTAATGTCTAATATACATATTTTATTTTTCGTATATTTGGCTAGCGACTGTAATTATTTTGGCCGACCCACCAAATGTGTTAAAAGCCCTGAAAAAACTTAACTAGAAGCCGAGCCATATCTTGGCACGAGTTGATCACGTAGCTATTCAGTTGTTTATTAAAACAACAAGTGGAAGAAATCGCTTGGAAAAGGAAGTATTGAAGTGCATAATTCAAGCAGAATGGATGTCTTGACATGAGAATAGTAACATTTGTGGAAAGCAGTTTCTCAGAACTTATACCTTGTAAAACATCAGGATCCTTCAAAGGAGGTGAGGAGCTCTTGATCAATCTCACCAAAAATATTTGGGCAGCCATCCCAAGTACCCATATCTCTTGCCTCCCAGTAACCACCGGTATACCGGAAAGTCCCATCTTCACCTTCTCTTTGAAACCATCGCGGTCTCCAACCATTCTCTTGCAATTTCCTGGACTGTAAAGTAAGAAAAAATGCTTTATTTAGACCAAAATTATAAAGATTCATAAATTGATACTCCAGCTTCACGGTTTTACAGAACTAGGAAAAAATTATGGGGCCTGAAACTCCCAAACCCAATTAAAAGTCAACAAAATCCAATCCGTCAGTCCAATACTGTTCTCTAAATTAAAAAAACATGGTGGGAGAAATTGATTGCATATAATGTAAGCCTTCAATATTGAGTGTTAAATTTTGCTTCCGGTCAATTATGATTTAATGTTACAAATTCCTAGTTGTTCAAAATTAATGCTTTCTACAAGTTCATTAGGCAGTCATGTCGCGTCCACAGAAACTAGTTTCTCAGAGTAGAGATTCAGAAGGAAAACAATAAAAAGTAACCTTAGTAAGTGAGCTTGATTATACTATCTAGATTCTGGTAGGTAGTAATACTGAGGTGAAATTTATGAAATTAAGCTCAGTAAGGCGATGAGTAAGATATCACAAGATCAGCATGAGATTCTGAAACCACATTCAGTCCTGTAAGAGTCTGAAATAGCTGCATCCTCAAGGACAAGAAACCCGCGGGAGGTATATAGGAACCAAATTTAAGAAGATAACTAAGCCCGAGGATCCAACTTTGCTATTCCACTAATAAGAGTGACAAATCCAACGAGATTATCAGACAAATTTTGAGCTATCAGATCGACAACAATTTTGAAGACTAAATAATATGATAACGGTCAAAAAAGAATGAATGAGTACATAGAAAAAGATGAGGAGACTCAAGTGGAAGCAAACATACCATTCTCTGTCGTGTCTCTAACCGCAACTTCTCTGAATTTGCCTTGTCGTATTCCCCATTCTCCAGATGTCGCTGATCAGGTCTGAGTCTTGAATCTGTAGGTGGGAGCTTCTCCTTTATCCGAGATTAAACACGCAGATTAGCCAGGCTATAAACGACAATTAGCTGAGCATAAAAGAGGAAATTGATTTTTCACGAACTAACACAATGTTGTACCTCAAGTCCTGGTGTTAACTCATTCAGTGTAATTGCAAAAGAAGACAAGTTGTATCGAGTTAGATTTAGGGGTGGCTTATTCCTTGTCCACAATAAAGCTGAATCAGATAAATCCTTAGGCTTGCTGGTCCATTCTCCATTCATATAGTACATGTTCTCATTCCATTTTCCGAATAATGTTGCAACTTTTTTCCCGGAGACATCTTCAACAAATCCATGAACCTGTAGAGTTAGTTTGAATTTTGAATTATCCAACCAATAGTACAACAAAATCTAGATGTTTAGACATATTAGTAATCTGGGGAAGAATAGACAAAAAAAAAATCAAGTTATTTACAGGATTTCTCCTCATTTACCTGATGAGGATTACGCTCGATAATGGATGGCTCTTTGAACTTGAGCTTGCATGAGTTCTGACGATTGCCACGTATATGCATTATTCCATGATGATCACAATATATCTTACCAAGGATAAGATTGTAGATACTTGTCGTGACCTGAGGATATCAAAGTCTCAAATTAAACAAACAGAACGAAAACTTCAATAGCAACCAAACTAACTAGTAAACTGCTAAATGATCAGCAGCATGAGGTTCTGCCTACCTTGCTCCACTGAAAGATCTCTCCATCGTCGAATTCTAATGTTAATGTTCCAACAGGATCAAGTTGAATTGACCTTCCCCAAAATTTTGACTTAAGATTACTGTCAGCCCAGAATTTCCATCCTCTACCTTCACAGTGACAGGCAATAAGTGTTGGGTGGTGACTAACCTGTTTCAAGAATTGGCTAATTACTATCATATATATCAACTCATTGCAATCAGAGACTTAGTAATAAATTCCAGCTCCAACTTCCCGTGTTCCGAATTAATTCTTTCTTCAGCAAGTTAAACTACCAAGTGAGCCTATTGATTTTTCATAGTAATTCACTTTGGTAGCAAAAGAGAAGAAAATACAAGATGTTTTACTCTTGTTACGATTCTCTGATACTATGTTTGTCTCTTTTATCATAGAAAACTTTCCATACAATAAGCTCCCTCAAAAGAAGTTGACAAGAGTGAATCCCACACTTGTAGAAACTTAATATGGAAAAGGAAACGGCAATGGAGTTCCATGACCGACCTAGTGTGTTGAAAATATGTTGCACCCTTCAGTCTCAAACCATGTTATGTCCAATCCTAGATACACTACAAATAAGTGAACTCCAATCTATGTTAGACAGATTTCTGGAAACATAACCGATACAAGTGGTGTAAGTATCTGATATAGGTATATCTAGTTTTTGTTAATTCTTAATGTAATATGAAGAATCCGTACAAATTAGCTATATTCATATGACACCCTTTTGACATGGCTACATCAAGGTAGATGAAGCCGTGACGGATCCAAGATTCCAATGCTTTAGATCATCTTACTCGGATGGTAGCTGCTCATGTAAACCAGGAAAGGGCTGAAAGGCTTCAGAAAATCGTGAAATATCTCTAAGAACGTGATTTATGGCATAATATCATAATGTCTCTCATAGAACACAACAAAATAGAGTTAACATAGCTTGTAGGGTTACTTAAAGCATCCAAAAGGCCTGATAAGATGTAGGACTAACGGCATTACTCAAGGCCAGATCATCAACCACTAGGAAACTTTTAAAAAAAAAAAATTATCTCATTGTGAACACTATCTCAAGAAATTTTCAAGTATGGATTATGCGCAAATTGTTTGACCAGAAACTAAGTTTTGCTAACCAAAATAGTTCTGCAAGGGGAAGTTGCAGAACTAATAATAGTACTATTTATTATTGATAAAGTACCTTCTCAGAGAAAAAGCGGATTCCTTTCTCAGGAAAATCAGCTTCAAAAGTTTCTCCAAGCAAAGGATTGAAAGGTTTACAGTTCCGGCCTTCAGTTGAAGCATAACCAGAGACAGCAAAAGCAGCAACATTTAGAATTCTTAAAAGGCTGTTCCCCTGGAAGAGCAAAACAATTCCAAAGATGATCAACATTAAGCTAAACATCTAATCAAGAATTGGAAAACTCACTAATAAAGATGCCTGCTCCTAGGGTGAGAAAAGAAGTTCATAGAAGAATAAAAGCAACAGTCGTGCTTCAGCACAACATACAAAGTTACAAATTCTGCTCATACACGCAATATCAAGTTTTGAAGCTTCGCTGCCATGCGAAGACTATTACATTATCTCGATAGATTATAACTTGTTATTCATCAAAAGTAAAAGTTTATAATTTGTGTTCTGAAACAATTATCCCAAAAAAGATGCATTCTGACACAACTAACTTATATCTAGCAATTAAGAGTTAGCATCTTTGCAGTCCAGAAGTGTTCAAAACCATGGCTGCCCTAACAAAAGAAGTTTCACTGATTACTTTTCTTTTTTTTTCTTTTGATGGAACGCTTAAAGGAGAGATAGCTAGACTCTTTCTGCGCCTCTGAATACCTAAACATTGATCTAGTAGAAAAACTCAAATGTTTTTGAAAGACCAAAAAGAGAAGTGTACTTGTTTTACTACTTGAATAATAGGTGTGGCAAGTAACAAATAACAAATTCGAGCAATATCATGCAATCATCAATTCAGAAGAGCCTCATAAAGACCCTTTTAAATAGAAAGCAAGAAGGTGAACACAATTTCCTAGTCATGCTCTCTTAGTAACAAGACGTGAAACTATTAAAGATCGTACCGATTTTCCATGTTCGTATGCTCTATCTAAGAGATATGAGTACTCTAAATCTTCGAAGCATTTTTGCAGGGACGACAATGGCTCATTGAAATACACTGGCAGGCAAACTCGTGTTAGATCTTTCCCAACGTTGTCTTTGATCATAGACCAAAGACTAACCCCTTTCTCTTTTTCAACTGGATCCGGCAGCTTCGTTCTGCGTGTAACTTGTGCATGTGCAGATGCATCAATGGTACTGCTTGCCATGTGGTCCACAACTACTGACCCACCAGATAAATGAAGTTCAGAGAAACATTCATTTGCGTCAAGATAATTGGCTTCCTCTTCATCTGACGCTTCATCAAGCTCTTGTTTCTCAATATCATCGGACGATTCAGTCGTACTCCATTCTGAAATCAAATGTAAGAGGTCAAACAATGTGCATACACCCAGCACTTCTTCCACATAACAGTTTGTACCTTTTTGACTAAGAATTCATACATTTTCAAGCTGAAAGGGTCTCATCATTTTGTTGAGTTGTTTGACCAAAGCTAACACAAGTTTGCAGGAGTAATGTACAGCTTTCAAACATTTAAAGATATTCAATATTTTGTATTTGAGATACTAAGCTCCTTTAGACGAAATCTCATGGGACTTTTGATAGAGCTATATCTATTTAGGCATATTATTACCATTCTTTGGTGTGCCCGTTACTGATTTAGCTACCAACAGATCATGAATATATATTTGTGCAACTTTTATTTTGACCATTCTAACAGAAAGGAAATTATAAAAGTGAGATAAAGCTATCTTTTGACGCTGCAGTTGTCTGTTATTGGGGTCAGTACAAGACATACATGCAAATATCTGATGTCTCCCCCCTATAACGATTGATAATGTTTTAGCAATGCCAACTGATAGGTTGTATTGTATTAAGCAACTTAGCTTATTACAATCAGGAAAAGGAAATACTTCTAAAGTTTCAATTTATATAACACTAGCCCAATTTAGGGACATTCTACGTCAAGATAACTTTTTAATCGTTACTCTAATATTTCTTCCACTACCACAAATACAATAAATATTTTAAACTACAATCTTATATTCTGTGTTCATAAACAATGTAATATATAATGTGAGTGTAATTAAAAAGTGTCCAATAAGCTTTAAATAGGATGTACTTGAGCAGGAGAGGATGAGAATCAATTTAAAGAAGTTACACTTGTTTGCAGCCACTAAAATTATGCCAAATTCATTTGATATTCCACTTCCACCAATATACAAGACAAATTCAGCAATCTTGAACATATGATGTGAGGGACACCAACTAAAACTATTTTAGTGAGTGTGGTGGAATTCCAGTACAACGTGAGCAAGAAAAAATTGGTGAAAGAAGCCAGCAGCAAATAAATTGCTGAACCTCTAGTTCTTTACAACAATAATGAAGTCAGAATAATGAAGTGAAATAGAGCTGAATAATGAAGCCATAAATCAGAAAATCTATTAACAGAAATAAACTGCAGATAGCACGAGTTTTCTCCCTCTAACAACTGCTAGTATTTCTGCTGCAATATGCTTCAGAAAAAGGGAATATTACTGGAAGATAACCTCAAGATTTTACACAGTCAAGTTATAATTCATCTAATCCCTTGGGCCTAGAAAGCAGAATGTGCAACGATTTGTGAATGTTTTGTTTAGTAAATTGTACTTGTACAGGTAGAAGTAGATCAAGTATATGTATAACATACCGCTGTACTTGCCACGCCCTAAACTGGAGAGTTGCTTCATCAGTTGGAATTCACCATCATGAACCCCGGAAGCTTCAGCTTCGATATTAGCTGCCTTCAGAAGCAAAACTTACGCAAGTTAGAGATAGTGGAGCTCATTTTTTCAGCAATATACAATCATGGAAACAAAGTTAACACATGTAACACGACCGCATGAAAATTAATATTGATCAGAGGTCCGGAAACAGTACTTTATGTATTCAACTTAAATAGGAAATTCAAGCAGATAAATATCGTCCTGCAATGCTAAGTTGCTCGGACTCGGGTGTGGGTGTTCGATACGGGTGCGGATCTAGAGGTCGGATCCTTCATGATCTAAATTTTAAGATTCGAGGGTACGGATATGGGTGCGGGGATTTAGCTAAAAGTAATTCAAATATCTAAAAACAGAGTTATAAAAATATGTCTAAATTATGAAATATTATGTGTAAAACTTATAAGGTATTCCGAGAAGGAGAAAATATTGATCAAGAGGAGAATCCGAGAAGGAGATAAAAGGAAAATGGCTGACAAAGAAATTTCTATATGCAAAGAATTCCATTTTCTTCAATTTCACCCTAGTGTTTGTTTTGAATTCAAAAATCATTGTATCTGTCCCTAATTTCTTCGTTGATTTTGGTCAAAGTATCCAAAATCGGTTGACCAGATCCAGTATGGATCCCACACCCACGCCCACGTCGTGTCGACACGGGTGCGGCACCCAAAATGAAGAGTCCAAGCAACTTAGCTGCAATGCGACCTCATTGAAAGGTTTCATAAAATTTTAAACTAAAGAAACGCATAACTGACGAAGTTTAACGGAAAGCTGTGTAGAGAACTCATGAAAATTTCAGAAGGGCTATGGAAAAGGTAGTGAATACAATACATTTGCTTGGTGCTTAACATAAGTCATACCAACCAGACTATTTTAGACGTTTTAGATGATTGTGTGTTAACCTTGTATATGATTGACATAACAATAGGAAAGAGTAAGTCAATTTTTCTGCTTTTTTTTTTGTGTGGTCAGTAACAAATACTGGTAGTCAATTCTAAAAAAACAAGAGATTTGCAACAGTCGTTCAAATTAATTCTGAAGCAACGAGCAGGTCATACAAGATAAGGTGTTATAGTAGATGAAGATGTTACACAAACAATTAAAACAAGATGGTTGAAATGGAGAAGGGCATTATGCGAAACTTAAAGTGAAAGATAAGTTCTCTAAAATAGCTATAAAACCAGCAATGTTATTATATGGGGGTGAATGTTGGGCTGCTAAAGTCCAACATAACCACTAGATCAGTGCAGTGGAATGGAGATGCAGATGCTAAGATGGATGTGTGATTCGACAAGATTAGACGGGAAAAAATATGACCACATTTGGCAGAAGGTGCAAGTACAAATACATTGAGCTATAGTCCTTACCATTCAGTACCGTGTGCACATTAGGTGGAGAATGTAATAAAGTTACCTCCAACTGTCTTAACGTGTCCAGCAAATTGGAGCGCTCGTCACAAAGACTTTTAAGTTGTCCTTTTATTTCTGAAAACTCGGACAGCATGATCTGCTCACAGTCATTGACAAGTCCCTCGCCAATACCCTCATCAAGCAACCGTTTTTTCAACCTTTCAGTAGATATAGATACATCATTTTGCAAAAGGTTGAAATTATCATTCAAAGGTCTCAACTGAAAAAGATTTCTTGTTGATATCAGAGCTTCTATCCAGGCAGCCCGTTCTTTCTTTGAATTTGTTCTCAAATGAAGAGTCTTGGTAGATGTAAATATGTAGAATCGCCTATCATCAGACTTGCTCTCACGGAATGATGAAACCTGTAAGGAATCCCACCCAAACATATCAGGGTTGGTGAGTGTAAAACATTTTTCAGATATTATTAGCAAATCGGAGAGTTTTCTGAAGAAAATCTAAGTATAAGTTGGAGCAAATAATATGAAGCTAAAACTCAAGTTCTATAGAAAATGACGTCCACCCATAAGTGAAGGAAGTCATTTTCCTCATTTTGATGGAAAATATTCTCCTTGAAAAACATTTTCTAGCAATCAAACACTAAAAACATTATCAAGAAAAAAATTTCTTGGAAAATGACCTTATGTGGTACCAAACAGAACGACTCATTATGCCATCAATTTTTTCCTGCTCCTCAAATATAGGTCAATATCTAGGCAATGAAAGAAAAGAGGTCACTGCTAGCTATCTAGTAGGTAATTGGCAATGTCATTTAAGAGGTTCCAGAGACTATATAGCATAGCATATACTGATATAGTAACAAAGTGCAATAAACTTGGATTAATACATCAACAAGTACGTCAAGAAACAGCTGGTGCCAGACAACCTAGAATAGATGTCATAAGTGCTGACAGATCAACTTCAATAAAGAAGCCAAGTTCTACTACAACCATCTACCACACTACACAGTCGACAGAATAACCAAATTATGATTTGTTGCTACATTTTCACTACTTTATTGAGGTCTCTCGGAAATAGCATATCTACCTTCACAAGGTAGGGGTAAGGTTTGCGTACATACTACCCTCCCCAGAATCTACCTGTGAGAAACACTGGTATGTTGTTGGTGTTGCTAGATTTTCACTAAGGATAGGTGAGGCCATCAGTTCACCATCAACTATAGAACAAGAATATCCTTTCCCAGTTTCCCTTATTCTCTCTTTAAAAACTATAAAACTTTCTTAAGTTTACAATAAACTCTCAGTCATACACACTAAACCTCTAGGAAAAAGGATAAAATACAAAGATGATAAGTACTGGTACAGTAGAGAAAATTGAGTTAGAGATAGAGAGAGAATCCACTATTATTCTTTTGGTTGATCCCTACTATTTTTAATGAAAAAATAACACAACTTTTTGTAACAGCAAAAAATGAAACAAAACAAAGAAACCCATCAAGGAAACAGCCAAATGGATACTAATTAAACGATCACTCCCAAGTTTTCTGAGAAAAACATGGAAGAAAAAAGGTCTGATATTTCGATAAGAAAACTCCCAAAAAAAAAAGCATTTATCTAAAAAGTGACAATGTTTGTCATAGTTTTTTACCATAAGCGTAGGCCTACAAGAATAGATGATTCTTTTAGCCTTATTGTGGCCTAAAAAACTTCCCCCCATTTCCCTTTCACCTGCTGATGTGACCCACTATGGGTCAAATACCGCAGTAAAAATGGCAAAACTAAGAGTAAAAACAAACAATACATTTGATTAACCACCGGACAATGCAAAAATTGATCAAAATGGACCAAAAAGGCTCGGATATGTAAACAAAATATAACAATAGAGGGTAAAAACAATCAAGAGTCAAATTTCTGAATTCAAGATTTTGCTAATTGTAGAAAGTTTTAATCTTTGTACCATTCCCCAAAAACGACAAAATCCACACTATTCAGTTTTTACATCAAAGTTTTCAACTACTACTACTACTACACCATTTATATTACCTTGAGGTGAACAATGCCGACGGATTTTCTACATTTACGGTGGCTGTTGTTACCGGCGGGGAGGTTACCGATGAGCCTGACGTCATCACCGGTGATATGGTCGGGGCGGCGATTCTTCGAATATGAAAGTATGCCGTTTCGAAGAGTAAACCAACGGGATCTCCAACCTTTATGGTAATTAGTCCACTTGTACAAGATTCCGGCAACATCGGATGCATTAATGATGTCAGATCCATTAATATTGGAGTAAACTACGGCGGAGCCAGTCCGTAATAACGTCGGCTCCGGCGACTGGTCTCCGATCTCCGATGTACTCTCTAATGTTATACAGCAAAGTGGATGCATTTCCTTTACACGCATTTTGATCCCACGGCCCCAATTATTAATTTTTTTTCAATTCAACTAATACTAAAGATCAATCCGCATTTTTGAAAATTTACAAGACCCACTTAGTACTTTTTACATGTATCTATACAGAGGATTTTGTGTATAAACATGTAAGTGTAGGAAAATGGATGTGGGGTTGTGGAGAAGGACTTGAAAGAGGTTTAGAACTAAGGGAATATTCTTGAAGTTGGAGAAATGAAATAAAGAAAAGAAACAAATTTTGTAGTAAAAAATTGAGTCTTTATGGTTTTATGTAAAATAAATAGAGTTGTAGGGAAGGCAGGGAATTAAGATAGTGGCAGAATAGTCATTTCCAATTACGCCATTGAAGTAGACTTTGAAACAAAAAAGAGAGTGATAGCTATATAGAGAGCGAAAGAGAGATAGAGAGAGAGAATGTATGTTTAGTGTTTTTTTTGTATGTGCAGAAGAGAAAAGGGTGGTGGTTTTTGACTTGTTCAAGGCGGGGCGCGGTGGTGTAAGGAGGCGATTACGGCGGAGCACGGCGGAGAAGGGGGAAGATCAATGGTGGAAATGTGGGAAAATGGTAATGGAGAAGGAAAGAGGAATTGATGGGGAGGGGGTTTTTAAATGCCACTTTTACTCTTCTTTGTAATCATCTGTCTTGTCAAATATTTTTCTGCTGGTGGATTTAATTTCCTATTTTTCTGCCTCCCATTTATTATGAGTAATTTTTTTTGCCTTTTCTTCACTTTGTAACAAATTAATAATGCATCCATTAAAAGCAAATTTTACCTAACCACTAATATAAGGGGGAAAAGAAGGATGTTCAACAGTTCAAGAGTATTGTACC
The DNA here is from genome assembly GCF_000390325.3 of Nicotiana tomentosiformis. NCBI lineage: Eukaryota > Viridiplantae > Streptophyta > Magnoliopsida > Solanales > Solanaceae > Nicotiana > Nicotiana tomentosiformis. The sequence goes on from NC_090819.1 coordinate 122,793,189, forward strand.
GTAATCCTTTAGCAGTCGTACTATGATTTTACGAGATATAATTATGGTGTGCAATTGAAAAAATAATAGTACAAATTGAGTTTACATTATGTAGGATATTCATTTAAAGAAAGGTTGATTGCGTTAGAGTTTGATTTTCTATTTATTAGCGAAGGATAAATTGAATGATTTTGAAGAGTAGTTTCAAAATAGAAATAAAAGATCTCATTCAAGAACACTTCACGAAAAAAATGATAATTATTACTTGATTTGAAATGTCTAGCTTTTGCTAACTCTACAATCATAAGTTAACAAATTGATTTTCTTTTTATTTACTTAACCTGTAACGTGCGAGACGGATTTTTAAAAAAATTCTATTTTTCATACATTTGACATTTTTAATTCATTTCTGTTGTAAAACTAGAAAAGTACAGCAGTTAATTTATTATGGTTGTAATTAAACAAAAGCAAACTAATAATTATTAATATGTTTAATTTGTACTGATTGATATGATTTGTTAATATATGCATGACTATTTTAAAACATGAATACAGTGATTAAACATTCTATAATGTTGATTCAAAGAAAGCATATACTATTAATAAGAAGCTTAACTTATCGGATTAATATTAAAATCAGGCTTCAAGGAGGACTTGAGGGAAAATAACCAACAAACAACTTTGTTTAATATGGTACATGGTTCCACTTATAACAACTTTTGTATAGCCAAAACTCCTCTTGCCAACAGTATTTGTAACAAGATAAAGAAATGAATTTTATTTACAACCTGATATGAATTGTGAAAGCATTAATTTACCAATGGTAGATATGTACGCTTTACAACGAAGTTCTAAATATAACAACAACAAATATAGATTCAAAAAATATAATGTCCATTTTTTTCTAAAAACATATATTAAGTAGAATGTGTTGAATGAATGTCCAACTTTCCATCCTAATATATATTAGGTGTTTGTCCTAATTTTTTTATCATCTTTGATTTTTTTTATCTCACAAAGGAAGGTGAGCATATTTACTATAATTGATTACCTTTTACGAAAAGCATAATATAATTATTTCATATTTAGCTAGTTCTTTTTCTTAGAGGAAAAAGTTTTATACTTCAAAAATTAAGGATCCTTCATTCTCATTCATCAACATCCATAATATAGTCATAAAGTGTTTGAGAGTCTTATTTAGGAGGGAATTTGTGAGACAAGTGTTGTGACGTTTCTTGTGTGTGCCTCTTTGTGAGGTTGTGCTCTCGATATTTTATACTCTCTTTTATATAGTGGATTGTTCATTTTTGCATGTGGATATAGATCAACCGACCGAAACACGTTAAATATTTTGTACTCTCTTTTGATATATTTATCTTTTATTATCTTATTTATCGTAGATCAATTTGTATTATTTCCATCTTAACGCTATAGTGTACTACTTTTTTCAACTTGGTTTAATGAACACGCAATCTGAGTACTGCATTTTGAATGGTTCTCGGGCTAGTAAGGGGTAAGAGAGGATATTCTGCGAAAGTTCTGCATTATTCTTAGTAAAAACGAAATTCACAAGGTGAAATTTTCCAGGTCTTTTCTCTCTTTTTCAATGATCATTTTAACATGGAGCAAGCAACAAACAAAAACTATGCCTAATGCAATGTTCTTGGTCTATAACTAATGAAGGCCAAAACTATGTAATTGACTATTCAATACCCCTATTATAGTTTGCCAAAGAAATTATAGCATTTTTAATCGGTGTATCTACAAATTGATTAACAATTCAAAGTCAACTTAGGATACCTATAGTGAGATGGAAAAGGTTAAATATAAGGCTCCAAATCGGTTTTCTTTTCTTATTATTGTAGAAGTAACTATATATTTTTTCTTTTTGCTTTTTGTTCCTTCCGTTTTATTCTTCTAGATCGACTAGGAAACTATTGTCCTGCAAATTGGGCAAAAACATTAATTTAGTGGAAGAAAATTTTCATTTGTCTCACACTCACAATTGGCAAGCTATAACCACTAATTCTGCATTCTAGTAATAATAATAATAATAATACTAAAAATAATGAAACATCAAAGAATTGAGGTCATTAGATGTCATACAGAAAAGATTAAACTTCTACATCGTATTCATCGGACAACAACTCATTCTTGTGAAAATCATTCTTTTGTTTTGTAAGTAAATGAATTGATATTACACTCTAATATTTCCAACTAACTTCTCCAATATTTTAATTTCACATGATATTTTCTGGTCTTTTCTTTTTGGTTATCATAATTCGTCCATAAAAAATTTTCAAAGAAAAAACTGAGTGTTTTAGAATATCTCATGTTGATTAAGGCAACGAAATGTTATCTTATTTGTATATGATTTTAGATTATACTCATCTTATGTCCATTTGTATTCTTGAATAATTACTTGATTTATTCGTTACACACTAAATATTTATTTTCTTTAATAAAGTCAAAGATAAGAAATAAGGAGAAACTTAAGGGTGTGACTTATTGGTCAATAAATCGAGTTTAAGTTTTCAGATTGAAATCCCTAACGAAAATAAAAATATTAGTTGATTTTTTTTGTCCAAATATGAATAAACAAAATTACTCATTAATTGGAGCTAATACTATGATTATTAAAAAAAAAAGAAGGAAATAATGGGGAACAAAAAGGAAAAGGGATAACTTGGGAGCAGAGCATCATAGAGGGGAGCAGAAGCAGAAAACTGTGTTTCACTCCGACACGTGCACATGTGGCACGGAAATCTACGACCCACGCTTCTTCAAATTTCTTTTCTCTACTAGGTTTTTTTTTTCTATCTTATATTATATCAGACTTGATGTTATGTTATTAATTTATTTTTTCATTTCAAATTTTACCTTATATATTCTGTAATTAATTTAACATAACCATTTGCTTAAGGATTCTCCTTATAGCCATCCAAATGAAACTAGGTACTTCGTTATTATTTTAAATATTATAATATTTTTAGTATATACATAATTAAGGTTAAATTGACTTAGATTATACTAATGGTAATAGAAAATATATTAATTCATTAGGTCATCAGAATATCAATTAATATTAAATATTATTGGCTATTTTTAATATTTTAAATTTGAAATGGAAAAAAAAACAAATAAGGTCTAATTTATACACTTTATACTATATCCTCAATTTTCGGATTTCACCAACTCGGATATTCGGGCCTTATGATGAGGTAAATAGCGGTAGCTTCAAGTTTACACAAGTGCTTTTGAAGATCCCTATCTCTTGTCTCCTCACAGAAAAAAGAAAAATAATTGAAAAAAAGAAAGAAGAGGGGAAAAAAATCCCTTCAACCGACCCAACGTTCCTACACAGTCCCACGTCATCTTGCTCTATCTATTCTCTTCGGGCAAGTTTACTGGTGTACATGAATCGAATTGGTCTGATTCTATTAAAATTAAATAAAATTAATTATTTTATTTATTTATTTTTATTTGATATGTATATTAAAAATAAATTTTTACTTTTACTTGTCACTTTATGCATATCAAGAGAAGATAATTTTTTTTTCCTGTTATACTCACCGTATTTATTACTTATTTTAAATCATTTTCTCAAATCCAATAAAATACATATCAATTAATATAGGTATCATGATAAATTATACACTTCATTTATTATTTGTTAAGGGCGTGAAAAGTCAAAACGTGTTAAGTAAAAGTGAACGGAGGGAGTATATCGGTTTGGTTTTGTCGAATTTTTCGAATTTTCTGATTTTTTGTTACATGAATACTATTTCAATTTCACTTTATTAAAATTTTGATAAGTAAATACAGTATATGTTTAGTAAAAATTGAAAAAACGGACAAACATATGATCTATTAAAATATTCTTATTAAGAAATTTTCTATGTAACACATGATAGTTATTTTTTCAATCGTCTAACAATAATTTTTTGTTAATGTACCATTTCAAGGTTAACCGGGTTTAATAATTAAACATAATATAAATTATCTAAATAAAATGCCAAATTCGAAAAAGATATAAGAATTTAATAGATTTTAACATATAAATATGGAAGAACAAAGAGATTGACGCATTTCAGTAACACTTGATAAGAAAGTGACGAAACAATCCATTGTCTAAAGTATATAAAAATGGAGTTTTAAAACACATGAATTACATTTTATAAAGTGATGATACAATAACACATGAATACTATTAAATATTACATCCCTAAGATAATCTCAAATATTTCTAGACATTTTATATAAAGTTTTAAAAGTATATATAAAAATTATATATTTATATATCGGTTTGGTTCAGATTTTTTTTACTCAATATCAAATCAAATCAAATCAAACCAAACCTAGTCGAATTTTTTAATCGGTTTGATCTGACTTTTCGATTTAGTGCGATTTTCCGATTCGGTTCGAATAGCCTAGGCAAGTTTCTTTCATATGGTTGGCTTTTGGATAATATTTGAGTTCGAATTTGAAATTCAAACCTCGACCTCAAGGACATAGTTTTCCGTTAAAAGATCTAGTTGTTATATAACTACTGTAATGTGATGAAAGATAAATAAATTTTAGATGATTAACATGTAAAAATGTATTCGTTAAAAAAGAAAAAGCTGAGATGCAAAAATAGTTATAAATATAACATGTCGTGATATATATAATTAATAGTGAGGATTGGACGAAATAATTTTTTTTTTAAATTCACTAATTTATCGACATCAAGTTCTTAAAGGGCTTAATTTTGCTCTATCATTAGTTTGCAAGTGTTTAATTTCATGCATAAAAGTATCCTTAGTCACCTTATTATCAACCTTTTGCTAATTCGACACAATTTTGTAAGATCCTTCTACGTTGTTAAAAGATGATCTAATAATTGTCAAGAGGTCACAGTTCGAACCTATTGTACGAGTTCGAGTTATGCAATTAAACCTTCTCTATTTCGCTCAACTTTTTAAAACGTAAATTGTAAATTTTACCTTTTTATATTATGAATGAAGTTGGAAAAGGAAGGAGAGAGATTTAAAAAAAAAAAAGGAAAATCCAATTTTGGGACCATCTAAAGCAAGACAAAATTGCAGGCTAGCAGCACCTGCTCGGAAACTCAGGCAAAGACCAGACCATAGTCAATATGACTAGGAGCTTTCCAAACTGCAGAGACATGTTTTTTGTTGACTATAACTTAGAATATCTACTCAACTAGGATTCTTCTCCCCCATTCCAACACTTCCAATACATAAAATAGACTAGTGAAAGAAACAAAAGTAAAAAGTGAAAATTATCTATGTAATTGTCTCCCCATTATTTGTTTGCTTCTTCCTCTTTTACTTTTCCTTCTTCTTTTCTTTTTTCTTATAGTACATTTTGAGGGTTAGTATCGAAAATATTCTCTTTACCTGCATAAAGTAGGGATAATATTTGCATATATATTATCCTCTTCAAATCCAAATTATGAAATTATACTGGATATATTGTTGTCGTTTTCATATAATGCATCTCGAAGGTTTTTGCTTATTTTCAATGTGATTCAAACTTTTGATCTACCAATTAGAGGTTAAGGTAGCTCTCTCGTGTAAATTGAAATTTAGAAGGGGCTGAATATATAAATATAGCATAGCCAAAACTACGTACATGTGATTTAGATGGTAGTTTTTAAATCAAAAAAAGAATTGTTTTTGTCAAGCTCGTTCATTGAAGGGGAAATTGTAATTTGCCAAAAGGAAAGGACCAAAATGTACAACATAAGACATGGGACCTGTGATTTTAATAGATTTGCAGAGGTGGGGAAATGTAGAATTAATTGCAAGTCCCCCACTATATAATATATCATGGCTCATGACCAAACAAGGGTAGATCTCTCGTTCTTTGAAAATGGATGAATATGCCGTAAGCAGAAGCATAACGCTCTGACGTGATCTCTATGGACCATTTCAAATTTTGTGGCATTTTCTTTCCTCCAATGTACACGCTATAATGAGAAAGAGGAAAACTTTAAATGTATCCAATGTCCTTAAAATAAGTAGCTAAACTGAATTATAAACGACTCTCGACAAAAGATATCTTTTACATTGATGAAGAACATATAGCTAGTAAAATGTGATATTTGGTGTGAATTGCAAAATCTCATGAACCATCGAGTCTTTGAACGTAAATTGCGCCTGAAACCATTAGGATGAGGACACGTCAGCCTGAGTGTCACGTAAAAAAATAGATAAAACTGATTTTTTTTTGGATAACATCATTGAGTAATCTACGATCGAAAAAATACAATTTGTTAGAAGTAATTTTGTAGTGCAACACAAATATAAGTTAATTATTTGGTACAAGTTATCCACATTAATAAACAAGTAAATATGATTAACATACTTTCAAGGAAATTCAAAGATCTTGACATTTCAATTTTGCCACTTAAGCTAAACTTCATTGCGTATAGCTCGTAAAAACTTTTCTTGTAGTTGGTTGTAAATACTGCATTAACGTGATGGTAATTGTTTTTACTACTTGTAGTTAGGATGTCAAATTCGAATCATATTTTTATACATCAATGATCAATGGAAAGGCGTTTAATAAAAAAACTGTTTTTAGTACTTAATCAAGTTCCATTTAACAACACTGGCCTACTACTACTAAATGAAGGCAAAAAGATAACATTCGTACTGCAAAATCACTGAAAGAAAATGAAAAGATACGTTGTAGCTTTTCAAGGCTTCACAAGTGCTCCTCTTTTCCTTTCAATTCCTAATTTCTTTCTTTCTACTTAGGTGGAGCCACCAAAATTTTCTATAGAATATAAAAAAGGACTAAATACAGTGTAATTAAACAGCTGAACGAACTCATGTTAGGGTTTTGGAACATTCAAAAATTCTAAGTCCAAACTTGAAATAATACGTTAAAAGAGAAAATTATGAAAAAGTTTAAGGAATATTCATAAATTACATTACAACAAATATTTTAATGTATAAAATACTTGGTTTGGTTTCGGTTTGACTTATTCAGTTAAAACTAAACCAAAACAATTATTGTCGGATTTTTTCTAATATCAAATCAAATCATAACTGTTTTTTTTTTCTTTTTCGATTTGACTCGGATTATCTACTTGATGCGATTTATCGATTTGTTTTGTACAGCTATGATTGGCAGAGGATAATGTCTCAAATACACAAATTGATGTTGTTGATCCGCTCACTTTTCTTTTTCTCAATAGAGGATGGATTCCTAAGACTAAGACCTTGCTATAATGCCAAAAATCTCTAACTATACTGATAAGAAGATATAAAAATCGGAAAGATACGTGGTCTAAGTTGCCAAAGAGGGCAAATCAATTAAAAGCAAAGTACATAAGATTTTGGCATCTTAAAAAACAGTACTAATGTTGATACTTTGTGAGACCGAAGTTGCTGTGTTATCTCCAAGCCATGTGTTCACTAATGAAAATGTGTTAATCCCCTAGCTATAATGGGTCCATGACACTTAACTTAGTCAACATCTCAAGTCTATTTCAAGTAAATTTATCTTAATATAAAAGCTCCAAAGTGTCAACACGAAAAGATGGTAACACCAAACAAGATCTCACTTCATAACCACATGTTACTAATGCCTTTTTATCATTTTCTTTATCCAAACCCTACTTCATCACTTAAGTGTTTCTTTGCTTCATTCTCTTTCAATCTACTTGCACCGATTGAGACGGGCATAAATAATGTCTCCTAATGATTCTTATCTTATCGACTTGACATGATTTGATTTTTGTAATTTAGACAAGTCAAGATTATTATGTAAAATAGCAGAATGAGGAGTGAATCTGTTGCTTATCGCGTATTTATGTAGGATGTAAATTGAACATTCATTTGAACTATTTTATTGGAACTAGCTATCATTTTCCAATTTTGAATAATTTCTCATAATTATTTTGAGGGGTTCTTTATTGAAGGTATAAATAAGCTGGCGGGGTTTCCACATGGTCATGTGTTAAAAAGAGAGATGGACGCCTTAACTCAAGCCTTTCTGATTTTACAAGTTGCCCCAACCGTCAATAAAAGATAAGAAAAAAAAATGAATAGTAATTTTTTTTTTTCATTTTGTCATATTTTTTTAATTAAAAATGAAATCAATTATTTAACACAGATATGTTTGCTTAATTCTATGGCACTAAAAAAGATAATAAGAGTAATATGGTTGGGATAGGGAAGACAAAAAACTGCCAAAGAAACGTGAAGGGGGCTGGTCACTGTTCAGTATAGGATCCCTTCAGAATCGATAAACCAATTATTTAATTAACCTCTTGCTTTAACCTGCCAAAAAAAGAAAATAATAAGACAATATATTTTTGTGTGTTAAGCATGGTTCTCAAATTTGAGGCTTCTTTTTTCGCTTTTGGGTTTATTTGGCTCAATTTTCTAGTTGAACTAGTGCTTTCTTTTTCCTTTGTAGATTGTGGATGTTTTCAGATGATTTTATATACAATCACGGGCATGATATTCTTGAATACTATAGGTATGCCAAATTATGCGATTTGTTTGACTATTTTGGTCAATCGGATTATTTCTAAAGTGATATTTTGTTAGATTTGCTTTTTCGTGTTTTTCCAATTGTATACTGTCGAAATCGGGTTCATCTATTGTATGACCAGTAAAGACTGAAACGTGACGGCTCGAAACTCGACCCCGGGTTATATCGAACCAAGGCACGAAGTTAAAACGTTGAGCTCGTGACTCCGGGACCGAACAAGATCGAGGGAACTTTATCGAGCCAAATAACGGAAGGCCGAAATATTCGCAATCAGTTGGAGATCACGACGGAAATCTCGGCTTGTATCGAGGAGAGGCCGATTAATTAGCAAATCATGAATTTTTTTTAGTTTTTATAGAATTATATCAAGAGTAGGGCTCCCCTACTATATAAAGGGAGGTCTGATCATTTGTAAAAGACATTGAAAGACGCATCATAAAGCAATACACTGTTATTTCTAGTTCTTATTATCTTGTCTTTTTATTCCGACATCGATTGAGGCATTTCTTGACTTAGGAGTGACCAACCTTCAAGGCTAAGGCTGTCCAATTTGTGTGGTTTGCATTTAATTTTTTCTCATTAATTTCAATATTAATTTATTCTTCCAATTTGTATCAAGTTGTATCACGTATTTTTAAAATTGCGTATAAATTCAATTGTTATCCGATTTTAGGGTAAACAGTTTGGCGCTCACCGTCGGGTTGAGGATAATAGTGACTATTTGATACAAATCTTTATAACATACACTGCTTTACATTTTCTCTTTGAAGTGTCTTTGATTCCACGCTAAAATACAAAAATGTTAAATTCTCAATCAGCACCTTTGCACGTTGAAAACGAGTCCGGTCACCAAGATGCAAATAACAACATAGTACCCGGTAACGAGATACCACCTGCTGATCCCGCTGGAATTCTAATCGTAGATCCGATTGATGCTAATTCACATGTGGCTATCGACACAAACTTGCCTACTGACCCCGAAAATAGCATTCGTGGTAGAGCCCGACCGGCAACTCGAAACACACAGAATGTTGAAGGGGACAAGATCAGCCTACGAGTGATCTTTGAAATGTTGCAGGCACAACAGGTAGTAATAGCCCATTTACAAAACCAAAATTACGCACCAAGTAGGGTTGACCCCGATCCTCCTCGGGAAGTCACCCGCAGGGATCAACCAGTCATAGAAAGGTTGAACGAAAACGAATCGGGGGCTAACCCCGAGATTATAAAAAAGCTCGAGGAATTGACGAAATGGATAGAATCAGGGGAGAAGAAGATCGAGGCCCATGATAAAAAGGTGAAAACCTACAATTCCTGGGTAGATCAAATACCAGGAGCACCGCCGATATTGAAAGGGCTAGATTCCAAGAAGTTCGTGCAAAAACCTTTTCCCCCGAGAGCCTCTCCCAAACCGATCCCCAAGAAGTTTCGCATGCCCGAGATTCCTAAGTACAATGAAACGACCGATCTGAATGAACATGTCACCTCTTACACATGTTCCATCAAAGGGAATGATCTAGAGGATGATGAAATTGAATTCGTCTTATTAAAGAAATTCGGAGAGACCTTGTCAAAGAGAGCCATGATATGGTACCATAATTTACCACATAATTTTATTGATTCTTTTGCTATGTTTGTAGATTCTTTTGTAAAAGCACATGCCGGAGCCATCAAGGTCGAAACCAGGAAGTCATGTCTTTTCAAGGTAAGGCAGAAGGACAATGAAATGCTCAAAGAATTCGTATCTCGATTCCAAATAGAACGGATGGACCTACCACCGGTCGCTGATGATTGGGCCGTTCAAGCCTTTACCCAAGGGCTCAATGTTCGAAGCTCGGTGGCTTCACAACAGTTGAAACAGAATCTGATAGAGTATCCGACTGTTACTTGGGCCGATGTGCATAATCGGTACCAATCAAAAATCAGGGTCGAAGATGATCAACTTGGGGCTCCTTCCGGGTCTGTTTATCCTATCAGACCCGTCGACAGAATCAAGAGAGATATTGACCGTGAACCAAGGTCGAACAGAGATCGGTATCAGCCATATAACGGGGATTGGAGAGGCAACGGGGTCCGGGCAAAATTCCATGAGAAACAAAAGGAGAAATGATCGAGGTCAGAACAGCAGGGGACTTATGACCAAAAACGGCTTCGACAGGTCCATCGGACCTAAAGACGCACCAAGGCTATCGGAATATAACTTTAATGTCAATGTTGCCGCCATTGTATCAGCTATCAGACGCATCAAAGATACCAAATGGCCTCGACCTCTACAGACTGATCCAAACCAAAGGGATCCTAACAATATATGCAAGTATCATGGCACTTGTGGTCACAGAACCGAAGATTGTCGACAGCTGAGAGAGTAAGTAGCTCGTTTAATCAACAATGGGCACCTCCGAGAATTCTTGAGCGACCGAGCCAAGAATCACTTCAGGAACAAGGATTCTAACAAACAGGTAGAGCAAGAAGAATCTCAGCACGCCATCAACATAATCATCGACGGGGTTGATATCCCACAGGAGCCGATGCTGAAACGCACCAAGGTATCCATCACTAGGGGAAAACGAACTCGAGACTACTTACCGGAAGGAACTCTATCTTTCAACGATGAGGACGCAGAAGGGATCGTACAACCCCACAATGATGCACTGGTAATATCTGTACTCGTGAATAAAATTGAGTTTAAACGTATGTTAATTGATCCAGGTAGCTCGGTCAACATCATTCGATCGAGGGTCGTGGAGCAGCTTGGTATACAAGACCAAATCATACCCGCAGTCCGAGTCCTGAATTGATTCAACATGGCATGTGAAACCACTAAAGGGGAAATAACATTACTAGTCAATGCCGCCGGTACCATCCAGGAAGCCAAGTTTTACTGTGGGTACTTAATGGGTATTTGATTTAGGACTTGTGTTGTGATTGGGTTAGTGATATTTAGCCTAGTTCTTGCTTGAAATCAAGAATTAATAGTTGCAAATATTGATTCATGCCTAATTGACTTAGTCTCTATTTGATAAAGAGAGACTAAGTATAAGAAAACTTGGTTAACAAGAAATTGGGGTGAACTCAAGAAACTGATAGCCCCAATTAAAGGGTTTGAATCTAGATATAGTGAGACCCGACTTGAGCATTTATCACTTGTTTTGTGCAATACCCATTTGGATTTGAGAAAGCCAAATTGGGCAAAATCACTCAAACTACCGAGAGGTATAGAGTGGGTAATTGCGTATGATTGCTATATTACAACCCTGACCAATCAAACTTGCCCTAGAGTTTACAACCCATTAGGTAATCACCTAGGTGGAAGTCACGACCCTAGATCTTTTATCATTTGGAAAACAACCAAAAATATTATCTTCTAGTTTTATAATTATAATCAATAGTTTAAAGTAGAAGTAGAAATAACAAACAAGAATGTGGAAGTCTAATCTAAGGCATATCGTACAATTACACTAAATATATACCTAATCCCAATTCTAACTCCCTGAGGATTCGACCCCGACTTGCGTTGGTTTTATTATTGCTTCGACCGCCTCACTACCTATATTTATGGTGTGAGTTTGGGCGACATCAATTTTTTTTGGCGCCGTTGCTGGGGAGTTAAACGGATTTAGCTATATATCTAGGTTTTTGTATGATTTGTCTTCTTTTCCTTCTGAGTCATTAATTTTGTTTTTGAATTGCTTATAGGTACGAGAATGGCTCTTAACAACGAGCCCATTGGTAATTTTCCATTGGGGGAGGAAGTGGACGATGATCAAGGAGATGAGGTTCTTCCCGAACCTCAAGCAAATAGGTGAGGCCGATCGTGCAAAACAAAGGTTTGGAACCCTAGGACATCGCCTCATGATAATGTTCTCGTCCCTCCCCCACCTCCACCAAGAGCGGCAGTGCACCGGGTATTGCCGAACGAGGGTTATGCAAGTGCTATAGTCCCGCTCCGCATTAGAGCGGGCAACTTCCAAATCACCAACGTGATGCTTACACTACTTGAGCAACGAGGATTCTTCACCGGGGCTCCAAATCAAAATGCTTACAAGCATCTCAAGGGGTTCGTCGATACTTGTTGGGGGAGAAAGCAAACCAATGTTTCTGAGGACGCGCTGAGGTTGAGGCTATTTCCCTTTTCTTTCTGGGGAAAAGCATTGGACTGGCTAGAGAGATTTCCCAATCATTCCATCCATACATGGTACGAGTTGGCCGAAATATTCATTACCAAATTCTTCTCTCCGAGGCACATGGCTAAACTACGAGATAAAATTCTAGCGTTCAAGCAAGAGCTCAATGAGCCATTGCACGAGATTTGAGAAAGATATCGTACCATGGTTAAAGAGTGCCTGAATAATGATATGACCGAGGCCATGATCCAACAAACCTTCTACAGGGGGATTAACACAACAAATCAATGAGTGGTAAATCAACTCGCCGGCGGGAACTTCATGAACACACCTTATGCCGAAGGTTGTGAAATTTTGGATGAGATGGTGGATACCTCATCGACATGGAAAAGTAGGGCCAATGTTCCACAAGGTGACCCCAATGCCATTCACCTACACAAGGAACTACATGATCATGGGCAAGCTATCGCAGAGTTAACAACCACAATGAACCAATTAGACAAAGCTCAGCTGCAACAAGTTCAATGGCCGAAACAAGTGAATGTGATGGAAGGCGTAAATATGATGATGAACAAGAGACGAAAAAAAGGTCAACAAGGGCAAAGGCGTCTGGAAAAATTCATGCAAGATGATAGTGGGTATGACCAAGGTGATTCGTATAATGAGCAAGAAGAAAAAGTGCAATATCAACAATTATCAAGGTCAAAGAAACAATGCTCAAAATCAACAACAATGGAGATCACAAGGAAATCAAGGAAATTGGAACAACCAAGGCCAACAAGGCAATTGGAGTGGTGGCAACAACAATCAAGGCAATTGGGGAAATAACAATAATCAAGGCAATTGGAATAATCAAAGAAACCAAGGCAATTGGGGTGGCAACAATCAAAGTAATTGGGGAGGTAATCAAGGAGGGTGGAAAAACAACAACAATCGGGGGTCGGGTTTTCAAAGGCCCCCGATGTTCCAACAACCGAGCAATACACCTCCCTATCCTTCTCAAGGCCCGATCTCTTTTAACCATAATATGGGCCGGATTGAAAATATGTTCAAATAAATGATGGAGAAAAATGCCGACTCTGATGCTCAATTAGCCTCCCACAACACTTCAATCCATAATTTGGAGGTTCAACTTGGCCAAATCTCACAAGCATTGAACACTCATCCTAAGGGGGCACTACCAAGTGATACGGTAGTAAACCCAAAGGGTGGGAATAATATGGGATATGCTATGGCCGTGACTACGAGAAGTGGAAAATGTGGCGATGCAACCACCTCAAATCAAAAAAGAATTGTGGATGATGATGTTGTGGTTCAAGAAGATGAAATTCGAAGCAATGTGGTTCAAGCTAATGATGAAGTGAGAATTGATATTGATGAAAATGTAGAGGAGACGCAAGAAGAGGTGAAACCGTATAGGGAGCACATGATTGACATATCGGAACCGTTAGTGCCAAAGGCTAAGGAACCAATGCCAAGGCCTCCTCCTCCATACCCTCAAAGGCTTGCAAAGCAAAATAGTGAGAACCAATTCAAAAAGTTTATTGACATGATGAAGAGTTTGTCTATCAATGTACCATTGGTTGAGGCGTTGGAACAAATGCCATCTTATGCAAAGTTCATGAAGGTCTTTGTCACCAAGAAAAGGTCAATAAACTGTGAAACTATCAAGATGACACATTAAGTGAGTGCTATTATGCACTCAATGGCTCCGAAATTGAAAGATCCGGGTGCTTTCACAATCCCTTGTACTATTGGGAGCACCGACTTTGCCAAAGCTTTATGTGATTTGGGGGCAAGTATCAACTTGATGCCGTACTCTATGTTCAAAACTTTGGGAATTGGGCAGCCAAGTCCCACATCTATGAGGTTGCAAATGGAGGATTAGACTATGAAGAGGCCATTGGGAATTATTGATGATGTGTTAGTCCGTGTTGATAAGTTCATCCTTCCAACAGACTTTGTGATCCTTGATTATGAGGTTGACTACGAGGTGCCTATTATCTTGGGTAGACATTTCCTTCCTATGGGGAAGGCTCTTGTTAATGTGGAAGCCGGTGAACTCACTTTCCGGGTGGGTGACGAAAAGGTGGTTTTCCATGTGTGCAAATCGATGAGGCAACCAAATAGCAATAAAGTTTGTTTATTCGTGGATTTAGTGACTGAAGTAATTATTGATGATGCTAGTGCCACAATGAATGTTGAGGATAATTTGGAAGCCGTATTGCTCAACCTTGATGATGATGAGGAGAAAGAAGGCAATGTGGAGTATGTGAATGAATTTCAAGGGATGAGATCGTACACTTATGAGCCCCGCAAGCTATCTTTGGATCTTGAAAATCGGAAGACTCCTCCAACAAAGCCCTCAATCTAGGAGCCTCCCACTTTGGAGTTAAAGCCATTGCCTCCGCATCCCAGGTATGAATTCCTTGGTCCTTCTTCTACTTTTCTGATTATCATTTCTTCTTGTTTGACTAACATACAGGTAGAAGTCCACATTGGAGGTGCTACAAAGGAGGAAAAGAGCAATCAGATGGACCTTAGCGGATATCCGGGGTATAAGCCTTTTGCATGCAGAAGATTATATTAGAGTAGGGTGTCAAACCCTCCGTTGAACATCAAAGGAGGCTAAATGAAGCAATGCAAGAGGTGGTCAAGAAGGAGATCATAAAGTGGTTGGATGCCGAGGTTGGTTACCCCATTTCTGATAGATCACGGACTTCTCCGGTGCAATGTGTCCCAAAGAAAGGGGGCATGACTGTGATAACAAATGACAAGAATGAATTGATCCCCACAAGAACTGTCACCGGTTGGAGAGTGTGCATAGACTATAGGAAGCTCAACAAAGTCACTTGGAAAGATCATTTTCCGCTTCTATTTCTTGATCAAATGTTGGATAGGTTGGCCGAACGTGCTTTTTATTGCTTCCTGTATGGATACTCTGGCCACAATCAGATTCATATTGCTCCTGAGGACCAAGAGAAGACCACTTTCACTTATCCAAATGGTACCTTTGCATTCTCGAGGATGCCATTTGGGTTATGTAATGCACCGATGACTTTTTAAAGGTTTATGATGGCTATTTTCACTGATATGGTGGAAGATATTCGTGAGGTCTTCATGGATGATTTCTCCGTCATTGGGAATTATTTTGATGATTGCTTGAAAAACTTGGACAAGGTATTGGCAAGATGCGAGAAAACTAACTTGGTTTTGAATTGAGAGAAATGTCACTTCATGGTCGAGGAAGGCATTGTCCTCGGTCACAAGATTTCAAAGTATGGTATTGAGGTTGATAAAGCCAAAATTAAAGTGATCTCCAAACTCCCTCCCCTATATCCGCGAAGGGAGTGAGGAGCTTCTTGGGTCATGCGGGATTCTATCGCCGATTCATCAAAGAACTTTCCAAAGTGGTGAACCCTTTGTGTAAACATTTGGAGAAGGATGCCAAGTACCATTTCAATGAAGACTGCATGAAGGCATTCGAGTTGCTTAAGTTCAAGTTGACTACTACTCCTATTATTATCGCACCGGATTGGAGCTTGCCTTTTGAGCTCATGTGTGACGCAAGTGATGTGGTGGTTGGAGCGGTGTTGGGGCAACGTCTCAACAAAATCTTCCATCCGGTCTATTATGCAAGAAAGACCATGAATGACGCCTAAGGAAACTACACAGTGACCGAAAAAGAGCTCCTTGTTATTGTCTTTGCTATGGAGAAGTTCTGCCCATACTTGATGGGTACAAAGGTGATTGTTCACACCGACCACGTGGCGCTTTGGTATTTGATGAGCAAGAAAGATTCTAAGGCAAGGTTGATGCAGTGAGTTCTTCTATTGCAAGAGTTTGATCTAGAGATTCAAGACCACAAGGTTAGCAAGAATCATGTGGCGGACCACTTGTCTCGATTGGAGGAGGAGGGGAGGCCACATGACGGCCTTGAAATCAATGATTCATTTCCCGACGAGCAACTCCTAGCCGTTTCAATGACCGGGATGCTATGGTTCGCCGACTTAGCAAACTATCTTGTGAGTGGCATTGTACCGAATGAGTTCTCTTCAAACCAAAGGAAGAATCTCAAACGGGATTGCCTTGACTATTATTGGGATGAGCCGTATCTTTTCCGAATATGTATCGATGGTGTGATCCGACGATGTGTGCCGGAGGCATGTGTGCCTACTCTCTACAAGGATGCTAGTGAGCTTGTCAAGCGGTATGATGAATGCCAAAGGGACGGTGGGATCTCAAAGAATAATGAAATGTCTCTCACCACCATTTTGGAGATAGATATCTTCGATATGTGGGGTATTGATTTTATGGGTCCATTTGTTAGCTCCTGTGGGAACACCTACACTCTAGTTTCGGTAGATTATGTATCTAAATGGGTTGAGGCCATTGCTTTCCCCAATAATGAAGCAAGGAGTGTGGTGGCATTCTTGAAAAAGAACATCCTCACGAGGTTTGGTACCCCAAGAGCCATTATTAGTAATGGGGGTTCGTATTTTTGCAACAAGGCTTTTGATACCTTACTCAAAAAGTATGGTGCCACTCACAAGTATCAACCCCCTACCATCCTCAAGTAAATGGATAAGTTGAAGTCTCCAACCGGGAGATAAAGAGTATTTTTTCAAAGACAGTCAATGCCAATCGGACGGATTGGTCAAGAAAACTTGATGATGCTCTTTGGGCTTATAGAACGGCCTACAAAACACCGATCGAGATGTCTCCATACCGGTAGGTATTCGGGAAGGCATTCCATCTTCCAGTAGAACTTGAGCATAAGGCCATGTGGGGTTTGAAGAAGTTAAACCTTGAATGGGATGTCGCGGCAAATCTAATGATGTCAAAATTGAATGAGCTAGATGAATTCTGGTATCATGCCTAGACAAGCTTGTCTCTTTATAAGGAAAATATGAAGTACCTCCATGACAAGTACATCCACAACAAGAAATTTAAAGAGGGTGATCTTGTGCTATTGTTCAATTCCCGGTTATGGATGTTTTCGGGCAAGTTGAAGTCAAAATGGAGTGGCCCCTTTGAAGTGGTGAATGTAACCCCCTTTGGTGCTCTAGATTTGAAAAATAAGAATGATGAGATGTTTAGAGTCAATGGGCACCGGGTTAAACATTATCTTGCAAAGTTGATGATGGCCACATTATGGCGGTTCTTCATTTCAAATGATTGATAATTTGCGTCATGCCACGACGTTAAATCAGGCGCTTCTTGGGAGGCAACCCATGCATCTTTTTCTTTTTCTTATTTTTCTTCTTTGTTAGATAGCTTTGTTTTGTGCTAACTATTTTTGAAGTGTATGCATGAATGGGTGTGCATTGTAGGGACTGTGTAAGAATAATTGGCTAAGTGTCACAAAAGTGCGGACCGCACCATAATTATGCGGACCGCGCAATCACTCTGCTGCCGCACAATTCTGTGTGCGGTCGTAAAACTGAAAGATCAAAAATGCATGGTCTCTAAAGTTTGGCCTGTCAAATTTCCTTAACAATTTGCGGCTGCACACAAAATTGTGCAGTTTGCACAAATTTTGCGGCCGAACTCACTCTTGTACGGACCACAAAATTTCTTCCAAGGTACAGGTAAGGAGTGCGGACCGCACTCAAAATTGTGCGGCCGCATTCAGGTAAGTTCTGGGCCCGACGGGTCAACCTATAAATTGGGCTTTTCCTAACTTTTCACACTTTACACTCTCTGAAATCTCAAGCCCTAAGCAAGCACAGTGCATACCCCATTAGCTCTAAATCTTCTCTCATTTCATCAAGTTAGATTCTCACCTGCATCATTCACTACTGGTATGTTCAATCCATGCTAGATTTTTGTTCTTTCTTCTTAATTTATGTTCTTGTTTTCTTTGATTAGTTTAGTTATTTTTAGGTCTATAAATGTCAAATGTGCTTAATATGTGCTTCAAAATCATGTGGATAGCCTCGTATGTGTTAATTAGGGACTGGGTAGACCACTAAGCTTGTCAATTTGTGCAAAACATGTCTAAATTGTGAAAAATTGCATGAACCCTAGTTTACTGCCCGTGAAATTCAATTTGTGCGGCCGCACACATTTTTGTGCGGTCTGCAATCCTTTAAGTTAGGGCTTCTGTGTGCTTGAATTATGTGGACCGCACTAAAAATATGCGGTCTGCACTGAAATTGTGCGGTCCGCAGCAAATTTGTGCGATCTGCACTGATGAATGATCAGAGAACCCAGTATTCTAAACCTGGGGTTGTGCGGCCGCACTCAAAATTGTGCGATCCGCACTTTTGGTTAAGCGGCCGCACTCACTTTTGTGTGGTCCGCACTGGCTCTTCTATTTTTCCACAACTGGAATGCAACTGACATGCATATATCTGTGTCCTATGAACCTGAACTCTAAATTATTCTTATTGTTATGAATTGCAGACGGTGGTTAGATCACGTGGTAGAGGAGATTCATCAAAAGGGAGGGCAGAACCCTCCCGAGGCCGAGGCCGAGGCAAGAGTAACCTACCACTTTCCATTCAGAGGACCATAGGCAAGAAACCAACCGCCAACAGATTTCCTAAACCCTCCGAGACCAGTGAGTATCTCCCATCTGGGGAAGCTTCTGAGGGTAACACTGTGAAAGCACAGCCGAAAGCCCAATCACAACAAGTCCTGGGTAGATTCCACTTGGTAGATAAGTCATCTTCCGCTGCTAGTTCTTCTGAAGGTTCGGAAGAGGGTAGCCCAGATTTTAAGCCCTCTTCCTCACATGCCCCGGCTGCACCAATCAATATTGATGATGATGATGATGTCATGGATGATGGTAGAGGGGGTGATGTTATGGTAGGGGGTTTAGAGAGATCGAGGAGAAGGGAGATGTGGGAAGACAGATTTGTCAGCTTGACTGCCTTCAACAGATTTAGAGAGTGGTAGCCCCAGAGATCGCTCACTCTTGAGCGACAATTCTTGATGAAGGATTTGGACAAGCATAACTCAAATGTCCTCTGACAGTTCTAGGAGAGAAAAGGATGGAAATGGATCATCCAAAGCGTCCTCGATGCAAATGAACACTTGATTAAAGAATTTTATGCCAATGTGGCTCACATTAAGAAGGGTACCAAGGTGACAAAAGTGCGAAATCTGAAAATCCGATTTGACTCCTCTGCTTTGAACTCTTATGTGGGATTTGAAGAAGTGGAGGCAGTCCAATACTTGGAAAAGCTGGCTATGGGTGATGCAGCTCGCCCGTGGCTAGCTGAGATTTTGGCTATTCTAGGATCAACACCTCTGTGGCTTACAACAGGGGTTCCCATAGTTCAAGCCACCCTAAATTTTGAAGCAAAAGGGTGGCAAACATTTGTGTGCAGCCGTATTGATCCGTGCCTAAATAAGAACAACCTCCCACTTCCCCGTGCAGTCCTGGTGGCTTTGATTATGGCTGGGTATCCGATTAATGTTGGTACCATCATATCCACCAACATCACACTAGTTTTCCAGAAAGATGAGAGATCATACCCATACCCAAACTTCCTCACAGAATACTTCAAAGATCAAAAGGTGGAGCCGAGGCAATATGATACAGAAGTAAAGGCCAAGAAGCCTTTCTCATGGTACCACCTACAGGGTGCTGACAACCCAAAGTTCAAGGATAAGGCAACTACCTCCGCTGGCCAGTCTGAGGAGCCAGCGGTTACTGATTCAGCTGCTGAGCCTTCCACATCAGCCGGTCCTTCCACTGGGACAACAGCCATGCCACCACTATCACCTTCTAGACTACCAACTTCATTATCAGTGCCAGCTTCATCCACTTATCCACAGACTACGCTGTGAGTCTCCCAGACATTGGCGAGTCTCAACAACTCGATGCAGGCAGCTACTTCAAAGCTTTCTGACATATCCAATGCTGTTGCAGCACAGTCAACAGCCCCAGCAGCACCACAGGTACCTCCATCAGTGGAGGAAACGTTGAAGAAGATTCTAGACAACCAAAAGACCATTATAGAGACTCTAGTGGTACATGTGGAGGTTATAGAGGAGTTGGGAAAGCAAACAAAGAATATGCGGAAGTCTCAGGCATCGAAGAGGTCAGTGGACAAGTTGAGAAAAGTGGTTGCCAAAATTGCATCTGCCGGAGATCTACCACTGGACTTACTTATGGAGGGAGCACCTTCAGACCCAGCAATACCATAGGCATCACATATAGTTGCCGGCCAGTCTGAGGAGCCGGTTGTGACTTCCCACACCACTGAGGAGATGATCCAGATGCTCAGCAACCCTGTTGTCCCTCAGCCAGGTGATGATGAGATACAGCTAGAGGAGACAGAGGGTCCTGCGGATCCCATGCAGACTGAGACCACATAGGGAGTTCTCTTAACTCTCTACCCTTCCCTGTTCTTATTTTTGTTAAGCACTGGGGACAATGCTTATTTTTATTCGGGGGGGGGGGGGTGGTCTATTTTGATTGATTGACATTTACATGTGGCCTGTAATAACTCTTATACTATTTTTTTCCTTCATTTTTATTTTCTCTTTGGTATGTATATATTCTCCCCCTTCGTTTGATGTATATATTTATTTTACTTCGGTTTGTATATTTATTTATTTTGCTTTTCGTAGTTTATTTCGTAGCTTCTTTACTTTGTCTTTCTTAGTAGTATAACTTCTTATTTACTTTATTAGTTTCTTTTTGATTTGTTAGATTCTTTTTATGTTTGAGTGATCAATAAGCCTTTGATTTTCTTAATGCCACGATTCTTTCCAAAGGTGAATTTTGTGTGAACCGGGTGCTCTTCCCAATGATGGATGACGTGAAAACCTTCTTAAGGGATTGAGTCTATTTTCTTTTATGTTTAGGCAAATATAGTAGTAATGAATAAAAGGGTCTCAAGCATGCTTCACTTGGTACCGACACATTTACCTTCGACCTTATGGTTAAAAACAAAGTTGTTGGCATAAAATAACTCTAGTTGTGACCTTTTGACTCTTGTGTTGACTTAAACAGTCATCGAGTGGTTCAGTCGGGCCATTTGTGATTCTCAATATTAACTAAGGTTGTTGTGGTCCCTCGACTCCGTTCTCTTTAGCAATCCAACAATGTGAAAGGGGAGGTATTGAATTGCAAGTCCAAGTTCCCGTGCTAGTCTAGAACTTTCCCCGAATATTTTTCTAGGCGAAATTCTAAGTGTAGCTTGGCTTGAGAAATGATTGTAGGCTCTCCTTGATCCGATTTGAAGTTTGAAATCTTCCATAGCCTACCAATGTGATATCCCTAGTCAACCTATTTGAGCATAAGCCTTTTTGTTTCTTTCAATAACCACGTTACGAGCCTTTATCCATTTTGTAATGACCCTCTCTTGGCATCCAATCTTTCCTTAGCATTCTTGAGAAACAATTGGAAAAAACATAAGTTTGGGGGAGAGATGAGGAGTTTGAAAGTGATAAAAGGTATAAAAAAGAGAAAGAAAGGAAGAAAAGGGAAGGCAAAGAAAATAAAGAAAGAACAAAAAGAAAAATGCCAAAAAGAAAGTGAATAAGGTAGAAAGTTGAAGGGATTCAAAGAAAATAATGATGAAAGGCATGGAGTAAATAGAAAAGGAGAAAAATGAATGTTATGACTAAGAAAGAGTGACGTTACGTCTCTCTAGTTCCCTCGAGAAAAAAGGAATTGACTCAAAAAGTCGACAAAGTATGAGCCAAAACAAAAGAAGAGAAAATGGAGTGTTTAAGGAAAGATGAAACCATTATATTCCAACAAGTCCTACCTTAGTCCAAAAGCCTTCATTACATCCCACAAAAGCCGTACATGATTTCAAGTTGAGTGATCTTACATTAGTGGTGATTTACATAAGGGGCAAGCTTATCGTACTTAGAGCCGGACTTGTGACATTCTTTTGAGAGAGATGAGCGAACTTTTCACAATCCTTGCATTGAGTGTTACATTCTAAAGTGAGATATGCTAATGGAGAATATAGGAGGAGGAGTTTGGGATCCACAATGACCTACATGAAAGAGCGAGCTTCCTTGATGAATAAAGTCAACTCGTGATGCTCTAGTATCACATTAGAGCTATTGTAATTAAAAAGTCAAATCATTGCATTGTTGATAATTCATACGTTTTGTGGGTAATTATTGTTCCCAATTGATGTGTGATTGATTCACCTTCGCCCAGCTGAAATATCCCTTTTTCTAGTGGAGGTGAGAATTGCCTTAATTGTTTAAGTACAAGCAAAAGCTTAAGTTTTGGGGAGTTGATAAGTAGGGATTTTGACCACTTATTTGCTCTCTTTTACTTGTGTTTTAGCTCAAAAATGCTTAAAGGTATTCCCGGGAACTAATAAAATGTGCTTTCGTGCAGGAATATTGGGAGACGAGCCAAAAAAGTCAAAATCAACTCATAAAGGAGTCAAAAATGGACAAGGGCCAAAACAAGGCAAAAAGGCCCACAGTGCGGACCGCATAATACTGTGTGTGGCCACAGAACAATGAAACATCACTGTCAGATGTCCTTCAGAGTATGCGGACCACACAATTATTGTGCGGCCGCAGAAGAGGAGATTCAGAGAGTTAGTTTTTGGGCAGGCTGAAGATATGCGGACCGCACCATAATTGTGCGGCCTCACTCATAATTGTGCTGTCCGCAGAAGAGAAGAATTAGAGAGCCATGTTCCAGTCCAAGTTCAAGTGTAAAGCCGCACTCAGAATTATACGGTCCGCACAATCAAATGAAGTGCGGCCGCATCCCACTTTTATGCGACCGCAGAAGGCCCAGTTGACCAGTCAAGCTCAGAGTGTGGACCGCACACAGAATTATGCGGCCGCACAACCTCCGTAGGGGTATTTTTGTCAGATATTTTCAGTTTAGTATAAATAGAACGTTTTGTCAGTTTTAGGGTAAGTTTTGTTTTGGGAGAGCACCTGAGCCATTTTTCTTTACAGTTTTGAGTAATATTGTACTAGATTAGCTTCTAAACATTAGATTTTATTTCCCTAATCAATTATTATGAATTCTATCTTAATTTGTTTTTTGTATTTCTTCATTTTTCATGAGTAGCTAAATTTCTCGCTAGGGTTGTGGCCCAACCCTAGTGTGGGTACTAAATGGGAGTTTGATTTAGGACTTGTTTGTGATTGGGTTAGTGATATTTAGCATAGTTCTTGCTTGAATTCAAGAATTAATGGTTGTAAACATTGATTCATGCATAATTGACTTAGTCTCTACTTGAGAAAGAGAGACTAAGTCTAGGAAAACATGGCTAACAATAAATTGAGGTAAACTCAAGAAATTGATAGCCCCAATTAAAGGGTTTGAATCTAGAGATAGTAAGACCCGACTTGAGCATTTATCACTTGTTTTGTGCAATACCCATTTGGACTTGAGAAAGCCAAATTGGGCAAAATCACTCAAACTACCGAGAGGTATAGAGTGGGTAATTACGTGTGATTGCTATATTATAACCCCGACCAATCAAACTTGATCTAGAGTTTACAACCCATTAGGTAACCACCTAGGTGAAAGTCACGACCCTAGATCTTTTATCATTTGGAAAATAGCCAAAATCAAAAATATTGTCTTTTAGTTTTTAATTGCAATCAATAGTTTAAAGTAGAAGTAGAAATAACAAATAAGAATGTGAAAGTATAATTTAAGGCATATCGTACAATTACACTAAATATAAACCTAATCCCAATTCTAACTCCACGAGGATTCGACCCCGACTTACGTTGGGTTTTATTATTGCTTCGACCACCTCACTACCTATATTTGTGGTGTGAGTTTGGGTGACATCAGAAATCCATGGAAGTTTACATTGACAATATATTAGTGAAGTCCCTAGCAGAGGACTATTTAAAGCATTTACAGGAAACCTTCAATATTTAAGAGGTACAATATGAAGTTGAATCCGAAAAAATGTGCGTTCAGAGTCGGTTCCGGTAAATTTCTCGGGTTCATGGTATCCAACCGAGGAATCAAGATCAACCCCGACAAGATTAAGGCTATCGAGGATATCACGGTAGTAGACAACGTGAAGGCAGTGCAAAGGCTAACCAGGCGTATTGCCGCCTTGGGGTGATTCATCTCGAGGTCCTCCGATAAGAGTCACCGATTTTTCTCATTACTAAAGAAGAAAAACAACTTCACATGGACCCTGGAATGTCAACGGGCCTTAGAAGAACTTAAGCGATACTTGTCGAGCCTTCCGCTGCTTCACACGCTGAAGGCAGACGAACAACTATACTTGTATTTGGCAGTATCGAAAATAGTGGTAAGTGGAGTCCTAGTTCGGGAAGAACAAGGTACCCTCACCTAGAAAAACTGGCGCTCGCTTTACTAAGCGCCTTTAGGAAACTAAAACCTTATTTTTAGTGTCATCTCATATGTGTTGTAACAACTTACCCATTACGAAATATTATGCACAAACCCAAACTCTCGGGACGATTGGCCAAGTGGGCCGTTGAAATAAGTGGGTACGATATTGAATATCGACCCCGAACAACCATCAAATTTTGGCGGATTTCGTGACCGAATTTACGTCGGCTCTAATACATGAAGTGGAACGAGAGTTGTTCATAAACTCGGGGATGTCCTCGGTAATCTGGACCCTCTTTACGGACGGTGCCTCGAACGCAAAAGGGTCCGAACTTGGCATCGTTTTAAAGCCACCAACAAGCAATGTAGTTAGAAAATCTATTAGGACTGTGAAAAGCTTAGGGGCTGCGGTGATCGAAGCCAAGTGCGACTAGCCAATAGCTTGGGGGCTGAGGTGATCGAAGCCAAGTGCGACTCCCTCCTCGTGGTAAACCAAGTTAATGGAATATTCGAGGTCAGAGAAGAACGAATGCAAAGATACCTGGATAAGTTACATGTAGCATTACATCGGTTCAAGGAGTGGACCTTACAACACGTCCCCCGAGATCAAAAAAGTGAGGCTGATGCCCTTGCTAACTTAGGATCATCGGTCGAAAACAACGAGCTTAATTCGGGAGTAGTGGTGCAACTCATGAGATTGATGGTAGAAGAGGGGCATGACGAGATAAACTCTAAAAGCCTAACTTGGTATTGGAGAAACAAATACGTAGAATACCTAAAAACCGGCAAATTGCCCTCGGATTCAAAAGAATCAAGGGCCCTCCGTACAAAGGCAGCCCGGTTTTGTTTGTCTGATGATGGAACTTTATTCAGAAGAATGTTTGATGGCCCGCTGGCAATATGTCTGGGTCCAGGAGATACCGATTACGTTCTAAGGGAAATTCACGAGGGCACCTGCGGAAACCATTCGGGTGCCGAATCATTGGTTCGAAAGGTGATCAAGGC
This sequence comes from Nicotiana tomentosiformis, assembly GCF_000390325.3. Lineage (NCBI taxonomy): Eukaryota > Viridiplantae > Streptophyta > Magnoliopsida > Solanales > Solanaceae > Nicotiana > Nicotiana tomentosiformis. Next base: position 122,819,088 of record NC_090819.1, read on the forward strand.
AGGTTACTACTGGATCGACATGGAAAAGGATGCGAATGAGTTCGTACAAAAATGTGATGGATTTCAATGACATGCTCCGATGATACACCAACCTGTGGAGCTGCTACATTCGGTTTTATCTCCATAGCCATTCATGAAGTGGGGAATGGACATCGTCGGGCCCCTTCTATGGGCACCCGGTAAGGTCCAATTTATTTTGTTTATGACTGACTATTTTTCTAAGTGAGTGGAAGATCAGGTGCATGAAAAGGTCGGGGAAAAGGAAGTCATCGATTTCATTTGGGACCATATCATATGTCGGTTCGGAATGCCGGCCGAGATCGTGTGCGATGACGGGAAACAGTTCATCAGTAGCAAGGTGACCAAATTTCTCAAAGACTACAAGATCAAATGGATTCTATCAACGCCCTACCACCCTAGTAGGAACGGATAAGCCGAATCGACCAACAAAACCATACTCCAGAACCTAGAAAAGAAGTTGACCGACGCCAAAGGAAAATGGAAGGAACTCTTGCCCGAAGTTCTTTTGGCATATCGTACAACCTCGAAGTCTAGTACCGGGACCACCCCGTTCTCATTGGTTTATGGAGCCGAAGCTTTGATACTAGTCGAGGTCGGAGAGCCAAGCATCAGATTCTGATATGCAACAAAGGAATCAAATGACGAGGCCATGAATACGAGCCTGGAGCTATTAGATGAAAAACATGAAGCTGCCCTTGTTCGGCTGGCTGCCCAAAAGTAGCGTATCGAGAGATATTACAACAAGAGGACCAACTTTTGGTACTTCAACGTCGGGAACTTAGTGCTAAGGAAGGTCACATTGAACACTCAAAACCCAAACAAGGGAAAGTTGGGCCGAACTGGGAAGGGACATATCATATCATCAAAATCACCGGAAAAGTATCCTACAAGCTCGGGACGATGAATGGTGAACAGCTACCGAGCAATTAGAATCTAACTCACCGAAAATGACATTACTGCTAAGGTACGACCCCGTTCGTTTTCGTTTGTTTATATTTTGGACTAACTCTTGCAGGTAATCGACGAGGAAAAGTACGCAATTTTAGGTCTGAAAGCACGAGTTGCTCTCTTTTTCCCTTGAACGATTTTGTCCCAAATGGGTTTTTCGGAAAGGTTTTTAACGAGGAAACAAGTAAATCGTGCTAACTTAGAATCGACGGCCGACAACGAACCGGTAACAGCAATCAAAATAGTATTCGGGGACTTACTTTGATCAACCTCAAACAGTGGGGGGGAATTACCCTCCGATATCGACTTTGGCATGGAAAGAGATTTCGAAATTGAAGGGTCTCGATCGATAGGATTCAATGTAAGTGCCAAACGATCAAATGGACCATGCCCTCGTAGACTACTCGAACCCTGTCGCAAAGCATGTACACATATATCCTGATTATGCACAAGAATAAAGAGAAGTCTCTTCCTTGTAATCATCTTATATTTTAAATTTCTTCTTTACATTCCTTAAAGAATTTCCTACTTCCGATCCCCTAAAGGTAACGAGCCCAATGGCCATTTAGAACCGGAGTTCGAATGATCACTCTCTCACTCGGGGGCTGCCATCCAAAAACAAGCTCGGACAGCCCAAGATACTAGACCTCGGGGGCATAAGACCTATTAGGTAACCCCCGAATTTTAAAGGCCACGGCCATCCCCGTTCGGGGACTGTTATCTTGGGCAAGCCCGGATAACTCGGGAAAGAAAGTCCTATTGGTGTCTCCCGAACTAAAAGTATACATCGACATTAATACGGCTCGGAGACGTCCGAGACCCGTAACAAAACTAGGCCTTCTAAAAAGAAAATTTTTCATAACTGATTCTAAATGCTACCCTCAAAAAGCTATAAACCTAAACTATTTTGGGAAAAGACTTCGGTAACACTGAATCCCTACAATGCCTGAACACAAAGTAACATTAAAGGCAAGGTTTGTTCAAACCTTCGAATATAACTTATATCATGCTAAGGCATTCCAACCTTTTTACAAACACAAATGATAAAACAAAGGAAAAATCTAAAAGCTGAAAGGGAAAGAAAGTCTTGTATATATTTACCAAATATGTTTTTTACAAGGGCCAAATGGCCCCGATACAGAAATTTATAATAGCCAAAAAGGCAAAGACAAAATGTCCAAAAAGATCCTAAGTGGCCTAATCTTCACCGGGAGCCGCGTCGTCGCCTTTCAGGGCCTTCGCCGCTTTCGGGCACATTAGAGTCTTCATATCTCTCGGAATCCTCCTCCTAGGGTTAATCTAGCTTCCTGGCCTTGGCCTCGAATACCTTGGCATTCTCAATCTCATCCAGCAGGTCGAGGCGCGAGTATAAAGAAAAGTGTTACGATTATTTATAACTTAAAATCTAAAGTACTTAGTAAAGAGTCACTCGAAGCTACCCGATTCAACGCTTGTTGAGCTTCATTGAACAGGCAGGACGCTTCCACCTCGTCCATCTTGGCCTGGTCCTCTTCGGTCACCAAGCACCGAAGATAGCTAGCAACCCCCACGGGGGCGGAGAAAACCCAAGCATCCTTTGGGATAGAGATTAATTATTGACCATTTTCGGTCAAGATCAGTGCTCGGAGCTGGGAATCGATCCACTAACCTCGGTCTCAAAGAAGGCTAGATGGACCCTGAAGACAGTGCTTTCTTTGGCACCGGTAAATCACCAAACCCGGTAACATCCTTCGAGGCGGTAGATTCTAAGCAATCGAAGAAGTTATTGAGATCTGCCGCCTCCTGAGGCCCCTCGTGCAGACGATCCTTTAGCATACCGACGTCGTTGATCATGGAGTCGGAGAATAGAGGAGACCCGGTGAGATCAATCACCCCAGGCGCATCTTTCGGGGCACTCTCCCCTGCTTGAGGAATATCAGCCCCGATTTCTTCTTCGACCTCCCTAACTTGGGACATATCGGCCTCGCCCTTCTCCGATTCTGGGACCTCGATCACTGCCCTCTCAGCAGCCTCCCTGGCTTGGGGCAATACGATGTAGGCTCGTACCTGAGCCACCAACTCGGAATCTTCTTCTTCTTCGGACTCATCCCTCAGTCGGTGGATTAAGTCCGATGGGAGGGCGTCGATGCTTTCTTTGGGTTTGTGCGCCTACCTCTTTTTCTATTTCCTCTTCTCCGAGTTCGGGGAACTCGGAGCCCCTTTTCTTTTCTTCTCTTTATCCTGCTTCGACGTAGGAGATTGGGAGATGACGGTTTCATCTGCGGGTGGGGGCCTCATCGCAACATCCTTCCCAAGGCCTACAAAGAAAAAGAGATGAGTAAGGTTGGAAAGAAACCCAAGTGATGTCAGTTCTAGGAAAGAATCTTACCGTGAGAACGGGCCTGCCACTGGCCCTTTGAAAGTTCGCGCCACGCACGCTCGGAATAGGGCTTCTGTGTTACGATGCCCTCGACCCACTCCTTGAGTCGAGGATCTACATCTGACATTCGAGCGACAGTTGCACCACGAAACATCGATTGGGTGAGAGGAAAGGGAAAAGCAATAAGAAAAATCTTAAAAGTGAAGTTATACTTACGTTTCATGTTCCATTTCTCGGGAAATGGAATTTACTCAGCCGGGATTATATCCGAGGTCTTCACTCGAATGAACCGGCCCAACTAGCCTTGGTCTCGGTCCTCATCTATGCTAGAGAATGGGGCCTTAACCCCGACGGGCAAATGTTACACCCTGTGCATCCCAAGGTGACGTAATGAATATGAGACTTGTTAATCATGATTTAAATAATTTTAAAGTTATAATATGGCTATATATGATGTTTGAATAGAAAATATGAAGTTTGGGAAAAATCAGATTAAAGTTGCGAAAACACAGAATAAGGATTTGCCCTATAATAGAGCTTTTTGAGAAATATATTTCATGTTCTATATGAGGTCTTTTGGGACCCAATGTATACCAAATTGAAGGTCTTGGAATGTAATTTCCAATGCTCTTAACCGTTCATTCATACGACATCCTGATAGAAAGATATAAGCGTCGGAAAATGGGCAAATGAGAGGGTGCCAAGCTAGCACCTCTTTGACTTTTCAAAAGTTGATATATATATGTCTTAACTCGTCTCTCTTCATTTTCACATAGAACCTGACCATAGAACACCATAGAACCTATCTTTGAGCTCTCTAATAGTGTTTCAAATAATATTATCATCCCGGGCACGAAATCAAGAAGCGATAACATTAAAACGATCCCTACGACGTAAGTATAGCTATATCGCCTCTCTTTATCTTTGTAGTTTGAGTTTTGGAAGGTAATTCATAGTTAAGAAAATGTTTACTTTATGTATTTAAGTGTTTAAATATCAAGGAATGTTGATAAATTCATTTTCTAATAGTTAGAACTCACGAGACGGTGATCGAAAGCCATGAGTTCGAGTTATTTGACTTGTAGTGGACTGTTTTGTGGGTTGTTTCGTGTTGCCTTTGGACTGTATATTTTTCTACTATTTAATGGAGTTTTGAAGAACAAATGGTGTGGAGAAATACCACATAATGACGGAATGGTGGGCTAGTCGTTCGTCGTTATATTGTTTTAAGTTGTTTGACACTACTTTGGTTGTCGTTTTATATATGAAGTTATTAGGGTGTGGAGGCTGTTTTGTGGTATATTGTGATGGAGATAATTTTGGAAAATGATGCTTACATGTTGTTATTATTGTGTTCTTGTTGTTGTTGGTATATGGTATTGGAGGAGGGCCTAGTTACAGGGGAGATCCTGCCCAAATTTACGAAATGAGCTACTAGTTTAAGTTGCGGACTTAGCCTTTACTCAGCACTGATTTTGAATTGAGTTGTTTGAAGAATTTCTTGTAAGGTATTAAGGACTCAACGGATTTAAGGTATGTTAAGTCTATCCCTTCTTTCTTTTTGGCATGATCCAAATGATACAAACGAAACGAGCAAAATATGCAACTTTCATAAATGATTATATTCATAGAAATACTAGGGTTGTCTATATTCTTGATTCCCCATGTGAATTATTATTATATCCTCTATTCATGGGTCTCAGAAAAATACGTATTTGATAAAGTTTGTCCGAAAGGCATATTGATTTTATGATAGTCGAGAAATCTTATTAACGTATTTCTTATGCATTTTATGTATTTATACATGTACATTGACTCGTGATCAGAAGGTGTTATATGCGCATATATTATATGTATATGGGATATGGGAAAAGGCTATGGCGTTATATACGCACCACCACCTGATCAGCTGGTATACGTTGATGATTTTTCCCACAGTGGCCGAGATGATATGATAGGATGCCCTCAGAAGCTTGATGATGTTATTAACGCATATACCTATGCATGGTATGACATTTATACGCACATGAATGACATTATAAATTTTCATGATTCAAAGAGCTATTCAGAATTTCAGGTTGAGTTCTTTACTCCATGTTTCTTTCATGTCTTTTATATACTACTGTCATGCCTTACATACTCGGTACTTTATTTGTACTGACGTTCCTTTTGCCTGGGGACGCTGCGTTTCATGCCCTCAAGTCCCGATAGACAGGTTGAGAGTTCTCCTAGTAGGCTATCAGCTCAGCAGAAGGTGTTTGTGCACCCCACTTGCTCCGGAGTTGCCTATTTGGTCACTATGATTTGAATATGTATTGATTGGTATGGCGGGGCCCTGTCCCGACCTTTATGATATTTATGTACTCTTAGAGGCTTGTAGACAGATGTTATATATATGGATACTGGTATGGCCTTATCAGCCAGTACGTCATATGTATAAGTCAGTATATCAAGTTGGGTCACCCTATATTGAGTATTTCCTCATGTTTTATTCTACTTATCTCACGAAAGCCTCTCCGACTCAATTACCTATGATAGTATAATATGAACGATACGTTACGTTGGTACTCGGTTGAGTAAGGTACCAAATGCCCATCACGGCCCATCGGTTTGGGTCATTACAGAAGTGGTATCAGAGCAGTTCTGTCCTAGGGATTCTACAAGCTGTGTCTAGTAGAGTCTTGTTTATGGGTGTGTTGTGCACCACACTTATAAGCATGAGGCTACAGGGCATTTAGGACTGTCACTCTTTCTTCTTACTCTAGATCGTGTGGTAGAGCTCAGTTGTAAGAAATTTAAACTCTTAAGTTCTATTTTATTCGTTATACAACGACATCTACATCCAGAAAGACAGTTGGTAAGAGATTGAATGTAGTTGTGGAAGAGTTGAGTCAGAGGAACTCGATTTTGCATCATGCTTATGATGAGTAAATGTAAGGCCTTTAGTAGATATGTGTGTACTACGACGTGTGAGCCTCTTGATAAGGAGCCCTAAGGCATGAATATCTATCTACCCCTATGGTAAAAAGCAATGAGAGAATCAGAAGGTAGATACAAGTTTCAACAAGTAAAAGAAGCTAGCTGAAGAAGGATACGAGGTACCCAGTTAGTGAAGATTATCTGTATTTACAATTCAAGCAGAGAAATATAAGCATGTTTGAGTTACCTTCAACTATAACAAAGATATATTCACTTGATAATACCCATTTCAGTTATGCCCTCTGGGAGCTAACATATATAATTTAAGAGAAGGATGGGATATCAGCATCCAACTAGGGTTAGAGTAACCCAAAATTATGGATGTATTGTTATCATTAGCTCACATTTCCGAGGGATATTGCAAACGTGGTAATGGTTCTCCTTGTGAGACACCCAGATGGTGCACTCTAGAATAGTACAATCAGATATGAATACTAGAATGTTCAAAAATTTCAGAAGATTGGCATTAGAATCCTAGAAGGGATAAATATTTACCTTTGTATGACTCTCGTCCCTAGTAAAGAGAGAGTGTTAGGCGACCCGAAGAATCAGTGAGTTGAATCAAGGTGGGCTAAAAGTGAAAGAATATTTTGAAGAAGTTTTCATAATAAGGTGATAGACAGAAATATTAGCAGGAGAATAAAAAAAAGAGTAAATGAAGCATTATGAGTAAGATGTGATAAATGGATGATAACGGTAAATTAAAACATGACAAGACTACAGATTCTATAGTCAAGTGAAAGAAAAGACTAGTTACAAGCCTTGAGACAATAAAAGAGTATAAACCATAAAGTCATGTCCCCATTTCGAGAAATGAGTTGGTGACTCATACATGATTACCAGAAGGAAAAGTTAGACCCCGGAGTAATAAAAATTAGTATAGGCTAGTGAATAAGATAAACTGAACATGAATTCGGGACCGAATGATTTGATAATAGTTGACATCGTGAAAATTTCAGAGATCGCGTTCCAGGCAATAATTGAATGAACAACAGAAGAATAACCTTTAAAGGTCATTCAAGAAGATGCTTCCCTAAAACAAGCACTGTGAACAGAGTTAAGCTTAAAGGACTAAGTGTGCCAGTTACACTAGGTGTCACCTTTGTGTGTAAGAAATTAAATTATCCCTAGTATAGAAGGGTTACCGCAAGGCAAGTAAGAGTCCGTGAAGATCTGAAAAGACGCCAAATATGAAGAGGTAAAACATTTATAGGTAAATCTTCATAGCAATAAATGTTAGTACTCCCCTAAAGGGGGAAGATGGTGTGATATGGTATTAATTCGGAGTTATGTGGTTAAGGTAACTATGGAATAGTAAAGGAAGAATGTGGTAGAAAGGCAAAAGAAATGAGATTGCATTTATTCAGATCCTACGGATATGATACGACTCCAGAACATTATGTAAGTATGATGACGGGGAGAGGCAGAAAGGGTTCCATCACTAGATATTATTGATAAATAAGTACAAATGAACACTGGATACATAAGGAGCCAGCGTGCGGGGTAAGTTAAGACAAAGGATATAACCCAAGAGAGATTACGCAGAATATAGATATGAGAATGGACTAACGTGTAGTTAGTAGTTGATTCAGGAAGAACCTAGTCATGGCTAAACAAGAGGATATAGACAAATCAGCAGGTTGTGCAAGATAAACATAGTGAACCCCAACATAGGGAATTCAGTCTCGCAAATATGATGACATCGTAATCCTTGAGAAATATTCAGATAGGAGTTGGGTTTGTACAGTAAAAAATTTCAGTTCAGAATCAATCTTACGAGCACAAGGGCGTAGAGGTAAGTAATTAAGGTTAATTATAGGTGAGTAAGAACATCAAAAATTCTTTCGGGTATACGATGTAATAAGCTCGCAGCTTTACAGGAGTCAAAAGGTCTCTCTTAAGTACTACAAAGAAAGACTAGCTCAGGGAATAAGGAAGAAGGCTTCAATTTAAGCATAGTGACATAAGAAAGAAATGGTCTTGCAACAACAGTCTCACAACAACATTGTATGCAGTCCATAAGAAAGTGGCACCTATCGTGGCTAATGAACGAAAAAACAATAATCAAAAGATGATATTTGAGATCATATGAATTACAGGAAATTCCAGTATTTGTGGGCAATGAGATAAGCCGTGTATTCATGCAACAAGTGGCAGAACGACCATGAAAAGTAATTGCTTATGTTTAAAGACAATTAAGAAAGAACGAGAAGAATTATCCGACCCACGATTTAGAGTTAGCCGCGGTGATTCATGCACTAAAGATGTGGAGGCACTATTTGTATGGCATTTAAGTTGATATTTTATACCATCCAGGAAATGCGAATGTAGTAGCCGACGCCCTCAACCGTAGATCTATGGGTAGCCTGTCATACTTACAGCTAGAGAAGTGTGGGATAGCCCATGAGATTTATCAGCTAGCTAGTCTTGGAGTTCGATTATTGGACTCAGGTGATACCAGAGTTACTATTCAGGACACGACAACATCCTCTTTAGTAACTGAAGTGAAGGAACGCAGTATGAGGATCCTATGCTAGCTCATTACAGAGATACATCCCCTCAAAATGAGAATACACTATTTGAGATTACAACAGATATCGAGGTCGATTATGTGTTCTAATGTGGCAGGGTTGCGCCAGCAGGTTATGGGAGAAACTCACTATTCTTGTTATTCTATTTATCCAGGAGCAGCGAAGATGTATCATGATATCAGGGGAATATACTGGTGTGACGAAATGAAGAAGGATATAACAGAGTTTGTTACTCAGTGCCCTAATTGTCAACAAGTTAAGATTGAGCATCAGAAACTCTCTGGATTGTTCCAGGCTATAGAGATTCCGACATGGAAATGGGAAGTGATTAATATGGATTTCATCATAGGCTTACCTCGTACCCAACGTAAGTTCGATGCTATATGGGTTATTGTCGATAGACTTACAAATGCAGCCCATTTTCTGTCTACCAGGACTACTTACTCAGCAGAGGATTATGCAAGACTTTACATTAGGGAGATAGTACGACTTCATGGTGTCCCTATATCTATTATCTCATATAGAGGTACTCAGTTTACACCTAATTTCTGAAGGTCCTTCCAAAAAGGATTGGGGACTCAGGTAAGTCTTAGTACAATATTTCATCCCCAGACAGACGGTCAGGCTGAGCATACTATTCAGACACTGGAGGATATGCTATGGGCTTGTATGATGGACTTCAGGGGTAGCTGGGATGGTCATCTTCCACTTATTGAGTTTGCATATAATAATAGTTATCATTCCAACATTCAGATGGCTTTATACGAAGCTCTTTACAGACGTAAGTGTAGGTCACCTATCGGATGGTTTGAGGTTGGAGAAACTAAGTTAGTAGGACCGGAGTTGGTACAATAGGCAGTTGAGAAGATTAAGCTTATACGGGAAAGGCTATTAGCAGGTCAAAGTCGTCAGAAGTCCTATGCAAATAATCGACGACGAGACTTGGAGTTTCAGGTAGATGACTGGGTATTCCTAAAGGTATCACAGATGAAAGGCGCTATGAGATTCGGTAAGAAAGGAAAGCTTAGCCCTCGGTACATTGGACCTTATACGATTATACGCAGAGTAGGCCAAGTAGCATATGAGTTAGACTTTCCTTGTAAATTGGAGTCTGTACATCCAATATTTCATGTGTCTATACTCCGTAGGTGTATTGGAGATCCCTCTAAAGTCATTTTAGTTGACGATGTTCAGTTTACAGAGCAGCTATCAGATGAGGAAGCTCTCATTGTTATACTAGATAGACAAGTTCGGAGATTAAGAACAAAGGATGTAGCTTCAGTTAAAGTACTTTGGATTAACAATAATGCGGAGGATATGACTTGGGAAGCTGAAGAAGAAATGAAGACTAGGTATCCTCACTTGTTTCCACTTCCGTAGGAGGATCAGACTGAGACATCACAACCTTTAGGTACGTATATGGAACTTGATTCTTATGTTAGATACTGTTATTGGTCGTGTGAGGCCATTGGTGTTATTGATGATTGTGGCCCTGTGTGGCTTTGTATTGTTGGGTTTGCTGTGTGACAAGTTGGTAGTAGTACCGTTACAGAGGAGACTCTGCCAAATTTTTTATAGATTTCTGGGAGTTTAACATTCGAGGACGAATGTTTCTAAGGGGGGAAGATTGTTACACCCTGTGCGTCCCAAGGTGACGTAATGAATATGAGACTTGTTAATCATGATTTAAATGGTTTTAAAGTCATAATATGGCTATATATGATGTTTGGATAGAAAATATGAAGTTTGGGAAAAATCATATTAAAGTTGCGGAAACACCCCTGTAATAAAGCTTTTTTATAAATATATTTCATGTGATATATGAGGTATTTTTGGGACATATTATAAATCAAATTGAAGTTCTTGTAATGTAGTTTCCAACTCTCCTAATCGTTCATTCATATGACATCCTGATAGAAAGATATAAGCGTCGAAATATGGGCGAATGAGAGGGTGCCAAGCTAGCACCTCTTTGACTTTTCAAAAGTTGATATATATGTCTTAACTCGTCTCTCTCTTCATTTTCACATAGAACCTGACCATAGAACACCATAGAACCTATCTTTGAGCTCTCTAATAGTGTTTCAAATAATATTATCATCCCGAGCACAGAATCAAGAAGCGATAATATTAAAACGATCCCTACGACGTAAGTATCGCTATATCGCCTCTCTTTATCTTTGTAGTTTGAGTTTTGGAAGGTAATTCATAGTTAAGAAAATGTTTACTTTCTGTATTTAAGTGTTTAAATATCAAGAAATGTTGATAAATTTATTTTCTAATAGTTAGAACTCACGGGACGGTGATCGGAAGCCGTGAATTCGAGTTATTTGACTTGTAGTTGATTATTTTGTGGGTTGTTTCGTGTTGCCTTTGGGCTGTATATTTTTCTATTATTTAATGGAATTTTGGAGGACAAATTGTGTGGAGAAACACCACAATGACGGAATAGTGGGCTAGTCGTTCGTTGTTATATTGTTTTAAGTTGTTAGACACTACTTTAGTTGTCGTTTTATGTATGAAGTAATTAGAGTGTGTGGGCTGTTTTGTGGTATATTGTGATGGAGATAAGGTTGGAAAATGATACTTATATGTTGTTATTATTGTGTTCTTGTTGTTGTTGGTATATGGTATTGGAGGAGGGCCTAGTTACAGGGGAGATGTTGCCTATATTTACGTAAACGAGCTACTAGTTTAAGTTGTGGACTTAGCCTTTACTCAATACTGATTTTGAATCTCCTTATGATATGGTAGATTGAATTAAGTTGTTTGAAAATATTCTTGGAAGGTATTAAGGACTCAACGGAGTTAAGGTATGTTAAGTTTATCCCTTCTTTCTTTTTGGCATGATCCAAATGATACAAACAAAACGAGCAAAATACGCAACTTTCATAAATGACTCTATTCATAGAAATACTAGGGTTGTCTATATTCTTGATTCCCCATGTGAAGTATTATTATATCCTCTGTTCATGGGTCTCAAAAAAATACGTATTTGATAAAGTTTGTCTGAAAGACATATTAATTTTATGATAGTCTAGAAATCTTATTAACGTATTTCTTATGCATTTCATGCATTTATACATGTACATTGACCCATGATCAGAAGGCGTTATATACATGTATATTATATGTATATGGGATATGGAAAAAGGTTATGGCGCTATATACTCACCACCACCTGATCAGCTGGTATACGTTGATGATTTTGCCCACAGTGGCCGAGATGATATGATGGCATGCCCTCAGAGGCTTGATGATGTTATTAACGCATATACCTATGCATGGTATGACATTTATACGCACATGCATGACATTATAAATTTTCATGATTCATAGAGCTATTCAGAATTTCAAGTTGAGTTCTTTACTCCATGTTTCTTTTATGTCTTTTATATACTACTGTCATGCCTTACATATTCGGTACTTTATTTGTACTAATATCCCTTTTGCCTGGGGACGCTGTGTTTCATGCCCACAGGTCCCGATAGACAGGTTGAGAGTTCTCTTAGTAGGCTATCAGCTCAACAGAAGGTGTTTGTGCACCCCACTTGCTCCGGAGTTGCCTATTTGGTCACTATGATTTGAATATGTATTGATTGGTATGGCGGAGCCCTGTCCTAACCTTGATGATATTTATGTACTCTTAGAGACTTGTAGATAGATGTCAAGTATACGAATACTGGTATGGCCTTATAGGCCAGTACGTCATATGTATAAGTCAGTATATCAAGTTGGGTCACCCTATATTGGGTATTTTCTCATGTTTTATTCTACTTATCTCACGACAGCCTCTCCGGCTCAATTACCTATGATAGTATGATACAAAAGATACGTTACGTTGGTACTCAGTTGAGTAAGGTACAGGGTGCCCGTCACGGCCCATCGATTTGGGTCGTGACAGCAAGCTTTATCAATCCCCCTCGGTAGAGTCGGGGACTATACTGACGTATGAGATGGTCGATAGTGAAGGGGAACTTGTCGAGCTTGCTCATGAATAAACGCAGCAGAATAAAAATCCTCCAAAATGAAGGATGAATCTGCCCGAGCATCACTTCATACCTTTTGCAAAAGGCTATGATAACTGGATCTAGAGGGCCCAACGTGAAAGGATAAGTATAAATACTTAGAAAACCCTCCACATGGGTAGTGATTGATTCCTCGGGCGTAGGCACCACCACATGTTTACCGACCCAATTATAATCTTCCTTGACTTTGGGGAGGAAATCGTTAGTGATGGAGCGTATATACCTCGAGACCAGCTTGCATCGACCCGGTATGGAAGGGGTTTTCTCGATCTTGAAATCGGCCCCAATCGGGCACCCCGCAGGAACAAACGTGGTTAAGGGGGGTTCTGGTGTCTTCCTCGACAACAGTAGATAGAGCCTTTTCCTCTTCAAACGGTCTCGAAGAAGAGGGAGTTTTATTTTGAGGAATAGATTTAGAAGTATTTGCCATTGCTTCTAAGTAAGGGTCAAGAGATGGTACTGATGAAAGAGAGGGCGTAATTGGCGGATAGTTGTGAAAATTTTCAGAAAATTATAAAGGAAACTTGAACCAGAAAATCAGAGGAAAAATGTGATGAAATTTTTCTTAAACGCATAAGAACAAACGTGTGAATGTAAAAGTTCTAATGGATGGAAGGATGAAGTATTTATAATTTGCAAATGGCGGTTCAAAACCCGTAGTGGATGTCCAACAACTGACACATATTTAATGCCTTGAGGACTGGACCAACTGGACGTTTCAGTTACCTTTCGTCGCTTACGTCATGATTTATCGAAGCAAGGCTTGGAAGTTCATATCGTTTCTCGTCGTCTTTTCTCCGAAAAATGAGGGGACTATCTGTATATGGTCGAAACCGGGTTCATCTATTGTATGACCAGTCGAGACTGAAACGTAACGGGTCGAAGCTCGATCCCGGGTGATATCGAACCAAGGTACGAAGTTAAAACGTTGAGCTCGTGACTCCGGGACCGAACAAGATCGAGGGAACTTTATCAAACCAAATAACGGAAGGCCGAAATATCTACAATCAGTTTGAGATCATGGCGAAAATCTCGGCATGTATCGAGGAGAGGCCGATTAATTAGCAAATCATGAGATCTTTTACCTTTTATAGAATTGTATCAAGAGTAGGGCTCCCCTGCTATATAAAGGGAGGTCTGATCATTTGTAAAAGACATTGAAAGACGCATCCTAAAGCAATACACTGTTATTTGTAGTTCTTATTATCTTGTCTTTTTTATTCCGACATCGATTGAGACATTTCTTGACTTGGGAGTGACCAACCTTCAAGGCTAAGGCTGTCCAATTTGTGTGGTTTGTATTTATTTTCTTCTCACTAATTTCAATATTAATCTGTTCTTCCAATTTGTATCATGTTATATCACGTATCCTTAAAATCGCGTATAAATTCAATTGTTATTCCATTTTAGGGTAAATACCAATGACAAGATATTTAAATTACTTTAATCACAACTTAAAGACCAAACATTGTATGAAATGGAAGAATTTAAAAATATAAACTAAGATGAATTTTGGAGGATGAAATATCTTTAAAATCACTCACGAGCAATATGTAAAATTTGATCATTGGTGAATAAATTCATTGTATGAAATGGAAGAAAAAATTTCAAAAGAAGGCTCATTGGAGTTAGTTGTAAATAGGGAAAACATTTACTCGAAATTGTTTTGATGATTGCATCGCATTGGAGTTAAAAATGAAAATAGAAGAAAGAGTACTACTGGCTCCATTTTAAGTGGCAACTACTCTAAGAGAAATGATTAATTAAGATCAACCTCATGATTAGGCAGATAAGTGAAGTTTGACTAGTCTAATCCTAGTGTAGAATGACAATAATGATGTACTTCTAGATCTCTCGTTTAATAACAAACATTTGTTACTTCTTTTTTCTTCTTCTCTTGTAATTGTCTAAATAAAATTCCATTATCCTGTCATTCTGTAGCAATATATCTCCCTGATTGAGCTAGAAAATTAAATGATCAAAATCAGAAGAAGAAGAAAAAAAAGAAGTAAAAAGTGTTTTGGTTGAACTCTCGTAAGAATTGATTTGGAATATTAATAATTATTAAACGACAAAGAACAAACAGGTGATGGAAACAACTAATTTGATCCCCATCTCTTTCTTTTCTTTTGTTTTTTGGGAATCCAGTTTTGGAGAACAGCTTAGAGGAATTGTTCTTAGGGTAGTTGAGTTGTAAGATCATGAGCTTTTTCCAAAGGTCGATTATAGCAAAATGTACTTCCATATGAATGCCCATTATATTATTACTTTACTAGATACTATATCATATAAAAAGTGAAATTCACATTATTTTAGCAAAAGATACAGCTTTTTGTCGTAATTTTGAGAACAAGGGGTGATGGACCTAGTTGCCAAAATCATTCCAAGCTTCAAGGATGTCTCTTACTACTTGATTAAAAAGGGTATTCCTGCACAAAGCATCCCGCGTTCATGCAGGAGTTGGAAAAATACTGTATTCCAAGAGGTATGATGTAGACAGTCTACCCTAATATAAGTATTAATACCTGTTTTCACGGGGTCACACGAAAATAACTTTAACATTGCTTCAAGACTCCACTTCTCTTGCTACTTGATTAATTTATATAATATTGGATTATTCTTTTAATCACTCTTAGTTTTTCATGACTACTTGTTTAGCCTAAAAAGGGAAAATATTGAGGATATCAATAGAGTTTTACACTCAAAGTGTAGGGTGGCCTGAAGACACTAACAACTTTTTATGTGCAAGCACGTTCACTTCTCCCATAATACTAGAAATAAAGGACTAAAAATTCATTCCTAGTGCAGAAATAATTATACATAACAACGTGCCAGCAACAAAACAAGTGCAGGTGAAACCAAGAAGAAGAGAAACCCTAGTTAGTATAGGAGTATACATTTAAGAGAAATTAATATATATATAAACAAGACCACTTATATAATTATAATAAGAAGAAAAAAAAAGAACATAGAAGCTTGTTACACCAACTTCCAGTTGGGAAACAACTCAGTGAAGCACTAATAATAGGCCCCCACAGCTTCTTATGTCCTCCATATTTGAAGCATTTTTCATCTAAGTTTAGTTCTATACACCTACCAAAAAAGAGAAATGTGAAAAATAAAAATGCACCCACCCCCTATCATTTCAAAATTCATTTGTCCCTCGGCCAGCATAACATGTGCTTAGCCATTCCATCAATCTTTTTAAAGTCCAGATGAGATGAGAGAACCTTTTGTTGTTGCTGTTCCCACAAACCATCTTACAAACTCTCACGTCTTTCTTTCTTAAAAAAAAGTTTCATGCAAAGCTAAGAAACTCATCAATATTTCTGTAGACAATCGTTTTTCAAGCCATAGGGTTGGGGATGCTACACATATTAGGTGTACCCACTAATAATTTGGATTTTTAGGACTGATGAATCATTTACCTCCAAATACTAACAAGAATATATGTGGCTCAGTCCCAAGCAAGTTTACATGATTAATTCTTACTGATTTAATTTATCATAATTGACTATAGTTTTATGTATTCTGAACCTATCACAACTCTCGTCCTTTGTATTCGTACTTGGAATTAGCGACAAGAGTAAGTTCGCATAGGCTGATTTCTTTTTTTCTTCCTTAATGATATTTTCCTCAAAATATCACAAAAGCAAAAGAGAAAAGAGGCCAAAGAGAAATGAACAAATTAAATAAATAGTTCATTCTTTCTTCTATTTGTTTTTTTTTTAATCACACTTTCTAGTGATTGTGATTGCAAAAGTTAACGACATAGACCATGTGGACAAGACTAGAGATATGTAAAACGTAATGGTCTTATATGATCACTTCCATAAAAGTGCAATTCTCATGGGATTAATTTTCTTGCAAAGCACTAAATTTAGGTGACATGTCCTTTTTCCAAGTCCGTTTCAAACCTTGTACTTAACTATGAGTACTAAAATGTCCCTTCAGTTCACAGCAAGAACCAAATTATCGATCAATTAAGGCTTGACAACGTATGAGGCTACGTTTGGTGCTTCACCAAACAGGAGGTTCATTCCAATCAATTATTATTGCATTATTATGGTATATAATCATCACTAGCCACAACCCAAAAGAAAAATTACTAATTCAAGAATTTCAAATTAGGCTTTTAGATTGAACCCTTCTTCTCTACTTCTTTCTTCCAGAGGCAGATCCAGGATTTAAACATATTCAAATTGGGATTCTATCTCAATCTATTTAATTAATTGGATCAAAAATCTATTATTTATACATATTTAATAGGTTTGTTAACATAAATACAGGACCGAAGCCAAAGTTATTGAATTTAACATAACCCATAACATATATGGTAAGTTCGCCCGTCGAAACCCAAAGGGAGGGAGGGGTTAATGTATAATGTAAAAAGTCCATGGAAGTAGCTGCATTCAATTACTCAGATGTACTACTAGTAGCTAATGTGTAGTGGTGGCAAAATGAATAAAAGAAAATAATTATCCACCTATATTATTCATTTAAAAATGAGTTGGATAATTAGTTTTTTAAAAATTGGTCAAATGTGAATAAGAACCATATTATCCACTTAGAAAATGGATAACTAACAAATTTAACTTTTACATTTGTAAAACCTTAAATGAGGCTTCCTCAAGTTTGGAAGATTAGGAATTCTTCCAAAAGTGATCATATTCAAGAAACCATTGATAATATGGATATCCATATTATCCGGCGATTAATTCATTTTTTATCCGTATTAAATATGGACGGGTTGAATAATTTATCCGTTTTTACATTACTCATTTTCGACTCGTTCATACCCGACCCAACCCGCCTATTTGTCACCCCTACTCATGTGTGACACATGAGTATTTGGGATTTGAGAAAGTGATATACTTTTCTTAATCTTGAAGCAACAATTGCTTATACTTCTACAGCAAGAAATTTACTGTCAGTGGTATTTAGGTTTTAGCAGATTTCATCATACCACAAGTCAGCATTTATTAAAAGAATGGATCGAGTCTTGAAATTTGAGGAAATTGTCAAGGGTCGTACATTTTCTCTTGAACAAATGGAAAATCGAATTTTTCTTGTGTTTGTTGTTGAATAGGTCCTTTTTTGTGTTCAAAGCATCTTTCATGTAACGTCTGGACTCAGTTGTGCATTACCCTCCTCACCCCTAGCTAGTCACCCCAATATTTGAATTTTGACACACTAAAATGACGGTAAAACTTAGTGATTACACAATAAACTTACTCGCACCAGATATTTACAGAAAAAAATGACATAAATTTAAAAACTAGATCTCAATTTACCCTCGATGATATGACTTTCTTCGATTTACTATATAACAGTTCAATTTTTACTAGGAGTGACAAAATGAAAGGCACGTGGAACTCTCACAATCATTCAATTAGTTATATGTCGCAAGGGCAATTTTGTTACTTTGCATACATTTAGCTCAATTTTTTTTTTATTAAAATTTCGTATCCAATCAAACACAAATGAAACCGAGGGAGGGAGTAAAAGTATAAAAGTTATTTGATCATAAGACAATGATACTCTCAAGAACGTACTTATCAAATAAGAGTTACGTAACCTCTCATTATAAATGCCTCATGGTCAAAACCTGGGATTAAATATTACCAATATAAAGTAGAAATTTAGGATTATCTTCCAAAATCGATAGAATAAGACGCAAAGTGATATCGAAATATACTTTCTTTTAGAACGGTGAAGTCATGCAAGTTGCTACCTTGGGGGGGGGGGGGGGGGGGGATGCAAGTTGCTACTAATATATAATTTTGAAATGTAAAATACTGTTTTTTAAGTGTGAAGTTAATCATAGTTAGCTTAAGATATATGAGAGTGAAAATTATTTTCCTCTTTCTTAATTTTCGGTTCTAGGCTTCTAGCTAGTGTGTTGTTACGACATGATTAAACAAAATCCTCATTATTAAGAAGAATATTGATTTATGATTTTATATGATCCAATGTCACTACAAACATATTTGGAATTAATACGAACTTCATCGTTGATCTGTCGCTAAATCACTCATAGCGAATATAATTTTTTAATAATCTGTCGTTAATCCGTTGCTAAATAGGATTAGCGATGAATTTTTCTGTTTAGCTGCAGAATTTATCACTCGCTAATTTCTGTCGTTTAGTAGCGTGTGTTTTGTTGCCAAAAGGCCGAGGAAAAGAAAATTCGCTGGACAACAGTTCTTAAGTTCAACTATTATTTCTGCAAAGGTTAATTTTTGTCGGTGGCAAGTCCTTTATTAATTTATGACGAAATTAACCATTGAAAGTAATATATATAATATATACCTCATCTCACAATATTAAAGATATTTCTATATATTTACAACCAGAATCTAAAAAGAAAAGGAAGAAAATGGAAAAAGAAAAGATGATGATAACTTAAACAAGATGTTCATTACCCTCAATTATATCGAATGAGTTACACAATAGACGTTAGTATTACTGTTAATAGTTAGATTGATGAAACGTAGAGTAAACACATCAGTCTTTAAGAAAACATTTGCAAACAACAGAAAAAGGAACTGTTTCCTGGCACTGATATGTCAATTTCCACATCTTGAAAGTGCTAAAAATTAAACACAATTTTGGATTTCTTTTTTTTTTTTTTTTTTATAACAATGATTTCTAGGTCAACATGTGTGCACCTGCTTATGTTCACGGTCTAATTTTTGGAATTTGTTTCGCTTTGTTTTATGTTTACTTCAACCTCAAAAATAACGTTTGTAGTAAATGACAGAAATTCTGTGTCAAAGTGATAAAGTTTTCACCTGCCAAAGGGATCTATTGATAATAGAAGCAATGTCTGTATCACCGCTGGAGTTTGTACGTATTGCCTAAATTTCCCTGCACAAATGCCAGTCCCAATTTTGGTTGTTTAGAAGCTTTCTTATCAGTCTATCCATATATCTACACTTAGTACTATTCCATATATACCTTTTATTCTGCAAAGGTGCTTTCTTCTTATTTTTTTTATGTACATATAGCTCCCTGTCTTATATGACGGTGATTGAACAAACACAATGTTTAAGATATAAATTTAGCCTATAGTATATATTATGGCAGATTGGCAGTGACCATAGCTGAAGAAAGTACCAAATTGTTGAAATTAAGTTGACAGAGAAAACATCACGTCCAAGTTATTTGGATATCTTACTAATTTAAATTTTTGAAGGCGGTGAAACTTGAATTATACTAAATATTTTGGACGTCTCAAAAGAAAGAAATCATATAAATTGGAAGGTGAAGTAGAACTAATTTTCATCTCATCAAGTAGATTTTCTGCCTTTCAATGGAAAAAGAAAGAAAACGCCCGGGGGGGAGGGGAGGGAGGCAAGTAAAAAAGAATTACTATTAAAATGGGGGAAATATCATTAGCTTTGCTTTTCTCTGTTTGGGAACTTTAGGTTCAGGATCAGATTCTAGTTTAAGTTTGTTTGAATGGATGTAAACTTAGTATAGTTATTATAACATATATACAACAATTATTAGATAAAAGTTGGGTGTCAGTCAGCATATCATTAAATCCTTTGTTTGACAAATTCATAGCGTTGAATGAGCTCCTCAAAAACTTGCATGTGAGTGTTTTTATAGAGCATATGGATAATATATACTAATACATATTACATATAATATATTTAAAAAATATGGAGGAGAATACTCAACCTCCTTTTGTCAAATGTGAATAGTTTTCTAGAAAAGAAATTTATCTAAGCTAGGTAAAAGTTATACCTTACTTTGTCATAGAATCAAATATGAAAGAATGAGATTGTCCGGCCTTAATCATATAGAAGGAAGATTCGCATATACCTTCTTCCTCAATTTGTAATTTTTTCTTTCTAAAAATTACATTATGTGAGGGGAAAGATGAAGAAAACATTAAGCTATTATTATGGTTTAAACCCTTCCGATATGCACCAATTAAGCTACCCCTCAACCCCTAAATGTGAAAGAGTGAGATTGTCCTTCCTTAATCTAATAGAAGTAAAATTTGCAATATGCCTTCTCTCTCGTTTGCATAACATTACTAATCATCACATAGTAAACTCTACATTATTAATCACCGTACTATGATTCCTTCACCGTACTGCGTTTTCAGTTGGGAGATGAAAAGGGAGGAGGGGAAGCAAACAGGGAAAGCAATAGGAAACAAAAGTAGACTCTCACATTACAAAGAAAACAGGAACTAAAAGTAGATTCGCACAACAAAGAAAAGAAGAGAGAAACCAAACGTGGGGTTGAGGGGAAGAAAACTGTAAAAGCCCCTCGTGCGTCATTGGCTTTGTGGGGTAAAAACTTTAAAAAGTGTGACAGAGGTTCTAGTGGTGGATCTGTCTTTTTTTTCTTTCCAACTGCAGACACATCCATGTCACACTATTTCTGCACTAAAATCCCCCCTGCTCCTCATCATATCTACTGCCCTATTCAATATATTACCACCACCGTAAACATTGCCAAAATATCATTCAAGAAATTCACAGAGAAGCTATATTTATGTGTGTTCGTCCTTCAGCACGGTATTTAGACATTTTGGTTCGGTATTCGGTTTCTTCAAATGCAATACTAATACCGTGCATAATTAAATTCACATAGAGACAGCTATATCTATTTCAACGTATGGCCAAATATTAGTGCAGTTTCCTTTTGCTTTCTGGGGCATGTACCATCCTCCTTTTTTCCTGTTTCAGAAATGACTAATAGTCTGTTTGACGAAGCTTTCTTTTTTTTTTGGGCCAAAAGTGCTTTTCTGGGGCAAAAACTTTTGGCCAAAAATTGAGGCGGTTTGACCAAGCTTTTAGAAGGAAAAAAAGTGCTTTTGAGTAGAATTGTTCATAAAAAACCGAAAAACCGAACCAAACCCGATATATTTTAGGTTTGGTTTGGTTTTGGTTTTGAATTTTAAAAACCGATCAAATTTGGTTTGGTTTTGGTTTTAATAAAATAATAACCGAAAAAAACCAAATCAAACCGACTATAGAAGTAGCTATTTAAATTTATTATTACACCTATATATATGTATATTTTTATATAAAATTTTTAAAATTTTATGGTACATATTAATCGTTTGTATTTTTAGTCTAATCCTTTGCTATTATAATAATCTAATTCTTTGCCTTTACATACTAGTTTGATTGGTAGTTTTCTTTTGCTATGTAAAAGAATTTATTTCATGTTAAAAATAATCGATTTTTAATTGAGTACTTAAAGTATTCATCACTATTTGATTCAATTATCATCAATGTATCTTGGTAAATGATAGATTTTTCTCAAATAGCAATTGGTTTAATAGTGTCACGTTGAAAATGTAGTCGCCAGGATATATGTTTGGTAGTGTATGTCTTATATTTAAGAAAAAACTGATAAATAACCGAAAAACTGAACCGACAAAAACCGAATTGATAAAAAACCGACTTAATTGGTTTGATTTGGTTCCAATATTTTAAGAACCGACTTACTTGGTTTGGTTTCTTTTTAGAGAAAAACCGATCCAAATCGAACCATGAACACCCCTACTTTTGAGGAGAAGCAGAAGCAGAAAAATATAGCTTCTCTCCAAAAAACACTTTTCTGAGAAGCACTTTTGAGAAAAATACACTTAGAAGCAGTTTTCAAAAACTTGACCAAACATTAATTACTGCTCAGAAGTGCTTTTCAAATTAATTAGCCAAACACAAACCGATTCTCATCAAAAGTACTTTTTTGAAAAGCACTTTTAAAAAAAACACTTCTCAAAATAAGAAGATTTTAGAAGCTTGGCCAAACATGCTATAAATACACATCTACCAATATAATGGACAGATACCAAATTTAACCGGGTCAATGAGGCCAAGAAATTTTGTGACACGTGTTGCCCTAACAGTGTATATTTAATGCAGACCCTGCATTACAAACACAAAGAAAAGCAGAGGTCTGAAATTGAGTAACCATTATCAATCTTCCTAGAGTTCAGCCATGTCTCAATGTTAGGTCATTTTCAAACTAAGCCACAAAATTTGACCTTGACCAAGACCAAGATTCCATGTTCAAAGGACTCTGGAGGCAGGGTTTTGGCATCATAGATCATTTTCTAAAATTGCATCAAGCCACCAAGTAAAATTCATTTTATGTTCATAATATCATATAACTTGAGAAGACTATAATTATAAAAATAATCTACTTAGACCTTGGAGGACAGAGTTACCATGTACCTGTGATGGTAGGAAGTAATAAATACTCAATAGAATAGTCGACGTGCATGCAAGCTGACCCAGAGGTTTGTTGTTCTTCACTTCCATGCATTACCGGCCAGAGAGAAGCGCAGATGCTTGCTATGACAAAGCTGGTCCAATGACACCCACTGAACTTCCAGCTAATCTTTCGAACAAATCAGAAGACAGAAGTTCCAAGTAACAATAGTAAACCAGACTACTTTTTGACTAACTCAACATGAATAATAGCAGATAAACATCTAGGGGTGTGAGTTTGAATATGGCAGGACCACCACATGGAGATGTTGTAAAAAAGTTTTAAGGAAAGCAACAATTGGAATACTATCTTTGGACTGACCTAGAGTGTAATGTTCCTAGCTTATCATGAAAGTTGAACTCAAAGTAAACATGACAGGACCACATATAGTTCTGCAGAGCAACGTGATAATAATAAAACTGCTACAGTAAAAACATAGAAAAATCAATCATGAATCATGTGAACACAAAAAACAGACAAAAACAATTATGAGACTTCAGTGAAAGACAATTAGATGAAAGGAAGTTTCAGTGTTCATTTGATTCAACAACTAGGGACACAGTTAACTGAGATCCTTTTGTTCTCCATAGAGCCCATAATGATTCAGCCATAGATGTCACTTCAACTATGAAAATGAAGAATTCTGTTCATTTATGTCTTCCATGTTCTATACTACTGTAAAAGATAAACGTTCCAGATCATGTCAAATGTGCCAAACAGAAAAAATCAAAAATTAACTGGGGATTATCAGAGTAATTAGCAACTCTAGAGTAGGAAGAACACGGAACATCTAAAGGGAGCAGCAAAAATTCCAAGCAACCACTTCACTTGCACACTTGATGAAAGATGCATGAATTTCAAAATAGCCGCAGAGAAACTCCAGAAATCAACAACTGCCCGAGAATTGCTTTAGAGATGACCAAGAAGCATTACAATATATGACTACATCACATGGTTTAATGGAGAAAGCACAAAACATTAACGTGGGAACGAAAAGGATGGCGCTGTAATGCTTTTCAACCACAACGAAAGGGTCGATAACATAGGCCAAAAATTGGACCAAATAAAACAGATGCAAACTCCAAGATGTGTTTAACTTAATGTCACCAGTCAACCAACAATGTAGAAATGGAGCTCAATGCAGCTAAATCTGAGTTAATAGAATTTTCTGAAGCAATATTTTATGAGTGGTGTAATAGTTTCAATTAAAAACAAAAACAGTTTGCAGTTTCGGAATAAACCTTGTAATGGTGAGCATTCTAGAAGAGTTCTCAGTTCATAAATAGCACAATTTCTCCCTGAGTTGATTATGCAATAACCAAACATCTCCAAGAATCAAGAAGATTTGACATATCCATACAAGTGAATAGACATTCATGCTAGCATAGCATCATGAGCTTAAGTCCATAGATAATTGCCAACCAGAAGTGATCTCAGTCTATATAAAGGTTATTGTGTTTAAGGTTCCTACTGATGTCAATTGCTGGTCGAAAACAATTTCAGTCTGCATAAAGGTCAGATATCATTACTCCCGGAGTCAAATTTCAATGAACATGAACAGTTGATCCTGTTAGAAAACTTTGAGGCCTACATAAGATCAAGTGTTTGAGCTAAGAATTTTCTGAATTCAAGGAAAAACACAATAGTAGTAATATTTTCTTTTTGATAAGTAGGAAAAACATAATGTTTACACCTTTCCTTCTCATCACAGGATCTGCAAATTCAGTTGAGACTTGGGAGAAGCCACAAGCATATTAAGAGATAAAAACAAAATTTCTCCCAACACCAAGTAGGGTTGGCTAAGCTATATGAATCCACAGTATCAGCGGAGGAGCTAAGTGGAGTGAAGGGAATTCAATTTGTTGAAAAACTACAATGTGTGAATAGGGAAAAAAACAAACTTTTCTGTTACATATAAGCCCGAATCCCCTTGATATGCGTAAAAGTACAGTGAAGTGGCAAAGAAGGTTCAAAAATTGCTATCACAGCGTCAAATCCCAAATGTGACATTCTATTCTTTTTTTGAATCCCCTGGTATAAATTCCTAACTCCATCGCTGCACAGTGTCATTCTAATACTCAATAATTTGCCTTTTAACACAGTAAAGCATTAAGAGAGATACAAATTGAGACAAAATTTCTAACATTCATATAAATTTTACGCCAACATTAACAATCACAAACCAAAAAGGATTAAAGCTTACAACTTTATCATCTCAAGAATGAGGTCAAAGTCACATAATTGAAAATCCAAAATACAAACATCCCTTCAAGTACACCCAAAAATACACCAGCAACAACATCGAACATGAAATGACGGCCAAGAAGTATCCTAGACAACGACGTTGTTGCGGCCCATCCGATCACAATAAGCATTAAATAATCCACAAATAGATCATATTTAAGCTGAATCAATATATCCTTAACGAAATCGGAGTAAAGGTAAAAGAGAGTGGCTATAAATGAAACCCTAGATGAATGTCCGCTAGGGAAGGACCAATGGTCAACGGAAAAAGAGAGGAACATGTTTTTGTTGTAAACGGGTCGGGGCCTCCGAATAAGGTGTTTGAGGGATCCGATTACGATTAGGTCGACTATTCCGCCGAGGAGGAGGTTGATTAGGAAAATGTTGTTACTAGTTTCGGTGGTGGTGGAGAGAGTGAGAGGGTAGAGGAGTAGTGAGAGGATTAAAGGGAAGAAGAGGAAACCGTCGCCGGAGATTTCTAGGGTTTTGAGAAAGTAATAAGGGAGGATTGGATGAGTTAGTGTGTAGAGACGGAGGGAGATGGCTGTGTCGAGATCGACGATGCGGCGGAGCAAAGACGGCGACGGCGGTGGTGACTTGGATGCCATCGTTCCAGTTTGTGGAGCAGAACAGAAGCTAACTGATTTTTCAGTTATTGATTTTTCAGTTGAGTGTGATGTGAAAATGTCCGGAAGTTCGTTAAAATTGAAGCCCAACTGAGGCCCAATAATGAGTAATACAATAGATATTTATCTGTTTTGGCCCATGTCCGATTGTAGAAATGACACCAGGTAGCCATTAAAAGGCTGCTATTTAGGAGTGCATCCTGAATTTCAGTTTTTCGGAACAAAAGTGTCGTGAAGTTAAGATTTTTAGTTTAAAATTTCAGGAAAAAACAAGTACAGATTAATCTCTAAATAGCATCCCTAAAAATGACTATCTGTGCACTTACCCCGTCCGATTGTCTGAAGAGTTACAAAATGGGATAGGTAGGAAATAGGAGTCAAGTATGGTTTTTAATGTATGATATAATTACCGTTTATTACAAAATACTTTATTTTTTAGCAACTTAGCTTTATACCTAGTAAATGAGGAAAAATAAACAAACGAAAGAGTGATTTCAACTTGGACAAATTTGATTATGACAAACTCTCTTCTACTTATCTAGATCCAATCATTTTGACCCAAACAATTGAACAGCTCAACTTTGGGTTGGTTAAAAAGGTGCCAGTGAGAGATTGAATTAGTCCAGTTAACAAATAAAGTTTGGACATTGCTTACCAGATGTTAGTGCAACAAAAATGTTGTACTAACATCAAATGGGCGGATCCATAATGAAGTCCAAAAGGCAGTAACAAGGAAATAATGGAAAGCCCAAAATATTCTAACAGATGTTTCATATCAGGTATTTTGTTCTTTGAGACAACAACAAATTCAGTATAATCTCACAAGTAGAATCTTGAGAGGATAATGTGTACGTAGACCGTATCCCTACCTTGTGAAGGTAGAGAAGCTATTTTCGATAGACCCTCGGCTCAGGAAAAAATGAGAAGGAAGCAACAAACCATAGCAACCAACAAGGTAATAAGATAACGGACGCATATTATTTTTTTCTTTGAGACATTTTGTGAAATTATATGAGCTGAAAAATACTTTCAGGTGTATATGGTCAGAAGCAAAATGATTAGACATGAAGCAAAATGATTAGGCTGTACAAAAAATCGTTAATCTCCCACTAACAGAAAAATAAAACAGTGACAGAAATCAAACAATAGTTGTAAGATATCATTCCCTTTGTAAATAGCTTTAGAAGGTGGAAACATTTGGTCGTGCCAACAAAAAGTTCTAAAGAAGAAAAATATTTCGAAACGGCTCAAGTGATGATTTGTTTCTCATTATAGGCAAATGACAAGGCCAACACTCAATAGGTTCTCCAGATTTTGCTGAGTAAAAGATCGATCTCACCCTTTCTGAAAAGAGAATGCCACTTTTTTTTTTATGTCCCATAGGCCATATCTAACAATAGTCCAAAAGTTTTCAAACTTGTAGACGCGATAATCATATTGCATATTGAAAATAATCGCATTTCTGGAATGTGTTTATTTATTCTGGACATGATTATATAGCAAGTCTTTAAAGCTTTCAAACTTTTCAATAGTACAATCATATCGTTGAAATAACTGAGAAGAAATTTGACAAAATAACCATCAAGGAAGTCTTTTTTTATATGGTTCTCAGGCGACTTTAAAATGTCAATGGAAAATCCATTTGATATGAAATGGTTATATACTTGCATTTGATATGTGCTTACTCGTTTTTTTTCTTCCCCATAGGGAATAGAGAAATTAAAGGCCCATTTGTGCCATAAAAAAGATTTTTTTTTTTTATCGAAATCTCTTTCATACTTGAATTTGAAATTTGAAAAAACTCCAAAAAACTGTTTTTCAAAATTTTCACTTCAAATCACTCACAAAAAATCCAAAAATAGTTCCAAATTGTATTAATGTAAAAACACAACTCTAATTTTTAAATATCAATTTTAACTTGAAATTTTTACTTTTTTCCGGAATTTCACAATTTTTATGTCCAAGCACCCACTAAATTAGATGGTTGTGATTTAAAGTTGTAACATCCCATAGATCGCTGGCAATTGAATTAGAACAGGGATTCGCTGTGAAGCTTGCTTTAGCCAAACTTCACATCATATTGGGAGGATAAAGTTACGGGTCACAAAAGGGGGCGAATTCAAGATTCAAACTGTTGAAATATCAGTTAAATATGAGGAAGACAAATTGAACCTTTTTTTTACTATTCATTTCTTGAAGATGATCAGAAAGCCTTGGCGAGTTAGTAATGAGAAAAGCAGGCAGCTCATAGCTGCTCTGATGTTAAGTTAATTTTTGTGACAGTGAAACTTAAATTTTGGCTGCCTATGTATTTTCTTTAATATAAGTTGACTGCCATACTGTCTAACTTATTAATGAAGGAACAATTTAAATAATACGAGCATTTTAATAGAATAAGAAGGTAAGTGTTTGGTACATTTAAGTTCACATTTGAATATCTAGTCCAAAAAATGCAGTGACAGCGCCGTGGCTCTTAGGTTGTCTACAATTTCGGAATAAATTAACTTATCATTAATAAAATAATAATAAGTCCATGCACATAATTAAATAAAATATCAAGAATTTCAAAATCTTTTAAAATTTCAACTAGCATTCTTTGGCTTATGAATGGACAATCATGTTCGTACCACCTCGAAATCACTGCGAAATTTAAAAGAAATTGATGGATTGTCTGATAGCATGCAGCCATTTAATTCAATTTGGACTGGTAATTATTGAATAAAAAACAAGCTACAGCTATCATAGCACTGTAGTATATATTGGTTTCAATTAAAAAGCAGAAGAAAGTAAGGACACAAGTCACAAGTTATGTATTATACGAATCAAATAATTTCTGCAAAATACAATCGATAATTTATTGCAGTTGTCTGGATTTTAAAAAAAAAAAAAAGGGGGGGGGGGGGGGGGGGGGGGGGGGGGAAAATGATGATTTTCTAACAGTTTTTGTAATAATGCCAAAGAACAGATTGATTCATTTTTGCATGTTAACTGAAAACCTGAAGAAGGAAACAAATACGTGTACTGGGGCAAGGAGGTGGGGGCAAAACTAAAAAGCAAAAGTGAGAAAAAAAATGCACTTATTCATCATCAAATATATGCATTCAAGTGTTGTACTGAACTGCAGTATTGAAGTTGTTGTTTAGTCAATTTCAACATGAAGGCTGGTGAGGTTTATGATCTGAAATGATTACTACTCTACTTCTAGTAACCCTAACTAGCTGCATCTAAGAATTTAAGTCACGATTAATACATCAAACTCGCCCATATATATATATTTTATAGTATGAGTTCTCATTCGTACCGCAACTGATTTAATAAGTTAGTGGAGTATATGTTTTGTGCACGGAAAACTGTCTTAGATTTCTCAAATTTATGCCCCAATATTATTTATGTGTGCATCAAAAATGATCTTTCATATTGTGTCTGAATGTTCATTTTTCTTTTCTTATTACTTGTTTCAATAATAAGACAAAGGCAAAAATTACTTTTCATTCCATAATTACCTAAAATTACTAGAGTTGTGCGCTTCACCAGTGTTAAATCCGGGGTTTTGATGTTTATACGGTGATCGCCCACAAATGTTGGTCAATTAACCTCAATGTTAAGATCGGGAAAATCGAGTAGTGCGAAATTTAGCCAAACAACGTTATAATAATAATAACAAAGACAATGTAAGTTGATAATAACGGCAATTAAAAAAAATAAAGAAGACACAAATTTAACGTGGTTCGGTCAAGGTGACCTACGTCCACAAGCGGAAAGAAGCAATTTCACTATACCAATAAGAGTATAAAAGAGAGTACAAAATTAGAGTAAATACTCTAATTACCAAATACCCCAAGAGAATAAACTCACAAAATCACTACAAAGAAATAGTTCATACAAGTGTTTTCCAACACTCACTCTCTTACAAAATACTCTATAATGAAATAAAGGAGGAGAAAGAAAGACAAGAGTGAAAAGCTCTTGAATTGGTGTGTTTTCAAATGAGGAGAAACTCCTCTATTTATAGCAAGAAATCATTGGCCTAATAATGGATATTATGTCATGGCAAATGTCATGATCCATAAATTTGTTATAATGGATATTATGTCATGACAAATGTCATGAAAATTTGGTCATATTAAAAATCTCCACCTTGGCCTAATTTTGGCTTATATATAGTAAATTTGCTCCACCTTCTCCGCAAAAAATCCAATGGGTAAAATCACTCTTCATAAATGTCAATCAAGTTCAGGCAAAAGCTTGAACTTGGACACTAGAAAAAGGTTTTGTAAACATGTCAGCAGGATTGTCTCTAGTGTTGATTTCTGAACAGAGACTTTTCTTTCAGCAATGGTTTCTCGGATGAAATGATACTTTATATCAATGTGCTTCGTCCTCTCATGATACATTTGATCTTTAGTCAAGTGAATGGCACTTTGACTATCACAGAAAATGGTAATACCACTTAGGTGTAAACTGAGTTCCGCAAATAGACTCTTCAACCATAAAGCTTCTTTGATTGCCTCGGTCACTGCCATATATTCTGCTTCGGTAGTAGATAAATCTACTACATGTTGTAATGTAGCTTTCCAACTAATAGCGCAACCACTGATGCAAAATACATAGCCTGTCAGTGATCTTCTTTTGTCAGGATCACCTGCATAATCTGAGTCTACAAAACCAACCAAAGTGTTAGTATTTCTCCCAAACTCCAAACATGTATTTGAAGTACCTCACAAGTATCTGAGAATCTATTTCACAGCATGCCAATGTGCTTTACCAGGGCAAGCCATATACCGGCTTACCACGCTCACTACTTGTGAAATATCTGGATGTGTACAAATTATGGCATACATAATACTGCCGACTGCACTGGAATAAGGAACTTATGCCATGTACCTCTCTTCTTCCTCTGATTGCGGGGACTGAGCAGCTGATAACTTAAAACGAGCAGCAAGAGGAGTACTAACTGGTTTAGCATCTTTCATGCCAAACCTCTCCAAGACTTTCTCCAAGTACTTCTTCTGGGTCAGAAATAGCCTGTTGGCTTTTCGATCTCTTTTGATCTCCATGCCAAGGATTTTCTTAGCTGCTCCCAAATCTTTCATCTCAAATTCACTTTTCAGCTGACTTTTCAAGTTGTGAATTTCTGTTAAATCCTTAGCAGCAATGAGCATGTCATCAACATATAATAATAGGTACACAAATGAACCATTATTTAACTTTCGTAAGTAAACACAACTATCATACATGCTCCTCGAATAACCATGACCCAACATAAAGGAATCAAACCTTTTATACCATTGTCTTGGAGACTGCTTTAATCCGTACAAGGATTTCTTAAACAAGCAAACATGATCTTCTTTTCCTTTAATTTCAAATTCTTCGGGTCGATGCATGTATATTTGTTCCTCAAGTTCGCCATGTAAGAAAGTTGTCTTAACATCAAGTTGTTCTAATTCCAAATCATACATGGCAACGAAGGCCAGCAAGACATGAATATAGCTATGTTTAACAACATGTGAGAAAATATCATTAAAATCAACTCCTTGTACCTGACTATAGCCCTTTACAACTAATCGTGCCTTATACCTCGCATCTTCAACCCCTGGAATGCCATCCTTTTTCTTGAAGACCCATTTGCAACCAACAATTCTTTTTCTTGATGGCGGCTTCACAAGAGACCAAGTACCATTCTTGTGGAGAGACTCAATTTTTTCATTCATTGCAATCAGCCACTTGGCTGAGTCAGCACCAGAAACTGCTTCTGAATATTTTGATGGTTCTCCAATTTCTTCAGTTTTCTGTGCAACTGAAAAAGCAAATGCAATATAATCTCCAAACCTTAATGGTTGTTTACCTTCTCCTTTTGGTCTATGTTTGACTATAGAATACTCTTCTTCTTCTGGTTCAACTTCAGGAGTCTCAACTTCAGGAATTTCAGCTTCTGTCTCAACTTCAGGAGTTTCAACTGTATTTTGCTCCAAAGTTGATGAGCTTGGCTTAGAAGGAATGCCAATCTCAATCTCCACATGATTTTGTGTACTCTTTTCTTTATCTATATTGCAAGAACTAGAAGACTCTTTTCTAGAATGTAACATAGAGGATTCATCAAAGGTTACATCTCTGCTAATTATAAATTTTGGTATCGTGGGATCAGGATACCATAGTCGGTATCCTTTCACCCCAGATGCATACCCAAAGAAAATGCACTTTTTAGCCCTTGGCTCTAATTTTCTATCATTTACATGCATGTATGCAGGGCAACCAAATATCTTTAAATCAGAATAATTAGCAGGAGTACCTGACCACATTTTCTCTGGAGTCTTAAAGTTCAAAGGTACAGAAGGAGCTCGGTTGACAATATAACAAGCTGTAGAGATAGCTTCTGCCCAAAAGGCATTTGTCAACCCAGCATTTGAAATTATCCAACGAGCCATTTCCAAAAGAGTTCTATTCATCCTTTCTGCCATACCATTTTGCCGAGGTGTCATTCTCATAGTACGATGTCGAGCAATTCCTTCATTCTTGCAAAATTGGTTGAATTCATCATTACAAAATTCTAAGCCATTATATGTTCTAAGTCGCTTAACCTGTTTTCCTGTTTGCTTCTCAATCAAAACTTTCTATTGTTTGAAATTTAAGAAAACATCACTTTTATTTTTTAGGAAATAAACCCAAACTTTCCTTGAATAATCATCAATGAAAGTTAACATATACTTGGCACCACCTTTTGATGGGGTACGTGGAGGACCCCAAAGATCTGAATGAATGTAATCCAAATTACCTTTTGTTCTATGAATCGCTGGAGATTTGAAGCTGACTCTTTTCTGCTTCCCGAACACACAATGTTCACAGAACTCCATATTTCCGATACTTTGGCCACATAAGAGACCTCTTTTACTGAGGATGAAAAGACATTTTTCACTCATATGCCCCAATCGCATATGCCACAATTTGGTGATGTCAGAATTTGATTTATGTGATATTGAAACTGCAGCAGCACCTGTAACAGTAGATCCCAAAAGAGTATACAACGTACCAGATCTACGTGCTTTCATGATCACAAGAGCACCATGAGAAATTTTTAGAACTCCACCTTCACTTGTGTACTTGCATTCAAGAGATTCTAGAGTGCCCAAAGAGATGAGATTTTTCTTCAAGTCAGGAACATGTCTAACATCGGTGAGAGTTCTCACCACACCATCATGCATTTTGATTCGGACTGTACCTTTTTCAATAACTTTGCGGGCAGCATTGTTGCCCATCAAGACAACTCCACCTCCAATAGATTCATATGTGGTAAATTAATCCCGATTGGGACACATATGATAAGAACAACCCGAAGCTAAAATTCACTCATTGTTAGATTTGAAACTATTATTAGTTGCTAAAAAAATAATTTCCTCAGTCTCATCAGCAGCTACACTTGCTTCGGCAGTATCAGTATTTTTGTGCTCATTTTTGTTTTATGTATGTTTTTCTTTGTTTTTCAATTTAAAGCATTCAGAAATAATGTGACCTTTTTTATTACAATATTTGCACATGACATTTCTGTATTTGGATTTTGACCTTGATTTAGGTTTCTCACTACTTGAATCTTTCTTATTGGATCTACCTCTTATGAATAAGCCTTCCCCTTGGTTCCCACTAGTTTTACCAGTAATATCTCTATCTATTTGTTCTTTTGATTTCAAAATAGATTTGATATCTTTATAAGAGATATTATCCTTTCCATAAAGCATAGTATCTCCTATATGCTTAAACGACTGGGGTAAGGAAACAAGCAATAACACAGCTTGATCCTCCTCTTTGATTTCAACATTTATGTTACATAAATCCATAAGAAGAGAATCAAAAGTATCAAGATGTGTAAGTATAGAAGTACCTTCAGCCATACGAAAAGTGTAGAGTTTTTGCTTTAGGTAAAGCCTGTTTTCTACTGTTCTTTTCATATATATGGTTTTAAGCTTTTCCCATATGCCTTTGGCTGAGCTTTCTGCTGCAACTTCACGCAAAACCTCATTTGAAAGATTTAAAATAATACTGCTTTTGCCTTTTTGTCTATGACGGCAAACTCCTCGTCCGTCATTTTATCCGGCATCTTTTCCTTTCCTTGCAGTACTAAATCTAAGCCATCCTGAATTATTATAGCTTCCATCTTTAATTGCCACATTCTGAAGTTTGCACTTCGGTCAAATTTCTCAACATAAAACTTTGTTAGAGTCATTTTGGCCTTTTAAACTAACCCGGTTAGATCTGGATCTGATACCAATTTGTTAGGATCGGGAAATCGAGTAGTGCGGAATTTAGCCAAACAACGTTATAATGATAATAACAAAGACATTGCAAGTTAATAATAACGGCAATTAAAAAAGATAAAGAAGACACAAATTTAACGTGGTTCGGCTAAGGTGACCTACCTCCACAAGCGGAGAGAAGCAATTTTACTATACCAACAAGAGTATAAAAGACAGTACAAAATTAGAGTAAATACTCTAATTACCAAATACCCCAAGAGAATAACCTCACAAGATCACTACAAAGAAAGGGTTCACACAAGTGTTTCCCAACACTCACTCTCTTACAAAAATACTCTATAATGAAATAAAGGAGGAGAAAGAAAGACAAGAGTGAAAAGCTCTTGAATTGGTGTGTTTTCAAATGAGGAGAAACTTCTCTATTTATAGCAAGAAATCCTTGACCTAATAATGGATATTATGTCATGGCAAATGCCATGATCCACAAATTTATTATAATGGATATTATGTCATGACAAATGTCATGAACCACAAATTTGTTATAATGGATATTATGTCATGGCAAATATCATGAAAATTTGGCCATATTACACTCAATGAATTAGTCTTCTCATAAAAGAAATTTTTCATTTTTTAAGGAAATGCAGTCACATGTTATACAACAACATACCTAATAATATCTCACACTGTAGGATAATGTATATGCAGATATTACCCCCATCTTGTGAGGATAAATGGACTGTTTCCAATAGATATTCGGCTAAAAAAACAATCACATGTTTTATATATATATATATATATATATATATATATATATATATATATGCACGCGCATTTAATTACGCCGGGTGCCCTTGACTAGAGTTAGCTGAGCTAGCCCTACGCTTTGGCTTTATATATCATAGCATGCAATGTTGAATAATCTTCAAGTACCATTTATTCACACAGCCTGTGTGTTGTACTTGTGAGCTACCTGGCAATCAAGAAAGGAACCTAAGAAATCAAAATTCTCGATTTTACAAAAGCTGGCAAAATTCTCGATTTTACAAAAGCTGCGATTGAATATACCACTCTGTAAAATAATGGTTACTCATAAATTTCATAAAGATATTTTCTCTAAATTTCCAAGTGCATAGTGATTTGAAGAGCTTGACGTTTGTTTTGAAGACTTTAAACCACACCATTATGTCAATTTTGTTTTGATTGCATATTAAAAATTCACAATGTGAAGTCATTTCTTCTTTTTTATACAGCTGATCCTAGAGTAACTGGCTTGACGCACTTCATAAATCTTAGTATAATTTATTTATTACTAGTTTGGTTTAATATCTTAGTTATTTCAAACCAAACTTGACGTGGCCAATCTTTTTCTACTTGGTTAAAGTGTCACGTTTAAATTTGAAATAGACTTGCAACTTAAACTGCTATTTACATAACTTTAGGGTGAAAGTAGAAACTTTATCTTTTGATCCTCCATTTTACTTACTTTCTTGGGTAAAACTGATAGCTATTCAACGCAATCATAGTAATGTACGACTGCCTTTGCTCAAAACATAGAATATACCCAACAAAGTTATGGGGCTTCCAAAAATACATATAGAGAAATGCATTGGTGATTGGAGAGTGCTCAGAAATGTTGAGCAAATTGGAAAAAAAGAAGATGAAAGTAAAGGTTAAAAAAGGCAAAAAGTGAAAATATAGGGGGTCGAAAATGAAGCACGCCAAGTTTCATTTAAACACCATTCCCGGAGCTAGTTGCTCCAATGGATTCTACAGGCGTGAGGCCAAAGGCTGGCAAATAGATACTAGAAATTAAACCCCCTAGCTAAAAGACCCTTATCCAATTTCCCCACCTAACAAATCTTTTTTATGCCACCAAAAAGAAGTTTATTTGTCGGGTAAACAGCCTCAAAATTAAGAAATAGTTCTCATAACCACTTAGGAATAGTGGCGGAGAGGCAGGATCTTTTGCTGAGGAAATTTAAAAATTCAAAATGATTCAACATCTAATATATATATATATATATATATATATAATAACACTAATAAAAAATCAGTGTAATATCACAAAATAGGGTCTGAGAGGGTAATGTATATACAGACTTAAAGACATTGTTTTCGATAAATTCTCGGCCGAGAAAAATCATAATCACGGTATCAAACATCTGATATATATACATAAAAAATTAATTTTTAAATATACAATGTAATTTTCTGACCCTAGTTCAGCCCCTGCTTTTGAAAAGAAAAAAAATGGGGATAGACGGATTTCAAGAATCCATTGCAATGGAGGAAAAGCAAGCATTAGGACTATCGTCTTTTATTCTCCTTTTACTTGTACTCTTTTTCAACTTTAAAAGTTTCAAATAACCTTTAGAATATCTTTGAACGCAGATTTAAACAAAACAAAAAAAAACAAGGGAATTCAATATCTTTATAGTAGGTGTTACTAACTAGAAGACTAGCTAGTGCTTACTAGAAGACTCTTTGTATACTAGAGATATAAGCACTATAATATCCCTAGTGTTAATAATTCTCAAGTATACAGAATATTGAAATACTATGGACACAGACAAAGCAAATTAATGATATTGAGTATTATTGTTGTTTTTCAGCTTTAAATAAGTAATAACTTCCGTTTGTGCTATTTTAATAAAAGCTTCTTTCATTAGCAAAAAAAACTAAGTATTGTCCAAACGTCATCACTATATTATTTGGACTTAAATTTCTCTTAAAGGAAAAAGTAGAAAATATGTGAGATGAATACCATTATTTTACTTGAAATAATACTCCTCAAATAATCTTTTTAATATTGTAGAAATGAAACCGACAAACCGCACCAACCCGATAATCCAAATCAAACCGAAAAAAAAAATCCGACTATGGTTTGGTGTTGGAAAAAAAAAATCTGACCATATTTGGTTTGATTTGGTTTTAACTAAAAAAAGTCAAACCGAAACCAAACCAATCCGACATTATATGTATAGAAGTTTTAAATATATTTAATAAATAAAAATATTTATTGTAGTGTAGTTTATAAATATTTCTTAAGCTTTTTCATAGTTTTATCTTTTAACGTATTATTTCAAGCTTGAGCTTATAATTTTTGGATGTTCCAATAAGTTTTATAGTCCATAAATGTTAGTAACTCAAATAAATCATAAACCAAAATCAAATCAATATTAATACTAATAAAAGATATTCGATTCAATTGCACTATGAATGAAAATAGTGTTGAATATCTATTTTTTTAGTTTTTTCATGGTTTAGATAAAATGTATAACTTATTTTTCTTTTAGTGGTTAATCATGTAAATAATCATACTTATTAGTCATAATTTTAAATTATGTTTGTTTTTATTATGACTTATTAATAATATTTATTTTCTGCGATTTTATTATCTTTATTGTTGAATATTTTAGTACAATGTCATGACTCATCTCATATTTATGTTATTTTATTGAAAAATACCTTATATAGTTCTGTCTTACTAGGATTAAGGAAATATTTGGAGCACAAATTTTACGTTTTGTGCTATGAAGACTTTATGAAAAAAAAAAACTCGAAAAAAATCAAAAATCCGAGAAAACCGAGATTTAAAAACTAGTCTTTTATTGGTTTGGTTTGGTATTTAAATTTAATAATCCAATATAATTTGTTTGGTTTAGTAATTAAAAAATTCGAACTAACCCGAGTTATGTACGCCCCTAATTGTACCATCATTTCAAATATCGACTATTGCTCATTTGTTAATCTAAAAGAGTGAGGTAAATGGTTCCTTGTGGGAATCATTTTTTCCCTTTTTATCCTGTAAATTTTCCTCAAAGACAAGAAACTTTTCTTTCAGAAAATATAAAGGAAAAGTTCAAGATTCCATAAACTAAAGATATTCTTTCCAAAATCTCAAACAAGGAAAATGAGAATAAGATAAATATGGAACATAATCTATATGGAGAAAAAGAGAACACGACGCATTTTTTTATCCTACAATAGAAAAGATAGAGCACTCCTGATAATCACAAAAATGTCAAGATTTTGTGGTGCTCACATTGTTGTGGTGATTCAGATTTGAGATTCATAGGTGTGGTGTGTGATTTCGTTTTCTATTAGAAAATAGTTTAATGGCATTTAGGAATTTCATAAATCAATGTTGTCCCCTTTAAGTGAAACTATGGACCACTCTCCCCATAAAACACCAAACTTTGTGTACAGTGACATGTTACCTTAGTGTTATTAGCAGTCATCTGCTACTACAAAGTCTAGAAATTAAAAAAAAAAAAAAAAAAAAAAGCAGCGCGGTGCATAAAGTATCTTGTGTTCACGTAGGGTCACACCCCAAGAAGGTGTGATAATAGACGGTCTATCCTAATGGAAGTATTAGTGACTGTTTTCACGATTCGAATACGTTACTTATATGTCATAACTTTACCGTTACTCTAAAACTTTACTTCAAAGTCTAAAAATTAACCAACAAATAATATTACCCAACTAAAAAGACTTTTAAAATACTCCTAGTAACTAGTTTAAAATACAATGTGTAGTGAATAGTTTAAAATTCAGAGCTTTTTGGTGACTTTCTTTGCCAGCTTCCATTCTCTTTCTAATTCTTCTATTCTTTCCCTTCTCCACCTGTTTCACTTCAAACTTCCATAAAAGATTCCACCCTGCAGGTTCCCTTTTCTTTATTTTTAAACAAAAGCCTCTGTTGTAATTTGTGAATGTAATTCAAAAAGTTAGGGTAAAAACCCCCTTTAAAAATCATGTAAAGTCAAGTATGCCCTCTTACTTGCAATTATATTACAAAAACACCATTAAAGTGGGCCATTTAAAAGCAAGTGGAAATAAAACACCCCCACAGAATCATATTCTCTCAGTAAAAGAACAAACTTTTCTCACTTGTCTTCCTAAATGAATCAAACTTTTCTAAAATGGCTTGAGGACGAAATTTGTCAATCAAATTTCCATTTTAGTAAGTTAGTGTAGTTGAAACTTCAGTCTTACCAAATAACACATGATCCACAGCTAATTGTTTGTTTTGCTTTGTTTCTAAGGGAAAATAAAGATGGGAGTAAAGCATTCGAAGTTAGTTACATAAGGACAATATTATATATGCCGACCAATACTGCTTTAAAATAACTGTCTTCCTACCTAAGGCTAAACCACCTGCACTAGGTAGAGATTAGGGATGTATGTTTATAGGTCTGGTTCGGATTTTTCAATTACCAAACCAAATCAATAGTGTCGAATTTTTAAATTTACAAACCAAACTAAACCAACAAAGTCGGGTTTTTCAATCTCGATTTTTCTCGGATTTTTCAATTTTTTTCAGGTTTTTGAATTTTTTTTTCCGGTAAAATTTTCATAGCACAAAATAGGTAACATGTGCTCCAAATATTTCTTTAGTCCTAGTAAGATAAACTGTACATTGTATTTTTCAAGAAAATAACACAATAATATGAGATAAGTCATAACACTAACTGAAATATTCAATAACAAAGATAATAAAATTGCATAAAGCAAATATTGCTAATTAATAAGTCATAATAAAAATTAACATAATTTAAAAATACTATATAGGTCATGCTAAAATAAGTATAGCTAATAAGTACTATTAATTATATAACTATGCACTAAAAAAAAAAAAAAACTAAGTTATGCATTTTCATTATAAACCAATGTAAAACTAAAAAATAGATATCCAACACTTTGTCATTCCTAGTGTTGAATTAAATTTCTTTTGTTAGCATTTGTATTGATTTGAACTTTGTTTGAGTTACCACATTTAGGGGCTATACAAATTATTACCATTCAAGAATGTTAAGTGCAAACTTGAAATAATAAAATTGTGAAAAAAGTTTAAGAAATATTTATAAATTATATCAGAATAAATATTTATATGCATAAAATATTTTTAAAAATTATATAAATGTATTATCGGGTTGGTTTGGTTTTAATTTAATTTTTTTTAGTTAAAACCAAACCAAACCAATTATGGTAGGGTTCTTTTTTTTTCCAATACCAAGCCAAATCAAACCAAACCAAACCAAACCATAATAGGTTCTTTTTTCTTTTTTCGATCAAATTATTTTCCTGATATTATTAATCTCTTTCGGGAAAAACTTCGCAGTTTTGATATCCTATTTCATCTTAATCATGGCACGTAATTGGTCTCTTTAAGGTCAAAATTGGAGTAGCTTTCAGCTTTAATAAAGAAATTTCGGAACATTAAGCTTTGAGATTAATGTAAAAACTATCAGAACTATATTTCATTGAATGTTTTAGTGTGACATTTGTATACTATGATCGAAATTATAAAATCTAACCTTAAA
Source organism: Nicotiana tomentosiformis (assembly GCF_000390325.3). NCBI lineage: Eukaryota > Viridiplantae > Streptophyta > Magnoliopsida > Solanales > Solanaceae > Nicotiana > Nicotiana tomentosiformis. The sequence continues at coordinate 122,859,647 of NC_090819.1, forward strand.
AAGTTAAAATTGCATAATAGTGTTCATTATTTCTTTTCATTTTTTTCCTCTAATTTGTACTCCTAGCTATATACACAGTACAATACCAACATTTCGAGCTAGCTAAACCAGCATATTGTATTTGTATATACAAAAGAATATGCATGGCACGTGATATACTATCAACTGACAGAAATGAAATTCACTAATGCACGCTAGTAGAGGAAGTATCAGTATAAAAGTTGAAATTAATCTTGGAGCTAAATATTATGTATGTTTTGTATATTGGACTCTGCAACTAGACCTATATATTAAAGAAAACAAATAAAGAAAAAAAAAAGGAGATTGAAGTAATTTGAGTAAGATTTGTTAAAAGATTGTTATGGAAATAGAGGACCCCAAATATGATTGCACTGCCAGTTTGAGAACATCTAAATCAAATGGATTTGAAAGATAACGTATGATTACATGTTAATTATTAGTATTATAAATTAGTGTACATTGTTTCATGATGATTCATGAGTGATTTTCGTGGCTCAAAATCTTTAAATTGGCGGTTTCAACAAATATTTTCTTTTGAACATCAAATCTCTATAATTAACGACATCAATCGTCATTAATCTTCTTCCTTTGTCTTACATAAATAGAAAATAAATAAGATTTGATCTTAGCATTGGGTTTTCAAATATTGCGTATCAGAAACGTTTTAAACATTAATGGCGAGATTAAATTAATTTATCATTCTTTCGATCAAATTATTTTTCTGTCGTTATTCGTTTTTGCCTCTTTGTTCTCTTCTTTGATTTCTCTTAATCTTGAGGAGTTACGAAGTTATATTTAGTCAATTACAATTCAAATTCAGTCAAATGTCTTGATCACAAAAGAAGAATGCACCGTTTGGTCAAGATGATTTCAATGAATGAGAAGTAAAATCAAAGCATAAAAATGATCCTCATCTATTGCCATGAATCACTCGCATGGATTTGTATCATAACTACATAATATCTTTTACAAAAACAAATTTCTCGAAATATGAAAAATTTTGTGCATTTGACAATACTGAAAAAGAAAAAACATGTACTCCTACATATCAAGCCTTTTTTGATGTTTTAAATTGTGACATTTTTTCCTTAAACGATCAAATAAAGATATTTTCTTTATAATCTAGCTTAACTGTCACGAAAATTAAATCAAAAAATAACGACATATACTTTTTTGTGTGGACAAGTAAAATGAAAATTATCGTTTATATGATACAAATGTGTAACAAAACAAGCAATACAACTAAAAACAGAGTCCAATTAAAAAAAAGAAAAAGGAGAACCCGACCAAGAAACAATTAATCTGAATTGATCATATGATAAAGAACAGAATTGTCCGATCACGTAGGACCAGAAAAGGTACGTATTTTGTATCAAATCTTTCTCACTCTCAGAACCCATTCATGACTTCTTGTTTTCTTCATTTATGAAATTTGTTGTTTCTCTTCTGCAAAAATAATTATAGATATAGACATAAATCCACGTGAGTAATTCCTACTAACTCAGAAGGGCATTTCTGTCAATTCACTTCCCTCCCCTTGACCGTCTCATAACTCTCCCCCTCTGTCATTTAATATCGTGCCATGTCCCTTCCATTCCATTCTTTCCAGCTCAAAAATCTTCCTCTTCCTCCGCAATCTCACACACACACACACCAAAAACAAAGATTTTCAGACATGTACGTATACATTTGTACGTAACAAAAAGTACTGTGTATGTTCACATACATATATAGTGACAAACTTTGAACATTATATAAGAAGATTTAGCTCAGAGAATACATATGGCGAGTGGTTGGGTGAAGTCATGGCAATGCAAGTCAAGAGCTTTAGACGACGTCGTTAACAATCACCATCAATATCACCTTTTACCCAACTCCGCTAGTTGCAAAAACGGCGTTAAAAGCCTCAGAGATGTAGTGGACAACACCAAACCCGGAAAATCCAGAAAGAAAAAAACATCAAAGCCATCAGAACCGCCGTCAGCCAAACGTCCCGGTTCGAGAGTACCTGAACCCGATTCGAATAGGGAGAAGTCTCGAGCTAGTACTTCCACGAGATTATCACGTGCCGCGACGGAGTCTTTCTTCCCGGCGTTGACCGAGTTACCGGAAGGGCACGCATCGCGTAATGTTGTGGAGATAATTTTTCAGACGAGTTGGTCCGGGTCCCCGAAGGTATTTTCGGGTCGGATTGAAATGGTTTTCAAAGTCCAGAACCTGCCCCGAACTGTGACCCGGTTCGAAGAGTACAGAGAGGTTGTGAAGTCTAGGGCCGTCAATGGTGCGGCAGAGAAGGGTGGCGAGGACCATGTACGGTGTGTTGCGGATGGGAATGAGGTGATGAGGTTTTACTGCCTAGGACCCACAAACGGCGGCGCCTACGAGAACGGGGGCAGCGCGTGGACGTTCTCCACTAATAAAGGGACGGCGGTGTGCACGTATTCCGGCAGTGGTGGGGCCCACGAGAATGCCGGCGGTGGAAGGGGAAGACGGGCTATGTTGGTTTGTCGGGTCATTGCGGGTCGGGTGTGCAAACAACTTGGGTTTGACTCGTTGCTTAATGGGCGAGTTGGTTATGACTCAGTGAGTGGGGATAATGGCGAGTTGTTTGTATTTGATTCACGTGCCGTATTGCCATGTTTCCTTATCATCTATAAGTTGTAAAAAAGAAAGAAAATTTCAAGAAGTAAGACCTTTTTGGCTTTAAATCTCCAAATTTTCTTTTTCTTTTTTTCCCCTGATTTTCCTAGTAGTATATCTCTTATTTAATTTTTTGGCGTTGTAATTATACAGTATTTGGTATAAATACTTCTTTTTGCCTTTGTTTGCACGTCGAAATATTTTTCAGTCAATGCTATAGTTTGAATTGGGTAGGTTTAGACATTCTATTCGCGTTTAGAATTGCAAGAACAAAGTATTAAGTCCGATCATGTAGGTTAAGAGTTAATATTGTCAGAATAATTTTCATAATGATGGATTAAATTACAAAAAGAAAAAGCCTTTTGAATTACCAACCGATTTTTACTAAGCTGCTTATGCTTTGATATGTGGTTCCTCTACGAAATTAATTTATGTTTGACTCCAATAATTGGTGCCTATAAAATAAGGATTAAGAAGGAAATTGTTATTTCAAGAGGACTATGCTCCTGACCTCCTCCTATGGAAAACTGAAAACTGCAACCATAATTTTCAAATTATTTGCATTAAATGGTGTGATTATTCATATTGGTGTTATTACTTTGAATATACGTTTATTCCAAATTTGTTCCATAAGACTGGAATACGAATATCAATTATCAAAAGAAATGGTGATCTTATATTTTCATTGATTGTAAGCAGATTTACTTCCTTATAGATTAGACACTTATTTCACGCATCATTAGCAAGATACATATGCATGCATCGGACAACGGTAAATTCACATTGTTAACGCAGTTTTACATGTAGTATTTCTTTTGACTTAAACTCTATATAAATTGCTTTAAATTTTCTCTGTAATATACATTTGCACTAAATCGAAACTCATTGTGTGGCGGGTCCATGCTTCCTTCTGTGTGTTTTAGTTGCTTTTCTAATCTTTATACAGTTTTAAAAAGTAAAGAAAAGTGTTAAATGATGATAATAGATTTTCCAAGTTGGTTTTAGGACAGCTAAGTGGAATTTAAATTAAAATTAAAATAGAACCAGTTAATGTGGCAAACATGACAAATCAACATACCTAAACAAAGCCTAATCATAATGGTTAGGACAAATGGGTTCAAGTGTTCATTACACATGATTCCTACACAATGCCAGAGTTTATAGATCCTTCCAAATATTGGATATAGAACAGACACAACTAAAATCCACTCTTCTGAGCTGTCATTCAATTTCAACCAATAGTACATCTGTTTCAAATTCCAATTTTTAAATTTTTTTTTATTTAAAAAAATGCTAAATTTTACTAAAGTTTATGCTTTTAAGGATTTTAAAAATAAAAGAAGATTAAAGTGGTTATGATGTCAAGTAATTTTCACGGAATGAAGTTTGCTTATTGCTCAAAGTTGTTAAATTAGAACTTGATTTGATTGCTTCTAAGGATGTCGTTTGGTGGACTTAAAGAAAACTAAGTTCAGATTGCCAAAAATAAGACATTTCAACCACATGGAACTATAAGAAGAGTACAAATGGATATAAAGTTTCATTATATAGCGCCTATGAGTTATCTGATAAAAGGCAGTATAATAAAATATTATACTCATTAATATCTTAATCAAGTAAATCTTTTTATGGTGAAAAAAGAAGAAGTAAATCTTTTTATAAAAATAGAAAAAAAAAAAAAAAAAAAAAAAAGAGTTTCCTGACAATAAAGATTGAATAAAGATTGGGAAGGTGGCTCAACAACCTAATCATTAAGTAAGAACTGATGAAAATGTCAGAATTAATGAATGCAAAAACGTCTTATTGAAAAAACTGAACTTTTGTTTTTTGGGTCTCAAAAACTAAACTCATGTGAGGAAAATTCTCTTATAATCTTCTTCATCAACCGAATATAAGAGCGACATGTGTTTAGCAGCACTTTTTTTTTAAGGAACGGAATTCGTTGAAATTAACCATGATTAGCCTATCTATTAAAGTTTGCCAAGGATTAATGCGATTGATGTCTTTAGCTAATGGGATTGTGTCCAAATGAAGAAGACAATAACGATCATATTTTAGCCTAAAAAGAAAGATAAAAGGAAATCAGACTTATTTTTTATTTCTTTGGATGAGTGATCACGCCCAATTATACCTTATAAAAAGGATTAAGCGGTCGTTGCAAATATAATCCGGTTTACAAGTACGAAGTCGAATCCCACAGAGAATTAAGATTTAGATACAGCTGTTCAATATTGCTAAGAAACACAAGTCCAAACAATTTTCTAATTATAGAGATTATAATATTTATTTTTAACTAATTAATTAACAACTATTATAAAGCAGTAAAATTATCAACTAACAAGGATGAAATTTGAGACAAGACTAAGGAGGTCTAGAGTTATGATTTCCTCAATTGTCGGAATCCTTCCCGCTATGTTTCCTACAATTTCGCCTATGTATTCTCTACTGATTGTGAGTACTTTAGGTGCCGTAATTCTCTCTCGAGTAACTACAATAATTTATTAGGCATATTCTCTCGAACTACGCTAGTTGGCTTTATCAAACCGCTCACTATGACCACGTCAAGACTTTGTTATTTCTAAACCTACCTTTAAACCTGCTGTATTGATTTCTCACATACGTTAGGAATGACGTTGTTCAACAACCACCTAAATATGTATCATTTCTCAAGAAACATATAATAGATAGGCACAGTTAATCGATGGTCATTCAATCAACTGAAATAAGCACGTAGTTGACAAATAGATAAATTCAAAGGTTAAATTATATTAAAACATAACAAGAATTCATCCTCCAAAAGGTTCCATCAAAACTCTAGATAATTAATTAGTTATTCATAATAGTATGTAAGACTACAATACTAAAAGTCATAACCAACAATGAAAAGTAGGAAGAAGAAGGGGAAAAACTCGTGGTTAAATCTTCCTCCTTGATCCCTGCGTATTCTTGCCTCCTTGGGTGTTGTCTTACCCTAAAGTGGTGTCTAAGTCCTCAAAATACTATTTTTCATGTATATATACCAAATAGGGTCGGGCCCAGATAATTATACCTTCTCCTACGCAAAAAAGGACACTTTTTTCGGACAGGACGTGCGCGGTCGCGTACTTGGCCGCGCACTTTTCACACTTTCTGCCCCATATGCGCGGTTAGTGCGCGGCTGCGTACTTGCCGCGCACTTTTCACTATGTTTTGTTGGGAATTTGAAACAACGTAAAACATGAATGTTGTAGCCCTTTGAATTAGCTTTCCAACCATATATTGTGAACCCCAAATGGAGTTCTAGTTGAAACGTTATGTGTATTTTACTAGACAATGCATAATATGTCTGCTCGATTCTTCGTTCGTTCTAAGCTGTCATCCGTTGATCCCCGAACACGATCTTGGCTTAATTCCTTGGGCTTTTACTCCGACTTCAAAGCTCCAGATTACTTGAATTCATTCCATAACATCCGCATAGCTCAGAATCACTCCTACAAGGAATAAAATACCTAATTAGTACAAAATACTAGCGATTAAAGCTCAAACTCAACTAAAGTGCAGTAAATTAGAGTGTAATAAGCGACTAAAATACATAATTATAGCCTATCTTCAACATCCATACTTAAACCATTGCTCGTCCTCGAGCAATCAAACTACACTTTATATAGACACAGCCTTTTTAAATAATTCTCCTAACTCATCACACCAACAATATTTGAAATAGACTAAGCACAAAAACGTAATATTTTCACCTTAAGATTTGACTCACAAGTACCACGCATTATTCACAACTCACCCACTTACCCTAACATAGAGGTCACTGACATTATCTTTTCTAATGAATCAAGTGCCCTCACACAGCAAAAGAGAGTAGTTCCACACAATAAAATTTAAGAACACTTAGGAACTCAAGATAGAAAGTATTCACTCACTCTCAGAAATAACATTCATATGCCACAAAAGATACACCATAGGCTTTTCCGTAGTGTACTACTCTACTATTCGAGCTCATTCAGTCTCGGATCAAGTAGAACTTTATTTGGTTGTAATGTAGGCTGCGGGGCGGATATGATGCATTTAGATATAAGAGTGACTACACCTCCCTAAGCACTTTAATACATACACTTTAACATTTAAAACCCCACACTTATGTGAAACCATAACTCCACCTTCACATAAATATATATTACCCCATACTTCTTTAAGTACAATTACATCAAAAGCCACCAAAGGAATATTATTCGCAACAATACAACTATATATTTTTTTCCCAATTCAAGTGGCTTTTATTTTTTTCAACACAGTGCACCTTTCTCCTTATTTCATTAGTTCCACTCAAAAGCTCCACCATCCACCCTACACTTTAACCTTTACAAAGTTCATAACAATTCAAGTGCTCATGAGAGGTGAACATGTTCAAATAGATAATTAATTCAAACAAATGGGTAAGGCTTGTAATGTGGTTGCCAAAGAAACAGGATTACAGGCTCAAAGGGTGTTAACTACGTTACATAACAATTAGGCGGGTAAACTATATATATCGGGCTCAACAAAGAAACGCTTATATCACTTTCAAGACTGAACAAAATTACTATTTCGCTTTGCAAACACACGGGGCAAGTTCTGGACATCAAATGCAATGCACAGAATAACACACACATGACACATTACTCACTCAGGATTGGATTCATCAAGACACTCTAGTCAAAGCAGTTAAGTAAAGTTAAGATTATACGATTTAAGGTATTTCTACAAGAGTCAAAAATTGAGCCTAAGCGTCACATCCAAAGTACTCACTATTCTCAAGATATAACAAAGTTAAGAGATATTGTTTCAATTCAAAACACAACACAATGGCTCCTATTCCTAAAAAAATAAAACTAGCTACACCCGGTTCAGACAAAACCCTTGAAAAAGAACCGCGGCATAAAGAAAAACCAAGGGGTAATTGCTACACTACCTAACAAAAGAAAATCTTTTTGTCTTTTTTCTTTCGACTTAAATACCTCAAGAAAATTGTCTAATAGATCCATCATCGGGAAAAGTCCAATATTTTCTATTTAAAAAATAAAAAGTATTATTCAATTAAACTAACATGACTAAAATAGCATAGAAAGTCACCCATACAATCTCCTCACCCCACACTTAAAATTGTGCATTGTCCCCAATGCACACCCATAAATATAAGAGGGTAAAAGAAACTCCCTGGTCGGCTAAAGGCCGAAGCACTAGCAGCTCATGAGGTACTCAGACTTCTCCCAGGCCTGGTCCTTCGTGCGGGTACCTCACACTTAGTTCCAACCATCTGGTTTGATGTTGCATTCTTCCAATGGCTTTGCTTTTCATGCTCCTAAAAAATCAAAAATCGACACTACAAACATAGTACAATTTAAAAAATAAAAAATAAAAGAAAGCAGTAAAGCTGGGTTGCCTCCCAACAAGCGCTTGATTTAACGTCGCAGCACGACGTGAATCGCTTTTTGCCTCCACCTCGAACTTGTGAATTGAACCCCAAGTTTTGATTCAAGCTTATGATTATGCTCCTAGGGTGGTGGAACGAGTCTTACTGGCCCAAGGACATAATGTAGTATTCTGCCCTTCTTGGCCTTTAGATGAGGTGTGTAATTTCGACTTTCTGGCAAGAAGAATTCCAGAATGTAGGCACCTTGTTCCTCATTCCTTGACTCCTTAAGTGGCCCGGATGACTCTATTTCTATATCATCATCCAAACACAATATGAAAAAATACTTGGAGTGTGGACCAATGCGCTCAACTATATGAACATTTGGACTGTCTACATCGTCAACACCAATGACACTAGAGTCAGCTAAATATGTATCATCAATGTCCTTGGTTGACTCTAATATCTCTTCTATAACATCTGCATCCTGAAAATCTAGTTCGAATGATTGTTGGTGTTATACTCTGACCTCCTCCGTTAGCACCTCGATTTCTGCATCTAATACATGCTCCTTTTGGCTACTATCCATAAAATTGCCTTGCTGAGCATTAAAAGCTTCAACCACTTGACTCACTTGAGCCTCCAAGTTGCGAATAGTTGCCTCTTGCCTTTCTATCTGCAGTTGTTTCTCATTATTTTGTTCCAGAAGGCACTTTAACATATCTTTGATCTCATTCAGGTCAGCTTCCCTGGGTTCTTTATTCCTATTTACTTCACCAGAAAAAGTAGAACCATCATAGCAAGAGATTAGGGGAGGATAAGAAATATACGCACAACCATGAAAGTGACCATCTTGACCACCACATATATCACATACATTCCACACATAAGATTGAGTTGGTGCACATAACTCGCTCTCGGGAATATTTTGATAATTTTGCAATGGGTGGTTTTCTCCATAATATGCATAAGGAGGATCAAAAGTAGAATTACCAACATCAAAACTCTCATAATTCCAAGATGCCATGCCTCTAAAATCAACAAGTAACACAAAATAAAAAAAATCAAATACAAAAAATAAAAATAAAAGTTCAAACTTGAAACCTAGCAATATGTATACCTACAGCTACACCGTTAGTTCCCCGGTAACGGCGCTAAAATTTGATCACGCCTAACTATGCCTCATAAAAAGGACTAAGTGGTCGCTGCAAAAATAATCCGGTTCAAGAGTTCGGGGTCGAATCCCACATGGAACTAACCTATTTGCTACAACTTTTAGTATCGCTAATGATAAGCTCAAACAATTTTCAGAGTTCAAGATTTTATTTGATAATTAACAGAAATTATTTAACTAAGGAAAAATGACAATAAAAACTATCAATAAGCAAGAATGAAGTTGAATTCAAGGGTAAAAGAATCTAGGGTTATTGATTTCTCCAATTGTCGGATTAATTCCTGACACGTTAGTTATAATCTCGCCGTAACACTCTATAAAGATGATGAGTTCTTGCTTACCGTACTTATCTCTCGATCAATTACGATAATTTACTAGAAGCATTCTCTCGAACTACTCTAGTTGACTTTATCAAACCGCTCACTATGACCACGTCAAGGCTTTGTTATTTCTAAACCTACCTTTAAACCCGTTGTATTGATTTCTCACATACGCTAGGAGTGACGTTATTCAACAACTACCTAAATATGTATCCTTTCTTAAGAAACACATAATAGATAGGCACAGTCAATCGATGACCATTCAATTAACTGAAATAAGCACGTAGTTGACAAATAGATAAATTCAAAGGTTAAATTATATTAAAACATAACAAGAATTCATCCTCCAAGAGGTTCCATCAAAACTCAAGATAATTAATTAGTTACTCATAATAGTATGTAAGACTACAATACTAAGAGTCATAACCAACAATGAAAAGTAGGAAGAAGAAGGAGAAAAACTCGTGGTTAAATCTTCCTCCTTGATCCTAGCGTATTCTTGCCTCCTTGGGTGTTGTCTTACCCTAAAGTGGTGTCTAAATCCTCAAAATACTATTTTTCATGTATATATACTAAGTAGGGTCGGGCCCAAACAATTATACCTTCTCCTACGCGAAAAAGGACACTTTTTTCGGACAGGACGTGCGCAGCCACGCACTTTTCACACTTTCTGCCCCATATGCGCGGTCAGTACGCGGCTGCGCACTTTCCGCGCACTGTTCACCATGTTCTGTTAGGAATTTGAAACAACGTAAAACATGAATGTTGTAGCCCTTTGAATTAGCTTTCTAACCATATATTGTGAAGCCCAAATGAAGTTCTGGTCGAAACGTTATGTGCATTTTACTAGATAGTGCGCAATATGCCTGCTTGATTCTTCGTTCGTTCTAATCTGTCATCCGTTGATCTCCGAACACGATCCCGGCTTAATTCTTTGGGCTTTTACTCAGAGTTCAAAGCTCTAAATCACTTGAATTTATTCTATAACATCTACATAATTCAGAATCACTCCTACAAAGCATAAAATACCTAATTAGTACAAAACACTAGCGATTAAAGCTCAAACTCAACTAAAGTGCAGTAAATTAGAGTGCAATAAGCGACTAAAATACGTAATTACAACTTATCATCAATGAGCATGAGTATGTGCATAATTGCGGACGAGATGGTTTGAATACCAAATGAAGGTGCAAACATTAAGACTTAAGATACAACCTTTGTATTAGTTACCCAATTGTTTCTGAGGCGGCTAGAGTATAGCTTACAGATTCTACCGAAAACCATTAAAGCGTAAGATACTATCCTTGTAGTAGTTGCCCAATTGTTTATGGGATGGAGCTAGAGTATAGGTTACGGGTTCGATCGAAAACCATTAAAGCATAAGATACAATTCTTGTAGTAGTTGTCCAATTGTTTCTGGGGAGGAACTAGAGTATAAGTTCAATCGAAAATTATGTATTTGTTTTATAAAAATCCATTGAGCATATAAAATTATTAATTTAGATTGTAATAACTTAATATAATTATATCCCGAGCACATAAGCTTAAAATCTGACTCCTCTTGTTTCTGCCCTTCATAACAGAGTAAAAATAACACGGGCTAGCCAGTTTTCGGACTGGTAATTTAAAAATAGCTAGCGTTTGCAAAGTCATTGAAAAATAATCACTATTTTGCTGCAACACGAACCGGTCCAGCATAATATACTGGAGATTGGTTCACCTTTGTATGAACTTCCAGTATATTATGCTGGAACTCCAACACGCGAAAAGTTCCAGCATAATATATTGGAGATTGAAGCATTTGTGTATGAACTTCCAGCATATTATGCTGGACCAGTATATTATACTGGAACTCCAGTATATTGTGCTGGAATATTTTTCGAATTTTGAACAGTGTTTTCGTTCAGATTTATCTTTACATAAAAAGTGGCTAAAATTTGATTACTTTTAAAACTGTGACTATTTTTCAATTACCACTTATAAATCTGGCTATTTTTGAATTTCTCCCAGACGGCAGAAAACGAAAGGCCCAACTTTGGTCTTTGGCTGGAGAATGGTCGTTTTCTCTATTTCTTACTTTGACCTGCTTCCTCATCTCTTCGTTACTCTATTTTCGGGAAAGAACCTAACTGTCATAAATTCCAAGTATAACTAATGCAATTGTTTGTACAAAACAAAACTAGTGTAATTGTTTATTGCACTTTTAATTGCCTTTGTTTCTTCCTCTTTTAAGTGTGAAAATGTGCGCTAGTCTTTACTTGACAAAGTATACAAACACAAAAATGCGAAAAATAGGCTCTACGATTACCTAATCCGAACCTGCACTTTGTCTTTTAAGTTTTTGTTTTATTTTATCACTCTTAAAAAACTTATCAATTGCAAGAATGCTAACTTACTGCATAAAGAGATCCAAAGTTTACGTTTATTCTAACCCCTGGCTCAAAGCAGTGTACATAGCAATGACCTTCCGATCTTGTTTTATACGTTACAAATTCAGAATGAGCAGCTCAGAAACAAAGCAGGCGTGAGCAACTATTTGGGTTAATACTCTAAAGGCTAGGGGCGCACGGTTTGAAACTCGGCCGATAATGACCCTTTCTTTGTCCTTCTCCACTTAAATACCAGCATTTTGTCTATGGTAGAGTTTGAACCGGTGATGTGCCCACAGGGGATCTATAGGCTAAATAATGGTGCATGTAAACCCAGGTCTCTCCACTAAATTAGGTGCATGTATTTTATAAAAAAGATGTAATACTATCTGGTGGCCCACATGCTCTAAAAGGACAGAATGATACACTTGGTTAGTCTGACCTGGCCTGACATTAGTTGCTCCAATGGACTAGACTTACTACTTTCTTTTTTTTCTTTCTTTAGGAAGATCTATTTGTTCTCACTAGTGCATCCTAACCCGCACATCACCTGCTACGCCCTTACCATCAAACCAAACCTTGGGTTTATGTTTTCCTAATTTTTGTAGGTTCCAACACCTTAGTGTTGAAGAACAGAATGGATAACAGTGAACAGATAACATCTTAATGCACAACATTCATTATTTTCCATTACACCATACAGAATATCTGCATGGCCTATATTTTAAAAAAGACAAAAAAAAAAAAAAAGGATTGTTAAAGATAAAAGATCAGTTTCACATCCACCAGAGACTCTACTTGAAAGAATTGGAAGGGTTTGATTTTAAGATGATAAATTTCCTTTGTGCATAATTTTTCTTTACTTTAGCTCATGTCTAAATGAACAAGGCCTTTTCAAAATCCGCTAGTCACAGAAATCAAGAATGAAAAAAAGGATATGCAGACGAGTAATTTCGCCCTCTAATGTACAGTTTGTCATGCCAATACGGATTATTCATCCGCTGATACTACTGAGACTCCACCAGCACATACAATGGCTTTCCATTCAATTGCTCCTTACCCTGCAACAACTAGAAAGTGGTATCAAAGAAGAACAGAAAACAAGGCACATGTTAAGACTAAAAGATGCTTCTTCTCCAGCTTCACAGGTATAAATAGATGAGACGATGAATCATCCATCCGGAGGAAGTTATCGTTATTTTGCTACTTCTACTAGAACTAGAAAGGTAGGTTTTGTTACTAAAACTTAGCTATTCACCAACTTGCCAAGGAATGTGGAAAAACAGGCAGTTAGTTTACGTGTAATTCTAATCTCATCTTTGCCAAGATACTTCGTTGAGAAGCCCTTATGGCAAGGAAATTTACGTCTAATTATATGCTCCTGCTCCTGTATATTTCATGTTGTCATCTGATGACCAAGCAATTCCTATTTACAGCACCAACCATACATTGCAGATCAGAAGAATAGCAAAAAGAGTATAAGATGCACCTTTAAATCTGGTATTTCAATCACACATGCACATTCAACCACTTCTGCGCCAGCACGCTCTGTGAAACAACAATTTGATTCAACAAGTTGCATCTGTTATAAAGACTAATAACCATACAAATAGAGCATGATAAATTGTTAATACAAGGCATAGAGCATTTATTCATGAGATGATATGAATCCTATAGAGTATTTATCATGAGAAGGCAAACACATTATATGATCTCGAACCATTTACAGTGTCCATGAGGTTTGAGTTAATAGACACATACTTTACCAACAGTTTGCGCCAGAACAGCCATTATCAAAGAGCAACCAGAGCTGAGCATGTCAAAATGTAGTTTCGCAGAAGCTCAGGAAAAATTATTATACTATATGCCACCTCCCTATGTCAAAATACTTATTCCTCAATGCTAATCCCAACAGAAAATACAATCCTAATTTGATATACGAAGTATTAAGATGATGGCAAACTCTTTAGTAATTTAAACTTCTACAACAGTCTGACACATGCTATGAAATGAAGCATCAACCAATTTGGTGCTCTCTGCCTCTTAGGAATGCAGAACAAAAACTAAGCACAAAGTTAACCTAGTCTCCTCCTAGCTATGATGGCATTAGTTGCTGCAAATTCCAGATCTTAGCATAGGACGTTACTGTTAACTTCAAAGTTCAATCCATGTGTCCTCAGGTTCATATCATAAAAGATAAGAGAAAAGGAATGGAAAATTAGCAAGCAAAGCTGCAAGGGGTCCAACAAAGTACTTGCACTGTTTTTCCAGCCTTTTAGTATTTATTGCTTTTAGTGAACTGACAACAGTTCGCCTGACGATGGCGATTCATGTGGTGAATAAAACATTCACCAACCCAGCTAGAGATTAAGCAGCTGAAGCTCATTGTAGACCCTATTGCTATTAGCTAGCAATATCTTGCTCGGATGCTATTGCATTACTCAGTTACATATTTCAGAGCATATGTAAAAATTGTAATCCATTGTGCACACTCATTGAAGTGTCAAAATGTAATGGAAGGTTAGTCTCTATCCGCATCAAGAGAATCATAAAAAGGTTTACCAAGCAAATCCATAGCTGCACGAAGAGTGCCACCAGTAGCAATCAGATCATCAACCACCAAAGCCCGCTCACCAGCTTCTACTGCTCCAATATGCATCTCAAGACAATCACTTCCATATTCCAAGTCATACTCTTGTTTAAAAACTTTACCTGCAGTCATTTAAAGCAACAGTAACATTGAGAAACTGAGATAATAATTAGTGGTTTCAAAAGATAGACACTTATAGCCAGTTTAGCCAAGCTTCTCAGCATGCCAAAGGTGCTTTTTTCCTCAATTTGAGGTGTTTGGCCAAGCTTTTTTTTGAAAAAAAAGTGCTTTTGGCTAGAAGCAGAAGCAGTTTTGAAGAAGCAGAAAAAAGTAACTTCTCCCCAGAAGCAGAAGCAGAAGCAGTTTTGACTTTTCTTCCTACCAAAAATACCCTTTGCAAAATATTATATATACCAAAATAATTTACTTAGTTTAAACTATTAAGTAATATGAAATGTCTTTTGGGATGAACTTTCATATTTATTGGATGATTTTTGATATATTTAAATTATCTTGAAAGAATAAAGTACTTTCAATTTTATTTTTATATTTTACTTAAATAAAATAAAAAACTTAATTATTATCTTTAATAATAAAAATTTATAATTATTTATCTACTTATATAATATTAACTATTAAGCAAATCTTTTCATGTCCTTGTTTGTAATTTGACACATAAAAGCACTTTTTGAAAAGCTTGGCCAAACACAAATTATTGTTCAAAAGTGCTTTTCAAATTGATTAGTCAAACACAAACTGTTTTTCTCTAAAAGTACTTTTTTGAAAAGCACTTTTGAAAAAAAACATTTCTCAAAATAAGCTGATTTTTCCAGTTTGGCCAAACAGGCTATTATTCTGGACAAGCATGATGACCTCACAGTTTTCAGAAGCATCCTTAATATATGAGAGAGAGAGAGAGAGAGAGAGGAAGGACGGGTTATTTACAACATTTCTATTTGATAGCTTTATGACAGTACATCAAAAGAGAAGCTTAATAAACACAGCAGAAACTGAACAGGGGGACCATGCCTTTACTGAAAAAGTCGAGTAACTGGATTAAATTAAAATTTGTACAAAGTCAAAAGTGGAAATTTTCCTCCTTTTGCCCCCTAAATGGGATATCATTGAATCAAACATCAGGATTTAAGTACTTCCATAGCAAAACTCCAATTCTCTGAAATCTGTCGAGTAACTACATTTACAGGGAAGGAAAACCAGATATCAATGTGTTTGCAGAAAATAGTCCTGTTCTTTAATATAACTTCAGGATATGGTGGGTAGCATTTGAGTTGAGCAGCCATGGTAGACACAAAGGTTAACATTTATAGTTTCGTAATAATGTACCGATCAACGTGAATAACGAACTTGCCAATTACAGGAAGCCTACTCATTTAAACAGAAAGGTGCACGCAACAAAAACATGTTATGATCCAAAGAAGGTTGTCCCAGGACGAAAAAATACCTGGCAATTTATTTGGTTTTCTCAAAGGGACAAATTTTGCTCCTATTGCCAAAGCAATTGGTGGACCAAATATAAATCCTCGAGCCTCTATTCCTAGAGATATTGAAACAATAAAGTTGAAACCAAGTCAGCTAAAAGATGATAAAGAATAAATGTTTGCAAGTTACTCACTACTCCAGGATTGTATATAATAGGATGGGAAATGCTACATGACAAAGGGCTATAGCATTAGGCCACCCAAGATAAAACAACATATTAAAAGAAATGATTCAGATTGAGAATTAGAAGTTTTCAAGCAAAGGAGGCAACCAAAAATCAAGAATATGACAAAACCCAAAAGCAATTAAACCATGACCGATAGTCACAATTGTTAGATTTCGTGAATGGGTGTGAATGGGAAATGGAAGAGGCGCCTTTGGATTGCATCTCTTCGTCTCACCCTTTTATTCTCTATAAATTTAGAGGATTGGCCTCATTTTAAAAGATGAAAAATCTGAAAACTTCTCCCCTCTTTTCTACATTGTTGCATTGTTTTTCCAAATAAATAAAGAGTCAAAGTGTGATTTGCTCCGTTTGTTGAGTTCACTGAAGTTTTGTAATTTTGATTGCCAGTATTACAGAATAGTTTTTCCGTTCTATCATGGGAGTAAGTAATCCATAACCTTGGGCAACAGTGAGGGGATTAAATTCCTTAAGGGGGACGCTCAGAATTATTTTACGATTTGTTTATTGAACTAACTTTCTTTTTCCCTCTGATTTTCTGATTTCGAACACAAGATTACTAACAACAATCATCTCTATAACATCTTAACAAGCATAGTAAGCAAGTTGAGAATAAACTACAAACAAACCTTTACTATTAAGAAGTATAAAAGGTCATGAAGCAGTCATATGACCCTTGCTAATCGTTACCAATCTCCAAATCTGGTTTTGCTTTTCCCACATGAAGGATAGAGTTAAAGGATATAAGATAACATCAGGACCTTATCGGCCAGACTCTCTTAAAAAATGAGGATCAAGCCACTAAAGTTGCTTTTTGACATGACAAGCCCACCCTTTAAGTTCTCTATCCTCGTCCCAGGATAAAAGTTGGAATTCACAGCTAGTACTTGCAAAGATATGAAGTTGAATCACAGCAACCGCAATAGGGGAGCACATATAAGTCGCAGGACTCTTCATTTTTTTTCTCTGATAACCAAGTCGCAGGACTCTTCATGTCCATAGAACATTAAGGTAAAGCCTTTATGTACCTAATGCCTTGAGATCTTTTCCTTCAAAATCACCTATTCACCTTCCTAGTCTTTTTGGAAACAACAACATTTTCTATGCAATGCGCTTTAAACTAACCTACCTGCAATTATATAATGTTCAGATGCATGATTTCTGCTTATTGTCCCCACTTTAATCATACTCCATCTCCCATTGTCCTTCTTCTCTTCTTTACCCAAGGCACTATATTGCTCTGATAAGAACGCCGGCAGTATTTACAAACTGCAGTTACAGTCTACTACTTGTATCCACATACAACTCCTGCTGACCATACGCTAACTTGTTCCTATCTCTTAAGTTTCTTTTTATCCTCTCAACCATAGGGAAAGAAGAAGAATGAGGTTTAGAAGAGAGTCCTAGTACACGTGGTGGCGAGAAAAAGCAGCAAATGCAGAAAAATCAAATGCCAGGCATCACCCTTTCTTCGTTTTATAATACAAATAAAATTCCACAACATCCACATGACGGGGGAAAATGGCAGGTAGAACCAACAAGAAGCCAGAGCAGTTAGGATTCCAAACTAGATGAGTAATGAATAGAAATAAATATCGTTGCCCAGACATTGGATCATCACTTTGGACTACAACAACCTAGACACAATTTGCGCTGACTTAAAAATGCCAGGAACAAATTGACATGGCTTTACGTAAAAGCCTGCTACACAAGTGGTGGGATACAATTTGCAGCCAATGGTTGATAAAAATCACTAAATCACCAGGTACTCATAAATTATCTAATAAAGTAAATTTATCTCAAAAATGATTATATCTCAAGACCAAGAAAAGGCACAGAAAGATGTTGTAATGATAGACATCTCTCATATGGTAACAGGATGCTATAATTAGGGTATACACATAACAAAACTAAAGGTAAATTGACTGACTAAATTGTCTAGACATAAAAGAAATACCTCCAACCTACCTTGGATATACTATTTAAACAAATCCATCATATTTGGTGAATTTCCTCACATTTTGATCACCAGCCAGCAACCTATTAACTTGTCCATCAACTCTGACACCACCTCAGAGTCTCATAATCATTCATTCGATATTAATAAAAAATCATTTTTTAATACAAGTATAGGACAAGTTGGGCCGGAAACATACGAAAAGGGAAAGTTATGAACAAGAAGCACACTACTTATTTCCATATTTATAAAGTTTATGAAGTCTCAGAAATCAGGATGTAGCTCAAAAGAACCATTATACATCATATACCAATCACAGTGAAAAGGACAAAGAACCTACTCATGGTACTGGACTCTGTACTCAGTAAACATTCCGCCAAGCAATAATTAATCATCATCATCCATCAAAAAGACCCTAATGCCATGATAATAGCACATAAAAGAGAAAGTGTTATTGCCTCATCCATCGATAGGGATGGAGGAAAGACAAACTAAGGCTCAATATCAGTTTCAACTACGAGTGAATATCACTGTACAACATAAAAGGGGGCGAAAAGGAAATTGGGAACACCACAGCTACTGGGTCCACACCCTTATTTCACCTATGCTTGTTTTTTTTTTTGATAATCCAGAAATCGTCGAGAGCCAGTGCACTAGCTAGTAGCAGCTAGTGCACGGTTTGAAACACGGCGGATTATCGGCCCACCCCTTTACCCGTTTCCACTTAAATTACTAGGCTTTTGTCTTTTTCACCAATTTTATTATCCATTACCAACAATCTCACCACCATCTAGGCCACCCCACCCCCAACCTCAAAATCAAAAGGGGGACGCTCTAAACTATCCATATTCGTTCTTCACACAAAGTCATCAATAACACAGCCACTAGCTAGCTTCCATTGTTAAAACTCAAAAACAAATGATTTCAAATAGAAAATATTACTAAACAGTAACTCCCACATTGCCCATTAAAAGTATTCCATAGGCCCCCACAACACTGTATATCCACCACCCTCCACCCTCAAACACAAAAAAGAATAGCTAAAAATGAAAACTTTGCAAAAGACAATAATACATATACACATTAATACATGCATTACAATTTCTTGAGTTAAAATGGGGACCACAAGCAATGCATATAATTAAATGAAAAGGATGGGTATTTTTTTCCCTACTTTAATAATCCTTTTTTTTCGCAATTTGCAGCTAAGAATGCGGGGAGTGCATACCAGCAACAACTGAGATGTTTTTGGATTTGTAACGCTCCACGAATAAATCAATAGTGTCTTTGAAAGCTTTTGGATCCAGTAATAGAGTAGTAATGTCTTGGAACATTATCCCTGTACAATTTCAACCCCATTCTTTAGCTCCAAAAAAAAAAAAAAAAAAATTTAACACACAACGTTAATAACAAAAAAAAATTAAAACTTTACTTGTGCAACAACAAAGACACCTGTTACTTAATCCTAAACAAGTCGGGGTCGTTTATATGAATTTTCGATATCCACGCTGCTCTATTTAGACCCTTTTTTATACATTAAAGAAAAGAGAAAAAAAAAACAGAGAAAAGACCTGGTTTTGGGAAGTCAGGTACAACACGAATTCGAGATTGTATAGCATGGATACGAGGATCTTGGTCTTTGCAAGCTGACATTTGTCCCTTTAGTATACACAAGTAAAATGCAGTGAGAAAAATGAAACAATTCTCTGTTCCGTTTTTGGTGTGTTTAGAGCTTTGGGGATGGAAGGTTTTTGAGTGTTGGCTTAAAATAGCTCTAAAACTGAAGAAGTGAAGAGGGGACAACAGGAATAAATAAGGAGAAAGAAGAGGGGTATTTATAGGAAAGAAACTTTTAAGTTTTCGGTGTTTTTTTTAAACTATATCAATAAATATATAATTTTTAATAATTACATAATTATTATTAAATAATGTATTTGAGTTTTTGAACAAAAAGTTAAAAAAAATATTTATTTTTGCTTTAGGGGTTCGTGCTTTTATGCTTTATAATGATATAGAAAATATGTATTTTTTCTTACTCAAACAACATTTTTTCTCTTTATCGATTTTTTTGTATAATATCTAAAAATTATATTTAATAATTTTTAAAAATATGTATTTAATTAAGTACATGCGTCTCTTTTTTAATAGTGACAAACTGTATATAGAATCTTCCCCTTAGAGCTATAGCCTATAAGTTCAAACATTTTTCATATAAAAGCAAATATAAGGAAAAGAAAACGTTCTAAATATTATGACTCTTATTTCTCCCATATATATTTATGTTAAAGTTCTAAATATTATGACTTCTTATATAATTTAAATAAGAAAATATTTAATAATAAAAATTTTAGTTGATTTTAAAGTACTAAATATTAGAAAAATAACTAAATTATAATTTTGTCTAATGTAAAATTTATTTTTAAAGGTTAAAAAAGACTAATAATATTTCGATGAGGATCTCCGTCTTTTAATATAGCATAGATGTCCATTACTCTTTATTCAAATACGCTTTCTATAAAATTTATGTATCAAAAATATAAATATATATTTTAAATAATAATACGATCAAATTCATATTATCCAATGTTCATGATTGTTATACTCTTTAACTCAAAATAAAAATATTAAAAATACCTTGGGAATGACGCTTAACAACTGCATTTTAAGTGTACATAATTTAATAATGTTTATATCAAAAGTTTTATATTTATTATTATAGGGTACACGCGTAAAGCGTGTATTCTATCCATAAATAATTATATGAATTATAATATTCTTAGTTTTGGCGATAAATTAACGATAAATATAATTTTATAAATAAAAGTAAGGATGGTTCATTTCTTACATAAAATTAAAACGAATTTGACACTTTTTAAGAAATTAGATTGTATTCAAAGTAAATACATAACATCTTTAAAATTCAAAATGTAAGTAAGAAAGGGTTAAGAAAAGACTCCTAAGGTTTTGTTTGATAAAGATTAGTGTTCCCGAAAACAATTCCCATAACAAGAGTAGCTAGAACTTCCTTTTTAATAAAGTATTTTTTTTTCTACAGTGAGGTAATGTGTCAAATAATATTTTTAAAGCACTCGTAGTTATTATTTTGAATTAGACGCTCAACGCATGTTGTCGGACAGTCTCCCGATAGTGAGTGAAGGTTGTTGGGGGTGTTAATGACAATGTTTTAAGGATATTTCGCCAGCGGAAACAAATTCCCTCAAGGATTATTCAAGCGTTTTCAGTATAAACTAGGAACGAAAACATCAGAAATGGATAGTTAAAACCCAATAGATGAGAAAGAAACAGGAATGTTTTAGTGTCTTCTCAAAAGAGTGCGTCTGTATCTATAGGTTAAATTGTAACAACTATTTTGACCATTCTGGAGTACAACAAGGTGAAATTATTTTGTTCATTTCAAGGTAATTAAGCTAAACATTAATTCAACAGAAATCAAAATAATTTCTCAATGCATTTCTATCCTTTTGGACCAATTATAGTGCGCGCGAATCTAGCCATTTACTAGTTCTTATAGACTAAAATGACTTTTCTATAAAGTGGAAGATAATAATTTCTCTTAACCAATGGGTGAGTCTAGTTGGGAAGTATGTCATGCTAATAGAAAGAAAAAAATATATTTAAAGAGAAAAGTAATAAATTGCACAAGACAAAACAAGATTTACGTGGTTCAATAATTTTTGCTTACTCCAGGGCCACACAAAGAATAACTCTTTATTAATTGAACAGAAAGAAGAAGTTGAGGGGATGATTACAACTGAAGAAGAGGATGCCTACTTATAGGTTGAACGTTTGCTGAAATAAAGTTTTAGCGAATGTGAATACGCGACATGACGGTACTGCAAACTGCGCACCGAATTCTTTCTTTCATATTGTGACCGCCCAAGTTTTCTGACCCTTCTTTCTTTATGTCTCTTTCTTTCTTATCTTTATTTATTTTTCTTTGACTTTTCATTTATCCACATGGGTTTGCCCTATCAATCTCTCCCTCAAACCCATATATATCAAGAAAGAAAATTTTAAAAAAAAAACATATTTTTCTCATTTATTTATGTATGAATTTTAGGAATGCATTTTTTACTTTTATTTTATTTATGTGAAGAATTTAGGAATATCCTATTTTTCCTTGTAACTCGTAGATGGACTTTTTTTACTTTTCGCAAGTACATTTCATATAGATAAAATTATAATTACACTTAGTATATGTTTTTTTGTTTAAATTAGGAATTACAAAACACTTTGGATAGTTTCATCCCTTCTTGAAAAGATAATTTATATTTACGTTTAGGATATTTGTTTTTTCGTAAAATAATTGTTTTGATACTTTGACATAAAAGAAAAAAGGTTAGTGAACATATTCCAAAGGATCAATTAACAATATAATATTGTTTTGCTATCTTTTGGTTATCAGAAAGGAAGAGAAAGTTTCCAAAGGCCATTTTTTCTTTCTTGATAAGCAGCAAAAATTTCAAGGAAATTTTTCATAACAAAAATAGATATATTTTCCTTCTTACGCAATTTTGTAGGAATTAAAGTTGAATACAAATTCCTAACTATTAGTATTAAATTGGGGTAGAAAGGTGTAGAAAAAGTCAAAGTTGTATAATTATAGTAAACTTCAAAAGTTTTAGATATATTAAGACATCTTAAAAAATTCAATAAGAAAATATTTAATAACCAAAATTTTAGTTATTCAATTGAAATGACTATTTTGTCTAATGTGAATTCTATTTTAAAAGGATAAAAAAGGCGAACGACATTTCGCTAAGGGTATTCGTGTTTTTAACGTAGTACTAGTCTCTTTGTACGTACTTTGCACGTAGATGTTTAGTCAATTAAATATGTGAATATAATCAATTTAGTTAAGTTAGACAATATACATATGTACCTATATTATAGAAATATGGAATGTGGTTGTATCTTATCGAGTATTTCTTCATAGACGATATTTCGGGTGTATATTTCCTTATGACTCTTTGGCTAACTCTATCATGAACAAAACTCTTTCGATATTAATATCCATTTTGAAAGTAGAATTCTCCATGTAGAAAATAGTTTCCTCTTAACATCTCCTTACATCTTTTACTGTCCGCCTTAGTGTTGCTAGTTCCCATCTCTGTTATCCAAAATGATTTTAGGTTTGGTTGTCTTTATTTGTGAATTGTTTATATTTGTTTAGGTTTAGCTCAGAACAAAGATTAAGTCATTTTGGAGTCCAAATAAAAATCTAACACCAAATCGGAAGACACCGTAAATTTAGGAGTTTTGTGAACAAAAAAGATGTCGCATTATATAATTTTTTCTCAAAAAACTTAAACATATATTTATATTTATTATATCAACGGTCGTGGATGATTCTATATTAGACTTTTAAGCCAAAAATTCTATATAAGAAAAAATTGTAAAATTTTGAACTCTACTTTATATACAACTTTGAATGTATAATAATTTCTCTACCCAAATACATGAATATATACCCGTTTCAAAAGAGCAAGTTTGGACACCAAATAAAAATCCAGAAATGCGCACGACTACAATAATTGCATCATACGAGCCTTTGAGAGTATGACAGAGAGAGAGCCGATATCCATATTTTCTCTTCAACAAGACCGACAATTGGCTTATAAATATTAAATAATTAGTTTTAATAGAATAAGTGTTCTTCTATGATTCTTATTTTTTATCCAACTCCAAATCATATGATCGTTTCAAAATTTTACTTTTAGGTCCGACTAAATTTGATTGTGATTAGAATTCGGTGCGAATTAATATTAATTCAAGTTTTAAGTTACAGTTTTATCTAATATATAATTGTATGTTGAAGGATATAAAGGTCAATCAACTTTTTGAAGATATTTTTGTCGTTCAACATTTAGCGTGGAACATTCGTACTTTTATAATAATATAGATAGATAAATAGATAGATAGATAGATAGATAAATATATTATTTCTATAAAGATATCGGTATTCGCTTTGAAGCCAGATTAACAAATTTTCATTTTAAAGTCTTTGAAACAAGACCTTTATTTTTTCGCCATAACATTTGATGGTGTGTTTTTTATGTTAAAATAATGAAATTAGAAAATTGGAGTTGGTTAAGTATGTAAAACAAAATAATCACTCCAATGTTTAAAGCGTCTCAGAAAGTTTAATAGTTATTATTCTATTTATTTTATTTTTGTAACTGAACGACTAAGGCTCAAACTCGTGATGTGTGATTTTACATGAAGCATCTTAATGAGTAAATTATCCCAATTGAAGATTTTTGACTCCATAATAACGTTGATATTATTCGACACAATTTTGTAAAAAATTTAGGATTTAAATTTATTTAACTAAATAAATTTAAGTTTTGATTTAATATTTTTTATTTCAAACTAATTAATTACTAATAAAATGAGTTAAATATTAGAAATGACAAATTGATAAGATCATAACTATTTTGTATTAGTAGTAAATAAGTTAAATTAATTATTATAAAAACATCAAAATAATTAAGGTAACTGTAATATTGAAAATCACAAGGTTAGTATTATGAAGTCAAAATTAGAGGACAATATCTGCAATTATCTCTACTAATTATTCTCTTTATATTCAATTCGCTTGGCTTAGTACCGTCAAGCAGCTCTTTCTATTATTTCTTTCATTTTATTTTTTTTTGGTTTAAGCTTGATTTAGAGGCTCATCTCTTACCAACCAAAAAGATTTTCTGGGTTGCATAACAACTATATTCTCTCTGTTTTCTGATATTGTCACGACCCAAAATCTCAACCTGTCGTGATGATGCCTATCTCAATACTAGACAAACCGATAATCTCCATAAACCACAATTTCTCTTTAAGTTTGAAAATACAATATTTAAATACAATACAAAATCTCACAAATACTGATACGAACACTGCCCAAAACCTGGTGTCACTGAGTACATGAGCATCTAATATGAATACAAGTTTGAAAAATATGGTCTATGATAATCTGAGGCCAAATACAGTAACAAGGAGATAGGAAAAGAGAGACAAGGTCTGCGAAACATAGCAGTTACCTCTGAATCTTCGAAAAATTAATTGTGCGAGAGAATTAACACCCGCTATGTCCGGGAATACCTGGATCTGCACACGAAGTGCAGGGTATAGTATTAGTACAACAAACTCAGCAAGTAACAATAATAAATAAAGAACTGAAGATAATGACGAGCTACACAGTTGCAGTTCATTTTCAGTAATTCCAGCAGAGAATAGACATGCTTTCAATTCCAAAAGTTTAAGTCAAATCAGTTTTATACAGTTCAAGTTCATGTAATCCGGATATAAAATCTTTCAGAGAATTTCACATCAATGACAGATAGCAACTAAGTGCAATAACAAATGAAAAACAAGTACAGCCTCTCAGGCAACATATACTCAACTCGTCACAACAGCTCAACCACTCGGCTCTCAGCCCTCAGCACTCACACTCAATGGGTACCCGCGCTCACTGGGGGTGTATAGACTTCGGAGGTGGTCCTACAGCCCAAGCGCCATAATCCGCACGGACAACTCACGTGTTGCACGGATAACTCACGTGCTATAATATCCTGCACGGACAACTTACGTGCCATAGTATCCTTACCTCACCGACAAGCCCTCAGCCTTACTCAGCCCTCAACCTCTTTAGTTTCTCGGGCTCTCAGAAATCACAAAGATCATCCCAAACAAAGATAACATAGTGTATTAACAAATATCAAGGAAAACTGAGGTATGATACGCAAGTAAAATCATGACTAAGTATAAGATAGCAATTAGTAAATAATTCAACAAGTACGCGATATTTGTGGGTCCCAACAGTACTATCACATAGCCTAAGCATGATTTCTAACATGATTTACAGTTAAACTTCTTCAACACATAGAGAGCATATAGCTAACAAGAAGTTATTCAACTTTACAGTTTCCACGGGACGGACCAAGTCACAATCCCCTTGGTGCATACCCACACGCCCGTCACCTAGCATGGGCGTCACCTCCAAAATAATCTCATGGCACAAAAATCCTAGGTTTCATACCCTCAAGACCAGATTTAAAACTGTTACTTACCTCAAAACGTAAAATTCTTTACTCTGCCTTTGCCTCGCAAATCGGCCTCCAAATACCTCAAATCTAGTCACAAATAATTCGATTCAGTCACTAAAATTTATTGGAATTAATTCCATAAGAAAATGCAAGTTTTCCATAAAAATCCAAAATTACACTTCAAAAAATTGTTCGTGGGGCCCATATCTCGGAACCCGACAAAAGTTACAAAATCCGAAAGCTCATTCCACCACGAGTCTACCCATACTAATTTTACCAAAATCTGACCTCAACTCGACCTCCAAATCATCCAATCTTATTTCCAAATTCCTAAGTTCAAATCCCCAATTTACATCTCAAAAAGATGTAACCTAGTCGGATTATTCGATGATAATTCAATATTATGGAGTGGAAAGGATCACAAGGGACTTACCTCAAGATTTCCCGTGATTTCACGCTCAAAAATCGCCTCACCCGCTTTTGAAAATGTCAAAAATGACAAAATCTCGGACTCCTCTGTTTTTAACATTCTGACCAGGTTTCTCGCACCCGCGACTCCATTTCCGCATTTGCGGACACAGCTCTGCTTTTGCGGAACAATCACTTAAGCCTGCCTCCGCTTCTGCGATCAAGAGACCGCATCTGCGACCATCGCAGATGCGGGTCCCAAGCCGCACCTGCGTTCCATATGCGCATTTGCGCCTCTCCAACCGCTTTTGCGGCCACCGCAGATGCGGGATTTTCATCGTACTTACGATATGAGCCCAAGTCTCCCTTAGTCGCACCTGCGGCTCTTATTTCGCTCCTGCGGCATCGCACATGCGGTTCCCACTCCGCATGTACGGAAAACCCCAGTAGCAGCAGCTTCAGCTGCACTTTTTCAACTCCAAACCTTTCGTTAACCACTCGGAATCACCCAGAGGATCCCGGGATCTCGACCAAACATACCAACCAATCCTAAATCATGATACGAACTTAGTCGAGCCTTCAAAGTACATCAAATAACATCAAAAACACCGATTGCACATGGATTCAAGCCTAAAGAACTTTGAAATTTTTGAATTCTACAAACGACGTCGAAACCTATCAATTCGCGTCCGATTGACCTCAAATTTTGCAAATAAGTCATAAATGACATAACATAGGTATTAAAATTTTTAGAATCGGATTTCGGCCCCGATATAAAAAAGTCAACCCCCGATCAAACTTCCCAAAAATTCAACTTTCAGCATTTTAAGCCAAATTCCACTACGGACCTCCAAATAATTTTTCGGACACGCTCCTAAGTCCAAAATCACCATACGGAGCTACCGGATTCATCAAAATTCAAATCCAAGGTCATTCACACATAAGTCCACATCCGGTCAACTGTTTCTAACTTAAATTTTTAATTATGAGACTAAGTGTTTTGTTTCAATTCGAATTCTTTTTGGACCCGAACCAACTAACCCGATAAGTCATAAATTAATTGTAAGGCATAAATTGAGCAGTAAATGGTGAAACAGGATTATAGTACTCAAAACGACCGGCCGGGTCGTTACAGATATTCATTTTATTTTAATACTGGTCCTATTTTTTAAAAAATAAATAAAAAGCAAATTGGAAAATAATTGTCGTGAATTATTATAATATTAGGTTTCCGTGTAATTAGATTATTAGGCCGCTTGGAAAGATTAACGTGGATTTGGTGAAATTTTATTAAGAGTTCATCTTGTGTATTAATAATTTCTTATCCGTTAATGAAGTTGTTAGTGGAAAACTAATAGTATCCTGCGATCGCGATAAAATAGAATCATAATGTATAACTATTTTTGTTATTACTCGCAATTAATATTTATACTAAACTATACTAATTTATTATATTAAGTCATAAGTTAGGGTCAAGGAAGGATGAGAGCGTTTTTTAATACTTATATATTATAGAGAAACAATTGTATCCCACTTCAAATCCCACACTTTAGCTCATAAATTTAAGACAATTAGTCCCGAGTATAATTCACTAGTGGGGTTTGAGGATGATAGTTTGTACGCAGACCTTACCCCTACCCTGGGGTAGAGAGACTGTTTCCGATAGAAACTCGGCTCCATCCCTCCAAGAACTCCCCATCTTGCTCTTGGGGTGACTCGAACTCACAACCTGTTGATTGAAAGTGAAAGGTGCTCATCACTAGAGCAACCCACTCTTGTCCCCTCTGGCAATAAATCATATACAAATAATCCCATCTATATATCAGCCAACTATCCCTTTGGCACTCACAAGGTATATGGACCAAATTCTAGGTTCACACTTTGGCTATCTAGTAATTCATGAACATTAATCATTGCACAAACTTGTAGTGGCTTAACTATTTGTTTAAGGCATTTTATAAATGTGAAAGAAGAACATACGAAAGCAAGAATAAATTATTAGTAAGTAATTATCAACTCAAAATGAAAGAGATAAACATAAATATTTCGCAACAAACGACAAAGGAATACTATATAGCTAGCTATCAACATCGTCAATTCTCCAATGTGAGGAATATAATTTCCAAAAAAATTAAAAAAAATGGAGGTTTTGTGGTTCTCTATGTTGTCTTGCTCCTTGTCTTTTTATATGCAAATTGAAGTATGTCACTTGGATTGAAAGGTTCAATCTGCATATAGGACCAAAGAAAATGCAATTTCGTGACACTAGATTTTGAAAGATCTTCATCTTTGTATGTCATTGTCAAAATTAAGTTTACTTTAACTATTTTGTTATGCTAATTAGTTTATTCTACAAATTACTTACTTATTTTTTTTATAATTGTGTTTTCGGTTCAGCTTGTGTTTTACCTCAACTAATTTTATGGGATACGTGATATTTCCCATCAACACAATTACCCATAATTAACTCTGTTTACTATTACTTGGATTGATAAAAAGAAATCTTCTAGTGTTTACATATTACTTACTTTCTTAGAATATTATAAAGATATTATTTACACTTGTAAATGAAATATGTTTAAATTGAATTATCAACCTTCTTTTACGCAGAAAGAACAATTGTTGCTTTTGCAATAACTTTTACGCAAATTTCTCATGGTCTCAATTTTTGCAAAGTGCATTAGCATGCTTTATAAAGATTAATATACCTTATGTTGAGATGCCGATTGCTACCTTATTTTGACATATTATTATGTATTTACATTATATTTTTCATTAGCACGCAGACTAATGTTTTAATCTTTGGGAGTTCCATACTTATGCAGTTTTGTTCCCACAGACTAAAACAAACTGATTGAAATATTGAAAGTAAAACACTTATAGACAGCGTTTAGAATTTTTGGTGTCTCCTTTCGGTTTCAAAAAGTAGGTAATAGAAACATTTGAAAAGACGAGGATTTGGCTAAGTTCAGATGTAACTAAATCTAAACCACAATTTTGTTCGCTAAAGATTTGTTATTATCATAATTACCTATAAAGACTTTAAGATAAAAATGACCAGCAATAATAAGCCACTTGACTAACGCCCAAATTCCAATTGATATCCTCACTTAAAAATTATCACTGCAAAAGTAAATAAATAAACAAATAAATAGGATTAGGATGAATACCATTTACTCTTACTAACATATTTATGACCATAAATTATAAGGGTACTTATGGTATATATAAGTCTTTCTTTCTTGAACTTTGAGCTCAGCTAAATAACATAAGAAATATATTTTACTTGACGGTATAGTTTACAAAATTTATAGAGCTTCCAATACAATATCTTAAAAGCCTATTCGTTTTGAAGAAATAATAAGGCTTATGTGGAAACAGAATTGATTTCTACTCTTGAGTTGAAGAAACAAGAGTAGTGATTGCAATTGGGAATTTCGCTTATAAAAAAGAAAAAGAGGACTGCACCACAACGTGCCCGTCTCTTTCTTTTTACATCATAAGTAGCTTTCAGATCTTCATAACTATATCCTGTGGACATGTCTTATATATTTTGCAACTTTTTCTCATAAACTTGTCAAACTTTTTTCCTATTTATGTAACAAATAATTAATATTTTATTTGAACAGAGTTATCATATACTTCATCCGTTCCAATTTATGTGAACATATTTGACTGAGCACGAAATTTAAGAAAAAATAAAGATTTTTGGTATTTGTGATCCTAAACAAGTCAAAAAGGGCCCCAGAGTATTTGTGCGGTTATAAAAACTTCTCATTAAAGGTAGAATTGTAAGTTTAAGCTAAATTATTTTCAAATTTAGAAAGGGGTCATTCTTTTTGGAACGGACAAAAAAGAAAATAGGTTCAAACGGATGGAGTATATGTTACTGATAGAATGTAACAAGTACTCGGGTAAAATGGATCTGAACATTATCGTTATTAAAAAAAAAGATTAATGTTTCAATGAGAATGAACTGCCTAACTCGTTAACTCTATATCGGAGTATGTTGCCTAACTCTTTTTACTTGCATAGTTTCATGGCCCTTCAATTTGTCAAATCTATAAAGATAATAATGCTATATTGGGTTATTATAATTACTTAATAAGGAATGACATGTAAGGTTTTCCTTTGGTTATAAATAATAGCACCCATCTTATAGAAAAAATTAAAGCAATTTCTGACCCGTCATTTATGTCTTCTTTGCATCATGTTGTTTGTGGTTGTGGTTCCTACTAGATCTGCAACTTGCGGCTCAGAAGACAAGTTCAATTTTTAATGTTTTTAATATTAAATTCATTGTACTACTAAAATTATAGATTCAATTATAAAATTTGTTGAAATTTTTATATATTTATACTCCGTGTTGAAAGTTATACGTTCAAATGAACTCGTAACTGACATGCTATATCCGCCCCTGCTTGCAGCTGGTGCTTGCTAGTTGTTAAGTCCTACCTAACTTCTTCCAATGTTGATATATATATATATATATATATATATATAGTTGATATATTCCCATAAATGATTTTTCTTCTTGATTAGGAAATCAAGTATTCAACAAGATATTTAACCCACCCTATATAGGGGTTACGGGTGTGGTTAAGGGTGTACATAGGCCGATTGGTTTAATTTTTTTATTTATTAAACCAAATCAATTATTCGATTTGCTAAATTTATAAATCAAACCAAACCAATAAAACTTGAACTTTCAATCTTAGTTTTCTCAAATATTAATCAGTGAAACGCCCTTTTAATGCTTTAATCACTGGAAATTCAACGACGTACAAGTTACCATCTCGGGAATTGACATTCTAAAATTGTTACTGCTTTATTTTGTAATTTTGAAGTGTGATTAGCCGACTAATAAATCAAAAAGTCTCTAAAAATAAAATAAAAAAACCAACCACCTAAAACGGGATAAGAGAAGTGCAATTTTAGCCGTCCAAAAAATTGGTCATTCCTAAGGTAATTATGAAGAATCTTAGACCTAATAATTTTTGTAGATCTGTCGTTAAAAGAAAGATTTTTGCTAATCTAGTGTTTCAGATGAGTGGACTATCCTTCTTATATGCTTGTAGAGAACAAACATATTGAAACAACACACAATCATGTGCTATTTTTGTTTTCCATCCAGTGTCTGCTGTTTGGTACTAATCGCATTGGAGTCCCGATAAAACTCATTAAAAGGAAAAATACTTCTTATCAGAATTTTTTTTATTCTCAAGGTTCAATTTAAAAATTCCTGATTAAGGATGAAATAATTCTATCAATCTCACCGTCCATTAAATTTAATGTGAATTGACATGAGAGAGTATATATAGGAAAATATTGGCTGTATTTGAGGAAAGAAAATCTTGCAAAGGTTCGCGTAAAAAGCAACAATTAAAGATTCTGAGATTTTAAGGACCATAATAAGTCAAATCTAATTGATATTCCTAACTGTTTTATTGACCTTAGCTTCGCCCCATCCTATTGATTGAGATAGACATAGAAGGTTGTTTGTACGTCACCTCAAGCCAAACACTAATTCATTTGAGCAGTTAAAAATCTTTAGAAAGCTACGTAAAAACCAACTCTTTCCAAAACGAAAAAAATGCATGCTATGGTCCATCTCATTGCACACATCCTTTTCACTATTCTTTCTGTTAATTTTCTTCCTTCCTCACCAAAATCACAACTATATTCTTTCTTTCTTTTCTATATAGTTTGATAGATAACACCATCAAAGTTTCAGTAGAGTGATAACTAATCCTCCATCATTAATCAGATGTTTCGGATTGGAACCCAGATATAAAATCGCCTTTGATAGAAAATACTTTATACTTCCAAAAAGGACTTCCTGACTCAAGTTAGTTGGGCCTTAAAGCGGATACCGAACATATGGTGGATAACTAGTAAGTCTTACAGTGCCTTGATCTGCTATTTTTCCACACAGACTCAACTAGATAGCACGAACTATGAGTTTATTAGAAAACTCGTGTTGAGTCTGTTGACGTACTATTGGTGGAGAAAAAAATATGATATGCTTAATTATTGAATCTCAATTTTCTAACAAACTTAATTAGAAGAGTACTTATTGAAACTGAAGTCGCCCAAATTGGAACAAACCAAACACTCAATTAAAATGGATAACACGCAATGAATGCATGACAAACAAGTCAAATGGCATGATAAAAAGGATTGTGATTGTGTATGATTGGCATTTACCCACCAAAAGAGAAGATAGAACAGAAATTGAGAAATGCGATTGGCATGAATAAGATACGTACTTCATTGGTTTTGGTAACTCCAGAAAATGCATGAAATAATTATTTTAGCAACGAAAGAATATATTCGAACAAGAAAAGAAATAAAATGTATCGACCCGACTTGTCGTTTTAAGAATTAACGCCCCGTTCTGTGACTTAAGGTCTCGAGCAGTTTCGTAATATGTATTATGAATCGCAGGTGTGGCCGAGTTTGATTTTCGGAAGATTCGGAAATAAATTGAAAGGACAATTCTTATCTAGAAGCTTAAATGAAAAGAGTTGACCGGAGAGTTGACTTTTGAGCGGTCGGTACATTTTATTTCTTTTCTTGTTCGAATATATGAACCGCAGGTGTGGCCGAGTTTGATTTTCGGAAGATTCGGAAATAAATTGAAAGGACAATTCTTATCTAGAAGCTTAAATGAAAAGAGTTGACCGGAGAGTTGACTTTTGAGCAAACGACCCCGGAATAAAATTTTGATGATGTCAATAGTTTCGTATGATGATTTCGGACTTAGGCGTATGTCCGGATTTGGATTTGGAAATCCTTAGGACAATTCGACGCATTTTGGCGAAAGTTGAAAAATAGACGATTTTCGGAAAGTTCGACCGAAGGTTGAATTTTTGATAACGAGGTCGGAATACGATTATGGAAATTGAAATAGGTCCGTTATGTTATTTATGACTTGTGTGCAAAATTTGAGGTCAATTGTACTTTATTCGATAGGTTTCGGCATCGAATGTAGAAGTTGAAAATTTCATAATAGACTAAAGTTTCAAGTGAGTTCGCACAAGATTTAAATTCAAATGAACATAACTCTTATGATATGAAGTTTTATATAGTTTATTACCTATCAAATGAAAGATCTTTGAGTCTAGTTTCTAACGCTTCAAACCGTTCGTCATTTGGACATTCCTACAAGAAGTTATGACCAAATTACCAAAGGCTGAAAAAATGCGATTCTACGACCAATTCTGCGATCGCGAAACTGCTTCTGCGACCGCAAACTGGTCGCAAAATGGACCAGAACAGCCCAATTCTGGGCATCGAATTTTGCTACCATTGTGTGGCCCGCATACCCATTATGCGGTTCATTATGCGACCGCAGACATGCTTTCGAAGGGTTAATCTTTCTATTTTCATAACCCGATCTCATTTTAATAAATAGCCTTTGGGGCTTATTTTGGGGTATTTTTTTGAGAGAGAAGGAGGGAACCTAGCATTCTAATCATCCAATCTTCAAGAATCAGGGAAGCTAATCACAAGATCTTCATCTAAGAGGTAAGATTCAACCCCTAGTCTTCAAATTTCGAGTTTGGGATAAAATATTGGTGATTGAGAATATGATTCTTGGGTGTAAGAGTATTATGTATATATGCTTGTACGAATAAGGTTTGTGGAAAGATTGTTGAGATCAAATAAGTAAAGATTGGATTGTGGAATGAAGGAAATTTTGTAGAAGAACCTTGTAACCAAATTTGCACACCTAGTGTTTGATAAAATACTCAAATGAGCTGAAACCATAAATATCTTCCTTATTATGGTTCACTTTGTTATGTTTCTAAATAGATTGAAGTTTCTAGGATTTCAGGAATCTCGTAGTAATGTAAGGAAGGCCAAAGAAAGATTGGAGCCGTCCGGAGGTCAATTCACGTGAGAAAGCTATTTTGGAATATCGGCCTAAGTTCAAAAAGGTAAGTATCTTGCCTAACATTGAGTGGGGGAATTACCCCTTAGGCATCGAGTCTTATGTGCCATTTGTGAAATGTGAAAAGCCATGTACGCTAGGTGACGAGTACGTACTCGGGCTTATATGTGAAAAATTTACTGAGTTAAAGTCTTGAGCATATTGTGTAGTAAATTGGACAATTGTTGGCATTTATTTAATCATCTATTTAACCATCTATTTTCCATACTTCAATTCGCATTTATTGATTTTTTTTTATATGACGATTTGATGTGAATGTTACTTGTATATTTATGTGAATTCCGTGAGTTTGATGGTTTGATATTTCTTGGAATTTAATTTCATTATGGATTTTTCTTCTACAAATAATAAATTAAATAAGCTTAAGAAGAGGTGTTTATATAATTATTGAGAATTTGAATTAATAAAGGCGTTGCCCTATGCTGAGTAATTTCTATCTCTGTTGATTGTTTTTGAGGTCTTATACACATTGTGTGGAGCCTTCGGTTATTTGTTGTGAAATTAATTGATTTGTTATATCTTTGGAATTGGTTGTGGCCATTGGAAAAACTGTGTTATGAATTGATTTTTGTTATGTTGTCGTGGTAATATTCTGTGTAAATTGTTGAGTTATTATTTTGAGGATATAAGGGTGGCATTTCACCGTTGATATTATGTGGGTATAAGGGTGGCATTTCACTGTTGTTATGTGTGTTGGGATATTGTCTGGACGGAGTGATAAGTGTAGCTATAGGAGAGATAAGAGTGGCTATATGAGAGATAAGGGTGTCTATATGAGCGATAAGGGTGGCTATTGATATTGTCAGGGCAGAGGAATATGGGAGGCTATTATAGGAGTGATAAGGGTGGCTATAAGAGAGATAAGAGTGGCTATTGCCAGGGATGATATGTGATGATGTGGAGTGGTTGCATTGATAATTTTATGTGATGTTGTGATTTTTTTGTGTTTATTTTTATACCATGTGCAATTTGTCTTGTTGTTGATAAATTGATAATAGTCTGATTTATGTTAAAATTGGGAGCCTGTGTCTATTGCCAGGCGGTTGTGATAAAGAAATGTGGGCACGAGGTGCCGTGAGTAAATAATGATGATATTGGCACGTGAATTATCCGTGTAGTTGAGATATGAAACGTGGGCACGAAGTGCCGGGAAAAATATGATGGCTTTATTATTGGCACGTGAACTGTCCGTGCAGATGTGATATGAAAAATGGGCATGATGTGCCGGAAAAATATGATAATTTAATTATGGGCACGACGTGCCGTGAAAATATGAAAGTGGGATGAGACCCGCGTTTACGAAAAATATAAAAAGGGCTGAGACCCGTATTTTTATGATTATGAAATGAGGTGTCACATGGTGACTTTTAATTGAAAGAATTATATTCAAAATATTTATTTGGAAGGATTTTTATTCAAAAAGTAGTATTTGAAGGAATTGTATGTGAACGATATTTATTTGAGAAAATTATATTTGAAAAAAAAGAATTATATTTGAAAGATATTTATTTGAGGAAATTATATTTGAAAGAGAGTTATTTGGAAGAATTATATGTGAAAGATATTTATTTGAAGAACTTGATTTAATTGAGTGTACTTGTATTAATTATTTGTTGAGCAATATTAATAGGGTTCTTGTTGCCATGCCGGACATATCACTGGTTGATTTGTGTTGCCCTTATTGTTATTTATTTTCTATTATTTTGTATACTATATTGCACAGGTTATTAGACTAGTGATTGTCTTGACTGTACCTCGTCTCTACTCCACTGAGGTTAGTCTTGAAACTTACTAGGTACCGACTGTGATGTACTCATACTACACTTCTGCACATTGTTTTACAGAGCCAGGTATTGGAGATATCAGATTTGAATAGAGTTAGAGTGGGATCACAAGGATTCAAGGTAGAGCTGCTTGGTCGTCGCAGTTCCTTGGAGTCTTTCCCTTTTATTGTACTGTTATTTATTATTCAAATAGTATTGAGTATTCGATCCTCAAGATCATTTCATGTATTCAGTTAGAGTTCGTGACTCAGTATTACCAGTCTTGGGAGGTTGTTATATTTGTAATTATTTTCGCTGTTGAAAAAAAATGGCTTAAATTGTTATAAAATTGGCTTACCTAGTCTTAGAGATTAAGTGCCATCGCGACGCATGTGACGGAATTTTGGGTCGTGACATAAAGTTTGTAAAAGACAATGGAGAGTGGCTTTTAATTTGGCTATTGACCATTGTCCATTTTCAAGTAAAATCTTCGAAGAAAATAAAATTGGAATAGTACACAAAGTTATTAAGTCGTGATTTGGACTTATTTTGAGAAGTATTTTTCTCAAAAGTACTTTTGGTAAAAATCAATTATGCCCTAGATCCAATCTCACATTTGATGATTTGAACATATTTTGTAAACGTTATTTGATATAAAATATATGGCATCTGATATTCTTTTATCATAGTTTTATTAATTGTTTGACTAACTTGATAATATCCTTGATTAAATTTTGAGACTTAACATTGTGATGGAGATCATGATAATGAGAGTGAAGTTTCTTATAATTTAATCTAAATTTGTTCTTGATCGCAGGATTATTAATATGGACATTAGTAATTGATGGTAGGCTATAATCCCGTATTTTAGTCGCTTATTGCACTCTAATTTACTGCACTTTACTTATGTTGAGCTTTAATTAATAGTGTTTTATACTTATTGTGTGTTGTATGCTGTGGAGGAGTGATTCTGAGTTATTTAGATGCTACAGAGCAAATTCGAGCTATTTGGTGCTTTGAAGTCTGAGTAGAAGCCCAAGGGATTAAACGGGATCGCGTTCGGGGGTCGAGTACCAAGTCCGGATGTCAAAACCGGAAAGAAACGAATTAATCTAAGAAATTTACACTACCGCGCCACATGGGCACCGCATGGGGTGGTGCGGTAGTGCAAAATGTTCCCAGAAAATGTTTTGCAACTCGTACTGGAATTCGCCACAAGAGCGGCGCATGCCGCGGTGCGGTAGTGCAAAAATATTAGAGTATGTTCCCAATTCCGCTAAAAAAGTGTATTTTTGTCCGGGGTTTATTTGGGGATAGTTTAAATACACGGGAAAAATACAATTTTTGGACTTCTGAGATACCTTAGACCTAAGTAAGCTAAGGAGAAAAGGGAGAATCTAGAGCACAAGGATTTCATCCTTCCTTCCTCACCCAAGATCCGGGTTTGGATTGTATTTATATTTTCCTATACTTTTGTTTCATTTGTGAAGAACTTTTTCATGTCTATGGAGTAGAACCTTTTGTGTTTTGATGGATTTGGTATATTGATGGTTGTTTGTGGATTATAACTCTATTTTTATGTATTTGAATCGTTTTTGGAAGATTTAATTGTTGCATCTATGTTCACTTGTTCTTGTAATCGAGAGAGGCATAACTTGTGATATATTTGCACTATATTGTTGGTTGAGTTCATGATTCTTCCTAGTAATCGAAAGAGACTAGTTAAATCCTTGATTAAACATAGTTAGGAGGATAATCGAAAGAGGTTCTCCTAAAGACCAATCCATTACGAATTCTTGCATATCTTCACCGAGCTTAAATTGGTTCATATTGTGAGGTTGAGACTTAATCGAGAGAGGAGTTTCTACTAAACTATTGTACTGATAATTAAGTGAATTTGAGAGACTCACTTGAACATTAGAAGTGAATTATCTAGAGTTAGATCCCGAACAATTATCTAGCACATATCCTATCAACCCATATTTTCTCCCATTGATAACTTCCTTGCTTACCTTTGTTGCGATTGTCATTAATCAATAGCTTTTGTTTCTTAGTTAATTGTAGTTAGAATTCATATATATCTCCATTGTTGATTCTCCTGGATAACAATCTATCTACAAACTACAATAATACTGTTTAAATCCAATTCCCGTGGATACGATATTTTACTATACTATCTTTGACTAGCGAGCACAATTTAAGTGTGTGTTTTGCGCTCGTCAAATTTTGGTGCCGTTGCCGGGGATTGACAATCAATAGTGTTTGAACTAGTTTGTAGTGCTAATTCAAGAATTTATTTTATATTCTTTTTTACTTTTATTTTGTTCTTCACGGGTTTCTCCTCCGTGTGCAAGGCAATAGGTTAAGCCCGTAGTGTATGACACGATCTTCTTGTATAGAAGTAATACCTTACAACCCAGAATTGAAAAAACACACGCGGCAACTGAGGAAGGAGAACGAGTTCACCGTAAGGTTCTTGGGGCAAACATCAACCCAAGAACACATGGCTAATAACGATGACAATGAGGTAGAGGCATCTGCAAGGATAGCTGCTGAGGCAGCCCTTAGAGTTGCTGAGGAAACTGTCGAAGACAATAGGGGTCGAAGATTCAATCTAAATCGACCCTTGATTGAAGACCAGTTCGAGAATGCAGTACCAAGGCTTGGTAGAGCGTTGATGACTACGCCAGACCAGTCTACAATCAAGGATTATCAAGTGTTAGACCACCTCCAATTGCAACCAATAATTTTGAGCTGAAGCAAGGTTTGCTTCAAACCATTCAAAACAATTGTGTTTTCAGAGGGAAGATGAACGAAGATCCAAACACGCATCTGATGGAATTCAAGGAGATTATGAACACCTTTCAATATAATGAGGTGTCACGAGATGCAGTGTATTTAAGGGCATTTCCCTTTTCACTTAAAGATGATGCGAAGCAGTGGCTTCGAAGCTTGCCAAATGGATCAATTAGAACATGGGAGGAAATGACCAAAAAATTTCTTGATAAATATTTCTCCTCAGCTAAGACGATCAAGTTTAGAAGAGAAATCCATAACTTAGGCGAGAAAGAGAATGAAACTATTTTTGAAGCACGGGAGAGGTTTAAGGAGATAGTGAGGAGGTGTCAACATAGCGGAATTGAACTCTGGGTGAAACTCCAGGATTTTTGGGATGAATTGACACCGACCTCGCGTAGAACATTGAGCAATGCAGTTGGAGGCCCCTCTATGAAGAAGACTCCAGAGGAGATAGTTACAATTCTTGATGAGTTATCCGAAGATGCTAATCAGTGGCCCTCTAATAGTGTGAAAAGAAGAAAATAAACCGGTTTTCACCAAGTTGATGCTACTACATCGGCACAAGTACAACTTGATGCTATGGCTAAAGAAATACGAAAGCTAACTGTAGCTTCGATGCAAAATGTACACCACATAGCTTGTGATATATGTGGAAGAGGACACCTTACTCATGAGTCTCAAGCCTCAACTAAGGAAGTGAATGCTGTAGGAAATTATAATTTTAATGCAATGGGTCAAAGGCATCCCGGTGTTTCATGGAGTTCACCTGGGGGTACTGCAAATGCATGGCAAAAAAACAATCCCAGATTCCAGGAAGAAGGAGCTCCAGGTTTTAAAAATCAGCAGAGGCAACGGTATCAATCTCCACAGTCGAATCAACCAAGAATGGAAGATCTTATGAAGACCTTCATTATCAAGACGGATGAGAGTCTTGATGCCCATGATGCAACTATTAAAGAATTGGGTACATCTTTTCGAAGTCTGGAAAGACAGGTTGGGCACTTAGCTACTCTAATGTATGAGAGAGCCCGAGGAACACTCCCGGCTAAGACAGAAAGAAATCGCAAAGAAATAGTGAATGTTGTAACTTTGAGAAGTGGGCAAGTGTTGAAAGATCTCACCCCAATCCACAAAGATGTGAGACATTAAAAAGAAAAGCGGGGAGCAGCTGAAAAGTGGTGTCGAAAAGAAGAAGGAAGAGAACTCGAGAAGGGAGGAACCTGAGGCGAGCAAACATATGCATGCGCTGCCATTTCCCTAAAAGCTAAGTAGAGAAAATCCGGACAAGCAGTTCGAGAGATTTCTAGATGTGCTGAAACAGGTTCATGTAAACCTACCATTCACAGAAGTGCTCAAATGCCGGCTTATGCTAAGTTCTTGAAGGAGATCTTGACAAAGAAGAGGAGAATAGAAGAGACCTCAGTGGTCAAGCTCACAGATCATTACAGTACAATATTGCAAAACAAACTCCCACAAAAGTGTGGAGATCCAGAGAGTTTTACCATACCTTGATCTTTAGGCACTACTAATTTTGATAAGTCTCTATGTGATTCTGGTGCCTCAATTAATTTAATGCCTTTATCTATTTACAGGAAACTGGAGAAGGATATTGGAGAGATAAGGTCTGCACCAATATCCTTGCAGCTGGTAGTCCAAACAACTCTAATACCCGAGGGAATAGTTGAAGATGTCTTAGTTCGGGTAGATAAGTTTGTATTTCCTGTGAATTTCATAGTGGCTAATATGGAAGAGAAAATTGAGGTCCCCCTCATCCTAGGAAGACCATTCCTAGCAACGGGTAGAGCAATATTAGATATACATGAGAGAAAACCCATGCTTAGAGTGGGCGAAGAGACTGTGACTTTTGAGATGGATGTAGAAACAGGGATAAAAAGGGAGAAGCTAGCTGCTAGTGTTGTGTAGAAAGTGAAGGGCGAGAAAGAGAAGGTTCCAGTGAGTGAGAAATAAAAGTGTGGGGTGTACCCCCAAGAAGGCCGAGAAGAAGCTATCTGCATGGATGAGTGCACTAGTTCGGGCGCGAGGGATGTCACGCCCCATTTTTCTTGCGAAAAGCAAGCGGGCTTCGACGTTGTGACAACTCCTTTTTAGGATGGGAAATAGAATGTTAAAGGAGAAGAGTCACCACCTAACAATTTTAAAGGTGTGTTAGGGCACCTATTATGCAAATGACTCTGTTTTACTAAACAACGTCACCAAAGATAGGGTAAGGGCTTAGGTTACCTCAAAGAGAAGGTGTTAGACACTCCTCGAGTTCCACAACTGTGGGTCCCAGCCGAAATTAAAATTATGTGGATTACGATTAAGCTAGGTGATCAAATAAACAAAGGTAATTCAGAAGTCAAAGAACTTTATTACAACATCAGATCTTAGTGCGAGTATAGGGATTCAACTATTTAGATCTAATAACAACATATATAGAGTAGGAGGGTCCTAAGTTTTTTATCCTAAAGGATCACCTCGTGCAACATAAATAATACTTCGTAACTCCCTCAAGATGGGGTGTTACTCGCATTATTCAACGGGCACAGACTATCACCTCTTGCTACCCGATTACTATGTTAAAGTTGTTACCTAAAGCACACTAATTCAATTATAAGTCGTACCTTATGCGTTCACTACCCATCCCATACCTATGGTCCAGGAGGGAATTGGACCTCTATTTAGGGTGGTTCTAGACTTAAACTTAGGCTGCTCAAAATGATAAAACTAGGCAACATACAAAACACATTGGACTTCAAATATGGCAATAAAGGGGGGCTCAAGTTTGCCTCGAGTTTGCCTCCGCACTTAAGCAGTAAATGCACGCAAACACATATGCTAATCATGAATCTGTAGAGTCCTATAGACATGCTTTCTAGGCGATCAAAGTAGGCAAGTAATTTCGGATGCATGATATAGCTTATAAACAGAATCATGCGGGTATCATAAGTTATTTGTTGAGAGTTTTAAGTTACCATTCCTATATGTGCGATGCCTAAGTGATCTACGCAATTGGGTACAATAGAATCTGCTAGGGAAAGAGTCCCAGAATTATTCATACGATGTGCATGAAGCAGTGTTTGAATGGTCTAACATTAACCAATTATAACGAGCAATTATTTCCTATAGGCAGGATCTATAATGCATAGTACTTCAGAGCTTGTTTTATTTATACTTAATCCTATAAACAAGATTTCTAATGATCAATGTGGTAAAATAGCAAATGAAGTGGTCAAAATCCTACAGGCATGATTTCTAGTGAATAACTGAAGTGAATTGCAGGAAAATTCATTTGTTCCTATAGGCAGGTTTCTAATGCGGTTGAAGGCAGTCATGCAAATTGAAAGAGTGCTCACTTCCTATAGGCATGCTGTCTATAAACACGTAGTAGTAGACATATCATTTGAACTCATGTTTAATAGTAAATAAGTAATGTGTGTGTGTGCTCCCCCTAATGTCATGATCTCTACAGTGCTCGTGTAATCGAACAACACATATAGCAAACATATTACCAAGTCCTATAGGCATGTTATCTACCTATTTTGCATGTTAGTATTATAATCTACCCCATTCCCTTTTACTAACACCCCAATCATTTATACAAAGAGTATTATTACATACCCAAATTAATAATTAAGTAGTAATACTACATGGTAATAGACATGCCTATAACATGCCCAAATAGAATAACTAAATCCCCAACCTTACTAGGCCTTCAAAACTTTTGGCATAGCAGACTTAGGCCTTCAACAAATAACCATACGATCATAGGTCCACAGGGGAGTTCAGACCCCTTTCAATGAGACATAGCACCAAGTGTTGCACCACTTGAAACAACCAATATAGATATACAGTACATGACAGGGAAATAGAGTATTAGGGATAGTTTTGGAGGTTGAGAGAATGACTAGGACCAAGCCCTAGTGTGTCATAGTTCACAAGGGCCTCAATTGGACCCCGAGCAATGCTCACACTAGGGAGGTCGTCAATAGGACCTAGATAGCCTTGGCTTTCAGCCGGTAAGAATGAGAATTCAGAATAGCATGAATAGCAAATAAGGAGAGTAGATAGTGATAGAGGGACAGAAATTAAGTACTACACCAAGTTAAGCATACAGAGCAACTAAGCAGGACAGTAGGTTCAGCAAGACAGCAAAACACCTCATAGATAGTCTCATATTGAAAGAAATTGGGAAAACAACAGGTTTGCAAGATATACATAGATTATCATTCAACCAATTGATGCCTAAGAGGTTTGGATTAAGCTAAGCATGCATTTTAGGGTCATACTAATCAGTATTTAGACATTGTGATAAACACTGGAGGAGGCAAGATATCAAATGAACAGAAATAGACTGGAAAACATATTAGAATGGAAGCAAGATCATAGTTGAGGAAAAATGGAATGTTTATCTTAAAATCCTAAGTGATGCTAGGGATCAGAATAGCAAGGAAAACATGTTTAGAGTAAACCTCAAAGTAGTGTTCCATATAGTTGTGGCTAGTATACAAAGAACAGTCAATCAGACACAAGACTCAGCACTAAATGATTCATTCAAAGTAAATGGAGGTTTCCATAGAGTTGTAGTAGTATCCAAAGAAAGGTATGAAGAAATTTTATAACTAACAACATATAGTCATAACAGTCAGATACAAATAAAAATAGGCATGTATTGAAACTTAAAACTGAAACATATTCAGAAGCTAGAGGTACATAACTGATTCCACAATAAAATAAAGAACCAACATAGAAGTGTAGACCATAGTGAAGAACACATACCAGCCTAACACAAACTAAGGACAAAGTAGAAACTATCTCATGCATTCAACTATCATAGGATGATGAATGAGTATTGAGCATTATCATAACAGTGCAATATCAGGGATTCACAACTAAATCATACTTATATAGTGCAAACATATATAGGCACGCAAAAAGAAAGAAAATTAACATTGCAAGGATTAAAAGCACTAACCAGTAGAAGAATTATACGAGCAAAGGAATAATAAAGAGCTTAATAGCAAGAACCCCAGATCTCCGATGCTTCAGAGTTCA
Organism: Nicotiana tomentosiformis; assembly: GCF_000390325.3. NCBI lineage: Eukaryota > Viridiplantae > Streptophyta > Magnoliopsida > Solanales > Solanaceae > Nicotiana > Nicotiana tomentosiformis. Next base: position 122,903,827 of record NC_090819.1, read on the forward strand.
CAAGAGCCTCGAGACGGGATCCGAGTAGTGATTGCACCGGAGGAGGTCGTTTAATGGCCTTGGCTTTCAGTTGGCCCAAAATTCAACAGTTTCAAAAAATATTCTAGTGTAACAGAGTGAATGCGTAAGTGAAAAAGGAGAATAATGAGAATAATAGCAGTGATTAGGTGATTCCCCTGGTCTCCCCAAGGGGTTTTAGGGTATGGGTTTATATAGTAGTATATTTAACACATAAAATAGGGAAACACGGTAAATTAAACACAGAATACGGAAAATATGGCATGCCAGAAATAATTAGAGTCAATTTAGGGTAAATAATACATTGAATAGGAAGTTCAGTAAATTAAACGGAGAATAAGTAAATATAACATGCAAATAACACTTAAAATAAGGGAATACAATATATTGAACAGAGAATAAGAAAAATATCAGTCAAACACGAGAAAAGGAAGAGTATCAATCAAAAATCAGTAAAGGAAAAAAAGGAAGTTTCAAACCCTAGTTGGGACTGACGACTTGAATCGAACCAATATTGCAAGAATAGTTCAATATAACATGTATATAGACGAAAGATCGTCCAGATCTTCACAGAATCAAAGTAAATCAGTCCGTTCTTGAGAAGTAGTTCTTGCCAAAAATAGGGCAAGAACTAAGTAACACCATAAACACGCGTATAATGATAGAGTATCACAAAATAGGTAAGTAGATCATGGATTGATTCCATGTTTGAGTCGGAATCGGAGAGGATTAAGGGTTATGACGACTAGGGTTTAATTAGAGAAGAAGAGAGATGAGAGAGGCAGAGAGAATAGGGGCGGCGTCTTAGGGGAAATGTGGTTAGGGTTTCTGGGTTGGGGTTAATTAAAAGGGGTTGGTTTATTAGGGGCCGTTGATCATGTGAGATCATCGGCCAAGATGAGAGAATGGGGTTAGGCGGGTTGTTTAAACGGGTATGGGTAGTGGGTTGCTGGGTATTTTATAAGGGGTATTTTGGTTTTGGGCTTAGGGTAATTAGGCTAAGGTTTGGGTAGATTGGGCTAAGGCATGGGTAGTATTGGGTCCGAAAAATAGGTAAGAAATTGGGCTATTAATTAAATACCCCAAATATTATCAAAATAATTTGTTGAAAATGCTTAATAAATGAATGCAAATATTATTTATTCACTTAAATGCTTAAAATAATAACTTTGTATTGTAAAAATATAAATTTGTTATTTTGATATAAATAATATAGAATAAAGAGCCTTTATGTATGAATATAGGCCATTATTGCAAAATTAGATAAATAGCTTAAAAATGCTAATGTAATTATATGAAATGAAATAAAATATTTGAAACATATATTATATGTGCAAAAATAATAATTTTAGGTAACTAAGGCATCACAAAATAATTTAAAGGGATAATGACTAAATATTTATATAATTTAAATGCAAGAAAATTAATTTAAAGCTCTAAATTTTTTTGAACAATTGTAGAAAATGCTTGTATAGGTTTGTAAACTAAATATTGTCGCAAATATGCTATTTTGAAAGTATATATGTATTTTGAAAAATATGAGGGCAAAATTGGGTATCAACATCTGCTCTTCTTTACCCGGGAATGATGAAAGAGTTGTCGGGTAAAGAAAATGATGACCGATTTTGACCGAATGAGGTGATTTAAAAAATGGAGGCCGAACCCTGGTTCCTGAGTTACCTATATATCCCCGGTGTTTCAGGAATCAGGCCGTGTGTAGTTTTGGATCCAACGGTGAACTGAACCGAGAGAGTTGTTGTAGGAATGGTCGTATGTTTTGAAAGGTTCCTTTGGGTAGGATATTATCGGATGAATTTATGCGAAGTCATGAATGCAAATTTAAAACATTATGGATGTATCACTGATCAAATATCTGAACGGTCGTAGAGTAAAAGATGGGTAATTTGATGGCGGTTGGTTTCGTTTGAAATAATTGCAGGATGTGAACGTTAAATGGAAACCAGAGCGAAGATTGCTCCCGTTAGGAGAACAGTTACTTCCTGGATTACCTGCAAAACTTAAAACACGATGCACGCAAGTATATATGGATTATTGCGAGAATTTAAACAAGATGCAAATTCCCTTTGGACCATGGAAGTTGTCTTTGGACGGTGAGGATGATGTCCTTAGACCATGACGTCCTGGGCCATGAATCATGTGATAAGGGATTCGCAGGCCATGAAATGATGTCCTCGGTCCATGAAAATGGTGCCTCTGAACCATGACACATTTGAATAATGATGTGCAATACTGATAGATCCTCAGGACATGGAATGGTGTCTTCTAGCTATGAGGATGATGCCTTCGGACTATGATGCCTTTGGATAAAATGGCAATGTTTCAGCCCATGGAATGCAAAGACATGATGTTTGGTCATATGCGAAGATACGATAAGATAAAGCTTAGTCTTGGGTAAGGTGAGGGCAGTGCTTAGCCCTGGGTGAGTAGAGGATAGTGCTAGGTTTTAGATGGCATAATGAAAATAGCATTTTAGTCTTGAGGAAAAGGCAGTGCTTAGCCTTATGCAAAAAGGGGAGGCAGGGCTTAGCCTCATGCAAATAGGAGACAATGCTTAGTTTTTTGCAAAGGAAGGCAGTGCTTAGCCTCATGCAAGAAAAGGCAGTGCTTAGCCTTATGCAATTAGGGAGGCAGGGCTTAGCCTTGTGCAAAATAGGAGACAATGCTTAGTCTCATGCAGATAAGAGACAATGCTTTGTCTCGATGCAAAGGAAGGCAATGCTTAGCCTTATGCAATTAGGGAGGCATGGCTTAACTTCATGAAAAATAGGAGACAATGCTTAGTCTCGATGCAAAGAAAAGAGATAATGCTTAGTCTTTTGCAAAGGAAGGCAGTGCTTAGCCTCATGCAAGGAAAGGCAATTCTTAGCCTTATGCAATTAGGAAGGCAGGGCTTAGCCTCATGTAAAGAAAGGCAGTGCTTAGCCTTATGCAATTAGGGAGGCAGGGCTTAGCCTCATGCAAAATAGGAGACAATGCTTAGTCTTGATGTAAGGAAAGGCAACACTTAGCCTTGTGTAATTAGGGAGGCAGGGCTTAGCCTCATGCAAAGAAAACGATGAGTGATATTAGAGTGTTTCTTAGCTGGAGATGCTTGGGATAGATAATCTGCTATCTTGAAGGTGGTGACTTGATGTGTCTGGAGATATTATTGTCTTACTATGCCTGCATCCAAATAAAAATTGTGAGTTTTGTAGGGGAAAGTTGGTTCGCGCTTTTGTCTTCTGCTTTGCTTGTGCTCCTGTCTTGAGATCCTGTTTGAGTCACCCTGGGTAACATCTGGCTATTTACATGCGTGCATTTGATGAATGTAGTTATTTAAAATATAGTAGTATGCAATATCAACTAAGTTAGATGAACCAATGAACGTGACATATTTTAGAGACATTGCGACCTCCTTGCTTTAGAATTTTGAGGGTCCTCCTCAAAATTCTGCCCCAGTTTAAAAGCAATTCTTTGATTGTTCTACGTATGACGAAATTGGCTGGATTTGCTTTAGAATTTTGAGGAGAATCCTCAAAATTCTGCCCCAGTTTCTGACCATGGCAAAAATGAAGATTTTATTGATATGTGACCAAACCCACAGGGCTGCCTACGTATCCCCTCTTAAACAGGAATTAGGTCAAGCGTAGTTCAGTTACATCAGATGAAGAAATGTAAACAATCTAAACATAATATCTCTTGACTGCGTTTGAGTTGATAAGTTTTGGCCAAAATTCTCTTTCCATCTCTGCAAGTATGAGTGTTCCTCCAATTAGTACTCTGTGAACCATGTAGGTCCCTTGCTAATTGAGTGAAAAGTTTCCTTTGGCTTCATATTGATGCGAGAAGATTCGCTTCAGCACCAGCTGCCCTGGCATGAATTGTCTAGGTCTGACTCTTTTGTTGAAAGCTCTGGATATTCTGTTTTGGTAAAGTTGACCGTGACATACCGCATTCATTCTTTTTTCGTCAATGAGAGCCAGTTTTTCATAGCGACTTTGGATCCATTCTGTATCACTGAGTTCAGCCTCTTGTATGATTCTCAAAGAAGGAATTTCTACTTCGGCGGGAATGACAACTTCAGTGCCATAGACCAGCAAATAAGGAGTTGCCCCAGTTGATGTGCGAACCGTGGTACGATATCCAAGTAGGGAAAATGGAAACTTCTCGTGCCATTGTTTGTGATTTTCTACCATCTTCGTTAATATCTTTTTGATGTTCTTATTGGCGACTTCCACACCTCCATTCATTTGTGGCATGTATGCTGTGGAATTCTTATGCTTGATCTTGAAGGTTTCACACATGGATTTCATCAAATCACTGTTAAGGTTGGCGACGTTGTTGGTGATGATTGATTCCAGTACCCCGAATCGACAGACAATAATATCCCTAACGAAGTCCGCTACAACCTTCTTAGTTATAGCCTTGTAAGATACGGCTTCAACCCATTTTGTGAAATAATCTATAGCCACTAGAATGAACCGGTGCCCATTTGAAGCGGCGGGTTCGATTGGACTAATGACATCCATCCCCCAAGCAGAGAAAGGACAAGGTGCACTTGTTGCATTGAGTTCATTGGGTGGCACTCATATCATATCAATATGTACTTGGCATTGATGACATTTTGGACATACCTGATGTAGTATGTTTCCATAGTCATCCAAATATATCCTGCTCTTAATATCTTCTTAGCTAAGACGAAGCCATTCATGTGTGGTCCGCAAGTTCCGGCATGTATCTCTTCAAGCAATTTGGATGCTTCCTTGGCGTCGACACACCGTAATTACCCCAGATCTGGAGTCCTTCTGTACAGAATTCCTCCGCTTTGGAAGAAGTGGTTAGATAATCTTCGGAGTGTGCGTTTCTGAGTATGATTTGCGTGCTCCGGGCATTCTCCTTTTGCCAACTATTCTTTGATGTCATGGAACCATGGATTTCCATCAATTTCTTCTTCAACGTGAGAACAATAAGCTGGCTGGTTATGAATCCCTACTGGGACATGATCGATGAAATTCTTATCTGGGTGTTGTATCATGGAAGTTAAAGTGGCCAATGCATCTGCGAACTCATTCTGGATTCTCGGAACATGTTTGAACTCTATTTTTGTGAATCTCTTCATCAACTCTTGTACACAGTACATATATGGTAATATTTTAGTGTTCTTCGTGGCCCACTCTCCTGAAAACTGATGTACCAAGAGATCGGAATCTCCAATCACCAGCAACTCCTGAACGTTTATGTCAATGGCCAACTTGAGTCCCAAGATGCAAGCCTCATATTCTGCCATATTGTTGGTACATGGAAACCTGAGTTTTGCGGATACCGGATTGTGTTGGCGGGTTTCTGATACTAAGACAATTCTAATACCTACTCCTTTGAAGTTTGTGACTCCATGAAGAACATCCTACAACTATCGTATGCTTCAGTGATGTCTTCTCCCACAAATGATACTTCGCGTCGGGAAAATACGTTTTCAATGCTTCGTATTCTCCGTCTACAGGATTTTCTGCTAATGCTTGCCCTTTGACTACCTTCTAAGTTACCTAGATGATGTCGAACTCACTCAGCAGTATCTACCATTTTGCCAACTTTCCCGTAGGCATGGGTTTCTGGAAGATGTATTTCAACGGGTCCATTCTTGATATGAGATACGTGGTGTAGGAACAAAAGTAGTGCCTCAACTTTTGAGCTATCCATGTCAAAGCGCAGCAGGTGCATTCCATCAAAGAATATCGTGCTTCGTAGGGTGTGAACTTTTTACTTAGATAGTATATAGCATGTTCCTTTCTTCTTGTCTCGTCGTGTTGTACCAAGACACAGCCGAAAGCCCCATCCAGTATAGATAAATAGAGTAGCAGAGGTCTCCTAGGTTCCGGTGGGACCAGAACGGGTGGTTTGGATAAATATTCCTTGATCTTGTCAAAGTCTTTCTGGCTCTCTTCAGTCCAACTTGTTGCAGTGTCTTTCTTCAACATTTTAAAAATAGGTTCAGAGATCACAATTGATTGTGCTATGAAATGACTGATGTAATTGAGACGCCCCAAGAAACTCATCACATCTTTCTTGTTCTTCGGAGGTGGCAAATCTTGTATAGCCTTTCCCTTTGATGGGTCTAGCTCAATTCCTCGGCGGCTGACGATGAACCCTAACAACTTTCCAACAGGGACGCCGAAGGCACATTTTGCGGGATTTAGTTTCAGGTTGTACATTTGAAGTCGATCAAAGAATTTCCTCAAATCTGCTATATGATATGTGCTTCTTTTGGATTTGATGGTGATGTCATCCACGTATACCTCTATCTCCTTGTGTATCTTGTCATGAAAAATGGTTGTCATGGCCCTCAAATAGGTGGCTCCAGCATTCTTTAGGCCAAACGACATCATTTTGTAACAATATACTCCCCATGGTGTAATAAAGGCTGTCTTTTTGGCATCCTCTTCATCCATCCAAATTTGATGATATCCCGCGAAGCAATCCACAAAGAATTGGAGTTCATTCTTGGCACCATTGTCAATCAGTATGTGTATATTGGGCAAAGGGAAATTATCTTTGGGACTTGCTCTATTTAAATCCTGATAGTCGACACACACTCTGACCTTCCCATCTTTATTTGGAACCGACACAATGTTAGCCAACCAGGTCATATATTCAACCACTCTGAGAACCTTGGCTTTGATATGCTTGGTGACTTCCTCCTTTATTTTCAGACTCATATCTAGTTTGAACTTTCTGAGGTTCTGCTTTACAGGCGGACACATATGGTTGGTAGGTAGTTTATGAGCCACTATGGATGTGCTCAAATCGGTCATATCATCATGCAAAAATATCCTCATGCTCCTTCAAGAACCGGATGTACTCTTCCTTCTCTGACGGTGATAGGTGAATGCTTACACGCGTTTCCTTGACTGTTTTAGAGTCTCCCAAATTAACTATTTCGGTCATATCCAAATTGGATTTAGGCTTGTTTTCAAAATTTTCCACTTCTCTGACAATTTCTTCAGGTATTACATCCTCTTCCAGATCTTTTGAATCACTATCCTTATGTTGCGTTGTCTCATTACATGTCACAGTCGTAGGTTCATCGGGATATGTAATAATAATGCTATAGAGAAAGAAAATGTAAATAATAATGATAAATACTAAAAATAACATTACATTAGATAAATCTTGAAAACGTCAAACAAGTACGGCTCGATGACTCGTGCAATTATTTTAAAACAAAATATGCTTAAAACAAAATATTGAAAATGTCTTAGATGCTCATAAAATTGCTTTCAAAATAAATGATGCTAATTGCCAGGCTACCTAGGAACTCGACGGTCCCTTGATGGTACGGCAGTCCAGTTCTTGAGAACAGATCCCTTCTCTACGGTCTGAATAATAAGGCCTTTCTCCCCATCCTCCTCAACTATCGCACTGCAATCCATGTCTTCATCATCCAGAAACAAATTCCTTATGCCAACCAAAACATTATCTTCTTCGGACCCCCACATCATGTCAGCTTGATGAAATGACTGGTGCAAATGTGGTACCGGTTGTTCTAAAGGGTAATAAGGACCATGCCACGGTGGCGACCAATTCTGATACTCATGCCAGGTGTATTCATACCCAAGCCCAAAAGTTATGTCGTGACGCTTCAACTGTATTGGTTTGGTGATCCCCTGGAGATTTTTGCCGAGACCCTTACTAGGTTCATACCCTGTCCATGCTAATATGCCTTCTATCTTATTGCTCCACCATTTGTCTTTTTTAATTGTGTTGACGTGCTCGATGCGATGGTATGTTTCTCCACCCAACTTCCTTCTATTCTCGACGACCGAAATAGTTTGATTGGTGTAAATGGGATTTCTTCCATCCCCATGGATGATAACTTCCTGATGGTTCCACTCAAACTTCATGGCCTGATGTAGTGTAGAAGCCACGGCCCCAACGACATGTATCCAAGGTCATCCCAACAATAGGTTGTAGGTAGCAGATATGTCCAACACTTGAAACTCAATATCAAACCAAGTTGGGCCCATCTGTAGGCTGAGGTTGGTCTCCCTAATTGTGGCCCTTTGAGACCCATCAAATGCTTTCACATTCATACTTTTTGCTCGTATCTCGTGTAGGCCTTTACCTAATCTTTTCAGAGTAGTTAATGGACATATATTAAGACTCGAACCCCCATCTATCAGGACTCTGGCAACGAACTTGTCCTCAAACTGTACTGTGATATGTAGTGCCCTATTGTGACTTAGTCCTTCTGGTGGCAGCTCGCCTTCATGAAAAGTGATCTTGTGTCTTTCCAACACATGCCCTACTATGTTGGTCATTTCTCCATTGGTGATGTTGTTGGGTACGTAGGCTTCATTCAACACCTTCATTAGGGTATTCCTATGTGTCTCGGAGTTTTGCAGCAATGATAAAATGGATATTTGAGCAGGGGTTTTATTCAGATGATCAACCACAGAATATTCCCTTTCTTGCACCTTTCTCCAAAGGTCGTCCGGGCCAGTCTCAATGACAGGCGATTTAGATGCAGCTTCTTTGCTCGTTCCTCCCAAATTCTCAGGTGTATAAACCCTACCAGTTCTGGACATGCCTTGCGCTGCACCTGTTTCTTCTATTTTTGCCTTTCCTTTCCTTCTTGCTTCCGTAACATAATCTCATGGTATAGTATTAGACTTATAAGACGGCGTAGGTGCTACCATCACGGTGAAGGGTGTTGTTACTTCAACCTCAAACGGAGTTAGTGCAACTACCTCAACTTCAATTGGTTTCTGAGTTTGTACCACGATCGGTGTGAGAGTGACTGGAGATGTTTTAGGATTATCCCCTTCTCGGATGAGTCCAATTGACCCTTCCGAGTCCCATTCTTCATCGGTCTCTATCACGTTTACCCCTCCACCCGTATGATCCGGGAGAGGATTGTTACAGACATTGGGTGCTGTCTCCTTTGCCTGTATAACTTTGGTGTTGATTAATGTCTGAATCTTATCCTTCAAAGTACGACACTCTTTCAATAGTATGACCCTTCATGCCTGAGTGATAAGCACATGTCTTATTTGGATTAATCCATTAGGAGGAGCAACAACGGGAATGAGTGTGATATAACCGACAACCTTCAGTCTCTCGTACAATTGGTCTATAGGTTCAGCAATTGTGGTGTATTGTCTGGGTGGTCTGCGGTCAAAACTTGGTCTAGGTATTTGGTAGTTTTGGCGGGCTGGTGGTGAGTGGTAGTATGATGGTTGGGTGTTATAGGTATGGTAAGTGGCGGCAAGTTGTTGGTATCTAGGAGGTGAAGGATGATATATGGGTGGAGGTGTTTGGTATGTGAGAGGAGACTTCGGACCTTGGGCAACCATTACTGCACCTACTTTTTTCTTCTTGAAGATACCTCCTGACTGCAGGGCATTATTTTTGGCTTGGAGTGCTTCAAAATTTGTCACCATTCCGCTTTTGATCCCTTCTTCTATTCTCTCTCCCAACTTGATGATGACAGAAAATTTATGGTTTTCAATAACCATCAATCTTTCGTAGTATTGCGGATCCTGAGCTCTGACGAAGAACTTATTCATATGTTCTTCTTCTAGTGCTGGCCTTACTTTTGTAGCTCTAGACCTCCACCGGGTAGCATACTCGCGGAAAGTTTCCGTTGGCTTCTTCTTGAGATTCTGAATATAAAAAACGTATGGTGCATTTTCTGTGTTAAACCTGAACCGATCCATGAAATCTGATGCCATACTCACCCAATTAACCCATTTCTTTGGGTTCTGACTGATGTACCAAGACAGGGTGTCTCCAGTGAGACTTCTCATGAACAGCTTCATGCAGATTCTTTCATACCTGCCAACTCCTACAAGATTGTCACAATATGTTCTCAAGTGCACCTTCGGATCACCAGTTCCGTCAAACATTTCGAACTTAGGAGGTTTGTAACCCTCTGGCAGTTCTACATTTGGCTGAGTACACAAATCTTCATAATTCAAACCCTCAATGCATTTGCCCCCTTTGACACTTTGAACTCTGCCAGTAAGTTTCTTGAGCTCTTCCGGTATGTTCGTGATGAGCAGGTCCTTCTCAGCGGATTCGGGTAGGGTTTCCACATATATGGGATTGTTTTGGTGGACTCTTAGAACCTGGGCGTAATGGTGGTCATTAGTTGACTTTTGCGGGTCAGGAGTAGGCTATGGTGCATTATGAGGGGTGTGGTATATGATTGTTTGCAGGTATTGAGTTGGGTGTTGATGGTGTTGTTGAAGAGTAGGTATCGGTGGAGGGTTGTGGTTCTGAGGAGGTGTGGCGTATTGATGTGGTGCGGGAGGATTTTTCGGATTTTGTGTATTTTGGGGAGGTACAGGGTTTTGTGGATTTTGTGTTTTGTTAGTTAAGGTCAGGGACGTTTAGGGTGAGGGAAAGGTTTGCCAAGTTCCTGACCTGCTCAAGTTCCCCTTGTAGCTCCAATATTTTCTGTTCCAGACGTAGGACCAATTCATTCTGTACTGGAGTATTCCGACCGTCCGAGGTTTCAACATTCTCTGCATTGTCCTTTATGATACCTCTTAAATCGTCCATTTTTTCTTTCCCTTTGCTTCTGCCTTTAGGATCACTTAGTGGAAGAGGAGGTGGATGACCTCTGGATCTAGTGTGATATGTGGATGATGCCAATATGCACGAACCAACCCTTGGGGAATGTGAATAAAAAAAAGAAAAGAAAAACAAAAAGGTAACCAAGTCAGTAAGGGATATTGAAAGGATGTTTGCGATATTGAACATGTGTTGCAGAATCAGTAAATAAATTCGCGTCCTAATTTGGGGGACCTCGTTGTGCCCGAGGTAGGCCTAAGCGACACATAGACTTGGAGAAAATTGATGCCAATAACTGTGTCATTTCATTAATGCGAAAATGAATCAAATCCATACTAAAACGACAATAATAAGAAAATTACTAATGGCATTTGCCTTATTACAATCAAAATCTAAAACTAATCTAAAAATTAGTAAAGAACATCATTTCCTAATCTATTTGGCCCCAGAGGGACCTTCTCCATGCTTGGCCTTCTTGGATCCATCAATCAAGTTCTTCAGGTCGCGCATGTCCAATAGTAGGTAAGCCCTTGCTAGGTGCCCTCCCTCATTGCCTTACGTATTCTAAATTAGCTGCTAGGGAACCATTCGAACATCCAATATACCTTTTCGTCAGTCAAATTGCTGAAGAAACGCACCCATCTCACAGTATTTCTAGGTTGCGCGGACCTATCTGGGATAAATGTCATTCTTTTTGGATGATAGTAGGCTATGTAGTCATTGAATGGTCGTCGCAGAAGTTCCTGAAGATATTCATCTCTCTGGAAATGTTCTAATAACCATACTTGCAGTAACAGATTACAGCCCTCGAAATGTTCGTACCCCTGCTTGCATCGATCTAGAGCTCGGTACATTTCGACCAAGATCATGGGGATGATAGTGTAAGTTTGCCCTTCAATTCCTTCCATTAGAGTCCTAGTGACCATGGCTAAGCGAGTGTGGATCCTCCCCCCTTTCATTGGAAATATCAGCAACCCCAAAAAACAGACAATGAACACAAAGACTCGGCGGTGTGTCCAACCCAAAGAAGTAATGGAAAGTTCATCACGGTGAAGGCGATATGACTTGCTATTCCCATAAAGTTCATAAAGGAATTCAAATGGTATGTAGGACTCCTTCAGACAGAGTAATTCATCATTTTCTTGAAACCCATCATTTTCAAAAAACCGCGGGGAGTGCGATTTTTCTGGTACTAATAAACCCAGACTATCCCATGGCAGCCTAGCGAAGCCTCCTATTTCCTCTAAGAGAGGGGTCATTTCTCTATCACCAAAGTGGAAGACAACTCTTTTCTAATCCCAAAACATAGTGGCGGCCTCAATCAATGCGTTATTTGGCCGAATGTTCAATAAGGAAGGTAAATTTTTGAGGACCCTTTTCACATGATTCTTGTCACTAGGTGAGAGGTTGTTCCACCAATCAAGCAGAAAAGGTGGGATGTTTTGAACCATGCCGAACCTGGGAACTTCGTGCCTCATTTTCTGCAAAACAAATAGAGTTAGACCTTTCCCCCTCCGGGTCTGACTATTTACACATTAATGATAAACATATCGGCATGTTTTCTCCAAGTAATGCACATAACGTGATGGTGTCCAATGAGATTATGGAAATCCCGTCGGACTTTGGATAAGGCTTATCTTAGTGGATTATCGTGTGGACAGCGTTCTAACCCGTACTAGGTTTGACATGATGCATGCACATTTGATATTGGAGTGAGGTTTCTAGAAGGGTCTAGACCGGTACCCTCAAGTGGACAACTTGAGAGGGAAAGACACGGAACTGTCGACTGCATCGCTGATCGACTAGTTATACTGCAAATAAGCCTTTCCAAATTAAAAGGGTAATTTTTGGAAGAGCACGGAAACTCATCAAGTGCTGCTATGGTATTAGTTGGGCATGAGTGGAATATGATGTGGAGCATGCTTTATGCAAAGATAATAACACATTGCCAAGTATTTGCATGATAAATATGTAAAAAACGGTAAATACAGTATTAAGGTAAAACATAAAAGAGAGACAAAGGAAGAAGTTGGTCTGTGGAATATATGAGAGAATGTAATAAAGCAAACAATATAGTAGTCTTTAAACAAATGAAGAACAGTAGAGCAAATAAGGGCGAATAGGGAAAGGGATGTGCATGTTGTAGAAAATAAAGGTGGAGAAGGGAAGGGACGTACATGGTTTTAAACAAGTAAAGGTGAACGGGAAAGGGATGTGCATGTTATAGAAAATATAACAAATAAAGATGGAAAAGGAATGTGCATTTTAAAACAAAGAAAGCTAATCCACATAAGACAAGTTCATTATGGTAAGAGCCTAAGAGTAAATCCCTAGCAGAGTCGCCATGCTGTCATGCCCCGTTTTTCTCGTGAAAAGAAAGCGGGCTTCGACGTTGTGACAACTTCTTTTTAGGATAGGAAATAGAATGATAAAGGAGTAGAGTCCCCACCTAATGATAAAGGAGTAGAGTCCCCACCTATTATGCAACTGACTCTATTTTACTAATCAACTTTACCAAAGATCGGGTAAGGGCTCAAGTTGCCTCAAAGAGAAGGTATTAGGCACTCCTCGAGGTCCACCACTGTGGGTCCCGACCGAACTTAAGATTATGTAGATTGTGATTAAGCTAGGTGATCAAATAAACAAAGGGAATTCAGAAGTCAGAGAACTTTATTACAACATCAGATCTTAGTGCGAGTATAGGGATACAACTATTTAGTTCTAATAACAACATATAAAGAGGAGGGGGGGGGGATCCTTAGTTTTTTAGCCTAAAGGATCACCCCGTGTAACATAAATAATACTTCGTAACTCCCTCAAGATGGGGTGTTACTCGCATTATTCAGCGGGCACAGATTATCATCTCCTGCTACCCGATTACTATGTTAAAGTTGTTACCTAAAGAGCACTAATTCAATTATAAGTCGTACCTTATGCGTGCACTACCCGTCCCATACCTATGGTCCAGGAGGGAATTGGACCTCTATTTAGGGTGGTTCTATACTTAAACTTAGGCTGCTCAAAATGATAAAACTAGTCGACATACAAAATACATTGGACTTCAAATATGGCAATAAAGAGGGGGCTCAAGTTTGCCTCCGCACTTAAGCAGTAAATGCATGCAAACACATATGCCAATCAGGAATCTGCAGAATCCTATAGACATGATTTCTAGGCAATCAAAGTATGCAAGTAATTTTGGATGCAGGATATAGCTTATAGACAGAAACATGCGGGTATCATAAGTTAATTGTTGAGAGTTTTAAGTTACCAATCCTATATGTGTGATGCCTAAGTGATCTACGTAACTGGGTACAACAGAATCTTCTAGGGAAAGAGTCCCAGAATTATTCGTACGACGTGTATGAAGCAGTGTTTGAATGGTCTAGCATTAACTAATTATAACGAGCAATTATTTCCTATAGGCAGGTTGTCTAATGCATAGTACTTTAGAGCTTATTTTATTTATACTTAATCCTATAAACAAGATTTCTAATGATCAATGTGGTACAATAGCAAATGAAGTGGTCAAAATCCTATAGGCATGATTTCTACTGAATAACTGAAGTGAATTGCAGGAAAATTCATTTGTTCCTATAGGCAGGTTTCTTATGCGGTTGAAGGCAGTCATGCAAATTGAAAGAGTGCTCACTTCCTATAGGCATGCTGTCTATAAACACGTAGCAGTAGACATAGAATTTGAACTCATGTTTAATAGTAAACAAGTAATGTGTGTGTGTGCTCCCCCTAAGGGAGTTCAGATCCCTTTCAATGAGACATAACACCAAGCGTTGCACCACTTGGAAAAACCAATATAGATATACAGTACATGACAGGGAAATAGAGTATTAGGGATAGTTTTGGAGGTTGAGAGAATGACTAGGTCCAAGACCTAGTGTGTCATAGTTCACAAGGGTCTCAATTGGACCCCGAGCAGTGCACACACTAGGGAGGTCAACAATAGGACCTAGATAGCCTTGGCTATTAACCGGCTAAGAATGAGAATTCAAAATAGCATGAGTAGAAAATAAGGAGAGTGGATAGTGATAGAGGGAAATAAATTAAGTACTACACCAAGTTAAGCATACAGAGCAACTAAGCAGGCCAGTAGGTTCAGCAAGATAGCAAAGCACCTCATAGATAGTCTCATATTGAAAGAAATTGGGGAAGCAACAGGTTTGCAAGATATACATAGATTATCATTCAACCAATTGAGACCTAAGAGGTTCAGATAAAGCTAAGCATGCATCTTAGGGTCATACTAATCAGTATTTAGATATTGTGATAAACACTGGAAGAGGCAAGATATCAAATGAACAAAAACAGACTGGAAAACATATTAGCATGGAAGCAAGATCATAGTTGAGGCAAAATGGAATGTTTATCTTTAAATCCTAAGTGATGCTAGGGATCACGGTAGCAAGGAAAACATGTTTAGAGTAAACCTTAAAGCAGTGTTCCATATAGTTGTGGCTAGAGCACAAAGAACAATCAATCAGACACAAGACTCAACACTAAATGATTCATTAAAAGTAAAGGGAGGTTTTCATAGAGTTGTAGTAGTATCCAAAGAAAGGTATGAAGAAATTCTATAACTAACAACATATAGCCACAACAGTCATATACAGATAAAAATAGGCATGCATTGAAACTCAAAACTGAAACATATTCAGAAGCTAGAGGTACAAAACTGATTCCACAAGAAAACAAAGAACCAATATAGAAGTGAAGACCATGGTGAAGAACACATACCAGCCTAACACAAACTAAGGACAAAGTAGAAACTATCTCATTCATTCAACTATCATAGGATGACGAAAGAGTATTGAGCATTATCATAAAAGTGCAATATCAAGGATTCACAACTAAATCATACTCATATAGTGCAAACATATATAGGCATGCAGAAAGAAAGAAAGAAAACTACCATTGCAAGGGTTAAAAGCACTAACCAGTAGCAGAATTATACGAGAAAAAGAATAGTAAAAAGCTTAATAGCAAGAACCCTAGATCTCCGATGCTTCAGAGTTCACAAGAGCCTCGAGAAGGGCTCCGAGTAGTGCTTGCACCGAAGGAGGTCGTTTAATGGCCTTGGCTTTCAGCCGACCCAGAATTCAACAGTTTCAAAAAATATTCAAGTGCAACACAGTGAATGAGTTAGTGAAAGAGGAGAATAATGAAAATAATAGCAATGATTAGGTGATTCCCCCCGGTCTCCCTAAGGGGTTTTAGGGGAAGGGTTTATACAGTAGCAGATTTAACACATAAAATAGGGAAACACGGTAAATTATACACATAATAAGAAAAATATGGCATGCCAGAATCAATTAGAGTCAATTTAGGGCAAATAATACATAGAATAGGAAGTTCAGTAAATTAAACGGAGAATAAGGAAAAATAACATGCAAATAACACTTAAAATAAGGGAATACAATATATTGAACAGAGAATAAGGAAAA
Source organism: Nicotiana tomentosiformis (assembly GCF_000390325.3). Classification (NCBI taxonomy): domain Eukaryota; kingdom Viridiplantae; phylum Streptophyta; class Magnoliopsida; order Solanales; family Solanaceae; genus Nicotiana; species Nicotiana tomentosiformis. Next base: position 122,919,876 of record NC_090819.1, read on the forward strand.
TATCGGTCAAACACGAGAAAAGAAAGAGTATCAATCGAAAATCAGTAAAGGAATAAAAAGAAAGTTTCAAACCCTAGTTGGGACTGACGACTTGAATCGAACCAATATTGTAAGAATTGTTCAATATAACATGTATATAGACGAAAGATCGTCCAGATCTTCACAGAATCAAAGTAAATCGGTCCGTTCTTGAGAAGTAGTTCTTGCCAAAAATAGGGCAAGAACTAAGTAACACCATAAACACGCGTATAATGATATAGTATCACAAGAGGCGACGTCTCAGGAGAAATGGGGTTAGGGTTTCTGGGTTGGGGTTAATTAAAAAGGGCTGGTTTATTAGGGGTCGTTGATCATGTGAGATCAACGACCAAGATGAGAGAATGAGGTTGGGCGGGTTGTTTAAACGGGTATGGGTAGTGGGTTGCTGGGTATTTTAAAAGGGGTATCTTGGTTTTGGGCCTAGGGTAATTGGGTAGATTGGGATAAGGTCTAGGTAGTATTGGGTCCGAAAAATAGGTAAGAAATTGAGCTATTAATTAAATACCCCAAAATTTGTCAAAATAATTTATGAAAAATGCTTAATAAATGATTGAAAATATTATTTATGCACTGAAATGCTTAAAATAATAACTTTGTATTATAAAAATATAAATTTGCTATTTTTACATAAATAATATAGAATAAAAAGCCTTTATGTATGAATATAGGCCATTATTGTAAAATTAGATAAATAGCTTAAAAATGCTAATGTAATTATATGAAATGTAATAAAATATTTGTAACATATATTATATGTGCAAAAATAATAATTTTAGGTAACTAAGGCATCACAAAATAATTTAAAGGGATAATTACTAAATATTTATATAATTTAAATGCAAGAAATTTAATTTAAAGCTCTAAAAAATTATGCACAATTATAGAAAATGCTTGTATAGGTTTGTAAACTAAATATTGATGCAAATATGATATTTTAAAAGTGTATATGTATTTTGAAAAATATGAGGGAGAAATTGGGTATCAACAAGGGATGCAACCCAACTTCGACTCAAACTCTGACAAGATGTTCAGGGAAGTTTTCCTTACCTCTTGCTTTTATTTGTGTGTCATCTAGACATAACACAATTTAAAGTGTGGGTGGGGATGTATATATGTATAGAAATAAATGTCTATGTGTATGTGTGTTTTTGTAATTCATTTGATTGAAAATTTTAAATTTTTTGACTTTTCCCGACGATGGATGTCATTCGAAAGGTTTCTTGAGAGATTAAGTCAAAAGAAAAAGACAAAAGATTTTTTTTGTAGCGTCTGAATTCCCCCTTGGTTTTTCTTTATGCCGCAGTTATTTTTCAAGATTTTTGTTTGAACCAGGTGTAGTTAGTTTTTATTTTTTTAGGAGTAGAAAACCTTGTGCTGTGATATAAAATGAAAGACATATGTCTTGACTGTATTATGCCTTGAAAATAGTAAGTGCTTTAGTTGTGACGCTTAGGCTCAGCTTTTGACTCTTGTATAAGCACCTTAAGTTGTATGATCTTAACTTTGCTTAACTGCTTTGACTAGAGTGTCTCGATGAGTCCGATACCGAGTGAGTTATGTGCCATGTGTGTGTGAGGTTTCTTGTATTCTGTAAATTGCATTTGGGGTTTAGAACTTGTCCCGTGTGTTTGTAAAGCGAAATAGTAGTTTTATTTAGTTTTGGAAGTGATATAGGCATTTCTTTGTTGAGCCAGCTATATATTTTACCCACCAAATTATTATGTATCGTAATTAACCCCGTTGAACCTGTAATCGTGTTTCTTTGGTAACCACATTACAAGCCTTACCCTTTTGTTTGAATTGACCATCTATTTGAACCATTATCTCTCGTGAGCACTTGTTGTTGAACTTGTCTGTCTTCATGTTAGAGATCATGCTCAGGCTTTATTCATGTTCATATTATTTGTACTAAGTCATAGAAATTATTGTACATGTTTACCTCAGTCTATATTATTTGCTAATATGTTGTAATACTTGATGTGGGTTGTGTTCCCTTATTTGTTGATGATGGTGAGGCTAGTGAGGTACATGATTGAGTGAGGCCGAGGGCCTGATTGTGAGGATATTAATACCATAGCACGTGAGTTGTCCGCGTAGCACGTGAGTTGACCGTGCGGGTCCGGGTATTGATACCATAGCGCATGAGTTGTCCGCGTAGCACGTGAGTTAACTGTGCGAATCCAGGTATTGATATGATGGCACGTGAGTTGTCCGTGCTTAGCGCTTGGTCTTTGGGAGCCCCTCCGGAGTCTATACACATCCCCAATGAACGCAGAGTGTTGAGTGCGAGTGCTGAGTGATGGAGTGACATTGCTGTAAGGTTGCATTTACTTTTGCTGTTGCTGCATTTACCTGTTAATTTTCCTTGTAGTCTTACTAATTTATGAAATTACCTGCCTACTCATGTTTGTACTTAATTGTGAAAATAATAATTGGATTATTCTGCTTAGATCGTCGCTACTGCTCAGTTCCTTAGTTATTTATGTTACTTGCTGAGGTGGTTGTACTAATTCTACACACTGTACTTTATGTGCAGATCCAGGTAATTTAGAAGCCGGCGATGGTTGAGTTCAGGCCGTCTATCTTTGGAGACTGCAAGGTAGATGTTAGCGTCCGCAGTACCTTGTTACTCCTCTTGTCTTTTCTTCTTTTGGACAGTTAGACAGTTTATATATCTTAGTTCATAGTTTTAGATGCTCATGACTTAGTGACACCCCGATGTTTGGGGCTCGTTTCCGTATTTTCTATATTATATTTAGAGTTAATTTAGTTTATGAGAAATTCAAATGTTGGTATTGTTTTATTAAATTCTTATAATCGATTTAGTAGTAATATTTTCGGAAATAGGCTTGCCTTGTAACACGATAGGCGCCATCACGACCATGGTTAGATTTTGGGTCGTGACAAGACCAATCCATTACGAATTCTTGCATATCTTCACCGAGCTTAAATTGGTTCATATTGTGAGGTTGAGACTTAATCGGGAAAGGAGTTTCTACTAAACAATTGTACTGATAATTAAGTGAATTCGAAAGACTCACTTGAACATTAGAAGTGAATTATCTAGAGTTAGATTCCGAACAATTATCTTGCACCTATCCTATCAACCCATAATTTCTCCCATTGATAACTTCCTTGCTTATCTTTGTTGCGATTGTCATTAGTTTATAGCTTTAGATTCTTAGTTAATTGTAGTTAGAATTCCTATATATCTCCATTGTTGATCCTCCGAGATAGCAATCTAGCTACAAACTACGATAATACTATTTAAATCCAATCCCTGTGGATACGATATTTTACTATACTATCTTTGACTAGCGAGCACAATTTAAGTGTATTTTTTGCGCTCGTCAGTAATCCGGTTAAATCAATATTTATGTGATCGTCTTTATGAGATAAAGATTAGTTGATCTTATTAATTAAATCACATATATAGATGATGCATATATAGATATGATCATTGAACCGACTCATTGGATGTTTCCTAATGGTTAGAATTACCATAAACTGTCAATAGGATATTCTCTTGAAGAATGTGGTGTAAGAGTTTCCTTTGACTTGAGATCGTCATAGTAATTGACAAGTTATTTATTGTACTTTGATACTAGACACCTATGGCCCTATGACGATAGTTGAAAGGATATTGGGTATGATTAAACGCTTGTTGAATTAGTGATTGATTAAGATGGAATCTGTCAACTCTTGGTAATGAGTTTAAGCTCCATGTTGTCATGAATTATAAACGACCAAATTAAGACCTTGGCCTGGGCAATTGATGAAAAGAAGAAAAGAGTTTCTTGGGTCATTCATTGGTCGATTATATTTGACATGAACACATAGTTGGTCGCATTGGGATTTGACAGTTGAACCATATCCCAGGGTGACTCAGAGTTATAAGGACAGAAGGAAATTGTAACATACCGCACCTGGACGTTAGGATACGTCGTAGTAAATCCATATAAACTTGAAGGGATTAAGGTTACTCATGTGGTTATAGGGGATTTATGACAGTGTTAATAAAGACCCCGTAATTTTGACAACCTTTTAGTAAGGATTTGATAAGTTTGCTTTTATGTAGTTATTGTTATTTTTACTTTTCGGCTGTGCATTAAATTAAGTACACGATATGTAGAAGTTTATAAATGAGATTTTTCTTTATTAGCAAAATAGAAATTATTCTCATAAAGCGAGAAAGTTATTTTTTTATCGTTTTATGAACTTATAGTAGAAAATATTGTATTTTGATATTATGTTGGAAAAAATTAGAATTTGATATGATATAGTTTTTTTAATCAATGTCCTAAACTTTATAAAATATTAACATATTTATTTTGTTACCAAGTAAAATAATTACCAATCAATAGATAAGTTTTAAAATACCATTAGCTACTTATTTTACTAGATAAGTATTAACTTTTTTTGGAATAAGGTATTTTATCAAAGTAGTTATAGTAATCTGTTTAAGAGACTTCCTAGTGCTACATGACAGGTGATGATATTTTACTCAATTAGAAAGTAGTGGAGTTGGTAGGACAAATTATTTCAATATATATATATATATATATACTTTGATTTCTTCTACACTAAGAATTTTACTTTTGCAATAGTTTGGTGATGGGATGTATTTTAGCCGAACATATCCTCTATATACATAGTGTTTAAGACACTTAAAGGGGGAATCGTTAGATACATATATTTACACTCCAGCAACTACGTGGGGGAGAAACTCTATCTTGCTCATCCCTTTTTCCCTAAAGCAGTGAAGTGCTCAAAGTTTCCTTCTATGTACAACTTCTCCATATTTTCATATATCTAGTTAAGGTAAGTTTTATTTAAAGGCATGAAATTGTTGAGAACTCACGGGACGGTGATCGAAAGCCGTGAGTTCAAGTCATAGTAATTGTATAAATAAGTTATGGGCTCCTTTCATATGGTATGGAGATTGGTGGTGGTGTGGTAGCTCGTGTAGAGCTTGGTTGTTAATAAAAGGAGGTCGGGGTGTGGAGTACACCATTGTATAGAGCCTCGAGAGCTTGTCGCTCTTTGATTGCTTGGCGATAGTGTTGGCATAGCGGTAGTTTTTAGTGGATGTTGGGGTTGTGTTGTTATTATTATGCTTTGTTAATTTGAAAGAAGAAAGTGTATAAAGCTATTATATACGAGTATATATTGGTTGTTGTTGGCTATAATAACTTGTGGGAAGTCATATAAATAGGGGAGGTGCTACCCGTTTTATTTTAAAATAGGTCGTGATCGACATATAATAGTTACGATGCTTAAAAGATAACGATAGTATCGTTTCTCTTATTGTAGACTAAGAAGTCGTGACCTTTGCATAGCTTGAGGTTGGACAGCATATACAAGGTATGTGAGGCTACCTCTTTCTTTCTTTTGCACGGCTACGATTGTACGTAACATAAACAAACGAGCTTCCAAAGATACTCTACTCATAGAAGCTAGCAGTACTTACATTGTTTCCCTTCTTATGGAAAGATTCATGTTGATGTTGCTTCTCTTATTTTTATGTACCAAATGTTGTTAGTATTCCCTGAATCCTATAATATGTATGATGGCGAGTTAGATCCTCTAATAACGTAAACGAAGGTTACAGACCTAACGTAACTTCGAAAGGTTCATAATGTAATTCCATAAGTCCAGCATGCATTATATGTATGTACCTATTTTACTCTACCGATCCACGCTATAGTCGGTCGGATATGATACATATTGTGCAACCACTGATTAGTTGAATTTTACCGAGCCTTATGATGGCCGGGTATGTTTTTACCGAGTCTATTAGGGCCTGGTACGATATGATGATGATGATACCTATAGAGGCGTATGTTTTTAAAGATATATATATATATATATATATATATATATATATATATATATATATATATATATATATTATTTTATTTTATTTTTTTATTTTTATATCATGCATTTCATGTCAGTCGCCCTCAGAGGCCCTCAGATGTTACAGGTGGTATTTTATCTATCTCTTCTTACATTAATGTTCTTTTTTTTAACCTCTAACATGTATATTAAAAATACAAGGAGGGGGGCATAAACCAAAACCTCCGCAAGACTTAGTACAGAAGTAGCAAAACTTGTCTTGAACATTAAGTAGAAATATTGATATCGTATTGATCTCGAAACTTAAAGATGGTGTGCACTGGGGCACTTGTATGACGTAACAATAACTTTGTGCCCAAGGCACTACGCAACATGGAGGTTGTATAGCTTAAAATGATAACACCATCATACCTCCATGTGTGAGAGCATCATCCTAAGGTGGATCAAAGTACCACCCTGAATGTTTAGTAGTTTTAATTCTGAAAGAGGGGATTTGCAATCTATCCATCCTTATTGCTCCTATAGCTTCACTAGGGAGGTCAGCTTCATGGAAGTACATGCATTCATCATCCAAAGTTGTTGCATATTTGGCCAAAGAATCTGCCACATGATTTCCTTCCCTATAACAATGTTGTACTTTGATTCCATGTTGTGTGATTTTCTCTTGGATTTTACCAATATCCCTTTGTAGTCTCCAGGGAATATTAGTTGTGCCAAGAATCATGTTAACTACTAGCATTGAATCAAGTTCTAGGATCAACCCCGCAAAACCTTGTTGGCAACATCACAATGTTCCCTGAAGAGCAGCATGTGCTTCTAAGAAGTTGTTAGTTGAGAATTGTATTGGAGTTGCAAATGCCCTTACCAAATGACCATTTCTCTTCCTAATGTCGCTTGCTCCTGCTCTCCCTTGTACTGCCATATAACTTCCATCCGTATTTAGTTTTCAGGTATTCTCCTCTGGTCTGAGCCATTTGACCATCCTACATCTGAGACATGGCTTGTAGGATTCTGAAATGTCACATACCGTGTGCCAGCTCCAACCCCAATCCATTTGGCTGAACCTTTTTCGCATCGTAATTTTGACCTGGAATAAAATTTGTTGGCAGATTCTAGCAACATTGGTGGACTTGCTGCCATACGTTTTAGCGCACCTTGCTTTCCATAATTCCCAGCAAGTGATGGTAGGGGTGATCTGGAGGAGAAGTTTGTATACGATGTTTGTAGCATGTCTATTCCACCAATGCTTAATAATATTCATAATACTCATACCTCTGACATGAATACCCAGAGGTTTAGAAATGAGGTTCCAAACCTTGAGAGCACATTCTCCTGACGCGAAGACATGATTGTGAGTTTTCTGCCTTTGGATTCTACAGCAAGTGCATCGAGAGACCGTGTTGAAGCCAAAAAGGTGGACCGTGTCATCCAGAGGTAGCTTCCTCTTCATCATTCTCCAACAGAGAAAGGAGATCTTAAAAGGAACTACATTACACCAAACATTAGCTAAGAATGAAGTTGGTTCATGTTTCTGCCTTAAGACTTGGAAAGCACCGGCACAGGAGAAGGTCCCATGAGGATTTAGAGTCCAGATAGCTTTGTCTTTACATTGAGTGTCTCCGATTTCCACTTTTAAAATATTAGCAACAAAATATTGTGGTACAGTGCTTTCGAGGAGGTCTGAGTTTCATGTACTGTTTCGGATGAAGTCGCAAACTTTTTTATTGCCAGGCTTATTGCTAGAGTTACATAGTTGATGTATGGGGCCTAGGTTGGACCAGTTGTCCCACCAGAATAGTATGTTGCCCTCATTTACCAACCACATAATGTTGTGCTCTATTTGTTCTCTGATTTGTAGTAGGGTTCTCCAAATACTAGAGTCTTTTGTATTTTGAACTTTAGATATAGGGTTAGATCTAGGACAATACTTGGCCAGAAGAAATTCAGTCCATAGATTATCTTCACTTCTAAACCTCCACCATCTCTTTGCTTCAAATGAGCTACATATATCTTGCAATCTTTTGAAGCCTACACCTCCCTCTGAGTAAGGATAGCTCATGTTACCCCAAGAGCTCCAGTGATGTTTGTTCTTCCCTTCATTCTGACCCCAGAAGAAATTAGATAAATACATTTCAATTTGCCTTATTATGGTCTTGGGTGGTACCATGGCAGCTAATAGATAGAAAGTTTGAGATTGCAAAATATGATTTATAATAAGAGCTTTTCCGCCCATGGAAAGGAATTTTCCCTGCCACCCCCTGCTTTCTGTAGAACTTTGGTTGCTAAGCTTGAGAAGTAACACACTTTCTTCCTTCCCACATAAATTGGACAACCCAGGTACGCCCCGTCCAGTTCCTTATCCTTCTGCTGATTCTCCTATCACAATTTTTATGCATCAAGAAGAAGCTTTCTCTTTGTTGATTTCCTGACCAGACGCCTCCTGGTACTCATTAAGCACATTCATGATGAGCTTTATTAACTTTTTGTCCCCTGAAGTAAAGAACACTAAGTCATCAGCATAGCTTGAATGATTGATCTTAAGCCCTTTAGGATTCATAGTAAACCCCGTGAATCTTTCATTCTCATGAAGTTGATTCAAGGCTTTAGACAACGCTTCAACAACTAGAATAAATAAAGCAGGTGATAAAGGATCCCCTTGCTTTAGTCCTCTAGAAGAGACAAAGAAACCATTTCTGGTTCCATTAATTAAAATAGAGTATCAATTATTGGATAATAATCTGTGAATCAGTTCAATAATCCCTTCTGCAAACCCCAATCTTCTTAGAACTACTGAGAGGAAGTTCCAGCTGAGCTTGTCATAAGCCTTTGACATATCGAGCATGATAACTATATTTCCTCAAACACTGGCATTCTTAATCCCATGCACAATCTCCTGAGTGAGAAGTATATTTTCAGTTATCTGTCTGCCCTTCACAAAGCCTGTTTGATTTTCTGAAATCAACTGTGGTAGCATAGGGGCGATTCTCATGGTCAACACCTTTGAGATTATCTTACTAGAAAAATTACAGAGACTGATAGGTCTTAATTGCGACAATGTGGTAGGCGATGTCATTTTGGGAATGAGTATCAAGTTTGTATGTGTGAAGAACTTGGTAAGGTATGCTCCTCCAAACACTGCCCTCACAAAGTTGCAGACATCAATTATGATAATTTCCCAGCAAGTCTGATAAAATTGACCATTAAAACCATCTGGACCCGGCGAGCTATTTGGATCCATCGAGAAAACTACATTCTTTATTTCTTCTTCAGATGGTATCTTTGCTAGTTCTTCATTATCGTCCTGATTTAGAATAACATTTACATTTCTCACAATGTTCATATCACTGTCATTGGCAGGCTGCGTGAAGAGTTCACTGAAGTGTTCAATTATTGTATCCGCAATAGATGTGTTTCCCTCTTTCCATTATCCTCGCTCGTTCTTGATTTTGAATATGTGTGACCTCCTCATCCTCTCTTTTATGACACTGTAGAAGTATTTGGTGTTGGTATCTCCCCCTTCTGCCTTTTTTAATCTTGCCTTCTGCTTCAGGATGGAATCTTGCATTTTTAGCCAACTGATGTATTCTGCCTGTGCTTTGTTTAGAGCTATTCTGTTGGCATCTGATTCATTAGCTTCATATAATCCTTCTAATTAGCTAATGTCCTCCTCCAGCTTCTTAACATTTTGGAAAACATTCCCAACTGACTCCTTAGACCATGAAGTAAGGCCTTTAGAGACTGCTTTTAATTTTTGTTGAAGTTTCCACAATGAATTTCCTCGTACTTCCATTGACCATATTCCCTCAACAATGCTAAGGAAGCCTTCAGATTCTGTCCAAAAGTTAAGGAATTTGAAGTATTTTACTGCCTCAACCTCCTCGTTACCACTTCTGAACAGTATCAAGCTATGGTCTGATCCTGTTTTGTCTATATGATCCACCCTATTAAACTGATAAGCCTCCGCCCAATCTTCATTTATCAACACCCTATCCAGCCTCTTACTGATCGTCCTCCTCCTTCTTCTGCCATTACACCATGTAAAGGGGTAGCCATTATAGCCAACATCCGTCATAATACAATCATCCATGCATTATATGAACTCAATACTCTTACTCAAAGTATGTGGAATCCCCCCTTTCTTCTCCTCTGCTACCATAATGGAATTGAAGTCCCCCAAAATTGCCCAAGGACCATTCACCTCCTCATGAATTTCACTCAGCCTTTTCCATAGCCTTCTTCTCTTAACTACTGTTGTTCTTGCATACACCACAGTAATCCACCTTTTCATCTCACCATCATCTACTTCAAAAGAAATTTGTTGTCTGCTACTATTAATCACTGTACAATTTAATGTGGACCTCCAAAAGTACCAAATCTTTTTGTTAGAATTCACATTAGCAAAGTCAAATCCCAAAATTATTCTGAATTCCTCCACTTGATTAGCAACAAGAAATGGCTCCTGTAATGCTACAAAATCCACCCTACATTTCCCTACCAATATTTTGAGTATTTCACATGCATCCTTTGACTTCATACCCATAATATTCCAGTTTATGATGTTAATCATTTAAAACTGATGGGGTTGTTGTAGAGCACCTTAATATTTCTTGGTTGTAGGAGGCTTGGATTGGCCTCCTTCCCCTTTGAGCTTATTCATTCTGGAGCCTCTTGGTGAGAGCCCCTATTGTGCGATCACCAGTCTTACCTCCTTCTCCACCAGGTTTATAGGCTCTTTGTGTGTGGGTGTGAAGGCTTCTATTAAGCTGTCAGCCACTTCTTCCTCATCCTTGGTGCAAAACCCATCTGATTGTGTACTATCAATGTACTCACTATCATACCCATCATCATTGTGTTCCTCTATATGTTGTTTCCCCCTTTGGATATCTGGACCATGTCTCCTATGAACTGCTGAATCATCAATGACTTCCAATGAACCCGGGTCTATCATAATCTGTCCCCCTTTTGCTAGTTTTTCAACACTGTTGGCACTAACTGGGGCATGTATTTCTTGATAAATGGCATGCTCCTCAATACTCGATGTGCCGCCCTTCATGTTGTTTGTGGCAGATTGAAGATCACCGATATCCTGTTTAGGATGCTCAACAAGTTTGTCAGTTGTTTTCAACTTCTCAATGACTTTGTGCCTATTAACTCCTTCCTTCAAGTTTTTTGTTGCTGCATGTTTAACTTTTTGTTTACTCCATAGAAAGTTCTTGACTTTCAGTAAATGTCCTGCTTTCCTCTTAGGATTATTCTTCTTTCTCGTTTTAATATTTCTATCAACTTCCTTTTCTGTTTCCTTTTCTTTTCCTACCATAACTTGTTTTTGTTGTGTGTTATGGTCCTTTGTTGGCTCTTTGATGTTGTTGTCTTTAACCACTTTATAAACTCCTTCAACCCATTTTTCTTTATTCTTCCTGTTTCTTTGTTTCTTCTTGATGCCACTTCCTTGTACTGCTTCGAAGGTTGTACTGTCTTTCCTATTTTCTATAGATTCAGTCTTCTTTTGAACATGTGGTTAAGCTTGTTTTTCTCCTGTATTTTTATTTCCCTCTCCAATTTTACTTTCCCGAATAACTACCTTCCTTGCTTCTACCTTGCAGTTATGGATACTGTGGCCCTACAATTTGCACATCTTGCAATAGGAAGGTACTCCTTCATATTCGAGTTTCTGCTCATACCCTTTCAACCCTTCTCCTAGCCCCTCCAAGCCTACAAACACTGAATTTTTGAGAGGTTTCGAAAGGTCTACTTCCACTCTAACCTTTGCCATGTTGGGTCTTGATCTACCAATTGTTGCAAGATCTTCTTTTAGAGGTGTGCCAACTTGTGCTAGGACTTGATTAAGATAATCCCAGTTGTATACATGGTACTTCAATTATGGTAATAAAACCCAAACAGGAGCCAGAGATGTCTCTTCATTCGGATTGAAGTCAGGCGACTACTTAAACATCTTCATCAAGTTACCTGTAATTCCCAGAAATCATCTGAAGTAAACCTCGTTGAAGTTTGTTTCTGTGTTGAAATCAATGAAGACATGTCTATAGTCACATACTCCAATCTTCACTTTTCCTTTCAATGGTATCTGCTCTAGAAAAGTTTCCCTAATTTCTTCAATTCTTGGTTGTCCATAAGTGAATTTACCGAACAATGTCAGTTTGCAATCATCCACCATTACTCCGTAGTAATCTCTATCCTTGAAAATAACTGCCGGAATTCCATTATGCGTTGTCTGCCTCGCCACCAGCAAAGAGCTCTGTTTTGTCAAACTCGTGCTAGGTTTACTTTTGAAAGCTGCCATATAATCCACTTTTGGCTGATTCGTGTTTGTGAATGTGGTCGTATCAGTCGCTGGGTCCTTTGGTTGGTCAATACGCACTGGCTGTCCGGCCACCGGCGTGGTCATGATGATGGTGCATATGGGTACGCGTTTTAATTTGGGAGTAAATTTTATTATTCACGGTTTTTTTACATTACTGTTCTTAATTATGTTATCTTGCCTTACATACTCAGTACTTTATTTGTACTGACGTCTCTTTTATTTGTGGACACTGCATGTCATGCTGCAGGTCCTGATAGAAAAGTAGAGAAAGCTCCCCCACCACGGTAGACTACTCAGTTCAGCATTATTGGCGAGACCCCTTCTCTGGACTTGCCGTGGTCTTGGTATGCATTTTTATTATAGACATTATGGGTAGGCCGAGGCCTTGTTCCAATAATGTTCCAGCACTTATGTTTCTTTAGAGGCTCATAAACAGATGTCGTCTCATGTATAGTTTTGGATAGCCTTGACGGTAGGTTTTATTGTATATAGCTTTTTGATAGCCTTGCCGGCCCATGTTATATGTGTTTATGCCGTTATCTATCATTGTTGATTGTTTGTGATTCATGTATACCATTTATGTTGACCTCGTTGGACCTTACAGATACTAAAAAAGGTTAGATAAAATATACGTCGGTGCTCGACAAGTATGGACGGTTACCAGTCATGACCCTCCAGTTTGGGGTCGTGACAAACTTGGTATCAGAGCAAGTCCGTTTGTCTATGAGTTGTGTCTAGTAAATTCTTGATAATGGATGTGTAATGTGCCACATTTATAATCAGGAGGCTACATGACATTTAGGGCTGTTACCTTCCTTCTGAATCTAGATAGTGCGTTAGAGCGGAGTCATAAATGTTCATCTCTAATATTCACCTTATTTTCTTTTAGCGATGCCTTCGACTGGAAAGAAGACGGATCGTATACAGATTGATACAGCTATAGGAGAGGGTACCAGTCAGTTTCCTCTTACTAGAGCAGGCTAGAATGAGGCTCAGGGCCAGATGCCGTCTCAGACCTCATCTACTCTGCCCCCTCGAGACAAGATTAGGATAGATCCAACACCTCCAGTTCCTTCGTCTGGCACTACAGACCAAGATATGCGGAGTGAGGTGAAGTTGTTGACTAGATTAGTAGCTGCTCAGGCTAAGATGCGGAATACCAGTATTGCTAATAGACCCGTTAGTGCGAGAGTTCGTGATTTTATTAATCTAGACCCTCCACTATTTACCGGATCAGACCCCAAGGAGGACCCACAAACTTTTATTGATCAGGTTTATCGTACATTACGGGTTATGCATGCTAGTGATACTGAGGTAGTCGAGTTGGCTTCTTATCGGTTACGGGATTTAGCGGTTATGCTAGTGATACTGAGGTAGTCGAGTTGGCTTCTTATCGGTTACGGGATTTAGCGGTTTTCTGGTATGACAGTTGGGAGATATCCAGGGGTCCGAATGCTCCTCCAGATGTGTGGAAGGACTTTTGTGAGGCCTTTCTTTGTCACTACTTGCCAGTTGAGATACGACGATCTAGAGCTGATAAGTTCTTGAACCTTTGGCAAGGTAATAAAAGTGTGCAAGAGTATATTATGCAGTTTGATTCCTTATCAAGGTATGCTCCCCATATGGTGGCCGAGATGAGCGATAGGGTGCACCTGTTCGTGAATGGGTTAGGACCACATCTGATAAATGAGTGCACGACAGCCTCCTTGGTGGAGGGCATGGATATTTCCCATATTCAGGCTTATGTCCAGACACTGGAGGACCATAAGCGCCATCAGAGGGCAGATATGGAGCAAGATAGGGGCCAGTATAAGAGGGCGAGGTCCGCAAGGTATTCTGGTGACTTTAGGCCCCAATCTTCGAGGCGTTCAGTACCACCCGTAGCTAGTACTCCTACATAGTTTTAGAGGCCTTGATACGATCGATCTAGCTATTCTGGTCCAGGTCATAGTTTGCGGGCATCAGGCTCTCACGATCATAGGGATACTAGCTAGACGATACCCCCAACACCCCGTTATGATATGTACGGCAAGGCCCACTTTGGACTGTGCCATCGAGGTTCCGATGTGTTCTATTCTTGCGGACAGCCTAAACATATGATGCAGGATTGTCCTAACAGAAGATGTGGTGGTATAGTGCAACCAATTGGATCTGTCTCTAGTTCTTCCTCATCAGTTCGACCTCCAACATAGGGTTTTCAGCAGTCGACAGGTCGTGGTAGAGGTAGAGGTGCAATGCCGAGTTCGAGCGGTACATAAAATCGAATGTATGCTCTAGCAGGTTGACATGATCTCGAGTAATCTCCTAATGTTGTCACAAGTATATTGTCTGTGCTTTCTTATGATATATATGCACTGATTGATTCGGGATCTACATTATCATATGTTACACCCTTTGTGGCTAATAAGTTTGGCATTGAACCTGAATTGATAAGTAAACCACTTGCGGTATCCATTTCGATAGGAGATTCTGTGATTGCTAGAAGGGTATATTAAGGTTGCACAATGATAATTTGTAGTCGTCAAACCTCGGCGAACCTATTTGAATTAGAAATGGTTGATTTTGATGTGATAATGGGAATGAACTGGTTGGCATCATGTTATGCAAATGTTGATTGTCGTACAAAGATGGTTAGGTTTCAGTTTCCCGGTGAACCCGTTATTGAATGGAAGTGGAACATTGCTACATCGAAAGGTAGGATTATTTGCTATCTAAAGGAAATGAGGATGATCTCAAAAGGTTAAATTTATCATCTAGTTTGTGTTAGAGATGTGGAGGCGAAGCCGCCTACTCTACAATAAATCCCCGTGGTTAATGAATTTCCAGACAGTTTTCCAGTAATACTGAGCACAATTTGGGGCATATTTGGCATTGACAAAGACATTAATCCGTCTGTGATCTCTTTTGCTAAGCCGAACAAAGTGTCTCAAAGAAACTGAAAAGGTTTCCTAAGCAAGACTTGCTTCATGGGAAAAGTTGATAAGCACTACAGACACAAACTGATATTGGGTGCAAGACAACTAAGTTTGATTTTAAATAAAAAATTTCCTCACATTAGGGACATCTGGGTATGAAACAGTCGAGGCAACGTCAGAAAGCCAAGATCTCTAGAAAGTGATATAGAGTATTTGAGCATCTCGGTACCACTCCGATAGAATCAGTTCTTCGACAACGGAGTGGTCGTGAATTCAAACTCCTTAGGGAATCAAGGCTACATACCGACCACCACTTTGAAAACTCACAATTTTTCTTTATTTGGAGCAGGAATAAAGCAGTGCAAAATGGTGATTGTTAAAGGATGAATGTCACCAACGGTAAGTTCCTCAAAATCTCTATTATCTTTTGTTTTAAGCATGCATCACTACTATTCATACATCTCATTTTTGTATCTTAACTCAGGTAGAACTATTTCGCCTAGGGGATCCATCTCATAGTTTTGTGTAGAAGTATCTTTCGCTCAAGTTATTTTACGTAGCTTAACCGAGGTAGAACCTTTTCGCCTAGGGGGATCCAGCTTATATTTCCGGGTTGAAGTACTCTTCTCTCAGGCTGGCTTACGTAGCTTAACCCAAGTAGAACCTTTTGGCCTAGGGGGATTCAGCTCATAGATTCTGGTAGAAGTATTTTTCGCTCAGGCTATTTTACGTAGGTAGAACCGTTTCACCTAGGGGGATCCAACTCATATTTTCGGGTGGCAGTACTCTTCACTCAGGTTGTTTTACGTAGCTTAACTCAGGTAGAACCATTTCGCCCAGGGGAATCCAGCTTAGATTTTCAAATAGAAGTACTTTTCGCCCAGGTTGTTTTACGTAGCTTAACCCAGGTAGAACATTTTCTCCTAGGGGGATCCAGCTCATATTTTCGGGTAGAAGTACTTTTCGCCCAAGCTTGCTTTTCGTAGCTTAACCCAGGTAGAACCTTTTCGCCTAGGGGAATTCAGCTCAAATTTTCGGGTAGAAGTACTCTTCGCCCCGGCTTGTTTTTGTAGTTTAACCCAGGTAGAACTTTTTCGCCTAGAGGATTCATCATTTTATCAGTAATACAGGGTACCAACCCTGGTTACATTTCCTTTTCAGTAATACAGGGCACCAACCCATGGTTATATTTTAGTTTCAGTAATACAGGGCGCCAACCCCTGGTTACTTTTCATATCAGTAATACAAGGCACCAAACCCTAGTTACATTTTCTTTTTAGTAATACAGGGCGCTAACCCCTCGGTTACATTGCATATCAGTAATACAGGGCACCAACCCCTGGTTACATTTCCTTTTCAGTAATACTGGGCACCAACCCCTGATTACATTTTCTTTTCAGTAATACATGGTGACGACGCCTGGTTATATTTCCTTTTTAGTAATACAGGGCACAAACCCTGGTTATATTTCTTTTCAGTAATACAGGGCACCAATCCCTAGTTACATTTCATATTAGTAATATAGGGTACCAACCCCTAGTTATATTTCTTTTTAGTGATATAGGGTACCAACCCCTGATTACATTCTTTTTTCGTAATACATGGTACCAACCCCTAGTTACATTTCTTTACCAGTATTAGGGTACACCAATCCCTAGTTGTGTTTTCCGACATAGGGTCACCACTCCCTAGTCTCCTTACCAGTATAGGGTACACAAATCCCTAGCTATGTTTTCCAACATAAGGTCTCCACTCCCTAGTTGATGTAAGCTTAAATGCACGGTACACCACTCCCTGATCTCCTTACCAGTATGGGATACACCAATCCCTAGTTGTGTTTTCCAACATAGGGCATACTATTCCCTAATTGATTTGATCTTAAATGCAGGGTACAATACTCCCTGATATCATTGCCAATATAGGGTATGCCATTCCCTGGCCATATTTTTCCAACATAAGGTACATCAATCCTTAGTTGATACATCTTTTTGACAATAAAGGAATACCATCCAAAAACAAAAATCATCATGATCCTTTCAGGGTACACCATTCGTGATCTTTTATTGCTTTCAACAAAGAAGTATTTTAGAATTTTGTTACAATAACTCACGAAATTTTCCTAGTGAAAACTGGGGCAGAAAAATTTTGTTTGTTTGTTTGTTTTGGTGTCTGAGCAGGTTTAACCTCAAGGAACATGGTTCGAGATGACCAAAAGAAGAAGTCTCAATCTAGAATGAAGGAAAGAAAAGAAAAGAAAAGAAAAAAAAATTGAATCCAAAATTCAGAAGCGAATGAAAGGATGTGGACTACTCAAGACAGGACTGAAGTCACGAGCATTGCATTTCCCGTTTTGATCAAAAGAAGTCGTAAAAGAATGAACTAGCACCCAAAGCTTGCAAGCATCAAGTTTCAGATCAAAGTATGCGTGAAGATCCAGTCAAGACTCAAGATCAAGTTTTAGAAGACTTATGGATAGGAATCTTGTAACTCATAACTAATAGGCTTGTTTAGTTTCTTTTGATTTTGATGTAATAATAGGACCACAGACCAGAGCCTCGACGGAACCTCACTCGACTCTCCAACTCATCATTCCACCATTCCATTCTTCCTCTTTGAACTACACACGACGTGATTCCCCTAAACCCGGGATATGGAGGATGTCCAAGACCAGGACCTAGTTGCACTCTTTTCTCTTCTCCTTATTTCTTCCTCTTTGAATAAAGATATGTTCAAAATTATTCACATAACTCACCTTGTCTTTGCCTGAAAACTCTTCATGTTTCTAAGCAAAGAGGGGCATGCTGTGAGCACCTAATTTTTTTACCATATTTAAATTTGTCACCTTCTACTATGTAAATATTTTTAGATGTTTAATCTATAATTTTTAGTTTTGTTACACCTTTTTTATAGGGTAAAAATTAAAAATAATTTAAAAGGTCAATTATTACAATTAATATTACTTTTATTTTTACCTTTATTTTAAAATAAAAAATAAAACAAAACATTAAATAATTATTTTAAATTTCGGGTGGAATAAAAAAAAGGAAAAGGGGAAGTAGGGAATTAAAAATAAAAAAGGAAGGTGGGAAGTTAAAAAAAAGTAAAATAAAATGAGAAATTAAAAATAATAAAATTAAAGGAATGTGGGAAATAAAAAAAGAAAAGTAAAGGTAGGTGGGAATTAAAAAAAAGTAAAAGAAAGTAGAATATTTTTTTAAAAAAGTAACAGAAAGTGAGAATTAAAAAAAAAGTAAAAGAAAGTGGAAATTTTATAAAAGAGTAAAAAAAGTGGAAAATAAAAAATAAAAGTAAAGGAATGTGGGGAATATTTTATTTTTTAAAAAAGAAGAAAATGGGAAGTGGGATTTGTTTTTTTGAAAAATGAATAAAAAAAATCTAAAAAAATCTGAAATTGTTTCTATAAATTGAAGAGAAAAATGGGAGAAGGAGAGAGAAAATGAGAGGAGAGAATTGAGGGGAAAAAATTCTTCTTCTACGCTAAGGGAATTTCTACTCGTTTCATTCTTTCTTCCTCTTTCTTTTGAAAAATCCAGCTATTCATCACCGTGTTTAAGACCCAAAAATGCCTCAAATTCAAGTCTAAAAATACCATGTGAAACTTCATTGGTAGTCACCTTTCTCATGCCAAAAACTAGCTGCCTCACGAGGGGAATCCAGCTTAGAATGTTCGTCGCTACATTTTCTGCTCATTTGCCGATTTGCCCTTGGTTTGGTGTACTTGTTTGGCTCAGAATTCTTTTTTGCATTAATGAAGTTCTGAAAGAAATTTTGCTTAAAGGTTCATTACTTATCCTCCCTTTGTTAATTATTTCATTGTTTGTGTGATGTTCTTATAGAGGTTCATGTGATGATTTTTTGTGTTGTTTTATTTATACACATTGTCATGTTGTAGTTTATTTTTACATGTTTCAAGCTATTTGTCAACAGATTATTTGAATATAATTTTATCTTAATGAGATTTGCTATTTAGAATTAAGAATGAAGATCTTGTCATATTAATGGGCCATGCGTTGGAGTTCAAGTAACTGAACCAGAAATGAGCTACGACATTTAATAGAAAAGAAATAATTAAACATGGGTTGGATTGAGTATAAATTTGCGAGGCCCAATAACTTTAGTCACTAGATTAATAATTAGCCCATTCTTCTCTAATAGATAAATGTCTCCTAATTTCAAAGATAGAGTAGTAAGTTGTAAATATTTCTAAGTGTGGATAACTTGCCAATACTTTAAATAGCTAAAATATTTCCTGACTTTCAAATAACTTCCTATCCATAGACTCTTGTCCTTATAATAATTTCAAATTAGTTTAGGAAAATAATTCAAGTGCGCTAGTTTCTTTAGGCGCGCTTCAAATAATTAAATATCATGGCTATGTGTACGGTTCCCATGGCATAGTTGTGATACGTAACCCCAAATAAAAGTGCGTGTTCATATGATTTGACCAATCAACTTCGAATAATTAATAAATGTGTTATTGATTGTGTACACGTACTGTCACGACCCAAAATCTAACCATGGTCGTGATGGCGCCTATCGTGTTACAAGGCAAGCCTATTTCCCAAAATATTACTACTAAATCGATTATAAGAATTTAATAAACTAATACCAACATTTGAATTTCTCACAAACTAAATTAACTCTAAATATAATATAGAAAATATGGAAACGAGCCCCAAACATCGGGGTGTCACTAAGTCATGAGCATCTAAAACTATGAACTAAGATATATAAACTGTCTAACTATCCAAAAGAAAAAATGACAAGAGGAGTAACAAGGTCCTGCAGACGCTAAGCGCTACCTTGCAGTCTCCAAAGATAGCCGGCCTGAACTCAACGACCGTCGCCTCCTAACTCACCTGGATCTGCACATAAAGTGCAGGGTATAGTATGAGTACAAACGACTCAGTAGTAACAGAAATAACTAAGGAACTGAGTAGTAGTGACGAGCTAAGCAGAATAATCCAATTATTATTTCCACAATTAAGTACAAAAAGGAGTAGACAAGTAATTTCATAAATCAGTAAGACTACAAGGAACATTAACAGGTAAATGCAGCAACAACAAAAGTAAATGCAACCTCACAGCAATGTCACTCCATCACTCAACACTTGCACTCAGCACTCAACGCTCATCACTCTGCGCTCACTGGGGGTGTGTACAGACTCCGGAGGGGATCCCAAAGCCCAAACGCTAAGCACGGATAGCTCACGTGCCATCATATCAATACCTGGATCTGTATGGTCAACTCACATGCTACGCGTACAACTCACGCGCTATGGTATAAATACCTGGACCCGCATGGTCAACTCATGTGCTACGCGGATAACTCACACACTATAGTATTAATATCCTCACAACTAGGCCCTCGGCCTCACTCAATCATGTACCTCACTAGCCTCACCATCATCAACAAATAAGGGAACATAGCCCACATCAAGTATCATATCATATTAGCAAATTATAGAGACTGAGGTAAATATGTACAATAATTTCTATGACTGAGTACAAATAATGTGAGCATGAATAAAGCCTAAGCATGATCTCTAACATGAAGGCAGGCAAGTTCAACAACAAGTAACTACGTAAACACATATGATGGTCATGAGGCCTTACGGGATAGACCAAGTCTCAATCCCTCGAGGTATACACCCACACGCCCGTCACCTAGCATGGGTATCACCTCCAAACAGTCACACAAAATCAAATTCTCCGGGTTTATACCCTCAAAGCCAGAGTTAAAATTGTTACTTACCTTAACAACGTAAAATCCTACTTCGGGATGCCCTCGTCTCTGGACTCGGTCTCCAAAAGCTCTGAATCTAACCAAAAATCAGAATACTAGTATCAACATAGTCTAAAGAATTGAATTCCACAATAAAAACTACATAAAATATGCCAAAAATCCGAAATTGGCCAAATTTCGGCCCCCGGGCCAATGTCTCAAAATCAGTCAAAAATGAAGAATAATAAACCTCCTCCTCTCCTGAGTCTAACCATATAAAATTCATCAAAATCCGACTCCGTTTGGTTCCTCAAATCCTCACTTAAACTTTCCAAAACTCAAACCCTAACTCCCTCAATTTCACTTTGAAATCATCAATCAAATCCTAAAAACGAAGATGGATTCATGCAATATAACCAAACCTGAGTAGAGAACACTTACCCCAATCCTTATGGTGAAAATCGCCCCTAGAATCGCCCAAATCCGAGCTCCACAACTCAAAATATGACCGAATGAACAAACCCTTATTTTATATATTTTTGTGCCAGCGATTCTACCTCGTTTCTCATGCCAAACGATCCCGAAACTCGCTTTTTATGCCTCCAATGGATTCCTTGTGAAATGTTAGTCAAGTTAGGCATTTGAATAACTCAATTTGACCTTATAATAAAGGAGATATGATGGTTTCAATATTTGCAAATAGTGCAGATTTTTAAATACGCCGTCAGTGGCAATGTCGTAATTAAGCTGCGAAATCTGGAAACCTAATTCTTAGTAAAATAACCATAAAATCCTCATACGATGTCCAAATGCGACGATTCATTTTGCTACGGGCCCGTAATTACGATATAGATCTAATTCTTCAATCAAAAAGGAAATCGGAGCTCATAGGTTTCAATATGATATCATTTATGCTTGAAGAAACGACGTCGAAGCATAAGAAAAACAAGCGCAACACAACCCAAACCTATCCGAAACTCACCCGAGGCTCTCGGGACCTCAACCAATAATTCCAACAAGTCATATCTCACTACCTGAACTTAGTCAAACTTTAGGAACACCCAAAACAATACCAAAACACCAAATCAACCTCGAATATAAGCATAAGAACTTCTAAACTTCCAAAATTCGCCAACGACACCGAAACCTATCAAACCATGTCCAAATGACCTCAAATTTTGTACACACGTCACAAATGACACTACGAACCTACTCCAACTTCCGGAATTTCATTCCGACCCCGATACCTAATTTTACACCGCCGACCGAAATTACCAAATTTCTAACTTTCGCCAATTCAAGCCTAATTCTACCACGGACTTCCAAATTACATTCCGGACACACTCCTAAGTCTAAAATCACCCAATGAGATCGTTTATTCATAAGTCAACTTCCGGTTGATTTTTCTAACTTAGCTTTCTAACTAAGGGACTAAGTGTCTCATTTCA
Organism: Nicotiana tomentosiformis; assembly: GCF_000390325.3. Classification (NCBI taxonomy): domain Eukaryota; kingdom Viridiplantae; phylum Streptophyta; class Magnoliopsida; order Solanales; family Solanaceae; genus Nicotiana; species Nicotiana tomentosiformis. The sequence goes on from NC_090819.1 coordinate 122,942,205, forward strand.
CTCCACTACTCTGAAACCAAACCTACCAACTCGATACAACTCAACATAGCTGAACAACACATAAATAAGCAGAAATGGGGAAAATGGGGCTACAACTCACAGAACGACAACCGGGTCGTTACATCCTCCCCCTCTTAAACAAACGTTCGTCCTCGAACGAGCCAAAAGTTGTTCTCAAAACCATCAAACCACCGCATAACCTTACCTTGCACATACCCGTGGGTGATCCCATGCTACCCTTATCCAATGTAGGTCCGATAACACAACATAAGTGAAATTTCTCGATTCAACCAAACCCACCAGCCTTGGAATCAATTTTTACTCATCTGAAATTTCTTATCAAATATGAATCTTGTAACCTACACAGAATAAGTCTGAACAAGCTGTCTCCAGTCATAGCCATAACCCAAGATGAAATTACATGCTCCTCACGCCAGTAGACAATACACATCTCTAACCGTGGTAGAAACCATCAAGAACTCTCTCTGAACCCCAATGGCACAAAACCAATCCGTCAGGACTGAATCCTTCTAACTCAACCAAGCTACGCAGACCACCAAAAACCCAAGGACATTGCCACAAAACACCTGCAGAACTCATTACCTCATACACACCCAAAGAACTAATCATACCCATTACCATGCCGATCCAACCTACTACCAAGATGTCCTATCTATCCAAGTTCCTTCTGAATTACCTTCAAATTGATACTTTACCCTGCCATAACACCACAATCCTCAACCCAGACTCACCACACGAGACCCAAGCATAAAACCATACTGCCCTAAGGTCCATAAGCCACTGAATACTCTCTTAAATATCCCCAAAAGTACAACAAGCACGCGCTCACACAATCAACACCTCAGTGCTCAAGCTACAGTCAAAACCCGGCCTCATGTCCGCCAGACTGGCCCGACATCAACACACTGAAATCACATCTCACACCTCATCCAGGGAATCACAATCCGTCGATGCACAACTGATACCGAGCACCCATGTGCGCATATGAATGTATGGAATGAATTCAAAGAGTTACACTTCAAGATGAATCAATACCGCACGATAAGAATCCAAGAATGTGAAATTTTCCTAAAGGTTCTGCATCCTCTCGAAGATAAGTACAGACGTCTCCGTACCGATCCACAAGACTCTACTAAACCCGCTCATGACTCATGAGATCTATGTAACCTAGGCTCTGATACCACCTTATCACAACCCAAAATCTAACCATGGTCGTGATAGCGCCTATCATGTTACAAGGCAAGCCTATTTCCCAAAATATTACTACTAAATCGATTATAAGAATTTAATAAAATAATACCAATATTTAAATTTCTCACAAACTAAATCAACTTTAAATATAATATAGAAAATACGGAAACGACCCCCAAACATCGGGGTGTCACTAAGTCATGAGCATCTAAAACTATGAACTAAGATATATAAATTTTCTAACTATCCAAAAGAAGAAATGACAAGAGGAGTAACAAGGTCCTGCGGACGCTAACAGCTACCTTGCAGTCTCCAAAGATAGTCGGCCTGAACACAACGATCGCCGCCTTCTAACTCACCTGGATCTACACATAAAGTACATGTGTAGTATGAGTACAACCGACTCAGTAGTAACAGAAATAACTAAGGAACTGAGCAGTAGTGACGAGCTAAGCAAAATAATCCAATTATTATTTTCACAATTAAGTACAAACAGGAGTAGACAAGTAATTTCATAAATCAGTAAGACTACAAGGAAAATTAACAGGTAAATGCAGCAATAACAAAAGTAAATGCAACCTCACTCCATCACTCAGCACTCACACACAACACTCTGCGCTCACTGGAGGTATGTGCAGACTCCGGAGGGGCTCCCAAAGCCTAAGTGCTAAGCACAAACAACTCACGTGCCATCATATCAATACCTGGATCAGCACGGTCAACTCACATACTACGCGGACAACTCACGCGCTATGGTATGAATACCTGAACCTGCACGGTCAAATCACGTGCTATGCGGACAACTCACGCGCTATGGTATTAATATCCTCACAACCAGGCCCTCGGCCTTACTAAATCATGTACCCCACTAGCCTCACCATCAACAACAAATAAGGGAACACAACCCACATCAAGTATCATAGCATATTAGCAAATAATAGAGACTGAGGTAAACATGTACAAAAATTTCTATGACTGAGTACAAATAATGTGAGCATGAATAAAGCCTAAGAATGATCTCTAACATGAAGGCAGACAAGTTCAACAATAAGTAACTACGTAAATACAAATGATGGTCATGAGGCCTTACGGGACAGACCAAGTCTCAATCCCTCGAGGTATACACCCATACGCCGGTCACCTAGCGTGGGTATCACCTCCAAACAGTCACACGATATCAAATTCTCCGGGTTTATACCCTCAAAGCCAGAGTTAAAACTGTTACTTACCTTAACAGCGTAAAATCCTACTCCAGGATGCCCTCGTCTCTGGACTCGGTCTTCAAAAGCTCTAAAACTAACCAAAAATCAGAATACTACTATCAACATAGTCTAAAGAATCAAATTCCACAATAAAAACTACATAAATATGCCAAAAATCCGAAATCGGCCAAAACCCGGCCCCCGGGCCCACATCTCAAAATCAATCAAAAATGTTAGAATAATAAACCTCATCCTCTACCGAGTCTAACCATATAAAATTTATCAAAATCGGACTCCGTTTGGTCCTTCAAATCCTCACTTAAACTCTCCAAAACTCAGACCCTAACTCTCTCAATTTCATTTTGAAATCATCAATCAAATCCCAAAAACAAAGATGGATTCATGAAATATAACCCAAAATGAGTAGAGAACACTTTACCCAATCCTTATGGTGTAAATCGCCCCCAAAATCTCCCAAATCCGAGCTCCCCAACTGAAAATATGACCGAATGAATAACCCCCCTTTTATATATTTGTTTGCCAGCTATTTTGCCTTGTTTCTCATGCCAAACGATCTCGAAATTCGCTTTTTATGCCTCCAATGGATTTCTTGTGACATTTTAGTCAAGTTAGGCTTTTGAATCACTCCATTTGACCTTATAATGAAGGAGATATGTTGGTTTCAATATTAGCAAATAGTGCAGATTTTTAAATACGCCGTCAGTGGCAATGTCTTAATTAATCTAAAAAATCTGGCAACCTAATGCTTAGTAAAATGATCATAAAATCCTCATACGATGTCCAAATTCGATGATACTTTTTGCTACGGGTCCGTAATTATGATACAGATCTAATGCTTCAATCAAAAAGGAAATTGGAGCTCATTTCGTTCAATATGATATCATTTATGCTTGAAGAAACGACGTCGAAACATAAGAAAAACGAGCGCAACACAACCCAAACCTATTCGAAACTCACCCGATGCCCTCGGGACCTCAACCAATAACTCCAACAAGTCATATATCACTACCTGAACTTAGTCGAACCACCGGAACACCCAAAACAACACCAAAACACCAAATCAACCTCAAATTCAAGCCTAAGAAATTCTAAACTTCCAAATTTTGTTAACGACGCCGAAACCTATCAAACCACGTCCAAATAACCACAAATTTTGCACACATGTCACAAATGACACTACGAACCTACTCCAACTTCCGGAATTCCATTCCGACCCCGATACCTAATTTTCCATCGCCGACCAAAATCGCCAAATTTTTAACTTTCGCCAATTCAAGCCTAATTCTACCATGGACCTCCAAATTATATTCCGGACACACTCCTAGGTCTAAAATTACCTAATGTGTTTGTTTATTCATAAGTCAACTTCCAGTTGACTTTTCTAACTTATCTTTCTAACTAAGGGACTAAGTGTCTCATTTCATTCCAAAACTACTCCGAACCCAAATCTACCAACTCAATACAACTCAACACAGTTGGACAACACATAAATAAGAAAAAATGGGGAAAATGGGGCTACAACTCTAGGAACGACAGACCGGGTCGTTACACGTACGCGTGACATAATTCTTGACACGCTAAAAACAAATGAGTACATGTAAGTCTGACTTATTTCAAGATAATTTTCATAAATATAATCAACCAATAAAAGCGAACATAGGTAAAACATGAGAACTAATAAAACACAGGTTATCCAAAAATAATATAAGCCAACTGTAGTTAATAAAGCGACCGTGCTAGAACCACGGGACTCGGGGAAGGCCTTACACTTTCTCCCCGATCTATAGAATTCCTTACCCGAACTTTGTTTTCGCAAACCAATAATAATAGAGTCAAACCTTCTTTTGACTAGGGATTCAAATAAAAGGTGACTTGAAACACCCAAATAATCAATTTTAAGTGGCGACTCTGTAAATAAAATAATCCCTACTCAAATTTGTCAATTTAATTGAAAAAATACTTTAACCCATAATAATCCATGACATACATATCTTTTGGGGTAAAAAAAGGGCATGACACTCAATATGTTTGTTATATCACTGCGTGAAATACTTGAGACCAACAATTTGGTAGGACCAAACTTTTATGGATGGTATAGAAATTTGAGAATTGTTCTCAAGCATGAAAAACTCATTGATGTGATCAATAAGCATGCAAAGCTAGTCCCACCGGAGAATGATGTTTAATGCACTAAGGTTTATCAGAAATACTAGGAAGAATACCTTGATATTAAACGCGTCATTCTCGCTTCTATGCAATCATTGAACATCTTAAGAAGATGGTTGATACACAGTTGGACATTGGAAACTCTCCAGTTGGACCCCATGTCAATTATGTGATTGTTCTTACCGAAGAACTAGAGAAGCTGGGGTATAAGCTTGGTAAAGATCTTTTTGAAGATTTGATCTTGTAGTAAATATATGATGTTGAATGTTTTCACTGTAAGAAGAAAGTGCATTGGAAGAGAAACTGCAAGGAATATCTTGCAACTCTAAAGGATAAGAAACAAGGTAAAACATTAATGAAAAAGTTTTCAAGGTTTCTTTAGCTACTACTAATTCTTCACTGTGGGTATTAGATACTGGCAGTGGTTATAACATCTGCAATATATTGCAAGGGTTCAAGATAAGTAGGAGGCTGAAGAAAGGAAAGGTTAATCTACAAGTTGAAAATGGTGCAAAAGTTGCATCCATAGTTGTATGATCAATTTCTTTAATAATGCCTTCAGGCAAAATACTTATGCTGGATGATTTGTATTACGTTCCTAAATTTGTTTTGAACATAATTTCAGCTTTAATGTTGGACAAGTGTGGGTTTCGCATTAACATAGACAATGATATTTACTCTATTCATTAGGCAAATAATTTATATGTGAATGGCTATTTTCAATACGATGTTTATGTCTTACCTAATGTGAATGCAAATTCGATTATGCATGTTTCTAGTCTTAATAAGAAAATAGATGATCAAGTAAATCATACATACCTTTGGCATTGTAGGCTTAGTCATATTGGAGAGAAAAATATTAACAAGTTGTATAAGGATGGGTACCTTGACAAGTATGATTTTGAATCATATCCAACTTATGAATCTTGTCTCAAAGGAAAAATGACCAAAATCTCCATTTACTAGAAGCGGAGAAAGAGCTTTTGAATTATTGGGACTAATTCATACAGATGTTTGTGGGCCCATGAAAATTCAAGCTAAAGGTGGATATTCTTACTTCATCACCTTCACTCATGATATGTCAAGATATGAATTTGTGTATCTTATGAAACACAAATCTGAATCTTTTGAAATGTTCAAAAGGTTCCATAGTGAAGGTGAGAAATAGACTGGTCAAAGTATCAAAGTACTAAGGTCTGATAGAGGTGTAGAATATTTTAGTAAAGATTTTACTAGGTATCTCAAAGAGAATGGGATTATCTCACAGTGGACACCTCCAGAAACTCCACAATACAATGGTGTGTCTGAAAGAAAGAATCGAACCTTATTAGATATGGTGAGATCTATGATGGGGTTTGTTGATCTTTCAATAAATTTATGGGGATATGCTTTAGAAGCCGCAACATACTTACTTAATAAAGTTTTCACTACGTTAGTCTCTACAACACCATATGAAATATGGAAAGGACGTAAGTCTAACTTTAAATATATTAAAGTTTGGGATTGTCTAGCTTATGTTAAGAGACTACAGTCTGATAAACTTGACTCAAGATCTGATAAGTGTAGGTTTTTTGGGTATCCCAAAAAAATAATGGGATATTATTTTTATTACCCTTCTGACCATAAAGTGTTTGTGGTTAGAAGAGCAACCTTTTTGAAAAGAGAATTTCTTTTGGAAGGAAATTATAGTGGAGAAATAGAACTTAATGAAGTTTAAGAAACTAATGAATCAACACAAATTCAAGATCATGAGACACAAGTTGAAGAACCTTTATTGGATATTTTGAAGTTGACAAGTAAGTTGCCATCTTAAATAGTCGAATTTCAAGAACTAAATGTAGTTCAAGAACAGGTTAATGAACCAGTTCCAAACCAAATTGAACAACAACCTAATCCAACACAAGGTGAGCAAGTTGTACAAGAACCTCTTAGAAGGTCTATATGAGAACGTCATGTACCAACTAAATTAAGTCTAATGGCACAAGATGCTGTATAAAATGAGGTTGATCATAATGATGATGACCCTAAGACCTATGAAGAGGCGACACAAGGTTCTAACAATGAAATATGGCAAATGGATGTGAAAACAGTTTTCCTTAATGGTGAGCTAGGAGCGGATGTGTACATGACACAACCTGAAGGTTTCACATCTCCTCCTGATCATAATAAGACTTGCAAATTACAAAGATCCATTTTTGGACTAAAGCAAGCTTCTCGAAATTGGGATATTCACTTTAACAAGACAATTAAAAAGTTCAATTTTGTTAGATGCGAAGAAGAATCTTGTGTGTACAAAAAGGTTAGTCGGAGCATAATTATATTCTTAGTACTGTATATTGATGATATATTACTCATAAGGAATGATATACCGGCATATAGAATTATCAAGATTTGGCTATTTGAATAGTTCTCATAGATCGAGGAAGCTGCTTGGACGTTTCCAGTCTTTGTACATTGATACCATCTTAAAGAGGTATAATATGGATAATTCCAAAAGAGGCTATCTACCGATATGCACTGGAAGTACTCTTAGTAGGGAGGATTGTCCTAAAACACCTAAAGAGTGAGAACACATGAGTAGAAACGCTAGGGTAGTGGGAGCTATCATGTATACCATGACATGTACACATCTTGATGTGGCTTATGTACTAGGAGTGACTATCCGATATCAGGCAAATCCTGGTGAGGAACATTGGAAGGTGGTGAAGACCATTCTTAAGTACTTAAGAAGGACTAAAGATCAATTCCTCATTTATGGAGATTCTGAGTTGAAACATGAAGGTTATACTAACGCAAGTTTTTCTTCAGATAAAGATGATAGTAAATCTATTTCTGGTTAAGTATTCACCTTAAATGGTGGTGCAGTGAGTTGGAAAAGTTTCAAACAAGTAACAGTAGCTGATTCAATGATTGAAGTAGAATATATAGCAGCTAGTGAAGTTGTATGGATGGAAAAGGTCTTAACTGAACTTGGTGTGATTCCTTCAATAGAAGGTGCAGCTTCATTATTGTGTGACAATACTAGAGCCATTGCTCAAGCAAAAGAACAAAGACCACACCAAAAATCCAAACACGGTCTGCGAAGGTATCACTTGAGAAGAGAAATTATTGAATGTGGAGACATTGAGATTCAAAAGGTTGATGGAAAGAAAAATGTTGCAGACCCATTCACTAAAGCTCTTGGCGCAAATGAGTTTGCCAAGCACAAGTAAAAATTGGGAAAGAAGTACAATAGCGATTGGCTCTAGTGTAAGTGGGAGATTGTTAGGGATATAGTAGATATGCCGTAGATCCAATTTCATATTTGATGATTTGAACATATTTTTGTGAACGTTAATTTGATATAAAATATATGGCATTTGATATTCTTTTATCATAGTTTTTATTAATTGTTTGATTAACTTGATAATGTCCTTGATTAAATTTTGAGACTTGACATTGTGATAGAGATCATGATAATGAGAGTGAAGTTTCTTATAATTTAATTTAAATTTGTTCTTGATCGTAGGATTATTAATTGGGACATTAGTAATCCAGTTAGATCAATATTTATGTGATCGTCTTTATGAGATAAAAATTAGTTGATCTCATTAATTAAATCACATAAATAGATGATGCATATTGAGATATGATCATTGAACCGACTCATTGGACAATTCCTAATGGTTAGAATTACCATAAACTGTCAATAGGATATTCTCTTGAAGAATGTGATGTAAGAGTTTCCTTTGACTTGAGATTGTCATAGTAATTGACAAGTTATTTATTGTGCTTTGATACTAGACACCTATGGCCCTAGGGCAATAGTTGAAAGGACATTGGGTATGATTAAATGCTTGTATAATTAGTTATTGATCAAGATAAAATCTGTCAACTCTTGGTAATGAGTTTAAGCTTCATGTTGTCATGAATTATAAATGACCAAATTAGGCCTTTGCCAGGGAAATTGAATGAAAAGAAGAAAAGAGTTTCTTGGGTGATTCAATGGTCGATTATATTTGACATGAACACATAGTTGGTCACCTATTGTGATTTAACAGTTGAACCATATCCCAGGGTGACTCGGAGCTATAAGGAGAGAAGGAAATACTACTTTATTCTTCTACTCATTCTTGAGAGTAAATTGTGTACTTCATGCTATCTGGTTGTTAAGGAGTGTTGTTAGACGCCAATCTTGATTAGTATATTGATATGATCAATTTACTATGGTCTTAGTATTGAACCTATGGGATCGCACACTAACCAGTGTTCTGATTTTTGCTAAAGGATTAATTATTTTATTATTTGATAATTAAATTAAAGAATAATGAAGTTATTAGTCCAAATGAAAGATTATTTATTCTTTGCTAGCACAAAGAATATAATTAATATTGTGAACAAATTGAAGTATTCTATTTGGAATAGAAATTTAAATTATATCTCTTGATTAAAATATATATGTGATATATATAATTAATATTTAATTAAATAAAGGGGTGTATATATATATATATATATATTCACGGCAACAACCCATTTAGAATGGGATTACAATTGTTTCTTTAATTATTTCATAAAGTTATTTTTGCAATAAACTTTTACCCTAAGTAAATTATTACCTCAATCAAATAGTAAAAGGGTTTATAGGTGATGATATACAAAGAGTAATGGAGTAAATTTGCCAGATTAAGTATTGAGAAGAAAATTCACTTTGTGAAAGTAGAATACAATACAAAGCCAAGCCAAGAGAGAAAATACAATTAGAAGAAAAGTGTTTCTTGTTCTTCTATCTTCGAGTTGAGACTTTCTAGAAAACATTCAGCATAATATTTCATTCAATTTGTTCACAGGTTTCATTGATCAAAGAGTTGATAGAAAGGATCGGTCTCGGTGTGGATACGCATAGAACCTTTGCACTATCGAAGAAAATTCTGAAAAGAGGCCATCTTCACCAGGTACGTTTCAAATCCTATCTTTGATACGTAAATAAATTTTAAACACGAAAAGATCTGTCTATGATTGTTATTGTGTTTCGTGTGGTACGAACACATAAATACAATATTTCAGTTTGTACGTCACCTCAAGCCAAACACTAATTCATTTGAGCAGTTAAAAATCTTTAGAAAGCTACGTAAAAACCAACTCTTTCCAAAACGAAAAAAATGCATGCTATGGTCCATCTCATTGCACACATCCTTTTCACCATTCTTTCTGTTAATTTTCTTCCTTCCTCACCAAAATCACAACTATATTCTTTTTTTCTTTTCTATATAGTTTGATAGATAACACCATCAAGGTTTGTAGTAGACTGGTACCTAATTCTCCATCATTAATCAGATGTTTCGGATTCGAACCCGAGATATAAAGTCGCCTTTGATAGAAAATACTTTATACTTTCAAAAAGAACTTCCTAATTCAAGTTAGTCGGGCCCTAAAGCGGATACCGAACATCTGGTGGATAACTAGTAACTCTTACAGTGCCTTGATCTGCTATTTTTTCACACAGACTCAACTAGATAGCACGAACTATGAGTTTATTAGAAAACTAGTGTTGAGTCTGTTGACGTACTATTGGTGGAGAAAAAATATGATATGCTTAATTATTGAATCTTAAATTTCTAACAAACTTAATTAGAAGAGTACTTATTGACACTGAAGTCGTCCAAATTGGAACAAACTAAACACTCAATAAAAATGGATAACACGCAATGAATGCATGACAAACAAGTCAAATGGCATGATAAAAAGGATCGTGATTGTGTATGATTGGCATTTACCCACCAAAAGAGAAGATAGAACAGAAATTGAGAAATGTGATTGGCATGTATAAGATACGTACTTCATTGGTTTTGGTAACTCCAGAAAATGCATGAAATAATTATTTTAGCAACGAAAGAATATATTCGAACAAGAAAAGAAATAAAGTTTGTACAAGACAATGGAGAGTGGCTTTTAATTTGGCTATTGACCATTGTCCATTTTCAAGCAAAATTTTCGAAGAAAATAAAATTGGAATAGTACACAAAGTTATTAATTCGTGATTTGGACTTATTTTGAGAAGTGTTTTTTCTCAAAAGTACTTTTGGTGAGAATCAGTTATGTCCTAGATCCATTCTCACATTTGATGATTTGAACATATTTTGTGAACATTATTTGATATAAAATATATAGCATCTCATATTTTTTTATCATAGTTTTTATTAATTGTTTGACTAACTTGATAAGGTCCTTGATTAATTTTTGAGACTTGACATTATGATGAAGATCATGATAATGAGAGTGAAGTTTCTTATAATTTAATCTAAATTTGTTCTTGATCATAGGATTATTAATTTGGACATTAGTAATTGATGGTAGGCTATAATCCCGTATTTTAGTCGCTTATTGCACTCTAATTTACTGCACTTTACTTATGTTGAGCTTTAATTAATAGTGTTTTACACTTATTATGTGTTGTATGCCGTGTAGGAGTGATTTCGATTTAATTAGATGTTACGGAGCAAATTCGAGCTATTTGGAGCTTTGAAGTCTGAGTAGAAGCCCAAGGGATTAAACCGGGATCACGTTCGGGGGTCAAGTACCAAGTCCGGATGTCAAAACTGGAAAGAAACGAATTACTCTAAGAAATTTATACTGCCGCGCCGCATGGGGCACCGCATGGGGCGGCGCGGCAGTGCAAAATGTTCCCTGAAAATGTTATTCAACTCGTACTGGAATTCGCCACAAGGCGGCGCATACCGGGGTACGGTAGTGCAAAAATGTTAGAGTACGTTCCCAATTCCACTAAAAAGGGTTTTTTCGTCCTGGATGTATTAGTGGATTGTTTAAATACACGGGAAAAACACCATTTTTGGCCTTTTGAGATATCTTAGACCTAAGTAAGCTAAGGAGAAGAGGGAGAAGCTAGAGCACAAGGATTTCATCCTTCCTTCCTCACTCAAGATCCGAGTTTGGATTGTATTTATGCTTTCCTATACTTTTGTTTCATTTGTGAAGAACTTCTCCATGTCTATGGAGTAGAACCTTTTGGGTTCTGATGGATTTGGTGTATTGATGGTTGTTTGTAGATTATAGCTCTATTTTTATGTAATTTAATCATTTTTGGAAGATTTAATTGTTGCATCTATGTTCACTTGTTCTTGTAATCGAGAGAGGCATAACTTGTGATATATTTGCACTATATTATTGGTTGAGTTCATAGATTCTTCTAAGTAATCGAAAGAGACTAGTTGAATCCTTGATTAAACCTAGTTAGGAGGTTAATCAAAAGAGGTTCTCCTAAAGACCAATCCATTACAAATTCTTGCATATTTTCACCGTGCTTAAATTGGTTTATATTGTGAGGTTGAGACTTAATCGAGAGAGGAGTTTCCACTAAATAATTGTACTGATAATTAAGTGAATTCGAGAGACTCACTTGAACATTAGAAGTGAATTATCTAGAGTTAGATCCCGAACAATTATCTAGCACCTATCCTATCAACCCATATTTTTTCCCATTGATAACTTCCTTGCTTACCTTTGTTGCGATTGTCATTAGTCAATAGCTTTAGATTCTTAGTTAATTATAGCTAGAATTCATATATATCTCCATTGTTGATCCTCTTGGATAGCAATCTATCTATAAACTATGATAATACTCCTTAAATCCAATCACTATGGATACAATATTTTACTATACTATCTTTGACTAGCGAGCACAACTTAAGTGTGAGTTTTGCGCTCGTCAAATTTTGGCGCCGTTGCTGGGGATTGGCAATCAATAGTGTTTGTACTAGTTTGTAGTGCTAATTCAGGAATTTATTATATATATATTTTTTACTTTTATTTTGTTCTTCACGGGTTTCTCCTCTGAGTGCAAGGCAACAAGTTAAGTCTATAGTGTATGACATGATCTTCTTGTAAAGAAGTAATACCTTATAACCCAGAATTGGAAAAACACCTGCGGCAACTGTGGAGGGAGAAAGAGTTCACCTTAAGGTTCTTGGGGTAAACTTCAACCCAAGAACGCATGGCTAATAACGATGACAATGAGATAGAGGCAGCTGCAAGGATAGCTGTTGAGGCAGCCCATAGAGCTGCTGAGGAAACTGTCGAAGACAATAGGGGTCGAAGATTCAATCTAAATCGACCCTTGATTGAAGACCAGTTCGAGAATGCGGTACCAAGGCTTGGTAGAGTATTGGGTGACTACGCCAGACCAGTATCCAATCAAGGATTGTCAAGTGTTAGACCACCTCCAATTGCAATCAATAATTTCGAGCTAGAGCAAGGTTTGCTTCAAGCCATTCAAAATAACTGCGTTTTCAGAGGGAAGATGAACGAATATCCAAACACGCATCTAATGAACTTCGAGGAGATTATGAACACCTTTCAATACAATGGGGTGTCACGAGATGCAATGTATTTAAGGGTATTCCCTTTTTCTCTTAAAGATTATGCGAAGCAGTAGCTTTGAAGATTACCAAATGTATCAATTAGAACATGGGAGGAAATGACCAAACAATTTCCTGATAAATATTTCTCCTCAGCTAAGACGATCAAGTTTAGAAGAGAATTCCATAACTTCTGCCAGAAAGAGAATGAAATTGTTTTTGAAGCACGGGAGAGGTTTAAGGAGATAGTGAGGAGGTGTCAACATAGCGGAATTGAACTCTGAATGAAACTCCAGGATTTTTGGGATGGATTGACACCGACCTTGCATAGAAAATTGAGCAATGCAGTTGGACGCCCCTTTATGAAGAAGACTCTATAAGAGATAGTTACAATTCTTGATGAGTTATCCGAAGATGCTAATCAGTGGCCCTCTGATAGTGTGGAAAGAAGAAAATCAACTGGTGTTCACCAAGTTGATGCTACTACATCTGCGCAAGTACAACTTGATGCTATGGCTAAAGAAATATGAAAGCTAATCGTAGCTTCGATGCAAAATGTACACCATGTAGCTTGTGATATATGTGGAAGAGGACACCCTACTTATAAGTGCCTCAACTAAGGATGTGAATGTTGTAGGAAACTATAATTTTAATGCAATGGGTCAGAGGCACCCCGATTTGACCTGGGGGTACTGCAAATGCATGGAAACAAAACAACCCCAGATTCCAGGAACAAGGAGCTCCAGGTTTTCAAAATCAGCAGAGGCATCAATATCAATCTCCACAGTCGAATCAACCCAGAATGGAAAATCTTATGAAGACCTTCATTATAAAGACGGATGAGAGGCTTGATGCCCATGATACTGCTATTAAAGAATTGGGTACATCTTTTCGAAGTCTGGAAAGACAGGTTGTGCACTTAGCTACTCTAATGTCTGAGAGAGCCCCGGGAACACTCCCGGCTGAGACAGAAAGAAATCCCAATGAAACAGTGAATGTTGTAACTTTGAGAAGTGGGCCAGGGTTGAAAGATCTCACCCCAATCCACAAAGATGTGAGACATGAAAAAGAAAAATGGGGAGCAGCTGAAAAGTGGTGTCGAAAAGAAGAAGGAAGAGAACTCAATAAAGGAGGAACCTGAGGCGAGCAAACATATGCATGCGCTGCCTTTTCCCCAAAAGCTAAGTATAGAAAAACTGGACAAGCAGTTCGAGAGATTTCTAGATGTGCTGAAATAGATTCATGTTAACTTACCATTCACAGAAGTGCTATCACAAATGCCGACTTATTCCAAGTTCTTGAAGGAGATCCTGACAAAAAATAGGAAAATAGAAGAGACCTCGGTGGTCAAGCTCACAGAATATTGCAGTGCAATATTGCAAAATAAACTCCCACAAAAGTGTGGAGATCCAGGGAGTTTTACCATACCTTGATCTTTAGGCACTACTAATTTTGATAAGTCTTTATGTGATTCTGGTTGCCTCAATTAATTTAATACCTATATCTATTTACAAAAAACTGGAGAAGGAGATTGGAGAGATAAGGTCTGCACCAATATCCTTGCAGCTGGCAGACCAAACAACTCTAATACCCGAGTTGTTGAAGATGTCTTAGTTCTGGTAGATAAGTTTGTATTTCCTGTGAATTTCATAGTGGTTAATATGGAATAGAACAAAGAGGTCCCCTCATCCTAGGAAGACCATTCCTAGAAATGGGTAGAGCAATATTAGATATACATGAGATAAAACCCATGCTTAGAGTGGGCAAGGAGACTGTGACTGTTGAGATGGATGTAGAAACGGGGGTAAAAAGGGAGAAGTTAGCTGCTAGTGTTCTGTGGAAAGTGAAGGGCGAGAAACAAAAGGCTGCAGAGAGTGAGAAAGAAAAGTGTGGGGTCTACCCCTAAGAAGGCCGAGAAGAAGCTATCTTCTTGGATGAATGCACATGTTCGGGCGCGAGGGATGTAGCCCAACTTCGACTCAAACCCCGACTAGATGTTCAGGGAAGTTTTTCTTACCTCTAGCTTTTATTTGTGTGTCATAGGGACATGACACAATTTAAAGTATGGGGTGAGGATGTATATATGTATAGAATGTATAAATATCTATATGTATGTGTGTTTTTGTAATTCATTTGATTGAAAATTTTAAAATTTTTGAGTTTTCCCGACGATGGATGTCAGTCGACAGGTTTCTTGAGTGATTAAGTCGAAAGAAAAAGACAAGATTTTTTTTGTAGCATCTATATTCCCCCTTGGTTTTTCTTTGTGTCGCGGTTCTTTTCCAAGGGTTTTGTTTGAACCGGGTGAAGTTAGTTTTTATGTTTTTTAGGAGTAGGAAACCTTGTGCTGTGATTTGAAATGAAAGAAATATCTCTTGACTGTATTTTGCCTTGAGAATAGTAAGTGCTTTAGTTGTGACGCTTAGGCTCAGTTTTTGACTCTTGTATAAGCACCTTAAGTTGTATGATCTTAACTTTGCTTAATTGCTGACTAGAGTGTCTCGATGAGTCCGATCCTGAGTGAGTTATGTGACATGTGTGTGTGAGGTTTTGTGTATTCTGTGCAATGTATTTGGTGTCTAGAATTTGCCCCGTGTGTTTGCAAAGAGAAATAGTAGTTTTATACAGGCGTTTCTTTGTTGAGCCAACTATATATTTTACCCACCAAATTATTATGTATCGTAGTTAACCCCGTTGAGCCTGTAATCTTGTTTCTATGGTAACCACATTACAAGACTTACCCTTTTATTTGAATTGACCATCTATTTGAACCATTTACCTCTCGTGAGCACTTGAAATTGATATGAACTTTGTAAAAGTTGAAGTGTGGGGTGGTTGATTTGGATTTTGAGTGGAACTATTGAAATAAGGAGAAAGGTGCACCGTTGTGAAAAAGTATGAGCCACTTGAATCGAAAAAGAAAATGAAGAAAAAATAGTTTATATTCATTGATAGTGGTAACTCTTGATGTATTTGTGCTTAAAGAAGTTAGGAGTTGACATATACGGATGTGAAGGTGGAGTTATGGTTTGACATATGTGTGGGGTTTAAAGGTTAAGTATATGTATTAAAAGGGCTTAGGGAGGTGTAGTTACTCTTATATCTAAATGTATCCAACCCGTCCCGCAGCCTACCTTACAATCAATTAAAGTCCTACTTGATCCTTGACTAAATAAGCTCGATTAGTAGAGTAGTACACTACGGGCAAGCCTATGGTGCATCTTTTGTGGCATATGAATATTGTTTCGGAGAGTGAGTGAATTCTTTCTATCTTGAGTTCCTAATTATTCTTAACTTTATTGTGTATGGAACTACTCTCTATTGTTGGGTGAGGGCACTTGATTCATGAAGGAAAGGTATTGTCATTGACCTCTATGTTAGAGTAAGTGAGCGAGTTGTGAAAAATGCGTGGTGCTTTTGATTTTAATCTTAAGGCGAGAATGTTACAGTAAGTGTGGGGTGTTGATGGTAGGCTATAATCCCGTATTTTAGTCGCTTACTGTACTTTACTTATGTTGATCTTTAATTAATAGTGTTTTACACTTATTGTGTATTGTATTCAATGTAGGAGTGATTCCGAGTTATTTAGATGTTACAGAGAAAATTCGAGCTATTTGGAGCTCTGAATTCTGAGTATAAGCCCAAGGGATTAAATCGGGATTGCGTTCGAGGGTCGAGTACCAAGTCCGGATGTCAAAACTCGAAAGAAATGAATTACTCTAAGAAACTTACACTGCCGCGCCGCATGGGCGGCGTGGCATTGCAAAATGTTCCTAGAAAATGTTTTGTAATTCGTACTGGAATTCGCCACAAGCGCGGCGCATACCGCGGTGCGGTAGTGCAAAAATGTTAGAGTACGTTCCCAATTCCACTAAAAAGGGTATTTTCGTCCTGGATGTATTAGTGGATTGTTTAAATACACGGGAAAAACACCATTTTTGGCCTTTTGAGATATCTTAGACCTAAGTAAGCTAAGGAGAAGAGGGAGAAGCTAGAGCACAAGGATTTCATCCTTCCTTCCTCACTCAAGATCCGGGTTTGGATTGTATTTATGCTTTCCTATACTTTTGTTTCATTTGTGAAGAACTTCTCCATGTCTATGGAGTAGAAACTTTTGGGTTCTGATGGATTTGGTGTATTGATGGTTGTTTGTAGATTATAGCTCTATTTTTATGTAATTTAATCGTTTTTGGAAGATTTAATTGTTACATCTATGTTCACTTGTTCTTGTAATCGAGAGAGGCATAACTTGTGATATATTTGCACTATATTATTGGTTGAGTTCATAGATTCTTCTAAGTAATCGAAAGAGACTAGTTGAATCCTTGATTAAACCTAGTTAGGAGGTTAATCAAAAGAGGTTCTCCTAAAGACCAATCCATTACAAATTCTTGCATATCTTCACCGTGCTTAAATTGGTTTATATTGTGAGGTTGAGACTTAATCGAGAGAGGAGTTTCCACTAAATAATTGTACTGATAATTAAGTGAATTCGAGAGACTCACTTGAACATTAAAAGTGAATTATCTAGAGATAGATCCCGAACAATTATCTAGCACCTATCCTATCAACCCATATTTTTTCCCATTGATAACTTCCTTGCTTACCTTTGTTGCGATTGTCATTAGTCAATAGCTTTAGATTCTTAGTTAATTGTAGTTAGAATT
Organism: Nicotiana tomentosiformis; assembly: GCF_000390325.3. Lineage (NCBI taxonomy): Eukaryota > Viridiplantae > Streptophyta > Magnoliopsida > Solanales > Solanaceae > Nicotiana > Nicotiana tomentosiformis. The sequence goes on from NC_090819.1 coordinate 122,959,827, forward strand.
CATATATATCTCCATTGTTGATCATTCTGGATAGTAATCTAGCTACAAACTATGATAATACTGTTTAAATCCAATCTCTGTGGATACGATATTTTACAATACTATCTTTGACTAGCGAGCACAATTTAAGTATGTTTTGTGCTCGTCAGTAATCCGGTTAAATCAATATTTATGTGATCGTCTTTATGAGATAAAGATTAATTGATCTCATTAATTAAATCACATAGATAGATGATGTATATGTAGATATAATCATTGAACTGACTCATTGGATAATTCCTAATGGTTAGAATTACCATAAATTGTCAATAGGATATTCTCTTGAAGAATGTGATGTAAGAGTTTCCTTTGACTTGCGATCGTCATAGTAATTGACAAGTTATTTATTGTGCTTTGATACTAGAAACCTATGGCCCTAAGGTGATATTTGAAAGGATATTGGGTATGATTAAATACTTGTAGAATTAGTGATTGATCAAGATGGAATCTGTCAACTGTTGGTAATGAGTTTAAGCTCCATATTGTCATGATTTATAAACGACCAAATTAAGACCTTGGCCTGGACAATTGATGAAAAGAAGAAAAGAGTTTTTTGGGTCATTCAATGGTCGATTATATTTGACATGAACACATAGTTGGTCGCCTATTGGGATTTGACAGTTGAACCATATCTCAGGGTGACTCAGAGCTATAAGGACAGAAGGAAATTGTAACATACCGTACCTAGGCGTTAGGATACGTCGTAGTAAATCCATATAAACTTGAAGGGATTAAGGTTACTCATGTGGTTATAGGGAATTTATGACAGTGTTAACAAAGACCCCGTAATTTTGACAATATTTTAGTAAAGATTTGATAAGTTTGATTTTATGTAGTTATTGTTATTTTTACTTTTCAGATGTGCATTAAATTAAGTACATGATATACAGAAGTTTATAAATGAGATTTTTCTTTATTAGCAAAATAGAAATTATTTTCTCATAAAGCGAGAAAGTTATTTTTTTTTTTATCGTTTTAAGAACTTATAGTAGAAAAATTTATATTTTGATGTTATGTTGGGAAAAATTGTTATACAAACGATTGTTTGATACTGAAACAATATATGTCTTTAACATATATTCCCAATGATGCAGAAGTTATATTTTTTAATCAATGTCATAGCCTTTATAAAATATTAACATATTTATTTTGTTACCAAGTATAATAATTTCCAATTAATAGATAAGTTTGTAAATAACATTAGCTACTTATTTTACTAGATAAGTATTAACTTTTTTTGGAATAAGGTATTTTATCAAAGTAGTTATAGTAATTTGTTTAAGAGACTTCCTAGTGCTACGTGACAGGTGATGATATTTTACTCAATTAGAAAGCAGTGGAGTTGATAGGACAAACCAATTCAATATATATATATATATATATATATATATATATATATATATATATATATATATATATATATATATACTAAATGCTTTGATTTCTTCTACACTAAGAAATAGACTTTTGCAATAGTTTGGTGATTGGATGTATTTCAGCCGAACATATCTTCTATATACATAGTGTTAAAGACACTTTATCATTGGGATGGGGGGGGAATCGTTTGATACTTATATTTACACTCCAGCAACTACGTGGGGAAAAACTCTATCTTGCTTATCCCTTTTTTCCTAAAGCAGTGAAGTGCTCAACGTTTCTTTCTACGTACAACTTCTCTATATTTTCATACATCTAGGTAAGGTAAGTTTTATTTTAAGGCATGTAATTGTTGAGAACTCACGGGATGGTGATCGGAAGCCGTGAGTTCAAGTCATAGGAATTGTATAAATAGGTTATCGGCTCCTTTCGTATGGTATGGAGATTGGTGGTGGTGTAGTAGCTCGTGTAGAGATTGGTTGGTGTTAAAAGGAGGTCAGGTGTGGAGTACACCATTGTATAGAGCCTCGGGAGCTTGTCTCTCTTTGATTGCTTGACGATAGTGTTGGCATAGCAGTAATCTTTAGTTGATGTTAGGGTTGTGTTGTGATTATTATGCTTTGTGAGTTTGAAAGAAGAAAGTGTATAAAGCTATTATATAAGAGCGTATATTGGTTGCTGTTGGCTATAATAACTTGTGGGAAGTCATATAAATATGGGAGGTGCTACCCGTTTTATTATAAAATAGGTCGTGGTCAACATATAATAGTTACAACGCTTAAAAGATAACGATAGTATCGTTTTTCTTATTGTAGACTAAGGAGTCGTGGCATTTGCATAGATTGAGGTTGGGCAGTATATACAGGGTATGTGAGGCTATCCCTTTCTTTCTTTTGCACGACTCCGATTGTACGTAACATAAACGGACGAGCTTCCAAAGATACTCTACTCATAGAAGCTAGCAGTACTTACATTGTTTCCCTTCTTATGGAAAGATTCATGTTGTTGTTGCTTCTCTTATTTTTATGTACCAAATGTTGTTAGTATTCCCTGAATCCTATAATATGTATGATGGCGAGTTAGATCCTCTAATAATGCATACGAAGGTTAACGACCTTACGTTACTCTGAAAGGTTCATAATGTGATTCCATAAGTCCAGCATGCATTATATGTATGCACCTATTTTACTCTACCGATCCGCGCTATAGTCGGTCGGGTATGGCACATATTGTGCAACCACTGATCAGTTGGATTTTACCGAGCCTTATAATGGCCGGGTACGTTTTTACCGAGCCTATTACGACCGGGTACGATATGATGATGATACCCATAGAGGCGTATGTTTTTAAAGGTATATATATATATATATATATATATATATATATATATATATATATATATATATATATATATTATATCATGCATTTCATGTCAGTAGCCCTCAGAGGCACTCAGATGTTATAGGTGGTATTTTCTCTATCTCTCTTTACATTACTGTTCTTAATTATGTTATCCTGCCTTACATACTCAGTACTTTGTTCGTAGTGACGTCTCTTTTATTTGTGGACGCTGCATGTCGTGCTGTAGGTCCTGATAGAAAAGTATACGAAGCTCCCCCACCATGGTAGACTGCTCAGTTCAGTGTTATTGGCGAGACCACTTCTCTGGACTTGCGGTGGTCTTGGTATGCATTTTTATTATAGGCGTTATGGGTAGGTCGGGGCCTTGTTCTGAAAATGTTCCAGCACTTATGTTTCTTTAGAGGCTCATAGATAGATGTCGTCTCATGTATAGTTTTAGATAGCCTTGTCGGTCGGTTTTGTTGTATATAGCTTTACGATAGCCTTGTCGGTCCATGTTATATGTGTTTATGTCGTTATCTATCATTGTTGGCTGTTTGTGATTCATGTCTACTATTTATGTTGACCTCGTTGGACCTTACAGATATTAATAAAGGTTAGATAAAATGTACGTCGGCGCTCGGCAAGTATGGTCAGTTACCAGTCATGGCCCTCCAGTTTGGGGTCGTGACAAACTTGGTATCAGAGCAAGTCTGTCCTAGGGGTTGTCTTAGAGCCGCGTCTAGTAGAGGCTTGATTATGGATGTGTAGCATGCCACATATACAATCAGGAGGATACATGACATTTAGGGTTATTGCCTTCCTTCTGAATCTAGATAGTGCGTTAGAGCGGAGTCATAAATGTTCATCTCTAATATTCACCTTGTTTTCTTTCAGCGATGCCTTCGACTTGAAAGAAGACAGATCGTATATGGATTGATACTAATGCAGGAGGGGGTACCAGTCAGTTTTCTCTTACTAGAGCGGGCCAGAATGAGGCTTAAGATGAGATGCCGTCTTAGACCTCATCTACTCCGCCCCCTCGAGACAAGATTAGGATAGATCCAGCACCTCCAGTTCCTTCGTCTGGCACTACAGACCAAGATATGCGAAGTGCGGTGCAGTTGTTGACTAAATTAGTAGCTGCTTAGGCTCAGATGTGGAATACCGGTGCTGCTAACAGACTCGTTAGTGTGAGAGTTTGTGATTTTATTAATCTAGACCCTCAAGTATTTACCGGATCAGACCCCAAGGAGGACCCGTAGACTTTTATTGATCAGGATCATCGTACACTATGGGTTATGTACGCTAGTGATACTGAGGCAGTAGAGTTGGCTTCTTATCGATTACGGGATTTAGCGATTTTCTGGTATGACAGTTGAGAGATATCCAGGGGTCCGAATGCTCCTCCAACTGTGTGGAAGGACATTTTTGAGGCCTTTCTTCGTCACTACTTGCCAGTTGAGATACAACGAGCTAGAGCTGATAAGTTCTTGAACCTTCGGTAAGGTAATATGAGTATGCTAGAGTATAGTATGCAGTTTGATTCCTTATCAAGGTATGCTCCCCATATGGTGGCCGAGATGAGCGATAGGGTGCACCTATTCGTGAATAGGTTGGGACCTAGACTCTGGAGGATCGTAAGCGCCAGCAGAGGGCAGATAGAGAGCAAGATAGGGGGCAACATAAGAGGGCGAGGTTCGCAAGGTATTCTGGTGACTTTAGGCCCCAATCTTCGAGGCGTTCAGTGCCACTTGTAGCTAGTGCTCCTACATAGTTTTAGAGTCCTCGTTACGATCGATCTAGCTATTCTAGTCTAGGTTAGAGTTTGCGGGCATCAGGCTCTCAAGATTATAGGTATACTAGTCAGATAAGATCCCCAACACCCCATTGTGATCAGTGCGGCAAGGCCCACTTTGGACTGTTCCATCGAGGTTCCGATGCATGCTATTCTTGCAGACAGCCTGGCCATATGATGAGGGATTATCCTAACATAGGAGGTGGTGGAATGGTGTAGCCAACTGGATCTATCTCTAGTTCTTTCTCATTAGTTCAACCTCTAACACGAGGTTTTCAGCAGTCGACAGGTCATGGTAGTGGTAGAGGTGCATTGTCGAGTTCAAATGGTACATAAAATCGAATGTATGCTCTAGCAGGTCGACATGATCTCAAGTAATCTCCTGATATTGTCACAGGTATATTGTCTATGTTTTCTTATGACGTATATGCGCTGATTAATCCGGGATCTTAATTATCATATGTTACACCCTTTGTGGCTAATAAGTTTAGCATTGAACCTGAATTGATAAGTAAACCACTTGCGATATCCATTCCGATAAGAGATTCTGTGATTGCTAGAAGGGTATATAGAGGTTGCACAGTGATAATTTGTAGTCATCAAACCTCAGTGTAATGACCCAACCTGTCATTTTGAGAGTAATAACCCCAATCCCTTATTAACTGCTTCCCCCGTATCTTTTTCTGCTTGTGTGAATTACCGGGAGGTTTTGTTGTTGGTTTCTGAGTATTTTGGGACACTTAGTCCCTAAATGGAAGCTTAAGCCTTAGAATTTTGACCATAGTCAGAACTGTATGAAGACGACTCCGGAATGGAGTTCCGTTAGCTCCGTTGGATGATTTTGGACTTAGGGGTGTGTCCGGTTTGTGTTTTGGAGGTATGTAGCTGATTTAGGCTTGAATTGGCGAAAGGTGTCCGGTTTGTGTCCGTAATGTCAATTATGACTTAGGGGCGTGTACAGTTTGTGTCCGTAATGAGAATTATGACTTGTGTGCAAATTTTGAAGTCAATGAGACGCGATTTGATAGGTTTCGGTATCGGTTGTAGAAGTTTGAAGTTTCAAAGTTCATTAAGTTTGAATCGGAGGATGATTCCTGTTTTTAGCATTGTTTGATGTGATTTGAGGGATCGACAAAGTTCGTATGGTGTATTTCGGATGCTTAACGGATTGAAAATTGGACTTGTGTATTTGTTGAAGTTTCTGGTTTCTGGTGTTTTTGCACATGCGGTGGGGAGACTACAGGTGCGGACTCGCACGTGCGGATGAAGGAGTGCAAGTACGGGATTTGGTAGCCTAAGCTGGGTTCGCAGGTGCAGAGGTAATTGCACAGAAGTGACCTGCGGTTGGTCCGTGCGCAGGAGCGGTGAGGGTCGCATGTGCGGTTCCTTGGTCGCAGGAGCGTATCCGCAGGTGCGACGCTTCTCTCGCAGATGTGGGCCCAGGGGACTTAAGTTAAGTCCGCACCTGCGATGGAATTTCCGCAGGTGAAGCATCGCAGGTCCGATTATAGGCCCGCAGATACGAAATCGCTGGGCAGAAAAGGCCAAGTTCAAGGGTTTAATCCCATTTTTAATTTTTGGACTTTGAGAGCTTGGATATGGGCGATAATTTGGGAGATTTTCAGAGGATGCTTTTGGGGTAATGATTCTTAACCCATTTATGGTTATATTCCGCTAATATATCACTAATTTCATCTTTTAATTTCAGATTTGGGTGGAAAATTTGGGAAAAAATGGGAAGTTCTTCAACTAAGGTTTTGATTGAGATTTTGATATCGGATTTGGATAATTTTGGTACGAGTGAACTTGTGAGTGAATGGGTGTTCATATTTTATGACTTTTACCCGATTCCGATACGTGGGCCCGGGGAGGCTTTTTAGGGCGATTTTCAAAATTCTTGTTAAAGTATTGATTTCATTAATTAAATTAGTCTAATATAGTTTTATTTATAGTATGAATGTTTTTGGGCTAGATTTGGACCATTCGGAGTCGGATAATCAAGGAAAGGGCATTCTTACTGATGGATGGAGTTTGGTTCGAGGTAAGTGTCCTGCCTAACCTTGTGTGGGGGAAATCCCCTTAGGATTTGGTACTGTTGTGATATGTCAACGCCGTTTACGTGAGGTGAAGAGTACGTACATGGGGTATTTGTTGTAAAACCCAATTTATTTTACTGAGCTGTTTTTCCTTTAATTTGAGTTATACTGTTTAAATGAGTATTAGTCTATTTTCATTCTTAATTGAGCTATTCCAATATGTGCAGTTATCTTGTTTAGTCTAATATCGCATGTCTAGTGCTTTAACTGCTTATTTGAACTCTGTGAAGCATGCCTAGTTGATTTCCTGCTTTTCCTTATTCTTTATTAGTATAACTGTAGAAACCTTGATGTTAACTGTAGTATTTATCGGTTTGAGCTATGTGTTTATTTTTGAGACTACGAGGCGGTTTCTCGGGAGTTCTCCCTGTATATTTACTTTTGAGACTACGGGGTGATTCCTCCGGAGTTCTCCCTGCACATTTACTTTTGAGACTACGAGGCGGTACCTCGGGAGTTCTCCCTGCATATTTACTTGTTAGACTACGAGGCGGTACCTCGGGAGTTCTCCCTGTATATTTACTTTTGAGACTACGAGGCGGTACCTCGGGAGTTCTCCCTGTATATTTATTTTAGGACTACGAGACGGTATCTCGGGAGATCCCCTGCTGTTTACCCCTGTGTGTTGTACTGTTGCCTTACTGTGTTTCCTTTTGTTAAATTCTAGTCTTTTATTATAATGTATATTCTCCTGCTTTATATAATATATATACCAGTGTGCTTGACCTAACCTCGTTACTACTCGACCGAGGTTAGGCTTGGCATTTACTGGGTACCGTTGTGGTATACTCATGCTTCTCTTCTGCATATGTTTTTGTGTACAGATCCAGGCACTTCTTATCAGCTGCGCTATTAGCTCAGAGTGTTTGCTGCTGTACAGAGACTTCAAGGTACATCTTCCACGTCCACAGACCTCGGAGCCCCCTTCTATTCTCCCCTATGTCAATTACCTTTTGTACTTCTTTTAATAGACTCTGGTGTATACAGATATTAGTTTCCTCCTGTAGCTTGTGACTTATGATGTGCCGAGTTTTGGGAAGATTGTGTATTTATAGAGTATTGGTTATTGTACATGCCGAGAGGCATTGTTACTAGTTATTCAGTTATCCACTGCTGTTAGTTTCCAAGTTTTACTTTCGTTTTGTTATTTTTCGCAATTTGTTAGGCTTACCTAGTCGTAGAGACTAAGTGCCGTCATGCCGTTATACGGAGGGAGTTTGGGCCGTGACAAGTTGGTATTAGAGCTCTAGGTTCATAGGTGTTGTGAGTCACAAGCCAGTTTATTAGAGTCTCACGGATCGGTATGGAGATGTCTGTACGTATCTTCGGGAGGCTATGGAACTGTTAGGAAAAATTACACTTCTTTGATTCCTTATCGTGCAAAATTGTTGACTTCAAAATTCTAAACTTATGTATTCTATTCTTTCTCACAGATGGTGAGGACCTATACCGGAGGATCTGATAACCATGCACCCGCACCCCCTACTAGAGCCACAAGAGGCCAGGGCTGGGGTAGAGGCCGAGGACGTCCACGTGGTACAACCATAGCACCCGTACGAGCTGCTACATAGGAGCCCCCAGTAGCTCCAGCTGGAGGGCAGGCATCTGAGGTACCTGTTGTTGTACCAGCCCTCCAGGAGACTCTAGCCCAGTTTCTGAGGATGTTCATCACCTTAGCTCAGGATGGATTGATTCCACTTGCACCTGCCACATCTCAGGTCGTGGGAGGAGCACAGACTCCCGTTACTGGTACTCCAGAGCAACGGGTTCAGGTCAACCAGATTCTAGAAATTTTACCGATACAACCGATAGCTCTAGATCAACCCGAGGTTAGGGCATCAGTTTCTAAGGCGGAGCAACTTAGACTTAAGAGGTACAAGAAGTACCACCCTCCTACTTTCAGTGGATTGGTGTCAAAGGATGCCCATGTTTTTCTGGAGGAGTGTCACCGTATTCTCCGTACTATGGGTGTAGCAGAGTCGAGTGGGGTTTCTTTCACTGCATTCCAGCTTAGAGGAGCAGCCCTGAGTAGTGGCGTGCTTATGAGTTGAGTAGTCTGGCTGTGGCAGCTTCATTTAAATGGACTCAGTTCTCGAACATATTTTTGATAGAGTATGTCCCTCAGAGCCTCAGGGACGCATTGTGCATGGAGTTTGAGCAATTTCTATAGGGTGCAATGAATGTATCAGAGTATGCAGTTCGTTTCAGTTATTTGGCCCGACATGCATTGGCCTTGGTTGCCACAGTTCGAGAGGGGGTTCGTTGGTTTATTGAGGGACTCCACCCCAATATCAGGCTTAGCATGGCCCGAGAGCTGGAGATGGATATTTCTTACCAGCAGGTTGTTAGTATTTCTAGGAGATTGGAGGGTATGCTTGCTCGGGATAGAGAGGAGAGGGAGGCCAAGAGGATTCGAGAGTCCGGCACCTATAGTCGTACTCGTGCCCCAGCTGCAGATTGCCATGGCAGGGGCTATGAGAGTCTCCCCGTTCATTTAGCTCTTCCAGCCGCTAGTGGTATTCCGATCCCTTCTAGGCCCCAGGAGCTTTATTATGCACCGCCAGTATCTAGTGCACCTCATGTACTGGGTGCTCTTAGAGGTCAGTCCAGCAAACCTGGCTTGAGTCAGTCACAGCAGCCATGCCCTCCGAAAGCTTGTTTTGAGTGTGGCGACCCTCGCCATCTGGTGAGGGATTGCCCCAGACTTAGGATGGGTACACCTCCACAGACTTCTCAGACACCGCGTACTCCACCAGGTCCTCAGGCTATGATTCCAGCACCAGCTAATGCCCCACCTGCTCAACCAGCTCGAGGTAGAGGCCTGGGAGGTCGAGGTCGCCCTAGATGGGGAGGCCATGCCAAATATTATGCTCTTCCGGCTCATACAGAGGCAGTTTCTTCCGACTCTGTCATTACAGGTATTGTTCCGGTAGGTCATAGAGACACGTCGGTCTTATTTGATCCAGGCTCTACATATTCCTATGTGTCCTCTTATATTTCCTCGTATTTGGGCGTATCTCGAGACTCATGTGGGTGATTTTCTTGTTATGGACTGTGTGTATCGGTCGTGTTTGATTTCTCTTAGTGGTTTTGAGACCAGAGCCGATTTATTATTACTCAGTATGGTAGACTTTGATGTTATCTTGGGCACAGACTGGTTGTCGCCCCATTATGCTATTCTTGATTGTCACGCTAAGACTGTGACGCTGGCTATGCCAGGTCTACCGCGATTAGAGTGGAGAGGTACCTTAGAGTATACTCCCAGTAGAGTTATTTTATTTCTTAAAGCTTAATGATTGGTTGAGAAGGGGTGTGACACATATCTAGCTTATGTGAGAAATGTCAGTATTGATACCCCTACAGTTGAGTCAGTTCCAGTAGTGAGGGATTTTCCTGACATATTTCCAGTTGATCTTCCGGGCATGCCGCCCGATAGAGATATTGATTTTGGCATTGATTTGTTGTCGGGAATTCAGTCCATCTCTATTCCTCTGTATCGTATGGCTCCTCTTGACTTGAAGGAGCAGTTACAGGAGTTGCTTGATAAGGGTTTCCTTCGGCCCAGTGTGTCACCTTGGGGTGCTCCTGTCTTGTTTGTGAAGAAGAAGGATGGTTATATGCGTATGTGCATTGATTATCACCAGCTGAACAAAGTTACAGTGAAGAACATATATCCATTGCCTCGTATTGATGATTTATTTGATCAGCTACAGGGTGCCAGGGTATTTTCCAAGATTGATTCACGTTCCGGCTATCATCAGTTGAAGATTTGGGAGCCAGATATCCCGAAGATTGCTTTCAGGACTCGGTATGGTCACTACGAGTTCCTTGTGATGTCATTTAGGCTGACCAAGTCAGCTCATTTCCTTATTGTGGTGACTACCTATTTTTTCGAGCAGCTGGCTCGAATTTATATCAGCGAGATCGTCAGGATTCATGGCATACTGGTATCCATCATCTCTGACCGGGGTACGCAGTTTACATCACGGTTATGGAGGGTCGTACAGCATGAGTTGGGTACTCGAGTGGAGCTGAGCATATCACTTCACCGTCAGACAAAAGAACAGTCCAAGTGCACTATTCAGATATTATAAGATATGCTCTGTGCATGTGTGATAGATTTCAGAGGTTTTTGGGGTCAGTTCTTGCCACTTGCGGAGTTTGCCTACAACAACAGTTATCAGTCAAGCATCCAGATGGCACCGTATGAGGCTCTGTATTGTAGGCACTGTAGGCTGCCTCTCCAGTGGGTTGGTTCAAGCCAGGCGAGGCTAGATTATTGGGTACATACTTGGTTCAGGATGCCCTGGATAAGGTGAAGGTGATTCAGGATCGACTTTGCACAGCCTAGTCCAGGCAGAAGTGTTATGCGGATCGAAGGTTCGCAATATTGCATTCATGGTTGGAGAGAGGGTCTTGCTAGGGGGATCTCATTTTTGTAGCTTAACTCAGGTAGAACTGTTTCACCTAGGGGGATCCATCTCATAGTTTCGGGTAGAAGTATCTTTCGCTCAGGCTATTTTACGTAGCTTAACCGAGGTAGAACCTTTTCGCCTAGGGGGATCCCGCTTATATTTCTGGGTAGAAGTACTCTTCACTCATGCTGGTTTTACGTTGCTTAACCCAGGTAAAACCTTTTCTCCTAGGGGGATCCAACTCATAATTCCGGGTAAAAGTACTTTTTGCTCAGGCTGTTTTTCGTAGGCAGAACTGTATCGCCTAGGGGGATCCAGCTCATATTTCCGGGTAGAAGTACCTTTCGCTCAGGTTGTTTTACGTAGCTTAACTGAGGTAGAACCATTTCGCTTAGGGGGATCCAGCTCATATTTTCGGGTAGAAGTACTTTTTGCCCAGGTTGTTTTACGTAGATTAACCTAGGTAGAACATTTTCTCCTAGGGAGATCCAGCTCATATTTCTGGGTAGAAATACTTTTCACCCAGGCTTGCTTTTCGTAGCTTAACCCAGGTAGAACCTTTTCGCCTAGGGGGATTCCGCTCATATTTTCGGGTAGAAGTACTCTTCGCCCCTGCTTGCTTTTTGTAGTTTAACCCAGGTAGAACCTTTTCGCCTAGAGGATGCAGCATTTTATCAGTAATATAGGGTACCAACCCCTGGTTACATTTCTTTTGCAGTAATACAGGGCACCAACCCCTGGTTATATTTTCTTTTCAGTAATACAGGGCGCCAACCCCTAGTTACATTTCATATCAGTAATACAGGGCACCAACCCCTGGTTACATTTTCTTTTCAGTAATATAGGGCGCCAACCCCTGGTTACATTTCATATAAGTAATAAAGGGCACCAACCCCTGGTTATATTTCTTTTTCAGTAATACTGGGCACCAACCCCTGGTTATATTTTCTTTTTAGTAATATAGGGTAATGACCCCTGGTTACATTTACTTTTCAGTAATACAGGGCACCAACCCCTGGTTACATTTTCTTTTCAGTAATACAGCGCACCAATCCCTGGATACATTTGATATCAGTAATACAGGGTACCAACTCCTGGTTACATTGCCTTACCAGTATCAGGGTACACCAATCCCTAGTTGTGTTTTCTGACATAGGATCACCACTCCCTAGTCTCCCTACCAGTATAGGGTACACTAATCCCTAGCTATGTTTTCCAACATAGAGTCTCCACTCCCTAGTTGATATGAGCTTAAATGCACGGTACACCACTCTCTGATCTCCTCACAAGTATAGGATACACCAATCCCTAGCTGTGTTTTCCAACATTGGGCACACTACTCCCTAGTTGATTTGATCTTAAATGCAGGGTACACCACTTCCTGATATCATTGCCAATATAGGGTATACCATTCCCCGGCCACATTTTCCCAACATAAGATACACCAATCCTTAGTTGATACATCTTTTTGACAATAAAGGAATACCATCTAAAATAAAATCATCATGATCCTTTAAGGGCACACCATTCCCGATCTTTTATTCTTTTCAACAAATAAGTAGTTTAGAATTTTGTTATAATAACTCACGAATCTTTCCTAGTGAAAACTGGGGCAGAAAAATTTTGTTCGTTTGTTTGTTTTGGTGTTTGAGCAGGTTTTACCTCGAGGCACATGGTTCGAGATGACCAAAAGAAGAAGTTTCAATCTAGAATGAAGGAAAGAAAAGAAAAAAAAAGTGAATCCAAAATACAGAAGCGAATGAAAGGATGTGGACTACTCTAGACAGGACTGAAGTTACGATCATTGCATTTCCAGTTTTGATCAAAAGAAGTCGTAAAAGAGTGAACTAGCACCCGAAGGTAGCAAGCATCAAGTTTCAGATCAAAGTGTGCGTGAAGAACCAGTCAAGACTCAAGATCAAGTTTTAGAAGACTTATAGATAGGAATCTTGTAACTCAAAGCTGATAGGCTTGTTTAGTTTCTTTTGATTTTGATGTAATAACAAGACCACAGACCAGAGCCTCGACGGAACCTCACTCAACTCTCCAACTCATCATTCCACCATTCCATTCTTCCTTCTTGAACTATACACGACGTGATTCCCCTAAACCCGGGATATGTAGGTTGTCCAAAATCAGGACCCGGTTGCACTCTTTTCTCTTGTCCTTATTTCTTCCCCTTTGAATAAAGATATGTTCACAATCAGTCACATGGCTCACCTTGTCTTTGCCTAAAAACTCTTCATGTTTCTAAGCAAAGAGGCGCATGCTGTGAGCACCTAATTTTTGACCATATTCAATTTTTTGTCACCTTCTACTATGTAAATATTTTTAGAGGTTTAATCTACAGTTTTTAGCTTTGTTACACCTTTTTTATAGGGTAAAAATTAAAAATAATTTAAAAGGTCAATTATTACTATTAATATTATTTTTATTTTTAGATTTATTTTAAAATAAAAAATAAAACAAAACATTAAATAATATTTTTTTAAATTTCGGGTGGAAAAAAAAGGAAAAGGGGAAGTAGGAAATTAAAAAATAAAAAAGGAAGGTGGGAATTTAAAAAAAAAGTAAAAGAAAGTGGAAAATTCAAAAAAAAATAAAAGTAAAGGAATGTGGGAAATAAAAAAAGAAAAGTAAAGGTAAGTGAGAATTAAAAAAAAAGTAAAAGAAAGTAAAAGTGGAAAATAAAAAAATAAAAGTAAAGGATGTGGGGGAATATATATTTAATTTTTTAAGAAAAAGAAGAAAATGGGAAGTGGGATTTTAAAAAATCTGAAAAATTCCGAAATTGTTTCTATAAATTGAAGAGAAAAATGGGAGAAGAAGGAGAAAGAAAAGATAGGAGAGAATTGAGGGGAAAAAATTCTTTTTCTACGCTAAGGGAATTTCTACTCGTTTCATTCTTTCTTCCTCTTTCTTTCGAAAAATCTAGCAATTCATCACCCTGTTTAAGACCCAAAAATACCTCAACTTCAAGCCTAAAAACACCATGTGAAGCTTCATTGGTAGTCACCTTTTTCATGCCAAAAACCAGCAGGCTCACGAGGTACGGTCGAGTTTCGGTCCTGGCTCGAATTTTAGAAGGTTCATTGATAGATTTTCTGCTCATTTGCCGATTTGCCCTTAGTTTGGTGTGCTTGTTTGGCTCAGAATTTATTTTTTGCATTAATCAAATTCTGAGAAAAATTTTGCTTAAAGGTTTATTACTTATCCTCCATTTGTTAATTATTTCATTGTTTGTGTGATGTTCTTATAGAGGTTCATGTGATGATTTTTTGTGTTGTTTTATTTATACACATTCTCATGTTGTAGTTTCTTTTTACATGTTTCAAGCTATTTGTCAACAGATTATTTGAATAGGATTTCATCTTAATGAGATTTGCTATTTAGAATTAAGAATGAAGATCTTGTCATATTAATGGGCCATGCGTTGGAGTTCAAGTAAGTGAACCAGAAATGAGCTACGACATTTAATAGGAAAGAAAGAATTAGACAGGGTTAGATTGAGTATAAATCTGCTAGGTCCAATAATTTTAGTCACTAGATTAATAATTAGCCCATTCTTTCATAATAGATAAATATCTCCTAATTTCAAAGATAGAGTGGTAAGTTGGGAATATTTCTAAGTGTGGATAACTTGTCAATACTTTAAATAGCTAAAATATTTCCCGACATCCAAATAACTTCCTATCCATAAACTCTTGGCCTTACAATAATTTCAAATTACTTTAGGAAAATCATTCAAGTGCGCTAGTTTGTTTAGGCGCGCATTAAATAATTAAATATCATGGCTATGTGTATGGTTCTCGTGGCATCGCTGTGATACGTAACCCAAATACAAGTGTGTGTTCACGTGACTTGACCAATCAACTTCGAATAATAATAAATGTGTTATTGATTGTGTACACGTTCACGTGACATGATTCTTGACACACCAAACAAAAATGAGTACACGTACGCATGACTTATTTCAAGATAATTTTCATAAATCTAATCAAGCAATAAAAGCGGACATATGTAAAACATGAGAACCAATAAAACACAGGTTATCTAAAAATAATATAAGCCAAATATAGTCAATAAAGCGACTGTGCTAGAACCACATGACTAGGGGAATGCCTTACACCTTCTCCCCGGTCAACAGAATTTCTTACCCTGACTTTGTTTTCGCAGATCAATAATAATAGAGTCAAACATTCCTTTGACTAGGGATTAAAATAAAAGATGACTTGGAACACCCAAAAAATTAATTTCAAGTGGCGACTCTGTAAATAAAATAATCCTTACTCAAGTTTGGTACTTTAATTGAAAAAATTATTTAACCCACAATATGTCTGTTATGTCACTACGTGAAATACTTGAGACCAACAATTTGGTAGGACCTAACTTTGATGGCTGGTATAGAAATTTGAGAATTGTTCTCATGCATGAAAAACTCATTGATGTGATCAATAAGCATGCAAAGCTAGTCCCACCAGAGAATGATGTTGAATGCACCAAGGTTTATCAAAAATACTTGGAAGAATGCCTTACTATTAAACGCATCATTCTCGCTTCTATGAGTTTTGAACTCGAGAGGAAATATCAGAATATGGATCCAACTGCAATCATGGAACATCTTAAGAAGATGGGTTATACACAGTTGGACATTAGAAACTCTCTGGTTGGACCCCATGTCAATTATGTGATTGATCTTACTGAAGAACTTGAGAAGTTGGGGTACAAGCTTGGTAAAGAACTTTCTGAAGATTTGATCTTGCAGTCAATATATGACGTTGAATGTTTTCACTGTAAGAAGAAAGTGCATTGGAAGAGAAACTACAAGGAGTATCTTGCAACTCTAAAGGATAAGAAACAAGGTAAAACATTAATGAAAAAGTTTTCAAGGTTTCTTTAGCTACTATTAATTATTCACTGTGGGTATTAGATACTGGCAGTGGTTATAACATCTACAATATGTTGTAAGGGTTCAAGATAAGTAGGAGGCTGAAGAAAGGAAAAGTTAATCTACAAGTTGAAAATGGTGCAAAAGTTGCATCCATAGTTGTAGGATCAATTTCTTTAATAATGTCTTCGGGCAAAGTACTTATGATGGATAATTGTTATTATGGTCCTAAATTTGTTTCGAACATAATTTCAGCTTTTATGTTGGACAAGTGTGGGTTTCCCATTACCATAGACAATGGTATTTACTCTATTCATTATGCAAATGATTTATATGTGAATGGCTATTTCCAACACGATGTTTATGTCTTACCTAATGTGAATGCAAATTCGATTATGCATATTTCTAGTCTTAATAGGAAAATAGATGATCAAGTAAATCATACATACCTTTGGCATTGTAGGCTTGGTCATATTGGATAGAAAAGAATTAAAAAGTTGTACAAGGATGGGTACCTTGACAAGTATGATTTTGAATGATATCCAACTTGTGAATCTTGTCTCAAAGGAAACATTACCAAATCTCCATTTACTAGAAGTGGAGAAAGAGCTTTTGAATTATTGGGACTAATTCATACAGATGTTTGTGGGCCCATGAAAATTTAAGCTAAAGGTGGATATTCTTACTTCATCATCTTCACTGATGATATGTCAAGATATGAATTTGTGTATCTTATGAAACACAAATCTGAATCTTTTGAAATGTTCAAAAGGTTCCATAGTGAAGTTGAGAAATAGACTAGTCAAAGTATCAAAGTACTAAGGTCTGATAGAGGTGTAGAATATTTTAGTAAAGATTTTACTAGGTATCTCAAAGAGAATGGGATTCTCTCACAGTTGACGCCTCCAGGAACACCACAACACAATGATTTGTCTGAAAGAAAGAATCGAACCTTATTAGATATAGTGAGATATATGATGGGGTTCAGTGATCTTCCAATAAATTTATGGGGATATGCTTTAGAAGCCGCAATATACTTACTCAATAAAGTTCCCACTACGTCAATCTCTACAACACCATATGAGATATGAAAAGGACGTAAGTCTAACTTTAAACATATTAAAGTTTGGGATTGTCCAGCTTATGAAAAAAGACTGCAGTCTGATAAACTTGACTTAAGATCTGATAAGTGTCAGTTCTTTGGGTATCCCAAAGAAACAATGGGATATTATTTATGTTACATCCCGCATTTCGTACGTTAAAGTTTCGCCGTAAGTTAATCGACGTAAGCTCGGGAATGAGATTATTTTTGAGGTTATAAGTATTTATGTTATTTGTAACAAGTGATAAGTGAGTGCCGTGAAGATTAGAGGGTAAACAAATCAAAGAATGAGTATTCGTTGAAGTTTGTCAATTTGGGATAAAATACGATCCAAGTTATAATGCCCGTATTTATGGACTAGTGACATACAAGGTACCACATGACCATGATAGTAAGGTGTATAAAGTATGCTAAAAGTAATTAGTATTTTAAGTAAATTAAGATATTACATAATTATGTTGGTAATGGGTTAGTTATTACTGTGAGTGGGAAATTAACAAATCAATTGGAAATTGGTGGATAATTATTTGTTGGGAACATTACCTCCAACGTGGCAGCAAGGAGTTTAGTTGTTAAGACCAAACAATGACTCCTTGGCTTAGGTGGCTAGGTGGAACATTTAGGGGATGTTGGTAAAAGTAATCCTTATCAAGTGGGGCCCACAACCACTATGATAAGGAACCTCTCTAATTAATTAAAGAGAAATGTTTATATCTACAAGTAACGGATGAAGCTACAACAAATTTCATACAAGACTAGATAATGTAATAGCAATGTGATTTGCAATTCTAAGGGAGCCGGGTATAACCTTTCTCAAGAATATCATACGGACTTTTCCCTACTTCAATCTCGATGTTATGTGTTTTGACGCGATTGACGTGCGTTAGAGGGATTGTCAAGAGAATCGACTCAGGTATGTTAAGGCTATTGCTTATTTCCTTTAGGCATGATCTATATGGTACAAACAAACCGAGCAAACACACAACTTTGATAAATGTCTCTTTTCATAAAAGCACTAGGGGTGCCTATGTTCTTGAATTCCCATGTGTCTTATTATTATATATTTTGTTCATAGGTCTCAGAAAAATGCGTAATTGTTAAAGTTAATCCGAAGACATATTGATCTTATGACATTTCGAGAAATCTTATTAACTTACTTCTTATGCATTTCGTTCATTTATACATGTACATTGACCCATGACCAGATGACGTTATATACGCGTATATTATATGTATATGGGATATGGGAAAAGGTTACAGCGTTATATACCCACCACTGATCAATTGGTATACGTTGATGATTTCGCCCACAGAGGCCGAGATTATATGACGGGATGCCCTCAAAGGCTTGATGATGTTATGTACACATATACCTATGCATGATATGATATTTATACGCATATGCATGACTTTATAAATATTTCAGGATTCACAAAGTTATTTAGACTTACCGGCGGATTCCTTTACACCATGTTTCATTTATGTCTTTTATATACTGATCTTCATGTCATACATACTCGGTACATTATTCGTACTGATGCCCCTATTTCTCGGGGCTTGTGTTTCATGCCCACAGGTGCAGGTAGACAGGCTGACGGTCCCCCTTTTTAGAATCCTTGATTAGCGAGATTTGGTATGCTCCACATGATCTAGAGTTGTTACTAGTTTTGGTACGCCATTGTTGGTATGTAGATATGGGTACGACGGTTACCAGTACCGTCCTTTATATAGTTGTACACTCTATTAGAGGTTTGTAGACAATCATGTATAGTTAGATAGTATGTGGAATTGTCGGCTTCTAGTTTTAAATATATAGTTTTCTATAGCAGCCTTGTCGGCTCGTCCTACCGTATTCCGTATGTGTGTGTATATATATATATATATATATATATATATATATATATATATATATATATATATATATATATATATATATATATATATATATATATGTCTTTTGGACATGTTTTTCTCACGTATGTTATTCATGAGATTCAGCAGTTTAATGACACATGTTATTCATGACCTACCCTTAATTCAAGTTTATTTCTTAGATGCATGCTTAGGGGTGTTCGACAGGTAGGACTCGGAAACTCGTCATGGCCCATCGGTTTGGTTCATGACAAAAGTGGTATCAGAGCAATTTTGTCCTAGGGTTGTCTACAGACCGTGTCTAGTAGAGTCTTATTTATGAGTGTGTTATGACCACATTTATAAACAGGAGGCTACTTGAGATATAGGATGTTATCCTCCCTTCTTATCTTAGATCGTGTGATATAAGAATTCATTTTCCTAATGATGTGTTATGCTTTCAACGATGCCTAAGAAGGCTATAACTGCCCAGAAGGGCAAGTCCGTGGCTAATGAGAGTACTAGTCGAGCACCACGAGTTACCAGGGCTCAGGGAGAGTCTCATAGTGAGATTCCATATCAGACATCACATACCCCGCCCTCTCCAGAGGAGCTCCGAGGGACACCAGCTCCAGCGCCTGCCCCTGTACACCCAGCTCCTCAGCCAGATGCACCGGGGCAGGAGATGAGAGATATTATTCATCTATTAACTCGATTAGTAGCCGCACCATCATTATCTGTCACCAGATCTTAGACGGGCCAGAGCTGATAGGTTCTTGACCCTTCGATAAGGTAATATAAGTGTTCGGGAGTACAACCTTCAATTTGATTGTTTGGCTAGGTATTAAGATGGAGGATCGGGTTCACCGGTTCGTGATGGGGTTGGAGCCGCACCTGCTTAACAAATGTATGTTCATCTCACTTCAGCCAGGCATGTATATTTCTCGTATTCAGGCATACGCTCAGGGGGTAGAGGAGCGTAAGCAGAAGCAGAGGGCCGATCTTGAGCATGATAGGGTCCAGAGTAAGAGAGTGAGATCTTCGTGTCCTTCTAGTGAGTTTCAGGTGATCAGAGACAACAATACCCGAGGTATCCAGCCCAGCCATTGGCTAGCATACCCCCTCAGTTTGCCGGTAATAGATTTGATCGTTCCACATATTCAGGGCCTAGTGAGAATTCCAGGGCCTCAAGTTCTCAGTATAGGGGCGAGTCAAGTCAGATGAGTCATCCCATGCCCACGATGTGCTCAGTGTGGTAAGAAGTATGTCGGTCAGTGCCGTATGGGGTTGGGTGTTTGTTATACTTGTGGTTATCCAGGCCACATTATGAGAGATTATATGATGAGAGGTGGTGCTAGCATAGTTCAGTCAGCGGGATCTATATCTGGTTCGTCATCATCAGTATGCCTCCCTGGGCATGGTTCGCAAGCACCAATCAGTCGTGGTAGAGGCAGAGGTGGAGCATCTAGCTCGAGTGGTCCTCAGAACCGCATTTATGCATTAGTAGGTCGATTGAACCATGTATATGCGTTGATTGACCCATATGATGTATATGCGTTGATTGACCCATGTTCTACCTTATCATATGTTACTCCGTTAGTTGTTAGTAAATTTGGAATAGAACCTGAGTTGGTTAAACCTTTTAAGGTGTCCACACATGTTGGGGATCCAGTGATTAGTTAGGCGGGTATATAGATATTGTACAATAGTAGTTCATAGTCGATCTACAGTAGCAGACCTAATTGAGTTAGATATGGTAGAATTTGATGTTATAGTGGGTATGGATTGGTTGGCTTCTTGTTATGCCAACGTTGATTGTAGATCAAAGATGGTTCGATTCTAGTTTCCAAGGGAGCCTGTTTTGGAGTGGAAAGGTAATACGGCATCGCTGAGAGGTAGGTTTATTTCCTATCTCAAGGCAGGGAAGCTGATTAGAAAGGGCTATATTTATCACTTAGTTCAGGTTCAGGATGTTAAAGTAGAGTCACCAACCGTTTGGTCTATCCTTGTGGTTAATGAGTTTCCCGATGTTTTCCCCAATGAGCTTTCGGGTCTTGCACCAGAGCAAGAAATTGAGTTTGCTATTGACCTATTACCAGATACTCAGCCAATATCTATTACTCCATATAAAATGACACATGCAGAGCTGAGAGAGTTGAAGGAACAACTAAGGGACTTGCTTGAAAAAGGCTTTATCCAACCTAGTACATCACCATTGGGAGCACCTGTGATATTTGTGAGGAAGAAAGATGGTTCCTTGCAGATGTGTATTGATTATAGACAGTTGAATAAGGTAACGATCAAGAATAAGTACCCGCTCCCGAGGATTGATGATTTATTTAATCAGTTGCAATGTGTCAAGTGTTTCTCGAAGATAGACTTGACGTCCGGGTACCATCAGGTAAGGATTAAGGAGAAGGATATTCTGAAGACAGCATTCAGGACCAGATACGGGCACTTTGAGTTTCATGTTATGTAATTCGGTTTGATCAATGCCCCACCAGTATTCACGGATTTGATGAACCGTGTGTTCAGACCCTTTCTAGATCTATTCGTGATTGTATTTATTGATGATATATTGGTTTATTTTCATTCAGAGACTGAGCATGCAGATTATTTTTGTACTGTGCTCAGAGTTCTACAAAAAGGGAAGTTATATGGAAAATTCTCTATATATGAATTCTGGTTGAATTATGTAGCTTTCCTTGGGCATATTATTTCAAGTGAAGGTATCCGGGTTGATACACAAATGTTTGAGGCAGTAAAGACTTGGACTAGACCTACGACACTGATGGAGGTTCTTAGCTTTCTCGGATTGGTAGGTTATTACAGGAAATTTGTAGAGGGATTTTCTACTCTTTCAGAACCATTGACAAAGTTGACTCAGAAGGGAGCTAAGTTTCAGCGGATTGATGCTTGCGAACGGAGTTTCCAGGCATTGAAGGATAGATTAACTTCAGCACCGGTTCTAACACTCCCAGAGGGAACCAGTGGTTATGTTATCTATTGTGATGCTTCGGGCGTTGAATTGGGTTGTGTACTGATGCAGCATGGTAAGGTTGTAGCTTATGCTTCTAGACAACTAAGAAAGCACGAGAAGAATTACTCGACCCACGATCTAGAGTTAGCCGCGTTGATTCATGCACTAAAGATGTGGATGCACTATTTGTATGGCATTCATGTTAATATCTATACGGATCATAAAAGCCTTCAGTATATCTTCAAGCAAAAGGAATTGAATTTACATCAAAGGAGATGGTTTGAGCTACTGAAAGACTATGACATTGATATTTTATACCATCCATGGAAGGCGAATGTAGTAGCCGATTCCCTCAGCCATAGATCTATGGGAGGCCTATCATATTTACAGCTAGAGAACAAAGGGATAGCCCATGAGATTTATCAGCTAGCTAGTCTTGGAGTTCGATTACTAGACTTAGGTGATACCGGAGTTACTATTCAGGACACGACAACATCCTCTTTAGTAACTGAAGTGAAGGAATGTCAGTACGAGGATCATGTGTTAGCTCATTACAGTGATACAACCCCTCAGAAGGAGAAGACACCATTTAAGATTATAGGAGACAGAGTCCTTAGATATCGAGGATGATTATAGTTCCCTAATGTTTCAGGGCTGCGCCGGCAGGTTATGGGAGAGACTCATTGTTCTCGTTATTCTGTCAATCCAGGAGCAACAAAGATGTATCATGATATCATGGAAATATATTGGTAGGACAGAATGAAAAAGGATATAGCGAAGTTTGTTGCTCAGTGCCCTAACTGCCAGCAGGTTAAGATTGAGCATACAAAACATGGTGGATTATTGCAGGCTATAGAGATTCCGACATGGAAATGGGAAGTAATTAATATGGATTTCATCATAGGCTTACCTCATACCCAGCGTAAGTTCGATTCTATATGGGTGATTATTGATAGACTTATAAAATCAGCCCATTTTCTGCCTGTTTGGACTACATATTTCGCAAAGGATTATGCAAGGCTTTACATTAAGGAGACAGTATGACTTCATGGTGTCCCTATATCTATTATATCGGATAGAGGATCTCAGTTTACAGCCAATTTCTAGAGGTCCTTTCAAAAAGGATTGGGAACTCAGGTAAGTCTTAGTACAACATTTCATCTCCAAATAGATGGACAGGCTGTGCATACTATTCAGACACTTGAGGATATGTTACAGGCCTGTGTGATAGACTTCAGGGGTAGCTGGGATGATCATCTATTGCTTATTGAGTTCGCATATAATAATAGCTATCATTCCAGTATTCAAATGGCTCCATATGAAGCACTTTACGGATGGAAGTGTAGGTCGTCTATCAGATGGTTCGATGTTGGGGAAACTAAGTTAGTAGGACCAGAGCTAGTACAAGAGGCAATCGAGAAGATTAAGCTTATACAGTAAAGGCTATTAGCAGCTCAAAGTCGTCAGAAGTCTTATGCGGATAATCGACGACGAGACTTGGAGTTTCAGGTTGACAACTGAGTATTCTTAAAGGTATCACCGATGAAAGGCGTTATGAGGTTTGGTAAGAAAGGAAAACTAAGCCCTCGGTACATTGGACCATATAAGATCATACACAAAGTAGGCCAGGTAGCATATGATTTAGACTTGCCTTCTGACTTGGAGTATGTACATCCCGTGTTTCAGGTGTCTATGCTCCGTAAATGTATCAGAGATCCTTCTAGAATTGTGTCAGTTAATGATGTTCAGGTCACAAAGCAGTTATCATATGAGGAAGCTCCCATTGCTATACTAGATAGACAGGTTCGGAGATTGAGGATTAAAGAGGTAGCTTCGGTGAAAGTACTTTGAAGAAACAATAATGTGGAAGTAATGACTTGGGAAGCCGAATAAGACATGAAGTCTGGGTATCCTCACTTCTTTCCTCTTCTAGAGAAGGATCCGACTGAGATATCACAGCCTTAAGGTTCGTGT
This sequence comes from Nicotiana tomentosiformis, assembly GCF_000390325.3. Classification (NCBI taxonomy): domain Eukaryota; kingdom Viridiplantae; phylum Streptophyta; class Magnoliopsida; order Solanales; family Solanaceae; genus Nicotiana; species Nicotiana tomentosiformis. The sequence continues at coordinate 122,983,688 of NC_090819.1, forward strand.
ATGGATTCTTGTGTTAGTTATTGTCATTGGTCATGTGAGGCTATTGTCGTTATTGATGATTGTGGCACTATGTGGCATTGAATTATTGAGTTTTCTACAGAAGGGTAGTAGTAGCACTGTTACAACGGCGACTCTGTCAAAAAATTATATAGATCCCGAGGAGTTAACCATTCGAGGACGAATGTTTCTAAGGGGGGAAAGATGTTATATCCCGTATTTCGTATGTTAAAGTTTCATCGTAAGTTAATCGGCACGGGAATGAGATTATTTTTGAGGTTATAAGTATTTATGTTTTTTGTAACAAGTGATAAGTGAGTGTTGTAAAGATTAAAAGGTAAACAAATCAAAGAATGAGTATTCGTTAAAGTTTGTCAATTTGGGATAAAATACAATTCAAGCTATAATACCCCGTATTTATAGACTAGTGCCATACAAGGTACAACATGACCATGATAGTAAGGTGTATAAAGTATGTTAAAAGTGATTAGTATTTTAAGTAAATTAAGATATTACCTAATTATGTTGGTAATGGGTTAATTATTACTTTGAGTGGGAAATTAACAAATCAATTGGAAATTGGTGGATAATTATTTGGTGGGAACATCACCCCCAACATGGAAACAAGGAGTTTAGTTGTTAAGACCAAACAGTAATCCTTATCAAGTGTGGTCCACAACCACTATGATAAGGCTTAGGTGGCTAGGTGGCACATTTAGGGATGTTGGTAAAAGTAATCCTTATCAAGTGTGGTCCACAATAACTATGATAAGGAACCTCTCTAATTCATTAAAGAGAGATGTTTATATCTACAAGTAACGGATGAAGCTATAACAAAATTCATATGAGACTACATAATCTAATAGCAACGTGATTTGCAATTCTAAGGGAGCCCGGTATAACCTGTCTCAAGAATATCATACGGATATTTCCCTACTTCGATCTCACGGTTACGTGTTTTGTCGTGATTGACGTGTGTTAGAGGAATTGTCAAGAGAATCGACTCAGGTATGTTAAGGCTTTTCCTTCTTTCCTTTTTGCATGATTCATATGGTACAAACTAAACGAGCAAACACACAACTTTCATAAATGTCTTTATTCATAAAAGCACTAGGGGTGCCTATGGTCTAGAATTCCCATGTGTCTTATTATTATATGTAACGACCCGACTTGGCATTTTAAGAATTTATGCCCCATTCAACTACTTAAGGTCCTAAGAAACTTCGTAATACGTATTATGACTTGTGTGTGTTGTCGTTTGACTTTCGAAAGATTCAGAATTTAAATTGAAAGAACAATTCTAATTTTTCAAGCTTAAATGAAAAAAGTTGACCGGAGTTTGACTTTTGAGCAAATGACTCTGGAATGGAATTTTGATAATTCCACTAGGTCCGTATGATGATTTTGGACTTGGCCGTATGTTTGGGTCGAGTATCAGGTGGCCCGGGAGTATTTTGGCACCTATTACTGAAGGTTTGCATTTTTAAAGTTTAAGAATTTCCTAAGTTTTGGTTTAAAGGAATTTTGATGTTATCGATATCCGTTTGGGATTCCGAGCATCGAAATAGCTCCGCATGGTGATTCTGGTCTTAGGGGAGCATCCGGATGTGGATTTGGAAGTCTGTAGGTCATTTCGGGGTTATTTGGCGAAAGTTGAAAATTTAAATATTTTTGGGAAGTTTGACAGGGAGTGGACTTTTTGATATCGGGGTCGGATTCCGATTCCGGAAGTGGGAGTTGTACTATAAAGTCAATTATGACTTGTGTGCAAAATTCGAGGTCACTCGGACCTGATTTGATAGGTTTCGGTCGAATGTAGATTTTTGAAGTTCATAAGCTTGAATTGGGGTACGATTCGTGATTTTGATGTTGTTTGATGTGTTTTGAGGCCTCAAGCAAGTTCTTGTTATGTATTGGGAGTGGTTGGTGGGAGTGGTTGGTATGATTGGACGGGGTCCCGGGGTCCTCGGGTTTGATTCGGGGTGGTTCCGGACCAAGTTTGGGTGTTTTGATGCTGCTAGTTGCTGGTTCTGGTGTAGTTCTTCGCGTTCGCGAGGAGCCTCTCACGTTCGCGAAGAAGGATTTTGCTATTGGGACTTTGTTCTTCGCATTCCCGAAGAGGATCTCGCGTTCGCGAAGAAGGAATGTTTGCTATCCGTCATCTGACTTTGGAGGCTCATATATCGCAATCTATAAAGAATTTGAAGATGATCTAAAAATAAAAGTTGTAGCTCATTGTGTCTAGTTTTCATAAAGTTAAACCATTTGTCATTTGGAGTTGTGTACAAAAGGTTATGGTATATACACTACAGGCTGTCTGGGAGGAGTTTGGAAATCTCTGTTGCACAGGTCTGACTTTGGAAGCTTATATCTCGCAATCTATAAGGAATTGGGAGATTAACAATAAATGAAAGTTATAGTCCTTGAAGTCTAGTTTTTGAAAGTCAAACCATTCATCATTTGGAGTTTTGTAAAAAAAGATTTAAGACCATTACACTAGAGACTGTCTGAGAAGAGTTTGAAAATGGCTGTTGAAGAATTTGTTCATCGCGAACGCGAGGGGAGGGTCGCAAACGTGAAGAAAAAACCCTAGGCAGCGAAATAAAGTCCAAATTCATCTCATTCTTCCATTTTTCGACCAAGGAAGCTCGGGTGAGGCGATTTTTCGAGAGTGTTTCAAGGAAAACATTGGGGTAAGAATTTATAACTTGATTTTGGTTAAATTACTTGAATTTATTGTTGTTTTTACCACTAAATTAGTGAATTGGGTTGAAAATGGTAGAAATCCTCTAGACTTTAATTTAAGATTTAAAGGGCGATCCGTTATCGAAATTTGATAATTTTGGTATGGTTGAACTTGTATCGGAATGGGTGTTCGGATTTCGTGAAAATTTTGTCGGGTTCCGAGAAGCCCGCATGACTTTTTAGAATAAAATTTTAAATCGGCGTTATATTATCCGAAATTGGTTCCGATGAATTTTGATGAAGTTATACAATTAATTTGGATAGATTTGAGTTGTCTGAAGGTCAATTCCAGCAAGAAGGCTATTTTGGAATATCGGCCTAACTTCAAAAAGGTAAGTATCTTGCCTAACCTTGAGTGGGGGAATTACCCCTTAGGCATCGAGTCTTATGTGTTATTTGTGATATGTGAAAATCCGTGTACGCGAGGTGACGAGTACGTACTCGGGCTTATATCTGCAAAATTTATTGGGTTAAAGTCTTAGGCATATTGTGTAGTAAATTGGATAATTGTTGGCTTTTATTAAGTTATTTATTTTCCATTACTAAATTCGCATTTGTTGAATTTGTTTTTATATGATAATTTGATGTGATTATTACTTGTATGTTTATGTAAATTCTGTGAGTTTGGTGATTTGATATTTTCTAGAAATAATTATATTATGGATTTTACATCTGCAAATAATTAATGAAATAAGATTAAACTGAGGCTTTAATATAATTATCAAGAATTTGGATTAATGAAGGCGCTGCCCTATACTGAGTATTTTCCATCTCTGTTGTTGTTTTGAGGTTTTATACACATTGTGTGGAGTCTCGGGCTATTTGTTGTGAAATTAATTGATTTTGTTATATTTTTAGAATTGGTTGTGGCCATTGGGAAAATTGTGATATGAATTGATTTTGTTATGTTGTCGTGATAATATTCCGTGTAAATTATTGTGTAATTTGAGTTATTATTTTGAGGATATAAGGGTGGCATTCCACTGTTGATATTGTGTGGGTATAAGGGTGGCATTTCACTATTGTTATATGTGTTGGGATATTGTCTGGGCGGAGTGATAAGGGTAGCTATAAGAGCGATAAGGGTGGCTATTAATATTGTCATGGGGAGGGATAAGGGAGGCTATTATAGGAGTGATAAGGGTGGATATAGGAGAGATAAGGGTGGCTATTGTCAGGGATGATATGTGATGTTGTGAAGTTATTGCGTTGGTAATTTTTATGTGGTGCTGTGATTTTTCTTGTGTTTGTCTTTATATTTTGTGCAATTTATCTGGATGTTTTGGTAAACTTGATAATAGTCTGAGCTATATTGAAATTGGGAGCATGTGGCTATTGCCAGGCAGATTATGAAATGAAATGTAGGCACGAAGTGCCGTGAGTAAATAATGATGATATTGGCACGTGAATTGTCCGTGCAGTTGTGATATGAAATGTGAGCACGAGGTGTCATGGTTAAATGATGATGATATTGACACGTGAGTAGTCCATGCAGTTATGATAGAGAAATTGGCACGAGGTGCTGTGAAAATATGAAAGTGGGCTGAAACCCGTATTTTATGATTTGAAATGAGGTGTGAGACTGTGACTTTTATTCGAAAGATATTTATTTGAAGGAATTATATTTGTAAGATATTTATTTGAAAGAATTATATTTGAAGGAATTATATTTGAAAGAGATTTATTTGAAAGAATTATATTAGAAAGATATTTATTTGAAGGGAGTATATCCGAAATATACTTATTGAAAAGTATTATATCATGAAGATTATTATTTGAGAAGCATATAGGCGAAAGAATTTTATTTGAAGGACTTGATTAATTAGGTGTATTTATAATTATTATTTGTTGTGAAATAGTAATGGTGTTCTTGTTCCCCTGCTGTGTATATCACTGGTTGATTAGTGTTTCCATCATTGTTATTTGTTTCCTATTATGTTTGTATACTATATTGCACAGGTTATTAGACTAGTGAGTGTCTTGACTGCATCTCGTCACTACTCCACTGAGGTTAGTCTTGATACTTACTAGGTACCGACTGTGGTGTACTCATACTACACTTCTGCATATTATTTTCCAGAGCCAGGTATTGGAGATATCGTACTCGGACAGAGTTAAAGTGTGATCGCAAGGATTCAAGGTAGAGCTGCTTGGTCATCGCAGTCCCTTGGAGTCTTTCCATTTTATTGTGCTGTTAATTTTAATCAAACAGTATTGTATATTCGATCCTTGAGATCATTTCATACATCCAGTTAGAATTCGCGACTCAGTATTACCAGTCTTGGGAGGTTGTTATATTTGTTTCCTCTTTTGGTTGATACACTTGTATTAATTTATATACAAAAACAAATGGCTCGAAATGTAATTGTAATCGGCTTACCTAGTCTTAGAGACTAAGTGTCATCACGATGCTTATGGTGGGATTTTGGGTCGTGACAAGTTGGTATCAGAGCTCTAGGTTCGTAGGTTCTACAAGTCACAAACAAGTTTAGTAGAGTCTTGCGGATCGATATGGAGACGTCTGTACTTATCTTCGAGAGGCTACAAAGCTAGTAGGAAAAGTTTTTACTTCTTTCATTTCTTATCGTGCGGTATTTATTCATTTTGAAGCATATATCTTATGTTCTTTTGCATCTACTCGTGTATGAAATTGTGCAATCGGTATCAACTATGTGTCAATGGTTCGTGATACTACAGAGGGGTTATAAGGGAGCAAGAGTTGCTCAACCATTGCTACAACGTGTCATCCATATCGAGGATGCGGAAGTATTGAGAGATCATTCAGTTGTGCACATGGGGGTGCAGCAGGTTCTGACATCTGGTTGATAAGTATGATCTTAAGAAGGTTTAATTAATTGCCTAATCACCACAATCGTTGTAGGGTCACGAGGTTTATATAGATCTTAAGATAGTTGGTGGTATTGGAGACTGTGTAGTTCGTATGGGATTTCCATTTAGTAAAAGGTACATACTAGCAGTCAAGGCACTCGAGGAAGCAATTTTGTCTGTCACGAGGATGACATACGCAAAATAAATGTCTTGATGTGTCTTATGACTGGTGACGTACGAGCGGTGAAGGTTAGTATTGTGCATCATCGGACTGTGTCCTATGGCTTCGCGCCAAGTGAGGGGAATCCACTATCAACGAGCAGATTGTGGGGTCATGTGTTATATCAGTTTTAGCTTGAGATGTATAAATGCGGTATTGAAAGTTTATTCAAAACTTGTATATGATTAAGGGCTGAGATTTGTATGGGATGATGTTAGGACTTGTAGTATTTTCGCGTCCTTAATAATTCTACATTTCAGTATCAGCGGGGTCATGGAAACAATTTTAGAATACTCGGGGTGCTCCAGTAAGTTCTTTTAATGCACGACTGGCACGGGGTTCCTATAATGGTTATTCCAGTTATCCGGCACAGACTTAGTATGAGTAGCCGAACCCGCATAGGGGTTGTTATTAGTGTGGTGATACTAGGCACATCATGAGAGATTGTCCCAGACTTGGGAGTGGCGGATTTCATCAGAATACTCAGGCTACAGGCTCTATTCCAGTTACTAACCCACATGCACAGTCAGTTAGAGGTGGAGGACAGGCAGGTAGAGGGCGCCCTAGAGGGGGAGGCCCAACCCGTTGATATATTTGCTATGGTGTGGCTGAGGCCACTACACCAGATGGTGTCATTACAGGTATGATCCTTATTGGTTATAAAAGGATATTTTTCCTTAATTTGATTCAGTTCTGAATATTGAGGCGAGTCCTCCTATTATGCTCCACTTAAGGGTGAGCTTCATAATTTTGTGACCCACTTATATGTTTATCCATGTTGGGAGATTCCATGATGCTAGCCCGTGTCTATCATTTTTATTTTGTACACTATTGAGGACTATAAGTCCAAATATGACTTTCTATTACTCTCTACAGTGGGTTTTGATGTGATTTCAAAATAATTGATTTCAATTTTATGAATTATATGCCCTATTGGTATGGGGGTTCATTATGTGTTGTGAAAATTGTTTACGGAAATTATTAAAAAGAAGAAAGAAAGGGAATGGAAAATTTCAGTTGGCACAAAGTGCAAAATACCTGTGATTCAGAGATGAGGACGAGATCCTCACATTTTTATATGATGTGAAATATTTAAACTGGACTACAAGCCGCGATGAAAGTTATATAAGGAAGATGTCCTTATGGTAAAAATTTTATAAGTTTAAATTCTCCCTTTAGGAAATTAAATTTGTACTATAGTACTAATAGGGAGTCATGCATGATAGCCTTATGTGATAATTCTTTATGTGTTTCTCTGCTGTAATTATTGAGTTTTAGCATACGAGGTGAGTGCCCAAGTGGCTTTAAATGTGACTCGTTAATTCAGGTAAATAATTATGAGGTCTTCATGCCTCGTATGTTGCCGTAAGTGTTGTGAAAATTAGATATGAGATTTTGGTTCAGATGAGATTAATTGAAGATGCTGAAATTAATTATAAATAGTTATTATGACCAGAGATGTGATTATGGTCTTACGTATAAGGTGTGTATGTAGGCACAAAATTGCTACCGCCAGTTGAGACTAACACTATGTGTTATTATGGAAAATCAGGCCTTTTGAAATTAATTGGAGTGTAAGAAATTGGCTTTAAAGTTTATAAATGAGTATAAAAAAAGAATAAGTTCAGCTGAGATGGTGTTGTCAGACCCATGTTAAATTGCGGGGACGTAGAATCACCCGTGAGTATGTGTGTAATAGTACACTCAATAATTTAATGTCCTCAAAATAATTCTTGGCACATTCGAGGACGAATGTATGTTTTAAGAGGGGGAGAATGTAACGACCCGACTTGTCATTTTAAAAATTTATGCCTCATTCAGCTACTTAAGGTCCCAAGCAACTTCGTAATACGTATTATGACTTGCATGTGCGATCGTTTGATTTTCGGAAGATTCAGAATTTAAATTGAAAGAACAATTCTCATTTTTGAAGCTTAAATGAAAAGAGTTGACCGGAGTTTGACTTTTGAGAAAACGACTCTGGAATAGAATTTTGATAATTTCAATAGGTCCGTATGATGATTTCGGACTTGGGCATATGTTCGGGTCAAGTATCATGTGGCCCGGGACTATTTCGACGCCTATTACTGAAGGTTGGCATTTTTAAAGTTTAAGAATTTCCTAAGTTTCAGTTGAAGGGGATTTTGATGGTATCGATATCTGTTTGGGATTCTGAGCTTGTGAATAGCTCCACATGGTGATTATGGTCTTAGGGGAGCGTCCGGATGTGAATTTGGAAGTCTGTAGCTCATTTCGGGGTCATTTCGCGAAAGTTAAATATTTGAAGGTTTTGGGAAAGTTTGACCGGGAGTGGACTTTTTGATATTGGGGTCAGATTCCAATTCCAGGAGTAGGAGTAGGTTTGTAATGTCAATTATGACTTGTTTGCAAAATTCAAGGTCAATCGGATTTGATTTGATAGTTTTGGGCGTAGAATGTAGAAGTTTGAAGTTCTAAAGTTCATAAAGCCTGAATTAGGGTATGATTCGTGGTTTTGATGTTGTTTGATGTGATTTGAGGCCTCGAGCAAGTTCGTGTTATGTATTGGAACTGGTTAGTATGATTGGACGGGGTCCCGAGGGCCTCGGGTTTGATTCAGGGTGGTTCCGGACCAAGTTTGGGTGTTTTGATGTTGCTGGTTCCTAGTTCTTGTAACGACCCGGCCAGTCGTTTTGATAGTAATAGCCCCGATCCCCTATTAACTGCTTTCCCCAAATCTTTTTCTGCTATTGTGACTTGCCGGGATGATTGGTTTTGAGTTTCGGAATGTTTTGGGACACTTAGTCCCAAAATGAGAGCTTAAGCCTTAGGATTTGGACCGTAGTCGGAACTGTGTGAAGAAGACTCCGGAATGGAATTTCGTTGGTTCTGTTAGCTCCGTTAGGTGATTTTTGGTTTAGGAGCATGTCCGGATTGTGTTTTGGAGATTCGTAGCTCATTTAGACTTGAAATGGGGAAAGTCGAATTTTTGATATCGGGGTTGTTTTACGATTCCGAAAGTTGGAGTAGGTCCGTAATGTTGGTTATGACTTGTGTGCAAAATTTGAGATCAATCGGACGTGATTTGATAGGTTTCGACATCGGTTGTAGAATTTTGAAGTTTCAAGTTCTTTAAGTTTGAATTGGAGGGTGATTCGTGATTTTAGCGTTGTTTGACGGGATTTGAGAGCTCGACTAAGTTCGCATGGTGTTTTAGGATTGGTTGAGGTCCCGGGGGTCTCGGGTGTGTTACAGATGCTTAACGGGTGAAAGCTTAGACTTAGAGGAATTTCTGATTTTGGCTGGTTTTGGTGTTTTTGCACCTGCGGTGGGGAGTCCGCAGGTGCGGCCTCGCAGAAGCGAGACTTGCAGGCGCAGATGCGAGAAGTCGAGAGTTGCCCTGAGGTCGCAGGTGCGAGGAAGTTCCGCATCTGCGATGCTCGCAAATGCGCAGAAGTGGAAGGGATGTCCGCAGGCGCGCGCGCGCAGGTGCGGCCCTTTCGTCGCAGGTGCGAAGGAAGAGGTGGTAAGTGAGTTGTGCAGATACGCACGTTTTCCGCACGCACCCGCAGGTGCGAGCCCAGGTTCCGTAGGTGCGGAAATACTGGGGCAGTGATTAAAACCGAAGGGCTTCACGATTTTTATCATTTTTGGCTTTGCAAACTCGGGTTGGGGCGATTTATTAGAGCATTTTCGAGACATTTTTTGAGGTAAGTTTCTTGTGCTTGTTTTTGGTAAATAATTTGTCCTTGCCATTATTTTCCCACCTAGTTAATGTGTATTTAAGGTGGAAATTGGAAGTTGGAAACTAGGGATTTGGAAGTTTGAATTGTGGATTGGAGGACCATTTGGTGTCGAATTTTAGTAAATTTGATATGGTTAGACTCATGAGTGAATGAGCTTTCTAGTTTCGTGAATTTTGTCGGGTTTCGATACGTGGGCCCCGGGGGGCGGGTTTGAGCCAATTTCGGGTTTTGGCCTAATTTTGTAGTTTTTCTTGGGGGATTCATTCCATTAGCGCGTATTGATCGTATTGTACTGTTTGAATAGTTTCAGGCCATTTGGAGTCGGATACTCATGGCAAGAACGTGATATCAAGTTGATTTAAGCGGTTCGAGGTAAGTGGCTTGCCTAACCTTGTATTGGGGACTTCCACCTTAGGATATCTTGATATTATTTGGTTTGTGGGCACCGTATACGTGAGGTGATGAGTACGCACATGGGCTATTATTGCAAAAATCATGTTTAACCTTTTCAAATCATAAATTGCTTCTCTTATTAATTGTACTAATATGTTTAACTGTGTAGTTTAGACTAGAAAAGCATGCTTACGTGTTTTAACTGCCTAATTTCCATTCTGTGGGTCATAATTCAGTTAAGTCCTTATTTGCCTTATCTGTGTCCAGTATAAACTGTATAACTCGATGTCATACCTGTCATTTCATCTTGCGTTGCATATTTAAATTGGGACTACGGACGTATTTCGGGAGATCCCCATGTACTGTATATTTAGTTTGGGACTACAGACGTATTCCGGGAGATCCTCCTGTACTGCATATTCATTTGAAACTACGGGATGGTATCCCGAGAGATTTTCCACTGTGTTTACCTTGTTTTGAGCCAAGGGCTCCCTTAATTGTTAAATTTTCGAGAATTTCTTTAATTGTGTTACCATAAATTCTACTTATATCTTTTACTGTTTAATTTATTATATTTACTCCGGTAGGTCCTTGACCTGACCTCGTCACTACTCGACCGAGGTTAGGCTTGGCACTTACTGGGTACCATTGTGTTGTACTCATGCCCTTTCCTGCATATGTTTTTCGTGTGCAGATCCAGGTACGAGCTATCGGCCTTGGGGTTAGTGCGTGCTGCTGATTCTAGGAGACTTCAAGTTATTTCTGCTTGTGTCCACAGATATTCGGAGTCCCCTTCTATTCCCTCGTCTAGAGACTTTCCTTATTATCTTCAGACTTTTGTATAGAGCTACATAGATTATAGCAGCTTGTGACTTAGTGACATTCCGGGTTTTGGGAAACTATTTTGTATATGCCGAGTGGTGCTACTCTTGGCTATTTATAATATGTTGTTTACCTTTAAAATGTTGTGTTTTCTTTATATTTTTCGCAATATTAGGCTTACCTAGTCGTAAAGACTAGGTTCTATCAAGACCCCTTTCGGAGGGATAATTTGGGTCGTAACAAGTTGGTATCAAAGCACTAGGTTCGTAGGAGTCGCAAGTCACAAGCCGGTTTATTAGAGTCTCGCGGATCGGTGCGGAGACGTCCATACTTATCTTCGGGAGGCTATGTAACTGTTAAGAAAAATCATATTTCTTTGATTTCCTTATCGTGCGAGTTATTGACACCCAAGAAATTCTAAGATTCTATTCTATTCTTTCTCATAGATGGTGAGGACCCGCAATGGGAGGACCGACGATCAGGCACCCGAGCCCCCTGCCAGAGCCACCATAGGCTGGGGTCAGGGTAGAGGACGACCACGCGGTGCAGCCCGAGCGCCTGCGAGAGCTGCGTCAGAAGAGCCCCCAGTAGCTCCAGCTGGAGGGCCAGCGCCGGAGATCCCTATTGCTACACCAGCCCTCCAGGAGACTTTAGCTTAGTTCTTGAGCATTTTCAGCACTCTTGCTCAGGCTGGACTATTTCCGATAGCTCTCGCTACATCTCTGGCCAGGAGAGGGGCATAGACTCCTGCAGCCCGTACCCTTGAGTAGAGGTTCCAGGTTGATCAGGCCCTAGAGTATATTCCTATGCCCCCAGTGGCTCCGGTTCAGCATGAGATCAGGGTAGCTGCTTCTGAGGGAGAGCAGCTCAGACTTGAGAGGTACAAGAAGTACCACCCACCTACTTTCAGTGGACTAGCCTCAGATGATGCTCTAGGTTTTCTTGAGGAGTGTCATCGTATTCTCCGCACTATGGGCATTGTGGAGATGCGTTGGGTTTCTTTCACTGCTTTCCAGCTGAGGGGAGCAATATATCAGTGGTGGCGTGCCTATGATTTGAGTAGTCCAGACGAGGCAGCCTCATTCACTTGGACTTAGTTTTCAGAGATGTTCTTGCGTGAGTATGTCCCTCAGAGCCTCAGGGATGCTTGGCGCGTAGAATTCGAGCAGTTGCGTCAGGGTTCTATGACTGTGTCGGAGTATGCAGTCCATTTCAGTGGGTTAGCTCGCCATGCACCGGCTCTGGTTGCCACAGTCAGAGAGAGGGTTCGTCGCTTCATTGAGGGACTCCACCCCAGTATTCGGACCAGTATGGCCAGGGAGTTAGAGATGGACATCACTTATCATCAGGCAGTGAGCATTGCTAAGAGAGTGAAGGGCATGTTCGCCTGGGACAGAGAGGAGAGAGAGGCCAAGAGGTCTTGAGAGACTGGTCATTATTCAGGAGCTCGTGCACCAGCAGCACGCTACGGTAGGGGTTTTGTGAGTTGCCCTGTTCATTCAGCTCTTCCAGCAGCCAGCGGTGTTCCAGCTCCTCCTAGACCTCAGGAGCCTTATTATGCACCGCCAGTATCTAGTATGCCTCCTACTCGAGGTGCTATTACCGGCCAGCCCAGCAGCCCAGGTCCGAGTCAGTCTCAGCCGCTGCATCCTCCGAGAGGTTGTTTTGAGTGTGGTGACACTCGTCACCTGGTTAGAGATTTCCCCAGAGCCAGGAGGGGTGCACCTCCAGACTTATCAGCCTACACGTGCTCCATCGGGTCCTCCGGCCCTTCTTCAAGCACCAGCTGCTACCCCACCTCCTCAGCCAGCTCGAAGTGAAGGTCGGGGAGGTCGAGGTAGCTCTAGAGGAGGAGGCCAAGCCAGGTACTATGCCCTTCTAGCTCGTTCAGAGGCCGCTGCTTCAGATTCAGTTATCACAGGTATCGTCCCCGTCTGTCACAGGGATGCATCAATATTATTTGACCCAGGCTCTATGTATTCATATGTGTCTTCTTATTTTTCCCCACACTTGGGGATATCTCGGGATTCATTGACTTTCCCTTCTTATGTATCTACTCCCGTGGGAGATTCTCTCATTGTGGAACACGTATATCGGTCGTGTTTGATTGCCCTTAGTGGTTTTGAGACCAAAGTCGATTTGTTATTTCTCAGTATGGTAGATTTTGATGTTATCTTGGGCATGGACTGGTTGTCGCCCCATTATGCTATTCTTGATTGTCACGCTAAGACCGTGACACTGGCTATGCCAGGTTTGCTAAGATTAGAGTGGAGAGGTACCTTAGAGTATACTCCCCGCAGGGTCATTTCATTTTTTAAAGCTCAACGAATGGTTGAGAAGGGGTGTGATGCGTATTTGGCCTATGTAAGAGATGTCAGTATTGATACCCCTACAATTGAGTTAGTTCCAGTAGTGAGGGACATCCCAGATGTGTTTCCAGCTGATCTCCCAGGCATGCCACCTGAAAGAGATATTGATTTTGGTATTGATTTGTTGCCGGGCACTCAGCCCATCTCTATTCCTCCATATCGTATGGCTCCTCCTGAATTAAAGGAGTTGAAGGAGCAGTTGCAGGAGTTTCTTGATAAGGGCTTCATTTCGCTCAGTGTGTCACCTTGGGGTGCTCCGGTTTTATTTGTAAAGAAGAAGGATGGTTCTATGCGTATGTGTATTGATTATCGGTAGTTGAACAAGGTTACAGTGCAGAACGGGTATCCTTTGCCTCGCATTGATGATTTATTTGATCAGTTACAGGGTGCAGAGTGTTTTCCAAGATTGACTTGCATTCTGGCTATCATCAGTTGAAGATTCGGGAGCCGGATATCCCGAAAACTACTTTTAGGACCAGATATGGTCACTATGAGTTTCTTGTCATGTCATTTGGGCTAACCAATGCCCCAGCAGCCTTTATGCATTTGATTCACAGTATGTTCCAGCCTTATCTTGATTCCTTCATCATCGTGTTTATTGACGACATCCTGGTATATTTTCGGTCTCGAGAAGTTCATGAGCAGCACCTGAGGACCATGCTTCAGACTTTGAGGGAGAAGAAATTGTATGCAAAATTTTCTAAGTGTGAATTCTGGCTTGATTCAGTGGCATTCTTGGGCCACATAGTGTCTGGATGTAGTGCAGAGTTGGCCTAGACTGACATCAGCTACGGAGATCCGCAATTTCCTCGATTTGGCGGGGTATTACCATCGCTTTATGGGAGGATTTTCATCCATTGCAGCACCTATGACCAGGCTGACCCAGAAGGGTGCTCCGTTCAAGTGGACCGAGGAGTGTGAGGAGAGCCTTCAGAAGCTCAAGACAGCTTTGACTACAGCCCCAGTATTAGTATTGCCTACAGGTTCGGGGTCCTACACTGTCTATTATGATGCCTCGAGGATTGTCCTTGGAGCGGTATTGATGCGGGATGGTAAGGTGGTTGCCTACACATCTAGACAGTTGAAGGTGCATAAGAAGAATTATCTAGTTCATGATCTCGAGTTAGGATATTGTTCAAGCCCTGAAGATCTGGCGTCATTATTTGTATGGTGTTCCCTGTGAGATTTACGCTGATCACCGGAGTTTGTAGTACTTGTCCAGGAAGAAGGACCTTAATTTGTGTCAGCGGAGGTGGTTGGAGCTACATAAAGACTATGATATCACTATATTATACCACCCGGGGAAGGCTAATGTAGTGGCCGACGCCTTGAGTCGCCGGGCAGAGAGTTTGGGGAGTTTGGCATATCTTCTGGCAGTTGAGAGGCCCTTAGCCTTGGATGTTCAGGCCTTAGCCTACCAATTTGTGAGATTAGATATTTCAGAGCCTAGCCGGGTATTAGCTTGTGTGGTTGCTCGGTCTTCTCTTTATGTGCGTATCATAGAGCTCCAGTATAATGATCCTCATCTTCTAGTTCTTCAGGACAGGGTTCGGCGAGGTGATGCCAGAGATGTGACTATTGGTGATGACGGTGTGATGAGGATGCAGGGCCGGATCTGTGTGCCCAATGTAGATGGGCTTTGGGAGTTGATTCTCGAGGAGGCCCACAACTCGCGGTACTCCATTCATCCCGATGCCGCGAAGATGTACCAAGATTTGAGACAACACTACTGGTGGAGGAAGATGGAAAAGGATATAGTTGAATTTGTGGCCAAGTGTCTCAACTGTCAGCAAGTCAAATATGAGCACCAGAGGACTTGTGGATTACTTCAGAGGTTAGAGATCCCAGAGTGGAAGTGGGAGCGGATCTCCATGGACTTTGTAGTTGGACTTCCACGGACTTTGAGGAAGTTCGATGCTATTTGGGTGATCGTGGATCGGCTGACCAAGTCAGCCCATTTCATTCCAGTGTTGACTACATACTCTTCAGAGAGATTGGCTGAGATTTATATCAGAGAGATTGTCTGCCTTCATGGTATTCCAGTATCCATCATTTCTGACAGAGGTACACAGTTCACATCCCGGTTTTGGAGAGCCGTACAGTAGGAGTTGGGTACTAGGGTGGAGTTGAGCACAACCTTTCACCCTCAGACTGGCGGGCAGTCCGAGCGCACGATTCAGATTCTTGATGATATGCTCTGTGCCTGTGTGATGGAGTTCGGAGGGTCATGGGACCAATACTTTCCACTTGTAACTTGCAGAGTTCGCTTACAACAAAAGTTATTAGTCCATCATTCAGAAGGCACCGTATGAGGCTTTGTATGGTAGGCGATGCTGGTCCCCTGTAGGATGGTTTGAGCTGGGCGAGGCCCGATTGTTGGGTATAGATTTGGTCAAGGATGCCCTGGATAAGGTGAAGGTGATTCAGGAGAGACTTCGCATAGCCCAGTCCAGGCAGAAGAGTTATGCGGACCGTAAGGTTCATGATTTGGTATTTATGGTTGGTGAGCGGGTCTTGCTTCGGGTATCGCCTATGAAGGGTGTCATGAGGTTCGGGAAGAAAGGCAAGCTGAGCCCGAGGTTCATTGGTCCTTTTGAGATATTGCGGCGAGTTGGGGAGGTTGCTTATGAGGTTGCCTTGCCTCCCAGCCTAGCAGGAGTTCACCCGGTATTCCACGTGTCCATGCTCTGGAAGTATCACGGTGATCCGACTCATGTATTGGATTTCAGATTAGTCCAGTTGGACAAAGATCTATCTTATGTTGAGGAGCTAGTAGCCATTTTGGACATGCAGGTTAGAAAGCTCAGGTCAAAGAATATTGCTTCTGTAAAGGTACAGTGGAGGGGTCAGCCGGTCGAGGAGGCAACTTAGGAGACCGAGCAAGATATGCGCAGCCAGTACCCTCATCTTTTCACAGTTTCAGGTATGTCTTTATACTCGTTTGAGGACGAATGATTATTTTAAGTGGGGGAGGATGTAACGACCCGGCCGGTCGTTATGAGAGTAATAGCCCCGATCCCCTATTAACTGTTTTCCCCAAATCTTTTTCTGCTATTATGACTTGCCGGGATGATTGGTTTTGAGTTTTGGAGTGTTTTGGGACACTTAGTCCCTAAATGAGAGCTTAAGACTTAGGATTTGGACCGTAGTCGGAACTGTGTGAAGACGACTCCGGAATAGAATTTTGTTGGTTCTGTTAGCTCCATTAGGTGATTTTGGGTTTAGGAGGATGTCCAGATTGTCTTTTGGAGGTTCGTAGCTCATTTAGGCTTGAAATGGCGAAAGTCGAATTTTTGGAGTTTTGGGCTGGTAGTGGAATTTTTGATATCGGGGTCATTTTCCAATTCCGAAAGTTGGAGTAGGTCTGTAATGTTGATTATGACTTGTGCGCAAAATTTGAGGCCAATCGGACGTGATTTGATAGGTTTCGACATCGGTTGTAGAATTTTGAAGTTTCAAGTTCTTTAAGTTTCAATTGGAGGGTGATTCATGATTTTAGTATTGTTTGATGGTATTTGAGAGCTCGACTAAGTTCGCATGGTGTTTTAGGATTGTTTGAGGTCCCGGGGGCCTCGGGTGTGTTTCGGATGCTTAACGGGTGAAAGCTTGGACTTAGAGGAATTTCTGATTTTTGTTGGTTCTGGTGTTTTCTCACCTGTGGTGGGGAGTCCGCAGGCACGGCCTCGCAGAAGCGAGACTTGCAGGCACAGATGCGAGAAATCGAGAGTTGCCCTGGGGTCGCAGGTGCGAGGAAGTTCCGCTTCTGCGATGCCCGCAAATGCGCAAGCCTGTTCGCAAATGCGCAAGATGCGCAGAAGCGGAAGGGATGTCCGCAGGCGAGCGCGCACATGTGTGGCCCTTTCGCCGCAGGTGTGAAGGCAAAGGCGGTAAGTGATTTGTGCAGATGCGCACGTTCTCCGCACGCACCCGCAGGTGCGAGCCCAGGTTCCGCAGGTGCGGAAATACCTGGGCAATGATTAAAACCGAAGGGCTTCATGATTTTTATCATTTTTGTCTTTGCAAACTCGGGTTGGGGCGATTTTTGAGAGCATTTTCAAGGCATTTCTTGAGGTAAGTTCCTTGTGCTTATTTTTGGTCAATAATCTTGCCTTGCCATTATTTTCCCACCTAGTTAATGTGTATTTAAGGTGGAAATTGGAAGTTGGAAACTAGGGATTTGGAAGTTTGAATTGTGGATTGAAGGACCATTTGGCGTCGGATTTTAGTAAATTTGATATGGTTAGACTCGTGAGTAAATGAGCTTTTTATTTTCGTGAATTTTGTCGGGTTTCGAGACGTAGGCCCCGGGGGCCGGGTTTGAGCCAATTTCGGGTATTGGCCTAATTTTGTAGTTTTTCTTGTGGGATTCATTCCATTAGCGCGTATTGATGGTATTGTACTGTTTTGAATAGATTCGGTCCATTTGGAGTCGGATACTCGTGACAAGAACGTGATATCAAGTTGATTTGAGCGGTTCGAGGTAAGTGGCTTGCCTAACTTTGTATTGGGGACTTCCACCTTAGGATATCTTGATATTATTTGGTGTGTGGGCGCCGTGTACGTGAGGTGACGAGTACGTACATGGACTATTATTGCAAAAATCATGTTTAACCTTTTTAAATCATAAATTGCTTCTCTTATTAATTGTTCTAATATGTTTAACTGTGTAGTTTAGACTAGAAAAGCATGCTTACGTGTTTTAACTGCCTAATTGACATTCTGTGTGTCATGTTCAGTTCAGTACTTATTTGCCTTATCTGTGTCCAGTATCAACTGTATAACTCGATGGCATACCTGTCATTTCATCTTGCGTTGCATATTTAAATTGGGACTACGGACGTATTCCGGGAGATCCCCATGTACTGCATATTTACTTTGGGACTACTGATGTATTCTGGGAGATCCCCATGTACTGCATATTTACTTTGGGACTACAGACATATTCCGGGATATCCCCCTGTACTGCATATTCATTTGAAACTACGGGACGGTATCCCGAGAGATTTCCCACTGTGTTTACCTTGTTTTGAGCCGAGGGCTCCCTTAACTATTACATTTTCGAGAATTTCTTTAAATGTGTTAGCGTAAATTCTACTTATATCTTTTACTGTTTAATTTATTATATTTACTCCGGTAGGGCCTTGACCTGACCTCGTCACTACTCGTCCGAGGTTAGGCTTGGCACTAACTAGGTACCATTGTGGTGTACTCATGCCCTTTCCTGCATATGTTTTTTGTGTGCAGATCCAGGTACGAGCTATCAGCCTTGGGGTTAGTACGTGCTGCTGATTCTAGGAGACTTCAAGGTATTTCTGCTTACGTCCGTAGATATTCGGAGTCCCCTTCTACTCCCTCGTCTAGAGACTTTCCTTATTATCTTCAGACTTTTGTATAGAGCTACATAGATTATAGCAGCTTGTGACTTAGTGACATTTCGGGTTTTGGGAAACTATTTTGTATATACCGAGTGGTGCTACTCTTGGCTATTTATAATATGTTGTTTACCTTTAAAATGTTGTGTTTTCTTTATATTTTTCGCAATATTAGGTTTACCTAGTCGTAAAGACTAGGTGCCATCACGACCCCTTTCGGAGGGATAATTTGGGTCGTGACAGTTCTAGTGTTGTTCTTCGCGTTCGCGAGGAGCCTCTCGCATTCGCGAAGAAGGATTTTGCTGTTGGGGCTTTGTTCTTCGCGTTCGCGAAGAGGATCTCGCGTTCGCGAAGAAGGAATTTTTGATGTCCGTCGTCTTATTTTGGAGGCTCATATCTCGCAATTTATAAAGAATTTGCAGATGATCCAAAATGAAATATGTATCCCATTGTGTCTAGTTTACAGAAAGGTAAACTATTTGTCATTTGGAGTTGGGTACAATAAGTTATGGTGGATACACTACAGGCTATCTGGGAAGAGTTTGGAAATCGTTGTTGCACAGGTCTAACTTTGGAAGCTTATATCTCGCAATCTATAAGGAATTGGGAGATTAACAATAAATGAAAGTTATAGTCCTTGAAGTCTAGTTTTTTAAAAGTCAAACCATTCATCATTTGGAGTTTTTTAAAAAATAATTTATGACCATTACACTAGAGGCTGTCTGAGAAGAGTTTGAAAATGGTTGTTGAAGAATTTGTTCATCGCGAATGCGAGGGGAGGGTCGCGAACGTGAAGCAAAAACCCCTGGGAAGCAGAATAAAGTCCAAATTATTCTCATTCTTCCATTTTTGGACCAAGGAAGCTCGGGTGAGGCGACTGTTCAAGAGTTTTTCAAGAAAAATATTGGGGTAAGAATTCCTAACTTGATTTTGGTTAAAATACTTGAATCTATTGTTGTTTTTATCACTAAATTAGTGAATTGGGTTGAAAATGGTAGAAATCCTCTAGACTTTAATTTAGGATTTGAAGGGCGGTCCGTTATCGAAATTTGATAATTTTGGTATGATTGAACTTGTATTGGAATGGGTGTTCGGATTTCGTGAAACTTTTGTCGGGTTCCGAGAGGCGTTCCCCGCGTGACCTTTTAGAATAAAATTTTTAATCAATGTTATATTATCCGAAATTGGTTCCGATGAATTTTAATGAAGTTATACAATTAATTTGGATAGATTTGAGTTGTCTGAAGGTCAATTCAAGCAAGAAGGCTATTTTGGAATATCTGTGATTATTACTTGTATATTTATGTGAATTCCGTGAGTTTGGTGATTTAATATTTCCTGGAAATAATTATATTTTGGATTTTCCATCTGCAAATAATTAATGAAATAAGATTAAACTGAGGCGTTAATTTAATTATTAAGAATTTGGATTAATGAAGGCGTTGCCCTATACTGAGTATTTTCCATCTCTGTTGTTGTTTTGAGGTTTTATAAACTTTGTGTGGAGCCTTGGGCTATTTGTTGTGAAATTAATTGATTTTGTTATGTTGCCATGATAATATTCCGTGTAAATTGTTGTGTTATTTGAGTTATTATTTTGAGGATATAAGGGTGGCATTCCACTGTTGATATTATGTACGTATAAGGGTGGCATTTTACTGTTGTTATATGTGTTGGAATATTGTCTGGGCGGAGTGATAAGGGTGGCTATATGAGAGATAAGAGTGGCTATAGGAGCGATAAGGGTGGCTATTGATATTGTCAGGGCAGAGGGATAAGGGAGGCTATTATAGGAGTGATAAGGGTGGCTATAGGAGAGATAAGGGTGGCTATTGTCAGGGATGATATGTGATGATTTAGAGTTATTGAGTTGGTAATTTTTATGTAATGTAGTGATTTTCCTTGTGTTTGTCATTATATTTTGTGCAATTTGTCTTAATGTTTCGGTAAAATTGATAATAGTCTGATATATGTTGAAATTGGGAGGATGTGGCTATTGCTAAGCGGATTATGAAATGAAATGTGGGCACAAGGTGCCGTGAGTAAATAATGATAATATTGGCACGCGAATTGTCCGTGCAGTTGTGATATGAAATGTGAGCACAAGGTGTTGTGGTTAAATGATGATGATATTGACACGTGAGTAGTCCGTGCGGTTATGATAGAGAAATTGGCATGAGGTGCCGTGAAAATATGAAAGTTGGCTGAAACCCGTATTTTATGATTTGAAATGAGGTGTCATAGGGTAACTTTTATTCGAATGATATTTATTTGAAGGAATTATATTTGAAAGAGAATTATTTGAAAGAATTATATTTGAAAGATATTTATTTGAAGAAATTATATTTGAAAGGGATTTATTTGAAAGAATTATATTAGAAAGATATTTATTTGAAGGGAGTATATCCGAAATATATTTATTGGAGAGTATTATATCCTGAAGATTATTATTTGAGAAGCATATAGGCAAAAGAATTTTATTTGAACTCTTGATTAATTAGGTGTACTTGTAATTATTATTTGTTGAGCAATATTAATGGTGTTCTTGTTGCCCTGATGTATATATCACTAGTTGATTAGTGTTGTCATCATTGTTATTTATTTCCTATATTTTTGTATACTATATTGCAAAGGTTATTAGACTAGTGAGTGTCTTGACTGCCCCTCGTCACTACTCCACTGAGGTTAGTCTTGATACTTATTGGGTACCGACTGTGGTGTACTCATACTATACTTCTGCATATTTTTGTGCAGATCCAGGTATTGGAGATATCGGACTCGGACAGAGTTAAAGAGTGATCGCAAGGATTCAAGGTAGAGCTGCTTGGTCGTCGCAGTCCCTTGGAGTCTTTCCATTTTATTGTACTGTTAATTTTTAATCAAACAGTATTGTATATTCGATCCTTGAGATCATTTTATATATCCAGTTAGAGTTCGTGACTCAGTATTACCAGTCTTGGGAGGTTGTTATATTTGTTTCCGCTTTTGGTTTCGAAATGTAATTCTAATCGGCTTACCTAGTATTAAATACTAAGTGTCATCACGATGACTATGGTGGTATTTTGGGCCGTGACATTATATTTTCTGTTCATGGGTCTTAGAAAAATGCGTAATTGATAAAGTTTATCCGAAGACATAATGATCTTATGACATTCCGAGAAATCTTATTAACTTACTTCTTATACATTTTATTCATTTATATATGTACATTGACCCATGACCAGATGGCGTTAAATACAGTATATTATATATATATGGGATATGGAAAACGGTTACGGAGTTATATGCGCACCACCGCCTGATCAGTTGATATACGTTGATGATTTCGCCCGTAGAGGCCGAGATGACATGACGGGATGCCCTCAGAGGCTTGATGATGTTATGTACACATATACCTATGCATGATATGACATTTATACGCACGTGCATGACTTTATAAATATTTCAGGATTCACAAAGTTATTTAGACTTACGGGCGGATTCCTTTACTCCATGTTTCATTTATGTCTTTTATGTACTGATTTTCATGCTTTACATACTCGGTACATTATTCATACTGACGCCCCTATTTCCCGGGGCCTGCATTTCATGCCCGCATGTGGAGGTAAACAGGATGACGGTCCCCCTTTTTAGGATCCTTGATCAGTGAGAGTTGGTGTGCTCCACTTGATCTGGAGCTATTACTAGTTTTGGTATGCCATTTTTGGTATGTAGATATGGGTACGGCGGGGCCCAGTCCCGTCCTTTATACAGTTTCACACTCTATTAGAGTTCTGTAGATAGTCATGTATAGTTGGATAGTATGTGGCCTTGTCGTCTTCTAGTTTTGAATATATAGTTGTCTATAGCAGCCTTGTCGGCTCACCCTACCGTATTTCGCATGTATATGTATATATGTTTTTTGGACATATTTTCCTCACGTATGTTATTCACGTGATTCAGTAGTTTAATGACAGATGTTATTCATGACCTACCCTTAATTCATGTTTATATCTTAGACGCATACTTAGGGGTGTTTGACAGGTAGAACTCGCGCCCTCGTCATAGCCCATCAGCTTGGTTCGTGACAATTTCTATCACCCTTCTGACCATAAAGTGTTTGTGGTTAGACGAGCACCTTTTTGGAAAGGGAATTTCTTTTGGAAGGAAATTATAGTGGATAAATAAAACTTAATGAAGTTCAAGAAACTAATGAATCAACACAAAATCATAATCATGAGACACAAGTTGAAGATCCTTTATTGGATGTTTTGAAGTTGACAAGTAAGTTGTTGTAACGACCCGACCGGTCGTTTTGAGCTCTAGCGCGTCATTCAACGGTTTGAGACCCCAAGCAGCTTCACTTCAGGTATTATAACTTGCGCGTGTGGTTGGAATTGAATTTCGAGAAGTTCGGAATTGATTTGGAAAGAAAATTCTAATTTCGGAAGCTTTAAGTTAGAGGAATTGACTAAAGTGTGATTTTTAAGTAAACAACCTTGGAATCGGGATTTAAAAGTTCCAACAGGTTTGTATGGTGATTTTGGACTTGGGCGTATGTACGGATCGGGTTTTGGATGACCCGGGAGCGTTTCAGCGCCTATTGTGGAAGTTGGCATTTTGGAAGAATTTCATAAATTTGAGTTGAAGTGCATTTCAATGATATCAATGTCTGTTTGGGATTTCGAGTCTAGGAGTAGCTCCGTATGATGATTCTGGTCTTAGGAGCGCTTCCGGAAGTGGATTTGGAGGTCCGTAGGTCATTTGGGCGAAAGTTGGAAATTTGGATAATCTTAAGAAGTTTGACCGAGAGTGGACCTTTTGATATCGGGGTCGGATTCTGATTCCGGAAGTTGGAATGTTTGTAATGTCGAATGTGACTTGTGTGCGAAATTTGAGGTCAATCGGACGTGATTTAATAGGTTTCGGCATCGATTGTAGAAGTTCAAGTTTCAAAGTTCATTAAGCTTGAATTGGGGTGCGATTCGTGATTTCAATGTTGTTTGGCATGATTTGAGGGTTTGATCGACTCGGACCAAGTTGGAAATTGGGAGCAATAGTTGAAGCTCCCATATGCTGTCATAATTGCACATGTGCATGACCAGCCACAGGTGCGGGCCCGCAAGTGCGAGCCACGAGCTGCAAAAGCGAGAAATGGAGGGCAGCCCAGAATTCGCAGATGCGGAAGATTGGGCGCACCTAGGTGAGCGCAGGTGCGAGAGCCATGGTCGCAGGTGCGGCTAGGCTCGCAGAAATGGCACTCTTTGTCCGCAGATAGGAAAGGGGCACCTGCGAGGCATTTGTCGCATGTGCGGGACCGCAGATGCGGCCAAGGCACCGCAAGTGCAAAAATCGCATGGGCGGTGAGGTTTTTAAAAGACGGTATTTGGCCATTTTCCTCAGCTTTTCATTTGGTTGGGTGATTTTTGGAGCTCTTGGAAGGGAGATATTTGTCATCTATGTCAAGGTAAGTGATTCCCACCTATTTCAACTTAAATACTTGGATTATATATGGATTTAGACATGAAACTTTGTAAAAATTTGATATTTTGGTAGAAAACCTAGAAATGGTTATTTTTGGATTTTGACCATGAAATTGGACATGGAATTTGGAATAAATTATATATTTGAGTTCGCGGTGTCATGGGTAAAGTTTATCTTCAAATATTTTTGAAATCCGGGTATGTGGGCTCGAGAGTGATTTTTATCGACTTTTCAAGAGGAGTTAGAATTGTTGTAAATTGAAATATGATGAGTATTAGAGTATATATTTATGGGTTTACACATTTATTGACTAGTTTTGGAGCGTTGGGCATCGGTTTGAGTTGTTGGAAGGGCTTGGGAGCCGGTTATGGAATTTCGGAGCGAGGTAAGTCTCCTTTCTAACCTTGTAAGCGGGAATTAACCCCATAGGCGAAATAATTCAATATGTGCTTCTATTTTTGGGGGATACGTACGCACGAGGTGATGAGAGTCCATACGTAGCTACTAATATGTTTATGTCCGGGTAGTCTAGGACACAGATCATGTCATAATTGCGATGCTTGCATCCTACTTCTTGATTTAAATTGCTTAAATCATGTCGAAACTTGGTAAAGGAACTTTAAAAAGGTTAAACTTCATTTACTTGACCGTTAAATGAGAATTTGAAATTTTGGAATAATTGCCCCTTAATAAATCTTGAATGGGCTGTTTAATGTATTTTCTCTTTTGTGGAGCGGGTCGAACGCCTCGGCAGGTTAAATAGATACATCTATGGTTCGTGTCGTTCGACCCTCGGCAGTGCACAGTACAAATATTATGTTGGATCGGGTCGTACGACCTCGGCATGATTTGCGAATGATTGAATTGGTTGCTTTAAAATTTATGATAATTGATATTGCTTCATTGACCTGAGATACAAATTGATAAACAATGAAAAATAAATTTGGAAATTTCTTATTAACAAAGAATTATTCACTTATTTCATGATATTGAGTTTACAGCCATTCTACGTAATCCATGCTTAGTTATATCATTGATATTTTATTTATATCCCATAGTAAGTGTCGAAGTCGACCCCTCGTCACTACTTCTTCGAGGTTAGGCGGGATACTTACTAGGTATGCATTGATTTACGTACTCCTACTACACTTGCAACACATTTTTGGGTAGGTGCATATATGTCTAGTGGCCTTGTGGGCGCAGAGGCGCGGTTATTGTGGGGAATTAGGTGAGTCGCATTCTACGTTACGAGTCCGTAGCCAACAGAGTCTCTTTCAGAGTATTTATCTTTCTCCTGTCTGAATTTGTATTCCATACAGATGTTATATTTTATTTTACATTCCTAGTTGAGGATCATGCACTTGTGACACCAGGTCTTGGGGTGATTTGGGTTGTCCTGTATTGAAATTGTTGTAAAATATTATTATTTACACTGTAAATTTCACCTTTTACTATTTAATTGAAGGAAATATGATTTCAAAATTTTTAAAATGAGAACCAAATTAAGTATTTATTTTTGGCTTGCATGACAGCGGGGTCCGGCGCCATCATGACCTTTAATGGATGTTGGGTCGTGACAACATGGTATTAGAGTACTAGGTTCACTTAGGTCTCATGAGTCATGAGCGAGTCTAGTAGAGTCTGTACTTATCTTCGAGAGGCTACGGGACTGTTAGGAACACTTCTCTTCTTGATTCCTCATCGTGCGATTCGATTCCTTTGAGGCTTATATTCATTCCCTTCTTATTCAGTCTTATGCGACGTGAAACATTTGTCATAAATTGGGAATAGAGGAATTTTAATGGTACTGCAGAGGTGGTGCGGGATGTTTCTCCCTGCGTATTTGATTGGGCTATTGTCGTCGCCTTGCGGAAGGTCGTTCTGTCATTTCAGCTCAGTATGAGTATTGCCTATGGTTTGAGCTTTGGCACTGATTGTTATGATGATTCGTGTGTTGCTATCACCTAGTGATTGTCATTTCAACTCAGTATCAGTAAATTCTTGATAGAAGGCTTTCTTATTTCACGGCTTAGAGGTTCAACATTTAGTTCCGGCAGATGAAAGGCAATCGGACTAATAATGTCCGGGTTGGATTGATGGAGTAACGAGACTTGGTATTTTCGAGTATGGTGGAATTTCCATCTGTGATGTGATGTCATCGTCCTGGATTGGATGCGTTAAGTTCGCCGGTGTTGTGGTCTTCTTCAATTCCCCTTCGGGGCGGGGTATTATGAAATGGTGTCGAAGAAGCGGTTGTCAGAAATAATGGGGTGTAGCGATTTCGGAATAGAATCGATGTTTCTAGTGTTGATGGCTCGAGAAAGACAATCTTCGAAAAGGTTTAAAGTGGGTAACGATCAATTGGTTCAAGTGCCTACAGAGATAGATTTTGATTTAAGGAAACAACTGGGCAGCGAAGGATGAGGAAGAACATGTGGGAGGTGTCTTGTGGTGGTTAACATTCTAGAAGGTCAAGTGTGAGAAACAGAAGTCGAGTAGTTTCTTAAAGGAGAGGGTTTGACCAAAGTGGGAGAGTGGCAGAGCAGTATATGGGTTCTGTGGTAAGATGACTTCACGCCTTGAGAAAGTTTAGAGTGATTTGGGATTCATGGTGGACAGTGACTCGGTTACGGGCTTAATTTGGAATATTGGCTGCTATACGGACGAAGGTTGGATACAACAGAAAGGAGTTGCTTGATATGAAGAAGGATACAACGGGACTTTGGATTGGGATGTATTGTCGCACCTCAAATTGATGTCCATGAGGAGTGAACTGATTTGTACAGCTGGTGAATGAGCACGGGCTCAGGATGGGTTAATGCTTTTGTAGTAATTATACCCAGTGCAGCGGCACTGGATGATGTCGGCATGGAGTTTTCACAAGTGGGTTATCTCCTGTGAACAGGTTAGCGGTTGCGTGGTGTTGACGAAGCTCCTACTAAGAATTTCTACTGACTATTTAGGAAGAGGTCGAATATATGCATGTGGCTAGTGATTTAGAGTGGCCATGAAGTGTTTAACAGAAAGATTTCGAGATATTTTGTGGGTTGATTGTGCAAGATCATGTCAATGGGGGATAAGGAATCTTGGTGGGTTCCATAGTTATGCAATGGCAGCTTCAAGATAAGTGGGAAAGCCCCACCGTCTGCAATTTAATTGCATGGTTATCTACTTGTGAGGGTTCTGGTTAGCAGCATATTGATAGTTTATTACGACTAAGGAAAGAAAACATCAGTGGAAATTTGAGCAAAGGATTTGAGGAATGTACGCTACAATTGGCCTTATCGATTCATGTTCTGGCTTTGGGAAGACTCGGGATTTATGCTGTAGAGGTGAGTTACAAGGAACGTGATTCAGCCGGGTGCTTCTTTGAGAGGGTGTTCATGTGCCAGCAGGGCCTTGGAGTTTGATCATAATTGGGAACAAGTCAGAGTGGGTGACTCTCAACAATGGTTCTAGTGGGTTCAACGTGCGGTGCCTAAGGATTTCGAGCCAGTAGTATGGTTAAGTATTGAACTTTTGCAGTGGATTATGAAAAGTGGCTTGGAGTGATCTACGTTATCTTCGGTCTGCGGTGTGGAATTGGAGGAATGGGAGGAAATAACTCCGGATTCATAAAGGAATTTTCAGAATGGGTGTACCAGTTGAAGATGCGAATATGCGCATAGGGAGGGTATGAGATGGTTTGTGGGTTTAGGAGACAATGTGGTCTCGTGAAATAAGGTTACTGAGGATGAGTGCAGATTTGGGTTCATGATATTTTGAATGGAGCTATTATTATTCCGAAGGCAAGTCCGAAGTAAATTAGAAGAAGTGGCTCAGTTGGTAATGGTTGAATCAGCACGGTTATGGCAGTGACCAATTTCTCCAGCGTGAAGTTATACATGTGGTTTGTGGTTGTACACTTGGGCTTGAGAGCCACCACAACTTAGTTGATTTGGGAGGTATTCGATTCATATGGCATGTTGTGTGAAAATGGATCCCGGAAGGGATATGGTGGATTAGACCACTACTTGGGGTTGTATTTTCTGCGGTTATGAGAATTCAGTCACGTGTTGCAATGGTTCTCCTAAAATGAGTCAAGTGAGAGGTTCCTATATGATGAAATGTGTATTCTATTAGTGGTTCAAGAGTTATGATGAAATTATTGTACTCTTGTGCATTGGCATGATTAGGTGCAGTGAGTAGCATAGGAATTGGAAGTTGAGGATCAAGGTTGCGGTTCGGTGTTGACAAGAATGTCACGAGCTCGGATGATCAGGGAAGAATTCAGATGTTTAGAGTGAGCTAGTATTGTCTTTAGCGTCACCTGAGATCGGTGTCCTGTGTAAGAGGCTTGGTGTACTGATTTGTGACTTCTTCATTTTCTTTACAGCGCTAGTGTGGCCGGTGGTATGGATGTGCAGACTTGTTACCTGGTGCGGAAGGTCGTGGGAGCGTATCCCATGGGAAGATTGTATAAGTGTGACATGTAGTAACTTGATTGATTAATAATTGTAACCAAGTATGGAGATTTGGTACTATCGCTAATGTGAGAGTTTAGGCCTGAAAAGTGCTCTATTCAGTTGGTTGTGAATTGCGGAAGTTTGTTCCGGATTTGACGGTTGTTCTTATGTGTTATGGGAAAAAGGGTTGTTGTGGATCCTTGAAAGGTTATTAGCCCAGTACGGTACGATTAGAATCAACTTGAGGTCTGTGGATGGATCTAAATGTGAATGTGGGCTCTATATCAGGCCGGATGTGTTCATTTCAGCATAGCGCTATATTCGAAGGGGTCTTCGGGCCTTGGATGTTATTTCTGTTGTCGGCCTTTCCGTGTAGTCTCTATTGTGTCATGTGGGTTCTGAGGCGGTTTGATTATTCACACTCGTATTGAGATCCCATATAGTTTGTGGTGTTATATGAGCAGGATGGCTCTTGAGATGCAAGTCATTTATTGCACCTTAGTTGTGCTTGAGATTTATAGCGTATGAGGCTGCCTGTCTCCCCAGGATTTGTATTATGCACTTGGCGTGCCTATGGTTGATATTCGGGCATTTCATGAGTATAAGCATTTCTTTCGATTATTATGGTTATATCGGGTGGCACGTCGCTGCGGATATGTTGTTTGGATCGGGTGGCACGCCGCCATGGGTATCATGGTTGGATCGGGTTACACGCCGCAACGGTATCATGTGTGGATCGGGTTGCACGCCACAACAGTGTGTTATTGAGTGCAGTTTCCCATATCTATTATTGTGTGTTTTGTTTTCATTTCCTGAGGAAGGTTCATAACATCCTTTCGGTTGTTTAATTAGTTACGTGGGTTGAGTAGTTCTTTCCAGAGTTCGTTCTTCCTTATGTATCACATGCGAGTTTGTGGATTGTTGGCGCATGATGGCATCAGATGAGACCTTTGGTAGTGTTTGTGGTATCTTATTGTCGGAACAACTTGTATTAGGTGAGACGAGATTATTGGACCTGGGATCAGTGTGATCGGATTATATGAGGCATATTAAAACAGTAAATATCGTTATTTGGCTCATAATGGGGTAATGGTCCTTGTCAGGAGAAGGGACTCAATGATTTGTCGACTCGGAAGTTGGTTATGAATTTCTACACATCTTTTCTGTTGTGGAAGTATTGCGAGAGTTGAGACGGGACTTATATACTTTGTGAGGTGCGTGTGGGCATCAGATTCGTGGGATTTGACTATCGTTATGAGAGGATGTTATTATGGTCATGTGGGTTACACGGTGCATGGTATGAATTTAGTAAAGGTATGCAATCATGTATTGGTGCATCGTGTAGTGATGGATACAGTGTTCGTATGTTGGAAACAGACCTGGTAGAGAATTTCAGGTATTGGAATTTGGCTCTAAGGCTTATTTGATTAGATAAAAGGGAGGATTTTCAGGTTTGCTCGAGCAAATGTGCTCAACTGGGTTGTGGTAGCACGAGTAGGTGCACGAAGTGTTAAACAATGATTTTGGACAACTCCAAAGCAGTTCTTAGCACGTTCGAGGATGAACGTATATTTAAGTGGGAGAGAATGTAACGACCCGACTGGTTGTTTTGAGATCTAGCGCGTCATTCAGTGTTTTGAGACCTCGAGCAGCTTCACTTCAGGTATTATGACTTGTGCGCGTGGTCAGAATTAAATTTCGGGAAGTTCGGAGTTGATTTGGAAAGAAAATTCTAATTTCGGAAGCTTTAAGTTGGAGGAATTGACTAAAGTGTGATTTTTAAGTAAACGACCTCGGAATCAGGATTTGAAGGTTCCAACAGGTTAGTATGGTGATTTTGGACTTGGGGGCGTATGTCCAGATCGGGTTTTGGATGACTCGGGAGCGTTTCGGCGCCTATTGTAGAAGTTGGCATTTTGGAAGGATTTCATAAATTTGAGTTGAAGTGCATTTCAATGATATCGACGTCCATTTGGGATTCCAAGTCTGGGAATAGCTCCGTATGATGATTCCTGTCTTAGGAGCGCATCTGGAAGTGGATTTGGAGGTCCGTAGGTCATTTGGGCGAAAGTTGGAAATTTGGATAATTTTAATAAGTTTGATCGAGCGTGGAACTTTTTGATATCGTGTTCGGATTCCGATTCCGAAAGTTGGAATAGGTCCGTAATGTCGAATGTGTCTTGTGTGCGAAATTTGAGATCAATCGGACGTGATTTGATAGGTTTCGGCATCGATTGTAGAAGTTGAAATTTCAAAGTTCATTAAGCTTGAATTAGGGTGCAATTCGTGATTTTAATGTTGTTTGGCGTAATTTGAGGTTTCGAGTGAGTCCGTTTTATGATTCCAAACTTGTTGGTATGTTCGGGCGGGGCCCCGGGGGGCTCCGAGTGGCAATCGGACGAGGCTCAAACCAAGTTAGAAATTGGGAACAACAGCTGAAGCTCCTAGATGTTGTCATAATCGCACCTGCGAAGCATTTGCTGCTGGTGCGGGACCGCAGATGCGGCCAAGGCACCGCAGGTGCGAAAATCGCCTGGGCAGTAAGGTTTTTAAAAGACGGGATTTGGCAATTTTCCTCCACTTTTCATTTGGTTGGGCAATATTTGGAGCTCTTGGAAGGGATATTTTCGTCATCTATGTCAAGGTAAGTGATTCCCACCTATTGCAAGTTAAATACTTGGATTATATATGGATTTAGACTTAAAAATTTGTAGAAATTTGGGATTTTGTATAAAATCTAGAAATGGATATTTTTGGATTTTGACCACGAAATTGAACATGGAATTTGAAATAAATTATATATTTGAGTTTGTGGTGTCATGGGTAAAGTTTATCTTCGAAAAGTTTAGGAATCCGGGCACATGGGACTGAAGGTGATTTTTATCGGCTTTTCAAGCGGAGTTAGGAATTGTTGTAAATTGAATTATAATGAGTATTAGAGTATATATTTATGGGTTTACATATTTATTAACTAGTTTGGGATCCGGTTATGGAATTTCGGAGCGAGGTAAGTCTCTTTTCTAATCTTGTAAGAGGGAATTAACCCCATAGGCAATATAATTCAATATGTGCTTCTATTTTGGGGGGCTACATACGCACGAGGTGACGAGAGTCCGTGCGTAGCTACTAATATGTTTATGTCCAGGTAGTCTAGGACCCAGATCATGTCATAATTGCAATGCTTGCATCCTACTTGTTGATTTAAATTGCTTAAATTATATCGAAACTTGGTAAAGGAACTTTAAAAAGGTTAAACTTCATTTACTTGACCGTTAAATGAGAATTTGAAATCTTGGAATAATTACCCCTTAATAAATCTTGAATTGGTTGTTTAATGTGTTTTCTCTTTTGTGGAGCGGGCCGAACGCCTCGGTAGGTTAAATAGATGCATCTATGGTTCGTGTCGTTCGACCCTCGGTAGTGCACAGTTTAAATATTATATTGGATCGGGCCGTACGACTTCGGCATGATTTGCGCATGATTGAATTGGTTGCTTTGAAATTTATGATAATTGATATGGCTTCATTGGCCTGAGATACAAATTGATAAACGATGAAAAATAAATTTGGAAATTTCTTATTAACAAAGAATTATTCACTTATTTCATGATATTGAGCTTACAGTCGTTCTACGTAATCCATACGTAGTTATATCATTGATATTTTATTTATAGCCCATAGTAAGTGTCGAAGTCGACCCCTCGTCACTACTTCTTCGAGGTTAGGCAGGATACTTACTGGGTATATGTTGATTTACGTACTCATACTACACTTGCTGCACATTTTTGTGGAGGTGCATATATGTCTAGTGGCCTTGTGGGAGCAGAGGCTCGGTTATTACAGGGACTTAGGTGAGTTGCATTCCACGTTACGAGTCCGCAGCCAGCAGAGTTTCCTTCAGAGTATTTATCTTTCTCCTGTCCGAATTTGTATTCCGGACAGATGTTGTATTTTATTTTACATTCCTAGTTGAGGCTCATGTACTTGTGATCCCAGGTCTTGGGGTGATTTGGGTTGTCCTGTATTGAAATTGTTGTAAAATATTATTATTTACACTGTAAATTCCACCTGTTACTATATAATTGAAGAAAATATGATTTCAAACTTTTTAAAATGAGAACCAAATTAAGTATTTATTTTTGGCTTGCCTGACAGTGGGGTTCGGCGCCATCATGACCTTTAATGAATTTTGGGTCATGACAGTTGCCATCTTAAACAGTTGAAGTTCAAGAACTAAATGTAGTTCAAGAACAGGTTAATGAACCAGTTCCAAACAAGTTGAACAACAACCTAATCCAACACAAGATGAGCAAGTTGTACAAGAACCTCTTAGAAGGTCTACACGTAAACATCATGTACCAACTAAATTAAGTCTAATGGCACAAGATGATGTATCAAACAAGGTTGATCATAATGATGATGACCCTAAGACCTATGAAGAGGCGACACAAGGTTCTGACAATGAAATATGGCAAATGGGTGTGAAAACAGTTTTCCTTAATAGTGAGCTAGAAGAGGATGCGTACATGACACAACCTGAAAGTTTCACATCTCCGCCTGATCATAATAAGACTTGCAAGCTTCAAAGATCCATTTATGGACTAAAGCAAGCTTCTAGAAATTGGCATATTTTCTTTAACTCAATTGAAAAGTTCAGGTTTGTTAGATGCGAAGAAGAATCTTGTGTGTACAAAAAGGTTAGTCAGAGCATAATTATAGTCTTAGTACTGTATGTTGATAATATACTACTCATAGGGAATGATATACCGTCATATAAAAGTATCAAGATTTGGCTCTGTGAATAGTTCTCCATGAAAGACTTGGGATAAACAACTTATATATTGGGAATAAAGATCTATAGAGATAGATCGAGGAAGCTGCTTGGACGTTTCCGGTCTTTGTACATTGATACCATCTTAAAGAGGTAAAACATGGATAATTCCAAAAGAGGCTATCTACCGATATGCACTGGAAGTACTCTCAGTAGGGAGGATTGTCCTAAAACACCTAAAGAGTGAGAACACATGAGTAGAATTGCTAGGGCAGTGGGAGTTATCATGTATACCATAACATGTACACATCTTAATGTGGCTTATGCACTAGGAGTGACTATCTGATATCAGGTAAATCCTGGTGAGGAACATTGGAAGGTGGTGAAGACCATTCTTAAGTACTTAAGAAGGACTAAAGACCAATTCCTCATTTATGGAGATTCTGAGTAGAAACTTAAAGGTTATACTAATGCAAGTTTTTCTTCAGATAAAGCTGATAGCAAATCTATTTCTGGTTATGTGTTCACCTTAAATGGTGGTGCAGTGAGTTGGAAAAGTTTCAAACAAATTACAGTAGATGATTCAATGACTGAAGTAGAATATATAGCAGCTAGTGAAGTTGCATGGATGGAAAAGTTCTTAACTGAACTTTGTGTGAGTCCTTCAATAGAAGGTGCAGCTCCATTATTGTGTGACAATACAAGAGCCATTGCTCAAGCAAAAGAACAAAGACCACACCAAAAATCCAAACACGGTCTGCGAAGGTATCACTTGAGAAGAGAAATTATTGAACGTGGAGACATTGAGATTCAAAAGGTTGATGGAAAGGAAAATGTTGCAGACCCATTCACTAAAGCTCTTGGCGCAAAGGAGCTTGCCAAGCATAAGTAAGAATTGGGAAAGAAGTACAATAGCGATTGGCACTAGTGCAAGTGGGAGATTATTAGGAATATAGTAGATATGCCCTAGATCCAATCTCATTTTTGATGATTTGAACATATTTTTGTGAACGTTAATTTGATATAAAATATATGGCATATGATATTCTTTTATCATAGTTTTTATTAATTGTTTGATTAACTTGATAATGTCCTTGATTAAATTTTGAGACTTAATATTGTGACGGAGATCATGATAATGAGAGTGAAGTTTCTTATAATTTAATTTAAATTTGTTCTTGATCGTAGGATTATTAATTTGGACATTAGTAATCCGGTTAGATCAATATTTATGTGATCATCTTTATGAGATAAAGAATAGATTGATCTCATTAATTAAATCACATAAATAGATGATGCATATGGAGATATGATCATTGAACCGACTCATTGGATAATTCCTAATGGTTAGAATTACCATAAACTGTCAATGGGATATTCTCTTGAAGAATGTGATGTAAGAGTTTCCTTTGACTTGAGATTGTCATAGTAATTGACAAGTTATTTATTGTGCTTTAATACTAGACACCTAAGGCCCTAGGGCAATAGTTGAAAGGACATTGGGTATGATTAAATTCTTGTAGAATTAGTGATTAATCAATATGAAATCTGTCAACTCTTGGTAATGAGTTTAAGCTTCATGTTCTCATGAACTATAAACGACCAAATTAAGACCTTTGCGAAGGTAATTGAATGAAAAGAAGAAAAGAGTTTCTTGGGTCATTCAATGGTCGATTATATTTGATATGAACACATAGTTGGTCACCTATTGAGATTTGACAGTTGAACCATATCACAGGGTGACTCAGAGCTATAAGGACAAAAGGAAATACTACTTTATTCTTCTACTGATTCTTGAGAGTAAATTGTATACTTCATGCGATCTGGCCATTAAGGAGTGTTTCTAAACGCCATCCTTGATTAGTATATTGATATGATCAATTTACTACCGACTTAGTATTGAACCTATGGGATCGCACACTAACGAGTGTTCTGATTTTTACTAAAGGATTAATTACTTTATTATTTGATAATTAAATTAAAAAATTTAATTAGTCAAATAAATAAGTTATTAGTCCAAATGAGAGATTATTATATTCTTTGCTAGCAGAGAGAATATAATTAATATTGTGAACAAATTGAAGTATTCTATTTGGAATAGAAATTTAAATTATATCTCTTGATTAAAATATATATGTGATATGTGATATATCAAAAAGTCAACCCCCCGGTCAAACTTTTCAAAAATTCAATTTTTGCCATTTCAAGTCTAATTCTGCTACGGACCTCCAAATAATTTTTCGGACACGCTGGAATTCAATTTTGAGGTCGTTTACACATAAGTGAATATACGGTCAACGTTTTCAACTTAAGTTTTCGATTATGAGACTAAGTGTCTCGTTTCACTTTGAAATCCTTTCGGACCCAAACCAACTAACCCGATAAGTCATAAATCAACTGTAAGGCATAAATTGAGCAGTAAATGGGGGAATGGGGTTGTGATACTCAAAACAACGACCGGTCGGGTCGTTACAGTAAGGTTGAGACTTAATCGAGAGAGGAGTTTCTACTAAACAATTGTACTTATAATTAAGTGAATTCGAGAGACTCACTTGAACATTAGAAGTGAATTATCTAGAGTTATATCCTGAAAAATTATCTAGAACCTATCCTATCAACACATATTTTCTCCCATTGATAACTTCCTTGCTTACCTTTCTTGCGATTGTCATTGGTCAATAGCTTTAGATTCTTAGTTAATTGTAGTTAGAATTCATATATATCTCCATTGTTGATCCTCTTGGATAGCAATCTATCTACAAACTACGATAATACTGTTTAAATCCAATCCATATGGATACGATATTTTACTATACAATCTTTGACTAGCGAGCACAATTTAAGTGTGTGTTTTGCGCTCATCAAATTTCTGCGTCGTTGCCGGGGATTAACAATCAATAGTGTTTGAACTAGTTTGTAGTGCTAATTCAGGAATTTATTTTATTTTATTTTTTTACTTTTATTTTGTTCTTCACAGGTTTCTCCTTCGTGTGCAAGGCAACAGGTTAAGTCCATAATGTATGACATGATCTTCTTGTAAAGAAGTAATACCTTACAACCCAAAATTAGAAAAACACCTGCAACATGATCACCGTAAGGTTCTTGGGGAAAACTTCAACCCAAGAACACATGGCTAATAATGATGACAATGAGGTAGAGGCAGCTGCAAAGATAGCTGTTGAGGCAACCTATAGAGTTGCTGAAGAAACTGTCGAAGATACTAGGGGTCAAAGATTCAATCTAAATCGACTCTTGATTGAAGACCAGATCGAGAATGCGGTACCAAGGCTTGGTAGATCATTGGGTGACTACTCCAGACCAGTCTACAATCAAGGATTGTCAAATGTTAGACCACCTCCAATTGCAGCCAATAATTTCTAGTTGAAGCAAGGTTTGCCTCAAACCATTCAAAACAGTTGCATTTTCAGAGGGAAGATGAACAAAGATCCAAACACGCATTTGATGGACTTCGAGGAGATTATGAACACCTTTAAATACAATGGGGTGTCACGAGATGCTGTGTATTTAAGGGTATTCCCCTTTTCACTTAAAGATGATGCGAAGTAGTGACTTCGAAGCTTGCCAAATGGATCAATTAAAACATGGGAGGAAATGACCAAAATATTTCTTGATAAATATTTCTCCTCAGCTAAGACGATCAAGTTTAGAAGAGAAATCCATAACTTCTGCCAGAAAGAGAATGAAACTGTTTTTGAAGCACGGGAGAGGTTTAAGGAGATAGTGAAGAGGTGTCAACATAGAGGAATTGAACTCTGGATGAAACTTTAGGATTTTTGGAATGGATTGACACTGACCTCGCGTAGAACATTGAGCAATGAAGTTGGAGGCCCCTTTATGAAGAAGACTCCAGAGGAGATAGTTACAATTCTTGATGAGTTATCTGAAGATACTAATCAGTGGCCCTCTGATAGTGTGGAAAGAAGAAAATCAACTGGTGTTCACCAAGTTGATGCTATTACATCTGCGCAAGTACAGCTTGATGCTATGGCTAAAGAAATACGAAAGCTAAATGTAGCTTCGATGAAAAATGTACACCACGTAACTTTTGATATATGTGGAAGATGGAACCCTACTCATGAGTGTCAAGCCTCAACTGAGGATGTGAATGTTGTAGGAATCTATAATTTTAATGCAATGGGTCAGAGGCAACCCGATTTTTCATGGAGTTCACCTGAGGGTACTGCAAATGCATGGGAACAAAACAACCCCAGATTCTAGGAACAAGGAGCTCCAGGTTTTCAAAATCAGCAGAGGCAGCAGTATCAATCTCCACAGTCGAATCAACCCAGAATGGAAGATCGTATGAAGACCTTCATTATCAAGACGGATGAGAGGTTTGATGCCCATGATGCATCTATTAAAGAATTGGGTACATCTTTTCGAAGTCTGGAAAGATAGGTTGGGCACTTAGCTACTCTAATATCTAAGAGAGCCCCAGGAACACTCCCGGTTGAGACACATCGAAATCCCTAAGAAATAGTGAATGTTGTAAATTTGAGAAGTGGGCAAGTGTTGAAAGATCTCACACCAATCCACAAAGATGTGAGACATGAAAAGGAAAAGCGAGGAGTAGCTGAAAAGTGGTGTCAAAAAGAAGAAGGAAGAGAACTCGAGAAGGGAGGAACCTGAGGCGAGCAAACATATGCATGCGCTGCCTTTTCCCCAAAAGCTATGTAGAGAAAAACAGGTCAAGCAGTTCGAGAGATTTCTAGATGTGCTGAAACAGATTCATGTAAACCTACCATTCACAAAAGTGCTCTCACAAATATCGTCTTATGCCAAGTTCTTGAAGGAGATCCTGATAAAGAAGAGGAAAATAGAAGAGACCTTAGTGGTCTAGATCACAGAGCATTGCAGTGCAATATTGCAAAATAAACTCCCACAAAAGTGTGGACATCCAGGGAGTTTTACCATACCTTGATCTTTAGGCACTACTAATTTTGATAAGTCTTTATGTGATTCCGGTGCCTCAATTAATGTGGAGATCCGGTTAAATCAATATTTATGTGATCGTCTTTATGAGATAAAGATTAATTGATCTCATTAATTAAATCACATAGATAGATGATTTATATGTAGATATGATCATTGAACCGACTAATTGGATAATTTCTAATGGTTAGAATTAC
Source organism: Nicotiana tomentosiformis (assembly GCF_000390325.3). NCBI lineage: Eukaryota > Viridiplantae > Streptophyta > Magnoliopsida > Solanales > Solanaceae > Nicotiana > Nicotiana tomentosiformis. The sequence continues at coordinate 123,021,988 of NC_090819.1, forward strand.
CATAAACTGTCAATAGGATATTCTCTTGAAGAATGTGATATAAGAGTTTCCCTTGACTTACGATTGTCATGGTAATTGATAAGTTATTAATTGTGCTTTGATACTAGACAGCTATGGACCTAGGGTGATAATTTAAAGGATATTGGGTATGATTAAATACTTGTAGAATTAGTGATCGATCAAGATAAAATCTGCCAACTGTTGGTAATGAGTTTAAGCTCCATGTTGTCATGATCTATAAATGACCAAATTAAGACCTTGGCCTGGACAATTGATGAAAAGAAGAAAAGCGTTTCTTGGGTCATTCAATGGGCGATTATATTTGACATGAACACATAGTTGGTCGCCTATTGGGATTTGACAGTTGAACCATATCTCAGGGTGACTCAGAGCTATAAGGACAAAAGGAAACACTAACATACCGCACCTGGGCGTTAGGGTAAGTCGTATTAAATCCATATAAAATTGAAGGGATTAAGGTTACTCATGTGGTTATAGGGAATTTATGACAGTGTTAACAAAGACCCCGTAATTTTGACAATATCTCAGTAAAGATCTGATAAGTTTGCTTATATGTAGTCATTGTTATTTTTACTTTTCGGATGTGCATTAAATTAAGTACATGATATGCAGAAGTTTATAAATGAGATTTTTCTTTATTAGTAAAATAGAAATTATTTTCTCATAAAGCGAGAAAGTTTTTTCTTATCGTTTTAAGAACTTATAGTAGAAAAATTTATATTTTGATATTATGTTGGGAAAAATTAGAATTTGATATGATATATCTTTTTTAATCAATGCCATAGCCTTTATAAAATATTAACATATTTATTTTGTTACCAAGTATAATAATTACCAATTAATAGATAAGTTTGTAAATAACATTAGCTACTTATTTTACTAGATAAGTATTAACTTTTTTTGGAATAAGGTATTTTATCAAAGTAGTTATAGTAATCTGTTTAAGAGACTTCCTAGTGCTACGTGACATGTGATGATATTTTACTCAATTTGAAAGCAGTGGAGTTGATAGAACAAATCATTTCAATACATATATATATATATATATATATATATATATATATATATATATATATATATATATATATATTCCAAATACTTTGATTTCTTCTACACTAAGAAATAGACTTTTGCAATGTTTGGTGATGGGATGTATTTCATCCGAACATATCTTCTCTATACATAGTGTTAAAGACACTTTATCATTGGGAAAGGGGAGAATCGTTAGATACTTATATTTACACTCCAGCAACTACGTGAGGAGAAACTCTATCTTGCTCATCCCTTTTTCCCTAGAGCAGTGAAGTGCTCAACGTTTCTTTATACGTACAACTTCTCCATATTTTCATACATCTAGGCAAGGTAGGTTTTATTTTAAGGCATGTAATTGTTGAGAACTCACAGGACGGTGATCGGAAGTCGTGAGTTCAAGTCATAGGAATTGTATAAATAGGTTATGGGCTCCTTTCGTATGGTATGGAGATTGGTGGTGGTGTGGTAGCTCGTGTAGAGCTTGGTTGTTGTTAAAAGGAGGTCGGGTGTGGAGTACACCATCGTATAGAGCCTCGGGAGCTTGTCTCTCTTTGATTGCTTGAATTGAACTCTGGATGAAACTCTAAGATTTTTGGGATGGATTGACACCGACCTCGCGTAGAATATTGAGCAATGCAGTTGGACGCCCCTTTATAAAGAAGAATCTATAAGAGATAGTTACAATTCTTAATGAGTTATCCAAAGATGCTAATCAGTGGCCCTCTGATAGTGTGGAAAGAAGAAAATTAGTTGGTGTTCACCAAGTTGATGCTACTACATCTGCACAAGTACAACTTGATGTTATGGCTAAAGAAATACGAAAGCTAACCGTAGCTTCGATGCAAAATGTACATCATGTAGCTTGTGATATATGTGGAAGAGAACACCCTACTCATGAGTGCCTCAACTGAGGATGTGAATGTTGTAGGAAACTATAATTTTAATGCAATGGGTCAGAAGCACCCCGGTTTTTCATGGAGTTCACCTGGGGTTACTGAAAATGCATGGCAACAAAATAATCCCAGATTCCAGGAACAAGGAGCTCCGGGTTTTCAAAATCAGCAGAGGCATCAGTATCAATCTCCACAGTCGAATCAACCCAGAATGGAAGATCTTATGAAGACCTTCATTATCAAGACGGATGAGAGGCTTGATGCCCATGATGCTGCTATTAAAGAATTGGGTATATCTTTTTGAAGTCTGGAAAGACAGGTTGTGCACTTAGCTACTCTAATGTCTGAGAGAGCCCCGGAAACACTCTCGGCTGAGATAGAAAGAAATCCCAAAGAAACAGTGAATGTTGTAATTTTGAGAAGTGGGCAAGGGTTGAAAGATCTCACCCCAATCCACAAAGATATGAGACATGAAAAAGAAAAGCGGGGAGTAGCTGAAAAGTGGTGTCGAAAAGAAGAAGGAAGAGAACTCAATAAAGGAGGAACCTGAGGCGAGCAAACATATGCATGCTCTGCCTTTTCCCCAAAAGCTAAGTATAGAAAAACTAGACAAGCAGTTCGAGATATTTCTAGATGTGCTGAAACAGATTCATGTTAACCTACCATTCACAGAAGTGCTCTCACAAATGCCGGCTTATGCCATGTTCTTGAAGGAGATCCTGACAAAAAAGAGAAAAATAGAAGAGACCTCGGTGGTCAAGCTCACAGAACATTGCAGTGCAATATTGCAAAATAAACTCCCATAAAAGTGTGGAGATCCAGGGAGTTTTAGCATACCTTGATCTTTAGGCATTACTAATTTTGATAAGTCTTTACGTGATTATGGTGCCTCAATTAATTTAATGCCTCTATCTATTTACAGAAAACTGGAGAAGGATATTAGAGAGATAAGGTCTGCACCAATATCCTTGCACCTGGCAGACCAAACAACTCTAATACCCGAGGGGTTGAAGATGTCTTAGTTCGGGAAGATAAGTTTGTATTTCCTGTGGATTTCATAGTGGTTAATATGGAAGAGAACAAAGAGGTCCCCTCATCCTAGGAAGACCATTCCTAGAAATTGGTAGAGAAATATTAGATATACATGAGAGAAAACCCATGCTTAGAGTGGGCGAGGAGACTGTGACTTTTGAGATGGATGTAGAAACGAGGGTAAAAAGGGAGAAGCTAGTTGCTAGTGTTGTGTGAAAAGTGAAGGGCGAGAAAGAGAAGGCTGCATTAAGTGAGAAAGAAAAGTGTAGGGTGTACCCTCAAGAAGTCCGAGAAAAAGCTATATGCATGGATGAGTGCACTAGTTCGGGCGCGAGGGTTGCAGCCCAACTTCGACTCAAACCCCGACTAGATGTTCAAGGAAGTTTTCCTTACCTCTTGCTTTTATTTGTGTGTCATAGGGACATGACACAATTTAAAGTGTGGGGGTGGGGATGTATATATATGTATAGAATGTATAAATGTCTATGTGTGTTTTTGTAATTTATTTGATTGACAATTTTAAATTTTTTGACTTTTCCCGATGATGGATGTCGTTCGACAGGTTTCTTGAGTGATTAAGTCGAAAGAAAAAGACAAGATTATTTTTTTGTAGCATCTGAATCCCCCATTGGTTTTTCTTTGTGCCACGGTTCTTTTTCAAGGGTTTTGTTTGAACCGGGTGTAGTTAGTTCTAATTTTCTTTAGGAGTAAGAAACCTTGTGCTATGATTTGAAATTAAAGAAATATCTCATGACTGTATTATGCCTTGTGAATAGTAAGTGCTTTAGTTGTGACACTTAGGCTCGGTTTTTGACTCTTGTATAAGCACCTTAAGTCGTATGATCTTAACTTTGCTTAACTGCTTTGACTAGAGTGTAGCGATGAGTCCGATCCAGAGTGAGTTATGTGACATATGTGTGTGAGATTTTGTGTATTCTGTGCAATGTATTTGGTGTCTAGAATTTGCCCCGTGTGTTTGCAAAGCGAAATAGTAGTTTTATTCAATCTTGGAAGTGATATAGGCGTTTCTTTGTTGAGCCAACTATATATTTTACCCACCAAATTGTTATGTATCATAGTTAACCCCGTTGAGCCTATAATCTTGTTTATTTGGTAATCGCATTACAAGCCTTACCCTTTTATTTTATATTGACCATCTATTTGAACCATTTACCTCTCGTGAGTACTTGAAATTGGTATGAACTTTGTAAAAGTTGAAGTGTGAGGTGTTTGGTTTGGCTTTTGAGTGGAACTATTGAAATAAGGAGAAAGTTGCACCGTTGTGAAAAAGTATGAGCCACTAGAATCGAAAAAGAAAATGAAGAAAAAATAGTTTATATTCATTGATAATGGTAACTCTTGATGTATTTGTGCTTAATGAATTTGGGAGTTGACATATACGGATGTGAAGGTGGAGTTATGGTTTGACATAAGTGTGGGGTTTTAAGGTTAAGTATGTGTATTAAAAGTTCTTAGGGAGGTGTAGTTACTCTTATATCGTAATGTATCCTACTCGTCCCGCAGCCTACATTACAACCAATTAAGTCCTACTTGATCCTTGACTGAATAAGCTCGATTAGTAGAGTAGTACACTACGGGAAAGCTTATGGTGTATCTTTTGTGGCATATGAATGTTGTTTTTTAGAGTGAGTGAATTCTTTCTATCTTGAGTTCCTAATTATTCTTAACTATATTGTGTGTGGAACTACTCTCTATTATTGGGTGAGGGAACTTGATTCATGAAGGAAAGGTATTGTCATTGACCTCAGTGTTAGAGTAAGTGAGTGAGTTATGAAAAATCCGTGGTGCTTTTGAGTTAAATCTTGAGGCGAGAATGTTACAGTATTGTGCTTAATCTGTTTTATTATTCTTGGTGTGATGAGTTAGGAGAGTTTTTTAAAAAGGTCGTGTCTATGTGAAATGTAGTTTGATTGCTTGAGGACGAGCAATGGTTTAAGTGTGGGGTATTGATGGTAGGCTATAATCCCGTATTTTAGTCACTTATTGCACTCTAATTTACTGCACTTTACTTATGTTGAGTTTTAATTAATAGTGTTTTACACTTATTGTGTGTTGTATGCCATGTAAGAGTGATTCTGAGTTATTTAGATGTTACAGAGCAAATTCTAGCTATTTGGACCTTTGAAGTCTGAGTATAAGCCCAAGGGATTAAACCGGGATTGCATTCGGGGGTCGAGTACCAAGTCCAGATGTCAAAACTGGAAAGAAACGAATTGCGCTAAGAAACTTACACTGCGATGCCGCATGGGCGACGCGGCAGTGCAAAATGTTCCTAGAAAATGTTTTGCAACTCGTAATGGAATTCGCCACAAGAGCAACGCATGCGCGACGCGGTAGTGCAAAAATGTTAGAGTATGTTCCCAATTCCGCTAAAATGGGTATTTTCGTCCAGACACGAGAAAAACACCATTTCTGGACTTTTGAGACACCTTAGACCTAAGTAAGCTAAGGCTAAGAGGGAGAAGCTAGAGCACAAGGATTTCGTCCTTCCTTCATCACTCAAGATTCGGGTTTGGATTGTATTTATGTTCTCCTACACTTTTGTTTCATTTATGAAGCACTTCTCCATGTCTATGGAGTATAACCTTTTGGGTTTTGATATATTTGGTGTATTGATGGTTGTTTGTGCATTATAACTCTATTTTTGTGTATTTTGAATCGTTTTTGAAATATTTAATTGTTGCATCTATGTTCACTTGTTCTTGTAATCGAGAGAGGCATAACTTGTGATATATTTGTACTTTATTGTTGGTTGAGTTCATAGATTCTTCTAAGTAATCGAAAGAGGCTAGTTAAATCCTTGATTAAACCTAGTTAGGAGAATAATCGAAAGAGGTTCTCCTAAAGACAAATCCATTACGAATTCTTGCATATCTTCACCGAGCTCAAATTGGTTCATATTGTGAGGTTGAGACTTAATCGAGAGAGGAGTTTATACTAAATAATTGTACTGATAATTAAGTGAATTCGAGAGACTCACTTGAACATTAGAAGTGAATTATCTAGAGTTAGATCCCGAACAATTATCTTGCACCTATCATATCAACCTATAATTTCTCTCATTGATAACTTCCTTACTTACCTTTGTTGCGATGTGATTAGTCAATAGCTTTAGATTCTTAGTTAATTGTAGTTAGAATTCATATATATCTCCATTGTTGATCATCCTGGATTGAAATCTAGCTACAAACTATGATAATACTATTTAAATCCAATCCATGTGGATACGGTATTTTACAATACTATATTTGAATAGTGAGCACAATTTAAGTGTGTGTTTTGCACTTCAGTAATCCGGTTAAATCAATATTTATGTGATCGTCTTTATGAGATAAATTTTAATTGATCTCATTAATTAAATCACATAGATAGATGATGCATGTGTAGATATGATCATTGAACCGACTCATTGGATAATTTCTAATGGTTAGAATTACCATAAACTCTCAATAGGATATTCTCTTGAAGAATGTGATGTAAGAGTTTACTTTGACTTGAGATCGTCATAGTAATTGATAAGTAATTGATTGTGCTTTGATACTAGACACCTATGGCCCTAGGGCGATAGTTGAAAGGATATTGGGTATGATTAAATGCTTGTAGAATTAGTGATTGATCAAGATGGAATCTGTCAACTCTTGGTAATGAGTTTAAGCTCTATGTTGTCATGAATTATAAACGACCAAATTAAGACCTTGGCCTGGGCAATTGATGAAAAGAAAAAAAGAGTTTCTTGGGTCATTCAATGGTCAATTATATTTGACATGAACAAATAGTTGGTCGTCTATTGGGATTTGACAGTTGAACCATATCCCAGGGTGACTCAGAGCTATAAGAGCAGAAGGAAATTGTAACATAACGCACCTAGACGTTAGGATACGTCGTAGTAAATCCATATAAACTTAAAGGGATTAAGGTTACGCATGTGGTTATAGGGGATTTATGACAGTGTTAACTAAGACCCCGTAATTTTGACAACCTTTTAGTAAAGATTTGATAAGTTTGCTTTTATGTAGTTATTGTTATTTTTACTTTTCGGATGTGCATTAAATTAAGTACATGATATGCAGAAGTATATAAATGAGATTTTTCTTTATTAGAAAAATAAAAATTATTTTCTCCTAAAACGAGAAACTTATTTTTTTATCGTTTTAAGAATTTATAGTAGAAAAATTTGTATTTTGATATTATGTTGGGAAAAATTAGAATTTGATATGATTTTTTTTAATCAATGTCCTAACCTTTAAAAAATATTAACATATTTATTTCGTTTCCAAGTATAATAATTACCAATTAATAGATAAGTTTGCAAATAACATTAGCTACTTATTTTACTAGATAAGTATTAACTTTTTTTGGAATAAGATATTTTTTCAAAGTAGTTATAGTAATCTGTTTAAGAGACTTCCTAGTGCTACGTGACAGGTGATGATATTTTACTCAATTAGAAAGTAGTGGAGTTAGTAGGACAAATCATTTCAATATATATATATTCTAAATACTTTGATTTCTTCTACACTAAGAAATAGACTTTTGCAATAGTTTGGTGATGGGGATGTATTTCAGTCGAACATATCCTCTATATACATAGTGGTTAAGACACTTTATCATTGGGAAAGGGGAGAATCGTTAGATACATATATTTACACTCCAATAACTACGTAAGGAGAAACTCTATCTTGCTCATCCCTTTTTCCCTAAAGCAGTGAAGTGCTCAAAGTTTCCTTCTACGTACAGCTTCTCCATATTTTCATACATCTAGTTAAGGTAAGTTTTATTTTAAGGCATGTAATTTTTGAGAACTCACGGGACAGTGATCGGAAGTCGTGAGTTCAAGTCATAGTAATTGTATAAATAGGTTTTGGGCTCCTTTCGTATGGTATGGAGATTGGTCGTAGTGTGGTAGCTCGTGTAGAGCTTGGTTGTTGTTAAAAGGAGGTCGGGTGTTGAGTACACCATGGTAAAGAGCCTCGGGAGTCTGTCTCTCTTTGATTTCTTGACGATAGTGTTGGCATAGCAATAATATTTTTACTTGATGTTGGGTTTGTGTTGTTATTATTGTGCTTTGTGAATTTGAAAGAAGAAAGTGTATAAAGTTATTATATACGAGCATATATTGGTTGTTTTTGGCTATAATAACTTGTGGGAAGTCATATAAATAAGGGAGGTGCTATTATATACGAGCATATATTGGTTGTTTTTGGCTATAATAACTTGTGGGAAGCTATTATATACGAGCATATATGTATAAAGTTCGTATTGTATTTTAGGACTTATTGGTATGTTTAGTTGAGGTCCCAGGGGCCTCGGGTGTATTTCAGATGCTTAACGGATCGAAAATTGGACTTGTGTATTTGCTGAAGTTTCTGGTTTCTGGTGTTTTAGCACTTGCGGTGGGGAGATCGCAGGTGCGGACTCACATGTGCGGATGAAGGAGCGCAGATGCAGGATTTGGCAGCCCAAGCTGGGTTCGCAGGTCTGGAGGTAATTGCGCAGAAGCGGCCTCGTTTCTGCGGTTGGTCCGTGCGCATGAGCGGTTAGGGTCGCAGGAGTGCATCCGCAGGTGAGGCGCTTCTCTCGCAGATGCAGACCCAGGGGACTTAAGTTAAGTCCACACCTGCGATGGAATTCCTGCAGGTGCGATTATAGGCTCGCAGATGCGAAATCACTGGGCAGAAAAGGCCAAGTTCGAGGTTTTATCCCATTTTCAATTTTGGGACTTTGAGAGCTCGGATTTGGGCGATAATTTGGGAGATTTTCAGAGGAAGCTTTTGGGGTAACGATTCTTAACCCATTTATGGTTATATTCCACTAATCTATCACGAATTTTATCATTTAATTTCGGATTTGGGTGAAAATTAGGGGAAAATGAGAAGTTCTTCAACTAAGGTTTTGCGTTTTGATTGAGATTTTGATATCGGATTTGGATAATTTTGGTACGAGTGAACTCGTGAGTGAATGGGTGTTCATATTTTGTTACTTTTACCCGATTTCAAAACGTGGGCCCGGGGAGGTTTTTTAGGGCGATTTTTGAAATTCTTGTTAAAGTCTTGATTTCATTAATTAAATTAGTCTAATATAGTTGTATTTATGGTATGAAATTGTTTTTGGCTAGATTTGGGCCATTCGGAGTCGCATAATCCAGGAAAGGGCATTCTTACTGATTGATTGAGCTTGATTCGAGGTAAGTGGCTTGCCTAACCTTGTGGGGGGGAGGGGGGAAATACCCTTAGGATTTGGTACTTTTGTGATATGTGAGTGTCATGTACATGAGGTGACGAGTACGTACACGGGCTATTTGTTGTAAAACACGATTTATTTTACTAAGTAGCATTCTATTTTTCCTTTAATTTGAGTTATACCGTTTAAATGAGTATTCGTCGGTTTTGATTCTTAATTGAGCTATTCCAATATGCATAGTTATCTTGTTTAGTCTAATATCGCATGTCTACGTGCTTTAACTGCTTATTTGAACTCTGTGAAGCATGCCTAGTTGATTTCCTGCTTTTTCTTGTTCTTTATTAGTATAACTATAGAAACCTTGATGTTAACTGTTGTATTTATCGGTTTGCGCTGTGTGTTTACTTTTGAGACTATGAGGCGGTTCCTCGGGAGTTCTCCCTGTACATTTACTTTTGAGACTACAAGGCAGCTCCTCGGGAGTTCTCCCTGCACATTTACTTTTGAGACTACGAGGCACTACCTCGGGAGTTCTCCCTGCATATTTATTTTTGAGACTATGAGACTGTACCTCGAGAGTTCTCCCTGTATATTTACTTTTGATACTACGAGGCGGTACCTCGGGAGTTCTCCCTATATATTTATTTTGGGACTATGAAACGGTATCTCGGGAGATCCCCTCCTGTTTACCCTTGTGTGTTGTACTGTTGCCTTGCTGTGTTTCCTTTTGTTAAATTCTAGTCCCTTATTATACTGTATATTCTCCTTCTTTATTTATTATATACCAGTGGGCCTGACCTGACCTCGTCACCACTCGACCGAGGTTAGGCTTGGCACTTACTGGATACCGTTATGGTGTACTCATGCTACTCTTCTACACATATTTTTGTGTGCAGATCCAGGTACTTCTTATCAACCCTGCTATTAGCTGAAAGTGTTTGCTGCTGTACAGAGACTTCAAGGTACATCTGTCACGTCCGCAGACCTCGGAGTCCCCTTCTATTCTCCCATATATCAATTACCTTCTGTACTTATTTTATTAGACTCTAGTGTATAGAGATACTAGTTTCCTCCTATAGCTTGTGACTTATGATGTTTTGGGTTTTGGAAACATTGTGTATTTATAGAGTATTGGTTTTTGTACATGCCGAGCGGCATTGTTACTAGTGATTCAGTTATCCACTGTTGTTAGTTGCCAAGTTTTACTTTCGTTTTTATTATTTTTCGTAATTTGTTAGGCTTACCTAGTCGTAGAGACTCGGTGCTGTCATGATGTTATACAGGGGGAGTTTGGGTCGTGACAAGTTGGTATCAGAGCTCTAGGTTCATAGGTGTCGTGAGTCACAAGCCGGTTTATTAGAGTATCACGGATCGGTACGGAGACGTCTGTACTTATCTTCGGGAGCCTATGGAACTGTTAGAAAAAATTATACTTCTTTGATTACTTGTCGTGCGAAATTTTTGACTTCAAAATTCTAAACTTCTGTATTCTATTCTTTCTCACAGATGGTGAGGACCCGTATCGGAGGATCTTATGACTAGGCACTCGCGCCCCCTGCTAGAGTCGTGAGAGGTCGGCGCCGGGGTAGAGGTCAAGGATGTCCATGTAGTGTAGCCAGAGCACCCGCACGAGCTGCCACAGAGGAGCCCCCAGTAGCTCCAGCTGGAGGGAAGGCACCTAAGGTACTTGTTGCTGCACCAGCCCTCCAGAAGACTCTAGCCCAGTTTCTGAGCATCCTTAGCACCTTAGCTCGGGATAGCCTGACTCCATTTATACATGCCACATCTCAGGACGGAGGAGGAGCACAGACTCCCGTTGCCGATACTCCAGAGCAGCTGGTTCAGGTCGACCAGGTTCCAGAGATTTTCCCGATGCAGCCGGTAGCTCCAGCTCAGCCCGAGGTTAGGGCAGCGGTTTCTGAGGCGGAGCAGCTCAGACTTGAGAGGTACAAGAAGTACCACCCTCCTACCTTCAGTGGATTGGCGTTAGAGGATGTACAGGGTTTTCTGGAGGAGTGTCACCATATTTTCCATACTATATGTGTAGTGGAGTCGAGTGGGGTTTCCTTTACTGCATTCCATCTTAGAAGAGTAGCCTATAAGTGGTGGCGTGCTTATGAGTTGAGTAGTCTGGCTGAGGCAGCTTCACTTACATAGACTCAGTTCTCGGATAAGTTTTTGAGAGAGTATATCCCTCAGAGCCTCAGGGACGTATGGCGCACAGAGTTTGAGAAGCTGCGCCAGGGTGCGATGACTGTGTTAGAGTATTCAGTTAGTTTTTGTAATTTGGCCCGACATGCAACGGCCTTGGTTTCCACAGTTCGAGAGAGGGTTTGTCGGTTTATTGAGGGAATCTACCCCACTATCAGGCTTAGCATGGCCTGGGAGTTGGAGATGGATATTTCTTACCACCAGGTTGTGAGTATTGCTAGGAGATTGGAGGGTATGCTTGCTCGGGATAGAAAGGAGAGAGAGGCCAAGAGTCTCGAGAGTCTGGAACTTATAGTGGTACTCGTGCCCCGGCTATAGTTCCCCATGGTAGGGGTTGTGGGAGTCGCCTCGTTCATTCAGCTCTTCCAGCCGCCAGTGGTATTCCGATCCCTTCTAGGCCCCAGGAGCCTTATTATGCATCGCCAGTATCTAGTACACCTCCAGCATGGGGTGCTCTTAGCGGTCTGTCCAGCAAACCTAGCCCGAGCTAATCACAACAGCCACGCCCTCCGAGAGCTTGTTTTGAGTGTGGTGACCCTCGCCATCTGGTGAGGGATTGCCCCAGACTTGGGGGGGTGTACCTCCATAGACTTCTCAGACTGCATGCTCCATCAGGTCCTCAGGTTATGAATCTAGCACCAGCTATCGCTCTACCTGCTCAGCCAGCTCGAGGTAGAGGTCGAGGTCACCCTAGAGGGGGAGGCTAGGCCAGATATTATGATCTTCCGGCTCGTACAGAGGCAGTTGCTTCCAACTCTGTCATTACAGGTATTGTTCCGGTCGGTCTTAGAGACGCGTCGGTCTTATTTGATCTAGGCTCTATATATTCCTATGTGTCCTCTTATTTTTTCCCGTATTTGGGCGTATCTCGGGACTCCTTGAGTTCCCCCATTTATGTGTCTACTGTTGTGGGTGATTCTCTTATTGTGGACCGCGTGTATCGGTCGTGTTTGATTGCTCTTAGTGGTTTTGAGACCAGAGCCGATTTATTATTGCTCAGTGCGGTAGAATTTGATGTTATCTTGGGCATGGACTATTTGTCGCCCCATTATGCTATTCTTGATTGTCACACTAAGACCGTGACTCTGGCTATGCCAGGTCTACCGTGATTAGAGTAGAGAGGTATCTTAGAGTTGTAACACCCCAAAAAATTTTGAAGTATTTCAGTGTAAAGCCCCATAAATTTCGCAAGTGAATTCAAGGTTTTGTGGTGCCGGAGTAGGCTTACGTGTATGCGACCGCAGACCTGTGTCGGGGCACCCATTTTCTTAATTTAAAACCTGACCCCCATTTCGTTAAAACACCCCTTAGGTTTATTTTGAGCTCATTTTCAGATGTTTCTAGAGTGAGAGAGAGAGGGTTCAATAGGGAGGGTCTAAGTTTTCATTAAATTGATCTTCAATCATCACTCAAAGCCTTGAAAATATTCAAGTAGAGCACCAAAATTCTTCACCCTAAAAGGTAAGGTTTCATCACCCCAGCTCTTAATTTCAAACATAGCTATAATGGGGTATTGGTGTGATACTTCATAGGTATGAGGGTGGTTCATCTTGCATGCATGTGAAAAAGAGTGTGGGAAAAATAAATTTTGTGAACTAGAACCATGACCGTTTTCCTAATTTTGGGTTCAATTTGTATATTGCTAAAATAGATTGAGATTGCTTAGGGTTCCGGAAAATTGTAGAGTCTAAAGAAGCGCAATTGAGGTATGTTGGCTAAACTTTCTCTCTTGGAATTAAATTCCATAATGTTTCTGTAAGTTTTAAAGTGTGGGTTACGTATTAAAAGGTTATGGCTTTGAGTCATGTTTCAATGAAAGATAGAATTGTCTAAAAGCTTTTGTACTAAATTCACATCCATTAGTGGCTGCTTTAACTAATGCTTTGATTTATAAATATATCCAGTATGATTCGAGTTCTATATACTCATGTGTTGAAATTGTACATTGTCATTTCTGGGGGTGAGTATTGCAAGAGTAAATGGTGTATTGATTGTTTATGATTTTGTTGTCATGTGTGTTTCTATTGTTGGTTGGTATGCTTCATTCTTTGGGAAGAAACCATTTGTGTTTGAAGTTTCCTTTTCAAATGGATTTGAAGTATATAATTTTTAAAATATCCTATATGTTGATACTTGATGGTGATCTTTGAAATTGAAAGAGGTGAAAGTGTGGAATATGAAATATGGCCATCGTGCCAGGAATAAAGAATCTTGTGAATGGCCTAATGAGCCAAGGAAATATTATCGTTGTGAATAACTGGAAATACTAATGAGAATTCATACAATGTGAAAGATGTTGAGGTGAGTAAAATTGTATTTATGATATTTCTATTTACAAATCAAATCAAAACTATTTTTTGGAGCATCATTAGCAATACCGAGGAAGGGTGGGTTATAAGGCCGACACCTGAAACTACACGTGTCGGTGTAGGGGTGGATTGTGATATTATTCCCCTTAATTGGGATGAAACTGGAACCTTTGTGGATTGGAAAAGTCAACCCGCATGGCATATGTGGGAAGGCGGCCTAGCTGATCGGGTGGAGATCAGACGCCATATTGCGTATATGGTGGTACTACTCTTGGTAACAACTTTCTTTCACATCACATGTCAAACCACATTATTCGTGGGGAGATGGCCTAACCGATCGGGCGTGATCGGACTCTGTGCTAACAAAGACGGTGGTATATCGGTACTAATGATCTCCCAACCAAAATTATATATGAAGTCTGTATTTTGGAAATTATTATGTTTTAACTGGACGTTTGGATATTGTTGATTGTGACTTGTTTTTTCTATGTGTTGCCTTTTCTTATATGGGCATTCTATTTTGAAAGAGGATTTTTAGCTAAACATACTAGTGTTATTCGACAGTACTAACGTCCCTTTTGTCGGGGACACTGCATCTTTAGTGGATGCAGGTGGTTTTTCAGCAGGCGGCATTGATCAGTGATAGCAATACATTCTTTTCAGCTGATTTGGTGAGCCCCACTTCATTTCAGGGTCATGTATCTTTTGCTTCTCATGTACAGTGTTTTGAGGTATAGCCGGGGCCTTGTTGCCGGCATTTCCATAGTACTCTTCTATTGTATTTAGAGGCTCCGTAGATAGGTTGTGGGTTATGATTGATGTTGGGAATTGAACTAAAAATGTTGGTACTTGGAAATTATGTTTTTTGTTAATTCTATAAACTCATAATGGTTTGGAAATTATGAATGAAGCTACTAATGGGAATGAAAAGGAAGTTGTTAATAAAATCTTTTCAGTGATTGATTAATGGTGTACATCTCCTCTTTATTCATGGATGAGTTTGGGTAGAAGGAAGTCTAATAGGATTTCTCTGCCGGGTTCTATCGATTGAGCGCCGGTTGCGCTCCCTGAGTTTGGGGCATGACAAGAGTATACTCCCAGCAGAGTTATTTCATTTCTTAAAGCTCATCGAATGGTTGATAAGGAGTGTGACGCGTATCTAGCTTATGTGAGAAATATCAGTATTGATACCCCTATAGTTGAGTCAGTCCCAGTAGTGAGGGATTTACCTGACGTATTTCCAGATGATCTTCTGGGCATGCCGCCCGACAGAGATATTGATTTTGGCATTGATTTGTTGTCGGGCACTCAGCCCATCTCTATTCCTCCTTCATGGCGTAAAGGTATCCATCATCTCTGACTGGAGTACGTAGTTTACATCACGGTTCTGGATGCATGTCTCCTTTTCTTTCCCTCACCTGCTAGGCTCCATACATTTTGAGTTCTTAATAAAATTTACTTGCTTAGAATTGAAGATATTCTTCAGACATACACATTGACATATATTCAAGTCTTTTCAAGTAAAATTATTTAATTATTTACTCGCAAAATATGACCAATGGTACATGATACATGTAAAAAGTGACAATTAGACCATATTAAATTCTATGTCTAAAATAATTATCCATGCTATAAAAAGTTATAAAATATAATTTAATACGTCTAAAATAAAGCTTATGATGAAAGACTATAACATATTATAAACTAATGTTAATAAAGCTGCCAAAATCATATATGTTGGAGTAATAAAGCTGCCAAAATCATATAGAGTAGCTGAGTTACAGCGTCCAAATAATTGATAGTTACCCTATTCATATCCAAATAATAGATAGTTACCTTATTAGTCAACTATGTTTTTATAGTTTCATATTTGGTTTGTATCCAACATATCCCATCATCACCAAGAGGAGTCTTGTATTGTCTACCATATAAATAAAGATTTATTAATCCATAAAAAAGGTTTCAAATAAAGAATGTATTGAAAGAAGGGTCGTATAGCATGAGTTGGGTACTCGAGTAGAGCTGAGCACAGCATTTCACCCCCAGTTAGAAGGATAGTCCGAGTGCACTATTCAAATATTAGAGGATATTCTATGTGCGTGTGTGATAGATTTTGGAGGTTCTTGGGATCACTTCTTGACACTTGCAGAGTTTGCCTACAATAACAGTTATCAGACGAGCATCCAAATGGCACCTTATAAGGCTCTGTATGGTATGCGATGTCTGTCTCCAGTGGGTTGATTCGAGCCGGGAGAGGCTAGATTATTGGGTACAGACTTGGTTCAGGATGCCCTGGATAAGGTGAAGGTGATTCAGGATTAACTTGGCACAGCCCAGTCCAGACAGAATAGTTATGTGGATCGGAAGGTTCGCGATGTTGCATTCATGGTTGGAGAGCGGGTCTTGCTAGGGGATCTCATTTTATAGCTTAACTCAGGTAGAACTGTTTTACCTAGGGGGATCCAGCTCATAGTTTCGGGTAGAAGTATATTTCGCTCAGGTTGTTTAACATAGCTTAACCGAGGTAGAACGTTTTTGCCTAGGGAGATCCAGCTTATATTTCCGGATAGAAGTACTTTTCGCTCAGGCTGTTTTACGTAGGTAGAACCGTTTCGCCTAGGGGGATCCAGCTCATATTTTCGGGTAGAAGTACTCTTCGCTCAGGTTGTTTTACATAGATTAACTCAGGTAGAACCATTTTTCCTATTTCGCCTAGGGGGTCCAGCTCATATTTTCGGGTAGAAGTACCTTTCGCCCAAGTTGATTTACGTGGTAGAAGTACTTTTCGCCCAAGTTGATTTACGTAACGTAACCCAGGTAGAACATTTTCTCCTAGGGGGATCCCGCTCATATTTCTGGGTAGAAGTACTTTTTGCCCAGGCTTGCTTTTCGTAGCTTAACCCGGGTAAAACCTTTTCGCCTAGGGGGATTCAGCTCAGATTTCCGGGTAGAAGTATTCTTCGCCAAGGCTTGCTTTTTGTAGTTTAACCCAGGAAGAACCTTTTCGCCCAGAGGATTCAGCATTTTATCAGTAATATATGGTACCAACCCCTAGTTACATTTCCTTTTCAGCAATACAGGGCATCAACCCCTGGTTACATTTTCTTTTTTTAGTAATACAAGGTGTCAACCCCTGGTTACATTTCATATCAGTAATACAGGGCACCAACCTCTGGTTACATTTTCTTTTCAGTAATACAGGGCGCCAACCCCTGGTTACATTTCATATCAGTAATACAGGGCACCAACCCCTTGTTACATTTCCTTTTCAGTAATACTGGGCACCAACCCCTAGTTTTATTTTATTTTCAGCAATACAGGGTGGCGACCCTTGATTACATTTCCTTTTCCGTAATACAGGGCGCCAACCCCTGGTTACATTTTCTTTTTAGTAATACAGGGCACCAACCCCTGGTTACATTTCATATCAGTAATACAGGGTACCAACCCCTGGTTACATTTCTTTTCAGTAATATAGGGTACCAACCCCTGATTACATTTTTTTCCCGTAATATAGGGTACCAACCCCTGGTTACATTGCCTTAACAATATTAGGGTACACAATCCCTAGTTATGTTTTCCGACATAGGGTCACCACTCCCTAGTCTCCTTACCAGTATAGGGTACACCAATCCCTAGTTATGTTTTCCAACATAGAGTCTCCACTCCCTAGTTGATGTGAGCTTAAATTCACGGTACACTACTCTCTGATATCCTTACCAGTATATGATACACCGATCCCTAGCTGTGTTTTCCAACATAGGGAACACTACTCCCTAGTTGATTTTATCTTACCCCTGATTACATTTTTTTCCCGTAATATAGGGTACCAACCCCTGGTTACATTGCCTTAACAATATTAGGGTACACCAATCCCTAGTTATGTTTTCCGACATAGGGTCACCACTCCCTAGTCTCCTTACCAGTAGAGGGTACACCAATCCTTAGTTATGTTTTCCAACATAGAGTCTCCACTCCCTAGTTGATGTGAGCTTAAATTCACGGTACACTACTCTCTGATATCCTTACCAGTATATGATACACCGATCCCTAGCTGTGTTTTACAACATAGGGAACACTACTCCCTAGTTGATTTTATCTTAAATGCAGGGTACACCACTCCTTGATATCATTGCCAATATAGAGTATAACATTCCCTGGCCACATTTTCCCAACATAAGGTACACCAATCCTTAGTTGAGATATATTTTTGGCAATAAAGGAATACGATCCAAAAAAAATCATCATGATCCTTTTAGGGAAAATCATTCCCGATATTTTATTGCTTTCAACAAAGAAGTAGTTTAGAATTTTGTTATAATAACTCACAAAATTTTTCTAGTGAAAACTAGGGCAGAAAAATTTTGTTCGTTTGTTTGTTTTGGTGTCTGAGCAGGTTTTACCTCGAGGCACATGGTTCGAGATTACCAAAAGAAGAAGTCTCAATCTAGAATGAAGGAAAGAAAAGAAAAGAAAAAAAAGTGAATCCAAAATATAGAAGCGAATGAAAGGATGTGGACTACTCAACACAGGACTGAAGTCACGAGCATTGCACTTCCCGTATTGATCAAAAGAAGTCATAAAAGAGTGAACTAGAACCCGAAGCTAGCAAGCATCAAGTTTCAGATCAAAGTCTACGTGAAGAACCAGTCAAGACTCAAGATCAAGTTTTAGAAGACTTATAAAAAGGAATCTTGTAACTCATAGCTGATAGGCTTGTTTAGTTTCTTTTGATTTTGATGTAATAACAGGACCACAGACCAGAGCCTCGACGGAACCTCACTCGACTCTCCAACTCATCATTCCACTATTCCATTCTTCCTTCTTGAACTACACAGGACGTGATTCCCCAAAACCCGGGATATGTAGGTAGTGAAAAACCAGGATCCAGTTGCACTCTTTTTTCTTCTCCTTATTTCTTCCCCTTTGAATAAAGATATGTTCAAAATTAGTCACATGGCTCACCTTGTCTTTACCTGAAAACTGTTCATGTTTCCAAGCAAAGAGGGGCATGCTGTGAGCACCTAATATTTTATCATACTCAAATTTTTGTCACCTTCTACTATGTAAATATTTTTAGAGGTTTAATCTACAGTTTTTAGCTTGTTACACCTTTTTTTATAGGGTAAAAATTAAAATTAATTTAAAAGGTCAATTATTACTATTAATATTATTTTTATTTTTAGCTTTATTTTAAAATAAAAAAAAACATTAAATAATTTTTAAAAAATTCGGGTGGAATAAAAAAAAGGAAAAAGGGAAGTAGAGAATTAAAAAATAAAAAAGGAAGGTGGGAATTTAAAAGAAAAAGTAAAAGAAAGTGGAAAATTAAAAAAAGTAAAAGTAAAGGAATGTGGGAAATAAAAAAAAAAAAAAAAGTAAAGATAGATGGGAATTAAAAAAAGTAAAAGAAAGTAGAATTGTTTTATAAAAAAGTAACAGAAAGTGAAAATTAAATATAAAAAGTAAAAGAAAGTGAAAATTTAAAAAAAGAGTAAAGAAAGTGGAAAATAAAAAAATAAAAGTAAAGGAATGTGGGGAATATGTTTTTTTTTTTTAAAAAAAAAGGAGAAAATGGGAAGTGGGATTTGTTTTACAATCTGAAAAATTCCGAAATATTTTCTATAAATTGAAGAGAAAAATGAGAGAGAAAAGAGAGGAGAGAATTGGGGGGGGGGGGGGGGGATTATTCTTCTACGCTAAGGGAATTTCTACTCGTTTCATTCTTTCTTCCTCTTTCTTTCGAAAAATCCAGCAATTCATCACCATATTTAAGACCCAAAATACCTCAAATTCAAGCCTAAAAAGACCATGTGAAGCTTCATTGGTAGTCACCTTTCTCACACCAAAAACCATCAGCCTCACGAGGTACGGTCGAGTTTCGGTCCTGGCTCGAATTTTAGAAGGTCCGTCGCTAGATTTTTTGCTCATTTGCCGATTTGCCCTTGGTTTTTTTTTAGCAAATATACTACTAGGTATATTCGCCTAGTAGCTAATATATTAAATAAATCCCAAATTGGGTCAAAATTACAAAATGTTCAAGTGAACTACAAAAAGAAAAAGGAAAAGAGAGAATAATGCGACAAAGTGATCAAATGGCTATTGCTACCAAACAATGTAGCAGTAGTGTAATGGAATATGAAAAATACAAAGCTAGTCATTTGTAACATCCAATTGTTGTCGACGACCATGAATGCACATATCAGTTGCAAACAATTTGTTGTAGCACCTCCAAAGCTCTCACCCGGCGCCTTTTGTTGTAATCCAACGGAATAGGTATGTTTAAATGCAGTAGTTGCAAAGCAGATCAGTTTGGACATCTTCATTTTGGACCTGTATTACTCCAGAAGAAGAGTTGCTTCAATGGGTATTCAAATGGATTTTCAATGGGACTATGCATGTAGTTGATGAATGCAGCAAGGTGGCAGTACTGTGTGCTTGATATATGAGTACAATATAGTATTCTCTCATCTCCAGATTGAGCTTGCGCGCACACTAATACCACTGGACAATGATAAATAACTATTCTATACTAATATTCCAGCAGCCGTTTTTGTAGCATGTCAAATCTTCCAACTGTGTGCACCTGTTGTAGTAGCATATGTGAAACCACCAGGTTGCTCATATGTGCAGCCTTATCCATGAGGTTTGATTGTGTTTGTGTCCACTTAGCATAATGTTGTTACTGGCGCGTGAAAATTGATAAAAACTGGAGGTTCTTGAGTACTTAGGTGATAATAGCACTCCATGCTGATTTGCCCTTGGTTTGGTGTACTTGTTTGGCTCAAAATATATTTTTGCATTAATCAAGTTCTGAAGGAAATTTTGTTTAATGGTTCATTACTTTTCCTCCCTTTAATTATTTCATTGTTTGTGTGATGTTCTTATAGAGGTTTATATGATGATTTTTTGTGTTGTTTTATTTATACACATTGTCATGTTGTAGTTTCTTTTTACATGTTTCAAGCTATTTGTCAACAGATTATTTGAATAGGAATTCATCTTAATGAGATTTGCTATTTAGAATTAAGAATGAAGATCTTGTCATATTAATGGGCCATGCGTTGGAGTTCAAGTAAGTGAACCAGAAATGAGCTAGACATTTAATAGGAAAGAAAGAATTAGACATGGGTTGGATTGAGTATAAATCTGCCAGGGCCAATAATTTTAGTCACTAGATTAATAATTAACCCATTCTTCCATAATAGATAAATATCTCCTAATTTCAAAAATAGAGTAGTGAGTTATAAATATTTCTAAGTGTTGATAACTTGTCAATACTTTAAATAGCTAAAATATTTCCCGACTTCCAAATAACTTCCTATTAATAAACTCTTGGCCTTACAATAATTTCAAATTAGTTTAGAAAAATAATTCAAGTGCGCTAGTTTCTTTAGGCGCGCTTTAAATAATTAAATATCATGGCTATGTGTACGGTTCCAGTGGCATAGTTGTGATACATAAAACCAAATACAAGTGCATGTTCACGTGACTTGACCAATTAACTTCGAATAATAATAAACGTGTTATTGATTGTGTACATGTATGTGTGACATTATTCTTGACACGCCAAACAAAAATGAGTACGCGTGACTTATTTCAAGATAATTTTCATAAATCTAATTAAGCAATAAAAGCGGACATAGGTAAAACATGAGAACCAATAAAACACAGGTTATCCAAAAATAATAAGCCAAATGTAGTCAATAAAACGACCGTGCTAGAACCATGGGACTCGGAGAATTCCTTACACCTTCTCTCGGGTCAACAGAATTCTTTACCCGGACTTTATTTTCGCAAACCAATAATAATAGAGTCAAATCTTCCTTTGACTAGGGATTCAAATAAAAGGTGACTTGGAACACCCAAAAAATCAATTCTAAGTGGTGACTCTGTAAATAAAATAATCCCTACTCAAATTTGGCACTTTAACTAGAAAAACTCTATAACCCACAACAATCCATGACATGCATATCTTTTGGGGTAAAAAGGGGTGTGACACTCAATATGTCTGTTATGTCACTACGTGAAATACTTTAGTCCAACAAATTGGTAGGACCAAACTTTGATGGCTGGTATAGAAATTTGAAAATTATTCTCATGCATGAAAAACTCATTGATGTAATCAATAAGCATGCAAAGCTAGTCCCACCAGAGAATGATGTTGAATGCACCAAGGTTTATCAGAAATACTTGGAAGAATTTCTTTCTATTAAACGCATCATTCTCGCTTCTATGAGTTCTGAACTCTAGAGGAAATATCATGATATGGATCCAACTGCAATCATTTATCACCTTAAGAAGATGGTTGATACACAGTTGGACATTGAAAACTCTCCAGTTGAACCCTATGTCAATTATGTGATTGATTTTACCAAAGAACTTATGAAGTTGGGGTACAAGCTTGGCAAAGAGCTTTCTGAAGATTTGATCCTGCAGTCAATACATGATGTTGAATGTTTTCACTGTAAGAAGAAAGCGCATTGGAAGAGAAACGGCAAGGAGTATCTTGCAACTCTAAAGGATAAGAAATAAGGTAAAACATTAATGAAAACGTTTTCAAGGTTTCTTTAGCTACTACTAATTCTTCACTGTGGGTATTAGATACTGGCAGTGGTTATAACATCTACAATATGTTGTAAGGGTTCAAGATAAGTAGGAGGCTGAAGAAAGGAAAAGTCAATCTACAAGTTGAAAATGGTGCAAAAGTTGCATCCATAGTTGTAGGATCAATTTCTTTAATAATGTCTTCGGGCAAAGTACTTGTGCTGGATGATTGTTATTATGTTCCTAAATTTGTTTCGAACATAATTTCAGCTTTTATGTTGGACAAGTATGGGTTTCGCATTAACATAGACAATGGTATTTACTCTATTCATTATGCAAATTATTTATATGTGAATGAATATTTCCAACACGATGTCTATGTATTACCTAATGTGAATGCAAATTTGATTATACATGTTTCAAGTCTAAATAGGAAAATAGATGATCAAGTAAATCATACATACCTTTGGCATTGTAGGCTTGGTCATATTGGAGAGAAAAGAATTAACAAGTTGTATAAAGATGGGTACCCTGACAAGTATGATTTTGAATCATATCCAACTTGTGAATCTTGTCTCAAAGGAAAAATGACCAAATATCCATTTACTAGAAGTGGAGAAAGATCTTTTGAATTATTGGGACGAATTCATATAGATGTTTGTGGGCCCATAAACATTCAAGATAGAGGTGGATATTCTTACTTCATCACCTTCACTGATGATATGTCAAGATATGAATTTGTGTATCTTATGAAATACAAATCTGAATCTTTTGAAATATTCAAAAGGTTCCATAGTGAAGTTGAGAAACAGACTGGTCAAAGTATCAAAGTACTAAGGTCTAATAGAGGTGTAGAATATTTTAATAAAGAATTTACTAGGTATCTCAAAGAGAATGGGATTCTCTCACAATGGACACCTCCAGGAACACCACAACACAGTGGTGTGTCTGAAAGAAAGAATCAAACCTTATTAAATATGGCAAGATCTATGATGGGGTTCACTGATCTTCTAATAAATTTTTGGGGATATGCTTTAGAAGCTGCAACATACTTACTTAATAAAGTTCCCACTACGTCAGTCTCTACAACATTATATGAGATATGGTAAGGACGTAAGTCTAACTTTAAACAAATTAAAGTTTGGGATTGTCCAGGTTATGTTAAAAGACTGAAGTCTGATAAACTTGACTCAAGATCTGATAAGTGTAGGTTATTTGAATATCCCAAATAAACAATGGGATATTAGTTCTGTTACATCCCGCATTTTGTACGTTAAAGTTTCATCATAAGTTAATCGTCGTAAGCTTGGGAATGAGATTATTTTTGAGGTTATAAGTATTTATGTTATTTGTAACAAGTGAGTACCGTGAAGATTAGAGTGTAAACAAATCAAAGAATGAGTATTCGTTGAAGTTTGTCAATTTGGGATAAAATGTGATCCAAGCTATAATTTCCCGTATTTATGGACTAATTATGGACTAGTACCATACAAGGTACCACATGACCATGATAGTAAGGTGTATAAAGTATGTTAAAAGTGATTAGTATTTTAAGTAAATTAAGAAATTACCTAATTATATTGGTAATGGGTTAATTATTACTTTGAGTAGGAAATTAACAAATCAATTAGAAATCGGTGGATAATTATTTGGTGGGAACATCACCCCCAATGTGGCAGCAAGGAGTTTAGTTGTTAAGACCAAACAATGACTCCTTGGCTTAGGTGGCACATTTAGGGGATGTTGGAAAAAGTAATCCTTATCAAGTGGAGCCCACAACCACTATGATAAAGAACCTCTCTAATTCATTAAAGATAGATGTTTATATTTACAAGTAACAGATGAAGCTACAACAAAATTCATACGAGACTACATAATGTAATACCAGTTTCTAGGGGAGCCTGTTTTGGAGTGAAAAGGTAATACGGCATCATCGAGAGGTGGGTTTATTTCCTATCTCAAGGCAGGGAAGATGATTAGAAATAGTTATATTTATCACTTAGTTTGGGTTCAGGATGTGAAAGTAGAGTCACCAACCGTTCGGTATATCCCTGTGGTTAAATAGCTTCCCGATGTTTTCCCCGATGAGCTTTCAGGTCTTCTACCAGAGTGAGAAATTGAGTTTGATATTGACCTATTACAGGATACTCATCCAATATCTATTCCTCCCTATAGAATGGCAGTTGCAGAGCTAGGAGAGTTGAAGGAACAACTAAGGGACTTGCTTGAAAAAGGCTTTATCAAACCTAGTACATCACCGTGGGGAGCACCTGTGATATTTGTGAGGAAGAAAAATAGTTCATTTCGGATGTGTATTGATTATAGACAGTTGAATAAGGTGACGATCAAGATTAAGTACCCACTCTCGAGGATTGATGATTTATTTGATCAGTTGCAAGTTGCCAAGTGTTTCTCGAAGATAGACTTGAGGTCCGGGTGCCATCAGGTAAGGGTTAAAGAGAAGGATATTCCGAAGACAGCATTCAGGACCAGATATGGGCACTTTGAGTTTCGTGTTATATCATTCGGTCTGACCAATGCCCCAACAGTATTCATGGACTTGATGAACCGTGTGTTCAGACCATTTCTAGATTTGTTCGTGATTGTATTTATTGATGATATATTGGTGTATTCTCGTTCAGAGACTGAGCATGCAAATCATTTTTGTATTGTGCTCAGAGTTCTACAAAAAGGGAAGTTGTATGCAAAATTCTCTAAATATGAATTCTAGTTGAATTCTGTAGCTTTCCTTGGGCATATTATTTCAAGTGAAGGTATCCGAGTTGATACACAAAAAATTGAGGCAGTAAAGACTTGCCCTAAACCTGCGACACCAACGAAGGTTCTTAGCTTTCTCGGATTGGCAGGTTATTACATGAGATTTGTAGAGGGATTTTTTTCTCTTTCAGCACCATTGACAAAGTTGACACAGAAGGGAGCTACGTTTCAGCGGACTGATGCTTGCGAACGGAGTTTCCAGGCATTAAAGGACAGATTAACTTCAGTATTGGTTCTAACACTCCTAGAGAGAACTGATGGTTATGCTATCTATTGTAATGATTCGGGCATTGGATTGGGTTGTGTACTGATGCAGCATAGTAAGGTTGTAGCTTATGCTTCTAGACAACTAAGAAAGCACGAGAAAAATTACCCAACCCACGATCTAGAGTTAGTCGCGGTGATTCATGCACTAAAGATGTGGAGGCACTATTTGTATGGCATTCATGTTGATATCTATACGGATCATAAAAGCCTTCAGTACATCTTCATGCAAAAGGAATTGAATTTACATCAAAGGAGATGGTTGGAGCTATTGAAAGACTATGACGTTGATATTTTATACCATCCAGGGAAGGCGAATGTAGTACCCGATGCCCTCAGCCGTAGATCTATGGGTAGCCTATCATATTTATAGCTAGAGAACAGAGGGATAGCCCATGAGATTTATTAGCTAGCTAGTCTTGGAGTTCGATTACTGGACTCCGATGATACCGGAGTTACTATTCAGGACACGACAACATCAACTGAAGTGAAGGAACGCCAGTACGAGGATTATGTGTTAGCTCATTACAGAGATACAACCCCTTAGAAGGAGAAGATACCATTTAAGATTACAGGAGCCGGAGTTCATAGATATCGAGGACGAATATGTGTCCCTAATGTTGCAGGGCTGCGGTGGCAGGTTATGGGAGAGACTCATTATTCTCGTTATTCTGTCCATCCAGGAGCAACAAAGATGTATCATGATATCAGGAAAATATATTGGTAGGACATAATGAAAAAGGATATAGCGGAGTTTGTTTCTCAGTGCCCTAACTGCCAGCAGGTTAAGATTGAGCATCAAAAACTCGGTGGATTATTGCAGGCTATAGAGATTTCGACTTGGAAATGGGAAGTAATTAATATGGATTTCATCATAGGCTTACCTCATACCAAGCGTAAGTTCGATTCTATATGGGTGATTATTGATAGACTTACAGAATCATCCCATTTTTTGCATGTTAGGACTACATATTCCGCAGAGGATTATG
Organism: Nicotiana tomentosiformis; assembly: GCF_000390325.3. Lineage (NCBI taxonomy): Eukaryota > Viridiplantae > Streptophyta > Magnoliopsida > Solanales > Solanaceae > Nicotiana > Nicotiana tomentosiformis. The sequence goes on from NC_090819.1 coordinate 123,048,265, forward strand.
CAAGGATTTACATTAAGGAGATAGTATGAATTCATGGTGTCCCTATATCTATTATATCAGATAAAGGAGCTCAGTTTACAGCCAATTTCTGGAGGTCCTTTCAAAAAGGATTGGGAACTTAGGTAAGTCTTAGTATAGCATTTCATCTCCAAACAGACGGACAAGTAGACCGTATTATTCAGACACTTGAGGATATGTTACGGGCATGTGTGATGGACTTCAAGGGTAGCTCGGATGTTCATTTGCCGCTTATTGAGTTCGCGTATAATAATAGTTATCATTCCAGTATTTAGATGGCTCCATACGAAGCACTTTACGGATGGAAGTGTAGGTCGCCTATCGGATGGTTAGATGTTGGGGAAACTAAGTTAGTAGGACCAGAGCTGGTACAAGAGGCAATCGAGAAGATTAAGCTTATACAGGAAAGGCTATTAGCAGCTCAAAGCCGTCAAAAGTCTTATGCGGATAATCAACGACGAGACTTAGAGTTTCAAGTTGACAACTGTTATTCCTAAAGGTATCACCAATAAAAGGCGTTATGAGGTTCGGTAAGAAAGGAAAACTTAGCCCTCGGTACATTGGACCATATAAGATCATACGCAAGGTAGGCCAGGTAGCATATGAGTTAGACTTGCCTTCTGACTTGGAGTCTGTACATCCAGTCTTTCATGTGTCTATGCTCTGTAAATGTATCAGAGATCCTTCTAGCATCGTGCCACTTGATGATGTTCAGGTCATAGAGTAGTTATCATACAAGGAAGCTCCCATTGCTAAACTAGATAGACAGGTTCGAAGATTGAGGATTAAAGATGTAGCTTCGGTGAAAGTACTTTGGAGAAACAATAATGTGGAAGAAATGACTTGGGAAGCCGAAGAAGACATGAAGTCTAGGTATCCTCACTTGTTTCCTCTTCCAGAGGAGGATCCAACTAAGACATCACAGCCTTAAGGTTCATGTATGGATTCTTGGGTTAGTTATTGTCATTGGTCATGTGAGGCTATTTTCGTTATTGATGATTGTGGCCCTATGTGGTATTGAATTATTGAGTTTTCTACAGGAAGGGTGGTAGTAGCATTGTTACAAAGGCAACTCTACCAAAACTTTATATAGATCCCGGGGAGTTAAACAATCGAGGATAAATGGTTCTAAGGGGGGAGGATGTTACATCTCGCATTTCGTATGTTAAAGTTTCGCCGTAAGTTAATCGACGTAAGCTCGGGAATGAGATTATTTTTGAGGTTATAAGTATTTATGTTATTTGTAACAAGATATAAGTGAGTGCCGTGAAGATTAGAGGGTAACCAAATCAAAGAATGAGTATTCGTTGAAGTTTGTCAATTTGGGATAAAATACGATCCAACCTATAATACCCCGTATTTATGGACTAGTACCATACAAGATACCACATGACCATGATAGTAAGGTGTATAAACTATATTAAAAGTGATTAGTATTTTAAGTAAATTAAGATATTACCTAATTATGTTGGTAATGGGTTAATTATTACTTTGAGTGGGAAATTAACAAATCAATTGGAAATTAGTGGATAATTATTTGGTGGGAACATCACCCCCAACGTGGCAGCAAGGAACCACTATGATAAGGAACCTCCGCTTAGGTGGGAATATCCGCTTAGATGTCACGTTTAGGGGATATTGGTAAAAGTAATCCTTTTCAAGTGGGGTCCACAACTACTATGATAAGGAACCTCTCTAATTCATTAAAGAGAGATGTTTATATCTACAAGTAACGGATGAAGCTACAACAAAATTCATACGAGACTACATAATCTAATAGCAACGTGATTTGCAATTCTTATGGATACCGGTATAACCTTTTTCAAGAATATCATACGGATTTTTTCGTACTTCGATCTCGCTGTTACGTGTTTTGTCGCGATTGACGTGTGTTAGAGGGATTGTCAAGAGAATCGACTGAGTATGTTAAGGCTATTCCTTCTTTCCTTTTGTCATGATCCATATGGTACAAACGAAATGAGCAAACACACAACTTTCATAAATGTCTCTAATCATAAAAGCACTAGGGGTGCCTATGTTCTTGAATTCCCATGTGTCTTATTATTATATATAACGACCCGACTTGTCATTATAAGAATTTATGCCTCATTCAGCTACTTAAGGTCCCAAGTAACTTTGTAATACGTATTATGACTTGCGTGTGCGGTTGTTCGACTTTTGGAAGATTCAGAATTTAAATTGAAAGAACAATTCTCATTTTTGAAGCTTAAATGAAAAGAGTTGACCGGGTTTGACTTTTGAGCAAACGACTCCGGAATGGAATTTTCCTAATTCCAATAAGTCTGTATGATGATTTCGGATTTGGGCATATGTTTGGGTCGAGTATCAGGTGGCCCGGGAGTATTTCGGCGCCTATTACTGAAGGTTGGCATTTTTAAAGTTTAAGAATTTCCCAAGTTTGGGTTGAAGGGGATTTTGATGTTATCGATATCCGTTTGGGATTCTGAGCCTAGGAATATCTCCGCATGGTGATTCTGGTCTTACGGGAGCGTCCGGATGTGGATTTGGAAGTCTGTAGGTCATTTCGGGGTCATTTGGCAAAAGTTGAAAATTTGAAGGTTTTTGGGAAGTTTGACCGGGAGAGGACTTTTTGATATCGGGTTCGGATTCCTATTCCGGAAGTGGTAGTTGGTTCTTAATGTCAATTATGACTTATGAGCAAAATTCGAGGTCAATCGGATTTGATTTGATAAGTTTCGGCGTCGAATGTAGAAGTTTGAAGTTCTAAAGTTCATAAAGCTTGAATTGGGGCGAGATTCGTGGTTTTGATGTTGTTTGATGTGATTTGAGGCCTCGAGCAGGTTTGTGTTATGTATTGGGACTGGTTGCTACGATTGGACAGGGTCCCGGGAGCCTCGGGTTTGATTCGGGGTGGTTCTGGACCAAGTTTAGATGTTTTGATACTGCTCGTTGATGGTACTGGTATTATTCTTCGCGTTCGCGAAGAAGGATTTTTCTGTTGGGACTTTGTTCTTCGCGGTCGCGAAGAGGATCTCGCGTTCGCGAAGAAGGAATTTTTGTTGTCCGTCGTCTGACTTTGGAGGCTCATATCTCGCAATCTATAAAGAATTGGAGATGATCCAAAAATAAAAGATGTAACCCATTGTGTCTAGTTTTCAGAAAGGTAAACCATTTGTCATTAGGAGTTGTGTTGTCATGACCCAAAATCTGACCATGGTCGTGATGGCGCCTATCGTGTTACAAGTCAAGCCTACTTCCCAAAATATTTCTACTAAACCGATTATAAGAATTTAATAAAACATATCAACATTTGAACTTCTCATAAACTAAATCAACTTTAAATATAATTTTTGAAATACGGAAACGAGCCCCAAACATCGGGGTGTCACTAAGTCATGAGCATCTAAATCTATGAACTAAGAAATGAAACTGTCTAACTGTCAATACAATCCAAAAGATGAAATGATATAAGGAGTAACAAGGTCCTGCGGACGCTAGCATCTACATTGCAGTCTCCAATGATAGCCGACCTGAACTCAATGATCACCGCGCTCTAACTCACCTGGATCTGCACATAAAGTGCAGGGTGTAGCATGAGTACAACCGACTCAGCAAGTAACAGAAATAACTAAGGAACTGAGGAATAGTGTCGATCTAAGTAAAACAGTTCAGTTATTTATTTTCATAATTTAAAAATAAACGGAAATAAACAGGTAAATTCCATAACTCTGTAAATGCCACAAAGAAGTTTAACAGATAAATGCAGCAACAACACAAATAAATACAACCTCACAACAGTGTCACTTCATCACTCATCACTCGTACTCAGCACTCAATACTCAAAACACTCAACACTCTGCGCTCACTAGGGTGTGTACAGACTCCGGAGGGGCTCCCAAAGCCCAAACGCTAAGCACGGACAACTCACATGCCATCTTATCAATACTTGGATCCACACGGTCAACTCATATGCTACGCAGACAACTCACGCGCTATGGTATCAATACCTGGACCCATACGGTCAAATCAAATGCTATGGTATTAATATCCTCACAACCAGGCCCTCGGCCTCACTCAATAAATATCAATACCTGGATCTGCAAGGTCAACTCACGTGCTACGCAGACAACTCACGCACTATGGTATCAATACCTGGATCTGCACAGTACTCACGTGCTACGCAGACAACTCACGCACTATGGTATTAATATTCTCACAACCACGCCCTCGGCCTCACTCAATCATGTACCTCACTAGCCTCATCATCACCAACAAATAAGGGAACACAGCCAACATCAAGTATCACCGCATATTAGCAATTAATAGAGACTGAGGTAAACATGTACAATAATTTCTATGACTGAGAACAAATAATGTGAGCATGAATAAAGCCTAAGCATGATCTCTAACATGAAGTAAAACAAGTTCAACAACAAATAAACACATAACCACATATAATAGCTAATTAGGACTCACGGGACGGACCAAGTCTCAATCCCTCGCGGTGCACACCCACACGCTCGTCACCTAGCGTGGGTATCACTTCCAAACAATCACGTGATGTCAAATCTCCGGATTTATACCCTCAAAAATAGAGTTAAAACTGTTACTTACCTTACCAGCATAAAAATCCTACTCCGGGATACTCTCGTCTCTGGACTCGGTTTCCAAATGCTCTGAATCTATGCACAATCAGTACAATACCATCAATATACACTAATGGAATGAATTCTACAAGAAAAACTATCAAATTAGACCAAAACCCAAAATTGGCTCAAACCCGGCCCCCGGGCCCACGTTTCGAAATCCGACAAAATTTACAAAACTAGAAAGCTCATTCACTCACGAGTCTAACCATACCAAATTCATCAAAATCCGACATCATTTGGTTCCTCAAATCCTTAAATTACTTTCCAAAAATTCCAAGCCTTAACCCCTCATTTTCACTAATTACCATGATTAAACAACGGAAAAATTTCCATACATACAAGTATTAGGGCTCAAGTAACTTACCTCAACGAAACCCCCTTGATTCCCTCTTCAAATCTCTCCCAAAATCTCCAAAACTGGATAGAAATGGTGAAGAACGCACCAAAATTTGTGAAGTGTGATATATAGGATCTGCCCCAGGGATTCCGCACCTGCGGTCCCAGGTGCGCATATGCGAAAATCATTTAGACGCCAATCTTCGCACCTGCGGCTGCCCGTTCGCACCTGCGACTGCCCATTCGCACCTGCGGGCTCGCAGGTGCGATCCAACCCGCAGGTGCGATCCTCTCTTCCGCACCTGTGCTCAATGCCAGGCCTCCATTTTCCGCATCTTCGACATGCCATCTGCACCTGCGATCATCGCACCTGCGGTTCCCAATCCGCAGGTGCAGACACACCAGAACAGCACCTCCAGCTGCATTTTCCAACTTCCAAACTCCCAGATACCCATCCGAAATCATCCCGACCTCCTCGGGACCTCAACCAAAAATACCAACAAGTCATATATCAACATACCAACTTAGTCGAACCTTCGAATCACTCAAAATAGCATCAAATCATCAAATTACCCTCGGATTCAAGCCTAAGAACTTCTAAATTTCCAAATTCGGCAACCAATGCCAAAACCAACCAAACCATGTCCGAATGACCTCAAATATTGCACACACATCACAAATGACACTACGAACATATTCCAACTTCCGGAATTCCATTCCGACCCCGATATCAAATTTTTCCACTGCCGATCGAAATCGCCAAATTTCCAATTTCGCCAATTCAAGCCTAATTCTACCACGGACCTCCAAATCACATTCTGGACGCACTCCTAAGTCCAAAATCACCTAACGGAGCTAACGAAACCATCAGAATTCAAATCTGAGATCGTTTACACATAGGTCCATATCCGGTCCACTTTTCTAACTTAAATGTTTCAATTATGAGACTAAGTGTCCCATTTCACTCCGAGTTCCTTCCGGACCCGAACCAACTAACCCAATAAGTCATAAATCAATTACAAGACATAAATTGAGCAGCAAATGGGGGAATTGGGTTATAATATCCAAAATGACTGGACAAGTCGTTACATTATGTACAAAACGTTATGGTGGATACACTACATGCTATCTGGGAAGAGTTTGGAAATCTCTGTTGCACAGGTCTGACTTTGGAAGCTTATATCTCGCAATCTATAAGGAATTGGGAGATAAATAAGAAATGAAAGTTATAGTCCTTGGAGTCTAGTTTTTAGAAAGTCAAACCACTCATCATTTGCAATTTTGTACAAAACGTTATGACCATTACACTAGAAGCTGTCTGAGAAGAGTTTGAAAATGATTGTTCAAGAATTTGTTCATTGCGAAACCGAGGGGAGGGTCGTGAATGCGTAGAACAAACCCCCGGGCAGCAGAATAAAGTCCAAATTAGTCTCATTCTTTCATTTTTGGACCAAGGAAGCTCGGGTGAGGCAATTTTTCGAGAATCTTTCAAGGAAAATATTGGTGTAAGAATTCCTAACTTGATTTTGGTTAAATTACTTGAATATATTGTTGCTTTTATCACTAAATTAGTGAATTGGGTTGAAACTGGTAGAAATCCTGTAGACTTTAATTTAAGATTTGAAGGGCGAGCCGTTATCGAAATTTGATAATTTTGGTATAGTTGAACTGGTACCGGAATGGGTGTTCGAATTTCGTGAAAATTCTGTCGGGTTGTGAGAGGCGGGCCCCACGTGACGTTTTAGAATAAAATTTCAAATCGACATTATATTATCCAAAATTAGTTTCGATGAATGTTAATGAAGTTATACAATTAATTTGGATAGATTTGAGATGTTCGGAGGTCAATTCAAGCAAGAAGGCTATTTTCGAATATCGGCCTAACTTCAAAAAGGTAAGTATCTTGCCTAACCTTGAGTGTGGGAATTATCTCTTAGGCATCGAGTCTTATGTGCCATTTGTGAAATGTGAAAAGCCGTGTACGCGAGGTGACGAGTACGTACTCGGGCTTATATGTGCAAAATTTATTGGGTTAAAGTCTTAGGCATATTGTGTAGTAAATTGGATAATTGTTGACATTTATTAAGTCATCTATTTGCCATTCCTCAATTCGCGTTTGTTGAATTTATTTTTATATGACAATTTGATGTGATTTTAACTTGTATATTTATGTGAATTCTGTGAGTTTGGTGATCTGATATTTTCTGAAAATAATTATATTATGGATTTTCCATATGCAAATAATTAATGAAATAAGATTAAACTGAGGCGTTAATATAATTATCAAGAATTTGGATTAATGAAGGCGTTGCCCTATACTGAGTATTTTCCATCTTTGTTGTCGTTTTGAGGTTTTATACACATTGTGTGGAGCCTTGGGCTATTTGTTGTGAAATTAATTAATTTTGTTATATATTTGGAATTGGTTGTGGCCATTGGGAAAATTGTGATATGAATTGATTTTGTTATGTTGCCATGATAATATTCCGTGTAAATTATTATATTATTTGAGTTATTATTTTGAGGATATAAGGGTGGCATTTCACTGTTGATATTATGTGGGTATAAGGGTGACATTTCACTATTGTTATGTGTGTTGGGATATTGTCTGGGCGGAGTGATAAGGGTGGTAATAGGAGAGATAAGGGTGGCTATAGGAGCGATAAGGGTGGATATTAATATTGTCAGGGCGGAGGGATAAGGGAGGCTATTATAGGAGTGATAAGGGTGCCTATAGGAGAGATAAGGGTGGCTATTGTCAGGGATGATATGTGATGATGTGGAGTTATTGCGTTGGTAAGTTTTATGTGATGTTTTGATTTTCCTAGTGTTTGTCATTATATTTTGTGCAATTTATCTTGATGTTTCAGTAAACTTGATAATAGTCCAATCTATGTTGAAATTGGGAGCATGTGGCTATTGCCAGGCAGATTATGAAATGAAATATGGGCACGAGGTGCCGTGAGTAAATAATGATGATATTGGCACGTGAATTGTCCGTGCGGTTGTGATGGAGAAATTGGCATGAGGTGCCATGGAAATATGAAAGTGGGCTGAGACACGTATTTTATGATTTGAAATGAGGTGTCACATGGTAACTTTTATTCGAAAGATATTTATTTGGATAAATTATATTTGAAAGAGATTTATTTGAAAGATTTATATTTGAAAGATATTTATTTGAAGGAATTATATTTGAAAGATATTTATTTGAAGGGAGTATATCCGAAATATATTTATTAGAAAGTATTATATCCTGAAGATTATTATTTGAGAAGCATATAGGGGAAAGAATTTTATTTGAAGGACTTAATTAATTGGGTGTACTTGTAATTATTATTTGTTGTGCAATATTAATGGTGTTCTTGTTTTCCTGTTGTGTATATCACTGGTTGATTAGTATTGCCATCATTTGTTATTTGTTTCTTGTTATTTTTGCATATTATATTGCACAGGTTATTAGACTAGTGAGTGTCTTGACTGCACCTCGTCACTACTCCACTGAGGTTAGTCTTGATACTTACTGGTATCGACTGTGGTATACTCATACTACACTTCTACATATTTTTGTGCAGAGCCAGGTATTGGAGATATCGGACTCGGACAGAGTTAAAGTGTGATCGCAATGATTCAAGATAGAGTTGCTTGGTCATCGCAGTCCCTTGGAGTCTTTCCATTTTATTGTACTATTAATTTTTAATCAAACAATATTGTATACTCAATCCTTGAGATCATTTCATATATCCAGTTAAAGTTCGTGACTCAGTATTACCAGTCTTGGGAGGTTATTATATTTGTTTCCGCTTTTGGTTTCGACACTTGTATTAATTTATATTTAAAAAATGGCTCGAAATGTAATTGTAATCGGCTTACCTAGTCTTAGAGACTAAGTGCCATCACGACGCCTATGGTGGGATTTTGGATCGTGACAAGTTTGTATCAGAGCTCTAGATTCATTGATTCTACGAGTCACAAACGAGTTTAGTAGAGTCTTGCGGATCGGTATGGAGACGTCTGTACTTATCTTCAAGAGGCTACAGAGCTAGTAGGAAACATTTTCACTTCTTTCATTCCTTATCGTGCTGTATTTATTCAACTTGAAGCATATGTCTTATATTCTTTTGCATCCACTCGTGTATGAAATTGTGCACTAGGTATCAACTATGTGTCAATGGTTTGGGTTACTACAGAGGGGTTATAAGGGAGCAAGAGTTGCTCAACCATTGCTACAACGTGTCGTCCAGATCTAGTATGCAAAAGTATTGAGAGATCATTCAGTTATGTACATGGGGGTGCAGCAGGTTCTGACATCTGGTTGATAAATATGATCTTAAGAAGGTTTAATTAATTTCCTAATCATCACAATCGTGGTAGGGTCACGAGGTGAATGTAGATCTGAAGATTAATGGTGGTATTAGAAACTATGTAGTTCGTATGGGATTTCCATTTAGTGAAAGGTACATACTAGCAATCAAGGCACTCGAGGAAGCAATTTTGTCTGTCACGAGGATGACATATGCCCAATAAATGGCTTGATGTGTCTTATGACTGATGACATACGAGCGATGAAGGTTAGTATTGTGCATCATCGGACTATGTCCTATGGCTTTGCGCCATGTGAGGGGATTCCACTATCAATGATCAGATTGCGGGGTCATGTGTTATATCAGTTTTGGCCTGAGATGTATATATGTGGTATTGAAAGATTATCCAAAACTTGTATATGATTAAGAGCTGAGATTTGTATGGGATGATGTTAGGACTTGCAGTATTCCCGCGTCCTTAATAATTTTACATTTCAGTATCAGCAGGGTCATGGAAACAATTTCAGAATACTCAGGGTGCTCTAGTAAGTTCTTTTAATGCACCACCGGAACAGGGTTCCTATAATGGTTATTCCAGTTATCCGGCACAGACTTAGTATGAGCAGCCGAACCCGTAGAGGGGTTGCTATTAGTGTAGTGATACTAGGCACATCATGAGATATTGTACCAGACTTGGGAGAGGCAGATTTCATCAGAATACTCAGGCTACAGGCTCTAATCTAGTTACTACCTCACATGCACAGTCAGTTAGAGGTGGAGGACAGGCGGGTAGAGGGCGCCCTAGAGGGGGAGGCCCAGCCCATTGATATATTTGTTATGGTGTGGTTGAGGCCACTACACCAGATGGTGTCGTTACAGGTATGAACCTGATTTGTTATAAAAGGATATTTTTCCTTAATTTGATTCGGTTCTAAATATTGAGGCGAGTCCTCCTATTATGCTCCGCTTATGGGTGAGCTTCGTAATTTTATGACCCACTTATATGTTTATCCCTGTTGGGAAATTCGATTATGCTAGCCCGTGTCTATCATTTTTATTTTGTATACTATTGAGGACTATAAGTCCACAAATGACTTTCTATTACTCTCTACAGTGGGTTTTGATGTGATTTCCGAATAATTGATTTCAATTTTATGAATTATATGCCCTATTGGTATGGGGGTTCATTATGTGTTGTGAAAACTGTCTACGGAATTTATTAAAAAGAAGAAAGAAAGGGAATGGAAAATTTCAGTTGGCACAATGTGCAAAATACCTGTGATTCAGAGATGAGGACGAGATGCTCGCATTTTTATATGATGTGAAATATTTAAACTGGACTACAAGCTGCATTGGAAATTATATAAGGACGAGGTACTAGTGGTAAAAATTTTATGAGTTTAAATTCTTCCTATGTGAAATTAAATTTGTACTATAGTATTAATAGGGAGTCATAGTCAAAACTCGCAATTTGGAGTTATGACTTCGGCCAAGAACTGGTGAGAAAAGGTCTTTCTGATGGTCTGACGTAGAGCAGTCTACTCGGGCAACTTGGGCTTTTAAATTTTAAGCATATATAAGGGGGGTATAGGTGATGAAAGCTCCGACCTGCCTCCCCCATGCGTGCTGCCACTGAGTCGTATAGAATGAGCTACCTTAGGGGCAACCTCAAGGGCTTGCCTAGATGACTCAAAAGGAGTGTCGAAGGCACCCATACGATTTAGGGAAACTCTATGGGCGGCACAACGCCTTCGGGCCTACGTTGGGCATCAAAGTGGCGCTGGAGGCTCGATGTGTGGAACGGACAGCCCTGCGAGCTGCCAAATGTTGGAACGAGACCTCCGTGCTGATTGGATACTTGGCGCACCTGTCATATGGGCATCATGTGTCAACTTGCGAGCATGGCTTTGGTTCAACCATGCAAGCAAGGGTCCGTTGGCCTAAAGGTTCAGGTGTGGGCGACACTGCACTACTTCGGAAGGGAAGCGTGCTGCAAGAGGGCTATGTATGGGCATGGCACGAAAGAGGCGCATGACAATGGCCAAGGGCTAAAGGTTGCCTTACTCGGGCGAGGCACGAGCTAGTCACGGATACACTAGGCGAGTGTCAAGCTTGAGGATTGGGCTGTGCACGCGGGAGCGATGCTCAGTATTGGGCTAAGGACAAGACATGTCCTAAGCCAATCCCCCAGGGCGCGCATGGATTGTGATCCTAAGATGAAGCGCCACGACATATCTAGGGCCAAGGGCCTAGGCATCTTACGGGTGGCACAAGTTGGGGCGAGCCTGTGGGCAAGCCCCACCAACAGGCACAGGATCGTACTTGGGAAATCCTGGGACAGGAAGAAGGCTGGCCCGCGGCGAGGGGAACAGGGGGCGCCGCACGGGCTAGCAGGTGCCCCTACCCAATATAAGGATTTGGGCCCGTGACACTTGGTATCATAGCTGATTAAGGCCATACTATGCCATGGCACAATGTCAAGGCAAAGGGTGGATATGGCGAGTGCATTTTGAATGTCAGTGCCGAGATCACGTCAAAGCAGAGATTGATATTCATATGCCACCAAAGATCGAGAACCCGATACTGATGGTCGACGAAAGAAATGGGTGATTCCATTGTCTTTCGAAGTCTAGGTCGCTACTGAATGAGGTGATATGCCGATGAGTCGGATGGCTAAGAGAATGCCATGTTTGCCAGGTCGTGCAACCATATTGCGAAAGAGTGGGAGCCTTGGACTATAAATTTGGGGCATGATCATAGCGGAGATCTTGCCAAGGATGCGTGCAACGCATCAAGTTGAGAGTCTTTCCTTCGGGAGAAGACTTTGTGTTGCCTGAGGGCATTGCCAAGGTGAGGAGATGGATTCGAGGGTATAGCGAAGCTTCGAAATGGGGCGAGTTTCCAAGTTAGAAGGTGTCATCATTCTGGAAAGGGGTATGTCAAATGATCGGGGACCGTGAGCGTCCAGGTGCGAGGCACACCGAACCGGGAAGCCGTGCTAGCAGGGCCAAGAGGGCGCCTGTCTATAGGGCGAGTAATGAACTACTACCGGGAGCATTGGCTACTTGCTGAGGAAGTGACAACTGGAAAACAAAGAGCTTTGTTTGGAAATGCGGCGATGGTATGACTTTGGGAATGCAGTACTCACCAAAGGTCGTCCCAAGTGCTGGCCAAATGCCAAATGGGACGAAAGAGCTAAGATGTATCCTCCACATTGAGTGTGGGAGGATCCCGCCTATGCAAGAGGCATATGGGCGAAGTCGTGGGTCTGGAAGCGAACACATCTTCAAGGTAGTGAAGGCAAGTAAAAGCTACGAGAGCGGAATGATACGTGAGCTATGCCAAGAGGGCGTCTTAATGCTACGGGAGCGAAAGGCTACGCGAGCTATGCCAAAGAGGGCATCTTAAGGCTACGGGAGCGAAAGGCTACGGGAGCGACGTCAAAAGAGCACAATGATGTGCTAACTTGTGAAGGAAAGCTTCAGACGGACATGAAGGCCATGAGGGTCATGGTGTGATTTGACTAGTGTGGGTCAATCACAAAGTTAGACACCAGAGGGTGCAAGTGCGGAGGCACTTTCCAAGTGAACACCGAATGGAGGTGAACTGCAGAGGCACTCTTGGAAGATACTTTGGGGAGAAGTGCATGGGGCATGACTCCTTTTAAGAAAGGACTTCGAGGAAGTCCAACCCACAGGACAAAGGGAGATTGAATGGGCATACCTGAGGGGGCAGACTTCGGGATGTCTTAAGCCATGATGTGTCATCGGGGACGATGACATTATGAGATAGGGAGTCATTGTCACAACTCACAATTTGGAGTTGTGATTTCGGCCAAGAACTGGTGAGAAAAGGTCCTTCTGATGGTCTAACGTAGAGCAGTCTACTCAGGCAACTTGGGCTTTTTAATTTTAAGCATATATAAGGGGGGTATAGGTGATGAAAGCTCCGACCTTCCTCCCCCATGCGTGCTGCCACCGAGCCGTATAGAACGAACTACCTTGGGGTCAACCTCAAGGGCCTGCCTGGATGACTCAAAAGGAGTGTCGAAGGCACCCATACGAGTTAGGGAAACTCTATGGGGGCCAAATGCCTTCGGGCCTGCGTTGGGCATCAAAGTGGCACTGGAGGCTCGATGTGTGGAACGGCCAGCCCCGCGGGCTACCGAATGTTGGAACGAGACCTCCGTGATGATTGGATACTTGACGCACCTGTCATAGGGGCATCATGTGTCGACTTGCGAGCATGGCTTTGGTTCAACCATGCAAGCAAGGGTCTGTTGGCCTAAAGGTGCAGGTGTGGGCAACACTGCACTACTTCGGAAGGGAAGCATGCTGCAAGAGGGCTATGTATGGGCATGGCACGAAAGAGGCGCATGACAATGGCCAAGGGCTAAAGGTTTCCTTACTCGGGCAAGGCACGAGCTAGTCGCGGATGCACTAGGCGAGTGTCAAGCTTGAGGATTGGGCTGTGCACGCGGGAGCGATGCTCAATACTGGGCTAAGGAAAAGACATGTCCTAAGCCAGTCCCCCAGGGCGCGCATGGATTGTGATCCTAAGATGAAGCGCCATGACATGTCTAGGGCCAAGGGCCTAGGCATCTTACGGGCGGCACAAGTTGGGGCGAGCCTGCGGGCGAGCCCCACCAACAGGCACAGGATCGTGCTTGGGAAATCCTGGGACAGGAAGAAGGCTGGCCCGCAGCGAGGGGAACCGGGAGTGCCGCACGGGCGAGCAGGTGCCCCTACCCAATGTAAGGATTTGGGCACGTGACACTTGGTATCATAGCTGATTAAGGCCATACTATTCCATGGCACAATGTCAAGGCAAAGGGTGGATATGGCAAGTGCGTTTTGGATGTCAATGCCGAGATCATGTCAAAGCAGAGATTGATGTTCATATGCCACCAAAGATCGAGAACCCGATACTGATGGTCGACAAAAGAAATGGGTGATTCCAATTCTTTTGAAGTCTAGGTCACTACTGAATGAGGTGATATGCCGATGAGTCGGATGGCTAAGAGAATGCCATGTTTGCCAGGTCATGCAACCATATTGCGAAAGAGTGGGAGCCTTGGACTATAAATTTGGGGCATGATCATAGCGGAGATCTTGACAAGGATACGTGCAACGCATCAAGTTGAGTGTCTTTCCTTTGGGAGAAGACTTTGGGTTGCCTGAGGGCATTAGCAAGGTGAGGAGACGGATTCGAGGGTATAGCAAAGCTTCAAAATAGGGCGGGTTTCCAAGTTAGAATGTGTCATCATTTTGGAAAGGGGTATGTCGAATGATCGGGGACCGTGAGCATCCAGGTGCGAGGCACACCGAACCGGGAAGCCGTGCTAGTAGGGCCAAGAGGGTGCCTGTCTATAGGGCGAGTAATAAACTACTACCGGGAGCATTGGCTACTTGCTGAGGAAGTGACAACTGGAAAAAAAAGAGCTTTGTTCGGAAATGCGGCGATGCTATGACTTTGGGAATGCAGTACTCACCAAAGGTCGTCCCAAGTGCTGGCCGAATGCCAAGTGGGACGAAAGAGCTAAGATGTATACTCCACATTGAGTGTGGGAGGATCCCGCCTATGCAAGAGGCATATGGGCGAAGTCGTGGGTCTGGAAGCGAACACATCTTCAAGGTAGTGAAGGAAAGTAAAAGCTACGGGAGCGGAATGCTACGTGAGCTATGCCAAGAGGGCGTCTTAATGCTACGGGAGCGAAAGGCTACAGGAGCTATGCCAAAGAGGGCATCTTAAGGCTACGGGAGCGAAAGGCTACGAGAACGACGTCAAAAGAGCACATTGATGTGCTAACCTATGAAGGAAAGCTTCAGACGGACATGAACGCCGTGAGGGTCATGGTATGATTTGACTAGAGTGGGTCAATCACAAAGTTAGACACCAGAGGGTGCAAGTGTGGAGGCACTTTCCAAGTGAACACCGAATGGAGGTGAACTGCAGAGGCATGCTTGGAAGATACTTTGGGGAGAAGTGCATGGGGCACGACTCCTTTTAAGAAAGGACTTCGAGGAAGTGCAACCCATAGGACAAAAGGAGCTTGAATTGGCATACCTGAGGGGGCAGACTCCGGGATGTCTTAAGCCATGATGTGTCATCGGGGACGATGACATTATGAGATAGGGAGTCATTGTCACAACTCGCAATTTGGAGTTGTGATTTAGGCCAAGAAGTGGTGAGAAAAGGTCCTTCTGATGGTCTGACGTAGAGCACTCTACTCGGGCAACTTGGGCTTTTTAATTTTAAGCATATATAAGGGGGGTATAGGTAATGAAAGCTCCGACCTGCCTCTCCCATGTGTGCTGCCACCGAGCCATATTGAACGAGCTACCTTGGGGTCAACCTCAAGGGCCTGCCTAGATGACTCAAAAAGAGTGTCGAAGGCACCCATACGAGTTAGGGAAACTCTATGGGCGGTGCAACGCCTTCGGACCTGCGTTGGGCATCAAAGTGGCGCTGGAGGCTCGATGTGTGGAACGGCCAGCCCCGCGGGCTGCCGAATGTTGGAACGAGACCTCCGTGCCGATTGGATACTTGACGCACCTGTCATAGGGACATCATGTGTCGACTTGCGAGCATGGCTTTGGTTCAACCATGCAAGCAAGGGTACGTGGTCCTAAAGGTGCAGGTGCGGGCGACACTGCACTACTTCAGAAGGGAAGCGTGCTGCAAGAGGGCTATGTATGGGCATGGCACGAAAGAGGCGCATGACAATGACCAAGGGTTAAAGGTTGCCTTACTCGGGCGAGGCACGAGCTAGTCGCAGATGCACTAGGCGAGTGTCAAGCTTGAGGATTGGGCTGTGCACGCGGGAGCGATGCTAAATCTTGGGCTAAGGACAAGACATGTCCTAAGCCAATCCCCCAGGGCACGCATGGATTGTGATCCTAAGATGAAGCGCCACGACATGTCTAGGGCCAAGGGCCTAGGCATCTTACGGGCGGCACAAGTTGGGGCAAACCTTCGGGCGAGCCCCACCAACAGGCACAGGATCGTGCTTGGGAAATCCTGGGACAGGAAGAAGGCTGGCCCGCGGCGAGGGGAACCGCGGGCGCTGCACGGGCGAGTAGGTGCCGCTACCCAATATAAGGATTTGGGCCCGTGACAGTCATGCCTGATAGGCTTATGTGATAATTCTTTATGTGTTTCTCTGGTGTAATTATTGAGTTTTAGCCTACGAGGTGAGTGCCCAGGTGGCATTAAATGTGACTCGTTAATTCGGGTAAATAATTATGAAGTCTTCCTGCCTCGCGTGTTATCGTCAGTGTTGTGAAAATTAGATATGAGATTTTGGTTAAGATGAGATTAATTGAGGATTCTGAAATTAATTATAAACAGCTATTATGATCAGAGATGTGATTATGGGCATACATATAAGGTGTGTGTGAAGGCATGAAATTGCTATTGCCGGTTGATACTAACATTGTGTGTTAATATGGAAAATCAGGCCTTTTGAAATTAATTGGAGTGTAAGAAATTGGCTTTAAAGTTTATAAATGAGGATAAAAAAAGAATAATTTCAGCTGAGATGGTGTTGTCGGACCCATGTTAAATTGCGGGGATGTAGAATCACCCGCGAGTATATGTGTAATAGTACACTCAATAATTTAATATCCTCAAAATAATTCTTGGCACGTTCGAGGACGAACGTATGTTTTAAGAGGGGGAGAATGTAACGACCCGACTTGTCATTTTAAGAATTTATGCTCCATTCGGCTACTTAAAGTCCCAAGCAACTTCGTAATACGTATTATGACTTGCGTGTGCGGTCGTTTGATTTTCGGAAGATTTAGAATTTAAATTAAAAGAACAATTATCATTTTTGAAGCTTAAATGAAAAGAGTTGACCGGAGTTTGACTTTTGAGCAAAATACTTCGGAATGGAATTTTGATAATTCCAATAGGTCCGTATGATTATTTCGTACTTGGGCATAAGTTCGGGTCGAGTATCAGGTGGCCCGGGAGTATTTCGGCGCCTATTACTGAAGGTTGACATTTTTAGAGTTTAAAAATTTCCTAAGTTTGGGTTGAAGGAGATTTTGATGTTATCGATATCCGTTTGGGATTCCGAGCCTAGGAATAGCTCTGCATGGTGATTCTGGTCTTAGGGGAGCGTCCGGATGTGGATTTGGAAGTCTATAAGTCATTTCGGGGTGATTTGGCGAAAGTTGGAAATTTGATGGTTTTGGGGAAGTTTGACTGGGAGTGGACTTTTTGATAATGGGGTCGTATTCTGATTCCGGAAGTAGGAGTAGGTCTGTAATGTCAATTATGACTTGTGTACAAAATTCGAGGTCAATCAAATTTGATTTGAAAGGTTTCGGCGTCGAATATAAAAGTTTGAAGTTCTAAAGTTCATAAAGCTTGAATTGGGGTGCGATTCATGGTTTTGATGTTGTTTGATGTGATTTGAGGCCTTAAACAGGTTCATGTTATGTATTGGGACTAGTTGGTACGATTGGACGGGGTCCCGGGGGCCTCAGGTTTAATTCGGGGTGGTTCCGGACCAAGTTTGGATGTTTTGATGCTGCTGGTTGCTGGTTCTGGTGTTGTTCTTCGCATTCGCAAGGAGCCTCTCGCGTTCGCGAAGAAGGATTTTCCTGTTTGGACTTTGTTCTTCGCATTCGCGAAGAGGATCTCGCTTTCGCGAAGAAGGAATTTTTGTTGTCCATCGTCTAAATTTTGAGGCTCATATCTCGCAATATATAAGGAATTTGGAGATGATCCAAAAATAAAAGATGTAGCCCATTGTATCTAGTTTTTAGAAAGGTAAACCATATATCATTTGTAATTGTGTAAAAAAGGTTATGGTGGATACACTACAGGTTATCTGGGAAGAGTTTAGAAATCTCTGTTGCATAGGTCTGACTTTGGAAGCTTATATCTCGCAATCTACAAGGAATTGGGAGATTAACAATAAATAAAAGTTATAGTCCTTGGAGTCTAGTTTTTAGAAAGTCAAACCATTCATCATTTGAAGTTTTATACAAAATATTATGACCATTACACTAGAAGTTGTCTGAGAAGAGTTTGAAAATGGCTGTTCAAGAATTTTTTTCATCGCGAACGCGAGGGGAGGGTCACGAATGCCAAGAACAAACCCCTGGGCAGCAGAATAAAGTCATCTCATTCTTCCATTTTTGGACCAAGGAAGCTCAGATGAGGCGAATCTTCGAGAGTTTTTCAAGGAAAACATTGGGGTAAGAATTCCTAACTTGATTTTGGTTAAATTACTTGAATATATTGTTGTTTTTTATCACTAAATTAGTGAATTGGGTTGAAAATGGTTGAAATTCTCTAGATTTTAATTTAAGATTTGAAGGGCGATCCGTTATCGAAATTTGATAATTTTGGTATGGTTGAACTTGTACCGGAATGGGTGTTCGGATTTCGTAAAAATTCTGTCGGGTTCTGAGAGGCGGGCCCCGCATGAATTTTTAGAATAAAATTTCAAATCGACGTTATATTATCCGAAATTAGTTTCGATGAATTTTAATGAACTTATACAATTAATTTGGATAGATTTGAGCTGTTCGGAGGTCAATTCAAGCAAGAAGGCTATTTTCGAATATCGGCCTAATTTCAAAAAGGTAAGTATCTCGCCTAACCTTGAGTGTGGGAATTATCTCTTAGGCATCGAGTCTTATGTGCCATTTGTGAAATGTGAAAAGTCGTGTACGCGAGGTGACGAGTACGTACTCGGACTTATATGTGCAAAATTTATTGGGTTAAAGTCTTAAGCATATTGTGTAGTAAATTGGATAATTATTGGCATTTATTAAGTCATCTATTTGCCATGCCTCAATTCGCGTTTGTTGAATTTATTTTTATATGGCAATTTGATGTGATTATTACTTATATATTTATGTGAATTCCGTGAGTTTGGTGATTTGATATTTCTTGAAAATAATTATATTATGGATTTTCCATCTGCAAATAATTAATGAAATAAGATTAAACTGAGGCGTTAATATAATTATCAAGAATTTAGATTAACGAAGGTGTTGCCCTATACTGAGTATTTTTCATCTCTTTGTTGTTTTGAGGTTTTATACACATTGTTTAGAGCCTTGGGCTATTTGTTATGAAATTAATTAATTTTGTTATGTTGCCATGATAATATTCCGTATAAATTTTTGTGTTATTTGAGTTATTATTTTGAGGATATAAGGGTGGCATTTTACTATTGTTATGTGTGTTGGGATATTATCTGGGGCGGAGTGATAAGGGTGGCTATATGAGAGATAAGGGTGGCTATAGGAGTGATAAAGTTGGCTATTGATATTTCAGGGTAGAGGGATAAGGGAGGCTATTATAGGAGTAATAAGGATGGTTGTAGGAGAGATAAGGGCGGCTATTGTGAGGGATGATATGTGATGATGTGGATTTATAGCGTTGGTAATTTTTATGTGATGTTGTGATTTTGTTTATGTTTGTCACTATATTTTATGCAATTTGTCTTCATGTTTCAGTAAAATTGATAATAGTCTAATCATTGGTTGTCCAACGGGACGGGACAAAATTAACGGGACGGGACGACATTTAGCCGGGACGGTAATGGGACGGGACGAAACGGTAGGCCCATCCCGTCCCGCTAACAAACGGGATGGGACGGGACGGACGGTAGGCCCATCCCATCCCGCTAACAAACGGGATGGGACAGGACGGGACGGGTTCGTGGGCCTTAAGTGCCGTTTTTTTAAAAAAAATATTTAAGCAATGAGTTTGGCAACGGATATTATTTTGACAATGACTAAGTTTTTAAAGTTTGCAACATCTAGTTTTTTGACTTATTTAATAAACTTAAAAATTAAACAAAAATTAGGAAACTAAGTAAAGAATTATAAAATATTAAAAGAAAAGACTTGTAATGAAATATTATAGTAATTATAAATTTATAATAGAGTTATAATTTATTTAATATAATTTCAAGCCATTAAGTAACTAAGTAAGAGTGTAAGACAATTCATAAAACAAATTCAACGCTTAGAGCCTTTTATTTTCTTAATAGAACTTTCAAATCTCACATACAAATATAATTCTTTTGAAGAGCACCTAGTCTACGCAGCCGCCTTCTAGGAAGGGTTCTGTTTGAACTAGGCCTCTTAGTAGCCAATTACAAATTATCATACTAATATTTGTAAGCTCCTATATAACTTCGTTGTAACTTATCTATAATTTTTCTCGGACATTGTTCTGGAATTGGCAATGTTGATTGATGTTCCATGAGTTCCATGTCGTCATCGCTCCTAGTGCTAAGTATCTCATTGTATTCTTCTTCTTTCCTAGTGGTTAAATTTTCAAAACCAAGATTTTCTCTTTCTGAATTAATCCAATCTATGAATAATACAGAAATCTCTAGGTTGTCCTCCGCTAATGAATGTCTATGATCTCCGATTTGAAATCTTGTCATGCTAAAAGCACTCTCCGATGCTACTGATGATGCTTGAATAGCAAGGATATCTCGGGCCATTATTGAAAGTATTGGAAAAAGCCTTGCCACACTCCCTCCACCATGCCAAAAGTTGTTCGTTGCCTTTTTCGTCTTTAATACTTTCCAATCCTTGATTAAGATAAGAATCAAGTTCATCATCAATAGAGGAATCAAAACCTGTTATATCATCCATATCTTCCCATAGAACTTCTACTCTAGACTTAGAAGTAGAAGGAGCAGTTTCACCACCTGTTGTTTCCATAGATTTATATTTATCAAACATTGATCTAACATAAGAATATATGTTAGCTTGGCATTCTTCGAGATATGGTTGTTCATTTTCTTGAATTGCTAAATTCTCATAAATTTTACGAACAAGTCCCTTTGCACCTCTTAATTTTAAAGATGGGCTAAGTATAGTAGAAATTAAATAAACTTGGGGAATAGAAAAAAATACTTTTTAAATTTTGCAATCATTTCATTAATGGCCGGTGCATAAGTTGGATTTGTTTTATACTTACCAAATACAATAGAAATTCCACAAATATACCATAATATTTGTGTAATATTAGGATAATATATACCAGAAAATTATTTTGTAGCATAATAAATATTTTCTAAAAGTTTAGTAAGCTCTTTGATCTGATCCTAATCAGAATCAACAATTTGATCAGCGGGGATACCATTATGCATATTAAATACCTTTTGTATAGGCACCCGATAATCATAAGCAACTTTAAGCATTTCATAAGTAGAATTCCACCTAGTACAAACATCTTTTGGAACTTTTCTATATGGAAGGTTAGCACTAGCACATTATTGAGCAAATTTACGAATTCTACTCGCTTTATTAGTACAAAAAATATAGCCGCAAGCATGTTGTACTTTACTACAAGCATCAAAAAATAAATTAATACCATCTTTTACAACCAAGTTAAAAATATGGCATGCACATCTAACATGAAAATTACCAGATTAATTTGACAAAGTCTAGTTCTTAAGCTAGTTGCTGCAGTTGTGTTAGCAGAAGCATTATCTAAGGTGATAGTTAAAACTTTATCAATGAGTCCATAAAAATCAAGTATTTGTAGAACAACAGTTGCAATATATGCTCCAGTGTGTTTTGAATCAACAAATTTATAACCAATAATACGTTTTTGCATGTTCAAGTGATGATCAACCCAATGACATGTAACAGTTAAATAATCACAACCATTAGGACTACGACCTATAGCAGATGTGATAGACACTTTACAATCTAAGTGAAAAAATACACAACGAATATACTGAAGATATTCGGTTTGAAATTTAAAAATATCATTTCTAACTGTAGTATTAGGAAAACCTTGAAAAGCAGGATTATAAGTTTCTTGTATATAATGCACAAAAGCAGCGTGAGAAGGAAAAGTAAAAGGTAAGCCACAGACAGCCACCATTTTTGCTAAGTTCTCACGATCTCTATCTTTGTTATAGGGGCGTAAAATAGTACCAGAAGTAGGGTCAAGCTGTTGTTGTAAAAAATTAGAACCCTCGCCAGATCCACTAGGAGTGCTAGTACCAGTGCTAGGATTCGGTATTTGTCCGCTTTTATTTTAGCTTGTATCCATAACGCTTTGTGGTCCCTACCTAAGTGCCTAGATAAACCCCCCGTCCCACCACTTTTGGTGTGCGCAAATCGTTGCTTACATATTTCACATGTAGCACGTTGATTGACTTTATCATGTTTAAAACATTTACATACAAGTGATGTTTTAGGACATTCACCCTTAGGCTTACCCCTTACAGGGGGTAAAGCTCCAGACTGAGATTGACTCTGAGTTGGAGCTTATGTTGCGGGACAAGTTGGTATTTCATCGAATTCTTCTTCCTCATTTTCTTCGTCCTCAATAAAAATATCATTGACAAATTGTCTTTGTAAAGTTTCATGATCTAGTTGTTCTCCGAAATTAATATTATATAACATGCAGGGGGTTGAGAAAATGAAGTTTCATCAACATGAGTCATTTTATCTATATGTTTTCTAATTATAGGAGAAGGGTTAGGATTAGGACTAGAATTAGGATTACTACTACTTCACCTTTACTACTTTTTTTAAATACGCCAAATACATTTTTAGGTGACATAATTTAAATATGAAATTAAATTAAAAAAGTTAACACAAAAATTAAAAACACAAATGAAATACGAAAATAGAACACGTAAAGTAAACACGGAAATTAAGCACTAAAATAATGAGAGAAAAATATATATTAAAATTAGGAGATGGAACGAGTGCACCGTGATTAAATATTGAAATGTGAAGAAATTGCCCAAAATATTGCTTCAAATACTTGACGAATTAATTTGAAGCTTGAAAGTTGCTCCAAAAATTTGTCCAAATACTTGAAACTTATCACTTGATTGCGAGGAAATTGAGAGAATAATATAAATAGAATGTAAGAGATTTGAGAGAGAATAATTTGTTTTTGTGGAAAACAATGAAGGATGGGAGTATTTATAGTAGAAAATAGGGCCAAAGTATAATTTAATAAACTTAGGAATTATATTAAAAGTTTGGGGGAGTGGGGGTGTTTTGGGGGAGTGGGGGCCAAATATAGCCGTTTTTAGCCGTTGGGAACGGCTATTTTTTCAATTATAGTCGTTGCCCAACAACTATAATTCAAAAAAAAGGGACGCGGGACGGGACGGGACGAAATGGGACGGGATAAACGGGATGAAATGGCCATCCTGTCCCATCTCGTGTCCCGTTTAACATAGGCTCATCCCGTTTAAAATTAAGTGGGACGAGACGGGACGCAGGACGGGACCGGGACGTCCCGTCCCATTGGACAGCCTTGGTCTGATCTATGTTGAAATTGGGAGCATGTGGCTATTGTCATGCAGATTATGAAATGAAATGTGGACACGAGGTGCCGTGAGTAAATAATGATGATATTGGCACGTGAATTATCCGTGCAGTTATGATATGAAATGTGAGCACGGGGTGTCATGGTTAAATGATGATGATATTGACACGTAAGTAGTCCGTGCGGTTGTGATAGAGAAATTGGCACGAGGTGCCGTGGAAATATGAAAGTGGGCTGAGACCCGTATTTTATGATTTGAAATGTGGTGTCACAAGGTGACTTTTATTCGAAAGATATTTATTTGAAGGAATTATATTTGAAAGAGATTTATTTGAAAGAATTATATTTGAAAGATATTTATTTGAAGGAATTATATTTGAAAGATATTTATTTGAAGGGGGTATATCCGAAATATATTTATTGGAAAGTATTATATCCTAAAGATTATTATTTGAGAAGCATATAGGTGAAAGAATTTTATTTGAAGGACTTGATTATTTGGGTGTACTTATAATTATTATTTGTTGAGAAATATTAATGGTGTTCTTGTTGCCCTGCTGTGTATATCACTCGTTGATTAGTGTTGCCATCATTGTTATTTGTTTTCTATTATTTTTGTACACTATATTGCACAGGTTATTAGACTAGTGAGTGCCTTGACTGCACCTCGTCACTACTCCACTGAGGTTAGTCTTGATACTTACTGGGTACCGACTGTGGTATACTCATACTACACTTCTGCACATTTTTGTGCAGAGCCAGGTATTGGAGATATCGGACTCGGACAGAGTTAAAGTGTGATCGCAAGGATTCAAGGTAGAGTTGCTTGGTCATCGCAGTCCCTTGGGGTCTTTTTATTTAATTGTACTGTTAATTTTTAATCAAATAGTATTGTATATTCGATCCTTGAGATCATTTCATATATCCAGTTAAAGTTCGTGACTCGGTATTACCAGTCTTCGGAGGTGGTTATATTTGTTTCCGCTTTTGGTTTCGACACTTGTATTAATTTATATTCAAAAATAAATGGCTC
Source organism: Nicotiana tomentosiformis (assembly GCF_000390325.3). Classification (NCBI taxonomy): domain Eukaryota; kingdom Viridiplantae; phylum Streptophyta; class Magnoliopsida; order Solanales; family Solanaceae; genus Nicotiana; species Nicotiana tomentosiformis. The sequence goes on from NC_090819.1 coordinate 123,072,879, forward strand.
GAAATGTAATTGTAATCGGCTTACCTAGTCTTAGAGACTAAGTGTCATCACGACGCCTATGGTGGGATTTTGGGTCGTGACATTATATCTTTTGTTCATGGGTCTCAGAAAAATGCGTAATTGATAAAGTTTATCCGAAGACATATTGATCTTATGACATTCCGAGAAATCTTATTAACTTACTTCTTATGCATTTTGTTCATTTATACATGTACATTGACCCATGACCAGATGGCGTAATATATACGTATATTATATATATATGGGATATGGGAAAAGGTTACGGTGTTATATACGCACCACCACCTGATCAGTTGGTATACGTTGATGATTTCACCCACATAGGTTGAGATGATATGACGGGATGCCTTCAAAGGCTTAATGATGTTATGTACACATATACCTATGCATGATACGACATTTATACGCACATGCATGACTATATAAATATTTCAGGATTCACAAAGTTATTTAGACTTACGGCGGATTCCTTTACTCCATGTTTCATTTATGTCTTTTATGTATTGATCTTCATGCCTTACATACTCGGTACATTATTCGTACTAACGCCCCTATTTTTCGGGGCCTGCGTTTCATGCCCGCCGGTGCAGGTAGATAGGCTGACGATCCCCCATTTTTAGGATCTTTGATCAGCGAGAGTTGGTGTGCTCCACTTGATCCGGAGTTGTTACTAGTTTTGGTACGCCATTTTTGGTGTGTAGATATGGGTACGATGGGGCCCAGTCACGTCATTTATACAGTTGTACACTCTATTAGAGGTCTGTAGACAGTCATGTATAGCTGGATAGTATGTGGCCTTGTCGGCTTCTAGTTTTGAATATATAGTTGTCTATAGCATCCTTGTCGCTACGCCCTACCATATTCCGCATGTATATGTATATATGTCTTTTGGACATAGTTTCCTCACGTATATTATTCACGTGATTCAGCAGTTTAATGATAGATGTTATTCATCACCTACTCTTAATTCATGTTTATATCTTAGACGCATACTTAGGGGTGTTCGACAGGTAGAACTCGGGCACTCGTCATGGCCCATCGGTTTGGTTCGTGACAATTTCTATCACCCTTCTGACCATAAAGTGTTGGTGGTTAGAGGAGCAACCTTTTTGGAAAGGAAATTTCTTTTGGAAGGAAATTATAGTAGAGAAATAGTACTTAATGAAGTTCAAGAAACTAATGAATCAACACAAAATCAAAATCTTGAGACACAAGTTGAAGAACCTTAATTGGATGTTTTGAAGTTGACAAGTAAGTTGCCATCTTAAACAGTTGAGGTTCAAGAACAGGTTAATGAACCAGTTCCAAACCAAATTGAACAACAACCTAATCCAACACAAGGTGAGCAAGTTGTACAAGAACCTCTTAGAAGGTCTACACGAGAACGTCATGTACCAACTAAATTAAGTCTAATGCCATAAGATGATGTATCAAATGAGGTTGATCATAATGATGATGACCCTAAGACCTATGAAGAGGCGACACAAGGTTCTGACAATGAAATATGGCAAATGGATGTGAAAATAGTTTTCCTTAATGGTGAGCTATGAGAGGATGCGTACATGACACAATCTGAAGGTTTCACATCTCCGCATAATCATAATAAGACTTGCAAGCTACAAAGATCCATTTATGGACTAAAGCAAGCTTCTCGAAATTGGGATATTCGCTTTAACAAGACAATTAAAAAGTTAATTTTGTTAGATGCGAAGAAGAATTTTGTGTGTACAAAAAGGTTAGTCGGAGAATAATTATATTCTTAGTACTGTATGTTGATGATATATTACTCATAGGGAATGATATACCGTCATATAAAAGTATCAAGATTTGGCTATTTGAATAGTTCTCCATGAAAGACTTGGGATAAGCAACTTATTTATTGGGAATCTATAGAGATAGATTGAGGAAGTTGATTAGACGTTTCTAGTCTTTGTACATTGATACCATCTTAAAGAGGTATAACATGGATAATTCCAAAAGAGGCTATCTACCGATATGCATTGGAAGTACTCTCAGTAGGGAGGATTGTCCTAAAACACCTAAAGAGTAAGAACACATGAGTAGAAACGCTAGGGCAGTGGGAGCTATCATGTATACCATGACACGTACACATCTTGATGTGGCTTATGCACTAGGAGTGACTATCCGATATCAGGCAAATCCTGGTGAGGAACATTGAAAGGTGGTGAAGACCATTCTTAAGTACTTAAGAAGGACTAAAGACCAATTCCTCATTTATGGAGATTCTGAGTTGAAACTTAAAGGTTATACTAACGCAAGTTTTTCTTCAGATAAAGATGATAGCAAATCTATTTTTGGTTATGTATTCACCTTAAATGGTGGTGCAGTGAGTTGGAAAAGTTCCAAACAAGTTACAGTAGCTGATTCAGTGACTGAAGTAGAATATATAGCAGCTAGTGAAGTTGTATGGATGGAAAAGTTCTTAACTGAACTTGGTGTGATTCCTTCAATAGAAGGTGCAGCTCCATTATTGTGTGACAATACTAGAGCCATTGCTCAAGCAAAAGAACAAAGACCACCAAAAAATCCAAACACGGTCTACGGAGGTATCACTTGAGAAGAAAAATTATTGAACATGGAGACATTGAGATTCAAAAGATTGATGGAAAGGAAAATATTGCAGACCCATTCACTAAAGCTCTTGGCGCAAAGGAGTTTGCCAAGCACAAGTAAAAATTGGGAAAGAAGTACAATAGCGATTGGCACTAGTGCAAGTGGGAGATTGTTAGGGATATAGTATATATGCCCTAGATCCAATCTCATATTTGATGATTTGAACATATTTTTGTGAACGTTAATTTGATATAAAATATATGGCATCTGATATTCTTTTATCATAGTTTTTTATTAATTATTTGATTAACTTGATAAGGTCCTTGATTATGATAATGATAATGAGAGTGAAGTTTTTTATAATTTAATCTAAATTTATTCTTAATCGTAGGATTATTAATTTGGACATTAGTAATCCGGTTAGATCAATATTTGTGTGATCGTCTTTATGAGATAAAGATTAGTTGATCTCATTAATTAAATCACATAGATAGATGATGCATATGGAGATATGATCATTGAACTGACTCATTGGATAATTCCTAATGGTTAGAATTACCAAAAACTGTCAATAGGATATTCTCTTGAAGAATGTATTGTAAGAGTTTCCTTTGACTTAAAATTATCATAGTAATTGACAAGTTATTTATTGTGCTTTGATACTAGACACCTATGGCCCTAGGGCGATAGTTGAAAGGATATTGTGTATGATTAAATGCTTGTAGAATTAGTGATTGATCAAGATGAAATCTGTCAACTCTTGGTAATGAGTTTAAGCTTCATGTTGTCATGAATTATAAACGACCAAATTAAGACCTTGGCTAGGGAAATTGAATGAAAAGAAGAAAAGAGTTTCTTTGGTCATTCAATGGTCGATTATATTTAACATGAACACATAGTTGGTCGCCTATTGGAATTTGACAGTTGAACCATATCCCAGGGTGACTCAGAGCTATAAGGACAGAAGGAAATAATACTTTATTCTTCTACTGATTCTTGAGAGTAAATTGTGTACATCATGCTATCTGGTCATTAAGGAGTGTTGCTAGACGCCGCCCTTGATTAGTATATTGATATGATCAATTTACTACCGGCTTAGTATTGAACCTATGGGATCGCACACTAACGAGTGTTCTGATTTTTGCTAAAGGATTAATTACTTTATTATTTGATAATTAAATTAAATAATTTAATTAGTCAAATAAATGAAGTTATTAGTCCAAATGAAAGATTATTTATTCTTTGCTAGCACAAAGAATATAATTAATATTGTGAACAAATTAAAGTATTCTATTTGGAATAGAAATTTAAATTATATCTCTTGATTAAAATATATATGTGATATATATAATTAATATTTAATTAAATAAAGGGGTGTATATATATATATATATATATTCACGGATATATATATATATATATATATATATATATATATTCACGGCAGCAACCCATTTAGAATGGGATTGCAATTTTTTCTTTAATTATTTCATAAAGTTATTTTTGAAATAAACTTTTACCCTCAGTAAATTATTAACTCAACCAAATAGTAAAAGGATTGCACACATCCTTTTCACCATTCTTTCTGTTAATTTTCTTCCTTCCTCACCAAAATCACAACTATATTCTTTCTTTCTTTTCTATATAGTTTGATAGATAACGCCATCAAAGTTTGTAGTAGACTGGTAACTAATCCTCCATCATTAATCAGATGTCTCGAATTCGAACCCGAAATATAAAGTCCCTTTTGGTAGAAAATATTTTATACTTCCAAAAAAGACTTCCTGACTCAAGTTAGTCGGGCCTAAAGCGGATACCGAACATCCGGTGGATAAGTAGTAAGTCTTACAGTGCCTTGATCTGCTATTTTTCCACACACTCAACTAGATAGCACGAACTATGAGTTTATTAGAAAACTCGTGTTGAGTCTGTTGACGTACTATTGGTGGAGAAAAAATTAGATATGCTTAATTATTGAATCTCAAATTTCTAACAAACTTAATTAGAAGAGTACTTATTGACACTGAAGTCGTCCAAATTGGAACAAACTAAACACTCAATAAAAATGGATAACATGCAATGAATGCATGACAAACAAGTCAAATGGCATGATAAAAAGGATCGTGATTGTGTATGATTGGCATTTACCCACCAAAAGAGAAGATAGAACAGAAATTGAGAAATGTGATTGGCATGAATAAGATACGTACTTCATTGGTTTTGGTAACTCCAGAAAATGCATGAAATAATTATTTTAGCAACGAAAGAATATATTCGAACAAGAAAAGAAATAAAGTTTGTAAAAGACAATGGAGAGTGGCTTTTAATTTGGCCATTGACCATTGTCCATTTTCAAGTAAAATTTTCGGAAAATATTTTTTGGAATAGTACACAAAGTTATTAAGTCGTGATTTGGAATTTGTCGAGATTAATAACTTGTTTGGCCAAGTTGTAAAAATCAGTTTATTTTGAGAAGTGTTTTTTCTCAAAAGTGTTTTTCTCAAAAGTATTTTTGGTGAGAAGCAGTTTATGTTTGGCTAATTAATTTGAAAAGCACTTCTGAGCAGCTATTAGTGTTTGGCCAAGCTTTTAAAAATTACTTCTAAGTGTATCTTATTTTCTTGTTTAGCTTTTAATATAATATTTTTTCTCTTTTAAATTTATATTATGGACTTACCTTAGAATAAATAAATTTTGTTTATAAATTTTAAAAAAAAAGTATTTAAGTTTATATAATGTTAGAATAACAAAATATTGAGCATAGTAGAAAGTTAATTAGAACAATTTATTCATAATAATAATTTTGATAAAAAAAACTCAAAAATTAATTTACACAATAGAGAATGAAAGAAAATAAAAGTTTTAAAGTATATATTCCATGCACTTACTATAAAAAATAATTATTTAAAATAAAGGTATTTTTGTAATATACATTCATATTCTTGAATATTATGTCCAATTATATTATTATTTAGACATTATATATGCTAGAAAAATATTTTTTTTATTTTTTATTTTTAAATAAAATATTTTGTTCTATAGGTAAGTCTAAATGTTGATTAAAAAGATAAAAAATTATAATATTAAAATAGCAAAAGATAAAAAAAGCAAAAGATAAAAGTTGATAATTTAGATTTTAGAGGGCAACATAGGCATTTGGCTATCAAATATTTAATAAATTTGATTAAGTGACCTTCTGAGTGTTGTAGGCATAGTTAAATGACTTTTTTGTTACAAACAAATAAAAAATAAAAGTTAGTGAATATATTAATAGTTACACTAATAGCCACAATAGAGCTCCCTAACCCTAGCTGTACGAGGCACTAAAACAGTAGGGCTTCTGGTTTTTCTTGTAGGTTACTCAATGAAGTAGGAGGAACTAGCTAGGTAGCTAGGGACAAAGAGATCTTATTTGATGGAAGATAATTAAACCTGACATCTTCTTTATTTGTCCCCATTTTCGTATTTCTTTCCTGCCCTCAATTGTTCATAGCTCATTGGGAGTTGACCTCCAATAGATGTCACTTCTTATTGTAATTTACTTCGCTTGATTAAAGATTTAAATATGGGGTTCAATCTTGCATTAACTTTATTGTAGTTTTAAAATTATTGATCAAGATATAATATTTATTGAGATTTTAATAGATTTTTACGTATACTATTTACATTGCATATCAAAACTTTTGACTTCAAATAAACCCACAATCGAAAAAGCTACATTTGCCTCTGATAATTTGGACACATTTATCTTTCTCTTGATTTCCAAACCTACTTATTGAGTTGTGTTTGAAATTCTGCATAGAAATATTTAAACCCCAAGATCGAAATAGACCCAACTCTTTAATTTTATTTTTTCATTTTCCGTAATGCTGGTTTAGGATGCATGGTCCACAAACAGTAGAGTTGAAAAGCAATAAGACACAGATCCAAGATCTTAAATGAGTGTGCACCACTACACTTTGCAATATGTGTAGGGTACGTTCAAGTGTCAATCGGCCCAAATACTATATATGTTTGCCTTTAAATGGAAAAATATTTGATGAGATCAAAACATGCATCTAGGTAGTACGACCAAGTGGCAACTCCAATCCCAAATCTAAACATTCGTCTAGTGCGAGACAATACTCTCCAATAGTATTATTGCATATTCTCATATTTCTCGATTATTAGATTTCTGTTACTGTCTATTATTTCTATTATACCGGTTATTTTATTATATACCTTATTGTTACTGTTTCTTTTTATGGATTCTATCCAACCGTTTTTCTTTTTCTTTGTTGTTGTGGTTATACTTATCTTGAGTCGTGGGTCAATTGAAAACATCATATCGCTTTACCTCCACATGGTAAGGGTAAGGTGTATACACTACCTTTCTCAGATCCTACTATATAGAATTACTCTGAGTATATTGTTGTTGTTGACTTTGAATGTTTGATTTCAAATCACAGCTAATTGATGATCTATATGAATGTTCAAAGAGGATATTCAATTATGCGAAGTTGGAAAGAAGTAGGGGTGTCAAATGGGCGGGTTAGGTCGATTATAGGCGGGTCAAAATGGGTTGAGTCAATAAGACTTCCTTTTCTTTTGTTATGATTATATATAACATATCAAAATTAAAAAAATTATTTCTAAGATATTTTGACAAAGTTACTTATGGATCAATTTGAGCTGATTTGGGCTAAAAATCAGTCCAACTTTAAATAAGTTGAGATGGGTTGGATCAAGATCGGCCAATAAATGAGCGGTCAATAACCGGTCCAACCTTAATCGGGTTGTGCGAGTCATTTGGGCCAAATTTGACAGCTCTAGAAAGAAGCATTATGAGTACTACGTTTGAATATAGAGAGTTTTGAGCAGTGACAATTTATTAATGTCCTATGCCTTCCCATTCTTCTTTCCAGTATTGTCGTTATAAGACACTAAGAAAATTACTATCAACCTTGTTTTACCACTAATTACTTTGTGAATCTGAATTAGTTAGTTTTAAAGCAGATAGCGAAAACCGGATGAATCCGTGAACTTAATTGTGTGATCACCTCGATGATGGCATCTAGCACTAGGAAAGGATTTTAGGGAGCTTAGAATTTGAAGTTTTTCACTTTGAAAAGGATTTTATGGGTCTTATATTAAGAGAAAGTTTGTAACTAATTCATCAAACTTTTTTATATGGAGAGACATGACTCTAAAAAAAACATTTAGAAGTGCTTAGGTCCTACCATGTCATATTTAGCCGGTTTGACAAAAAAAGAATTACTACTGATGTTGAAGAAAATGAATGGTCTCCAAGAAAATTGCCCATCTTGAATTGAAATGATATGTTTATTTAACAGTAATGCGACATAATGATTAATCTAGAACGCACTCATCACTTGAGTCGTCCTATTTCTCACAAACTTCATCCTAGATTTCAAGACAAAGATTTGATTGTAGAAATTTATTAAGAATGTAGTAGTAGTATTTATTTATTGTGTCTGAAATTAATATAAAACATGAAAGTTGAAAATATAGCTGGCAGCCATGGGTTATTGGTGTATGTACAGCCAAATCGTTTTCTTCTTTTGGGCATGAAACATATAACATGTCATTCTCAAATGAAATAACGCCAATGTCCAATCATTCAATATCGAAGAATGATCTTCCCCTATATTCTTTAAACAATAAGATTAATTAGAGTGACATGTTACATGTTTTGTTTCGAGTCTGAAAATAAAAAAATTCTGATAAAGAATATTTCCACTCTAATGGATCTTATGCAACGTGAAACGGAGTAGTCGGGACTCCAAAATGGATATGGGACACCGGCGCTAAACCAAAAAAAGGTTAGAAATAGTTGCACCGTATCCTGTTCCATTATTGTTAGAAGTAGTTGACTTTCACCTGAATTAAAGACATAGTACTTATTAGCAAATTAAACTTACTAGAGGATACCCTAGGTGATCCAAACCATTTTTTAGCATACCCATTACCCACAACAGCTAATTGCAATTTATTAGGCCGCGAGCAGGCATAAAACCTCAAGTCCAAAATCCTAAACCAAATTATTAATCTGTCTGAAGTAAGATCTGTTCTTAAATATTAATGAATGAGTCTTTTAACTAAATTTGTTTGCTACCTGTATTTGGGTTTTCTTGTTATGTTATATTTTTCAAATAGCAGGTTTATAATGCTAAAGTAGGATGGAGCAAACTTCCAAGTTAAGAACCAGCATATACTTACATTTGCAAGTTCCAATTCTTTACCATTTAATACAAAATCAAAAATCTTTTTCATACGTTTTCAATTGTTCAAATCCACTTTGAAGTGCAGAAATCTTGGTCCACTATGTAAAAAGATAATCAACTCCTAAAGATTATTCAAGAGACATTGTTGTTTCAATATCAACATTCTCATCAATGAGAGAGAGGAAGAAATTTATTAAAAGCTGATATGAAAGTAAAGGCCTTAATTTAGTAATAATAGGTAATAATTATACAAAGAGTTTTAAGTTATACTCACAATCCGTGTAAGAAGTATTTGTTTTGGTCTGGAAAGATTAATTATATTAAAGCAAAGTGGCACGTACATGGGGTTGGCGCTTAGAAGCACCTAAGCTAGTTTCTGGGGCATCACCTAGGTGGGTGACTAAACCCAAAGGGCGCAATATTTAAACTATATATTACAACAAACAGGATCTCGTTGAGTACAAAAAAAGATGATTCTGAGTAGATCTATTTAAAAAGTTGTAGTGGCCGGTGTTCATGACAGGTTGATGTTGTCTAGAGTCCCACTCTATCTTCTGCTAGAACGTCCAAAAAAAGTGATCTATGCTGCTTCCCGTCAAGCCTGAGCCAAAATGAGCTAGTCGTTCTGCTACTATATTTTGCTCCCTGTACCTGTGCATAACTGGTGGATTATATTATGGAGCTAGAAGCTGATGCAGCAAGAATATAATCTGCAATCATTTATAACATGTGAGCAAAGAGTTGTGTTGTCATGTAAAATGTTTATTACTTCTAAAGCATCTGTGTTAATTTCCAAAGGTTGTAGATTGAGATGGAGATGGACAGCCATTTGCAAATTAAAGCTACCAGGAGTTGATGCAGTGGTGGTTCCTGCATATCCCATCACCCAATGTCCAGAGGAATTGCAGAAGACTCAGAGTAGAGTTTCCCAGCATTGCCTTGCATTTTTACATTTGATCAAATAGTTTCTGGCTCTAATTGGCAGAAGTGACATAGGGAACTAGAATATATGTGTGTGTATTATTATTATTTCTTAGGGCCTCAACTTGTCTGGGCTTAAAGCAATGAGTTTGCCTGTTTGGGGTTAAGAAACTTTTAGTACGTAATTAACACAACATGGAAACTAAATAATTACATTCCTTAATGAAAACCTATAAATCTGGACCGAGAATCACGTTCAAAAAAATCCAAATCGATTCAATTCCTTAAAAAACCAAGCTGACGAGATTCACGGAACAAACAATCCTATACGTTTGCTTCCTATTTCTTTGCTAGGTAATATTTTCAAGAGAATAGTTATGTATCATTTTTATACAAAAAATTAAATGTTAATCAACTATCCAAAATTTACTTGCACTTATTGCTCACATTTCATAATCTTTTTGTTCCCATTTACAAAAAAATGAAACTAATATATCTGGAATTTAACATGTATATATAATAATATACATACTGAATCCTGAAATATAATTACATAATCACAATAATATATGTTGTATAAACCATGTGTAAATTATAATAAATTATGTACAATTTATAATAGATAATTATACATGATGTAAATTATGTATAATTACACCAGATAATATACCAAGTATAAACCACACACATATTAATGTTATATTTTATCAAAACAATTCTGCCATACGTATACATTGATCGTATACTAATATTAATAATAGTGGATAATAAATATATATGTGGAATACATACATCAACAATATTACAATAGCATACAATTATGTATAATGTAAATATACATAGTATAACGATAATATTTAATAGTATATGATGTATATTAGTATATATCGTACATTAAGGGCGGCATGTGGGCCGGTTAGGACCGGGCCCAGCCCAGGATCGCAAGCCCAAATGGGCGGTGGGCCTAAACGGTCCTAACCGGATAGGACCGGGACCGTGGGGAGGTGTGCTGGATAGTGGGTCGGTCCCATAGGCGAGGCCCGCGAGATCGGGACCAGTTGGGACCGGGATCGGCTGGGAAGTGGGCCGGTTCAAGCGGTCCTAAACGGGCATATCCGGGCCCAACGGCTAATTTTTTTTAAAAAAAAGAATTCGCCACATTATATCCTTTATGGCATTTAAAATATGGCTGTTTTACCTGCCAAAATAGTCGTTGGCTATTTATAAAATAGGCATTTAACCCCCTCAACTTTGTTTTAACCCCATTTTTTTTATAATTACACTTTTTCTTATATATACTATATATACATCTTATATCGAATATAGCTTATATATATACTATATATATATATATATATATTAAGATATGTATATATATCGAATATAGCTTATTTTTGTCTTTAAATTTGAATTAAAAAATTTAGGTCACACTTCTATAATATAATTTACATGAAATTGCCTTAGATATTTTTATTACCTTTTTTTCTGTAACTTCTATAAAAAAAATATTTAAAAAATAGAAAGTATATGTTGGGCCCACTTAGGCCCGGGACCATTAGTTTGTGGTTCCGATCCGGTTCCAACAAGAAGTCCGGGACCATTTAGGACCGGGCCCACGAAGCCCACTTAGGACCGGGCACGGCCCACATGCCACCCTTATCATACAATGATGATATTTGTTGTGTATAAATCACAATGCTATTATAGGTATATCACTTTTATATTTTAGCATCTCTTGTTAGTTCCTCTTTATTGTGTCATTGAAGAACAAAAGCATCTTCGCGAATAATGCAATAATCCTTTTAGAAGAAGATGGCATAAACCAGCGAATTAAGGAGAAATTCTTTGAGATTTTCGGTATTTAGTGAAGATGGAAACGGTTCCTTAAATATTGGGTACTAGTATTTTGGCTTTTAAATGGGGTTCCAATTATAGCGGTAATTAAGGGATTGCAATGTTTTTCCATAATGCTATATCTATAATAAAATATGCTATATTTGAAATAAACAAAAAATACTACTAATAGGTATAACAATAATTTTTAAAAAGATAACGTCCGTGTAAAAAATCCAAAAAGAAAAGAGAAAACTAAAGAAATTCACAAACCTTTCCTAGGCAAATCTTTTAAAGAAGAAAAAGGAACTAAGAGGCATAGACAGAATACTGAGCAAATTAAGTATGCTCTGAAATTGAACTCTTAACAAAGACGTTCAAAAAATAGTATCATGGTCAAGAGTCACAAGTTTCAAAATAGTTCCTTGATCCTATCTTTCTGTGCTAAAATTGGTCACTATTTGCTCCTACTACCAATGATCAAATCAATAGTTCATGAATAATGCTTGCGGCCTACGTAGTTGAGTCTAGACCTCCTATTTCTCACAGGATTGAACCACTTGTATTCGCTTGTCGTCTTGGACCTAAGTCTCTTGTATTCTCTTGATCTAAGTGCTGTCTCCATAATCTTTATATCCTCAAAAATCTCATGCCTAGATAGTGTTGCCAAGCTTGGCATAATGTCCCTCTGAAAATCTTTCATTCTCCTTCCTCTCTTCAATGTTATTCCATTGTCCTTTCCTTCTGTGTCGTTAACTTCAAATGCATTTGAGGTTACAGAATAGTCGTCAACTGAGCTTTCAGGTTGTTTGAGAACCATTTCTTCAAAACTGTCCAAAGAACTCTGTGGTTGTTCGATATTTTCACCTTCAATCTTCTTCATCCTGTTAGCGTCACTTGGTTCAGAACATTCCAGTGCAAGATAGACGAGAGACACTGCTCCCCTAATGATCAGACCATCAACTTCTGATGCTTTTCCCTTCAAGTCATCACTGTTACTGGAAGAGTCGACATCCTCCTGGTGCGGAGATTTATTTGCTTTAAGTGTTTCAGAATCTTGAAATGCATTACAGTGGAAGGAACTTGAATTTCCTAACTGAGTTCCAGATTGCATGGTCTCTACGCCACTTGATGTGTCCTCAAAACAAGAAGATTTGCATGACGAAGGAGATCTGTCAGAACCAGTATCCTTAACAATATCTCGAGTCTTACATTCAGGAGAAGACACTGCATCTTGCTTGGCTTTCTTGCTTTTCATTTCTGGTGTACTTGGAGCTTGATCATCCCTATTGCGAAATTCAACGATCAAGTCTGATTTCTTGTAATCGGAATTCTTAATCGGGCTGCAAGGACTACCACTATTTTTTGAAAGTTGCTGATTGAGGTTTATAGAGAACTGGTCAACTCCAACATTCTCCACACTTTTATAACTGCTGCTGCTTCCAGTCGCAGAATTAAGGATTCTTTGGTGAACAAAAGCAGAGGTCTCATTTGAACTGTTATCATTCCGCTCTCTCCAATTCGAAACATGGGGGAAGGTACCTCCACGAGGTTCATCAGCCAGTCCGTGTGACTCCCTTGAGTGAAAAGAATCATCAGATATGGATTTGTTAAGGTCCAAAAAAGCTCGTTCATCAGAAAACATAATTTTTCTCTTTGCTGATATATCGTCAGAAATGAGAGGCCCCTCACATTGTTCAGCTCCTGCAAAACATGTAGAGATCAGACAAACACAGAGAGCCATATTATTGATAGCGCTTTGCCTTTTATGTTTGTAGCTGCAAAAGAAGGATAAAGAACTGTCAAACCTTCAGCGAAAGAGTTCTGCTCCACACAACTCGTGCTGCCATCTGGAACGAAATAATTTCTTGGAGTGCCATCAAACCAATAATCCTTAATGGTGTTTGTGAAATTTTGGGTGGATTGGTAATGACGCTTATATCCAGAATAAGAAACTTGAGCTACAGACTTCAGAGGAGACTGGGGCTTTAGTTCTGCATTAGACACTGTTTGGTCTGATTCCTCTAAATCAATAATATTTTTCCAAGTCTTTGTTCGGCCACCTGTTTTAGTATCAGCCAGTGTTTCATCTGATTCTTCTAAATCAATTATATGATTAAAAGTTTTTGTTCTGGCACTTGTTTCCAGATGGTTCCTACCAATGCTCAATGATAGATTAACCTCCTCAGGACAACGTACGACACCACCATGGTAATAATGATTTCTCTCAATTGACTCTAGACTACTGCACAAACCAGGTCTCTTATTCAAGTTCTTTCCGGCAATATGATCAAGATAATGAGGGGAACAAATTTGAGGATTGGAAAGCCGTTGCTGGAAACCTGGAAAGGTGTCTCGTTTCTCTTGTAACCAGTTCAACACCTGAAACACATAAAGAAATATAAGAATAACATAAAGCAAGCTCACGTAAAGCTACATGCTCCCAAGGGATCTTTTTCCCGATTTCTTTATAAGCAAGATAATTTTTCTTCAAATGATCCACTCAAAATCTAGTGGTTAACCAAGAAAGACAGAACCAAAAAGGAGCAAAAACTTGAAGTACTTATGATGAGTTACAAAAATTGCTTGTTCAATTACCTTAGGGACGCTGCAAATTCTCTTCTCTGCAGGCATGGATGAAGGTCTGATACAATTTCCATATGCAACTGGATTTGCTTGTCGGCCTTCTCTGCTAAAATAAACCCCATCCAACTCTTTCCAGCTCAGATCCTTCATCATGATTTTTTGTGTGTCGTACAGGCGATGAAGTTCATAAACCTAAAGAAATAGAAAAAGTGGATGATAAAGAAAAGAACAGGAATGTCATGATTTTACAAAACTTTTTTAAGAATTAGGCTACTTTCATTTTGAGGTCTCAAACAAAATATGTAGTAGGTATAATTAAGTACCTGCTTCTTGAACGTGTATTCTTGCTTGAGTATTGTCTCCTTGAGAGCTTCTTTCACAGGTTCCTCATACCGCAATGATAAACTCAGATCATAGTCGCTGCTAACCAACATTATGTTCTCCCAAGAAATGAGACCTTAATCAGCTGTTCGATTGAGTTTTGCAAGTTTATGGTACTGTCAACTGTAGCAGGGACCTCTTACATTGCAACCTCAATCCTTTAGTTGCATGCTGTCACCACTTAAAATCAAAAAAGGTAGAAGATGAAGCAGAAGAAAAGGCCAATTGTGAGATAGCTTTTCACCTATAATGTATACCAACGAATGAACACATTGTATAATCCATACCTATTACACACAATGGGAGAAATTCAAGCATAAAGAAGCTGAAGAAGTTGCTACAGTTGAAATAACAAGGAACAATAGATGTTGTACAACATAAAAATCTCACAATTTTCACAGTCAACGCTGCTAGGTCTCAGTTCCTTCATTACATTACATCATTTTTTAAGAATCCAGTTGGTTCCTCTTTTATTGAGTAACTAATATCCCAAGAATCCACTGCAAATAGATTTATATGATCCCAAACTAGCACTTCTTGGATGAGTAGCTAGCCTAGTTCAAGATCAGATAAGCAACACATGCTGAAACCGGTAAAATCTCTCTGCATTTTTTGTGATCTGCTTCTACTTACCAAAATCACTCACTTAGCATTACCAGAGATCCATGTGCTAAAACCCAATACGAGTTCGCAATCCATAATGCAGTATCATGCCAAAATTGATAAATTCTAGTGTAATTTGCTCTACTCTCAATCATAAACAGTAAAGAACAAAACTGCAGGCTGAAATAGCATTTTCTTAATCCAACTGTAAAAGATGACATTTTTATTCAGCTGGCCAAACAGTTGAGTAATCAGCTAATGAGTACAAACAGAACACTTCAGAAAAAACAATGTATTACTGCCCTAGTCTTGTGAGCTCAATCATTATTGCTTCCTTAATCTTGTCCTTTTCTTATATTTTATTTTTTTTAACTGTAATAGAATAAAAGTACACAAAGAAAACTAATCTATGAGACAGATAAATAGTCCCAGGCTAAAACAATGAAATGGCGAAGATTTAAGACCACAAAAAGATTGTCTTTTGTTTTCTTTCTTTTAGAAGAAAATTTGCAAAGAACCCATGAAAACTACACTATACTGGAGCTTAATGCTTATGATACATGTAAAGCTTTTGACCAACACCATTAAGGAACTGCATGCAAGCAAAGCACATAAACAAAAAAATAAAATAAATATATATATATTTATAAGAAATCAATTAAAACAAAAACAAATCACAATCCTTACAACAGACATTGAATCTCAAGAAAACCATTTTGACAAGGAGATCTCACTCTCTCTCACACACAACACACACACACACACACACACAGAGAAAGAGAGAGAGAGTGGAAGAACTTACAAGAAGGGAAGAGACCAACATAACTTCCATTTAGAAAAAACAGCTTCTTTGTTAACCACTCTTGTTGTTTGCACATTATCAGAAACAAAGGCAGGCAAGAATTCCAGGAAGGTGAAAGAATAAAACATGAAAGAACATGACATGTTTTGACTGATCCTAGAGAGATCAAATTAAATGCAGCTGGATAATGGATATTTACATTACACTACTGACTACCCACCCACAATTAATAAACACAGAGAAAGAGGACAAAAAAATCAAGATTATAGAGAGTGAAGAAACCCAAATTGAAGAAACTAGGAAAAATGGGGAGCATCTTTGGAGGCAGCTAAAAAGCTAAAGGTTGTGCCTTTGCGTGGGATTTACCACTAGAATAGACGTTGGGCCTATATCATCCATAAATACCCCCCCCCCCCCCCCCTCTCTTTCTTTCTCAATTTTCTTTTCAGTTTTTTGGGACACCACTCTCTTTATGTTCCTCTTAACCACTCCCCCCACACAAACTTTGGGCCCTCTTTTTTCTCCAGCCAAAATATAAAAATAAAAACAAAAACAAAAACTTTCTCTTGACATAAAGTTTTAAAAAAATAAAAATAATTGACAGATAAGCTACATATATGTGAACGACCAAACATTATCGTTACTAATTAAATGAGATGTGGTGAAAACTTCACACGCCTTTCATGCTTTTTCTCCTACTACTTGTTTTAGGGTTACGTGCGTGTCTTCATTGAGAATGTAGACTTTTTTTGAAACTACATAAATATTATCAAAGAATATACTTGAGTTATAAAAATATTTAAAAAAAATTAAGTCCTGAAAAATAAATTCTAATATTATTAAACTAACTCAGTCTACCTCATAAAAGTGCTCATGATATTATCCAAAATTTAGCCGCATTCGTACAAGAGATATAAGTACCAATAGAATACTATGGTGTCACATTTTCTTCCGTAACAAATGACCAAATATTTATTATATATTTTTATCATGAATTTTCAGAGAGTCATCTAATTAACACAAATTAAAAAAATATATATCTTTCTTTTAAAAATTCAGAATAAAGTGGTTGGTCATATAGTTTTTAGAAAAAAGGATCATTAAGTGACAGTATAAAGTCTGAAAATGACTAATGTTGAGGGAATATTTTATAACAAATTACTAATGTATAAAAAATTACAGAGGGCTATTTGTTGGAATTGATGAAAAAAGAAAATAATATATTTAATATCAACTAATTTTGTATCCATTTTGTCTTCTATCCTTTTATTCTTGTTTCTTCTAATTTAAAATTTTAACCAAGTCAACTTTACTAATATATTGAAATCGGTTTTGATCTATTTTTTGATTTCTTTCATCACTGGTGGTTTATGTAGCCGACAAAAAGTCATGTCATCTTGAATTTTTTTTTTACTTTATGATGAATTTGAAAAAGATTTGAATTAGATTTTATTGCTAATTTATTACTTCAAGTACTTTATTTTTTCTCAAAATAACATAAGTTATTTTTGTTGATTCAAATTCGTCATAGTAGCTCATAATAAATTTAAATGTTTGATTATTATTATATTTTAATTCAATAAGAATTTTTCATCAAGAATCACTATATGAGAGGAATAAAATTTAAAAATTGAGTTTACTTTAAAAATCGCAATTACTTTTTGTATTTAAAAATCCATTTATATTCATCTAAATGTATCATTAATTAAAAACTAAAATATCTCTTAAATTATCTTGTTGGAATAATTGATAAAATATATGTTTATTAATGATTTGGTCAACATTTCAATTAATTGTACTTCATTTATAAATTTTGAAAGTTAATAATATAATATAATTTTTTTTTTATTAAATAGTCATGTGTATTTATTTTAATGTAAAAAGAATTGCATATAAATGAAAACGTAAGAAAGTTATTAAAATGTGGACCGCTATTATCTAAGAACCCGTATGTCCTCTCTTTAAACTTTTTATTCTTTCCTTTATGTATTTTGTTTATCATTTATATATAATTTAAGTGTAAGATTTACATAATGCAAACTCTTAATATTTTTAAAGTTTTTGGACTTTTTACATAGTTTAGATTAAAAAAATATAATAAGCAAAATTGTAGTTAATTTTAAACTCCTAAGCCTAGATATGTATAAAGTACTCTTAATATTTTCAAAGTTCTAAATAGTAGGACTTTCTGCAGAGTTCAAAAAAGAATTTTTTAAATTTTAATTAAATTTTAAACTCCTAAATATTAGGAAAATAATTAAATAAATATTCAATAAAATATTTTTAGTAACTAACACATATTTAAGGTACTACAAATTTTATTTTTATTTATAAATATCAAGGTTTAGATGAGATAAATAGTAGTTAGTTTTAAGTTCTAAAAGGTAAGCATTTATTCATTGATAGTAGTATTTTATTGGTACCGTTGAATTAATGTAATAGATAGTGTATCTCTTGCTAATGAAAGGTAGGGGAGAAAAACGCAGCAAAAGTATGTCGTTGATTTTTTTCTTTCTTTTTAATGATTCATATAAGGTAAAAGTTTAATTATTAAGTCCTAAATATTAAGATTCTTACCTAGTTTAAATAAGGAATTATTTAATACACAAAATATAATTAATTTTCAAGTCCTAAATATTTGTAAAATAATTTAAATGACTATTTTGTCCAGTATAAAATTAAATTTAAAGGGTTAAAAAGACGAACGACAATTCGCTAAGGCTTTCGTGCTTTTAATAAAATATAGATTAAAATGTGAAGTTTTAACTCACAGATAAGTCGTGTCACCAAAAATAAAATGAGAATAATAAGATTATATAAGTTTAAATTCTGAATTCGGAAATGTAACATTATTTTGAAACAGACAAAGAGGGAAAAAGTATCACATAAAGTATGATGTAGGAGTATTTGTTAAGATCTACATTGAAAGTCATTAATGAAAACATAATATATACGAATATGTAGTTTTTTGCATGACTAATAATGAAACGAATGTTAAAATAAGTTGGAATTGGAATAGAAAGTAAAAATATAATATCTAAAAGTTCAGGGACTGTGGATGTCTGCAAAGTACACTTGCTATTGATTTTCTTGGTTCAGTGTGATAAAAGAAGCAGATCAGTTTAGGGAGGGACCCTTCTACAAAAAGTGCCAAAAAGTGGCCAATTGACTGACTGACTGACTATTACTACTAAGTAAATAATACGTTAATTTACCTTTTCGCCCCTATACTAGTTTTAAAATACCTGACTTCTCCTTGCTTCTTCGTTCCTTTTTCTTTTGTAATCTTCTGCTTTGAGCCCAACTAATCTGAACTCAGTTCAAAAGTTTCATTTCGAAGAAAAAAAAATGTTTTACCTAAGACGATTTATTATTTAGGACTCGAATTTAAATTAGAAAATTAGGATAATAGGTTAGTAGGTACTCGAGTGTATTTCTTTGTCATACTTGTAGTATCAATATTATTCTTACTTTCTTATACTTAGATTTCTAATACTATTGATTGTTTCTTTTGCTTCGATTTTCTTTTAACTTGCAATTGTTGATGTTTTTTTTTTTCCGATGGCTTCTCCATTATATTTATTTTCAACAATGTTGTGATTATACTTCTCATTAGATTTCTATCGAAAATAGTTTTTCTACAGAAATAAGATCTTTGTACGCATTATCATTCTCATACTCAACTTATGAAATTACACTGTATTTGTTGTTGTTATTAGGGGTGTACATATGTCGGGTTTGTTCGGATTTTTCAATTATCAAACCAAACCAATGGTGTCGGATTTTTAAATTTATAAACCAAATAAAACCAACAAAATTGGGTTTTTCAATCTCGATTTTTCTCGGGTTTTCGGATTTTTTCGGGGTTTTCGGGTTTTTAGATTTTTTTTCACTAAAATTTTCATAGCATAAAATATGTAACTTGTGCTCTAAATATTTCTTAAGTCTTAGTAAAATACAATTATATAATGTATTTTCCAAGAAACTAACACAATAATATGAGATAAGCCATAGCATTATACTAAACTATTCAATAACAAATATAAAATAATAAAATTATATAAAATAAATATTGCTAATTAATAAGCGATAATGAAAATTAACATAATCTAAAAATACTATATAGGTCATGCTAAAATAAGTATAGCTAATAAGTACTAATATTAATTACATAACTAAGCACTAAAGAAAAAAATAAACTAAGTTATGCATTTTCATTATAAACCAATGTAAAACTAAAATAATTATCCAACATTGTTGTCATTCCTAGTATTAAATTGAATTTCTTTTGTTAGCATTAGTATTGATTTGAACTTTGTTTGAGTTACTACATTTATGGGCTTTAAAATTTATTTACCATTCAAGAAAGTTAAAAACTTGAAATAATACGTTAAAAGATAAAACTGTGAAAAAGTTTAAGAAATATTTATAAATTACATTACAATAAATATTTATATGTATAAAATATTTTAAAATTTATATAAATATACTATCGGGTTGGTTTGGTTTCGCTTTGACTTTTTTAGTTAAAACCAAACCAAACTAATTATGGTCGGGTTTTATTTTTCAATACCAAACCAAACCACATCGGATTTATTTTTTTAGATTTGACTCGGATTATCGGTTTGGTGCGATTTATCGGTTTTCTTTGTACACCACCAGTTGTTATCATCGCCATTCCATTACAACTAGGGGTGTCAATAGACATTCGAAAATCGACTAAACCGACCGAACTGTACCACACCGAACCGATTTTTAGGTTTCTTTTTAAGAAACTATAGGTTTTTATATACATCTATAACCACACCGATAATTAGGGTAAGTTTTTTATTTTATAAAAATAAACCGAAAAAATAACGAACCGTAACGAATAACTATTACATGTGAAAAATATATTTTTCAGTAAGTTTAAAAATAATAATGCATTAAATTTTTCTTTGGGACTTGGAATTATGAAAATTATTACAAGCCAAAAGTAATTAAACTCAAAATACTAATTCCTAAAATCTATTATGCTACTTCTGCTTAAACTAAGTTATTTCAAGTATCTTTATTAGTAAGACACAAAGCATTCTAGTGATTATGAGTAACAAACTACAATGTATTGAATATGTTTCCTTTCATATAATTTAAATTTATCCTTTTGAATATTTAATCTTTTATAAACTTTATTCTCGAGTCCCAGCTTGGTTAATATCTTTCTACTCGTATGATTTATATTTTATTTGCCTTTGCTTGATTTCTTTTACGTTGTTGTAGAATAGTTGATGGATCTATACTATAGCCATCTTTCATTTTTTTTAATTCATCACGCTTTAAACAATAAAAATGTCTAGAGAGTTTTGCTAAGTCCTATAAAAGAACGCATGTTATTGCATTTTACTTCTACTGGTGAATTTTATATGATATTTAAAAAAATACAAAAAAATAACCGAACCGTACCGATATCGAAAAGAAACCGACATGATTGGGACGGTTTCGAAAAGTCTAATTTTAGTTATACATAATAGAATAGCCGAAAAATTGGTATGATACAAATTTTATAAAATATCCGACCGAACCGAACGATTGACGCCCCTAATTACAACTTTGGTGGTCCGTGCTTCTTCCTTCTACAGTAACGGTAAGTTGCTGAGATTTGTGTCTGTCTACTTAATCTATGGCTGTCCAATGGGACGGGACGGGACGGGACAAAATTAACGGGACGGGACGATATTTAGTCGGAACGGGACGAAACGAGAGGGGACAAACGGGACGAAACGGTAGGCCCATCCCGTCCCACTAACAAACGGGACGAGACGGGACGGGACAGACGGTAGGCCCATCCCGTCTCGCTAACAAACGGGATGGGACGGAACGGGACGGGTTCGCGGGCCTTAAGTGCCGTTTTAAAAAAAAAAAAATAAGCATTGAGTTTGGCAACGACTATTCTTTTGATAATGACTAATTTTTTAAAATTTGCAACAACTAGTTTTTTGACTTATTTAATAAACTTAAAAATTAAACGAAAATTAGGAAACTAAGTAAAGAATTATAAAATATTATAACAAAAAATTTGTAATGAAATATTCTAGTAATTATAAATTTATAATAGAGTTATAATTTATTTATTATAATTTCAAGCCATTAAGTAACTAAGTAAGAGTGTAAGACAATTCATAAAAAAATTTATCGCTTAGACCCTTTTATTTTATTAATAGAACTTTCAAATCTCACATACAAATATAATTCTTTTGAAGAGCACCTAATCTATGCAACCACATTCTAGGAAGAGTTCTGTTTGAACTAGGCCTCTTAGTAGCCAATTACAAATTATTATACTAATATTTGTAAGCTCCTATATAACTTCGTTGTAACTTATCTATAATTTCTCTCACACATTGTTCTGGAATTGGCAATGTTGATTGATGTTCCATGAGTTTCATGCCTTCATAACTCCCAGTGCTAAGTATCTCATTGTATTCTTCTTCTTCCCTAGTTTCACCACCTGTTGTTTCCATAGATTTATATTTATCAAACATTGATCTAACACAAGAATATATATTAGCTTGGCAGTCATCGAGAGATGGTTGTTCATTTTCTTGAATTGCTAAATTCTCATAAATTTTACGAACAAGTCCATTTGCACATCTTAATTTTAAAGATGGGTTAAGTATAGTAGAAATTAAATAAACTTGGGGAATAGAGAAAAAATACTTTTTAAATTTTGCAATCATTTCATTAATGGCCGGTGCATAAGTTGGATTAATTTTGCAATCATTTCATTAAGCTAGTTGCTGCAGTTGTGCTAGCACTTAGCAGAAGCATTATCTAAGGTGATAGTTAAAATTTTATCAATGAGTCCATAAAAATCAATAATTTGTAGAACAATAGTTGCAATATATGCTCTGGTGTGTTTTGAATCAACAAATTTATAACCAATAATACGTTTTTGCATGTTCTAGTGATGATCAACTCAATGACATGTAACAGTTAAATAATCACAACCATCAGGATTACGATCTATATCAGATGTGATAGACACTTTACAATCTAAGTAAAAAAATACACAACGAATATACTGAAGATATTCCGTTTGAAATTTAAAAACATCATTTCTAACTGTGGTATTAGGAAAACCTTGAAAAGCAGGATTATAAGTTTCTTATACATAATGCAAAAAAAAAATAGGACGCGGGACGAGACGGGACAAACGGGACAAAATGGTCATCCCGTTCCATCCCGTATCCCATTTAACATGGGCCCATCCCGTTTAGAATTAAGTGGGGCCGGACGGGATTGGACAGCCTTAACTTAATCAATTAAAAACTTGGATGCCAGTTGGTGCAATTATTAGTTTTCCCCACTAATGCGGGTCTCCGCTTTTCCCTCATTTGGCTTTTCAACTGTATATACCGATTAATGTGCTTTTCGTCTCGAGATATTTAATTAGGTCAGGTTTGTCCGTAATATTTTTTTTAAAAAATATATTTGTCCATAAAATTTTATAATTTTTTGAAGAAAAAAAAATCGAAAATGAGTTTTTTTAAAAATATCTCTCACAAAACTGCAACATTTTTTTAAGTGAAATACATGTCCAAACATAATTTCAAATTTTAAATATCATAATTTCGATTTAACTCCAAATTGTATTTATTTTTTTTAAAAATTATAATTTTTATGTCTAAACGCCAACTTACAATTTGTCATCACTACTCGTCCATTTCATCTCCCTTCCAAAATCTTCTTTATTATTCTGTATTAATTATTTCCATGACCTTTGAGCATAAAGAATCTTACCTCAGCTACAAAAAGATAAAAACAGTAGGATAATAAGATCCTGTTTTTTGTTTTTGGTTTTCTTTCGATTTGTGCATGAAAAAGCTACTAGTGCGCAACGTCACTGCATCTTTTAACGTGAGCCGTCGGGCCTTAGGGATTCAAATTCTAATAATTCGATTCTTTTTAAATTTGTATTGAATAACGTATTGCGAAGATAAAACGTTCCTATCAAAGATCATCCATTCTTAAAGCTCGAACTTGAATACAAGGATTATAATAGTTGAGAGATCTAACCAACTCACCCATCCAAATGGTGGTGAGTGGTGTTAAGTCACTTCTTCGATGTGGCACAGTGTGTTTTTCATAAACTTTTTACTTAAATGTAATTATTTTTACATTGTTTAGTTGCCTCAATCAAAATATGTTAAGTTTGAAAATGAGTTATATCATTTATAGAAAGCCAAAGTTAATTTTAAGAAAATAATCGACCAATGCTGTCTATGGGCATAACAATTGGGCAAAATATAAAATTTGCCGGTCGGCTGAAACTAAATACATTCTCTAACTGAAAAGTGTATAAAATATGTATTTTTTTTTGTATATAATATATACATATATTAAAAAAATATATTTTATTAGCTATTATTTTTTAAACAACAAAAAATATAGATTTCTCATTTCCGCATACTCCCAGTATAGAAATGAAAATATTTTCAAATTCTAATTACCTCTTGACCATTGTTATCAAGTCTAATCCCTGTAAATATATATAAAAAGAAAAAACAATTCTGAATAAACTGGAGTCATAGTATGTAATTAGAATGAATAAGTGAGCTGAGAAAAGTTGGTAAGTTTTGCATCGGGATCTAAGGTACCAAAAACACGATATAATGGACATTAACTTGAAACTACAGTACAAACTTTAAGTATAGTTTTGTTGATCAATTAAGAATTCAGACGCTATATTTGACTTTTGATTGCAAATGGATTAATTCCCGAATAAAAAGGATAATCTATGGCATGTCTCCTCAATCTCAAAGTGGCACTGCCAGATGCCAAGTTGTATAATTAAAGATGCATGAAAGAGAAAGCCTTAATTTTTATACATTAATCCTGCGTAATTTTTTTTACACTATTAGATCTCTTTAAAACATTTGGAACTAATTGTGTATAGTAAACGAATAACTGTAGGTTATTAACCTTAAAATAAAGTAAATCAAGAGTTACAATTGATGAAATACACTGTTAGTGTGAAAGTCTTTACACTCTCATGCATTTAACTTAATTTTTTTTTTTTAAAAAGCAATGTAAATTAAGTGGTCCTAAAGTGTTAATGCTATTCTTAAGTGAGTTTTTCCAAAAACACAATGGGGGTAGTAATAAATATCAGGTTGTTACAGCTTACAAGAATGGTCCCCTATTAGTCAGGCTGGCATCGAGACTATTTTTTTTTAAATAGGTTTGGCAAATGAAGCATGTAATTTTTGGTTGGAAATAAATGTGAACTATAGTTCATTATTTGTAGAATAAACAGGTCTGACACAATTTATAGTTGCTTCAAACCTTCACCATCAATTATAACTAAATCATAATTTGTCAAACTATATTAATTCAGTTACAATTTGACGATCACCCAAAAAGAAAGGAAGGAAGGAAGAAAAGGCAGGTTCACATAAATAAAAAAAACTTTATTTGTACAAGAGTTTCCTCCCATACTTTAGTAGTTTAAAAAATTATTCCATATATATATATATATATACATATATATGTATATATATATATATATATATATATATATATATGGCATTGGAAGACTATGAAAGAATGAGGAGAGCAAATAAATGTGTAGAAAAGAAGCAAATAGACGAATTCTTCCCAGTAATTGATTTGGTCTCTCATTTTCATGTCAGCGAACTATATCCATTAAGAACCAAAAAGTGCACCAGCCGGGAATCGAACCCGGGTCTGTACCGTGGCAGGGTACTATTCTACCACTAGACCACTGGTGCTTGTTGTCTACATTGTTCCTACAATATTAATTATGAGTGGCTTTAGTCTGCTTGCATCTTAATTTGTTTTATATCAGACATACAAGTTTAATTCAATGGAATTTACTTGTAAAGACTGAATTCTTTTTCATCTCCTGGAACAGTCAATGCTTAACCTGACTTCCTGAGCCAATCGAATTTAGGTCTGTGGCGCGAGGTTCTTCTTGTCTTACTATCTAATAATAACAGAGACTTTACCACATTAGCAAGAATGTGAATATTGAAACTTAAAACATCTTACAAGAACAACAGCTCAACTGTAAGAGATAGCTAGGGAATTCACAATTGTCATAGCTCGTTCTTTTCTATAAAAGTTCAATAGGTGATCTTGAGGCATGCACTTTACACTACTGAAGTTCATTTTAACTGAACATTTTAACTGTAGAAAATCTGTGATATTTTGTGTTCACTGCACCTGCTAATTTTGGAAATGACTTAATATTCTTGATGATTCTTCATTGCGGAACATGTAAGCCTTTCAGTTTGCATCTTTTATAGCTAATTCTTCGATTTTTTTAAAGCCCAGTGTGTTTTTTGGCCTAACTGTTACTATGATTTTAGTATTCATATGAAGATTTTCTTTTATAAGTGAGTCTTCATATTGTGATTTCTAGCTATTTAATACTAGATACGTAAACGGTAAAGACAGTTACATTTGAAGTTTTACTCATATGCATCATTGTTAGCTCTGTTATGCCTTGAATAACAATAGAAATGATCATTCTAAATTCTCTAATAGATAACTTCTTTGAATTTTGTGGGTATGTTTGGGGGAAACACTGAAACTTTTAGAAGTGTGGCAAGAGGTTCAGTATTGCAAGAACACAGATTTATCAGAATGCTACTGATTCCCTTTTAGTATGGCCTAAAACTCATGCTTCCTTTATTTATTTATTAACTGAGTAGACCTCCTTTAACCAGTTAGTTGCACCATTGTTGGATGGATTCTATTAGCATATTCAGTTAGATTCTAAAGTTCATTTGCATGAGAAGCTAGGTTCTGCTACATGATTTTTGTCTACAGTGGTTGAATCTTTTGTTTTTTGCTGTACAGTTAAAAATGACAAGCAGATTATTAGCATTAGAATTTAGAAGTATGGTAACCAAGATCTTCTGATAAATGCCTTTACATTTATTCATTATCAGTGGAAATATGAAACACAAAATTATCTCTACACCCTTGGTGAGGTATAAATAATAGTAACAATCAAGAAGAACAATAAGAGATAGAATAGAATAAAAAAAGACAGCCCGGTGCACTAAGTTCCCGCTATGCGCGGGGTTCGGGGAAGGCCCAGACCATAAGGGTCTATTGTACGTAGCAGCTTTACCCTGCATTTTTGCAAGAGGTTGTTTCCACGGTTCGAACCGGTGACCTCCTGGTCACACGGAGGTAATTTTACCAATTACGCCAAGACTCGCCAAGGATAATAATTATTGAGCTGCTACTTCTTGAAGCCTAGACTTGATTCTTTCCAAAGTGCCCTCTATTGCAATATCAAAGGCATCCTTTTTACTCCTCAAACCCAGTGAACTTCCATGCTTTCTATACATAACTCTAGGCATCATTTCCAAAACCTTTTCTCTCATCCTTCTAACTTGAGCTCTTGGTATACTGGTTAAAACATCAAAAACCTTCAACCCCTTAAACACAACATCCTCTTTAGGTATAGTGACTGAAAATTCTTCATACTTCTCCTCTGGCAAATGCCAACCATACTGCTTCTTCGCGGATAAATCTTCGAAGAATACAGGAATGCACCCCGCAAGAATCCCATCGAACGTGGATCGTCTACTCGGTGTATCCCCCGGAGGTTGCAAACAAAAGCTAGATTGCAACATTGGCTTCATAAACCTAATAGGATCATGTTCACAAATCCCATTTGAACAATCCACAAATTCACATAACTTTTGGTAGCCAGTGCCATTAGCACTCATACTTGTCACATTCTCACATTCAAGTCTAATACTTCTCCTAATATTAGGATTAGCTGAAATTCCACCACCACCAGCAAACAACATCAATGTATTCCTCCTAGACCTCCTTACCCTATTAACCCAAGATTCAAAAAATGCTAAATTTGGGGGATGAAATGAAGTGGGATAAGGAATAGCTTGTTCTTGCCAAGGATAAGCTCTACCTTCAAGAGTCAATGCAGTAACATTGTAAAACTCAGGCAATTCAAGAAATGAAGTACCAAAAACTATAGGATCATTATACAAAGGTTGACTAAAATCCCAAGCAGGTCTTGCCATGACCAAAAAATGGTCATGACCATAATTTCTACTCCAAATATTAGGTGAATCAACATGTACTAAAAAATCATACAACTCAAGACCATGTTGAAAACTGGAATTAACTTCAGGACCAAATAAGTACCTAAGGCTATCAATTCCACCATAGTAAGGAACATAAATGGCATTAGCATGGCTAGGATCAGAAGTGAGACAAGGGTATTCAAGCATCCTACGATGAAATACAAGCTCAAGCATAAAAGGGTCAGTCCTATACCAGCTGTGTGATTTGTTGTGAGTTTTTTGGCCAAGGCCATGGTTTGGTAAATAAGGGCAGAAATTGTCAAACAGAGGATATTCAGAGCAATTTGATAACAAGTCAAGGTTGAATTGAGGTGGTAAGTGTCTAATATGGATCCATTTGTTTGTGCAATCAGTCTCAAGATCAGAATCTTGGGAAGTGGCTGAGAAGGTGAAGATGAAAATCACAATTAGGAGAAGGGTAATGAAATTTGTGGTTATTAGTGGTGGCATTTTCTTGAAATGGTTAAAAAGATGCTATTTTTATAAACTGTCGGTGGATGGTGGAGATGAGTCAATTAAACATCAGAAAACAAATATTCAAAAATTGAATTCCAAATCTTGAATTGAAAGGCAAAAATGAAGATGGGGTTGAGTTCACATTCTCAGAAATGAAAAAGCATGAACAAAATATGAGATGATGCTCATTCAAGAACTGTTGAAAGTATAGGGGAACCAAAACCAACCTTAAGCAGAACACAAGAATCTGGAAATGAGATGTGGCAGTTGAATTGAAATTAATGGTCAGATTTGCGAAAAAAAAAAAAAGAAAGAAGATGAGGTAGATGAAAATGGAGGAAAATGAGATTAGAGAGATAAAACCAGATGTCAGTTTGTTAAGGAGGAGACCAAGTCTTGAGGAAATAGCGGACAGAAATCTGATAGTGCGCCACCAATACGTAGACAGTAGTTACAGCTCTCTCACTCAAGGGAAAAATCCTCTGCTAGGATTGAGGTTTTTCTTTTTTTTCAACACTGCTGTGATAGAGTTAGAACTTGGAACAGTCTGAACAGAAATAAATGGAAGCTATCTGAGTATTATTTTATTTTTTTAGAAAGCACCCAAAATATATTTGATAATTATTAAGCTAGCTTTTGAGTATAAATTTAGTTGAAATTTGAAAAACAAATCTGAGATGAGATGCAAAATATTTTTTGGAAGTAAAAATATGTTTTGACATGTATTTTTACTTGAAAGAAGTTGAAGTTTTGTGAGTAAAATTTTTGAAAAACTGATCTAAATCACTTTTTGAAACTTGAAAAATTCATCTTCAAAAATTGGTGACTTTATAATCAAATAATGTTTTTAATTTTTTTTTTTTAAAATAAAATTAATAGTCAAAAGGGAGCTACATAGTTAATAGTTTTTCTTGAAATTTTCTGTTTCTTTTTTTATTTTTTGTTCTCAAAAGATGTTTAGATAAGTGCATTCAACTGAAAAAAGAAATCAATAAAAAGTTTTGAAGGGCTTTACACAGTTAAGTTTTTCAATCAACTATTACAAATAGCCCAATCTTAGCCTAAAGGTCAAGAAAAGGTAGCATAAATTATTGACTCTTAGTGGGCATTTGGACATTAGATAAAATTCCGGGAAAAATTAAAAAAAATTTTAAGTGAAAATGGTATTTGAAAACTAGAGTTGTGTTTGGATATGAATATAACTTTGAATTGTTTTTGAAGTTTTATGAGTAATCTGAGTGAAAATTTTGAAAATTAATTTTTTGGAGTTTTTTTAATTTTCGAAAAATTCTAAAATTCATCTTCAAATAAAAATTTAAAAATTTATGGCAAACACTGATTTCGTAAATAAGTAAATAAGTAAAAAAGATTTCGGAGAAAAGTAATTTTTTTCTTTATGTCCAAACTGGTTCTTAATCGCTGCATCCATCAAAGATTGACTATTTGTATTTGTATTCTTGTAAATGCCAATTCATTATTCTTCTTTCGAATAGAGTATTACTTTGTAAATTTGAATTGTCCAGTTTCCAAATTTCATTTCAAACATTTTTCCATTACTCATTTTGATTAGCCTTTAATATCAAGCATTTTTTTTTGACTTTCACATGAATAGATGTGCCACGTAGAAATAAAATATTCACTTCAGAATTGAGTAACTGAGTAGTTAATAGTTTAGGAATTTAGTTAAAGTGGAACTTGAGAGCTTACTGGTGACTTTTTAATTTATTTTTTTAAGGAGTAA
This sequence comes from Nicotiana tomentosiformis, assembly GCF_000390325.3. Classification (NCBI taxonomy): domain Eukaryota; kingdom Viridiplantae; phylum Streptophyta; class Magnoliopsida; order Solanales; family Solanaceae; genus Nicotiana; species Nicotiana tomentosiformis. The sequence goes on from NC_090819.1 coordinate 123,103,149, forward strand.
GTAACAGCTTTGTTTTATTAAAGTACGCTTTAATGGATACGATAATGTTCACATGCATGTTGGGTTTTGACCAAAGCATTTCCCTTCATCATGTTGTCGTCTTGTGCGTATTACAACTTTAATTAAATACTTTCTCAAATTTTCCACCGACAACAGAATTTAATAGTTTAGGGAACTGAGAACTAATTCTGACATTTAACATGGGCTTCATTTTATGAATCCATTTTAATTGACATTTGTGGTATGTGGGCTGATCCATTTTCTTTACCATCCAAGTGGACTCGAACTTCTTCTTTTTTAAAACTCAAACACAGATTTTTATTAGATTGAATTACCAATCAGCAAGTTTACAATAAAATTTGGAGCACACTTTCAATATAAAGGACTAGCATAGTTTATAGAATCTCTGTCAATGAGCAACTAGATTTGCTTGCCTCTTAACCCAAACAAGAGAAATACTAGGATTTTTCCTTAGTAAAAACGTCAATCCGCTAAAAGTACTCCAAACTCTATAAAATTTTCACTCTGAGAAATTACAAGAAAGAACAATTTTCTGGCATCACATTCAATTGTACCCGGGGCCATTAAATTATTGAATCAACCAAACGAGAGTAAAACGTAAACCCATAATTTCAGCATGCTAGCATTGATACAACCTCGAAAAATCGAGAAAGCTGCAGCTACAAAATGACCTGCTGAATCATGCACAACATCCCTGCTCCACTACAATCCAAAGTAAAGAAGACAACTGCATCTATATTGAATTTCCATATCCTATGTAGAGGGTAGACCAAGTCAGAGCCACCACCCGAGTGGAAGCACTCACTAGACCTCCCCAAGCACTTTCTAGTCATGCCAATCTCACATTCTCTTAAAAAATTTAGAGCTTCAGATAACACATAAGTAGGAGGAAGAACTTTACCAAACAAATTCATTCCTCATGGCCTAAATTTTTCAAAGGACGGGACATGTTTGCCTAATATTTAAAGAATTTGAGTCATTAACAATACGGCTAATGAACTTTGCCATACTAATTGATGGTAGGCTAGAAACCCGCATTTTAGCCATAGTATTGCATTCTAATTACTGTATTTTACGTGTGTTTGAGCTTAAATAATAGTGAATTAAATTTATTATGTATTTTATGCCTTGCAGGAAATGATCCCGAGCTATTAAGGTAATTTGAAGCTAAATCGAATAAGTTGGAGCTTTAAAGTCTAAGTAGAAGCCCAACAAATTAAGTCGGGATCACGTTCGGGGGTCAAGGATCAAGTCTGGATGTCAAAGAGTGGATGAAAGAATTTACTCTAAGAAAAAGACACAGCAGCGCCGCATGGGGCGTGACGCGACAGTGTAAATAGGGTCCGACAGGCATTTTACATGCACTCTGAATTTCCTGACAAGCGCATCGCACGACGCGACGCGACGCGAGGCACGACGCGCATGTACAAGTTTGTCAGAGTAATTTTCTGTTTCAGCTAGGAAAAGATAGTTTCGTCCGGAATTATTTCTACATGGTATAAATACACCAAAAATATGATTTTTAGATGACTTTTAACCTACAAAAGATTTGAGAAGCAACCAAGGCAAGAAGACACAGGAATTCATCAAGATTTCAACCAACAAAATTGGGACAATACTGGAGTTTGTATCAAATCATTAGCATTGGTGTTTTCTTTGTTCTTAAACCTTATTGAGATGACTTTTTCCATAGTTATGGAGTAATTTTCATTAGGGTATTGACATATACGTTATTTTGATAACTTGATTAGGGATTCAATTCTTGATAATTATTAGAATTAATTGATGGAGTTTTAATTCGTATTGTGGAGTTATTTCTTATTTTACTTAAACGAAAGAGGAGCTTGATATTAAATTTCTTTACATCTTATGCTCTAGCTTAAATTCATAATTCAAATAGGTAATCGAAAGAGCCTCTTGAATTATTAATCAAACTAGAAAATAGGGAAATATTTGTAAGAAGTTACCCTTTAGATCATAACCATCATTTTATTGTTGCAATTATTTACCGTGCTTCAATTGAATTAATTACAGAAATTAACATTTAATCGAAAGAGCAACATAAATTCAAGTGTAATCTGATTATCTGTTGAATTCGTGAGAATCAACAATATTATAGAGTGAACTAACTCAAGAATTGGATCCAGAATCAATTAGATTGCACCTGTCTAGTCAATTACCCTTATTTCTCTCATTAATATTTATTCGTTGCTCATCTGCTGTCCTTTGTGATCAATTGTTAATTGCTTAATTTTTAGTAGTCAATCATAGTAATAGTCATCAAATCAAGTGTTAATTTTCGTGGATAGTAATCAACTAAAGATTATTCGAACACTGTTTAAATTCAATCAATGTGGAGACGATATTTAAACTATACTATCTTTGACTAGCGAACAATAGTTTTGTGTTGTGTTTTGTGCTCGTCAAATTTTGGCGTCGTTGCCGGGGATTGGCAATTAATAGTATTTAAAATATTTTTAGTACTAATTCAGGAACCAATTTTTACTTTAGTGTATTCACGTTTTCTCACTTGTGTGTAGGATACAAGTTTGATTTCTTTGGTGTGTGACTCGATCTTTTTCAAAGGAAGTGATACCCTACGAACCAGAGTTGGTGAAATACCTGCGACAACTGAGAAAAGAAAGAGAATTAACAGAAAATTTTTTGGGTCATACTTCGACTTAAGATAACATGAAAAACAATGATATTGATGGAGTAAACTTAGCTACAAGAGAGGCAACACAATAAGAAGCTGCACAGATAGAAACTAAAGCAGCCCTCAAAGCTACCGAGGACACTATCGAAGATGGTGTGGGTCGAAGATTCAATCTAAACCGACCCTTGGTCGAAGAGCAGTTCGAACGTGCAACACCCTGGAAGATCATTGGGTGACAATGCCAGACCAGTCTACAATCAAGGACTATCAAGTGTCAGACCTCCACTCATAACAGCAAACAACTTTGAGTTGAAGCAAGGCTTTCTTCAAACCATCCAAAACAACTGTATCTTCATAGGAAAGGTGAATTAAGATCCTAACACTCACTTGATGGACTTTGAAGAAATCATTAGCACCTTCCAATACAATAGAGTATCAAAGGATACAGTCTACTTAAGGACATTCCCCTTTTCATTGAAAGATGACGCGAAACACTGGCTTTGTAGCTTACCTACAAGTTCGATCAGGACATGTGAAGATATGACCAAAACGTTTCTTGACAAGTACTTCTCAGCTGCAAAACAGGGAAATTCAAAAGGAAAATACACAATTTCTGCCCGAATGAGACAGAAACAGTTTTCGAAGCTAGGCAAAGATTCAAGGAGATAGTCAGAAAGTGTCAGCACAACGGAATTGATTTGTGGATGCAACTCCAGGATTTTGTGATGGACTGACACCTTCCTCGCGACGAACTCTTAATACTGCATCTGAAGGTCCACTAATGAAGAAAACTCTGGAGGAGGTTGTCTTAATCCTTGATGAATTATCTGAGGATGATAACCAGTGGACGACTTAGAGTAATGCCAGAATAAAATCAGTTGGGATTCACCAAGTGGACTCTAACACATCCATGCAAGCCCAGCTAGACACCATGGCCAAGGTACAGAGTGAGCCGCAAGCAGCATGTGACTTTTGTGGAATGGGACACCCTACACATGAGTGTCAAGCTTCAGCTGAGGAACTCAATGCTGTGGGGAACTACAATAGAGAAAACTACCAAGGTGGGAATAACTATAATGCTATGGGGCAAAGACATCCAGGTTTTTCGTGGAGTTCACCTAGTAGGAATTTGAACTCATGGCAACAAAATAATCCTAGACCCCATGGTCAAGGACCACCAGGTTTTCTGAACTAGCAGAGGCAGCAATACCAATCACAACAGTCAAATCAGTCTAGTATGGAAGATCTCATGAAGGCATTCATCAACAAAACAGATGAAAAATTTGAGACTTAGGGCACGACTATCCCGATTCTAGAAAGGAAAATGGGATAAATTGCAAATTTATTATCTGAGAGGGCTTCTGGAACTCTACCCTCTGACACTAAAAAGAACTCAAAGGAAACAATCAAAGTTGTATCTCTGAGAAGTGGCAAAACATTGAGTGACCTAGTGGTGAAAGCTAGACCCGGGGTGGTAAACAAGCAGACTGAGACACCGGAAGAGAAAAAGAGTGAAGTGAATAAAGGCCAGAGTAGTAGGGTACAAAAGGAGATTGAAGAAAATAAACATATGTCAGCTCTACCATTCCCTCAAAAGATGAAGCGGGAAAAACTTGACAAATATTTTGGGCGGTTCTTGGAGATGCTCAAGCAACTTTCTGTGAACATTCCCTTCACAGAGGTACTCACTCAGATGCCTGCTTATGCAAAGTTCTTGAAGGAAATCCTGTCCAACAAGATAAAATTGAAGGAGACAATAGTGGTCAAGTTGAATGCCCATTGCAGTTCCATATTGCAAAATAAAATTCCCCAAAATGTGCGGGGACCTAAGAAGCTTCACTATACCATGCTCGTTGGGGAGTGAGAAATTTAACAAGGCCCTCTGTGATTCGGTGCGTCTATAAATCTAATGCCTTTATCCGTGTTCAAGAAACTGGAAGGGGAGCTTGGAGTGATCAAATCAATACCAGTATCCCTACAATTGGCTGACCAGACCACCATTTTGTCTGAGGGAATCATTGAGTATATTCTAGTTCGGGTGGATAAGTTTGTGTTCCCCGTAAAATTTATTGTGGTGGGTATGGATGTGAACAAGGAGGTGCCTCTAATTCTAGGGAGGACATTTTTATATACATGCAGAGTTATCCTTAATATTTGCGAGGGACAACTTATCCTCAAAGTGGGAAATGAGAAAGTGGTGTTCCAGATGAAGAGGATGATGAAATACCCTAGTGATAAGGCATCTGCCTACTCATGCTTCAAGCTAGATGTTGTTGGGGAATTTGCTGAAAAATACAAGTTTGACAAGCTGGTGGGGGATACTCTAGAGAGGTGTCATACTCAGTCTAGCACAGTGGAGGATGAAGATCCTGAAATAAAGAAAGAGACCGAAGCTCTTGAAACTGAGGATCAAGTGGTTGATAAGGAGGAACTAAAAGAGGAGGTTTCTAAGTCTAGTGTGGAATTGAAAGTTCTCTCTACTCACTTGAAATATGCTTTTCTTGAAACTAACAATTTTTCTGTGATTATTTCTGCTTACTTGACAGGCCCGCATGAGCAAAAGCCGGTGAAGTTGTTGAAAAAGTACAAGAAGGCCACTAGATGGAGTATAGCTGATATTCAAGGAATCAGTCCAGCCAGTTGCATGCATAAAATTCCGCTAAAGAAAATAGCAAGCCAGTGGTGCAGCCCCAATGCAAGTTGAACAAAAATTTGGAGGAGGTAGTGCGCAAGGAGATCATTAAATTGTTATATGCGAGAGTGATTTTCCCTATCTCTGATAGCCAATGGATTAGTCCAGTGCAAGTTGTACCTAAGTTGGAGGGCATGACAATGGTAAAAAAATGAAGATAATGAATTGATCCAAACAAGAATAGTCATTGGGTAGAGAATGTGCATTGATTATAGAAGGCTGAATGATGCAACAAAGAAAGACAACTTCCTATTTCCCTTCATTGATCAGATGCTCGAGAAAGTGGCTGGACATGGATGCTTCTTTTTCTTGGATGGGTACTCAGGCTACAATTAGATACCCATTGCCCAGAAGATGTGGAGAAGACCACATTCACTTGCCGGTCAGGTATTTTTGCTTACAGGAGGATGTCATTTGGGTTGTATAATGCACTTGCCACTTTTCAAAGGTGCATGATGTATATATTCTCCGATCTAAACGAGAAGTGTCTAGAGATATTCATGGATGATTTCACCCTCTTTGGTGATGACTTTGAGGATTGCTTGAAGAGTTTGAAGCTTGTGCTTGAACGTTGTGAAGCCACTCACTTGATTCTTAACCGGGAGAAGTGCCACTTTATGGTGAAAGATGGAATTGTCATGGGCCACAAAGTGACTGCACACGGCATTGAAGTTGATAGAGCTAAGTTTGATGTAATTGCTAGGCTCCTCCACCGACTTCTGTGAAGAGCATAAGGAGTTTCTTGGGACATGCTGGGTTCTATAGGAAGTTCGTCAAAAACTTTTCCAGCATTACCAAGCCATTGACTTCATTGCTAGCGAAGGATGTCAAGTTTGTTTTCACTATGGAGTGCTTAAGTGCATTCGAATTGATAAAGGAAAAGCTTATGAGTGCTCCTATTATGGTGACACCTGATTGGAGCCAGCCATTTGAGATAATATATGATGCTAGTGATGTAGGTGTGGGGGCAGTTCTGGGGAAAAGAAAACATAAGATGTTTAGGCCCATCTACTATACAAGTAAGACGTTGAATGATGCTCAAGTAAACTATGCCACTATTGAGAAAGAGTTCTTTGCAGTGGTCTTTGCTTTTGACAAATTTAGTTCATATCTACTAGGAGTAAAGTGATTGTACGGACTGATCACTCAGCCTTGAAATACATGTTGAGTAAGAAGGAGTCCAAGCCACATCCGATGTGGTCGGTGCTATTGCTCCAAGAGTTTGACTTAGAGATCAAAGATAGGAAGCGCACAAAAAATCAAGTCGCAGATCATCTATCTCGACTTGAGAGACCTCCAGTTGAAAAATTTGAAATAATGGAAAAGTTCCCTGATCAGCATATTTTATCCATTGCTGCAGTCTCCGAAAGGCCGCCTTAGTATGTTGATGTAGCCAATTTTTTGGCTAGTGGATAGTTGCCTCGTGACCTCTCTCGTGATCAAAGAAGGAAGCTTCAAGGAGAGGTAAAAAAATTATTTTTGGAATGACCCTTTCTTGTTTAAACTATGTGCAGATGGTGTGATTCGAAGATGTGTGCCTGAAGGAGAAATGGCAAGCATTCTATCTCATTGCCATGATGGAGAAGCTGGAGGACACTATGGTGGAAATCGCACTGCAGCAAAGGTCATAAAAGCTGGTTTCTATTGGACTACTTTGTACAAAGACGCACGTAGGTATGTTGCTTCATGTGACAAGTGTCAAAGGGCAGGTAATATTAGCAAGAGGGATGAAATGCCTCTCAACTCCATTCTGGTATGTGAAATTTTTGACGTTTGGGGCATTGACTTCATTGGCCCATTCCCATCGTCGCATTCTAATAAGTATATCCTAGTAGCCGTTGACTACATCTCTAAATGTGTCAAAGCAATCCCTACTAGGACCAATGATGCTCGGGTGGTGTGTGAGTTCTTACGGAAGAACATCTTTACCCGCTTTGGGACACCTCGAGTGATTATCAGTGACAACGGGTCACACTTTGTGAACAAGCAATTTTCTACACTGCTATCCAAGTATGGGGTCACGCACAAAACAAGAACCCTGTACCATGTCCAAACTAGTGAGCAAGTTAACGTGGCTAACCGTGAACTTAAAAGAATTCTTGAAAAGACGGTTAGTGCTTATTGTAAGGATTGGTCTATAAAGTTGGATGAATCTCTATGGGCGCACATAGCTACGTTCAAAACAACCATAGGGACTTCATTGTTCAAATTAGTATATAAAAATCGTGTCATCTACCTATTGAGATAGAGCATAAAGCTTATTGGGCAATTAAGATGCTTAATCTTGATCTTAGTCTTACAGGTGAACACAGGTTGGCACAAATGAACGAATTGGAGTAGTTTAGACTGGATGCGTATGAAAATGCACAAATTTTCAAGGAAAAGACAAAGAGGTGGCATGATCGTCTGATTAAGCTAAAGGAGTTTCATGAAGGGGACAAAGTCTTACTATACAATAGTAGACTTAGGTTGTTCCCCGAAAAATTTAAGTCAAGATGGACAAGGCTGTATGTGGTGAAACATGTCTCACCGTATGGTGCCATTAAAATACAGGATGAGGAAGGGAATAAGAGCTTTAAGGTGAATGGGCACAGGTTAAAACCGTACCTTGTTGGAGGATTTGACAAGCAATCCTCTAGCATCGTGATCAAATGAGCCTAAGTGACGGAGTCAAGCAGACGACTATAACTCAGAACTACTCCTAACCCTTTTTCTTGCTTTTGTAGAATAGTAGATAATTGTAGTGTAGGATTATTAGAGTTTAGGATTTTTTTTTGGTAATTGATTGAAAAAGTGTGAGCATGAATTTGACATAAAATAAGTACATAATAGAGTTGGGGTGCAACCCGTAGGCTAAAACGTGAAAAAGTTCGGAACTCTAAGAAAAATGGCCTAGCGTGCCGCGAGGGGTGCCACATTAGGCGTCGCGCTAGGCCAAATTGTTGTTTCTGCCAGAAAGTGGGCTTTCTGAATATCTCCACTACCATGCCACGTGGGGCGCCGCACCTAGCGACGCGGCAGTGCTAAATTCTGGCTAGAAATTTTAATTAAAAAGAAATGTTGAAAAATTGAAAAAATATAACGCCCACCCAACCCCTTTTTCCTATCCCCTTTTCCCCCTTCTCCCATATCTCTCATTCTCCCATCTCTAAATTCTCTCCTCTCTAACCCAAATCCCTCATTCTTCTTCGTCAAATGTCTTCCCACAAAATCTCCTATCACTCTCATCCATCTTCAAGTAAGTTTCTCCTCTCATATCTTTTCTTTATTTTAGTATTTAATTGTAGTATTTTAGTTACCTTTAGTTTAATTTCCCTAACCCTAGGTAGTTGTCACGACCCCAAATTCCCTCCGTCGGATGTCGTGATGGTACCTAGTCTCTATGACTAGGTAAGCCTATCAATGCGGAAAAAAATAAAAATCTGAAACTTTACCTAATTACAACTCTCAAAACCTGGTAGAAATAAGTCACAAGCTTCTAAGGATTTATCCTCAATGTCTCTATATAACAGAGTCTAAGAAAATAAGGAAGCAACATAACAATAATAGAAGGGGACTCCGAAGTCTGTGGACGCTGGCATATATACCTCGAAATCTCCGTGCACAGGTACTCACTGATGTCTGGGCTGGTAAGAAGTACCTAGATCTGCACAAAAAGATGTGCAGAAGCGTAGTATGAGTACACCACAGCGGTATCCAGTAAGTGCCAAGCCTAACCTCGGTAGAGTAGTAACGAGGCCAGGTCAGGCCCTACTAGAAAATAGTAATAAATGACATCTAGAATGTTTCACAATATAATAAAATAAAATGACAATAGAAATGAATCAAGTAGTAGGTCACCATTTAATTACACAAATAATGGCAAATAATACCTCGTGGAACAAAACAGAATTTCTTTTCAACTTTAAGAAAAATAACAACAAAATCAAAGGCAACTACGACCATAAATCAATATTAACAAGGGCACTCCCGAGGTACCGCCTCGTAGTCCCAAATCATAATAAATTCACAATATCTCATTTCCCTTATCTCACCGCAGGAGCCTTCACAATTTATTTTAAGAAATCATTTTTCCCGAAATAGCATTCCACGTTTTAGCCATCCTTATCACACCGCATGACTTCTAGTAGTTCCCCTACTAGCCACGCGTATCAAGCCACCCTTATCTCACCGCATGCATTTCAATACCCAGAACTTATACCACCGCATGCGTATCAATATCACAATATATCACAATTTGCACTTCAAGTGCTCAAATAATTTAACTTGCCAAAATAATTCAACAACAATATTTTCCACAATAAAGAGCTCATGGCTCATGCCAAAATAAATCATCAATAATATTTTTTCACAATAAAGAGCTCACGACTCCATCACAATGAGTACAAATATCTTATAAAAATATTCAGAATTAAATAATTCAGCAAAATAATATTTCAAAATCTTTAATACGTTGCTTCAATACCAATTTTAAAAATGTCAAATACTTCATATTAATAATATTTATTTTAAATAAAATCAACCTTCAAATAGAATAAAAGAATCCAAGTTCTAACTAAACAGGTAAAACAATTAGCAGAAAAAAGGTCAAGCAAATTTAAAGTATATAAATCAAATCAATGATGGAGAATATAACAAGATTTAATAATTTAATTAATATGCAACAATGATCTACACAATTTAAAAATATAATCCTTCAAATTTAGCCTGTGTACACACTCGTCACCTCGTGTACACAACTTTCATCACATTATAATTAATACCAATCCTAGGGGAAAATTTTCCCCACACAAGGTTCGACAAGTCACTTACTTTGACTTCCTCTAATTTAGCCAAGTAGTACGCCTTTTCCTCAATTTTCTGATTCCGATCGACTCGTATCGAGTCATAATTAATTCGATACAGTCAACAAAAATTATAGAATCAATTCTATAAGAAAATACTACATTTTCAATAAAATCCGAAATTAACTAAAAAATGGCCCGTGGGGCCCACGTCTCGGAATCCCGCGAAAGTTACAAAATATGAACGTCCATTCAACCACGAGTCCAACCATACCATTTTTACTAAAATCCGACATCAACTTGACCTCCAAATCTCAAATTCTCATTTTGAAATCCATATGCCCAAATCCTCTAATTTCACCTTAAAAACATGTAATCTATTCGAAATATTCAATGATAACCCAATATAATTGACTAACAATGATCACATGTGACTTACCTCAAGATTTCCCATGATTTTTCGCTCAAAAATTGCCTCACCCGCTTTTGGAAATGTCAAAAATGACAAAATTTCTCGGACCCTTCTGTTTTGTACACTGCCTAGTGCTTTCGCACATGCGGACAAAATTCTTGCACCTGCGGTCCCGCATCTGCGGTGAAACACCACATATGCGGAAATTAGTCAGCCCAGCTGCCTTCGCATCTACGAGCCTTGGACCGCATCTGCACCTTCGCAGGTGCGGAAAATTCCATCGCACTTGCGCGCCTGCCCGCACCTGCGCCCTTCCTCACGCTTTTGCGCAAGCGCTTTTGCGCAAGCGCTTTTGCGCAACATGAGCCGCACCTGCGGCCAATTTCTCGTAGGTGCGATTACACTAGAAGACAAAATTTTTTCCAGATTCTTATAAGTCCGAATATTCTCCATTAACCATCCGAAATACGCCCGATCCCCTCGGGACCTCAACCAAATATACCAACAAGTCCTAAAATATCATACGAACTTAGTCGAGTCTTCAAATCACATCCAACAACACTAAAAAGACGAATCACACGTAAATTCAAGCCTAATGAACTTAGAAACTTTCAATTTGTACAAATGACGCCGGAACCTATCAAATCAAGCTCGATTGACCTCAAATTTTGCACGCAAGTCATAAATGACCTAACGGAGCTATGAAAATTTTCAGAACTGGATTCCTACTTCTCGATATCAAAAAGTCAATTCCCCGGTCAAAATTTCAAGCTTAAATTCCTATTTTAGCCATTTCAGGCCTAATTTAACTACGGACTTCCAAATAAAATTCTGAACACGCTTCTAAGTCCAAAATCACCATACGGAGCTATTGGAATCATCAAAATTTCATTCCGGGTCATTTTCTCAAAATATTGACCGAAGTCAAACTTAGCATTTTAAGGCCAACTTAAGGAACCAAGTGCTCTGATTTCAACCCGAACCCTTCCAAATCCCAAACCAACCATCCCCGCAAGTCATAAATTTATAAAAGCACATACGGGTAGTTTTATTTAGGGGAATGGGGTTCTAAAAGTCAAAATGACCGGTTGGGTCATTACATTCTCCACCTCTTAAACAAACGTTCATCCTCGAACGGGTTTAGGATTATACCTGGAGTGGTGAAAAGATGAGGATAACAGCTGCGCATATCATGCTCGGTCTCCTAAGTTGCTTCCTCAACCAGATGACCCCTCCACTGAACCTTCACGGAAACAATGTTCTTTGACCTCTGCTTTCAAACCTGTTTGTCCAAAATAGCCACTAGTTCCTCAACATAAGATAGATCCTTGTCTAACTGAACTGAATTGAAGTCTAACACATGAGACGGATCGCCGTGATACTTCCGGAGCATAGAAACATGGAATACCGGATGAACTACAGAGAGACTAGGTGGTAGTGCAAGTCTGTAAGCCACCTCTCTAACTCTTTCAAGAATCTCAAAAGGCCCAATATACCTAGGGCTCAACTTTCCCTTCTTCCCGAACCTCATCACACCCTTCATAGGCGAAACCCGGAGCAGGACCCGCTCACCAACCATGAATGCAACATCACAAACCTTCCGATCCGCATAACTCTTCTGTTTAGATTGGGTTGTATGAAGTCGATCTTGAATCAATTTAACTTTTTCCAAGGCATCCTGACCAAGTCTGTACCCAATAGCCTAGCCTCGCCTGGTTCGAACCAACCCACTGGAGACCGGCATCGCCTACCATACAAGGCTTCATACGGAGCCATCTGAATGCTCGACTGATAATTGTTGTTGTAAGCAAACTCCGCAAGTGATAAGAACTGATCCCAAGCACCCCCAAAATCTATCACACACGCACGAAGCATATCCTCCATTATCTGAATAGTGCGTTCGGACAGCCCGTCCGTCTGAGGGTGAAATGCTGTACTCAACTCTACCCAAGTACCCAACTCACATTGTACTGCCCTCCAGAAACGTGATATAAATTGTGTACCCTGGTCAGAGATGATAGATACCGGTACGCCGTGAAGTCTGACAATCTCATGAATATATACCTGAGCCAGCTGCTCTGAAGAGTAAGTAGTAATCACAGGAATGAAATGAGCTGACTTGGTCAATCTATCCACAATCGCCCAAACTACATCGAACTTCATCTGAGTCCGTGGGAGCCCAACTTCTGAAGCAATCCACCCGGTCGCTGATGCTCATATTTTACCTGTTGGCAATTTAGAAACCGAGCTATATACCCCACTATGTCTTTCTTCTTCCGCGTCTATCAATAGTGTTGTCTCAAGTCCTGATACATCTTTTTAGCACTCAAATGAATGGAGTACCGCGAACTGTGAGCCTCCTGGAGAATCAACTCACGCAAACTATCTACATTAGGCACACATAGCCTGCCCTACATCCGTAATACATTGTCATCTCCAATAGTGACTTCCTTGGCATCACCGTGCTGAACTGTATCCTTAAGGACAAGCAGATGGGGGTCATCATGCTGACGTTCCCTGATACGATCATAAAGAGAAGACTGAGAAACCACACAAGCCAAAACTCGGCTCGGCTCAGAAATATCCAGTCTAACAAACTGGTTGGCCAAGGCCTAAACATCCAAGGCTAAAGGCCTCTCTGCTACCGGTAAATATGCTAAGCTGCCCAAACTCTCCACCTTACGACTCAAGGCATCAACCACTATATTGGCCTTCCCAGGATGATAGAGAATGGTGATATCATAATCCTTAAGCAACTCCAACCATCTCCGCTGCCGCAAATTAAGATCCTTCTATTTAAATAGATGTTGTAGATTCTGGTGATCGGTGTAGACCTCACAATGGACACCGTATAAGTAATGCCGCCAAATCTTCAAGGCATGGACAGTAGCTGCTAACTCAAGGTCATGGATCGAATAATTATTCTCATGTACATTTAACTGTCTGGACGGGTAGGCAATCACCCTACCGTCTTACATCAACACTGCGCCAAGACCAATACGCGACGCATCATAATACACAGTATAAGACCCTGAACCTGTAGGTAATACTAATACTGGGGCTGTCGTCAAAGTTGTCTTGAGCTTTTGGAAGCTCTCCTCACATTCCTCGGTCCACCTGAACGGAGCACCCTTCCGGGTCAATTTGGTCATAGATGCAGCAATAAAAGAGAAACCCTCTACAAATCGGCGATAATACCCTGCCAAACCCAGGAAACTCTGGATTGCCGTAGCCGAGGACGGTCTGGACTAACTCTGCACTACTTCAATCTTCTTCGGATCTACCTTGATTCCCTCGCACGAAACTATATGGCCCAAAAATCCCACTGAATCGAGCCAGAATTCACACTTTGAAAATTTTGCATATAACTTCTTTTCACTCAAAGTCTGAAGCTCAGTCCTCAGGTATTGTTCATGATCTTCCCGACTCCGGGAATACACCAGAATGTTGTCAATAAACACAATGACAAAAGAATCCAGATAGGGCTGAAATACACTATTCATTAAGTGCATAAATGCTGCTGGGGCATTGGTCAGCCCAAAAGACATCACAAGGAACTCGTAATGATCGTATCGAGTCTTGAAAGCAGTCTTCGGGATATCTGGCTCCCAAATCTTCAACTGATGATAGCCTGAACGCAAGTCAATTTTAGAGAATACCCTGGCACCCTAAAGCTGATCAAATAGGTCATCAATACGTGGCAATGGATTCCTGTTCTTCACTGTAACCTTGTTTAGCTGGCGGTAATCAATACACATCCACATAGAACCATCCTTCTTCTTTACAAATAAGACAGGAGCACCCCAAGGCGATACACTAGGCCAAATGAAACCCTTATCAAGCAACTCCTGTAACTTTTCTTTTAATTCTTTCAACTCTGCTGGGGCCATATGGTATGGTGGAATAGAAATGGGCTGAGTGCCGGGAAAATCCCTTACTATAGGAACTGACTACATGGTAGGAATATCAATACTAACATCTCTCACATAGGCCAGATACGCATCACACCCCTTCTCAATCATTCGTTGAGCTTTAAGAAATGAAACAACCCTACTAGGAACATGATACGAGGTACCTCTCCACTCTAGCCGCGATAGACTTGGCATAGCCAATGTCACCATCTTGGCGTAACAATCAAGAACAACATGATAGGGAGACAACTAGTCCATGCCCAAAATAATATCGAAATCCACCATACTGAGCAATAATAGATCAACTCTAGTCTCAAAACTGCTGATAATAATTAAACACGACCAATACATGTGGTCCACAATAATAGATTCACCCACGGCTGTAGATACATAAACAGAAGAACTCAAGGAATCACGTGATACGCCCAAATACGGGGCAAAATACGATGACACATAAGAATAAGTAGAGCCTGGATCAAATAAGACTGATGCATCTCTATGACAGACCGGAATAATGCCTGTGATAACAGAATCGGATGCAACGACATCTGTCCTAGTAGGAAGGGCATAATATCTGGCCTGGACTCCCCCTTTAGGGCGACCTCTACCTGTCCGACCTCCACCTCTAGCT
This sequence comes from Nicotiana tomentosiformis, assembly GCF_000390325.3. NCBI lineage: Eukaryota > Viridiplantae > Streptophyta > Magnoliopsida > Solanales > Solanaceae > Nicotiana > Nicotiana tomentosiformis. The sequence continues at coordinate 123,118,256 of NC_090819.1, forward strand.
GGCTGTGCAGGTGGAGTGGCAACTAGTGCAGTAATCATGGCCTGAGAAGCCTGAGGGCCCTGTGGATTAGGTGGGGCCTGAGAAATCTGTGGAGGTGCACCCCTCCTAAATCTGGGGCCATCTCTCATAATATGATGAGTGTCACCACACTCAAAACAAGCCCTCAGAGGTCGTGGCTGCTGGGACTGGCTCGGGCCTGATCGACTAGACTGCCCGCTGAAAGCACCCCGTACAGGAGGAACAATGGACACTGGCGGTACATAATATGGAACCTGAGGTCTGGGAGTAGCCGGAATACCACTGGAAGCTGGAACTGCTGAATGAATAGGATGACTCACATAACCTCTACCATGACGGGCTGCAACTAGGGCACGAGAATTATTATATGTGCCAGAATCTCGGGGCCTCTTAGCTTCCCTCTCTTCCCTCTCCCAAGTCTGCATACCTTCCAATCTCCTAGCAATTGACACCACCTGTTGGTATGTGATGTCCATCTCTAGCTCTCGGGCCATACTGTATCTGATACTAGGGTGGAGACCCTCAATAAATTTGCGAACCCGCTTTCAAACAGTAGTAACTAAGGCTGGTGCATGCCTAGCCAAATCACTGAATCAGACCGCATATTCTGATACGGTCATAGAACCCTGGCGTAGCTGCTTAAACTCTGCGCACCATGCATCTCTAAGACTCTGAGGAACATACTCCCTTAAGAACATATCTAAAAATTGAGTCCAAATAAGTGAAGCTACTTCAACCGGACTATCCAACTCGTATGCCCGCCACCACTGGTATGCTGCTCCTCTAAATTGGAATGCCGTAAAAGAAACCCCACTGGAATCCACAATACCCATAGTACGAAGGATACAGTGACATTCCTCCAGAAAACCCTAAGCATCCTCTGAAGCTAGACCGTTGAAAGTGGGAGGGTGGTACTTCTTGTACCTCCCGAGCCTGAGCTGCTCCCCCTCTGAAACAGTTGTCCTAATCTCAGGCTGAACTCGGACAACTGGATGCACTGGTATAACCTCTGGGGCATGGTCAACTTGGGCCCGTGGCTCTGGAGTACGGACAGCGGGAGTCTGTGCTCCTCCCCCGGCGTGAGATGTGGAATGGGCAAGTAGAATTAACCCTGGCTGAGCTAGAGTGCCAAACATGCTCAAAAACTGGGGAAGAGTTTCCTGAAGTGCAGGAGTAGTAACAGGTGTCTCAGGTGCCTGCTCTCTAACTGGAGCTACTGGTGGCTCTGGTACAGCAACTCGTGCAGGTTCTCTGGCTGCACCACGTGGTCTTCCTGGGCCTCTGCCTCGACCCCGGCCTCTTGCGGCTCCAACAGGGGGCGCGAGTGTTTGATCATCAGATTCAGTTGTGCGTGTCCTTACCATCTGTGAGAGAATGGAAAGATAATGGTTTAGAACATTGAATTCAATAATTGCGCACGATAAGGAATCAAAGAAGTGAATATTTTCCTAACAGTTCCATAGCCTCCTGAAGATAAGTACATGCGTCTCTGTACCGATCCGCAAGGCTCTACTAAACCTGCTTGTGACTCATAACACCTATGAACCTAGTGCTCTGATACCAACTAGTCACGACCCCAAATTCCCTCAGTAGGATGTTGTGATGACACCTAGTCTCTATGACTAGGTAAGCCTAACAATGCAGAAAAAAATAGAAATCTGAAACTTTACATAATTACAACTTCCAAAACCTGGTAGAAATAAGTCACAAGCTTCTAAGGATTTATCCTCAATGTCTCTATATAACAGAGTCTAAGAAAATAAGGAAGCAACATAACAATAATAGAAGGGGACTCCGAAGTCTGCGGACGCTGGCATATATACCTCGAAGTCTCCGTACACAGGTACTCACTGATGTCTGGGCAGGTAAGAAGTACCTGGATCTGCACAAAAAGATGTGCAGAAGCGTAGTATGAGTACACCACAGCGGTTCCCAGTAAGTGCCAAGCCTAACCTCGGTGGAGTAGTAACGAGGTCAGGTCAGGCCCTACTAGAAAATAGTAATAAATGGCATGGTAGAATGTTTCACAATATAATAAAATAAAATGACAATGGAAATGAATCAAGTAGTAGGTCACCATTTAATTACACAAATAATGGCTAATAATACCTCGTGGAACAAAACAAAATTTCTTTTCAACTTTAAGAAAAATCACAACAAAATCAAAGGCAACTACAGCCATAAATCAATATTAACAAGGGCACTCCCGAGGTACCACCTCGTAGTCCCAAATCATAATAAATTCACAATATATCATTTCCCTTATCTCACCGCAGGAGCCTTCATAATTTATTTTAAGAAATTATTTTTTCCGAAATAGCATTCCGCGTTTTAGCCATCCTTATCACACTGTATGACTTCTAGTAGTTCCCCTACTAGACACGCGTATCAAGCCACCCTTATCTCACCGCATGCGTTTCAATACTCAGAACTTATACCATCGCATGCGTATCAATATCACAATATATCACAATTTGCACCTCAAGTGCTCAAATAATTTAACTTGCCAAAATAATTCAACAACAATATTTTTCACAATAAAGAGCTCATGGCTCATGCCAAAATAAATCATCAATAATATTTTTTCATAATAAAGAACTCACGGCTCCATCAAAATGAGTACAGAAATCTTATAAAAATATTCAAAAATAAATAATTCAGCAAAATAATATTTCAAAATCTATAATACGTTGCTTCAATACCAATTTTAAAAATATCAAATAATTCATATTAATAATATTTATTTTAAAGAAAATCAATCTTCAAATAATGCACAAAATAAAAGAAACCAAGTTCCAACTAAATATGTAAAACAATTAGCAGAAAAAAGGTCAAGCAAATTTAAAGTATATAAATCAAATCAATGATGGAGAATATAACAAGTTTTAATAATTTAATTAACATGGAACAGTGATCTACACAATTTAAAACATAATTCTTCACATTTAGTCCGTGTACGCACTCGTCACCTTGTGTACACGACTTTCATCACATTACAATTAATACCAATCCTAGGGAAAAATTTTTCCCACACAAGGTTAGACAAGTCACTTACCTCGACTTGCTCCAATTTGACCAAGTAGTACGCCTTTTTCTCAATTTTTTGATTCCGGTCGACTCGTATCTAGTCATAATTAATTCGATACAGTCAATAAAAATTATAGAATCAATTTTATAAGAAAATATTACATTTTTTAATAAAATCCAAAATTAACTCAAAAATGGCCTGTGGGGCCCACGTCTCGGAGGCAAAAGTTACGAAATGTGAATGCCCATTCAACTACGAGTCCAACCATACCATTTTTACTAAAATCCGACATCAACTTGGCCTCCAAATCTCAAATTCTCATTTTTAAATCCCTAGGCTCAAATCCTCTAATTTCACCTCAAAAACATGTAATATATTCGAAATATTCAATGATAACCCAATATAATTGACTAAGAATAATCACATATGACTTACCTCAAGATTTCCCATGATTTCTCCCTCAAAAATCGCCTCACCCGCTTTGGAAATATCAAAAATGACAAAATTTCTCATACCCTTCTGTTTTGTACACTGCTTAGTGCTTTCGCACTTGTGGACAAAATTTTCGCACCTGCGGTCCCGCGTCTGCGGTGAAACACCGCATCTGTGGAAATTAGTCATCCCAGCTGCCTTCGCATCTGCGAGCCTTGGACCGCATCTGCGCCTTCGCAGGTGCGGAAAATTCCATCGCACCTCCACGCCTGCCCGCACCTGCGCCCATCCTCATGCTTCTGCGCAAGTGCTTCTGCGCAACATGAGCCGCATCTGCGGCCAATTTCTCGTAGGTGCGATTACATTAGAAGACAAAAATTTTCCGAGATTTCTTCTAAGTCCGAATTTTCTCCGTTAACCATCCGAAACACGCCCGAGCCCTTCAGGACCTCAACCAAATATACCAACAAGTCCTAAAATATCATATGAACTTAGTCAAGTCTTCAAATCACATCCAACAATACTAAAAACATGAATCACACGTAGATTCAAGTCTAATGAACTTAGAAACCTTCAATTTCTACAAACGACCCCAGAACCTATCAAATTAAGCTCGATTGACCTCAAATTTTGCACGCAAGTCATAAATGACCTAACGGAGCTATGAAAATTTTCAGAACTGGATTCCGACCCCGATTTCAAAAAGTCAACTCCCCGGTCAAACTTCCAAGCTTAAATTCCTATTTTATCCATTTCAGGCCTAATTTAACTACGGGCTTCCAAATAAAATTTTGAACATGCTCCTAAGTCCAAAATCACCATATGGAGCTGTTACAATCATCAAAATTCCATTCCGGGGTCATTTTCTCAAAATGACCGAAGTCAAACTTAGCATTTTAAGGCCAACTTAAGGAACCAAGTGTTCTGATTTCAACCCGAACCCTTCCAAATCCCAAACTAACTATCCCCGTAAGTCATAAATTTATAAAAGTATATACGAGGAGTTTTATTTTGGGGAACGAGATTCTAAAAGTTAAAATGACGGTTGGGTCATTACAGTAGTTTATGTTTGCTAATCTTTTAGCTATTTTTCTTCCATTTTGGCTGAAAATTATGCATATATTTGTGAGGTTTTCATGGTTCTGATTATTGTGGGTGATTTTTGGTGTGTTTTAATGGTGTTGGAATTATTTTGTGTTGAAGCTTGGTGGGGGTGCCCATATGGCCGAAAATTGGTGAGGTTTTGTATAAATTTTGTGCACTTTGTGCTATTATGAAGATGTGGTGATTGTGTTGGGTCGTGTGTTGATGTGGTTGTAGGGTAGTTCTAACCCACTTTGAATTGAAATAAGATGGTGTAAGATTTGCCCACAATGTATTTGTTGAAATGCCTTAGTGACATAAAATTGTGTAGTGTTGCTAATTTAGAAGCGAAGTGCTTTGTGGAATGTATTGCTAGATAATAAGTGTGGGGTGGAGGTCATGTTCTTACGTTGTGAAACTTTAACGTGTTATCCCCGAATGCTAATCGATTGACCATCCCATGCTAATGTGTTTCTAGGTGCAAATTTGGGTGTCCGATTTATGCTAAGTACTTATGTAGTGTTGTATTATAACTTCTTAATTTTGTTAGTAGTAAATTATTATAACTTCTTATTTTGTCTTTTCTTAGTTACTAGTTTAGCTTCTTAATTTTGTATTTTACACTAGTATAGTCTGTGGGTTGTTAATTCCTTGTGGCTTGCTTTCGATGGGGGTAGTCTGAGTCCCCGATATACAATGTACTTGTGAACATACCAATAACATAAGTGTGGGGTGGTTACCCCATTTGATCTTGTTTTTGTTTTAAGTGTTGTGTCTAATTTTATTAGTCTTGTGCAGGTACAATGTCTCGACGTCCTAGGAAACGTTCTAACACAGGTTCCTTCGAGGTTGCCTCTAGTAGCCGTCGAGGAGGTAGGCAGGCACCTCCCTCCGCCCCAGTGGAGGAGGAAGAGGAGCGCATTGATCCAGATACAGATGTAGTATCGGGCTGCAAATATGGCATTCGGGCTGTGCCAACTAATGCTAGAATGTGGTACCGGACCTTTGTTCAGCGGTGAGCCCCGACCAAGAAGTTAGTATTGATAATGGAAAGCTAGCCAGGAAGTACTCGGGAATTTACAACAACATGAGATACCTAGGTTTTGAAAGCTTGTTCCGTCCCGGTGAGTCGGTGAACGTGAACATGGTAAAGGAGTTCTACGCCAACTGGCAGCCTGAGGCTAGTTTGGATACAATGTATGAGGTGTAGTTGAGAGGCAAGATGATCCCCTTTTCCTCACAAGTGATAAATCATATTATGGGGTTCACAGAGCACTCTCATAAGTTGTTCCGGAGGTTACTGCGTCGACCCCCCTATCCAGATATTAGGCGCCAGCTGTGTGGCGCTGATTCTTCTGCCACATGGACGCATGATGTTAATGAGTTCCACAAAGACATAAAGAAGAGCAATTTCCAGTGTCCCGCCAGGGTCATTCTCTGGTTGATTAATGCAAATATCATGCCTACCCAGAGCGACACTAATGTCTCCAGGTTGAAGGTGTGTCTCATTTATGCCATATTGACTCAGATGAAGTTCGATCTGGGAAAGAATATGCTTGAGCACATGGCTCGAGTACGATCACTTGGGGCCTGTCACCTGTATTTCCCGAGCATGATCACTCGGCTTTTGCGGATGCACCATGTGGAGGAGGAATTCCATTATGATCGGATGATTCCGGTGATACAGCCTCTTAAGGCCTTTGATGTCACAGTTGTGACAGACCCCTTTCTGCTGTTGTTCCTGTGGATCAGAGATTATTTCGTGTCGAGGAGACACTACAACTGCTATTTGTTGATATGCGCCTTCGTGCTGCTCGGGGAGGGGGGCTGACTTGGCAGAGCTACAGGAGGACCCCCCTCCCCGTGGTCACTCAGCAGTGGTTGGGCTTGGCAAATGGAGCACGGATGCCACCAGATGAGGATGTAAACTTTGTTCCCTCCGATGATGAGGAGTACCTGCGCACCTGTGAGGGTGTTGATGAGGGGTAAGCCAAGGGCCTCAGGAAGTTACCTTTTCACTTTTGTTTCTATTGTTTTGCATTGGGGACAATGCAATTTCTTAAGTGTGGTTTTCTATTTGCAGTTGATTTTATTTGATTTGTTTCTTGCTTTCTTAGAAAATATGGTATGTAATCATAACTCTAAATTCTATCGACATGTAATAGTTAGTAATCATAATTGTTTAGTTTCGACCCTTCCCGATGATGGATTTCGTCGACTGGCTTCTTGAGGGATTTGAAGTCGAACGAGAAAAATACAAAAAAATCAAAAAATTTGAAAATCAAAAAATATGTCTTTTATTTTATTTTAATTTCTTAGGTAGTGTAACAATTACCTCTTGGTTTTTCTTTGTACCACAGTTCTTTTTTAAGGGTTTTACTTGAACTGGGTATAGTTAATTTTTTTAAGTTTTATAGGAATAAAGAATCTTGTGTCACAGTGCTAATTTGAAGTAATTTTCCATGACTGCATATGTGTTGAGAGTGGTGAGTGCCTTGGTTGTGACGCTTTGGCTCAGTTCTTGACTCACAAATAAGTACCTTAAATTGGTTGATTGTGACTCTGCTTAACTGCTTTGACTAGAGAGTCGGGATAGATCCGATCCTAAGTGAGTTATGTTCCAATGTGAGAGTGAGGTTTGTGTTAATATTTTGTGCATGTCAGTTGATGTCTAGAACTTGCACTGTGTATTTGCAAAGCAAAATAGAAGTCTTATTTAGTCTAGGAAGTGATATATGCATTTCTTTGTTGAGCCAATTATACGTCTGTGAACCGCCTAATTATTTTATATCCTAGTTAGCCCTTTTGAGTCTGTAATCCTATATTCTTTAGCAACCACACTACAAGCATGACCCTTTTATTTGAATTGATTATCTGTTTGAACCGTTTACTTCTCTTGAGCACTTGATATATTTATGAGTTTGTTAAAAGCTAAGTTAAGGTATAGTTGGATTTTTGAGTGGAACTATAGAAAAGAAGAAAGGTGCATTGTTTGAAAAAAAATTATGAGACCAACTTGTAGGGAATTGAAAAAAAAGAAGAAGAGAAAATCAGAATCGAGAAAAAGAAAAAATTTGGTGTTTGTATATATTATAAAGAAAATTATTCCTTGCTAGTGGTAAATCTTGATTTGTCCGTGCTTAAAGAAATTGGGAGCTTGGTGTTAATATGATGTGAAGTTTGGAGTTTGAATTTGTGAAATTGTATATGTATTAAAGTGCTCAGGGAGGTGTAGTCACTATATCCATATGTATCCTACCCGTTCCACAACCTACATTACAACCAAAATAAAGTCCTATTTGATCCTTGACTGCATGAGCTCAATTAGTAGAGTATTACACTACGAGCAAGCCTATGGTACATTTTCTGTGGCACATGAATTTTATTTCTGAGAGTGAGTGAATTCTTTCTATCTTGTGTTCCTATTTGTTCTTGAATTTTATTGTATGTAGAACTAATCACTATTGTTTGTGTGAGGGAATATGACTTGTGAAGGTAAGATAAAGTCTTTGACCTCTGTGTTAGAGTAAGTGAGCAGGTTGTGAAAAATGTGTGGTGCTTTTGAGTCGAGTCTTGAGGGTAGGATGTTATGATACGGTGCTTAGTCTGCTTTAAATATTCTTGGCATGGTGTGTTAGGGTGGTTGTTTGATGAAAAGGTCATCCTTATGTGAAATGTAGCTTGATTTCTAGAGGAAGAGCAATAGTCTAAGTGTGGGGTGTTGATGGTAGGCTAGAAACCCGTATTTTAGCCGTAGTATTGCACTCTAGTTACTGGATTTTACGTGTGTTTGAGCTTAAATGATACTGAATTACACTTATTACGTATTTTATGCCTTGCAGGAAATGATCCCGAGCTATTAAGGTAATTTAGAGCTAAATTGAACAACTTGGAGCTTTGAAGTCTAAGTAGAAGCCCAAGAAATTAAGTCGGGATCATGTTCGGGGGTCGAGGACCAAGTCTGAATGTCAAAAAGTGGATGAAAGAATTTACTCTAAGAAAAAGACACATCCGCGCCGCATGGAGCGCGGCGCGACGCGACAGTGTAAATGGGGTCTGACAGGCGTTTTGCATGCACTCTGAATTTCCTCACAAGCGCGCCTGTACAAGTTTGTCAGAGTTAATTCCTGTTTTGTCTAGGAAATGGTAGTTTTCGTCTTGGCTTGTTTCTACATGGTATAAATACACCAAAAAACATAATTTTTAGAGAATTTTTGACCTACCAAAGATTTGAGAAGCAACCAAGGCAAGAAGACACAAGAATTCATCAATATTTCAACCAAAAAACAATGCAATATGGGAGTTTGTATCGAATTATTTGTATTGATATTTTCTTTGTTCTTAAACCTTATTGTGATGGCTTTTTCCATAGCTATGGAGTAATTTCCATTAGGATGTTGACATATACAGTATTTTGATAACTTGATTAGGGATTCGATTCTTCATAATTGTTAGAATTAATTGATGGAATTTTAATTCGTATTGTGGAGTTATTTCTTATTTTGCTTAATCGAAAGAGGAGCTTGATATTGAATTTCTTTACATCTTATGCTCCTGTTTAAATTCGTGATTCAAATAGGTAATCGAAAGAGCCTCTTGAATTGTTATTTGAACTAGAAAATATGTGAATATTCGTAAGTGCCTCTTCTTACAAATTGTTATTCGTAAGAAGATTTCAACCAACAAATGGTGCAATACAGGAGTTTGTATCGAATCATTAGCATTGATATTTTCTTTGTTCTTAAACCTTATTGTGATGACTTTTTCCATAGCTATGGAGTAATTTCTATTAGGGTGTTGAAAGATACAGTGTTTTGATAACTTGATTAGGGATTCGATTCTCTAAAATTATTAGAATTAATTGATGGAGTTTTAATTCGTATTGTGGAGTTATTTCTTATTTTGCTTAATCGAAAGGGGAGCGTGATATTGAATTTCTTTACATCTTATGCTCTAGTTTAAATTTGTGATTCAAATAGGTAATCGAAAGAGCCTCTTGAATTGTTATTCGAACTAGAAAATAGGGGAATATTCGTAAGAAGTTACCCTTTAGATCATAACCATCATTTTATTGTTGCAATTGTTTGCCGTGCTTCAATTGAATTAATTATTAAAATTAAAGTTTAATCGAAAGAGGAACATTAACTTTAAGTGTAATCTGATTATCTGTTGAATTCGTGAGAATCAACAATATTATAGAGTGAACTAACTCAAGAATTGGATCCCGAGTTAATTAGATTGCACCTGTCTAGTCAATTACCCCTATTTCTCTCATTGATATTTCTTTGTTGCTCATGTGCTATCCTTTGTGATCAATTATTAATTGCTTAATTTTTAGTAGTCAATTGTAGTAATAGTCATCAAATCAAGTGTTAATTTCCTGGATAGTAATAAACTGAAAATTATTCGAATACTGTTTAAATCAAATCCCTATGGAGATGATATTTAAACTATATACTGGTAGGCTATAATCCCGTATTTTAGTCACTTATTGCACTCTAATTTACTGCACTTTAATTGAGTTGGAGCTTTAATCGCTAGTGTTTTGCACTAATTACGTGTTTTATGCCTTGTAGGAATGATTCCGATCTATGTAGATGTTGTGGAATGAATTCATGCTATTTTGGAGCTTTGAAGTCTGAGTAAACACCCAAGGATTAAGTTCGGATCGTGTTCGGGGATCAATGGATGATAGTGCACTTTAAGAACGAAACGAAGAATCTAGCAGGCATACTGTGCCTTGTCCAGTAAAATGCATATAACTTTTAGCTCAGAAATCTGTTTGGGCTTCACAATATATCTTTGGAAAGATATTTAAAAGGGCTACAACTTTCATGTTTTGCACTTTCCCAAATTCCAAACTGTTACCACCCAAGTATGCGACCAAATGCGCGATCGCGCATTGGGCGTGCAGTTGGGGCAGAACGGTGTGCAACATGCATGACCAAGTGTGCGACCGCGCATGTCCTGTCCGGGAATAGTCCTATTTCGCTAAGAAAAGGGTAGTTTGGTCTGTTTTTGTTTTGGGGGCGGATTAAATACCCCTAACACCATTTTAGAACGACTTTTGACACACCTTAGACCTAGGGAAGCTAAGGAGAAGAAGGAGAATCAAGAGCACAAGGATTTCATCCTTCCTTCCTCTCTCAAGATCCGGGTTTGGATTGTATTTATATTTTCCTCTATTTATGTTTCATTTGTGAAGAACTCCTCCATGTCTATGGAGTAGAACTATTTGGGTTTTGATGGATTTGGTGTATTGATGGTAGTTTGTGAATTATAACTCTATGTTTATGTATTTGAATCATTTTTGGAAGATTTAATTGTTGCATTTATGTTCACTTGTTCTTGTAATCGTAAGAGATATAACTTGTGATATATTTGCGCTATATTGTTGGTTGAGTTCATAGATTCTTCTAAGTAATCGAAAGAGGCTAGTTGAATCCTTGATTAAACCTAGTTAGGAGGATAATCGAAAGAGGTTCTCCTAAAGACCAACCCATTACGAATTCTTGCATATCTTCACCGAGCTTAAACTAGTTCATATTGTGAGGTTGATACTTAATCGAGAGAGGAGTTTCTACTAAACAATTGTACTGATAATTATGTGAATTCGAGAGACTCATTTGAACATTAGAAGTGAATTATCTAGAGTTAGATCCCGAAAAATTATCTTGCACCTATACCATCAACCCATATTTTCTCCCATTGATAACTTCCTTGCTTACCTTTGTTGCGATTGTCATTAGTCAATAGTTGTAGATTTTAGATTATTAATTATATAAACCTCAACTGTTGATCCTCCTGGATAGCAATCTAGCTACAAACTACGATAATGTTGTTTAAATCCAATCTTTGTGGACACGATATTATACTATACTATCTTTGACTAGCGAGCACAATTAAAGTGTGTATTTTGCTCTCGTCAAATTTTGGTGCCGTTGTCGGGGATTGGAAATCAATGGTGTTTGAAATAGTTTGTAGTGCTAATTCAGGAATTAGCTTTTTATTTTTTTTCTTTTATTTTTAGTTTGTTTGGTTAACTTCTCTTCAAGATTTTTTTTGTTGAAGAAATCTTGAAGAGCATATTCTTGATACTGAACTCTAAATATTGTAAAGATGGAGTACAACCAGCCTAAGAAAATGGTTGAAGAGTTAGAAGCTAAACACTATCAGCGATCTGCTATGTGTTTTAAATGCGTTGGAAATTATCTTTGGGTTTATTGTCAAGCAGGTAGGTATTCTTCATACAACCAGCCTAAGAAAATGGTTGAAAGGTTAGCAGCTGAATACTGTTAGCGGTCTGTTCTGTGTTTTAAATGCGGTGGAATTCATCTATGGGTTGATTGTCAAGCATGTAGGTATTCTTCATATGGTTCATCTTTTGAACACTCTCACTTTGCTCTAGTCCATACAAGTATGAGGGTTCATATGAGCACAATTCTAAATCTGGTTGGTATGAATACCCTTATTATGACTGAAATTAAAGCGAAGTGAGATAACCACCTTAAGCGGAGAATAGTAGTTTAGAAGAGTTTATGTATAAGTTCATAAATAAGGTGGAAGAGAGATGCACACAAGACGATGAAGCCATTAACAACCTAACAATGTAAATGGGTCAAATAATAAGTACACTTTTAGAAAGCTCATTGCATTGTGATGGTGAATATATGGAAGAGATACCATGTGAAATTGAGCCTACCCGAGATGATGAACATCTACAAAGAGAGTTTTCCACTCCGCAAGAGAATTCTTGTTCAACTGAGATGATTGAAGATGAGGCTTGGGTTGATTGTGCATCAATAAAAGAAGAGTTCAAATCTCCATCCACCTATCCACAACCACAATTTTTATTAGAAGATAATGAAGAACAAATGGTCTTGGACATACCAGAGGAACACTCACATGACCCTTCTTCTTCATTATCTTATTCTAACCTTGATCATGTGGATTTTATTTTTGGGGATTTACAGGAATATGCAGGGATTGATCTTGTAAATGAATGCAGAAATAAGTTACGGATAATCCTACAAGAACAATTCTCCGCTCAAAATGAGGTCAAGAAAGAAAGAAAAGAGCGGGTCTTTAAAAAATCCCTAAAAGACTTTGGCCCGATGAGCTCCATAAAGAATCCCGAGGAGTGAAATCGAAAAATGCATTCAGAATTAGGGGTGGAGTTCACAAGTTCTCGAAAGCGGAAAAAGTCTAGGAGAGTTTTCTTTACCTCTTGTTTTTTATTTGTGTGTCATGGGGACATGCCACAATTTAAAGTATGGGGTAGGGATGTAAATATGTAAATAACTGTTTGTTTGTGTTTCTTGTGTGTATTTTCATTTCTTTTTATTGAACTTTTTAAAGTCAAAAAAAACAATTATTTTCTTTAGGTAGTACAATTATTTCCCCTTGGTTTTTCTTTATGCCGCGGTTCTTTTCCAAGGGTTTTGTTTGAACCAGGTATAGTTAGTTTTTTCTTTTTTTAGGAGTAGAAAACCTTGTTCTGTGATTTTAAATGAAAGCAATAGCTCTTGACTTCATTATGCCCTGAGAATAATAAGTGCTTTAGTTGTGACGTTTAGACTCAGTTTTTGACTCTTGTATAAGCACCTTAAATTGAACGATCTTAACTTTGCTTAACTACTTTGATTAGAGTGTCTTGATGAGTCCGATCCTGAGTGAGTTATGTGCCATGTGTGTGTGAGGTTTCATGTATTCTGTGCATTGCATTTGATGTCTAGAACTTGCCCCGTGTGCCCGCAAAGCGAAATAGTAGTTTGTTCAGTCTTGGAAGTGATATAGGCGTTTCTTTGTTGAGCCAGCTATATAGTTTACCCACCAAATTGTTATGTATCGTAGTTAACCCCATTGAGCATGTAATTCTGTTTCTTTGGAAACCACATTACAAGCTTTATCCTTTTATTTGAATTGACCATCTATTTGAACCATTTACCTCTCGTGAGCACTTGAAATTGGTATGAACTTTGTAAAAGTTGAAGTGTGGGGTGGTTGGTTTGGCTTTTGAGTGGAACTATTGAAATAAGGAGAAAGGTGCACCGTTGTAAAAAAGTATGAGCCACTTGAATCGAAAAAGAAAATGAAGAAAAACAAATAGTTTATATTCATTGATAGTGGTAACTCTTGATGTATTTGTGCTTAAAGAAGTTGGGAGTTGATATATACGGATGTGAAGGTGGAGTTATGGTTTGACATAAGTGTGGGATTTAAAGGTCAAGTATATGTATTAAAAGTGCTTAGGGAGGTGTAGTTACTCTTATATCTAAATGTATCCTACCCGCCCTGCAGCCTACATTACAACCAATTAAAGTCCTACTTGATCCTTGACCAAATAAGCTCGATTAGTAGAGTAGTACACTATGGGAAAGCCTATGGTGCATCTTTTGGGGCATATAAATGTTGTTTCTAAGAGTGAGTAAATTCTTTCTATCTTGAGTTCCTAATTATTCTTAACTTTTATTGTGTGTGGAACTACTCTCTATTGTTGGGTGAGGGAACTTGATTCATGAAGGAAAAGTATTGGCATTGACCTCTGTGCTAGAGTAAGTGAGCGAGTTGTGAAAAATTCGCGGTGCTGTTGAGTCAAATCTTGAGACTAGGATGTTACACTATTGTGCTTAGTCTATTTTAAATATTCTTGGTATGATGAGTTATGAGAGTTGTTTAAAAAGGTCATGTCTATGTGAAGTATAGTTTGATTGCTCGAGGACGAGAAATAATTTAAGTGTGGGGTGTTGATGGTAGGCTATAATCCCGTATTTTAGTCGCTTATTGCACTCTAATTTACTGTACTTTAATTGAGTTGGAGTATTAATCGCTAGTGTTTTACACTAATTGTGTATTTTATGCTTTGTAGGAGTGATTCCGATCTATGTAGATGTTGTGGAATGAATTCATGCTATTTTGGAGATTTGAAGTCTGAGTAAAATTCCAAGGATTAAGTTTGGATCGTGATCGGGGATCAACGAATGATAGTGTACTTTAAGAACGAAACGAAGAATCGAGCAGGCATACTGTGCCATGTCCAGTAAATGCACATAACTTTTAGCTCCGAAATCCGTTTGGGCTCCACAATATATCGTTGGAAATCTATTTAAAAGGGATACAACTTTCATGTTTTACACTTTCCCAAATTCCCAACTGATACTACCCAAGTGCACGACCAAGTGCATGATCGCGCATTAGGCGCGCACTTGGGGCAGAATGGTATGAAAAATGCACGACCAAGTGCGCGAGCAAGTCCCTAGGTGCGCGACCGCACATGTCCTGTCCGGGAAGATTCCTATTTCGCTAAGAAAAGGGTAGTTTCATCCGTTTTTATTTTGGGGGCGGATTAAATACCCCAAAACACCATTTTCGAATCACTTTTGACATACCTTAGACTTAGGGAAGCTAAGGAGAAGAAGGATAAGCAAGAGCACAAGGATTTCGCCCTTCATTTCTCACTCAAGATTTGGGTTTGGATTGTATTTATGTTTTTCTCTATTTTTGTTTTATTTGTGAAGAACTCCTCCATGTCTATGGAGTAGAACCATTTGGATTTTGATGGATTTGGTATATTGATGGTTGTTTGTGGATTATATCTCTATGTTTATGTATTTGAATCGTTTTTGGAATATTTAATTGTTGCATCTATGTTCACTTGTTCTTGTAATTGAAAGATGCATAACTTATGATATATTTGCACTATGTTGTTGGTTGAGTTCATAGATTCTTCTAGGTAATCGAAAGAGACTAGTTGAATCCTTGATTAAATCTAGTTAGGAGGATAATCGAAAGAGGTTCTCCTAAAGACCAATTCATTATGAATTCTTGCATATCTTCACCGAGTTTAAATTGGTTCATATTGTGAGGTTGAGAATTAATCACGAGAGGAGTTTCTACTAAACAATTGTACTGATAATTAAGTGAATTCGAGAGACTCACTTGAACATTAGAAGTGAATTATCTAGAGTTAGATCCCGAATAATTATCTTGCACCTATACTATCAACCCATATTTTTTCCCATTGATAACTCCCTTGCTTATCTTTGTTGCGATTGTCATTAGTCAATAGTTGTAGATTTTAGATTATTAATTATATAAACCTCAATTGTTGATCCTCCTGGATAACAATCTAGCTTTAAACTATGATAATGCTGTTTAAATCTAATTCCTGTGGACACGATATTATACTATACTATCTTTGACTAGCGAGCACAATTTAAGTGTGTATTTTGCGCTCGTCACTATACTATCTTTGACTAGCAAGCAATAATTTTGTATTGTGTTTTGCGCTCGTCACTAATGCCTTTCATATCCCGTTCATACTATCATGCCACCCAGACTTCTCTCGCCTTCTCGCGATCAAAGAATACATGTTTACTATTTTTCACCCAGCCACAAAAATGATACCTCACTTGAAGATTAATGCCTTCAGCTAGTAGAATTGATTTAGTAGGTAAAACATTTCGAGCTCACCTCTAAATAAAATCTTTAATTTTTGGAGCTAACTTCAAGTTCCAAAGCTTCTTTTAGTCAACAAATGCCTCTAGCTAGTAGACTCGAATTTAGGATCTAAATATATATATATATATATATATGTAGCTTAATCCAAGAAAATTGATTTTATTTAAACTTATAGAACCCGCTCTTGATCTGCCTCCGTATGTCCGTGTGCCATTTGTTCGCATCTCAATGATAAGAATAAGAACAAAGGAGATCCAGAAGAAAAGGGGGCATTTGCATCTATGCCTAGTTTTGGAGGTAACTTCAAGTTCCAAAGCTTCTTGCAGTCAACAAATGCCTCTAGCTAGTAGACTCGAATTTAGGATCTAAATATCTAATATATTAATTCAATAAGTGTGATCCTATATATATAGCTTAATCCAAGAAAATTGATTTCATTTGAACTTATAGAACCCACTCTTGATCTGCCTCCGTATGTCCGTGTGCCATTTGTTCGCATCTCAATGATAAGAATAAGAACAAAGGAGATCCAGAAGAAAAGAGGGCATTTGCATCTATGCCTAGTTTTGGGGTCACAATTGAAATTATAGTTATTTTGCTCAAAAACTTGCAAGCCCAGAATAAGAACAAAGGAGATCCAGAAGAAAATGGGGTATTTGCATCTATGCCTAGTTTTGGAGGTAACTTCAAGTTCCAAAGCTTTTTCTAGTCAACAAATGCCTCTAGCTAGTAGACTCGAATTTAGGATCTAAATATTTAATATATTAATTCAGTAAGTGTGATCCTCTCTCTCTCTCTCTCTCTCTCTCTCTCTCTCTATATATATATATATATATATATATATATATATATATATATATATATATATATATAGAGAGAGAGAGAGAGAGAGAGAGAGAGAGAGAGAGAGCTTAATCCAAGAAAAATGATTAATCTGCCTCTGTATGTCCGTGTGCCATTTGTTCGCATCTCAATGATAAGAATAAGAACAAAGGAGATCCAGAAGAAAAGGGGGCATTTGCATCTATGTCTAGTTTTAGGGTGAAATTATAGTTATTTTGCTCAAAAACTTGCAAGCCTACCCGCTTTAGGATCAATTTTAGACTTATCGGATCTGAAGTTGAAAAAATAATTAGCGTGAAGTGCAATGCACTTAAGGCCAATTAAGTCTAAAGTGCAATAACTGCACTTAAGGCCAAATATGTCTGAAGTGCAACAAATATTTTCATGCACTTTAAAGCCAAATAGATATGAAGTGAAAAAATTGCACTTCAGATGCACTTAAGGCTAAATGGTCTGAAGTGCAACCAATGTTTTCATATACTTAAGGCCAAATAGGTCTGAAGTCAAAACATTACACTTCAGATGCACTTAAGGCCAAGAGGTCTGAAGTTTAACTAATATTTTCATGTACTTAAGGCCAAATAGGTCTGAAGTGCAAATTGCCCATAAATAGAAACTTGTTGTTCGAATTTCAACAATCCAATGTACGATTTAACACCTAAATCTACTCCAAATGAACTCAAATTTGAAACATAACTCCAAATATCATCAAGAGGAACCAACTCATGAATTTGTCAACACAATAATAAATCTAACAAACCCATTTTGCAATTAAGAAGAAGAAGAAAAAGAAACCCTAAGCAATAGTAAAAAATAAAGTGCCACAGCAGCTCACCACTATAAAACACCATAAACTACCTTAAAACATGCAATTCACCGTCACCTTTATTTTCACATAAGAAGAAGAGAAAAAGGCCTAAAGTTATCTATACTTTGAAATTTTTTTTAAAAGTTGGTACAAGTTAAATGATCAAATTGGGCACCCGTGTAACTTTTACGAAGAAAAGAGCGTTAGGTTTGTAGAAGTACTTTTAATTACTTCAGGCCAACAACGAACTATTACTCTAAATTGAATGCCCTCGTTAACTCCCTGCCCTATGAAAACAAGATTTATAATATGAGTAGCTTCGGAGTCAACGAATCTCTTATAGTACAATTTTACTAATACAAAATGGAAATTCTGGTTGAGAAAAATAAAGAACTATTCTTTCTAACCTTTTGTGGTTCTAGTATTCTGCACTTTTAGGAACTTTTCAGAGAAAATTAAGATTAAGAAAAATCTGGAAAATTCAATTTAATGTATTGGACTAATGAAACCTTTTCTAACCTTTTATTGGGCTCGTGTAAATGGCCCAATAAGGTTCTAGTATCCCAAAGCCAGCCCAGCTTATTTAAGCACCTCATACATAACCAGAACAACAGTTCCCGCTGAGTTTGAACTCTTCTTCTTCTTCTTCTTCTTCTTCTTCTTCTTCTTCTTCTTCTTCTTCTTCTTCTTCACTTTCATCTGCTGCTAAAGAAGAAAAAGAAAACCCAGGGACGATTCTTCTCTTACGAAGATGTTCAAATCCATAGGTAAGAATCTTTTCCAGTTTTCCTGCTCCATTAACACACACATTTACACACTCATTTTCCTCTTCAATCATACTATTCTTTTCAAGAAATTAATTAATCAACGTTCGTTTTTTTCCCCTTCTTTTTAATACAGCTCTTTTTCGGTTCAAGAAATCGTCAAAACCATTCAAAGATTATTACAGTAAGTGGTTCAAGACGCTCAAGAACGTTCACCTCCCTCAGCTCCGTCACGCCATGTCATCATCCTCCACGGCGGGGCCCATTTTCTTAGCTTCCCACGTCGAGGTCATGCACCGTCACTTCCTTAATTACTACGAAGCCCTCGACCTCGCCGCCGCAAACGACGTCGCTCAGGTTCTTTTTCCCGACTGGCGAAATTCCTTTGAAAAACCCTTCCTCTGGCTCGGTGACCTTCACCCTTATCTCTTCATAAATCTCCTCCGTTCATTTCTTGGTGATGACTCGGAATCCGAATTCGACCCGGAAATATTCGACAAACAACAGAATTGGCACGTGGTGATGGCATGGAAAAGCCGCTCGAAGAAATTAACGACAAGGGTCGATCAGATTGAGTGTGGTTTAAGGCTTATGGTACCTGCATTGGTGGCGCGTGCACGAGACGCGCAGGCGGCGTTTGTGGAGAAAGTGGCGGGTGAATGGGGGAGGTTTGAAGGGAAAAAAGAGGAGATGAAAGGGGTTGTGGTGGAAGCTGCGGCGGCGGAAATGGAGGAGTTGGTGGGTGTTTTTGTGGATGCGAATAGGCTGCGGAGGAGCGTGCTTTCCGACATACTGAGCGTGACGGATGTTTATCAGGCGGCGGTTTTTCTTGAAGGGTTAGCTCAATTCCTTGTTGGGTTACGGAATCGTGAATTGGTCCGTCAATTTGAGAAGTGTTCTTTGGAATTATAGTTCCATTCGTTGGGTTTGCTGAAGTCAGTGCATAGATACTATTTGGTTAGTTCTAATTTTGTGCACTGCTCTAACTTAAGCCAATAATCATGATTAATTTCCACTAATAGTAGTTGATAAGTAAATTTAGAGCACTAAAGATTCTAGTAGGTGACTTTTATGAGTTTGTGTAGTTTGGTTTCTGGTTCTTGATTTGGAAGTACGTGGAAGATAAGACTGCAATCTTCATTTGATTTAGTTTCATTATTGCTTGTTTGTTTTTATTTGTTCCCTTTGTGATTCAAAGTTACATTGTTGAATGAAGAGAGTTGTAAGGAAAATCTGGATTTTTTATTGATTTGGAGTCTATGAAGACTTGAATGACAGAAATTTTGTTTAACCATACCATAAAAAAATTAGTATTTTAGTCCGGGCTATTGCTAAAAAGGTTGCTACTTTATGAATTTTATGTAGATGCATTGAGGAGAAGAAATCTGTAGATTGAAAAATGCATTATACATAGTTTATTTTGCTCGGCATTTTAGATAAATGTGGTTTTATGCTTCAGAATGTAATGGTAGGTACAACTCGTAAATGACAAATTATCTCAAATGTGTGCTGTGAGTCAAAACGGGTCGGGTCAAATAATGGACTCCTGCTGGGCTTCCCTCTCTTCCATACAATGATAGGAATAACTTAGATGAATTGATTCATTTTTAATAAACTTAGGTCAGAGTAACAATATAAAACAAGAATATAGACAAGAGATATAGAGAGGAAGAGAGAACTTTCTTATTTTATTAAGGGTCTGTTTGGAAAGTTACCCGGTAATTGAAATTGGTGTAATTACTAGGGTAGTAATTACGCATCCTAGTAATTGCACAGTCTAGTAATTACAATGACCTGTTTGTTTGTCATAGCGTAATTATAGTGCAATTACAAGCGTACTGTTTGGTTGAACAAGTGTAATTACACAGTTAGTGTTACACCCCATGTTTTAGTACGTGGAAGTAGGCTATAAGTAAATTGATATAAGCTCAGAAATGAGATGTTACATCCTAAATTTTCGGACGTTAAAGTTTCGTCGTAAGTTAATCGACGTAAGATCGAGGATGAGATT
The DNA here is from genome assembly GCF_000390325.3 of Nicotiana tomentosiformis. NCBI lineage: Eukaryota > Viridiplantae > Streptophyta > Magnoliopsida > Solanales > Solanaceae > Nicotiana > Nicotiana tomentosiformis. The sequence goes on from NC_090819.1 coordinate 123,138,703, forward strand.
ATTTTTGAGGTTATAAGTATTATGCTATTTCAAGCAAGTGATAAGTAAATTCGTGACGATGAGAGGATAAGCGAATCGAAGAAAATGAGTTTTGTCACAAATTGACAATTTGGGATAAAATACGATTCGAGCTATAATACTCGGTATTTATGAACTAGTGCATACAAGGTACTACATGACCATGATAGTGAGGTATACAAGATAAGTTAAAAGTGAATAGTATTTTAAGTAAGTTGAGATAATTCTTAATTATGTGGATAATTGGATAATTGATAATTTTTAGTGGGAGATTAATTAAAATCTTTGGATAATTAATGATTTTGATGGCTTACCTCCACAAATCACTCTTAAAGTGACTATTAAGTCTTACATATGTGGCAAATTTAGAGGATTAAGTGGCTTACTCATCAACTAAGTGGGCCATACCCACTAAAGACTTTTTACAATTAGTAAGACATAAGATGCTATCTTATTGTGAGTTTCTAAAGGCTTAACGTGAGTTCTTACAAATCAATCTCTTATTACGAACGTGAGTTATTTCTAAGCGTAAGATGCCATTTATGTGTACATTACAAATCAATGGAATCTCTTATTTCAAATCAATTATGTATACAAATCAATCTCTTATTACAAACGTGAGTTCTTTCTAAACGTGAGATGCCATTCATGTGTACATTATAAATCAATGGAATCTCTTATAGAAAGTGGCTGGTCGTGAGTTCTTCAAAGAGCAAAACAATTCCACACCAAAATTAGATAAGGTTGGTTGTTGATTCTTTAAAGCGTGAATTGCAAATTCTAAGAGAATCGGTTCAGGTATATTAAGGCTATCCCTTATTTCTTTTGGTATGATCCATACGACATAAATAAAACGAGAAAATGCACAATTTTCATACATGGCTCTATTCATAGAAATATTAGAGATGCTTATGTGATTCCCCACGTGTCATATTATTTTATTATCTATTCATGGGTCTCAGAAAAATACGTATTTGATAAAATTTATACAACAGGCATATTATTTTTATGACATTCCGAGAAACTCTTTTTAAGAGGGGATGATGGGATGCCCTAAGAGGCTTGATGATGTTATGAACACATATACCAATGCATGGTATGACATTTATACGCATATGCATGACATTATAAAAATAAAATAATTCACAAAGCTATGCAGACGTATATGTCGAGTCTTTTACTCCATGTATCTCTCATGTCTATTATTTACTAATTTTTATTCCTTACATACTCGGTACATTATTTGTACTGACGTTCCTTTTGCATGGGAACGCTGCATTTCATGCCCGCAGGTCTCGATAGACAGGTCAAGAGTCCTCCAACTAGGCGATCAGCTCAGCGGAAGATGTTGGTGCACTCCATTTGTTCCGGAGTTGCTTACGTGTTTAGTATGATTAGGACATGTACTGATTAGTATGATGGGGTCCTGTCCCGACCTTTATGATATTTATATACTCTTAGAGGCTTGTAGACATACGTCGTGTACGTGAAAGATTATACGACCTTGTCTGCCTATGTTTTGAGTTTATAAATGATGATGTTGGCCTATTAGGCCCGTATGTCACGTGTATATAATAATGTAATAAAAAAGATACGTTACGTTGATACTTGGTTGAGTAAGGTACCGGGTGCCCATCGCGGCCCATCGGCTTGGGTCGTGACAAAAGTGGTATCAGAGCAGTTCTGTCGAAGGGAGTCTACAAGCCGTGTCTAGCAGAATCTTGTTTATAGGTGTGTCGTGCACCACACTTATAAGCAGGAGGCTACATGACATTTAGGATTGTCACTCTTTCTTCTTACTCTTGATCATGTGGTAGAGCTCAGTTGTAAGAACTCAATTTCCTAAACTCTATCTTATTCGTAATACAACGATGCCTATATCCAGAAAGACAGTTGGTATGAGATATAGCTGTGGAAGAGTTGAGTAAGAGGAACTCAATTTTTGCATCATGCTTATAATGGATAAATATGAGGTATTCAGCAGATCATGTGTACACTAAGACGTGTAAGCCTTTTGATAAGGAACCTTAAGGCAAGAATATTTATCCATCTTTATGGTGAAGGACAATAAGAGATTCAGAAGATAAATACCAGTTTCAAGAAGTAAAAGAAGCAAGATGAAAAAGGGTACGAGGTATCCAGTTAATAAAGATTATCATTATTTACCATTCAGGAAGGGAGATATAAGCATTTTGAGTTACCTTCAACAGTGATAAATGTATGTACAATCGGCCATATCGATCTCAGTTATGCCCTATGGGAGCTAACATACATAGTTTAAGAGAAGGACGAGTTATCAGGATCTGGCTGGGGATAGAGTAACCCAAAATAATGGATGGATTGGTAGAGTTAGTTGACGTTTTCGAAGGATAGAGCAAACGTGGTAATGGATCTCCTTGTGAGACACCTCGATGGTGCACCCTAAAATAGTACATCTAGATATGAGTGCTACAAAGATAAGCACTAGAAGCCTGGAAGGGATAAATATTACCTTAGTGTGGCTCCCATCTCTGGTAGAAAGAGAATGTTAGTCAATTCTAGGAGCCAATGGATGGAGCAAGAGGGGCTAAAAGCAAAAGAATATTTTGTTCGAGTTTTTAGAATAAAGTGATAGACAGAAATGTTACCAGGAAAATAAGAAGAGAGTTAATGGAGCAGTATGAGTAAAATATGATACATAGATGACAACGGTAGATCAAAAAAATGATAGTATTACTGAGTCTATAGTCAAGTGAAGGGAAAAACGAGAGGTGACAGGCCTTGAGACAACAAAAGAGTATAGGCTATAAAGTCATATCCTCACTTCGAAAAATAAGTTCGTGACTCCAATGCAACTACCGGAAGGAAAAGTTAGACCCCAGAATAATAGAAATCAGTATGGGCTGGTGAACAAGATAAACTAAACATGAATTAGGGATCGAGTGACTTGATAATAGTCATCATCATGAGAATTTCAGATTTGCGTTCCGACGATAATAGAATGGACAACAGAAGACTATTTATAAGAAATTCAGAAAATGGTCATTCAGGAAGACGCTTCCCTAAAGCAAGCAATATGAGCAAAGTTAAGCTTAAGGGATTGTATGTGCCAGTTGCACTAAGTGTCACCATTGCGAGTAAGGGAATTTGTTATCCTTGGTACAGAGGATTGCCTCAAGGCGAGTAAGGGTCATTGATGTTGTGAAACGACGCCAAAGATGAATAGGTAAAACATCTATAGGTAGATCCTCGTGGCTTCAACTCTTAGTACTCCCCTAAAGGGTTCGGAATATGGAGTGATGTAACATTAAATCAGAATTAAGTGGTTCTAGTGACTATGGAATGGTAAAGGAAGAATGCGATAAAAATAAAAGAGGAATGAGATGGAACTTATCCAAATCCTACAGATATGCTACGATTCCAGAATATTGTGCAAGCACGACGTCAAGGAGAGAAAGTAAGGGTTCCTGCCCGATGTGTTATTAATAAATAAGGAGTCAGTGCGAGACGTAAGTTAATGCAAAGAAAATAACCCAAGAAAGATTATGCGGAATATTAAGATGAGAATGGGCCAACGAGTAGTTAGTAATTGATCAGGAAGAGCCTGTTTATGGCTAAACAGGAGGTTACAGACGAGTCAGCAGATCATGTAAGATAAACATAGTAAAACCCAATTTAGTGAATTCAACATCGCAGTTATGACACCGTGATCATTGAGAAATATTTAAATAGGAGTTGGGGTAGTTAAATGTACCATATGAGTATTACAGAGATAAAAGAGAGTGCCACTGGGAAGTCAGTCAAAATATCAAGTTCAGAAGCAACCCTACAAGCACAAGAGGGTGGAAGTAAGTAACTACAGATGATTATAGAAATGAAGGACATCAAAAGGTCCGTCAAGTATACAATGTAATAAGCTCACAACTTTACAAGAGTTAGAGGATCCTCCTTAAATAGTATAATGAAAGACTAGTTGAGGAAGTAAGGAAGAAGGTTTCAACCTAAGCTTAGTAACCTAAGAAGGAAATGGTCTTGTAAAAACAGTCTCACAACAACATTGTATGCTCTCCATAATGAAGTGGTACCTACCGTGTCTAAGGAACGGGAAGAAAAAAAAATCAAAAGTAATATTCGAGATCATATGAGTTGCACGAAAATTTCGGCATGCGTGGGAACTAAGATAAGCCAAGTATACATGCAACAAGTGGAAAAACGACTAGAAAAAGTAATTGCTTACATTTAAAGAAAGTGGAGAAGGAACGAAATGAATTATTCGATTAGTGATCCAGAGTGAGTTACGTTATGAATGCATGTAAGATTTCAGAGTATTATCCATGCAACACATATGTGAAAATCATACAGCCGTAGAAGACTCCAGTATAAGTAAAAGAAAGAATTGAGCCCAGGGTATAGACAAAGGATGGAATTGTTAGAAGATTGTGTCATGGATAGTCCATAGTGCCCATGAAAGGATAAAGTGATAACTAATCCCAGGAGCCGCATATTGGAAGATAGTTTAAGTCTACATGAAGGCTAATCAGAAGGAACAGGAAACTAAAGAGTTACATCAACTCAGTAAATCAGGAGTCTGATTATTGGACCAAGAAAATTTTAGACCTCGTGATTGAGAACATTGCAGGATCACTCTTAAATGCAAAAGAGATAGTACATTAACCATATTCTATAACGGCTCTACGATAAAGCCAGTCAGAAAAGTACCAGCCTTATAAGAAGTCAGTATGAAGCTCCCACCGTATTGTGTGTACACCAGAGGTGCAAGTAATATAATAGAGCTTCAAGTTGTGGATATGAATTATACCTATGTGAAAGGGAGTTCATGAAAGAGATAGAAGACGTGATGCGAGATTTTAAGGTAAGTAAGGTAAAAGTAAACAACGTACAAGATACTTAAATGCAGAAGGTTGGGAATAGTTCGTACTGTGGATAGAAAGCTAGAAGTGTGGGGATTTAGTATCCAGGAATGATAGCGGCATCGTTAGTGATAAAAGTGCTATTTCTAGGTATCGAGAGATCCAGTTACGAGAGTAAAGAAGAGTTAGAAATGATGTGATGTATCACTTGGTGTTCCAGAATAATGCAAGGGAATCTATGGTACAAACAAGTTTAAGGAAGGTTGCGAGTAGTATAAATGAATATGTGTAGGTCGCAAGCTAAAGTATGGTAGAGCGACAATGTTTTGGAAAGACATGAGTAAGAATAAGGAATGGCAAGTAAGAAGGTTATGGGAATGGATAAGTTATCGGGATTAAGCCCATAAAGACAAAAGAGCTGATGGTTTCTCTAAGTTATAGAAAGTTCAGCCTGAATGAACTCAAAGGAGTCTAAGACTAGTTGCATTTAGAAGAGATGGAATGCTGCCCTGATAGTAAAATGAAGGTGTAATTGTGACAGATAAAAGATAACGTTTGGGCCTTCGATTGAATAATGATTTGAAGAAAAAAGAAAAGGAGAAAAGATTTCGCGGACTCCACGAGATCAGAATACCCCCATAAGGTGAATCACATCGAGATACTATGAAATACGATTATGGAAATAACTTCAAATATTCCTCGATGCAACGTAAGCCCTAGTGGCAAGGTTTTACGTAAGAAGTTTCAAGTTATCAGTGGTATATTGTAGATCAATATTGAGGCAAATCATAATGGATGGACAAAAGTCACAAAGTATGAGCTGAGATTAGGTCGTCATTATTAAGATGAATAGTAACGAGGAAGCATTAAAGGAATTAGATTTATACATATGGGATAAGCAACAAGAATAAGCTGGAATTTGATAGCAGACCCCCGCAATGATAAATCGAAGTAAGAATTATGGTATAGTATGGTCTACTTAGATGTAGTAAAGCTAATGATGCCCAGAGGGATAACTTGACATAATTTTGTATATGTTCACAAAGTGAAGCCTAGAGATTGGCTAAAAGCTGGAGGAAAGAGAAGAGAAGAGTCGCATAGGCGCACATACAAAGTTAGAGTCGTAAAGGCTGCATGATAGAAGGTAGCAACAATTACGAGATTAGAAAGATTCCGACTACAAGTCGTGGTGTGAGAAAGAGGCTTAAAGGGGGGAATGCTCTGGCTTTTGGGATTCATTCACGTAACAGTTTCCTAAATGGCAAGAAGAGTATTAAAGTATTTGCGAGAGCTATGGGTTATGAGAATGTTAAGTGCATCAGTCAACATTCGAGGACAAATGTTCCAAAGGGGGGAATGATGTTACACCCCATGTTTTAGTACGTGGAAGTACGCTATAAGTAAATTGATATAAGCTCGGAAATGAGATGTTACATCCCAAATTTTTGGACGTTAAAGTTTCGTCGTAAGTTAATCGACGTAAGATCGAGGATGAGATTATTTTTAAGGTTATAAGTATTATGCTATTTCAAGAAAGTGATAAGTAAATTTGTGACGGTGAGAGGATAAGCGAATCAAAGAAAATGAGTTTCATCAAAAATTGACAATTTGGGATAAAATACGATTCGAGCTATAATACTCGGTATTTATGGACTAGTACCATACAAGGTACTACATGACCATGATAGTAAGGTGTACAAGGTAAGTTAAAAGTGAGTAGTATTTGAAGTAAATTGAGATAATTCTTAATTATGTAGATAATTGGGTAATTAATAATTTTTAGTGGGAGATTAATTAAAATCTTTGGATAATTAATGATTTTGATGGCTTAACTCCACAAAAACATGGCAGCATCCCCTATCACTCTTAAAGTGACTATTAAATCTTACATAGGTGGCAAATTTAGAGGATTAAGTGGCTTACTCATCAACTAAGTGGGCCATACCCACTAAAGACTTTTTACAATTAGTAAGACATAAGATGCTATCTTATTGTGAGTTTCTAAAGGCTTAACGTGAGTTCTTACAAATCAATCTCTTATTACGAACATGAGTTCTTTCTAAACGTGAGATGCCATTTATGTGTACATTACAAATCAATGGAATATCTTATTTCAAATCAATTATGTGTACAAATAAATCTCTTATTACGAACGTGAGTTCTTTCTAAACGTGAGATGCCATTCATGTGTACATTACAAATCAATGGAATCTCTTATAGAAAGTGGCTGGTCGTGAGTTCTTCAAAGAGCAAAACAATTCCATACCAAAATTAGATAAGGTTGGTTGTTGATTCTTTAAAGCGTGAATTAAAAATTCTAAGAGAATCGGTTCAGTATGTTAAGGCTATCCCTTATTTCTTTTGGCATGATCCATACGACACAAATGAAACGAGAAAATGCACAATTTCAATACATGACTCTATTCATAGAAATATTAGAGATCCTTATGTTCTTGATTCTCCACATGTAATATTATTTTATCATCTGTTCATGGGTCTCAGAAAAATACGTATTTGATAAAATTTATCCGACATGCATATTATTTTTATGATATTTCGAAAAAATCTTATTAACGTATTTCTTATGCATTTCATGCATTTATACATATACATTGACCCATGACCAGATGGTGTTATATACGCGTATATATGCATATTATATATATATGGGATATATGAAAATGTTATGGCATTATATACGCACCACCATCTGATCATCTGGTATACATTGATGATTTGCCCACAGTGGCCGAAATGCTATGATGGGATGCCCTCAGAGGCTTGACGATATTATGAACACATATACCAATGCATGGCATGACATTTATACGCATATGCATGATATTATAAAAATAAAATGATTCACAGAGCTATGCAGGCGTACATGTCGATTCTTTTACTCCATGTATCTCTCATGTCTATTATTTACTGATTTTCATTCCTTATATACTCGGTACATTATTTGTACTGACATCCCTTTTGCCTGGGGACACTGCGTTTCATGCCCGCAGGTCTCGATAGACAGGTCGAGAGTCCTCCAAGTAGGCGATCAGCTCAGCGGAAGATGTTGGTGCACTCCATTTGTTCCGGAGTTGCTTATGTCGTCAGTATGATTAGGACATGTACTGATTAGTATGACGAGCCCTTGTCTTGACCTTTATGATATTTATGTACTCTTAGAGGTTTGTAGACATACGTCGTGTATGTGAAGGATTGTACGACCTTGTCTGCCTATGTTTTGGGTTTATAAATGATGATGTTGGCCTATTAGGCCCGCATGTCACGTGTATATGATGATGTAATAAGAAAGATACGTTACATTGGTACTCGGTTGAATAAGGTACCGGGTGCCCTTCGCGCCCCATCGGCTTGGGTCGTGACAGTTAGATTAAATGTTTAATGAATTATCAAAATTTAAAAGTTAAAAATAATAAATATATGCCTATAAATAATTTTTTATAAGTATAAATGATATTTGATTTGTTATTTAAGATGCATATTTTTTCTTGAATATACACTAATTAGTAATCATATATTTATAACTAATATTATAAAAAATAATTTTATATATTTTCAAATTAATAATTTTGAGTTTAATTAATTATAAAAACTAAAAACATACGTTTTGTAAACATCATGGAATGTATGTTTGATAAAATAAATTAATATTTATAAATATAATGTCATAACATTATGTAAATATTTGACAAAACTAATCTATCAATTTTAATTAAAAAATGAACAACCTGCAATGTGAAATAACAAGCCAATACTACTAAAACAAGTAAATAAGAAACATAAATATAACACAATTTCAAAACCCCCTCCCCCCCCCTCCCCCCCCCAAAAAAAAACTTAAACATATGTCAAATTCCAACATAATAAAAATAAATTCCAATACAACTTAAGATTGTGAAACATAATAAGTTTATAACCTCATTCAATAACAAAATTCTACTTTAATGACATCACTCATTGTATGCCACATTTTTTAATGACTCATTATTTCTAATATTAGGAAGTGTAGTTTCAAAAACTAGAATAACGTAATTATGCTAAATGAATAAAATAAAACAAATAAGAAATAAAATATACGAGCAACTACATGGAATCACTAGAAGTAAAGGTAGAGAAATAAAAGATAAATAATGTACAAAAAAATATATTTTAAAATTTAAAAAGAAATTAAAAAGTAAAAATAAAATAAAAAATTAAAATAATGGAAATAAAAAGTTATAAAGAAAATAAATTAAAATAAAAACAAAAAGGAAAGAAATTACAAGCTGTGTAATTACACCCAAATACACCCAACTTCAATTCCAAGGCAGCTTTCCAAACAGGCTCTAAGTGTTTACCAAGTAATTTCAAGTGTGTACAATATCATTTCTCATCCTCTATTTATAGTATTACATAGAGGTATACAAAAGAATGTCATAAACATGACATTAAACATTTGATATCATGGGGAGGTTATGGAGGTATGTGAGTTACAACCATAGCTTCATGAGTATTGGAGTAGTGGGGGTTATGGAGATAATGGAGAAGACTAGTGGGTATTACTCCTTTATGAGTTATGGACATCCACCATTAGATAATTATTTATAACACCTCCCTTGGATGTCCATAAATAATGTGCCTTATTACAACCTTACTAAGAAAAAACCAGGTGGGAAAAAATCTTAGTGAATGAAAAAGAGTAGACATATCTTGTAATACACATTGTTTTCTGCCTCGTTAAAAACTTTGCTAGAAAAATCCAGTGGGATAAAACCTCAGCTAAGGAAAAAAGAGCGCAATGTATATTTTACTCCCCCTCATGAAAATATCACTTTACTTTTCGAAAATGACTCATTCCAATCATGTATATCAGCTTCTCAAATGTTGAGGTTGCTCATGCTTCATTAAACATAACCATCAAATTATAAAGCGAAAACATTTGTTGGACATCTATTTCACCATTCGGTGAAGGTTGTGTCTGATAAAGAACTTTGATGAAATATATGCTTTTGTTCTGTCTCCTTCAATATATCATTCTTTCAACCGAGATAAGCAAACATGATCGTCTTCATTATTATTGGATTCTTCTCTTCAAAGAAAAGTCACACATCCTTAGATGGAAATAGATTGTTTGAAGAACAAACTTCAGAAAATGCCTGCATTTGCATAACCAACAAAACCTTGACAATATTTGTTAGAATAAATAAAACTATATCAATAATTCCTTTTGCAATATAATACTAATAGTATTCAAATATCTTCATATGAGAATAAAATTATATCTCGCTAGCATATTGTTATACGCATGTGTAACGACCCGACCGATCATTTTGAGTATTATAACTCCATTCCCACATTTACTGCTCCATTTATACTTTACAGTTATTTTATGACTTACCGAATTAGTTGGTTCGGGTCCGGAAGGATTTCAGAGTGAAATGAGACACTTAGTCTCTTAGTTGAAAACTTAAGTTGAAAAAGTTGATCGGATATTGACTTATGTGTAAACGACCTCGGAATTGAATTTTGATGATTCCAATAGCCTCGTATGGTGATTTTGGATTTAGGAGTGTGTCCGAAATTATTTTTGGAGGTCCGTAGTGGAATTAGGCTTGAAATGGCGAAAGTCGAATTTTTGGAAAGTTTGACCGGGGGGTTGACTTTTTGATATCGGGATCGAAATTTGATTCTAAAAATTTTAATAGTCCGTTATGTTATTTATGACTTGTGTGCAAAATTTGAGGTCAATCGGACTTGATTTGATAGGTTCCGACATCGTTTGTAGAAATTGGAAGTTTCAAAGTTCATTAGGCTTAAATTGGGGTATGATTCATATTTTTAGCGATGTTTGATGTGATTTAAAGACTTAACTAAGTTTGTATGATATTTTAGGACTTGTTGGTATATTTGGTTGAGGGCCCAGGGGCCTCGGGTGAGTTTCAGATGCTTAACGGATCGAAATTTGGACTTGGTAAACTGCTGAAGAATGGTGGTTTTCTATCACAGGTTTCCTTCTATGCGATTGCGTGAGAAGGTCCGCGATCGTATAGGCTTGTTTGAGCGGAGGTGAGATTTGTTCAGTGCGATCACGTGAAGGCACCGCGTTCGCGTAGGCTTGTTGAGGCAGTGTTGATTTTATTCTTCGCGATCGCGTAGGTTGGGACACGATCGCGTAGGTTGGGCCACTCCGTGCTACGCGAACGCGTGGGAGAGGCCACGTTTGCATAGGGGAACTTGAGAGGATGTTGGGCCACGTGTTTGCTCTATGCGATTGCGTGAAGAGGGATGCGATCGCATAGAGCTGGAATCTTGTGCATCGCGATCGCGTGAAGGCAACCGCGATCGCGTAGGGTCTTTTTTGACCAGTGGAAAATTGTGCTTCGCGATCGCGTAGAGCAAATGACTAGGCAAATTTTCTATTTTTACCGATTTGGAGCTCAGATTGAGGCGACTTTTGGGAGATTTTCGGAGAAAATAACGAGATAAGTGTTCTTAACTCAATATTGGTTAAATTACCCGAATCCATGATTGTTTTTATCATTTAATGGGTGAATTAAGTTGGAAAATTTAGAAAACCCTCTTGGTTTAAATTTAAGATTTGAGGGTCAAGTTAAGGTCGGATTTTGGTAAAATTGGTATGGTTAGACTCGCGGTTGAATGGGCTTTCGGATTTTGTAACTTTTGCCCGGTTCCGAGATGTGGTCCCCACAGGTCATTTTTGAGCTAAATTTTGGGTTTTGTTGGAAAAGTAGAATTTGCTTATGGAATTAATTCCAATAAATTTTATTGACTGAATCAAATTATTTGTGGCTAGATTTGAGGCATTTGGAGGCCAATTCACGTGGAAAAGACATTGCAGAATAAAGAATTACACGGCTTGAGGTAAGTAACCGTTTAAAATTTGGTCCTGAGGGTATGAAACCCCGTATTATGTGTTATATGATTGGTTTTGAGGTGACGCACTTGCTAGGTGACGGGCGTATGAGCGTGCACCGTAGGAATTGTGACTTGGTCAAATTCCATGTGACTGCATAGTTAAATTATCTGTTGATATCCGTACATTTTCTACGTGTTAGGGAAAATTGAGCTGAGACTTGTATTAAAAATCATGCTTAGAAATATGCTGTTATTATTAGTACCCACTGGGGTCAATTCTATGGTAGAATTATATGTTCAAATTGTAAGTTCACACTCAGTCATGTTTATTCATTTCATATCACATCTCAGTCTCTGTTGCTATTTACTACAATATCATATTATCAAATTTTGGGATAATTATCATGATTTCTGAGAGCCCGAGAGACTGGAGAAGTTGATGACCAAGTGAGGCCGAGGGCCTAATTGCGAGGATATTTATGGATCGGGCCGCACGCCGTAGCATGATTTTATTGATTTATTCCATGATTGGCTTGATATAGGCTTGGGCTGAAGGAGCCCCTCCGGAGTCTGTACACACCCCCAGTGAGCGCATGTACCTACTGAGTGCGTGTGCCGAGTGCCGAGTGATGAGTGACTGTGAGGTTTGAGTGAATGAGAGGACTGGATGACTGTTACTTTGAGAGGATGCGTTGATTTCATTATTAGCTGTATTTCAGCTGTCATATATCACTATTTTGAAAATTTCAAAAAAATATTATTTTCGGTTTCGGTCAAACTTGATATGAAATTTCAGTGAAATCTTAAATGTTGAACTTGAGATCATGCTTACTCTTTTATATTGGAAAGTATTGTATTTGGACTTAGCTGAGAAGCTCGTCACTACTTTCAATTCTTTATTTATTGTTGTTACTTACTGAGTTGGTTGTACTCATACTACACCCTGCACTTCGTGTGCAGATCCAGGTGATCCCGGATACAGTGGGTATTGATTCTTTCACACAGTCAATTTTATGGTGATTCAGAGGTAGCTTCCATGTTTCGCATATCTTGTCTATCCTTCCCTATCTTTTTGTTTATTGTATTTGATCTCAGATTATTATAGACTGTGTTTTCCAGACTTGCAATGTATATATGCTCATGTACTGAGTGACACTGGGTTTTGAGAGTAAATTATATTTAGTATTGGCGGGACTTTCCCCCTTAAATTAATTATTATGTTTCCAATATTTAAAAGAAATTATGGGTTATTGATGTTGTCGGCTTGCTTAGTATAGGGATAGGCGCCATCACGACAGGTGTGATTATTGGGTCGTGACAAGTTGGTATCAGATCCCAGGTTACATAGCTCTCGCGAGTCATGGGCAGGTTTAGTAGAGTCTTGCAGATCGATATGGAGATGTCTGTACTTATCTTCGAGAGGCTGCCGAACCCTTAGGAAAATTTCACTTTATTGTATTCTATCGTGCGAATTTCTTGATTTCGGAAACTAAATTTTTGTTATTTTATTCTCTCACAGATGATAAGGACACGTACTACCGGATCAGACGGTCAGCCACCAGTGCCACCAGTTAGGGCCGCGAGAGGCCGGGGCTGAGGTAGAGGTCGAGGTGTAGCTCGTACCACAGTTGGACCAGCACCTATAGTACTACCAGTTGCTCCAGCTCAGGAGCAGATTCTAGATATAGCAGAGCCAACAGGACCAGCTCCGGCACTAGCTGTGCCCATTGAGATTCCAGGCCTTTAGGAGACTTTGGCCTAAATATTGGCAGTTTGCACTGGTCTTGCTCAGGTGGTTTCGGCTCAAGCCGCACCTTCCACTTTTCAGGCCGAGGGAGGTACTCATACCCCTGTTGCCCGTACTCCAGATCAGGTAGTACAGGGACTTCAAATACTAGGGGCACTACCGGCCCAGTCAGCTGTAGCTGTTCAGGCCCCAGTAGTTCCCGTTATGATAGATAATGAGCAGAGGAGACTTGAGAGATTTGGGAGGCTTCGACCTCCATCATTTAGCGGTGCTGAGTCAGAGGATGCTTAGGGTTTTCTGGATAAGTGCCAGCGGATGCTTCGGACAACAGGTATTCTGGAGACCAGTGGGCTCTTGTTCACTACTTTTAAATTTTAGGAGCTGCTTTCAGATGGTGGGAGGATTATTAGAGGTGCATGCCAGTTGGTGCAGTACCACTTACATGGCAAGAGTTCTCAGTTCTCTTTTTGGATAAGTTCGTGCCACAGTCTCGTAGAGAGGAGCTGCGCAAACAGTTTGAGCAGTTACGTCAGGATGGCATATCTGTGATGCCATACGAGATGAGATTTTCTAAGTTAGCTCGTCATGTAGTTTGGTTGGTTCCCACTAATAGGGAGAGGATTAGGAGGTTCATTGACTGCTTCACATATAAGCTACGGTTACTTATGACTCAGGAGTGAGTATCTAGTGCTACTTTTGATGAGGTAGTTGACATTGCTCGGCAGAGAGAGATGGTCCGTAGCCAAGAGCATAGAAAGAGGGAGGCTAAGAGGCCTCGTGGTCCAGGTGATTTCAGCGGTGTTCCTTCAGGGGACCAGTTTTATCGCAGTATGGGTCGCTCTTACAGACACGCTCAGACGGGTTGTTCAGTTCACCGTGGTGCATCATCCAGCCATGGTTCATATAGTTCTCATCAGGGCCAGTCATCTCTCAGTGCCCTCCCAGATCAGAGTTCATCCCGTGCCCCTTTAGTTCAGGGTTCATTTGCACCGGGTGCTTCTAGTAGTTATTCTGGTGCTCAGGGCCCGATTGAGTCCTCACCACCACTAGTACCAGGTAGTTTTTTTGAGTGTGGAGAATTCGAGCATATGTGGAGGCAGCGTCCTCATTGCTCGGGAGGTCCAGTGCAGTAGAGAAGTCAGACTACGACTTCAGTAGCGATTACTTCACCACCTGCCGAGCCAGCTCAGGGTGGGGGTCAGTCAGTTAGGGGTCGCCCAAGAGGGGGAGGCTGATCAGGTGGCTGTCAGGCCCGAATCTATGCTTTTCCTTCCAGGCCAGATGCCGTTACCTCAGATGTAGTGATCACAGGTATTGTCTCAGTATGCCATAGGGAAACTTCTATATTATTTGACCCTGGTTATAATTATTCATATGTGTTATCGTACTTTACTCGTTATCTGGATATGTCCCGTGAGTCCTTAGTTTCACCTGTTCGTGTATCTATGCCGGTGGGCGATACTATTATTGTGGACCGTGTATATCGATCTTGTGTGGTAACCATTAGAGGACTGGAGACTAGAGTTGATCTCTTATTGCTCAGTATGGTTGATTTCGATGTAATCTTGGGTATGGATTGGTTGTCTCCATGTCATGCTATTCTAGACTGTCACGCAAAAACCGTGACGTTGGCGATGCCGGGGTTGACGAAGGTCGAATGGAGGGGTTCTCTAGATCATGTTCCTAGCAGGGTAATTTCTTATTTGAAAGCCCAACGTATGGTTGGGAAGGGGTGTTTGTCATATTTGGTTTTTGTGAGAGATGTTGATGCAGATACTCCTACTATTAATTCAGTACCTGTAGTGAGAGACTTTACAAATGTATTTCCTGCAGACCTACTGAGTATGCCGCCCGACAGGGATATTGATTTTGGTATTGACTTAGTGCAGGGCACTCAGCCCATTTCTATTCCTCCATACCGTATGACACCAGCTGAGTTAAAAGAATTGAAAGAGCAACTTCAGGAACTTCTTGATAAAGGGTTCATTAGGCCAAGTGTGTCGCATTGGGGTGCACCAGTTTTGTTTGTGAAAAAGAAAGATGGTACAATGCGAATGTGTATCAATTACAGGCAGTTGAACAAAGTTACAATCAAGATTAAATATCCTTTGCAGTGTATTGATGATTTATTTGACCAACTTCAGGGAGCGAGGGTATTCTCCAAAATTAATTTGAGCTCCGGGTATCACCAGTTGAAAATTCGGGATTCGGATAATCTAAAGATGACATTCAGGACTCGTTATGGTCACTATGAATTTCTTGTGAGGTCATTTGAGCTAACCAATGCCCCAACAATATTTATGCACCTGATGAATAGCGTATTCCAGTCGTATCTTGACTCATTTGTCGTGGTATTTATTGATGATATCCTGGTGTACTCATGTAGCGAGGAGGAGCATGCACATCACTTGGGTATTATTTTGCAGAGGCTGAGAGAGGAGAAACTATATGCCAAATTCTCTAAGTTTGAGTTCTGGCTTAGTTGAGTGGCATTCTTGGGACACATAGTGTCCATTGAAGGGATTAAGGTGGATCCGAAGAAAATAAAGGCAGTTCGGAGTTGGCACAGACCATCTTCAGTTACTGAGATTCAGAGTTTTCTTAGCTTAGACTGTTATTATCATCGCTTTGTGGAGGGATTCTCGTCTATTGCATCGCCTATAACTAAATTGACCCAGAAAGGTGCTCCGTTCAGGTGGTCGGATGAATATGAAGAGATCTTTTAGAAGCTCAAGACAGCTTTGACTACAACTCCAGTATTGGTGTTGCCTACAAGTTCAGGATCTTATATTGTGTATTGTGATGCGTCGCGTATTGGTCTCGGTGTAGTGATTATACAAGACGGTAGGGTGATTGCCTATGCATCCAGACAATTAAAGGTACATGAGAAGAATTATTCGGTCTGTGACCTTGAGTTAGCAACTATTGTTCATGCCTTGAAAAGTTTGTGGCATTACTTGTACGTTATCCATTGTGAGATTTATACAAAGCCACTAGAGTCTACAATATTTGTTTAAATAGAAGGATCTTAATTTGTGGCAGCGAAGGTGGTTAGAGTTGCTTAAGGATTATGATATCACCATTCTCTATCATCCCGGAAAGGCCAATATGGTGGGCGATACCTTGAGTCATAAGGTAGAGAGTTTGTACAGCTTAGCATACTTACTGGTAGCAGAAATGCCTTTAGCTTTGGATGTTCAGTCCTTGGCCAACTAGTTTGTTAGATTAGATATTTTCAAGCCGAATCGAGTTTTGGCTTTTGTGGTTTCTCGGTCTTCTTTATATGATCGCATCAGAGAGCGCCGGTATGATGATCCCTATTTGCTTGTCCTTAAGGACACGGTTCAGCACGGTGATGCCAAGGAAGTCACTATTGGGGATGACAATATATTACAGATGTAGGGCAGGCTATGTGTGCCTAATGTATATGGTTTGCATGAGTTGATTCTCCGGGAAGCTCACAGTTTGTGGTACTCCATTCATCCAGGTACCGCGAAGATGTATCAGGATTTGAGGCAGCACTATTGGTGGATGCGAATGAAGAAAGATATAGTTGAGTTTGTAGTTCTGTGTTTAAATTGTCAACAGTTGGAGTATAAACATTAGAGGCCGGGAGGATTGCTTTGGAGACTTGAAATTCAGGAGTGGAAATGGGAGCGTATTACCATAGATTTCGTAGTTGGGCTTCCACGGACTTTGAGGAAGTTTAATGCTATTTGGGTGATTGTGGATCGATTGACCAAATCTGTGCATTTTATTCCAGTTGGTACTAATTATTCTTCGGAGCGGTTGGATGAGATTTATATCCGAGAGATTGTTCGCCTACACGGTGTGCCAGTGTCCATCATATCAGATTGGGGCACGCAGTTTACATAACATTTTTAGAGAGCAGTGCAACGAGAATTGGGCACACAGGTTCAGTTGAGTACAACATTTCACCCTCAAACGGACGGATAGTCCGAGCGCACTATTTAGATATTGGAGGATATGCTACGCATTTGTGTCATTGATTTTGGAGGTTCTAGGGATCAATTTCTGCCACTCGCGGAGTTTGCTTACAGTAACAACTACCAGTCGAGTATTTAGATGGATCCATATGAGGCTTTGTATGGGAGACGATGCCGGTCTTCGGTGGATTGGTTTGATACGGGTGAGAATAGACTATTGGGTACTAATTTGGTTCAGGATGCTTGGAGAAGGTTAAATTGATTCAGGAGCGGCTTCGCACGATGCAGTCTAGACATAAGAGTTATGCCGACCGGATGGCTTATGAACTTGCCTTGCCACCTAGTCCATCGGGTGTTCATCCAGTGTTCCATGTGTCCATGCTCCGAAAGTATGTCGGGGATCCGTATCATATTTTGGATTTCAGTACAGTGCAGCTGGACGGTAATTTGACTTATGATGTGGAGCCGGTGGCTATTTTAGACCGACAGGTTCTAAAGCTGTGGTTAAAGAACATAACATTAGTGAACGTACAGTGGAGAGGCCGGCCAGTTAGAGAAGCTACTTGGGAGATTGAGTAGGAGATGCTGAGCAAATATCCATACCTATTTGAGATTCTAGGTATGATTCTAAACCCGTTCGAGGATGAACATTTGTTTAAGAGGGGGAGAATGTAACGACCCAACCGGTCTTTTTGAGTATTATAATCTCGTTCCCCCATTTACTGCTCAATTTATGCTTTACAATTGTTTTATGACTTACCGAGTTAGTTGATTCGGGTCCGGAAGGATTTCGGAGTGAAATGAGACACTTAGTCTCTTAGTTGAAAACTTAAGTTGGAAAAGTTGACCGGATATTGACTTATGTGTAAACGATCTCGAAATTGAATTCTGATGATTCCAATAGCTCTGTATGGTAATTTTGGACTTACTAGCGTGTCCGAAATATTTTTTGGAGGTCCGTAGTGGAATTAGGCTTGAAATGGCGAAAGTCGAATTTTTGAGAAGTTTGACCGAGGGGTTGAATTTTTGATATCGGGGTCGAAATCTGATTCTGAAAATTTTAATAGGTCCGTTATGTCATTTATGACTTGTGTGCAAAATTTGAGGTCAATCAGACTTGATTTGATACGTTCCGACGTCGTTTGTAGAAATTGAGAGTTTCAAAGTTCATTAGGCTTGAATTGGGGTATGATTCATGTTTTAGCGTTGTTTGATGTGATTTAAAGGCTCGACTAAGTTCGTATGATGTTTTAGAACTTGTTGGTATATTTAGTTAAGGTCCCGGAGGCCTAGGGTGGGTTTCAGATGCTTAACGTATCGAAATTTGAACTTGGTAAACTGTTGAAGAATGGTGGTTTTCTGTCATTGGTTTCCTTTTATGCGATCGCATGAGAAGGTCTGTGATTGCGTAGGCTTGTTTAAGCAGAGGTGAGATGTATTTAGTGCGATCGCGTTAAGGCACCCGCGATCGCGTAGGCTTGTTGAGGCAGTGTTGATTTTGTTCTTCGCGATCGCGTGAGGTCAACCGCAATCACGTAGGTTGGGTCAGTTTGTGCTACGCGAATGCGTAGGAGAGGCCGCGTTCACATAGGGGAACTTGAGAGGAAGCTGGGCCACGCGTTTTGTAATGACCCAGCCGGTCGTTTTGATAATTTAAGTCCCATTCGGTGGCATAAGGCCCTGATCAGCTTCGTATTATGTGTATTAACTTGCGTGCATGGCTGAATTCAATTACCGGATGATTCAGAGTGATTTGGGACACTTAGTCCCTAAAACGGAAGCTTAATTTGTAGGATTATAACCGTAGTTGGAACCGTATGTAGAAGACTCTGGAATGGAGTTCCGACGGTTTCGTTAGCTCCGTTGGGTGATTTTGAACTTAGGAGCATGTCCGGACGGTGAATTTGAGGTCTGTAGCTGATTTAGGCTTGAAATGACGAAAGTCAAATTTTTGAAGATTTTGACCGGAAGTGGACTTTTGATATCATGGTCGGAAAGTGATTCCGAGAGACGGAACAACTCCATTATGTTATTTGGGACTTGGCTGCAAAATTTGATGTCATTACGGGTTGGTTTGATTGGTTTCGGCACGACTTTTAGAAGTTGGAAGATTTGAAAGTTCATAAGTTTGATTCATGGTGCGATTTGTAGTTTTGACGTTGTTTGATGTGATTTGAGACCATGAGCAAGTCCGTGTTAGGTTATGGAACTTGTTGGTATGTTTAGACGGGGTCCCGGGGGCCTCGGGTGTGTTTTGGGTGGGCTACGAGTTCTTTTCCCCTATTTTTGAATTGCTGTTCCTATATTCAGGTATCCTTCGCGACCGCGAAGCACCTTTCGCGTTCGCGAAGTGTTACTACTGACCCTCGAGATCCTTCAACGTGTTCGTGTTTAACCTCTTGCGAAGGTTTGCTTTTCCCCTTCATCGCGTTTGCGATTAGCCATCCGAATGCGCAAAGCTCTTCATGGCAGCCTCATATTTTCTTCTTCGCGTTCGCGTACATTCCGTCCCTTGTGCTTCGCGTTCGCACTCCTTCCCTCGCGTTCGCGAAGGTTTTTTTATGGATAGCCTTACTTTCTTTCTTCGTGAACGCGAGCCTTTCTCCGCGTTCGCGATGCTTTCAGACCTGGACAAAATATAAGTTTTTCAAATCGTGGGTTAGGCCATTTTTCATCATATTTTGACTTGTAGAGCTTGGTTTTGAGTGATTCTTTGTGGGTTTTTCAAGAAAATCGATTGGGTAAGTGTTATTCACCTAGAATTTAATATATTCCACAATTTTATCTTTATTTGTATCATTTAATTTGTGTTTTGTGTTGAGGAAAATGGTGGTTTTTGAAGAAAGTTTTCAAAATGAAAAATCATGATTTGAGGTACTAATTGGTATCGGAATTTGATAATTTTAGTATGGTTGAACTTTTATCGGAATGGGTGTTCGGGTTTTGGGAATTTTGTCGGGTTCCGAGGTGCGGGCCCGGGGGTCGATTTTTGGGTCGATTTTTAGATTTTGATAAAGATTGAGCCTTTATGATCCAGAATCGTTTCTTATGAGTTTTATTTGTGCTTTGAAGTTATTTCGACTAGATTTGAGCCGCCCGGAGGTCATTTCACCCGAGAAGTTCATTTTAGAGTGTCTGTTTGTCTTCCTTGAGGTAAGTATCTTGCCTAACTTCGTGTGGGACAACCACCCCTTAGGATTTGAGTCTTCGATGCTAATTGTAGTACATGTACGTAAGGTGACGAGTACGTGCTCAGACCTATTTGTGGAAAGTTGGCCTTTTAGGGTTCTTAGGTCCTTGTATTATCTGAATATGTAGTTGTTCCCATTATGATTACGTTTCTAAAGTACTAGTTTCACTTCTACCTTCCTTTATTAGAATTATTTGCTTCATGAGTCACTCTTGTTGTTCATTTGATTCATATGTGCCTTAACTGAAATTGTTATCTCTTCTATTGCCATGTTGCCTTTCCCCTAACTGCTTATCTTTATTTGAAGTTGTAGTTATCCCTTGTGTAAATGTTCACCCTTAATTGAGGTTATGGTTATATTTCCGCCGCCTACCTTTATTTGAATTTGTTGTGTCTCTTTGGTAATTGCCCAAACTTAAAAGAAGCTTAGATATCCTATGCCTTAGTTGACTTGCCCTTATTTGGAATTATTTGACTCGCGTTAGTTTTCTTGTTGTTGAACCGTATATTGT
Source organism: Nicotiana tomentosiformis (assembly GCF_000390325.3). Taxonomy (NCBI): domain Eukaryota; kingdom Viridiplantae; phylum Streptophyta; class Magnoliopsida; order Solanales; family Solanaceae; genus Nicotiana; species Nicotiana tomentosiformis. Next base: position 123,159,840 of record NC_090819.1, read on the forward strand.
GGGATTATTGTTACATATTATTTTCTTCCCTGTTGAGTTGTTCTTATTACGCATTGTATTCTTTATTTTGGCTATTCCTTGCGAACTAGCTTTACCGTTTCTTGCGATCGAAGGTTCTTGAGTCGATTTATTTGTCGTACCCTTGTATTAGTGTTTTTGTTGCTGTTGTACTGCTTGTTATTGCATATTTACTTTGGGACTACGAGGCGGTACCTCGGGAGATCCCTCTGTCTTGCATATTTACTTTGGGACTATGAGGAGGTACCTCGGGAGATTCCCCTATCTTGCATATTTACTTTTGGGACTACGAGGCGGTACCTTGGGAGATCCCCTTTTGAGCATTTACTTTTGGGACTACGAGACGGTATCCCCGGAGTGCCCTTTGTTGACATCTCTTTGTTATGAGGTTGCACGAGGTTTCTGCCGTGCTATTTTTACTATTGATAATTGCACATGCGGCGTGACAAGGCGGGATATATATATGTGGGTTGTGCATGTGGCGAGACAAGGTGGGAACATTATTATGCACGTGCGGCGAGACAAGGAGGGCATTTACTTTACTATTGCACATGTGGTGATACAAGGTGGGAACATTATTATGCATGTGTGGTAAGACAAGGCGGACATTTACTTTACTATTGCACACGTGGCGAGGCAAGGTGGGCTATGTCAGGGATTGATCTGTGATGATTTGTGATAGCCAAGGGGCATTCTTGTTGTTGATATTTGTATAGTGGTACATTTACCTCTGTAAGCTTTATCTTGTGAAAGTTGTGAGAAAACATTCTACGTGTTGTCCGTTCTTTTCCTTATGCTCACTAGCTGGTATGAACTATGTTAGGAAACTTGCACAAGCATACACGTAGTTAAGCACTCTTATCGGATAAGAGGTTTTCTTGATATTGTTGAGTATAGATGCACACCCTTGCTTACTTGCCTTCTTTGTGAGAATGGCTTTATTTGGTACGCGAGTAGTCAATGCAGTTATGAGGTGTAATGAGGGCACAAGATGCCAAGTGTTAGGGTTCAGGTATTGAGACCCGTGAGTTGTGATTTGTCCGAAGTTCAGTACCTCCTGGAGTTTGTTGACTAAAACCTAATGTGAAAGCGGTCGTTGTTGCTGAGTTATTATTTGTTCTTGCTATATCTGTGATTTCGGATTTAGGTTGTTTTTACGTTCACCCTTCTTTGTCATTATTATGGTATTCCACTGATACTTGTTTGTTGTCCTTTCCTATTGCAATTATTGTATTGTTTGTCATATCGCGTAGTCTTTATGTAGATATTATACTCTGTTGTTTCTACACTTATACTTGTTCATGTTATTTAGTCCAATAGGTGTCTTGACTGTTCCTCGTCACTACTCCACTGAGGTTAGTCTTGATACTTGCTGGGTACCACTGTGGTGCACTCATACTACACTTCTGCACATTTTTGTGCAGATTCAGGTATTGCAAAGTCAGTTGATCATTAGCTAGTAGCCCGGTCTGTTGTTGTGGAGACTCAATGTAAACCTGCTACTGCATTCGCAGGATTCAGAGTCACCTTCCTATTTTGTATTCACACTGTTTTACCTATTTCCAAACAGTTGTATATAGAAATTTGTAGCAATCTCTGTAGAGCTTATGACTTGTACTACCAGTTTTGGGAATTATAAATTTTATAGAGATTTCTATTTCAAAAGTTGTTAGATGCTATTTTTTATTGTTGTTATTCAGTAAATGTTAGGCTTACCTAGTCCCTAAGACTAGGTGTCATCACGATACCCAACGGAGGGGAAATTGGGTCGTGACAAGTTGGTAGCAGAGCTCTAGGTTCATAGGTGCTACGAGTCATAAGTGAGTTTAGTAGAGTCTTGTGGATCGGTACGGAGACGTCTGTACTTATCTTCGAGATGCTACAGAACTATTAGGACAGTATCACTTCCTTCATTCCTATCGTGTGAGTTTATCGATCTCAAAGTTTGAAGCTTTTATCATTCAATTCTCTCACAGATGGTGAGGACACGAGCTGCAGTTACTGATGACGCTACCCCCGGAGCAGATGTTGCTAGGGGCAGAGGTAGAGGCCAAAAAGGAGCACGCGCCACAGCTAGCGCATCCACCAGAGCAACAGTTGAAGAGCCGCCAGTAGCTCCGGTTGGGGAACAGGTACCGGAGGCACCTGCTGTTACCCCCGGACTTCAGGAGACCTTAGCACAGTTCCTGAGCATGTTTGGTACATTGGCTCGGGCGGGGTTGATTCCGGTTGCACCAGCTACTTCGCAGACCGGGGGAGGAACCCAGACTCCCGCCTCCCACACTCCAGAGCAGCGAGTTCATGTTGGTCAGGTTACAGGTGTCATGGCGACACAACCTGTGGTTCTAGTTCAGCCCGTGGTCAGGGCAGCAACATCCGAAGAAGAACAACTTAGACTTGAGAGGTACAAGAAGCACCACCCTCCTACCTTCAGTGGATTGGCGACAAAGGATGCCTAGGGTTTTCTGGAGGAGTGTCACCGCTTTCTCCGTACTATGGGTATTGTGGAGACGAGCGGGGTTGCTTTTAATGTTCCAGCTCAGGGGAGCGGCTTATCAGTGGTGGTGGGCATATGAATTGGGTAGTCCGGCCGAGTCGGCTTCACTTTCATGGGTTCAATTTTCAGAGATGTTCCTGAGAGAGTTTGTACCTCAGTCCCTTCGAGATGCATGGCGTGCTGAGTTTGAGCAGCTGCGCCAGGGCACTATGTCAGTATCAGAGTATGCCATGAGATTTAGTGATTTAGCCAGACATGTACATGCTTTGGTCGCAACAGTTAGAGAGTGTGTCCGTAGATTCATTGAGGGGATCAGGCATGATATTTGGTTCAACATAGCTTAGGAGTTAGAGTCGGATGTTTCATTTCAGCAGGTTGTAGGGATCCCTCGCCGAGTAGAGGGCATGTGGGATCAGGAGAAAGGAGACATGCGAGGTCAGGAGAGAGAGGACAAGGAGGCGAGGAGTCCTCGTAGACCAGAGAGATCTATTGGTCCTTATTTTGGAGGCATGGTACGACATGGTAGAGGTTTTGTGGGTCAGCTAGTTCAGTTTGCACTTCAGTCTTCGCATAGTGTTTTAGGTGCTCATGGGTTTCAGAGTACCCGTACCGCATAGTTCCCACAACCACGTCAACAGAGAGTTTGTTTTGAGTGTGGAGAGTAGAGACATGTGTTCACAACAGAGTATTCAGGCGAGTAGAGGGCGCCTAATAGGGGAAGTCCCGGCCCGTTGATGTGTTTCATATAGTAGGCTTGAAGCCGTCGCGCCAGATGATGCCATAAAAGTATGCTTTTGATTTGTTGCAGAGGGGCACCATTCATATTTTGTTTCAGTTCTGCTTATCGGGGTGAGTCCCCTATTTGTTTCTCCACCTATGGGTGAGTTCATGACTTAGTATTCTGTATATGTGTTTGCCCCTGTTGGGAGACTCTGTGAGTGGTAGCCCATGTCTATCATTTGTTTCTATTCATTATTGAGATTTTCGAGGCTAGAAGTGAATTCATGTTGTCCATGATGGTAGGTTGATGTGATTCCTGAGTAATTTGGTTACGATTTGTGATTTGATACCCTATCGGGGTGAGAGTTTAGTAAGTGTTGTGATTTTATTGGCATAATTGAGTTAGTGGAAGATTTCCATTGGTATGATGTGTATTCGACTTGTGATTCAGAGTTGAGGGTGAGACCCTCCCGATTCCATGTGATTTGATATGTTTGAGCAATGGCTAGGTATCGCGGTGAAAGTTATATCAGGATGAGATCCTTGTGATTTGTTCATATACTTTGATTTTTCCTTTTAAATTAATTCATAGTATGGTACTGATAGAGAGTTGTTCCTGTCAGGTTTGTTTGATATTTCTCTTTACATTCAGTCATTTTTGTTCAGTGCTTCTTGAGTTTTCTCTTGCGGGGTGTGTTGCCGGTGGTGTTAGTTGTGACTTATTGATTCGGGTGTATAGTTAAGAGGTCTTCATGTTTCTTGCATCATTTTCAGTTTTGTGGAGGTTTGAAACAAGGTTCTAACGGATATGAGGCTAATTGCCAGTGCTGGTTTTGAATACGGGAAGCTATTATGATCAGAAATGTTATTATGTGCCTATGTGTGGTGTGTCATGTTGGGTGGTCATACCTTTGGGTGTAGACATGAGTTGTTGCTGCTGGTTGAGACTGATACCGGGCATGGATTTAGAATCGGGTCTTTTGGAGATGAACAGAAGGTGAGAATTTTTGCTCTAAGGCTTATCGGTGTTGGTAGAAGGGCTAAATTACAGTTGAGATGGTGTCGTCAGGCTTATGTGGATTGGAGTGATGTGGGGTCACCCGCGGGTGTATATTGGATATGTGCTTTCAGTTATTTGAAGACTTCGAGGCGATTTTTAGAACGTTCGAGGACGAACGTTTGTTTAAGAGGGGAAGGATGTAACGACCCGGCCGGTCATTTTGAGAATTTTAGTCCCGTCCGGCGGCATAAGGCCCTGAGTAGCTTCGTATTATGTGTATTGACTTGCGTGCGTGGTTGAATTCAATTACCGGATGATTCGGAGTGATTTGGGACACTTAGTCCCTAAAACGGAGTGATTCGAGCCCTTCCCCGCGTTCGCAATACTTTCAGACCTGGACAAAATATAAGTTTTCCAAATCGAGGGTTAGGTCATTTTTCATCATATTTTGACTTGTAGAGCTTGGTTTTGAGCGATTCTTTGTGGGTTTTTCAAGAAAATCGATTGGGTAAGTGTTATTCACCTAGAATTTAATATATTCCACAATTTTATCTTTATTTGTATCATTTAATTTGTGTTTTGTGTTGAGAAAAATGGTGATTTTTGAAGAAAGTTTTCAAAATGAAAAATCATGATTTGAGGGACGAATTGGTATCGGAATTTGATAATTTTAGTATGGTTGAACTTGTATCGGAATGGGTGTTCGGGTTTTGTGAATTTTGTCGGGTTTCAAGGTGCGGGCCTGGGGGTCGATTTTTAGATTTTGATAAAGATTAAGCCTTTATGATCCAGAATAGTTTCTTATGAGTTTTATTTGTGCTTTGAAGTTATTTCGATTAGATTTGAGTCGTCCGAAGGTCATTTCACCCGAGAAGTTCATTTTAGAGTATCAGTTTGTCTTCCTTGAGGTAAGTATCTTGCCTAGCTTCGTGTGGGGGAGCTGCCCCTTAGGATTTGAGTCTTCGATGCTAATTGTAGTCCGTGAACGCGAGGTGACGAGTACGTGCTCAGACCTATTTGTGGAAAGTTGGCCTTTTAGGGTTCTTAGGTCCTTGTATTCACTGAATATGCAGTTGTTCACTTTATGATTACGTTTCTAAAGTACTAGTTTCACTTCTACCTGCCTTTATTAGAATTAATTGCTTCATGATCTACTCTTGTTGTTCATTTGATTCATATGTGCCTTAACTGAAATTATGATCTCTTCTATTGCCATGTTGCCTTTCCCCTAACTACTTATCTTTATTTGAAGTTGTAGTTATCCCTTGTGTTAATGTTCACCCTTAATTGAGGTTATGGTTATCTTTCCGCCGCCTACCTTTATTTGAATTTGTTGCATCTCTTTCGTAATTGTCCAAACTTAAAAGAAGCTTAGATATCCTAAGCCTTAGTTGACTTGCCCTTATTTGGAATTTTTTGAATCGTGTTAGTTTTCTTGTTGTTGAACCGTATATTGTAAGATCATTGTTACATATTATTTTCTTCCCTGTTGAGTTGTTCCTATACGCCTAGTATTATTTATTTTGGCTATTCCTTGCGAACTAGTTTTACCCTTTCTTGCGATCGAAGGTTCTTGAGTTGATTTATTTGTCGTACCCTTGTATTAGTGTTATTGTTGCTGTTGTACTAGTTGTTCTTGCATATTTACTTTGGGACAACGAGGCGGTACCTCGGGAGATCCCTCTGTCTTGCATATTTACTTTGGGACTACGAGAAGCTATCTCGAGAGATCCCCCTATCTTTCATTTTTACTTTTGGGACTACGAGGCGGTACCTCGGGGGATCCCCTGTTGAGCATTTACTTTTGGGACTATGAGACAGTATCTCGGAAGTGCCCTTTGTTGATATCTCTTTGTTATAGGGTTGCACGAGGTTTCTGCCATGCTATTGTTACTATTGATAATTGCACATGCGGCGTGATAAAGCGGGATATATATATGTGGGTTGCGCATGTGGCGAGATAAGGTGGGAACATTATTATGCATGTGTGGCGAGACAAGGCGGGCATTTACTTTACTATTGCACATGTGGTGAGACAAGGTGTGGCAAGAATTACACGGCTTGAGATAAGTAATAGTTTTAAATTTGGTCATGAGGGTAGTGAACCCCAGATCATGTGTTATGTGATTGGTTTTGAGGTAACGCACATGCTAGGTGACAGGCGTGTGGGCGTGTACCATAGGAATTGTGACTTGGTCAAATTCCTTGGGGCTGTGTAGTTGAATTATCTATTGATATCTGTAGATTCTCTACGTGTTAGGGAAAATTGAGCTGAGACTCGTATTAAAAATCATGCATAGACATGTGCTGTTATTATTGGTACCCACTGGGGTCATTTCTGTGGTTGAATCATATGTTCAAATTGTAATTTCGCACTCAGTCATGCTTATTCATTTCATATCATATCTCAGTCTTTGTTGCTATTTACTAAAACATCATATTATTAAATTTTGGGATCATTATCATGATTTATGTGAGCCTGATAGACTGGAGAGGTTGATGACTGAGTGAGGCCGAGTGCCTAATTGTGAGGATATTTATGGATCGGGCTGCACGCCGCAACATATTTTTATTGATTTATGCCATGATTTGATTGATATAGCGCTTGGGATGAAGGAGTCCCTCCGGAGTCTGTACGCACCCCCAGTGAGCACAGGTACCTATTGAGTGCGAGTGCCAAGTCGCCTGCCGAGTGCCGAGTGATGAGTGACTGTGAGAAAAGAGTGACTGTGAGGTTGGAGTGAATAGGATGATTGAGTTACTGTTACTCTGAGAGGATGCATTGATTTCATCATTTGCTGCATTTCAGCTGTCATATATCACTATTTTGAAAATTTCGGAAAAACATTATTTTCGGTTTCGGTCGAACTAGATATGAAATTTCAGTGAAATCTTAAATGTTGAACTTGAGAGCATTCTTACTCTTTTATATTGGAAAGTATTGTATTTGGACTTAGCTAAAAAGCTCGTCACTACTTTCAGTTCTTTATTTATTATTGTTACTTACTGAGTTGGTTGTACTCATACTACACCCTGTACTTTGTATGCAGATCCAGGTGATCCCGGATACAGTGAGTGTTGATTCTTTCACACAGTCGATTTTTCGGAGATTCAGAGGTAGCTGCCATGTTTCGCATATCTTGTCTCTCCTTCCCTATCTTTTTGTTTATTGTATTTAGTCTCAGATTATTATAGACTGTGTTTTCCAGACTTGTAATGTATAGATGCTCATGTACTCAGTGACACCGGGTTTTGGGAGTAAATTATATTCAGTATTGGTAGGATTTTTCCCTTAAATTAATTATTATGTTTCCAATATTTAAAAGAAATTGTGGGTTATTAATGTTGCCGGCTTGCCTAGTATCGGGATAGGCGCCATCATGACAGGTGTAATTTTTGGATTGTGACAACATGGTTCTAGCAAGATACATTAGTGCACCAATTGTGATAGACACAAAAATAAATCATGTATGTCATGATTGCTCTAATCCACATAAATATTTGCTGAAGCTTTATTGAATAAATTTTTTGGGAACCTTAGTATTCTTTAGAACAATTTTAAATCCTTCAAGGATTTTCATTATACGTATATCAAATATATTGTTAGACCAAAATCTCAAATGACTCCATTTACCACAGGAGAATATGTCTCTATATAACTAATGCCAGGATATTTACGAAAATTCTTGTGCCACAAGTCGTCTTTATGTCTATCGACTGGATTTTTCATTTCACTTTTTGCACAAGAAGACATTTATACCTCCACTGGCTTTATACATTCAGGTGTTGAGATTGTCCGTCCAACTTCACATTTTCAGGTGAAGTCAATTTTTATTGTGTATTTTTCATTTGGCCCTTCATTTATCTGTCGAAATTCCATGACATATTTGAACTCAAGATCCTCGTCAATATTAATAATATTGAGCGCTACATTATATCACAGTATTGTTGAGGATCATTTTGTATCGGTTTTCCATCGTTATCCAATAAAGACATAACTTATTGAGATCTCTTTATCCCATTATTTTCAGGTACCTGAGCCTCTCCCATGAGGTCTTATGAAGTGTTATGTCGTGGTGCTCTTCTAGAGCACTTGCCTCCTTATTATGACCATCTTGATCAATTTCTTCACTCCTTCTTCAAGGAGTTTTATCTTTGGAACCGATTAGTCTATTACGTTTCATGTGTGCCGTAGACTCTGTCCAGCATGAACTTTATATTATTTGGAGCATTAGCAGCTGAAATATAACATTTAGCTTTGGTTCAGCAAATTCCCCTGGCAATATTTTGCAAATGAATTATCACTTGAACTTCAGGTTCACATTTTCTTGTACGAGGATCTAGATGTACTAATAATAATTCATTCCATGTATTACTTTTTCAGCTGCCCAATTTTTCTCCCTAATGTTGGGATCACCAACACATATCCCCAACCTTCTTTGGAGACCCATCTTTATGCACTGTGGTGGAACAATTAAATCATATAACACATCTATATTTTTAGATAAAAATTATTTGGTTCCTGACCCTGAACCAATTGTGAGGAGAATTTTTCATAATTTGTTGGCTAGATGCGTATAAGTTGTACTGTATATTAAATAATACGCCTCACACCAATTTTATTTTGGAAGTTTTGTTCTCATAACCAATAGTTTAGCTATAATTGGAGGCATACAATTTCTGCTAAGCCAACTTGAATTTAAACCAATATTATGAAGATAAATTATCATAATTTACATTATGGAACTGTGCTCTAATAATTTGAGCAAGCAACCTTGAAAACTCCAAACTGCAGGTTGATAACAAACACACATGTGGCCACACAATAGATGCATATATTAAAATCATATAATAGTAAATAGTTCACATGGCAGATGACTGGGCCCATAAACATATTACCTTTTATTCGTTTCAGAAATTAAGGGATTCAATACCAACCTTGATGAGAATAAGAAGCACTAGAGAATTCTTGAAGAATCCTCTATTTCTTCAATATATGCTAATGTGAATTCTCAATTAATTTTCGCATCATAATTGAACCGGGATGGCCAACCGGTCATGCCAACTGATATTTATTTCAGTAAACCTCTAGTTTACTTGTGGCATGTGATTCCATCGCCATGATTATACTTGTGTAGTACAAATAGAAGAAAAATCAAATAACCTTTCATCTTTACCCGATGTGATTATAGTAATATGAAGATATTCAATCTTCCTTTCATTTATAGTCTCAATATGCCAACCACTTTGGCTAATATATTTGAAACTCAAAGTTTCTTTTGAGACTTACTACAATATCAATGTCATGAACAATTTCACTCATCCGGGTAGTAACAAATTAGCTCTTTGGAGCTTTTAATTGATTTTATACTATAATATCTTTTGTCACACCATCCATATGGTGAATGTCTCCTTCACGAAGAAAATCATATCATAATAATTGTCATGGTCAAAATCATCATAAGCAAAATCATTTCTTGCTTTAATATTGTCGTTAATAACTTTTTATATGGCGTGAAAAAATATTTTTGGCGTACCACATGTGTGTGACCAATGGCATATTCATCTAATCACACAGTAAAATTCACTATCTTTCTCAAACCTCCCTTAGAGGTGACTTGTGATAAGTATTGTAAATGCAAACTCATTCCTGAAGTGAATGTTGAAATATATATATTTGTGATAATAAAATTAATCCAACCATGCATGAGCACGACCTTATCCATAATTTTATTATCACAAATATATATTTCAACATTCACTTCAGGAATGAGTTTGCATTTACAATGCTTATCACAAGTCATATTTTCAAGAAATGGATCGTAATCATTTGAATGTGCCTCATATTTACAAACCGCATTGATACATATTCCCTTCACCTTTGAAGGACTATTTTGAGAACTCTTATTGTTCTTCTTTTTACAATTACCATAATGTTGACTATTATTATTTGAAAAAATTTCACATAAGAACAACTAGGCTCCCTACTTTTCAATTTTATAGCTCACATTTCAATTTACAACCAACTAGCCCAAAAATAATAGGCTAAGATTCAACATCCAACTCCAATAGGTTCTCAAAATTACTATTTAATTTTTAAAAAATATTGCTCAAGCTTTTAAGTTAATTTTAAAATCAGTAACTGTGACTCAAATATTTGTTCAATAAACCAAATCCATTTAAGCGGTGAAAATTAGATTTTTAACAAGCTTAAATATGTGGGTTTAATTATGAATTTGATTTTGTGAGAAATTTGGAGTGGGTGTTATTTAGACTTGTTAGAAATAGTATAAGGAGGTTGTATATTAAATTTAAAGTCATTTAATGGAGATTTGGAGTGGTTTTAAACAAGAATTGCAACTGAAAATCGTGGAAGAAGTTCGTCTACAGACGCTTGTATAAAGGTGTATAATAGTGTATAAGATGTATTTATATACTCATATACACTATTATACAAGATTATACATAATTATACAAAAACCTGACTTCGTCTTCTTCCTTGCGTCTTTTTGAAATTTAACTCAAATCTACTTCAAATCACTTCAAATTTAAATTTTGAACTCCTTTTGATATTTTCAATCAATTGGAACAACACCCAATCCAAACAACTAACAAAGTCAAAAAATTCTATTTTCAAAAGCAAAGCTTTGAATGGCCTTCAATGGTAGACTTCTACTCTTCAATTTTCTTACATTGCAACCAAGTGACACAAAAGGAGAAGCAAAAATGTGATGACCCAAAAGGTCATCTTATGTTTTAGAACTCGAATCTGCGCTCTTAAGCCTTAAAAATCTCATTTTTACCCTCCTCAATTTGCGTGCGCAGTCCGGGCAGATTTTCGGAAAGTTTTTATGTTGAAAACTAATGAAAATAAGAAATTTTGCCTTAAAAGTTAATTTTAGTTGACTTCGGTCAACATTTTTAGTAAACGGGACCGGATTCGTGTTTTGACGGTCCCGGTAGGTCTATATCAAATTATGGGACCTGGGCGTATGCCCGGAATTGAATTCGGAGGTCCCTAGCTTGAGTTATGAATTTTTGATGAAAATTAAAAGTCTGAAAATTATTTGTTTTTAAGAATTGATTGATAATTGGCTTTGTTAGTATCGGGTCCGTATTTTGGTTCTAGATCCCGGTGCAGGTTCATTATGATATTTAAGATTTGTCTGTGAAATTTGCTGAGAAACGGAGTTGATTTGACGTGATTCGGACGTCCAGTTGAGAAAATACAAATTTTAAAGTGTTCTTGAGAATTTCATTTGATTTGGTACTAAATTCGTAGTTCTACGTGTTATTTTGGTGATTTGATCGCTCGAGTGATTTGATCGCCAAAAGTGATTCGGACGTGCATTTTTGGTTTGGAGCCCCGAGGGCTCGGGTGAGTTTTGGATAGGCTACGGAGTGATTTGGAATTAGAAAAATAGCTAGTGTGCTTCAGCTGTGTTGCAGGCCTCAGACCTCGCAAATGTGAGGTCAGGGTTGACATTTGCGATCACGGTTGAGGTCGCATTTGCGAACTTCTCATCACAAATGTGAAGAGAAGCTGGGCCAGCCTGTGTTCGCAATTGCGAACTTTTTTTCTCATTTGCGAAGGGAGTCTGGGAGGGGTATGGATCGCAAATGCGATATTTTATCTGCATTTGCGAGGCCAGTGCTCACAATTGCAATACTTTCCTCGCATTTCCGAAGGGCAGCAGTATTGTGAAGCCTTCGCAATTGCGGTAGCCCCTTCGCAATTGCGAGGTTCGCATTTGCGAAGCTCAGGTCACAAATGCGATGTCTGCAGCTGAACAAAATGACTTTTGGACGGGAATTTTCATTCATTTCCCAAATTTTCAAGACCTAAAACACAAGAGGCGATTTTTCAAAGACCATCTCTTCCCCAAATCATAGGCAAGTGATTCTAAACTGGTTTCTTTCAATCTTTCACTACATTTTATAAGATTTCAAACTAAAATCTAAGGTTTTCATGGTAGAATTAGGGGTTTTGGGTAGAAACTAGGGATTTCGGAAATTTGGGGATTTAGACCTCAATTTGAGGTCGTATTCCAAAACCAATTATATATTCGGGCTCGGGGGTGAATGGGTAAATGGATTTTGGTTTGAACCTCGATTTTTGACCAAGCGGGCCCGGGGTCGATTTTTGACTTTTTGGAGGGAAATTTAATTTATGTAATATAATTGATTCCTTTAGCAATATTTGATATTATTGAGTCATTTTTGAATAGATACGAGTGGTTTGGAGGTGATTTCCAAAGGAAAAGCTGTGATTAAGAATTAAGTGGCCTTTGGAGTAAGGTAAGTGTTGTGTCTAACCCTGACTTGAGGAAATTAGGAACCTTAGATTACTTGCTAAGTGAAATTCATGTGAGCGGCGTATATGTGAGGTGATGAGTATTTATGCACCGCCAATTTATCTGTTTTCCATGTTTCTTAGTTTTTCTTATATTGTCTCATTCCTATGCCTAATTGCGATGTGTTATACTAGTGCTGTTCAATTTATCGTTCTTATCATGTTTACGGATCTTCTGGTGATAATTGAGTTTTTATTTCAAAGTTGAGATTGATGTTATGGAACCAAATGTTGCGGTAAGGTTTGTACTTACTATACTATCTCCCTGTTGATATTTATGCATTGCATTATGGTAAGGAAGAGTATAAATGCACGAAGGGTGATGCCGTGCCATATTGTGAGTGTTAATGCACGAAGGGTGATGCCGTGCCATATTGTGAGTGTTAATGCACGAAGGGTGATGCCGTGCCATGATATGAGAGTTAATGAACGAAGGGTGATGCCGTGCTATTTCTATTAATTTTATGGTGAGATTGAGAGTAAAAGCATGAAGGGTGATGCCGTGCATTTTTTCTTACTGTATTCACTAGTCCTGTTGATTTATGGTATATTGACTGCTCCGGTGATCATTCTGTTGTAGTCCTTTATCTTGTATTCCCCTCAGTATGTCCCCCTCCCAACATTTCCTGTTTAGTTCTTCATTTCTGTTATGTGTATATACATTATTAAATTGTACATGTTGATTTGTAGGTGCCTTGCCTTAGCCTTGTCACTACGTCATCGAGGTTAGGCTCGACAATTACCAGTACATGGGGTCGGTTGTACTGATACTACACTCTACACTTTCTGTGCAGATTTTGATACCGGCTCGGGTTGATCGAGATTTTTCTATTGGTCTGCTGTCTGGATACTCAAGGTAGATCTGTCGGCGTTTACATACCTTGAAGTCCCCGTCTATCTTTTTCTGTTATACTGTTTCTTTCATTTAGACAGTTCTATTTCTTTCAGACTATTACTTGTTGTAAATTCTAGAATGCTCTTGAATTGTGACTCCAGATCCGGGTGGTAGTAATTAATATAGTTTTATGATATTCCGTACTTAATTATTGTAGTTAATTATTGTTAATTACTGAATTTGAATAAGGAATTAGTTAATGATTCTCTAACGTTGGCTTGCCTAGCAAGTGAAATGTTAGGCGCCATCATGGTCCTGACGGTAGAAAATTTTGGGTCGTGACAGTTGGTATCAGAGCACTAGGTTGCCTAGGTCTCACGATTCACGAGCAAACTTAGTAGAGTTTGGAGGATCAGTACGGAGACGTCTGTTCTTATCTTCCAGAGGCTATGAAGTTTAGGAACAAGTTTCACTTCTATTCTTCTCTATCGTGTGATTTTGCTTTCTCAATACTTATTGAACTCTTCTACTCTTATTCTCTCACAGATGGAGAGAACACGTACTGCTTCCTCAGCTTTGCAGCAGCCAGAGCCTCCAGTGGCAGATCCTACGCGGGGCAGAGGTCGAGGCCGTGCCAGAGGCCGAAGCAGGGGCAGGGCTCAGCCTAGAGCCCGAGCAGCAGCCCCAGCAGTGGAGCCTCAGATATAGCTTGACGAGGAGGTTCCATCCCAGACTGTTCCTGCCAGACCAGCTCAGGTTCCGAAGGGGTTCATTGCTACCCCAGTACTTCAGGACGCTTTGGTCCGTTTGGTGTGCCTTATGGAGAGTGTGGCCCAGACTGACACATTTCCCATGGCACCAACAGTCTCTCAGGCTGGAGGAGGAGCCCAGACTCCTACCACTCCCGCTCCGGAGCAGATAGCTCCCCATTTTAGGCTCCAGCAGCTCAGCCAGTCAGATTAGTTCAGCCGATTAATGTGGCACAGGTCGGAGATGGGCCAGCTATGTCTTCTGAGGCTTTATGGAGATTGGACAAGTTTACCAAGCTCTTTCCTGTTCACTTCAGTGGTGCTCCTTCAGAGAACCCCCAGGAATATCTTGACAGCTGTCACGAGGTTTTATGAAACATGGGTATAGTGGAGACCAATGGGGTCAATTTTGCTGCATTTCAGATGAATGGTTCTGCCAAGAAATGATGGAGATATTACTTGTTAACTAGACCAGCTGGGTCGCCTGCTCTTACTTGGGACCAATTCTCTCAGCTCTTTATAGAGAAGTTTCTTCCTATCATATTGAGAGAGGAGCGTCGCCGTTAGTTTGAGTGTCTCCAGCAGGGCAGTATGACTGTTACTCAGTATGAGAACCGTTTTGTGGATTTGGCCCGTCATGCCATTCTTCTGCTTCCCACCGAGAGAGAGAGGGTGAGGAGGTTTATTGATGGACTTGCTCAGCCTATCAGATTGCAGATGGCTAAGGAGACTGGGAGTGAGATTTCTTTTCTTGCGACTGCTAATGTCGCCAGACGGGTCGAAATAGTTCTTACTCATGGAGGTCAGGGATCTGACAAGAGACCTTGTCATTCCGGTGAGTTCAGCGGTGCCTCATCTAGAGGTAGGAGTACTTTTGGTAGAGGTCATCCTCCCAGGCCGGTTCATTCCGCGATTCAGGCATTCCACGGTGCCTTAGGTGGTCATGGCCCTCAGATGCATTATTCCGACCAGCTAGCCTACAGTGCATCACTAGCTCCTATTAGTGCACCTCCACTCCAAAGTTATCAGGGTAGTTATTCGGGTCGACAGGGTCAGTTTCAGGGTCATCAGTCACCACAACTGAGGTTATGTTATACTTGTGGTGATCCGAGACACATTGCTAGATTTTTCCCTCGAGCAACGGGCAGCTCAGAGCAACAGAGTTATCGTGCCATGGTTCTGGCACCAGTTGCTGCACCACCTGCTCAGCCAGCCAGAGGCAGGGGTCAAGCAGCCAGAGGTTGAGGCCAGATTGTTAGAGGTGGAGGTCAGGCCGTTAGAGGTAGAGACCAGCCAGTTAGAGGCAGTCCCAGGGACGTATTTTAGGGTGGTGGGGCCCAGCCTTGATGTTATACTTTCCCAGCCAGGCCTGAGGCTGAGTCATCTGACGCTGTTATCATAGGTACTGTTTTAATTTACAGTAGAGATGCTTCAGTTCTATTTGATCCGGGATCTACTTACTCCTATGTGTCATCCTATTTTGCTTCCTATTTGGTTGTGCCCCGTGATTCTTTGAGTGCTCCTGTGTATGTGTCCACACCAGTGGGAGATGCTATTATTGTAGATTGTGTTTATCGTTCGTGTGTGGTCACCATTGGGAGTCTTGAGATTCGTGTAGATCTCCTACTTCTTGACATGGTTGATTTTGATGTCATACTGGGTATGGATTGGCTGTCACCTTATCATGCTATATTAGATTGTTACACCAAGACGGTGACCTTAGTCTTGCTGGGGTTGCCTTGATTAGAGTGGAGAGGGAATCTTGGCCATTTTGCCAGCAGGTCTCTTACGTGAAGGCTCAGCATATGGTCGAGAAGGGGTGCCTAACATATTTGGCTTATGTCTGTGATTCTAGTACGGAGGTTCCTTCCATAGATTCAGTGCCGGTTGTTCGTGAGTTTCCAGATGTGTTTCCTGTAGATCTGCCGGGGATGCCACCTGACAGGGATATTGATTTCTACATTGATTTGGCTCCGAGCACTTAGCCTATTTCCATTCCGCCATATCGCATGGCCCCGCCAGAGTTGAAAGAATTGAAGGAGCAGTTGCAAGATTTGCTTGATAAGGGCATCATTAGACCTAATGTCTCACCCTGGGGTGTACCCGTGTTGTTTGTGAATAAGAAAGATGGATCGATGAGGATGTGTATAAATTATCGGCAGTTGAACAAAGTCACCATCAAGAACAAATATCCATTGCCGAGGATTGATGATTTATTTGATCAGCTTCAGGGTGCCAAAGTGTTTTCAAAGATTGATTTGAGATCTGGCTACCATCAGTTGAGGATTAGGGCATCCGATGTTCCTAAGATAACTTTTCGGACTCGGTATGTGCATTATGAGTTTTTGGTGCTGTCATTTGGGCTGACAAATGCCCCAACAACATTCATGGATTTGATGAACCGGTTGGTCAAATCCTACTTAGATTCCTTTGTGGTTGAGTTTATTGATGATATCTTGATCTACCCCCATAGTCGAGAGGAGCATGAGTAGCACCTTTGGATCGTTCTTCAGACTCTGAAAGACAATCAGGTATATGCTAAGTTCTCAAAATGCGAGTTTTGGTTGAGTTCAGTTGCTTTCTTGGGTCACGTTGTATCAGCAGAGGGTAAAAATGAGATTTTTAAGGCTTAAGAACGCAGATTCGAGTCATCATTATATCATCAATATGGTGCATTGGGACTCAGAACCAATGCCTTACTGTCATGACCCAAAATCCCACCACAGGCGTCGTGATGGCACCTAGTCTTTAAGACTAGGTAAGCCGATTTCAATTACATTTTGAAGCAATTTTTTTATTTCAAATTAAATAAGTAATCAAAATTAATAGAGGAACAAATATGAACATACAACCTCCCAAGACTGGTAGTACTGAGTCACGAACTCTAACTGAATACATAAAATATTCACGATGACCGAATATACAATATTGTTTGATTAAAAATTAACAGTACAATAAAATGAAAAGACTCCAAGGGACTGCGACGACCAAGCAACTCTACCTTAAAGCCTTACGATACCACTCTAATTCTGTCCGAGTCCGATATCTCCAATACCTGGATCTGCACAAAAATGTGCAGAAGTGTAGAATGAGCACATCACAGCGGTGCCCAGTAAGTATCAAGACTAACCTCAGTGGAGTAGAGACGAGGTACAGTCAAAACACTCACTAGTCTAATAGCTGTGCAATAAGATATACAAAATAATAGGAAACAAATAACAATAAGGGCAACAAGAACACCATTAATAACGCTCAACAATTTATGAATATAAGTACACCCAATTAAATCAAGTATTTTAAATAAATATCTTTCACATATAATTCTTCCGAATAAATCTCTTTCAAATATAATTCCTTCAAATAAATATCTTTCAAATATTCTTCCTTTAAATAAATCTCTATCAAATATAATTTATTCAAATAAATACCTTTCAAATATAATTCTTTTAAATAAATCTTTTTGAATAAAAATCCTTCTAAATAAATATTTTGAATATAATTCTTTCAATTAAAAAGCCACCATGTGACACTTCATTTCATAATCATACAACTACGGGTTTCAACCCATTTTCATATTTTTCATAAACACAGGTCTCATCTCACTTTCATATTTTTACGGCACTTTGTTCCTATAATTAAATCATCATATTTTCCCGGCACCTCGTGCCCTCATTTCATATCACAACTGCACGGACAATTCACGTGTCAAATATCATTATCAATGCATATAAGATCCACATGATCAATTTATTTCCGATAAAGTAAGTTTAAATTTTTTAAATCAAGTAAGAAAATCAACAAAGAAATGGATTTATTTTAGAAATCATTTGGGTGAAGAAAATAACATTTCAATTAAAATGAAGCACCTGATAGTTGCTGTTTTGGATGTAAAACTTATAAGAACTAAAGCACACAACAATTCCTTTTATTCAAAACAACTTAACCTTGAAAACTAATAAAGACTAGAACCAAAAATCCTCAAAGTCTCATACAAGAGCCAAAGCCAACACATTACAACAAGGGATACAAACACATAATAGAATCAAATATTACATCACAGAAGAACACAACAATTTACCTGTCATGAAAATACAAAAATAACCGAAGACAAGTGCAACCACAAAGAATGTCAACAAAGGCACTCCCGAGATACCATCTCGTAGTTCCAAAAGTAAATATGTAACAACAAAAAGGCCCCCCAGGCCATCACAAGTCATCACAATTCAATCCCCGACATAGCCCACCTTATCTCGCCACATGTGCAATAGTAAATTAAATTCCCGCCTTGTCTCTCCACACGTGCATAATAATGTTCCCACCATGTCTTGCCACATGCACAAACCCATGTGTGTGTGTATATATATATATATATATATATATATATATCCCGCCTTGTCACGCCGCATGTGCATAAATCAATAGTAATAATAGCACGGAAAAAACCTCGTGCAAACACCCGAACATAACTCCCACAATATAAAGTGGCAAAATCATATCTCATAAACTGCACCTCAAGTGCTCAGATATTATAAAATATCACAGATTGCACATCAAATGCTCAATTATTACAACTTATCACATATTGCATATCAACTGCTTAAATATCACAACTTATCACAAAAATCAATAATACCTTATTTTTCACAATAAGGAGCCCATGGCTCGACCATAATGTGCACATAAATCTTATCAAATTATCCGGAGGTGAACAACGCAACAAAATAATATTTTACATACAAATCAAGGTGGCAATCACACCAAATCATATTGTAAAAACAATTTCAACAAACAAGGATCTAGGCATGAAAAATAGAGGATTTAATAAGTGCCAATAATTTCTAATTTAATACATAAGGGCGTCTAAGGATTTTTAATCAATGAAATTTGCACATATAAACTAAGTACGTACTAGTCACCTAGCGTACATGATTTTCAATTATACAATTTGCACATAAGACTCAATGCCTAAGGAAAAATTCCCCCACTCGAGGTTAAGCAAGACACTTACCTTTTTGAAGTTATGCCGGTATTCCAAAATCTCCTTCTTGCTTCAATTGACCTCCAGATATCTCAAATCTATCCAAATTAATTGCATAACTTCATTAAAATTCATCGGAAACAATTCCGGATAATAATATGTCGACTTAAAATTTTATTCCAAAAAGTCAACAAAAGTCAACGCGGGGCCCACCCCTTAAACCCGACAAAAGTTTCATGAAATCTGGGAAGATTTTACAAAAATCTTGATTTCTTCCATTTAAATCCGAATTAAATGATGAATATAATTATGGATTCATGAAATATAAACACTTTAAGATATAGAACACTTACCCCAACCAAGCTTGTGAAAAATCCCTCCATAATCGCCCAAACCCGAGCTCCAAAAATCCAAAACAAAAATGGCACAGTGACCAATTTTGGTCCTTAATGATTCTGCCGCGGTTACTGTTCAGGCACATACGGTACTGTTCACGCACCTGCGGTACTGTTCACGCATCTGCGGCATTGTTCACGCTTCTGCGATCACTGTTCATGCTTCTACGAATCACTGTTCATGTTGCTGCCCAGAAAATTCCAGCAACTTATCTTCTTGTCCGAATTGATCCGTTAACCTTCCGAAATTAACCTGAGGCCATCGGAACCTCAACAAAATATACCAACACATCCCAAAATATAGTACGAACTTAGTCGAGGCTTCAAACCATGTCAAACAACGCTGAAATTACGAATCGCGCATCGAATCAAATTATAAGTTTTTAAATCTTCCAACTTCCTATATTTTACGCCGAAATGTATCAAATCAATCTGGAATGACTTTAAATTTTGCACACAAGTCATAATTGACTTAATGGAGCTATTCCCATTTCTGGAATCGAAATCCGACCTCGTTATCAAAAATTTACCCTTCGGTCAAACTTTTTCCTAAATCTTATATTTTCCAACTTTTGCCAAAATGCGTCGAATTGTCCTACGGACTTCCAAATCCAAATCCGAACATACGCCTAAGTCCGAAATCATCATACGAAACTATTTCCATTATCAAAATTTAATTCCGGGGGTCGTTTGCTCAAAAGCTAACTCTCCGGTCAACTCTTTCCATTTAAGCTTCTAAATAGGAATTGTTCTTTTAATTAAATTCTAAATTTTCCGAAAATCAAACTCAACCACACCCGCGGGTCATAATACATATTGCGAAGCTGCTCGAGATCTTAAGTCACTGATCAGGCGTAAATTCTTAAAACGACAAGTCGAGTCGTTACATTCTCCACCTCTTAAACAAATGTTCGTCCTCGAACGTGCTAAGAATTATTCTGAGGTTACCACATTGATGATTTTACTTTTACCCATATACTCACGGTTGATCCTAGGTTATCGCATTTGAGATAAGCCTGACAACACCATGTCATTTGAGATTACTTATTTTAACCATATTTATAAACTTTAAGACCAATTTCTTACACTCCAAACATTTTCAAAAGGCCTGATTTTTACAACCACGCACGGTATTAGTCTCAACTGGCTATAGAAACTCGTGCCTACGCACACATCAACTTTCTTGATAGTGTTGAAGTAGTGCAAAATTTTTCTGGGGTGTTACACTTACCCATATAAAAGCATGTTAGGCCATAATGAATTAGCACTGAACTCAATTACTCTTATCATCATGGTGCACCGGTACTTAAATCTGATGTCTTACCCTTAACTAGTTGCATAATAAGCCAAAGTAAAAGATTAAATTATCAATCTTGTGGTCAGAAACATAAACAAAATTAGTTATAACAATATTTTTAAAATATAACTATTTTTTAAGGTTGTAGGATGAAAACATTTATGTCATTCTAAGTATTATCACTTTTAGATTTACGTGAATTCAAATAAAAATGCCTCCAAATAAATACTAGATTATCTGTTAGAGCGTTCGCTAATTTTGTAAATGATAAACAAAATCAATAAAGCAACAATAAAAACTAGGACTTAGAAGCATATATATAATTCATGCAGTACTTCCGGTATCTACACATGTGATTCAATTCACACCACAATATATGGATTGATTATGATTTATAGATGATAGTCAAAGGATAAGATTAACCGTAAATCAGAATACTTATTATGCTTACAGCTATCGTGCCATAATATTATGTTTATGTCACGACCCGAATACCTAACCAGTCGTGATGGCGCCTATCGTGGAACTAAGCAAGACGACATTCTCAATATGCTTTCAATATATAACAGATGTGAGCTAAAGCAATTAAACTAACTGAAGGTTTCGTAATAACGGGGTAAAAACCCAAAATACAAGTGCGGAATGATAGCCCGACATCGGGTTGTCACTAGTCATGAGCATCTAACAACCAATCTAGAAACAGAGTCTACTACAGTCTGTGCCAAATGCCAATACAAGAGAGAAAATATAATAAGAAAGGATAAACAAGGATTGCGGACGCCGGCAGCTATCTCGTAAGTCTCCGATAATCAGCTCGCGCACGAACTCAGAGACCGTCAGAACCGTACACACCTGGATCTTCACATGAAGTGCAGGGTGTAGCATGAGTTCATCAAACTCAGCAAGTAACAAAATTAAATAAGGAACTGAGAAGCAGTGATGAGCTATAAAAATACAGATCATTTCAAAAGTTTTCAGTAAAGAGTGAACATGCTTTCAAATCCGGTGGTATAAGTCAAATCAATTCGAGCCCAAGTAAAACAGATATGAATCTTCCAGAAATTTCACAACAACAACAGATAACAACTAAGTGCAATAATAAATAAAAGCAAGTATAGCCTCTCAAGGCAACAATCACCCAACTCATCTCAACAGCTCATACTCTCGGCTCTCAGCCCTCAATGCACACTCTTAATAGGTACTTGCGCTCACTGGGGGTGTAAGGACTCCGGAGGGGCTCCTACAGCCCAAGCGCTATAATCCTCACGGACAACTCACGTGCTATCGTATCATATCAAGATCCGCACGGACAGCTCACGTGCTACAGTATCATATCCGAATCCGCACGGACAACTCACGTGCTAAGTATCAACATCATGATTCGCACGGACAACTCACGTGCTACGGTATCTATACCTCACAGCCAGGCCTCAGCCTCACTTAGTCATGTACCTTTATAGTCTCACGGCCCTAAAAAATTATAAAGATCAGCCCAAACAGAGAATACAACAAGTATCAACAAGAAATGAGAGGGAACGTAGATATAACACACAAGTAAGACTGTGACTGAGTGCAAGATAGAAATTAGCAGTCAATTCAACAAGTATTCGACCGCTGCCGGTCCCAACAGTGATATCATATGGCCTAAGCATGGTTTCTAACATAAAAGGTAGTCAATTGCTCAAAGACAAGGAAAAATAAGTAATAACAATAGCTATTCGACTTTACAGTCTCACGGGACGGACCAAGTCACAATCCCTCACGGTTCCCTCTCACACGCCCGTCACGTAGCATGTGTGTCACCTCCAAATATTCACATCACACCAATTCTTGGGGTTTCATACCCTCAAAACCAGATTTAAGACTGTTACTTACCTCAAACCGCGCAAAATCTACTCTGAAATGCCTTTGGCCCTCAAATAAATCTCCAAATGCCTCAAATCTAGCCACAAGCAGTACGATATAATTAATATAATATAAAAGAATCAATCCCACAAGAAAAACACGAAATTATAAGCCAAAAATCCGAAATCGGCCCGAACCCGGCCCCACGTCTCAAAACCCGACAAAAGTCATAAAATCCGAAATCCCAATCATTCACGAGTCTAGCCATACCAAATTTACTCCAATCTGATAAAAAAATCCCATTCAAAACTCTAACTTAAGAACACTTCATCTTCTTCCCCAATGTTTCACCCCAAATCACAAATTAGATGACAAAATTAAAGATATAATCATGGGTTTTAACCAAAATCAAGTAGGAATCACTTACCCCAATCAACTCCACAAAAAACCCTTCAAGAATCGCCCAATTCCATGTTCTCTAGCTCAAAATATGCAAAACGGGTACAAACCCTCATTTTTGAAATTAATACTGTCTCCTCAGATTTCCTTCTTCGCGAACGCAATCATCTTCTCGCATTCGCGTAGACCAACTTAGACTGCCTCTCAACTTAACTTTTCGAGAATGTGACCTACGCTTTGCGAACATGAAGATTTGCAAACTCAGACCTTCGCGAATGCGTCCCTTACCTCGCGAACGCGTAGAACAAAAGACTGGGGGTCCCCAGCTTCCTAACTCGCCTTCGCGAACGCGACTCCAGTCACGCGTTTGCGATGCACACATTGCCATACCTTCACGTTCATGTCTTCTCCTTCTCGTAAGCATAGAACAAAATCTCACCAACTCAGAAACACTCTTCGCGAACCCAAGGCTCCTCTTGCGAACGCGTAAGAGGAAACCAGAAAAATGCAGCAACAAATATCAACTATCTCACCAAGGCCAAAAATGATCCGCTAACCACCCGAAACTCACCTGAGGCCCCTGGGACCTCAACCAAACATACCATCAAGTCCCAAAAAACTATAAGAACTTAGTCAAATCCTCAAACCACCTCAAATAACATCAAAAACACGAATCACCCTCTGATTTAAACTTAATGAACTTGAAACTTCCAATTTTTACAACCTATGCCGAAACCTATCAAACCATGTCCGATTGACCCCAAATTTTGCACACAAGTCATATTTGAGATTACAGATCTACTCCAATTTTCGGAATCGGAATTCGACCCCGATATACCAAGTCAACCCCCGATCAACTTTCCAAAAATTCAACTTTCGCCATTTCAAGCCTAAATTAGCTACAGACCTCGGATTCATAGTCCGGACACACTCCTAAGTCCAAAATCACCCAACGGAGCTAATGAAACTAATGGAACTCCATTACATAGTCGTCTTCACACAATTCTGACTACGATCAAAATCATAAGACTTAAGCTTTTGATTTAGGGACTAAGTGTCCCAAATCACTTTGAAACCAAAAACAAGACCTTCCGACAAGTCACGTAAGCAGAAACAGATACTGGGAAAACAGTAAATAGAGGATCGGGGCTAATACACTCAAAACGATCGGTCGGGTCATTACAGTTTATTTATGCATGCATTTAACCAACTATGCAGGAATTATGCAAGCTAAGTTCTATTCATTACATATTATCATAATAATATTTTTCTTAGCGTGAAAAGGGCACATTGGTTGTCTGACATTTGCGTACATATATGTAAGCACTATTCAACACATTAAATATAAGTTAAAGAATTGAATAGAGAGTATTCAAAATTTAATTACGAAATATATATTCATGCATTTTGATTTGGTTCATGAATAGATACCTTGCAGGATATACAAATGAAAACTAAAAATTCATATCAGGCGTCATGAAAGAATAGACAAAAGTTGTACTTTTCAATGCAAGGCTTGCGCACTTCAAGCTATAACAAAATGAAAATGAAATACTGAAAGTTTATTGTGAGTTATCGTGGCAAAATAGATAAATTTTGCGATTAGTGGAAGATAAAAATAAAAATATGAATAAGCTAGAAAGATGAAAACTTATCTTGTATTAGTATCCATCCCATTGGCTTCCATCTTCATTTTGTTTGATAGCCACAAAATTGTTAGTATAAGGATAGCAAACACAAAGCACAGTATATAGGGACAGACCCACACGGAGTCAAGAGGGTTCATATGAACCCACTTCGTCAAAAAATAACATTGTATATATGTATATCTTCTCTTTCTCCAAAGATATTCTGTTATAAAATTTATTTTGAACCCATATGGTTCAAGCAAAGAATCCAGCCTAACGGTGAAGCGGGTTCTAATTAGAAGGGTCTTGAGTTCGAAACATATCAGCAACATAATGCGCACATACTATTCTTTTCCTATTTAGATACAACGACACAAATTCTTTTTTTTCTCTATTTTTAGACTAGATGTAATGACCCAACCGGTCATTTTGAATTTTAGAATCCTGTTCCCTAAAATAAAACTTCCTGTATGTACTTTTAATGATTTATGACTTGCGAGGATGGTTGGTTCGGGATTTGGAAGTGTTTGGGTTGAAATCGGAACACTTGGTTCCTTAAGTTGGCTTTAAAAGATCAAGTTTGACTTCGGTAAGCATTTTGAGAAAACGACCCCGTAATAGAATTTTGACGATTTCAACAGCTCCGTATGGTGATTTTGGACTTAGGAGCGTGTTCAGAATTTTATTTGGAAGTCCGTAGTAAAATTATGCTTGAAATGGCTAAAATAGGAATTTAAGTTTGGAAGTTTGACCGGGGAGTTGACTTTTTGATATCAGAATCAAAATTCAGTTCTGAAAATTTCCATAGCTCCGTTATGTCATTTATGACCTGTGTGCAAAATTTGAGGTCAATCGGACTTGATTTGATAGGTTTCGACATCTAATGTAGAAGTTGGAAATTTGAAGTTTCATTAAGCTTGAATTGGAGCATAATTCGTGGTTTTAGCGTCGTTTTATGTGATTTGAGGTTTCAAATAAGTTAGTATGATATTTTAGGACTTGTTGGTATATTTGGTTGAGGTCCCGAGGGTCTCGGGTGAGTTTCAGATGGTTAACGAATCAAAAGTTGGACTTAAAAGCAGTTGCAATTTGTTTCTCTTCTGCTTGATATTCTGGGCTGTGATCGAGCCCAAGATCGAGACCAGGGTCGACGGCCAGGGTTGAATCCAGGGACGAGGCTCAGGATTGAAGGCCCGTGCTCGATGCCATGATCGATGTCATGATCGAAGGCCCAGGTTCGATGCCATGATCGAAGGGCCAGGCTCGATGCTATGATCGAGGCCATGACCGAGGCACAAGCTCGAGGCCATGATCGAGGCCATGATCGAGGCCATGACCAAGGCCCAGGCTCGAGGGCCATGATCGAAGCCACGATCGAGTCCCAGTTCCGAAGGCTGCCTGGGCAGATTTATAAAGGAGGGAACTTCGTCCCATTTGCTATTTTTGACGAACTTGAGCTTGAGCAGAAGCGATTTTTGGCAGATTTTCAAGGAAAAACATTTGAGTAAGTGATTCTAACTCGGATTTGGTCAATATACACGAATATATCATTGTTTTCACCATTTAATTAGTGTATGGAGATGGAAATTTGGGAAATTTTTAGAAATCTCATAGAAACGAATTTTTGAGATTTCGGTATCGATGCTGAGTCGGATTTGATTGAAACTGGTATGGTTGGACTCGTAATTGAATGGGTTGTCGGATTTCGTAACTCTCTTCGGATTCTGAGACGTGGAACCCACAGATGAATTTTTAATTAATTTTGGATTTTTGTTGAAAAATATAGTATTTTCTTATGGAATTGATTTCTATAATTTTTAGTGATTGTATCGAATTATTTTGGCTAGATTCAAGCCATTCAGAATTGGATAATCAAGGAAAAGGCCTTCTAGTGGATTAAATTGGAGTAAATTGAGGTAAGTCTCTTGTCTAATCTTGTGAGGGAGAAATTACCCCATAGGTAATTAAAGTAATAACTGTTGCTAATTGTGGGGGCTACGTACGCACGAGGTGATGAGAGTCCGTGCGTAGCTACTATTAATGCTAAACTTCGGGTAGTTTAAGACTCAAAGTATGAATTACTTGTGTAAATTGTATTCTTTGTTTAATTAATATTATATATATATATATATATATATATATATATATATATATATATATATATATATATATATAGTGAATTATTAGGTAAAACTATTAAAGGATGGAAATCCCATATGCTTGATTTTCTGTTTAAATTAATTAATTGTTAAGATAAATTGCTCTTCCTCTCGAATTTATCTTATAATAAATATACTCTCCTTTCGGAGGTACATAAGAAAATGTCCTCCTTTCTTGTGGAGCGGGCCGGATGCCTCGATAGGATAGATGCATCTATAGATCGCGCCGCACGTCCCTCAGCAGTGTACACGACACTCTGAATCGGGTCGTATGACCTCGGCAGAAATCGTCCCTAATAATAATAATTATACGATACTTTGATGGTTTATTGCAGCTTGTGAAGCTAATTGATAAATTTGAAATTTGTTGGAATTTAAGGAATTTAATTAATATATTGAGAATTGTTGCATTTGAAGGAACTTAATTATTTCTGCTGATTAAATAAAATTATTATTGACTTTGTGAATCATGCTGAGTTAAATAAATTATATTTTATTCTATTTAATATTGTTGATACTTAGTGAGTGTCAAAGTCGGCCATCTCGTCTCTACCACTTCGAGATTAGGCTTGATACTTACTGGGTACACGTTGTTTACGCATTCATGCTACACTTGGTGCACTTTTTGTGCAGGACCTGAGGCAACTACTAGTGGAGGACCTATCGTCTTACACCCACGTTATCCAGAGACGCAGTGATGAGCTGTCCTGCTGAGCCGTTCTGCAGTTACCAGTGTCTCTTCTTGTATTTATGTTCTACCTATTTTATTTCAGACAGTATTTGGAGTTTTGTATAATCTACTAGATGCTCATATACTTGTGATCCCACGTCTTGGCACACATATTGGTAGAATTTGGAATTGGTATTATTTTCTTGAATTTAAATTAATCGGTATCTTTACTATTCTCTTTAATATTGCTAGTAAAAGAATAAAATTACTTAGAAAATTATTCTGAAAATAATTGATATATGTTTAACTTATTAGTTGGCTTTCCTAGCTGTAGTGTTGGGCGCCATCACGACCTATAGATAAAATTGGGTCGTGACTGTCACGACCCGAAGTACCCACCTGCGGACCGTGATGGCGCCTAATATTTCACTTGCTAGTTAAGCCAACGTTAGAATAATATTATCTATTTTTAAAATATTTTTTTTTAAAGTTATTAATAATCAAGGAACAAATGCAGAAGTAAAGTCTGAAATGTAGTGAATAATCCATAAAAACAACGGTGTCTAAATACCATCCCAGAATTGGTGTCACAAGTGCACGAGCTTCTAGAGTAATACAAATAAAGGTATGAATAAAATAAAGCTGTCTGAAAATAAACACACAACTAAAGTAAAATAGACGGGGACTTCAGAACTGCGGACACCAGGCAGTTATACCTCAAGTCTCATCCGAGTAGCTGAAATCCGAGCAAGTCTATGGCACGCTGCTGGGACCAACTCCGAAATCTGCACAAGAAGTGCAGAGTGTAGTATCAGTACAACCGACCCCATGTACTGGTAAGTGCTGAGCCTAACCTCGACGAAGTAGTGACGAGGCTAAGGCGGGTCACTTACATTACCTGTACGCAATATTAGTAACAACAACAATAATAGAAATAAATCGAATAAATCATTTATAATAATTAAAGCCAACTCAACAGTCATAACCAATTATCATTTCCATCAATTCTGTTGCAGCGTGCAACCCGCTCTCACAATATATTCACATTCAATTCTGTTGCAGCGTGCAACCCGCTCTCATAATATATTCACATTCAATTCTGTTGCAGCGTGCAACCCGCTCTCACAATATATTTATATTCAGTTCTGTTGCATCGTGGAACCCGCTCCGCCAATATATTTATTTTAATCAAGTTTGTTGAGGCGTGCAACCCGATCCCCCAATATATATATATATATATATGTATGTCAACTTTTAAATAAGTCTGTTGCGGCGTGCAACCCGATCCCCCAATATATATATATATGTATGTCAACTTTTAAATAAGTCTGTTGCGGCGTGCAACCCGATCCTCCAATATGGACTTTTAATAAGTCTGTTGCGGCGTGCAAGCCGATCCTCCAATATATTCATTATAATCAATCTTGTTACGACGTGCAACCCGCTCCTCCAACATATTCATTTGCCAATTCTTATAGAAGAAATTTTTCCAATAAATGCAACAATTAATATAAAATTATAAGACAACAAACATACAATAATTATAATTTAATTATGAAACAAACAAAGGCAAATAGTAAATTATTATGAAAATCAGAAAGAAACTATGCAATTTAATATTTAATATGCTAAATGTCAAATAACAATTAAGGCACATAATCCAAATAGCATGTAACAATTAATGCAGGAATTCAAGAATTATTGTTTGACAAAGAATAGGAGAGAAATAATTATTATAATAATTAATTCATGATTTAAAATAATTTATTATTTTTTTCATGTAAGCAGGAAAACAGTTAATTTAACAACGTATAGACACTCGTCACCTCGCCTATACGTCATTTACATGCAATTCACATAACAAATAATTTAAGGGTTCTATTCCCTCAAGTCAAGGTTAACCTCGACACTCACCTCGCTTTCCAAATTCCAATCAATTACTCAACCACAACTTTTTCTTTTAAATTTGTCTGTGAAAACTTCAAATCTATTCACAAACAATTCAATATACTCAATACGAATCATAGGAATTAATTCCATATGAATTTATTAATTTTTCCGGATAAAATCCGAAGTTCATTAAAATATTCGACAGTGGGACCCACGTCTCAAATCTCGAAAAAAATTACGAAATCCAAACACCCATTCCGAGACGAGTCCAACCATACAGAAATTATCCAATTCCGATATCAAATGGGCCTTGAAATTTTAAATTTTTGTTTTTGGAAGAATTTATAAATATCTGATTTTTATTCCATAAATTCACGAATTCATGATATAAATGAGTATGAAATCATGAAATATAATCAATATAGGATAACGAATACTTACCCCAATGTTTTCGCATGAAAATCGCCCAAAAATCGCCTCTTGAGGTTTAGGGTTCGAAATATTGAAGAATGAATGAAAAATCCCGCCTAAGTCCCTTTTACTCAGCTGCAGGTGTCGCAATTGCGACCTGAGCTTCACAAATGCGAAGGAACACTCGCAATTGCGATGCCCTTCATAATCCCGCTACCTTCGCAAATGCGAGGAAAGTGTCGCATTTGCGACCACTGAACCTCACAAATGCGAGTAGATGTTCGCATTTGCGAACCTACCCTTCCCAGACTCCCATCGCAATTACGAAGAAAATTTCGCAATTGCGAGAACATGCTGGTCCAGGCCTTCTTCTCAATTACGATAGATACCTCGCAATTGCCAGGCCTGCTTATTTCGCATTTGCGAAGCCTGATCTTGCAATTGCGAGATCAGAGGCCTGCAACAGGTTCAGTTATACCCGCAACAGTTTCTAAGTTCAAAACATCCTGTGGCCTATCCGAAACTCACTCGAGCCCTCGGGGCTCCAAACCAAACATGCCCACAAGGCTTAAAATATCATACGGACTTGCTCGCGCAATCAAATCGCCAAAATAACACCTAAAACTATGGATTTATCACCAAAACTCATGAATTCCTCAAGAACATTTCAAAACTACTATCTTCTCAACCGGACGTCCGAATCACGTCAAATCAACTCCGATTTCTACCAAATTTCACAGACATGACTTATATATTATATCAAACCTGTACCGGGCTCTGGAACCAAAATACGGGCCCGATACCAATGAGATCAAATGTTAATCAATTT
This sequence comes from Nicotiana tomentosiformis, assembly GCF_000390325.3. Classification (NCBI taxonomy): domain Eukaryota; kingdom Viridiplantae; phylum Streptophyta; class Magnoliopsida; order Solanales; family Solanaceae; genus Nicotiana; species Nicotiana tomentosiformis. The sequence goes on from NC_090819.1 coordinate 123,190,513, forward strand.
CTTTGAATCTACAGAATTGCAGTCTTACAATTTTTATCAAAATTTCATTTCTCGAGCTAGGGACCTCGGAATTCGATTTCGGGCATACGCCCAAGTCCCGTATTTTACTACGGACCTTTCGGGAACGTCGGAACACGGATCTAAGTCCGTTTACTCAAAACGTTGACCAAAGTCAACTAAAAATAAATTTTAAATCCCAAAAATTATTACTTCATAAATTTTCACATAAAGGCTTTCCAGATTTACGCCTGGACTGTGCACGTAAATCGAGGTGGGTAAAAATAAGGGTTTTAAGGCTAACAGGCCCGGAATAAAGTCTTAATTCACAAGATGACCCTTTTGGGTCATCACAATCTCCACCTCTAAAACAAATGTTCGTCCTCGAACGGACATAGAAAAGTACCTGAACTGGCGAACAAGTGGGGATATCTACTCCGCATGTCCGACTCGGACTTCCAAGTAGCTGCCTCAATAGGCTGACCTCTCCACTGCACTCGAACTGAAGGGTAACTCTTTGACCTCAACTGACAAACCTGCCGGTCTAGAATGGCTACCGGCTCCTCCTCATAAGTCAAATCCTTATCCAACTGGACAGAGCTGAAATCTAACACGTGGGACGGGTCACCATGATATTTTCGGAGCATAGACACATGGAACACCGGATGAACCGCTGATAAACTAGGTGGTAATGCAAGCCTGTAGGCTACTTCACCCACCCTTTCAAGAATTTCAAAGGGTCCGATATACCTACGGCTCAACTTGCCCTTCTTTCCGAACCTCATTACACCTTTCATAGGTGAAACCCGGAGCAATATTCTTTCTCTAACCATGAATGCAATATCACGAACTTTACGGTCGGCATAACTCTTTTGCCTAGACTGAGTTGCGCGAAGTCGATCCAGAATAATCTTGACCTTATCCAAGGCATCCTGTACCAAATCGGTACCCAACAACCGAGCCTCTCCCAGTTTAAACCAACCAACTGACGATCGGCATCGCCTTCCGTATAATACCTCATATGGAGCCATCTGAATGCTCGACTGGTAGCCATTATTATAAGCAAACTCCGCAAGTGGCAAGAGGTGATCTCAAGAACCTCCAAAGTATATAACATAAGCGCGAAGCATATCTTCCAATATCTGAATAGTGTGCTCTGACTGTCCATCCACCCGCGTGCCTAACTCATGCTGTACAACCCTCTAGAAATGTGAGGTAAATTGCATATCTCCATCTAAAATAATAGACACGGGCACCCCATGAAGTCGGATAATCTCACGAATGTAAATTTCAGCTAACCTCTCTGAATAATAGGTAACTGCCACTGGAATGAAATGTGCTAACTTGGTCAACCTGTCCACAATGACCCACACTGCGTCAAATATTTTCTGAGTCCGTGGGAGCCCAACAAAAAAATCCATAGTGATACGCTCCCACTTCCACTCAGGAATTTCTAACTTCTGAAGCAAACCACCAGGTCTCTGATGCTCGTACTTAACTTGCTGATAATTCAGACACCGAGCTACATATGCAACTATATCCTTTTTCATTCTCCTCCACCAATAATGTTGGCGCAAATCTTGATACATTTTGGCGGTACCTGGATGATTAGAATACCTGGAACTGTGTGCTTCTTCAAGAATTAATTCATGAAGCCCATCCACATTAGGCATACAAATACCACCCTGCATTCGCAGAACCCCATCTTCCCCCACAATAACCTGTTTGGAATCACCGTGCCACATAGTGTCCTTAAGGACAAGTAAATGAGGATCATCATACTGACTCTCTCTGATGCGCTCATATAAAGAAGACCGAGCGATTGTGCAAGCTAGAACCCGACTGGGTTCTGAAACATCTAACCTCACGAACTGATTAGCCAAAGTCTGAACATCTGCAGCTAATGGCCTCTCATTAACCGGAATATACGCAAGACTGCCCATACTCACAGCCTTTCTACTCAAAGCATCGGCCACCACATTGGCCTTTCCGGGGTGATACAAAATGGTGATATCATAGTCTTTCAACAACTCCAACCATCTTCTTTGCCTCAAATTAAGATCTTTTTGTTTGAACAGATACTGAAGGCTACGATGATAAGTAAATACCACACACGAGACACCGTATAGGTAATGCCTCCAAATCTTCAGCGCATGAACAATTGCTGCCAATTCTAAGTCATGAACATGACAATATTTCCCGTGAAATTTCAACTACCGCGACGCATATGTAATTACCTTGCCATATTGCATTAATACTGCACCAAGCCCAATGTGAGATGCGTCACAATACACCGTATACGATCCTAAACCTGTGGGTAATACTAACACTGGCACCGTAGTCAAAGCGGTCTTGAGCTTCTGAAAGCTTAACTCACACTCGTCTGACCATCTGAATGGGACACCATTCTGGGTCAATCTGGTCAATGGGCTTGCTATAGATAAAAATCCTTCCACGAACCGACGATAATAACCTGCTAAACCCAGGAAACTCCGGATCTCTGTAACTGAAGTAGGTCTAGGCCAATTCTGAACAACCCCAATCTTCTTAGGATCCACTTTCATGCCTTCTGCCGATACAACATGCCCCAAAATGCAACTGAGTCTAACCAAAACTCACATTTTGAAAACTTGGCATATAACTGATTATTCTTCAAGGTTGAAGCACACTTCGAAGATGCTGCTCATGTTCCTCTTGACTGCTGGAGTAAATCAAGATATCATCAATGAATACAACCACAAAAGAATCCAAATAAGGCTTGAACACCCGATTCATCAAATCCATAAATGCTGCCGGGGCATTTGTCAACCCAAATGACATCACTAGGAATTCCTAATGCCCATACCGAGTTCGAAAAGTTGTCTTAGGGACATCAGATGCCATAATCTTCAACTGATGGTAATCAGACCTCAAATCGATCTTCGAAAATACCTTGGCACCCTGAAACTGATCAAATAAGTCATCAATTCTTGGCAACGGATATTTGTTTTTGATAGTGGCCTTGTTCAACTGCCGATAGTCTATACACATCTGCATAGAGCCATCTTTATTCTTTATAAATAATACCGGTGCACCCCAGGGTGAGACACTGGGTCTAATGAATTCCTGATCAAGCAACTCTTGTAACTACTCTTTCAATTCTTTCAACTCTGGCGGGGACATACGGTATGGCGGAATAGCAATGGGCTGAATGCCCAGAGCCAAATTGATACAGAAGTCAATATCTCTGTCGGGTGGCATCCCCGGCAAATCTGTAGGAAATACTTCTAGAAATTCATGAACAACTGGTACTGAGTCCATAGAAGGAACATCCGCACTGGGATCACGAATATAAGCCAAATAGGATAGACACCCTTTCTCTACCATACGCCGAGCTTTCATATAACAAATAACCCTGCTGGCAGAATGACCAGGAGTTCCTTTCCACTCTAACTGAGGTAACCCCGGCATAGCTAGGGTCACTGTCTTGCCATGACAATCCAATATAGCATGATAAGGTGACAGCCAATCCATACCCAAGATGACATCAAAATCTACCATATCAAGAAATTGAAGATCCACACTAGTCTTAAGATTACCAATAGTAACAACACACGAATGATAGACATGATCTACTATAACAGAGTCTCCCACCGGTGTAGATACAAAAATAGAAGCACTCAGAGAATCACAAGGCACAACCAAATATGAAGCAAAATAGGAGGACACATAGGAATAAGTAGATCCTGGATCAAATAGAACTGAAGCATCTCTATGGCAAACTGGAATAATACCCGTGATCACAGCATCAGATGACTCGGCCTCGGCCTAGCTGGAAAAGCATAAAATTAGGGCTAGGCTCCACCACTATGAACTGCGCCTCTGGGACGACCTCTAATTGGCTGGCCTCCACCTCTAACGGTCTGACCTCCACCTTTAATGGCCTGACCCTCTACTGGCCTGACCTATACCTCTAGCTGCCTGACCCCTACCTCTAGCTGGCTGAGCAGGCAGTGAAGCAACCGGTGCCGGTATGATGGCACGAGAATCTTACCGAGATCTGTTACTCGCCAATCTAGGGCAATACCTCCTGATATGACCAATGTTTCCACACTCATAACACCCATCCTGATGCCATGGCTGCTGAAGCTGAAGCTGACCCAAACGGGCCGGATAACCGTTGTAGTAACTCTAGAGTGGTGAAGCACTCATAGGAGCTGAATGTGAACTGAATGTCGGCTGCCCAGAGTAAGGCATAATAGGACCGTGACTCCCTAAAGCACCGGGAGATGCATGAAGTGCTGAATGAAACGGTCTGGGAGGATGACCCCTACCAAAATTACCCCTACCTCTAGATGAGGCACCACTGAAATAACCGAACTAACGAGGCCTCTTATCGGACCTCTGCCTCTCTCCTATGCAATAACCATCACGATCCTCCTTGCGACATTAGCAGCCGCCTGAAAAGATATCTCACTTCCGGTCTCCTTGGCCATCTGAAGTATGATAGGGTAAGTGAGTCCCTCAATGAACCTCCTCACTCTCTCTCCCTCTGTATGTAGTAAAAGGAGAGCATGACGGGCCAAATCCACAAAACGGGACTCATAATAAGTAACAATCATACTGCCCTGCTATAGACGCTCAAATTGCTTGTGGAATTCCTCTCTCAGTGTGATAGGGAGGAACTTTTCTATAAATAGTTGAGAGAACTACTCCCATGTAAGTGTAGGCGATCCGACTGGTTGGGTCAATGTATAATCTCTCCACCACCTCTTGGCAGAACCCGTCATCTGCAATACAGCAAAATCAACCCCATTGGTCTAAACTATACCCATGTTCCGCAGCACCTCATGGAAGCATTCAAGATAATCATGTGGGTCCTTAGAAGGTGTACCACTGAAGTGAACTGGAAAGAGCTTGGTAAACTTATCCAGTCTCAATAAGGCCTCAAAAGATATGGCGGGCCTATCACCGATCCGTACCGCAACAACTAGCTGAACTACCCCAACTGGCGGGGCTGCTGGAGCCTGATTCTGGGGAGCCATCTGCTCTGGAGCGGGAGTATTTGGAGTTTGTGCTCCTCCCCCAGCCTGTGAGACGGCTGGTGCCACTGGAAATGTATCATTCTGGGCCACGCCCTCCATAACCCTTACCAAACGGACTAGAGCGTCCTGAAGTACTGGAGTGGCTATGAATCCTTCCTGGACCTGAACTGGTCTGGCTGGTACATTCTGAACTAGAACCTCCTCCTGAAGGTCCACCTGAGGTTCTACAACAGGTGCAGCTGCTCGAGCTACGGACTGAGCTCTACCTCGGCCTCTAGCACGACCTCGACCTCGACCTCTACCCCTGGCCATAGTTGCCACCGGAGGTTCTGGTCCCTGTCCACCGGTAGAGATATTACGTGTTCTCACCATCTGCGAGAGAATAAGAGTAGAATGGTCCAATCATCGATGATAGAATTAATTCGCACGATAGAATAAGAAAGAAGTGATATTGTTCCTAAACTTCATAGCCTCTTAGAGATAAGTACATACGTCTCCGTACCGATCCTTCAGACTCTACTAAGCTTGCTCGTGACTCGTGAGACCTATGTAACCTAGTGCTATGATACCAACTATCACGACCCGAAATTCTCACCTTCGGACCGTGATGATGCCTAATATTTCACTTGCTAGGCAAGCCAACGTTAGAATAATATTATCTATTTTTAAATTATTTTTTTTAAAGTTATTAATAATCAAGGAACAAATGCGTAAGTAAAGTCTGAAATGTAGTGAATAATCTATAAAAACAACGGTGTCTAAATACCATCCCAGAATTGGTGTCACAAGTGCACGAGCTTCTAGAATAATACAAATAAAGGTCTGAATAAAATAAATTTGTCTGGAAATAAACACATAGCTAAAGTAAAATAGATGGAGACTTCAAAACTGTGGACGCCATGCAGTTATACCTCAAGTCTCATCCGATTAGCTGAAATCCGAGCAAGTCTATGGCACGCTGCTGGGACCAACTCCAAAATCTGCACAAGAAGTGCAGAGTGTAGTATCAGTACAACCGACCCCATGTACCGGTAAGTGCTGAGCCTAACCTCGACGAAGTAGTGACGAGGCTAAGGTGGGTCACTTACATTACCTGTATGCAATATTAGTAACAACAACAATAATAGAAATAAATCGGGTAACTCATTTATAATAATTGAAGCCAACTCAATAGTCATAACCAATTATCATTTTCATCAATTCTGTTGCAGCGTGTAACCCGCTCTCACAATATATTCACATTCAGTTCTGTTGCGGCGTGGAACCCGATCCTCCAATATATTTATTATAATCAATCCTGTTGCGGCATGCAACCCGATTCCCCAATATATTTATTTACCAATTCTTATAGAAGAAATTTCCCCAATAAATGCAACAATTAATATAAAATTATAAGACAACAAACATACAATAATTATAATTTAATTATGAAAGAAACAAAGGCAAAAAGTAAATTATTATGGAAATCAGAGAGAAAATATGCAGTTTAATATTTAATATGCTAAATGTCAAATAACAATTTAGGCACATAATTCAAATAGCATGTAACAATTAATGCAGAAATTCAAGAATTATTGTTTGACAAAGAATAGGAGAGAAACAATTATTATAATAATTAATTCATGATTTAAAATAATTTATGATTTTTTCAAGTAAGCAGGCAAACAGTTAATTTGACGACGTATAGACACTCGTCACCTCGCCTATGCGTCGTTCACATGCAATTCACATAACAAATAATTGAAGAGTTCTATTCCCTCAAGTCAAGGTTAACCACGACACTTACCTCGCCTTGCAAATTCCAATCAATTACTCAACCACAACTTTTTTCTTTTAAATTCGTCTCTAAAAACTTCAAATCTATTCACAAACAATTCAATATACTCAATACGAATCATAGGAATTAATTTCATATAAATTTACTAATTTTTCGGATAAAATACGAAACTCATTAAAATATTCGGCAGTGGGACCCACATCTCAAATCTCAAAAAAACTTACGAAATCCGAACACCCATTCTGAGACGAGTCCAACCATACAGAAACTATCCAATTCGAATATCAAATGGACCTTCAAATCTTAAATTTTCGTTTTTGGAAGAATTTATAAAAATCTGATTTTTATTCCATAAATTCACGGATTCATGATATAAATGAATATGAAATCATGAAATATAATAAATATAGGATAAGGAATACTTACCCCAATATTTTTCCGTGAAAATCGCCCAAAAATCGCATCTTTTGGTTTAGGGTTCGAAAAATTGAAGAATGAATGAAAAATCCCGTCTAAGTCCCTTTTACTCAGATGTAGGTGTCGCAATTGCAACCTGAGCTTCGCAAGTGCGAAGCTCGCAAATGCGAAGGAACACTCGCAATTGCGATGCCTTTCACAATCCCGCTGCCTTACCAAATGTGAGGAAATTGTCGCATTTGCGACCACTGAACCTCGCAAATGCGAGTAGATGTTCGCATTTGCGAACCTGCCCTTCCGAGACTCCCATCGCAATTGCGAGAACATGCTGACCCAGGCCTTCTTCGCAATTGCGATAGATACCTTGCAATTGCCAGGCCTGCTTATTTCGCATTTGCGAAGCCTGATCTCAAAATTATGAGATCAGAGGCCTGCAACAGGTTCAGTTATATCAATAAAACTTTCTAAGTTCAAAACATCCCGTGGCCTATCCGAAACTCACCCGAACCCTCGGGGCTCTAAACCGAACATACCCAGAAGTCTAAAAATATCATACGGACTTGCTCGCGCGATCAAATTGTAAAAATAACACCTAAAACTATGGATTTAGTACCAAAACTCATGAATTCCTTAAGAACATTTCGAAACTACTATCTTCTCAATCGGACGTCCGAATGTCGTCAAATCAACTCCGATTTCTACCAAATTTCACAGACATGAATTATATATTATATCAAACCTGTACCGGGCTCCAGAACTAAAATACGGGCCCGATACCGATGAGATCAAACATTAATCAATTTCTTTAAATCTGCAGAATTTCAGTCTTACAAATTTTATCAAAAATTTATTTCTCGAGCTATGGACCTCGGAATTCGATTCCGGGCATACGCCCAAGTCCCATATTTTACTACGGACCTTCCGGGAACGTCGGAACATGAATCCGAGTCCGTTTACTCAAAACGTTGACCAAAGTCAAATAAAAATTAATTTTAAATCCCAAAAATTATTACTTCATAAATTTCCACGTAAAGGCTTATCAGATTTACTCTCGGACTGTGAACGCAAATCGAGGTGAGTAAAAATAAGATTTTTAAGGCTAACGGGCCCGGAATAGAGTCTTAATTCACAAGATAACCCTTTTGGCTCATCACAGTGACATTAGAAAAGCTTTTTTATATACTAATTTTTGTGTACGCGCTTTGCGCATGTACTCTACATTCATAAATATAAAACATAAAAAAATTATGTAAATATTACTAAACTATATATCATTTCAAAAGTATTTCTAAAATTTAATATTGACTCAAATGTATATTTTATATCTAATTATTGTAATTATTAGAATATGTATTTATTTGTTTTGGTACATAAATTTTATAGAAGTAGTGTTTGATTAAAGGATAATATACATATTATTGTATACCCAAACAATCAAACATAGGTCTTTCACAAAAAAAGTCTTTCTCTCTATTTTTCCTTATTTTTTACTAAGATAATTAAATTACACAAAACTAATTGGTTTTAATTCTAAACCAGTTATAATAAATTTATAAGTAAGAATAAGGAATTTTGGACTTTAGTTATTATTTCTTACTTAGTCTTTCTCGGAGAGTTTATATTCGTAGTTTGAATGCAATAAGCAAATTAAAGGAGTAAAACATGATTCACTGAAATTATCTACTATAAGTTTCCTGCAAAGACCTACGGTTTGAACTTTATACCTTGTGAAATTCAAGCTCCAACGAAAGTATCAAATAAAAACAGTTCATATCATTCATTCGAATTAGAGTATTTTACATTTAAGTTATTCACATAAATACATTCTACTTATATGAATATAATAAAAATCTTTCTTTATCCATGCAAAGATAAAAAACAAAAAAAATATTAAGTAAAAAACAGGAGAATACAAAGTTGTAGATAGCAAGACAAACTTGATTATTGCTCAAATATAATTCTCTCAAAAGTTGTACCCGTTGTAAATTTAACAATCAAATTAATGTATGAAAAGATAGAAAAGTTTTTTTTTCTCTTTCACTGTCTTTTCTCTTATTCCCAGTCTTCTTTCTTCTACCAAAAATCTGAATAACTTCTTTTACTCTCTCTAATACGCAATAGAAAAATATTAAGCTCTGATTCATAAAAGAAATTACTTACATAAAACAAATTAAGGAGAAAGGCTCATCACAGACCTGTAAGTATTGTGGCCAATCACTAACGGAGAAAAGTGAAACTTTTAAAACGTCAAAAATTAATGAAGCTTTTGAGTCTCCTAAACCTAAAAGGATTTCAAAGTGTTCTAGTCCTAAACCTTAAAGGAATTCAAAATTGCTCCAAATTTTACCTAAAATAATCTAAGGAATTAATCGGTTACTATTTACTAACAAACAATAAGACTCCTAAGACTAAAGGAGGTCAAGGTAGAGTAAACGACTTTACAAAATAATTTAATTTTTATGAGTTAATTGTTTTTCTTCACAAATCTGTTATATGACAAAATTCAAATTAGGAAGGATTTAAGACACCAAATTTAGGTGGTTTAGAAATCCTAAATATTAGATAAATAATTAAATAGCTATTTTAAAATATTAGGAATATTACTTAAATTACAATTTTGTCCAATATAAAATATATTTTATAAGGGTAAAAAAGGCGAACGACATTTCGCTAAGGGCCTTCGCGCTTTTAATATAGCGTTGCACATATATCCCTTGTGAACTACTTTAAATTTTGTATAAGAATGATAAATTTACTTGCATGTAGGCCTGTTAAATTTAAAAGAATTGAATCTTGTTCAAACTTTAAAAAAGGAAAATCAAATTAAATTAATTAGATATTTGTTGCTTTCACTCTATATTTCTAATGATTTTCTAATTATGGAATGTCATGCTAAAAAGTGTTTCTTTTCTTTTTCTCCACTAATAATTAAGTTCCGAAGTGATTTAGAAAAAAAAAAGAGATCTCATGAATCAAGAAATAGTCATATATTAGTGGTGGTTAGCTGATCAAGTTTTGTTTGTTTGACTAATGTTACCGAGATCTTGTTACCTTCTTTTGTAGTTCAACCTTTATGCAAAATAGAATTGAGAGTTAAAGAGTTTGTATGTGAAGTTGTCTTATAGTTACGAAGATCTGCGAATGCATGATCCTAGACGGAATTCGCAAATTTGGTTTACTTCGAAATACATACTCATTGTAGACATATAAAATTTATTAATTTTAATCCATACAAAATTTGGATTGAATCTTATTTTATTTGGGTTAAATAATTAATTTAGATTTTACAAATCAAATCAGTTCATTTATTATTTGTAAGCCCAAAGTCCATTCATTTTGAGGCCCAGACTCATACCATGTATCAAGTGATATGGCATGTCCAGTCAAACTCCAAGCCAACAAGATGAGGCTACATATTAAAAGATGTGGCAATCCTAGACCAAAACAATGACCAATCAAGAGTTGCCAAGTGTCTAAAATGACATGTCTTGGCCCATCACAAGCAAGCTTATGTGATAAGTTTGATGACTCATATGAGCCAATCAGAATCAAGCAAGAGAGTTCATATGTAGCTGGATTGTCCATTCTCTACAACTATAAATAGATGGGTTACATAACTCTTAAGGGAAATGGAGAGTTGAAGAAGAATATTCCGCAATTGGGGAAGACATCCACAAATAAAGAGATCAATCATCAAGTACATAGTTCTTCAACAAAAGAGTGATCGACGGAGTTCTTCCCGGACATAAACCCGAAACAACAAAGTGTTGCTAGACTGTAACGACCCGATCAGTCGTTTTGAGTCCTAGCGCATCGTTCAGCGTTTTGAAGCCCCGAGCAGCTTCACTTCAGGTATTATGACTTGTACGTGTGGTCGGAATCGAATTTCGGGAAGTTCAGAGTTGATTTGGAAAACAAATTCTAATTTCAGAAGCCTTAAGATGGAGGAATTGACTAAAATGTGATTTTGAATAAATGACCTCGAAATCGGGATTTAAAAGTTCCAACAGGTTCGTATAATAATTTTGGACTTGGGTATATGCCCGGAGCGGGTTTTTGATGACCCGGGAGCATTTCAGCGCCTATTATAGAAGTTTGCATTTTGGAAGAATTCCTTAAATTTGAGTTGAAGTGCATTTCAATACTATCGATGTCCGTTTGGGATTCTGAGTCTGGGAATAGCTCTGTATGGTGATTCTAGTATAGGGAGCATGCCCGGTGGATTTGGAAGCCCGTAGGTCATTTCGGGGTCATTTGGCGGAAGTTGGAAATTTGGTTAATTTTGAGAAGTTTGACCGGGAGTGGACATTTTTTATATCGGGGTCGGAATCTGATTCCGGGTGTTGGAGTAGGTTCATAATGTCGAATGTGACTTGTGTGCAAAATTTGAGGTCAATCGGACGTGATTTGATCGAATGTAGAAGTTTGAAGTTCTAAAGTTCATTAAGCTCGAATTGAGGTGCGTATCATGATTTTGATATTGTTTGGTGTGATTTGAGGCCTCGAGCAAGTTTGTGTTATGTTATAGGACTAGTTTGGGTGATTGGATGGGGTCCCAGGGGCCCCAGGTGTATTTCGGGGTGGTTTCGGTCCAAAACAGAATGATTTGTTGCTGCTGTTGCTGGTATCTCATTTCCTTCTTCGCGAACGCGAAGGGAGTCCCGCGTTCATGAAGAGGAACTTTGAGGCTGCTGGGATTTGGCCATCGCGAACGCGAGGCAGTGGAAGCGAACGCGAGGAGGAAATTTGGAGGCAGTGTTTCTTTGTCCTTCACGATCGTGATGGTCTTTCCGCGATCGCAAAGAAGGGCAGACATGGTAGTAAAGTTTTAAAGACGGGATTTGGCCATTTTTCCTCCATTTTTCATTAGTTAGGCGATTTTTGGAGCTCTTGGAAGGGAGATTTTCGTAATCTATGTCAAGATAAGTGATTGACATATATTGCAAGTTAAATACTTGGATTATATATGGATTTAGACTTGATAATTTGTGGAAATTTGGGATTTTGAAGAAAAACTTAGAAATTGGAATTTTAGGATTTTAACCACGAAACTGGATATGGAATTTGGAATAAATTATATATTTGAGTCCGTGGTGTCATGGGTAAAGTTTATCTTCGAAAATTTCGGAATCCGGGCACGTGGGCCAGAGGGTGATTTTTATCGACTTTTCAAGCGGAGTTAGGAATTTTTGAAAATTGAATTATATTGAGTATTAGAGTATATATTTATGGGATTGATCATTTATTGACTAGTTTTGGAGCGTTGGACATCAATTTGATTTGTTTGGGTGGCGTTGGAGCCGGTTTTAGAACGTCGGAGTGAGATAAAGTCTCTTTTCTAATCTTGTAAGAGGGAATTAACCCCATAGGTGAAATAATTCAATATGTGCTTCTATTTGTGGGGGCTACGTACGCACGAGGTGACAGAAGTCCGTGCGTAACTATTAATATATTTATGTCCGGGTAGTCTAGGACCCAGATCATGCTATACTTGCGATATTTGCAACCTTATTGTTAATTTAAATTACTTAAATCATATTAAACTTGGTAAATGAATTTTTAAAAGGTTAAACTTCGTTTTCCTTGACCGTTAAATGAAAATTGACATTTCCTTGGATAATTGCTCTTTAAAGAATTCTTGATTGACTGTTGAATGTGTTTATCTATTGTGGAGCGGGCCGAACACCTCAGTAGATTAAATAGATGCATCTTTGGTTCATGTCGTTCGACCCTCGATAGTGCACAATTTAAATATTTATGTTGGAGCGGGCCGTACGACCTCGGCATGATTTGCGCATGATTGAATTGATTGCTTTGGAATTTACAATAAATGATATTGCCTCCTTGGCCTGAGATAAATTGTTAAATAATGGGAAATAAATTTGGAGATTTCTTAATTATAAAAGAACTGCTTACTTACTTAAAAATATTGATCTTGCAACCATTTTACATAATCCATACTTAAATCATATCATTGATAACCTATTCATAACCCATAGTAAGTGTCGAAGTCGATCCCTCGTCACTACTTCTTTGAGGTTAGGCGAGATACTTACTGGGTACGCATTGATTTACGTACTCATACTACACTTGTTGCACATTTTTATGCAGGTACCTATATGTTTAGTGGCCTTGTGGGCGCAGAGGTACAGTTGTGGAGGGGACTTATGTGAGTTGCATTCTATATTACGATCTGTAGCGAGCAGAGTCTCCTTCAGAGTACTTACATCTTTCCTGTCTAATTTGTATTCCAGACAGCTGTTGTATTTTATTGTATATTCCTAGTTAATACTCATGCACTTGTGACACCGGGTTTTGCGATGATTATGGGTTATTTTGTATTGAATTGGTTAAAAGTATTATTATTTACTCTGTAAATTTCTATTCTTTACTATTTAAATTGAAGGAAAATATGATCTCAAAAATATTAAAATGAGAACCCAATTAAGTATTTATTGTTGGCTTGCCTGACAGTGGGGTCTGGCGCCATCACGACCTTTATGGATTTTGGATCGTGACAATATGGTATCAGAGCACTAGATTCACTTAGGTCTCACGAGTCATGAGCGAGTCTAGTAGAGTCTTGCGGATCGGTACGAAGACGTCTGTACTTATCTTCGAGAGGCTACAAGACTGTTAGGAGCACTTCCCTTCTTGATTCCTCATCGTGCGGTTCGATTCCTTTGAGGCTTATGCCTTAATTTCCTTCCTATTCGATCTTATGTGACGTGAAGCGCCTGCTATAAATTGGGAATCGGGGAATTTTAATGGTACTACAGATGTGGTGCAGGGTGTTTCTCCCTGCATATTTGATTGGGCTATTGTCATTGCCTTGCGGAGGGCCATTCTGTTGTTGCAGCTCAGTATCAGTATTACCTAAGGTTTTGAGGCTTGACATTGATTGTTTTGACGATTCGTGTGTTGCTATCGGACTGTGTTTGTGCAATGGTAGGATGCTTGTCTATGCGTCGAAGCACTGAATGACTTGGAAGGAGGTTTACTCAGTGCATGATTCAGAGATCCAGTATTTTATTTCCGGCGAAGGAAAAGCAATCAGACTATGAATGTTTAGGTTTGGGTTGACGGAGTAACGAGACTTGGTATTTAGAGCATGGTGGAATTTTCATCTGTGATATGGTGTCGTCGCCTTGGATTGAATGTGTTAAGTTCGCCGATGTTATGGTCTTCATCAATTTGCCTTCGGGGCCGGGTAGTGTGAAATAGTGCCGGGGAAGCAGCTGTCAGAGATCGCAGTGTGCGGTGGTTCAGGACTCAATTAGTGGTCCGGGTGTTGAGGGCTCAAGGAAGATGATCTTCGGAAAGGTTAAAGTTGGCAGCGATCGATTGGGTCAAGTGCTACAGAGGTAGATTTTGATTTAAGGCAACAACAGGGCAGCGAAGGATGAGGAAGAACATGTGGGAAGTTTCTTGTCGTTGTTAAGTTTCTAGAAGGCCAAGTGTGAAAAGCAGAGATCGAGTAGTTGCTTAAAGAAGATGGTTTGACCAAAGTAGGAGAGTGGCAGAGTAGCGTATGGGTTCTGTGGTAGGATGACTACACCTTGAGAAAGCTTAGAGTGATTTGGAACTCATGGTGGACAGTGACTAAGGCTATGAACTTAATTTGGAATATTGGCTGCTATACGGAGAAGGGTTGGATACGACGGGAAGGAGTTGCTTGATATGAAGAAGGGTACAACAGGACTTTAAATGGGGATGTATTGTCGCACCTTTAATTGATGTCCATGATGAGTGAACAGACTCGTACCATTGGTGAATAGGCACAGGCTCAGGATGGGTTACTGATTTCGTAGTAATTGTACCCAATGCAGCGACATTGGATGATGTCGGCATGGAGTTTCCACAGGTGGGATATCTCTGTGAGCAAGTTAGCGGTTGTGTGGTGTCGATGAAGCTTCTACGAAGAATTTCTACTGACTATTCAGGAAGAGGTCGAATATGTGAATGTGGATAGTGATTCAAAGCGTTCATGAAATGGTTAATATAAGGATGTCACGACCCAAAATCTCACCTATCGTGATGGCGTCTATCTCAATACTAGGCAAGCGAACAACCTCAATAAACCACATCTCTTTTAAATTGAAAATATAATAATTTAATTCAACGGAAGAAATCTCACAAGTACAAATATAAATACTCCCAAAACCTGGTGTCACTGAGTACATGAGTATCTAATCTGAATACAAGTCTGGAACAAATACGGTCTAAAATAGTCTAAGTCCAAATAAAGAGAACAAGGAGATAGGGAAAGAGAGACAAGGTTTGCAAAACACGGCAGCTACCTCTGAATCTCCGAAAAAGTCAATTTTGCGAGAGAATCAACACCCGCTATGTCCGGGAGCACCTGGATCTTCACACGAAGTGCATGATGTAGTATGAGAACAACAAACATAGCAAGTAACAATAATAAATAAAGACCTGAAGATAGTGACGAGTTTCATAGTTATAGTTCATTTTTAGTAATTCGTGCAAAGAATAGACATGCTCTCAAATCCAACATTTTAAGTCAAATAAATTTTATACAGTTCAAGTTTATGTAATTCAGATATAGAATTCTTCAGTAATTTCACAACAATAACAGATAGCAACTAAGTGCATCAACAAATAAAAAACAAGTACAGCCTCTCAGGACAACAATTACTCCCTGGGCTCCCAGCCCTCAACACTCACTAGGCTTCCAGCCCTCAGCACTTACACTCAATGGGTACCTTCGCTCACTGGGAGTGTACAGACTCCGGAGGGGCTCCTACAGCCCAACCGTTATAATCTGCACGGACAACTCACGTGTTGCACGGACAACTCACGTGCCATAATATAAATATCTGGATCCGCACGGCTAACTCACGTGCTATAGTATAATATAAGGATCTGCATGGCCAACTCACGTGTTGCATGGCCAACTCACGTGCTATAGTATAATATCTCACAATCAGACCCTCGGCCTCACTCAGTCATAGAGCTCTCCAGTCTCTCGGGCTCTCAACAATCATAAAATCAGCCCGATACAACAATGATATGATACATCAATAATGAACAAATAGAGAGTGAGATAAATAATCAAGTAAGCTGTGATTGAGTACAAAATAACAATTTAAGCAGATAATTCAACATGTATACGACCTCTGTGGGTCCCAACAATACTAACACATAGCCTAAGCATGGTTTCTAGCATGACTTATAGTCAAATTTCCACACCACATAGAGAGCCATAACTATCAACAAGTTATTTAGCTTTACAGTTTCCCCGGGATGGACCAAGTCACAATCCCCTCGGTGCACTCCCACACACCCGTCACCTAGCATGTGCGTCACGTCCAAAATAATCACATAACACAAAATTTTGGGGTTACATACCCTCAGGACCAGATTTAAAATTGTTACTTACCTCAGAGCTTGAAATTCTTTACTCTGCTATTCCTTTGCCTCGCAATTCGGCCTCCAAATGCCTCAAATCTAGTCACAAATAATTCGTTTCATTCAATAAAATTTATTGAAATTATTTCCATAGGAAAATGCTAATTTTCCATAAAAATCGGAAATTTAGCTCAAAAATTGCCCATGGGGCCAACATCTCGGAACCCGACAAAAGTTATAAAATCCGAAAGCCCATTCAACCACGAGTCTATCCATGCCAACTTTACCAAAATCCGACCTTAACTCGACCCTCAAATCTACAAATCTTAATTCCAAATTTCTAAGTTCCAATCTCCGATTGTCACCTCAAAATCATGTAATCTAGTCAGATTATTCGATGATAATTCAATATTATGGATTAGAAATAATCACAAGGGACTTACCTCAAGTTTTCCTTTTAAATCTATCAAAAATCGCCTCTCCTCATGCTCCAATTTGGCAAAATATGGCGAATGGGATGAAGTCCCAGCTTTATAATTCTGCCCGCCTTGATCTTGGCCTGCGATCGTGGTCCTCGATCCAAGGCCTCGATTCTGACCCTCAATCCTAGCCCTCGATCCTGGGTCTTGATCATGGGATTTGATCCAGGGCCTAGATTCTGGTCCTCGGCCCTGCTTTTGATCGTGGCCATCGACCATGGGCTCGATCGCGGCTTCGATCCTGTTCCTCGACCCTGCCTTCGATCGTGGCCCTCGACCCTGTGCTCAATTGTGGCTTGACTCTGGGCTCGATTTTAGGCTCGATTCTGGGCTCGAATCAAGGCTCGATTTCTGGCAGAAGGAATTTCTAGCAGAAGGAAATTGCAGCAGCTGTTGTAGTTCAATTTTTGATCCGTTAACCATTCGAAACTCACCCGAGGCCCTTGGGACTTCAACCAAATATACCAAAAAGTCCTAAAATATCATACAAACTTAGTTAAACCCTCAAATCACATCAAACAACGCTAAAACCATGAATTACACCCCAATTCAAGCCTAATGAACTGTGAAATTTCTAATTTCTATAAACGACTCCGAAACCTATCAAATCACGTCCGATTGACCTCCAATTTTGCACACAAGTCATAAATGACATAACAGAGGTATTCCAATTTTCAGAATCGGATTCCGACACCGATATCAAAAAGTCAACCCCCGGTCAAACTTCCCAAAATTTCAACTTTCGGCATTTCAAGCCAAATTTCACTACGAACCTCCAAATAATTTTTCGGACATGTTCCTAAGTCCAAAATCACCATACAAAGCTACTGGAATTATCGAAATTTCAATCCGAGGTAGTTTACACATAAGTCCACACCCGGTCAACTTTTCTAACTTAAAATTTTCAATTATGAGACTAAGTGTCTCATTTCACTCTGAATTCCTTCCGGACCCGAACCACCTACCCCGGTAAGTCATAAAACAAGTGTAAAGAATAAATTGAGCAGTAAATGGGGGAACAGGGTTATAATACTCAAAACGACCGGTCGGGTCGTTACATTCTCCCCCTCTTAAACAAACGTTCGTCCTCGAACGTATTTAGAATAATAACTGGAGTCTCAAATAAGTGTGGATATTTGCTCCGCATCTCCTGCACAATCTCCCAAATAGCTTCTCCGGCTGGCTGGCCTCTCCACTGCACCTTCACTGATGCTATGTTCTTTGACATCAGCTTTCTAACCTGCCGGTCTAACATAGCCACCGGCTCTATATCATAAGTCAAATTACCGTCCAACTACACTGTACTGAAATCCAGAATATGAGATGGATCCCCGACATATTTTTGGAGCATGGATACATGGAACACTGGATGAACACCTGAGAGACTAGGTGGCAAAGCAAGTTCATAAGCCATATCTCCAATCTTCTTAAGTATCTCAAAAGGCCCAATATACCAAGGGCTCAACTTGCTTTTCTTCTCGAACCTCAACACACCCTTCATGGGTGAAATATTGAGCAGAACCTTCTCCCCAACCATGTGAACAACATCACGAACCTTCCTGTCGGCATAACTCTGCTGTGTAGATTGTGTCGTGCGAAGCCGTTCCTGAATTACTTTGACCTTCTGTAAAGCACCCCAAACCAAGTCAGTACCCAATAGCCTAACCTCACCTGGCTCAAACCAACCCACCAAGTACCGGAACCGTCTCCCATACAAAGCCTCATACGGAGCCATCTGAATACTCGACTGGTAGCTGTTATTATAGGAAAACTCCGCGAGTGGCAGAAATTAATCCCAAGAACCCCCAAAATCAATGACACAAGCGCGTAGCATATCCTCCAATATCTGAATAGTGCGCTCGGACTGTCCGTCTGTCTGAGGGTGAATGCTGTACTCAACTAAACCTGTGTGCCCAGTTCTCGCTACACTGCTCTCCAAAACTGTGATGTAAACTGCGTGCCCTGATCTGAAATGATGGACACTGGCACACCATGTAAGAGAATAATCTCGCGAATATAAATCCCAGCCAACCGCTCCGAAGAATAATTAGTACCAACTGGAATAAAATGCGTAGATTTGGTCAACCGATCTACTATCACCCAAACAACATCAAACTTTCTCAAAGTATGTGGAAGCCCAACTACGAAATCCATGGTAATACGCTTCCATTTCCACTCCGGAATTTCAAGTCTCTGAAGCAATCCTCCCGGCCTCTGATGTTCACACTTTACCTGTTGACAATTTAGACACCGAGCTACAAACCCAACTATATCTTTCTTCATTTGCTTCCACCAATAGTGCTGTCTCAAATCCTGATATATCTTCGCGACACCTGGATGAATGGAGTACCGTGAACTGTGAGCTTCCTGGAGAATCAACTCATGCAAACCATCTACATTAGGCACACATAGCCTGCCCTGCATCCGTAATATACCGTCATCTCCAATAGTGACTTCCTTGGCATCACCGTGCTGAACTGTGTCCTTAAGGACAAGTAGATCTGGATCATCATATTGGCACTCTCTGATGCGATCATATAAAGAAGACCGAGAAACCACACAAGCCAAAACTCGATTCGGCTCGGAAACATCCAATCTAACAAACTGGTTGGCCAAGGCCTGAATATCCAAGGCTAAAAGTCTCTCTGCTTCCGGTAAGTATGCTAAGCTACCCAAACTCTCCACCTTACAACTCAAGACATCGGCCACCACATTGGCCTTTCCGGGATGATAGAGAATGGTAATGTTATAATCCTTAAGCAACTCTAACCACCTCCGCTGATGCAAATTAAGATCCTTCTATTTAAATAAATGTTATAGACTCCCATGATCGGTATATGCCTCACACTGGACACCGTACAAGTAATGTCGCCAAATTTTCAAGGCATGAACAATGGCTGCTAACTCAAGATTGTGGACTGGATAATTCTTATCATGTACCTTTAACTGTCTTGACGCACATGCAATCACCCTACCATATTGCATAGGCACTGTGCCGAGACCAATACGCGACGCGTCACAATACACAATATAAGACTCTGAACCTGTAGGCAACACCAATAATGAAGTTGTAGTCAAAGTTGTCTTGAGCTTCTAAAAGCTCTCTTCACATTCATCTGACCACCTGAACAGAGCACCTTTCTGGGTCAATTTAGTCATAGGCGATACAATAGATGAGAAACCCTCCACGAAGCGACGATAATAATCGGCCAAGCCGAGAAAATTTTGAATCTCAGTAACTGAAGATGGTCTGGCCAATTCTGAACTGCCTCTATTTTCTACGGATCTACCTTAATTCTTTTACTGGACACTATATGTCCCAAGAATGCCACCGAACTAAGCCAAAACTCACACTTAGAGAATTTGGCATAAAGTTTCTCCTCTCTCAGCCTCTGTAATACAATACCCAAGTGTTGTGCATGCTCCTCCTGGCTACGTGAGTACACTAGAATATCATCAATAAATACCACTACAAATAAATCAAGATATGGTTGGAATACACTATTCATCAAATGCATAAATGCTGTTGGGGCATTGGTTAGCCCAAAAGACATCACAAGAAATTTATAGTGGCCATAACAAGTTCTGAATGCCGTCTTTAGAATATCCGAATCCCGAATTTTCAACTGGTGATACCCTCATCTCAAATCAATTTTGGAGAACACCCTCACTCCTTGAAGCTGGTCAGATAAGTCATCAATACGCGGCAAGGGATATTTATTCTTGATTGTAACTTTGTTCAACTGCCTATAATTAATGCACATCCGCAGAGTACCATCTTTCTTTTTCACAAATAGAATCGGTACACCCCAAGGTGACACACTAGGCCTAATAAATCCCTTTTCAAGGAGTTCCTGAAGTTTCTCTTTCAATTCTTTTAACTCAGCTAGTGCTATACGATACAAAGGAATAGAAATGGGTTGAGTGCCCTGCATCAAGTCAATACCGAAATCAATATCCCTGTCAGGTGGCATACCCGGCAGGTCTGTAGGAAATACATCTGGAAAGTCTCGCACAACCGGTACTAAATCAATAATAGGAGCATCTACATCAACATCTCTCACAAAGGCTTTATGACAAGCATCCCTTTTCAACCATACATTGGGCCTTCAAATAAGAAATTACCCTGCTAGGAACAATATTTAAAGAACTCCTCCATTCAACCTTTGGCAACCCCGACATCGTCAACGTCACGATATTTGCATGACAGTCCAGAATAGCATGACATGGAGACAACCAATCCATACCCAGGATTACATCGAAATCAACCATACCGAGTAATAAGAGATCAACTCTAGTCTCCAATTCCCCAATAGTTACCACACATGATCGATACACACGATCCATAGTAATAATATCGCCCACCGGTGTAGATACACAAACATGTGAAACTAAGGACTCACAGGGCATATCCAGATAATGAGGAAAATACGATGATACATAAGAATAAGTAGAACCATGGTCAAATAATATAGAAGCCTCTCTATGGCACACTGAAACAATACCTGTGATCACTATATCCGAGGTAGCAACATCTGGCCTGGAAGGAAAAGCATAGAATCGAGCCTACCCGCCACCTTATCGGCCTCCCCTTCTTGGGCGACCCCTAGCTGCCTGACCCCCACCCTGTGCTGGCTGGGTGGGTGGTGGAACTGTTGGTGCTGGTGCCGTCAGTCGAGGACTCTACTATGGAGCCCCACTCAACAGCCTAAGACACTCTCTCTTGAAATGACCAAATTCTCCGCACTCGAAACAACCCCTCCTCTGATGGAACTGCTGCTCCTGATAACCCGTGGAATTACCTACAGATGCCTGAGCGGACGAAGCATGATGAGAACACTCCGCTGGTAGTGCACTGAATGAAGACTAGCTTGAGTGAGCACTGTAAGAACCGTGGCTGGCAGATGTGCCACGATGAGCTGGACAACCCGTCTGAGCGTGTCTGTAAGAATGACCCCTACCACGGTAAAACTGACCCCCTGAAGGAACACCGCTGAAATCACCTAAACCACGAGGCCTCTTAGCCTCTCTCTCTCTCCACGTTCCTGGATACGAACCATTTCTATCTGCCGAGCAATGTCCATTACTTTATCAAAAGTAGCACCAGATACCCTCTCCTTAATCATAAGTAACCGCAGCTGATATGTGAGGCCATCAATGAACCTCCTAATCCTCTCCCTATCAGTGGGAACCAACAAGACTACGTGATGAGACAACTCAGAAAATCTCATCTCGTACTGCGTCACGGACATATCACTGTGGCGAAGCTGCTCCAACTGTCTGTGCAGCTCCTCTCTGCGGGACTGAGGCACGAACTTCTCCAAAAAAACCACGGAGAACTGCAGCCAAGTAAGGGGTGCTGTGCCAATAGGCCTACGCCTCTCATAAGTCTCCCATAATTTGAGTGTATCCCTAGAAAACTGAAAAGTAGTGAATGAGACCCCACTGGTGTCTAGAATACCCGCTGTCCGAAGCATCTGTTGACACCTATCCAGAAACCTTGAGCATCCTCTAACTCAGAACCGCTAAATGGTGGAAGTCGAAGCCTCTCAAATCTCTCAAGTCTCCTCTGCTCATCATCTTCCATAACAGGAACTACCGGGCCTGAACAGTTGCAACCGGCTGGGCTGGTAGTGCCCTAGGTATCCGAAGTCCCTGTACTACCTGGTCTGAAGTGTGAGTAACAGGGGTATGAGTACCTTCCCGGGCCTGAGAAGTGGCAGGTGCGGCCTGAGACAAAACCACCTGAGCCAGACCAGTGCAAGCTACCAATATCTCAGCCAAAGTCTCCTAAAGGCCTGGAATCTCAATGGGCATAGCTGGTACCTGAGTTGACCCTGTCGGCTTAGCTATATCTGGAATCTTCTCCTGAGCTGGAGAAACTGGTGGTACTACAGGTGCTGGTCCAACTGTGGTACGAGCTACACCTCGACCCTGGCATCTACTTCGGCCCCGGCCTCTCGCGGCCCAAACTGGTGGCACTAGTGGCTGACTGTCCGATCCGGTAGTACGTGTCCTCACCATCTATGAGAGAATAGAATAACAGAAATTTAGTTTCCGAAATCAACACATTTGCATGATAGAATACAAGAAAGTGAAATTTTCCTAAGGGTTCTTCAGCCTCTCGAAGATAAGTACAGACGTCTCCGTACCGATCCGCAAGACTCTACTAAACCTGCTCATGACTTGGGAGACCTATGTAACGTAGGCTCTGATTCCAACTTATCACGACCCAAAATCTCACCTGTCGTGATGGTGTCTATATCAATACTAGGAAAGCCGACAACCTCAATAAACCACATCTCTTTTAAATTGAAAACATAATGATTTAATTCAGTGGAAGAAATCTCACAAGTACAAATATATATACTTTCAAAACCTGGTGTCACTGAATATATGAGCATCTAATCTGAATACAAATCTGGAAAAAATATGGTCTAAAATAGTCTGAGACCAAATACAGTAAACAAGGAGATAAGTAAAGAGAGACAAGGTCTGCGAAACACGGCAGCTACCTCTAAATCTCTGAAAAAGTTAACTGTGCGAGAGAATCAACACCCGCTATGTTCGGGAGCACCTGGATCTGCACACGAAGTGCAGGGTGTAGTATGAGTACAACCAACTCAGCAAGAAACAATAATAAATAAAGAACTGAAGATAGTGACGAGCTACACAGTTATAGTTCATTTTCAGTAATTCCAACAAAGAATAGACATGCTCTCAAATCCAGCAGTTTAAGTCAAATCAATTTTATACAGTTCAAGTTCATGTAATTCGGATATAGAATTCTTCAAGAATTTCACAACAATAACATATAGCAACTAAGTGCATCAACAAAAGAAAAACAAGTACAACCTCTCAAGACAACAATCACTCCTTGGGCTCCCAACCCTCAGCACTCACTGGGCTCCCAGCCCCCAGTACTCATACTCAATGGGTACCCGCGCTCACTGGGGGTGTACCGACTCCGAAGGGGCTCCTACAGCCCAAGCGCTATAATTTGCACGGACAACTCACCTGTTGCACGGACAACACAAGTGCCATAATATAAATATCTGGATCGGCACGACCAACTCATGTGTTGCACGACCAACTCACGTGCTATAGTATAATATAAGGATCCACACGGACAACTCACGTATTGCACGGCCAACTAATGTGTTACACGACCAACTCATGTGTTGCACGGACAACTCACATGCTATAGTATAATATCTCACAATCAGGACCTCGGCCTCATTCAGTCATAAAGCTCTCCAATCTCTCGTAATCTCAACAATCATAAAATCAGCCCAATACAACAATGATATGAAACATCAATAATGAACAAATAGAGACTGTGATAAATAATCAAGTAAATTGTGACTGAGTACAAAACAACAATTTAAGCAGATAATTCAACATGTATACGACCTTTGTAGGTCCCAACAATACCAACACATAGCCTAAGCATGGTTTCTAGCATGACTTATAGCTAAATTTCCACAACACATAGAGAGCACATAACTATCAACAAGTTATTCAGCTTTACAGTTTCCCCGGGACGGACCAAGTCACAATCCCCTCGGTGCACACCCACACGCCCATCACCTAGCATGTGCGCCACCTCCAAAATAATCACATGACACGAAATTCCGAGGTTTAATACACTCAAGACCAGATTTAAAATTGTTACTTACCTCAGAGCGTGAAATTCTTTATTCTGCTATGCCTTTGCCTCGCAATTCAACCTCTGAATGCCTCGAATCTAGTCACAAATAATTCGTTTTAGTCAATAAAATATATTGGAATTAATTCCATAATAAAATGCTAATTTTCCATAAAAATTCAAAATTTATCTCAAAAATTGCCCGTGGAACCCACTTCTCGAAACCCGACAAAAGTTACAAAATTCGAAAGTTCATTCAACCACTAGTCTACCCATACCAATTTTACCAAAATCCGACCTCAACTCGACCCTCAAATCTATAAATCTTATTTCCAAATTTCGAAGTTCCAATCTCCGATTTTCACCTCAATATCATGTACTCTAGTCGGATTATTCGATGATAATTCAATATTATGGAGTAGAAATAATCACAAGGGACTTACCTCAAGTTTTCCTTCAAAATCTATCAAAAATTTCCTCTCCTCAAGCTCCAATTTGTCAAAAATGGCGAATGGGATGAAGTCCCAGTTTTATAATTCTTCCTAGACCGCCTCGGTCCTGCCTCGATCTTGGCCTTCGATCCTATGTCTCGATCTTGGGCCTCAATCCAGGGCCTCGCTTCTGGTCCTCGGTCCTGCCTTCGATCGTGGCCCTCGACCTTGGGCTCGATCGTGGCTTGACTCTGGGCTTGATTTTTAGGCTCGATTCTGGGCTCGATTTCTGGCACAAGGAATTATCAGCATAAGGAAATTGCAGCAGTTGTTGTAGTTCAATTTTTGATCGGTTAACCATCTAAAACTCACCAGAGGCCCTCGGTACCTCAACCAAAAATACCAACAAGTCATAAAACATCATACAAACTTAGTCGAACCGTCAAATCACCTCAAACAACGCTAAAACCATGTATTACACCCCAATTCAAGCCTAATGAACTTTGAAATTTTTAATTTCTACAAACGACTCCGGAACCTATCAAATCACATCCGATTGACCTCAAATTTTGCACACAAGTCATAAAATAACAAAACTGAGGTATTCCAATTTTTAAAATTGGATTCCGACCCCGATATCAAAAAAGTCTACCCCCAGTCAAACTTTCCAAAAATTCAACTTTAGGCATTTCAAGCCAAATTTCACTACGGACCTCCAAATAATTTTTCGGACAAGCTCCTAAGTCCAAAATTACCATACGGAGCTATTGAAATTATCAGAATTCAAATCCGAGGTCATTTACACATAAGTCCACATCCGGTCAACTCTTCTAACTTAAATATTTCAATTATGAGACTAAGTGTCTCATTTCACTACGAATTTCTTTCGGACCCGGACCACCTACCCTGGCAAGTCATAAAACAACTGTAAAGAATACATTGAGAAGTAAATGAGGGAACATGGTTATAATACTCAAAACGACCGGTCGGGTCGTTACAAAGGATTTCGAGGAATTTGGCAGGTCGATTGCGCAAGGTCATGTCAGTAAGGAAGAAGGAATCTTGGTGGGTTCTAGGGTCTTGTAATGGTAGCTTCAAGATTAAGTGGGAGAGCCCCACCGCTTGCAATTTGATTGCATGGTTATCTACTTGTGAGGGTTTTGGTTAGCAACATATTGATAGGTTATTAAGACTAAGGAAACAAAATATCAGTGGAAATTTAAGCAAAGGATTTGAGGAATTTATGCTATAATTGGCCTTATCGGTTCATGTTCAGACTTTGGGAAGACTTGGGATTTATGCTTCGGGTAGAGGTGAGTTCCAAGGAACATGATTCAGCCCAGTGCTTCTTTGATAGGGTGTTCATGTGCCATCAGGGCCTTGGAGTTTCATCATAATTGAGAACAAGTCAGAGTGGGTGACTCTCAACAACGGTTCTAGTGGTTTCAAAGTGCGGTGCTTAAGGATTTCGAGCCAGTAGTATGGTTAAGAATTAAGCTTTTGTAGTTGATTATGAAAAGGGGCTTGGAGTATTCTATGTTATCTTCGGTATGAGGTGTAGCAGTGGAAGAATGAGAGAGAATAACTTCGGAATCATAGGGAAATTATCAGAATGAGTGTACCCGTTAAAGATGCAAATATGCGCGCAAGGAAAGTATGTGATGGTTCGTGGGTTTTGGAGA
This sequence comes from Nicotiana tomentosiformis, assembly GCF_000390325.3. NCBI lineage: Eukaryota > Viridiplantae > Streptophyta > Magnoliopsida > Solanales > Solanaceae > Nicotiana > Nicotiana tomentosiformis. The sequence continues at coordinate 123,217,340 of NC_090819.1, forward strand.
CAGCATGGTCTCGTGAAATAAGGTCACTCCGGATAAGTGCGTATTTGGGTTCGTTATGTTTGAAATGGAGCTGTTATTATTCCTAAGGCAAGTCCAGAGTAAATTAGAAGAAGCCGGATTCAGTTGGCAATGGTTAAACTGGCATGATAGTGGCAATGATCAGTTCTTTCAGCGTGTTAAGTACACATATGATTTGTGGCAGTACGTGCGAGGTTTGACGACCACCGTAATTGATCTTATTTGGAGGCATTCGAGTATTATGGCATGTTATGTGTAGATGGAGCCCGAAAGAATTATGGTGGTTTAGACCACCACTCGAGGTTTGTATTTTTTGCGGTTATGGGAATTCAGTCGCGTGGGGAAATGGTTCTCCTCAAATGAGTTAAGTAAAGAGTTTCTATATGATAAAGTGTTTATTCTATTAGTAGTTCAGGAGTTATGGTGAAATTCTTGTACCGACATGTATTGGCATGTTAGGTGCAGTGAGCGACATGGGAAAAAATTGGAAGCGGAGGATCAAGGTTGCGGTTCGGTGTTGACAAGAATGCCACGAGCTCGGATGATCATGGAAGAATTCAGATGTTTAGAGTAAGCTGGTATTGTCTTTAGCATCACCTGAGATCGGTATCCTGTGTAAGAGGCTTTGTGTACTGATTTGCTGCCTTTTGATTTGCTTTACAACATTAGTGTGGCCGGTGGTATGGATGTGCAGATTTGTTACCTGGTGCGGATGGTCGTGGGAGCGTATCCCACGATAATATTGTATAAGTGTAACATGTAGTCACTTGATTGATTAAAGATAGAAAACAAGTATGGAGATTTGGTACTATCGCTAATGTGAGAGTTTAGGCCTGAAAGGCGCTCTATTCAGTTGGTTGTAAATTGTGGAAGTTTGTTCTGGATTCGACGGTTGTTCTTGTGTGTCATGGGAAAACGGTCATTGTGGATCCTTAAAGGTTATTAGCTAGTGAGGTACGATCAGGATCGTCTTGAGGTCTGTGGATGGATCTAAATCTGAATGTGGTTTTTATATTATGCCAGATGTGTTCATTTCAGCATAGCGTGGTTTTCGGAGGGGTCTTCGGGCCTTGGATGTTATTTTTGTTGTCGACCCTCCCGTGTAGTCTATATTGTGCCATGTGGGCTATAAGGTGGTTTTATTATTCGCACTCGGATTGAGATCTCGTATAGTTTGTAGTGTTATATGAGTAGGATGGCTCTTGAGATGCAGGTCATTTATTGCACCTTAGTTGTGCTTGAGTTTATAGCGTATGATGCTACCCGTCTCCCCAGGATTTGTATTATGCACTTGGCGTGCTTATGGTTGATATTCGGGTATTTCGTAGGTATAAGCGTTTTGGCTTGATGGGCACTTCCCTATTTATTTCCATGTGTGGATCAGGTGGCACGCCGCCACAGGTATATGGTTAGATCGGGTGGCACGCCGCCATAGATATATTGTTTAGTTCGGGTGGCACGCTGCCACGGGTATCATGGTTGGATCGGTTTGCACGCCACAACGGTATCATGGTTGGATCGGGTTGAACGCCTCAACAGTGTGATATTAAGTACAATTTTCCATATCTATTATGGTGTGTTTTGCATCTCGTTTCATGAGGAAGGTTCCTAACATCCTTTCGGTTGTTTAAATTAGCAACGTGAGTTGAGTAACTCCTTCTAGAGTTCATTTTCCTTATGTACCACATTTGAGCTTGTGGATTGTTGGCACATGGTGGCATCATATGAGACCTTTGGTAGTGTTTGTGGTGGCTTATTGCCGGAACGACTTGCACTGGGTGAGACGAGATTTTTGGACCCGGGATCAGTGCGATTAGATTTATATGAAACATGTAAAGAGTAGATATTGTTATTCAGCCTAGAATTAGGTAATGGTTCTTGTCGGGAGGAGACACTCCATAAATTGTAATTCGACAGGTGGCTATGAGTTCTACATATCTTCTCTGTCATGGCATTTTGAGAATTGGAACAAGACTTATATGTGTCATGAGGTGTGTTGTGAGCATCAGATTCGTGGGATTTCAGCTATTGTTGTCACAGGATGTTATTATGGTCATGTGAATAATGTGATGCATGGTGTGAATTCAGTGAGAGTATACAATAATGTATTGGTACATCGTATAGTGATTGAAACGGTGTTTGTATGTTGGAAGCAGGCCTAGTGGAGAATTTCGGATGTTGGAATTTGGCTGCAAGGCTTATTTGCCTAAATAAAGAGGAAAATCTTCAGATTTGCTCGAGCTAATGTACTCAACTTAGTTGTGGTAGCACGGGTAGGTGCACGAGGTGTTAAACAGTATTTCAGACAACTCCATGTCAGTTCTTAGCACGTTTGAGGACGAACATATGTTTAAGTGGGAGAGAATGTAACAACCCGACCGGTCGTTTTGAGTCCTAGCACATCGTTCAGTGGTTTGAGGCCCTGAGCAGCTTCACTTTAGGTATTATGACTTGTACGTGTAGTCGGAATCAAATTTCGGGAAGTTCAAAGTTGATTTGGAAACAAAAATTCTAATTTCGAAAGCCTTAAGTTGGAGGAATTTACTAAAGTGTGATTTTGAGTAAATGACCTCGGAATCGAGATTTGAAGGTTCCAACAGGTTTGTATGATGATTTTGGACTTGGGCGTATGCCCGGAGCAGGTTTATGTTGAGCCAGGAGTGTTTCAGCGCCTATTATGGAAGTTGGCATTTTGGAAGAATTCCCTAAATTTGAGTTGATGTGCATTGTAATGCTATCGATGTCCGTTTGGGATTCTGAGTCTGGGAATAGCTCCGTATGGTGATTCTAGTATTGGGAGCACGCCCGTCTGAGGATTTAGAGGGCCGCATGTCATTTCGGGGTCATTTTGCGGAAGTTGGAAATTTGGTTAATTTTGAGAAGTTTGATCGGGAGTGGACTTTTTGATATCGGGGTCGGAATCCGATTCTGGGTGTTGGAGTAGGTCCATAATGTCGAATGTGACTTGTGTGCAAAATTTGAGGTCAATTGGAAGTGTTTTGATAGGTTTCGGCATCGAATGTAGAAGTTTGAAGTTCTAAAGTTCATTAAGCTCGAATTGGTGTGTGATTCATGACTTCGATGTTGTTTGGTGTGATTTGAGGCCTCAAGAAAGTTTGTGTTATGTTATGGGACTGGTTTGGGTGATTGGACGGTGTCCCGGGGCCCCCGGGTATGTTTTGGGGTGGATTCAGACCAAAACGAAATGATTTGTTGTTGTTGTTGCTAGTATCTAGTTTCCTTCTTTGCGAACGCGAAGGGAGTCCCGCGTTCGCGAGGAGGAACTTTGATACTTCTGGTAAGTGATTCCCACTTATTTCAAGTTAAATACTTGGATTATATCTGGATTTACACTTGATAATTTGTGAAAATTTGGGATTTTGAAGAAAAACCTAAAAATTGGTATTTTAGGATTTTGACCATGAAATTGGACATGGAATTTGGAATAAATTATATATTTGAGTCTGTGGTGTCATGGGTACAGTTTATCTTCAAAAAATTTTGGAATCCGGGCATGTGGGCCAGAGGGTGATTTTTATCGACTTTTCAAGCGGAGTTAGGAATTTTTGTAAATTGAATTATAATGAGTATCAGGGTATATATATTTACGGGATTTCTCATTTATTGACTAGTTTTGGAGCGTTGGGCATCGATTTGAGTTGTTTGGGCGGTGTTGGAACCTGTTTTGGAATGCTAGAGTGAGGTAAGTCTCTTTTCTAACCTTGTAAGAGGGAATTAATCCCATAGGTGAAATAATTCAATATGTGCTTCTATTTGTGGGGGCTACATACTCACGAGGTGACAAAAGTCCGTACGTAACTACTAATATGTTTATGTCCGGGTAGTCTAGGACCCGGATCATGCTATACTTGCGATATTTGCAATCTTATTGTTAATTTAAATTACTTAAATCATATTGAACTTGGTAAATGAATTTTTAAAAGGTTAAACTTCGTTTTCCTTGACCGTTAAATGAAAATTGACATTTCGTTGGATAATTGCTCTTTAAAGAATTCTTGATTGACTATTGAATGTGTTTATCTATTGTGGAGCGGTCCGAACACCTCAGTAGATTAAATAGATGCATCTTTGGTTCATGTCGTTCGACCCTCGATAGTGCACAATTTAAATATTTATGTTGGAGCGGGCCGTACGACCTCGGCATGATTTGCGCATGATTGAATTGATTGCTTTGGAATTTACAATAAATGATATTGCATCCTTGGCCTGAGATAAATTGTTAAATAATGGGAAATAAATTTGGAGATTTCTTAATTATAAAAGGACTGCTTACTTACTTAAAAATATTAATCTTGCAACCATTTTACATAATCCATACTTAAATCATATCATTGATATCCTATTCATAACCCATAGTAAGTGTCGAAGTCGATCCCTCGTCACTACTTCTTTGAGGTTAGGCGGGATACTTACTGGGTACGCATTGATTTACATACTCATACTACACTTGCTACATATTTTTGTGCAGGTACCTATATGTTTAGTGGCCTCGTGGGCGCAGATGTGCGGTTATGGCGGGGACTTAGGTGAACTGCATTCTATACTATGATCTGCAGCCAGCAGAGTCTCCTTCAGAGTACTTACATCTTTCCTGTCCAATTTGTATTCCGGACAACTATTGTATTTTATTGTATATTCCTAGTTAATGCTCATGCACTTGTGACACCAGTTTTTGGGATTATTATGGGTTGTTTTGTATTGAATTGGTTAAAAGTATTATTATTTACTCTGTAAATCCCTATTCTTTACTATTTAAATTGAAGGAAAATATGATCTCAAAAATATTAAAATGAGAACCTAATTAAGTATTTATTATTGGCTTTCCTGACAGTGGGGGCCGGCGCCATCATGACCTTTATGGATTTTGGGTCGTGACATCGACGTTCTTGGCGATTAAATACATCACAAGGAGGTCTACAATGTCCTACATTCGAGAAAGACGCTTCTCAAGCCCTCGAATCAGAGAGAATTTCATAGAGTAGAATCAAGGGATACAAAGAATTGTACTCATAAATATTTATCAATAAAATCTCTTCATCATATTATTTTTGTTGTAGTTTATTTTACGTACGACAAAAATGTGTTGCGAACAAATTTTGGTATGCCCAGTGGGACCAATTCTGCCCTTCATCTCTTCATTTTCCAAGTTGAAATCTGCAAACTTCATATCTACTGCTGCAATGGCCTGCCACAAGTGCGATGATGTTTCATGCAAAGATGCTATTGCTACTGCATCCGCTGAGCTCAGTCATGTTGGCCCAATCACTTGAAGCAAGTTCAATGCTAGTGGCTTGGATGGATCCGAATACTTTGCCTCCTTGGAGATGGCAAAGAAGAGCAGATCTCATATGACGCCAGCAACCAGAATCTTTGGGGGAGATACCACATTCTCGCTGTTTGATGAACTTTTTCAAGAACCCTAAACCTTGGTGGATTTGAGGATTTAGTGGATTCTCCAGTTCAATGAAAGTCAATGCCTTGATTACTGACGTAACTAACGTGAACGAAGCGTTTGCCATGATGGAATTGACTATAGAAGCCTTAAAGAAGTCTGCTGATGACAAAGACCTTCAAATCGCTCAACTCATGAACAAATTGGAGGCCTATGCACCTGGAGAGTCGAGCCATGTCCCTTCTCGTTCACCTGACTTCACCTCGCAAAAAATGTCTGTTGAGGAATCACTTTCCAAGTTCAGCATTCAGAAGGAAAAACAATCCACTTCGGTTGCGACGTTATCTGTCCAACAATTGCAAGACATGATAATAAACACCATAGATCTCAATATGGCAGACCATCAAAATGTTCGTTGTATTACTCTAAGACTTATACTAAGAGGATTGATTGTCTAACCATGCCAACCAATTATAAACCACCAAAGCTACATCAATTTGATGGCAAAGGAAACCCAAGGAAACATATTTCCCACTTTGTTGAGACTTGTAGCAATGCTGGGACACATGGTGACCTTTTGGTAAAATAATTTGTTCGTTCTCTGAAGGGGAATGCATTTGACTGGTATATTGACCTGGAGTCCGAGTCCATTGATAGTTGGGACCAACTTGAGAAGGAATACCTCAATGGTTTTTACAGTACTCGAAGAACTGTAAGCATGATAGAGTTGACAGGCACCAAGCAAAGGAAGGACGAGCCCGTGGTGGATTACATCAATCGTTGGAGGGCGTTAAGTTTGGACTGCAAGGATCACCTTTCAGAAATATCTGTTGTGGAGATGTGCATTCAAGGGATGCACTGGGGCCTTTTGTACATCCAACAAGAGATCAAACCATGAACTTTTGATGAATTTGTAACTTGAGCATACGACATGGAGTTAAGTATCGCAAGCCATGGAAAGGCATCTCCATTTGTTGATCAGAAGGAGTTCAAGAAAAATGTTGCATCAAAGAACTAAACCAAAGAATTGTAATGACCCGATCGGTCATTTTGAGTATTATAACCCCGTTCCCCCGTTTACTGCTCAATTTATGCTTTATAATTTTTTTATGACTTACCGAGTTAGTTGGTTTGGGTCCGGAAGGATTTCAGAGTGAAATGAGATACTTAGTCTCTTAGTTGAAAACTTAAGTTGGAAAGGTTGACAGAATATTGACTTATGTGTAAACGACCTCGGAATTGAATTTTGATGATTCCAATAGCTCCGTATGGTGAATTTGGAGTTAGGAGTGTGTCCGGAAAATATTTTGGAGGTCCGTAATAGAATTAGGCTTGAAATGGCAAAAGTCAAATTTTTGGGAAGTTTGACCGGGGGATTAACTTTTTGATATCATGGTCAAAATCTGATTCAGAAAAATTTAATAGGTCTGATATGTTATTTATGACTTGTGTGCAAAATTTGAGGTCAATCAGACTTCATTTGATAGGTTCTGGCGTCGTTTGTAGAAATTGGAAGTTTCAAAGTTGATTAGGCTTGAATTGGGGTATAATTCGTGTTTTTAGCGTTGTTTGATGTGATTTAAAGGCTCGACTAAGCTCGTATGATATTTTAGGACTTGTTGGTATATTTAGTTGAGGTCCCGGGGGGCCTCGGGTGAGTTTCAGATGCTTAACGGATAGCATTTTGGACTTGGTAAACTGCTGAAGAATGCTGGTTTTCTTTCACTGGTTTCCTTCTATGCGATCGAGTGAGAAGGTTCACGATCTCATAGGCTTGTTTGAGCAGAGATGAGATTTTGTCAGTGCGATCACGTGAAGGAATTCGCGATCGCGTAGGCTTGTTGAGGCAGTGTTGATTTTGTTCTTTGCGATTGCGTGAGGTCAACCGCGATCGCGTAGGTTGGGCCAGTCTGTGCTACGCAAATGCGTGGGAGAGGCCGAGTTCGCATAGGGAAACTTGAGAGGAAGCTTGGCCATGTGTTTGCTCTATGCGATCACGTGAAGAGGGATGTGATCGCGTAGAGCTGGGATCTTGTGCATCACGATCGCGTGAAGGCAACCGCGATCGTGTAGAGTCTTTTCTGCGCACTAGAAATTGTGCTTCATGATCGCGTGTGTTTGTCCCCGATCGCGTAGAGCAAATGATTGGGCAGAGAGTTTAAGTTCTGAAAATGAGACTTCGTCATTTGAAGCTCGGATTAAGGTGAGTTTTGGGAGATTTTCAGAGAAAATAACGGGGTAAGTGTTCTTAACTCAATATTGGTTAAATTACCTGAATCCATGGTTGTTTTTATCATTTAATGGGTGAATAAAGTTGTAAAATTTAAAAAAACCTCTTGGTTTAAATTGAAGGTTTGAGGGTCGAGTTGAGGTCGGGTGTTGGTAAAATTGGTATGGTTAGACTCGTGGTTGAATGGGATTTCGAATTTTATAATTTTTGTCGGGTTCCGAGACGTGGGCCGCACGGGAGATTTTTGAGCTAAATTTCATATTTTGTTGGAAAATTAGAATTTGCTTATGAAATTAATTCCAATAAATTTTATTGACTGAATCGAATTATTTGTGGCTAGATTTGAAACCCCGGATTACCCGGCTTGAGGTAAGTAACAGTTTTCAATTTTGTCGTAAGGGTATGAAACCCCGGATAATGTGTTATTCTATTGGTTTTGAGGTGACACATATGCTAGGTGACGGATGTGTGGGCGTGCACCATAGGAATTGTGACTTGGTCGAATTCCATGGGACTGTGTAGTTGAATTAGTTGTTGATATCTGTACATTCTCTACGTGTTAGGGAAAATTGAGCTAAGACTCGTATTAAAAATCATGCTTAGACATATGCTGTTATTATTGGTACCCACTGGGGTCATTTCTGTGGTTGAATTATATGTTCAAATTATAATTTCGCACTCAGTCATGTTTATTCATTTCATATCATATCTCAGCCTCTGTTTCTATTTACTAAAACATCATATTATCAAATTTTGGGCTGATTTTCATGATTTCTGAGAGCCCGAGAGACTGGAGAAGTTGATGACTGAGTGAGGACGAGGGCCTAATTGTGAGGATATTTATGGATCGGGTTGCACGCTGCAACATGTTTTTATTGATTTATGCCATGATTGGCTTGATATAGAGCTTGGGCTGAAGGAGTCCCTCCGGAGTCTGTACACACCCTTAGTAAGCGCAGGTACTTACTGAGTGCGAGTGCCGAGTGATGAGTGACTGTGAGGAATGAGTGACTGTGAGGAAAGAGAAACTGTGAGGTTGGAGTGAATGGGAGAACTGAGTGACTGTTACTCTGAGATAATGCATTAATTTCATTATTTGCTGCATTTCAGCTGTCATATATCACTAATTTGAAAATTTCAGAAAAACATTATTTTTCGGTTTCAGAAAACTTGATATGAAATTTCAATGATATCTTAAATGTTGAACTTGAGATCATTCTTACTCTTTTATATTGGAAAGTATTTGTAACGACCCGACCGGTCATTTTGAGTATTGCAACCCCGTTTCCCCATTTACTGCTTAAAGTGGGCTTTACAGTTGTTGTGTGACTTGCCGGGGCAATTGGTTCGGTTCCGGTGAGGTTTTGGAATGAAGTGGAATACTTAGTTCCAAGGTTTAAAGCTTAAGTTAAAATAGTGACCGGATGTTGACTTATGTGTAAACAACCTCGGAATTTAATTCTGATGATTCCAATAGCTCCGTATGGTGATTTTGGACTTAGGAGCGTGTCCGGAAAATTATTTGGAGGTTCGTAGTGGAATTAGGCTAGAAATGCCGAAAGTTGAATTTTTGGGAAGTTTGACCGGGGGTTGACATTTTGATATTGGGGTCGGAATCTGATTCTGGAAATTGGAATAGGTCCGTAATGTGAAATGTGACTTGTGCGCAAAATCTGAGGTCAATCAGACATGAACTGATAGGTTCCGGAGTCGTTTGTAGAAACTAGAAATTTCAAAGTTCATTTAGGATTGAATTGGGGTGTAATTCATAGTTTTAGCATTGTTTGAGGTGATTTGAAGGTTCGACTAAGTCCGTATGATGATTTAAGACTTGTTGGTATATTTGGTTGAGGTCCCGAAGGTCTTGGGTAATTTTCGGATGGTTAGCGGGTAGGATTTTGGACTTGGAACTCTGTTGGACTTTTTCTGATGCACCATCTGGTTTCCTTCATCGCGTTCACGAGTGGAGCCTCGCATTCGCGAAGAGGAACTGAGAGGCTGGAAATATTTTCTCTTCGTGTTCGCGAAGAGAAGAACGCATTCGCGAAGGGTGGACTGGGTGTGCATTGCGAACGCAAGAGGTGTTACGCGTTCGTGAAGAAAATAGGAAGTAGCTGAGGATCCTAGGCAATTGGTCTACGCGTTCGTGTATAGGGTGTCGCATTCGCGTAGTGAGGGGGAACGAATCATCGCGTTCGCGATTGGTTGAACGCGTTCGCGTAATTGGTTGAACACGTTCGCGTAGAAGGCATTGAGGCAGAGGCACTTTGTGCTTCGCGAATGCGAGGGTGATGTCGCGTTCGCGAAGGAGGAATTTGGACGGGAACAATTTTGGTAGGTGTTGTGTTGATCTCTCCCGAAAGACCAGTCTTGTCATTCTCCTTTGTTTTAGGTGAAACATGCTCCAACAATGCTGCAGAGTACCAAGCTTTGATCATCGGTCTTGAAATGGAATTAGACATGAAGATTCTATAGTTGGAGATATACAGCGACTCTAAGCTGATAATCAACCAACTTTTAGGGATTTACGATGTAAAGAAGGGTGATCTTTTGCTATACCACCAATATGCTTCTTGTTTACTCAAAAGATTCGACCAAGTGTTCTTAAACCACATCCCAAGAGAAGAAAATCGTATGGCTGATTCTTTGGCTAACTTGTCCACGACGATGTCACTTAGAGAGAATGAGTCAACAAAGGTACATATATGTCATCGATGGGTCATTCCTGGACTTCTTGATCTTCAAATCAACGAAAGTCATCATACGTCCGTTCGAGTAATTGAAAAAGAGGATTGGAGGCAACTATTGATAGAGTACCTTGAACATGGAAAGTTACCTAAGGATCCACGACAAAGAACAGACATCAAGCGAAGGGCACCACGATTCATCCTCTATAAGGAGACACTATTTCGCTGCTCTTTTGAAGGACTATTCTTGCGATGTTTTGACAAAGAAGAATCCCACCAAGCGATGGAGGAAACATATTCTGGATCATGTGGAGCACATCAATCTGGTCCTAAGCTCCATTTTTGCATCAAGAGGACGGACTACTACTAGTCGACAATGGTGAAGGATTGCATGGAACATGCCAAAAGATGTCAAGTGTGTCAATTCCACGCCAACTATATCCACCAACCTCTAGAGCCTATTCATCCAATTATAGCTTCATGGCCTTTTGATGCATGGGGACTTGACGTTGTTGGACCGCTTCCAAAGTCATCAAAGGGACAGATGTACATATTGGATACCACAGACTACTTCTCTAGATGGGCTGAAGATGTTCCACTCAAGGAAGTAAAAAAGGAAATTGTTGCCGATTTAATCAAGTCAAACATAATTTTTAGGTACGGCATACCAAGATACATAATCACGGATAATGAAATGCCATTTGATAACAAGCTCGTGAGGAGTCTATGCGAGAAATTTTGTTTCAAGCAACATAAGTCTTCAATGTATAATGCACCTGCTAATAGCCTTGCTGAAGCTTTTAACAAGACGTTTGGTAACCTTTTGAAGAATGTTGTTGCAAAGAACAAGAGAGATTGGCATGATAAAATTGGTGAAGCTTTGTGGGCATACCGGATAACCTTCAGAACTGCTACACAAGAAACTCCTTACCCTTTGGTGTATGGTGTAGAAGCAGTCCTTCCGTTAGAGCGACAAATTCCATCATTGCAAATTGCAAACCAAGAAGGACTCACGTCATAAGAGAATGCTCAACTTCGCCTAGCAGAATTAGAGGCATTGAATGAGAAAATATTGGAAGCGCAATAAAAATTGGAGTGCTATCAAGCTCGACTAGCTAGAGCCTTCAATAAGAAAGTGCGGCCACGATCGTTCCAAGTGGGAGACTTACTCCTAGTTGTTCGACGACCCATAATCTATAACAAACACATAGGTGACACGTTTACCTCAAAATAGGATGGGCCATATGTTTTGAAGGAAGCCTATTCAAGTGGAGCATACAAAATTATTGATAAGGATGGTCTTAGAGTTGATCCGATCAACGAAAAATTTCTGAAGCAATACTTCCCATGAAAGTCACCTACGCTCCTTGATGCACGAGCCTAAACTGTAAGTCATGACGCTCCTTGATGCATGAGCCTAAACTGTATGTTGCTACACTCCTAGCCCGCATGAGTCTAAACTGTGTACGGACAAAAAAGAAAATAATCCGCTAGGTTGAAAACCTCAAAAGGGGCGGCCTAGGCAAAAATTAGGACATAAAAAAAACTCATCCCTTGGAACTATGTTATGACTTGATCCTCTTCACTGAGGTATGTAGTCAGCCTAGAGTTTCATTCTAAGTTCAGTCGCTTGAGTTTTAAAAAAAGGGTTTGGCTTATGGGATCATCATATTAACTCTTTCAAGTATGGACACATATATAAATACGAGGAAGAAGACAATTTGCGTTGAAGTGTAAAAGATATTTTATTGCTTCAATCTTACAAAAGTTGATACATCCAAAAATGTGGAGACGAAATGGATTAGACATCATCCTATACAAAAGCCTAAGTAATGAAAATAATCGTAAACTAGGCTTTGTTGCTGCCGTCTTGAATGTTTTTCCGAGTTTGTCTAACGTTCCATATTTAATACACCATTATCGATGTACGTCTCTCACGTTCAATTGTTGTGACGATCTCTTGACCATGGGTCATGTTGTTAGGCCTTGAGCATGATGTTGCTTCTCTTGTGCAAGTGTTGGTTGAAGGTCCCATATGTGAGAAGTCGTTGCTCTTTAACAAAAAATAAAACCTTCAATCATCATGGGAGGTGCCATTTATGAACTTCAAGACTATCAACAATTCAAGTGAAATAATTGGTGAAGGGGTGGCTTCGCATAATGATCTACTATAATAATTCTTTCTTTCTCATAGAGATTTTGCGTGCTCAAAACTTTAACATATCCGCATCTTGTATGACATCTCATTCTGATATCCGGACCCTTTGAGCTCCTTTGCGAGTTTGCAAAAGAAAATGAAGTGATAATATTTATGAGGCATGATAGTAAACGTTACTACATGCAAGATTGTAAAGTCAATTTCAAGAAGAAGAAAAACATTCGCATGACAACTCAGAGAGCATAGAGATGGAAAGCAAGCTTAATAGACAACGGGGTCAATTTTGAAAAAGCTATTGCGGTCCATCTGGAAGATGTTATGCCCTAACATTTTGTATGTTATAGATTTGGATGTCTATTTTCCAACAACACAAACCGTTCATAATTGGGAGGCCCCTAGCTCAAGATACTATTTCTTTTGCCGGAACTATACGAATCTAAAAGTTACTGTAGCTAGGTGGACTTTGAGATTTTTTTGTTTCCAGCTCGAAAGGAGTTCTGCCATTAAATTCATATTTTTTGCAGATATATGAGTTTACTTTCTAATGGCACAAACAAATCGCAATTTGGAGTCTCCTAGCTCGAGATATGAATTTTTTCGACAGGAGTGCGCAAAGCTGAAAACAAAACAACGCATGGCAGACAACTAGATGAACTTCAAGAAATCATTGCGGCCAGTCCAAAAGGAATTATGCAATGATATTTTAAGGTGTTTCTTCTTTCCGTGATTTCTTTATAATGAAGTAGACACCTAATAGTTCTGATGCTCCTAGATCAAGATATGAATTTCTCAGCAAGAAGGCACAAAGCTGAAAGGCAGCATGATCGACGTCTAGACTAAATTCAAGAAATAACTATAGCCGTTGAGGAAGGAAATTTTCCAAGACATTTTTTAGGCCTTGTAGATATCTAAATTTTCTTTTCGGTGGTGCTAATGACTTGCAAATTTGATGCTCCTAGCTCAAGCTATAATTTTGTCGGCAAGAGTGCGCACAACTGGATTGCAAGTGCGGCAGACATCAAGAGCAACTTCAGAATATTATTGCAGCCATTCTGAGTGGACTCCTGCTATGAAATTTCAAGGTGTTATAGGTATCAGAGTTTTCTTTCTAATGGTGCAAACAGATCATGATTCGGATACTCCTAGCTCGAGATATCAATCTTTTGGCGAGACTGTACAATGCTGTAAAGTTAAAATGCTGGACATGTTTATCAGCTTCAAAAATAATATTGTGGCTAATCCTCAAGGAATTTGGTGCTGAATTTTTGATATGTTCCAGAACCACGAGTTATGATTCTTTAGGAAGAAGCGGCTTGTAATTTCATCGCTCTTGTATCGAGAAATAAGTATTCTTGCAGAGACGCGCTAAGTGTTTGTTCGCCGAAGTTGGAAAGGCCTACTCCAGTTGTCTTCCCCGTCAGCCTGCAATGATGTGATGTGGTACATGTTGGCTCACCAATGATGAAATATTGTCTCTCCAAGCCTCCAAGAGTAGGGATTTTGTTGCCAAGGTTGAAAGGACACTTCATGTGTCTCTCTCGCCATGCCGCAACAAAGAGACGAGAGGTTCGCTAGCAATGAATCTTCTTAGGGATATCAAGATCGCTGGAACTCTCGCAAAATCCTGCAAAGGAAAATATCATGAAAGTCTTCGGTGCCAATAGCACGATGTTTCAGCAACACGACACTTCAACTCCACTCATGAATATTGATGTAGACGACATGAAACTTGTGATTTCACATGATTGATTGGTGTCGACGGTGAAAAGCTCAGTTTAGCAGTAATTGTCAATGTTGATGATAAGACGCTTAATTCGACATAAGGCTTACTGCTATCTTCATGTAGAGTACTGTATGCTTTGGTTCCTGCAGGTTGGGTTGGTTAACGATGATAGATGCATTCGGTGCACTAATTGAGACGTTTTGCTTTCGGACCAATGCTTCATGGGCTAATGCTGATTTCGTTTAGTGGTTATGCTGCTTTATGAATACTTCTCCACAGCCCCACGTTCTAAGAAAAGAAAAGAAGAAAAAGGTTAGCATGAGTAACAAAAAGTTCAATTAAAACTAATCGGCATGAAAAGGGAAGTTAAAATTAGGGAGCCTTGTTAATCTCTGTCCTTGACCATGAGTTAGGTCGTTGAGTAACTAAAACCAGCAGTTCCACCAGCCACGCACAAGCAATAAAGACAACGGCACGGAGCTTTCACTCAGCAACAAGAACCGGTGTCAATGACACAACGCTTCAATGCTGATGATGAGCATTGTCACGTACACTTCTCCATCAAATCTCAATGGCTCGTACGCTTCATGAACCTCTTCCCTTAAAAAAGAAGTGGTGATCATGCACTTCTTCTCATGATGCGGATTGGAGAACTCTCTATATATATCTTCTTCAAACCTGCAAAATAAAGGAAAAAAGAAGTATGTTGCCCGAACAATCCTCTCGATTCCAGCACTTGATACAAAGATTTGTTGCATCTGGATCAAAAGGGCTGGAGCTTCGAATTTTATAGATGTTGTATCTCTCCGAGTCTTCTTCTCAATGGTGCAAATATATTGTAGTTCGGATACTCCTATCTTGTGATATGCATCTTTTTAGCAAGAGCCTGCAAAGCTGGAAAACAAATCAAGCTAGTATGTCAGAACTTGTGTTCCAGATTTAGCAAATTATCTGGGAAAACCTAGGGATATGCTGACTGTGATTTATACATAATTTTGTAGATCTAGGAGTCTAATTTTCAACGCCTCAAACGGCTTGTGATTTGGACGCTCCTATCTCGAGATACGACTTTTTCGCCGAGAGTGCGCAGAGCTGTGAGATCAACGGGCCAGATGTGTATGCCAACTTCAAAAATTAATCCCAGACAATCCAGAAGGAATTTGGCTATAAAGTTTTGATATGTTGGATTTCTTTGAGTCTAGAATTATTAGAATTAAGCGGCTCGCAATTTCAACTCTCTGATCTCATGATATGAATCTTTCGTCGAGAGTTCGCAAAGTTGTGAGATCAACACGGGCCAGACGTGTAGATTAATTTCAAAAATTAATTCCAGCAGATACAAAAGGAGATTCGTGCTGATTTTTTTGATATGTTTCAGTCCTATGAGTCTAGTTTTGGTAGAAACAAGCGGCTCATGATTTGAAGTCTCCTACAACAAAATATGGATTCTTTTTCGCAAGGGTGCAAAGCTGGCTGACTGGTAGTGCAATTAAATAAAAGCATGACTGGTATTCTTTTTTGTTTTAGAGGGAGAAATAAACTAAGAAAGAAGTGAAAGCAGACTACGAGCAACCGTGTTCAGCGTGAAAGGAACCCTATGTTCACGACTCTCATATGTCAAGGTAAAGGCAACAAAGATCCAATATATAGATTGTTTAAGGCGGTGAAACTTTTTTTATGGAAAAAGAATTCTCCTTAAAGTAAAGTAGGAAATTCTTATTTGACTTGAAAGTTTTAAATGGTAAATTTTCATTAGAAGGTAACTTCTGAGAAGTATTTGAATAAGCCAAAGAAAACTAAAACTTTGTCGCTGTAAAGTCGGGGAATAAGAAGTTGATCGAGACTGAAAATTCCAAAGGAATCCTTTTTCACGTAAAAAGGATCAGGCCAAGTAGTTAAGTAATACAAGGAAGGAATCCAACAATTTAGTATTTATTTAAAAATACTCGAAGAGTTGTTTCCAGCTTGAGTTTGGCCAAATTCACGGGAAAAAATAAAGTTCCTTACCTTCTCAATCAAAGAGAAGCGGACAAGTTCTCTAAAAGTTGGACTCATATGTACTCGGACTGGTCAAGAAATTAATTTATTGTATAGATGGAATAATGCAATTCAAGTCAGCCGAGTTTCCTTATTGTGTGAACCTACCAATCCTTTTTCTAATGGGTGCATAATTTAATTAAGTGTAACGATCCGACCAGCCATTTTTGGCATTTACGCTCTTTTATAATATTTGAAGTATTGAATAGGTTCATACGAATTATTATGACTTGTGTGAATTACCGGTTTTGGTTTTCAGGTATTTCAGAGTTAGTTTGGAAGAATGAAATTCAAGGTTTAAAGCTTAAGTTGAAAAGATTGATCGAATATTGACTTATGTATAAATGACCCCGGAATAGAGTTCTCATAATTTCAATAGCTCTGTATGGTGATTTTGGACTTAGGAGCATGTCCGAAAAATTATTTGAAAGTCTGTAGTTAAATTGGGCTCGAAATGGCTAAAATAGAAATTTAAGTTTGGAAGTTTGACCGAGGAGTTGACTTCTTGATATCGGGATCAGAATCCAATTCTGGAAATTTGAATAGCTTCTTTATGTCATTTATGACTTGTGTGCAAAATTTGAGGTCAATCGGACTTGATTTGATAGGTTTCGGCATTTAATGTAGAAGTTGAAAATTGTTAGTTTTCATTAGGCTTGAATTGGAGTGTGATTTGTATTTTTGATGTTGTTTGATGTGATTTGAGGGCTCGACTAAGTTTGTATCGTGTTTTAGGACTTGTTGGTACATTCAGACGGAGTTCCGAGTGGATCGGGTGTGTTTCGGGGTGAGTTTTGAGCGAGTTTGGGTATTTCGGCACTCTGATGTTGTTCTGGAACTTTTGGAAGTGCGGGGGCACATTTTAGAGTGCTGAGGCAAAGCCTCATATGCAGACCGCAGAGGAAAAGTGCGGGCCGCAGAAAAGGGATGTTGCAGGTTCGATGGTCCGACTTCGGAAGCTTATATCTTTAAATCTACATGAAATTTGGAAATGATTCAAAAACGCAAGTTGTAGCCCTTTGAAACTAGTTTCCAGAAAGGTATACCATTAATCATTTGCTCATTTGTAGAGAAAGTTATGGTTAATTTACTGAATCCTAGTAGTGCAAAGGCTGCTGAAGTGCGGCCGCACAATTTGGATTACGGCTGCAGAACCTGGAATGTGCGGTCAGCACAATGAGGGATCAGATTTTTGTACTTTATAAACGAGGGTTCGAGTATTATTTCATATTTGGACTTTGGGAGCTCGGTTTGTGGCGATATATCGTGAGATTTTTAAGAAATTCATCGGAGTAAGTGATTCTAACTGGGATTTGGTTAACATACATGAATATATCATTGTTTTCATCATTTAATCAGTATTTTGAGATGGAAATTTGGGGGAAACTGTAGAAATTTCAAAAAAAATAAATTTTTGGGATTTGAATATCGATTCAGAGTCGGATTTAAGTGAAATTAGTATGGTTGAACTCGTAATTGAATGGGTTATCGGATTTTGTGAGTTTTGTCGCATTCCGAGATGTGGGCCCCACTGTCAATTTTTCGAGCAGATTTGGGAATTTTCATAAATTGTTAATTTGTAAGTATTGGAGTAAATTGTGATTTATTTGCACGTTATTTGAATAGATACAGATCGTTTGGCTTGAATTGAGGAGACAAGATGGTGTGTGCAGGTTTATACGCGCGGAATGGAATTTCCAGACTATTGTTTATCTTGCTCGGCATTGGATTCGGCTTGTTCGAGGTAAGTAACTCTTCTAATATTGGAGCTGAGGGTATGAACCGAGATTATACGTGTTATGTATTTGGTGTTGAGGTGACGCACATGGTAGGTGGCGGGCGTGTGGGCGTGCACCGTGTGAATTGTGACACCGTTATTTCGGTGGTATTGTGTAGTTAACTGAACTTATCTGTAATCATGAAATCTCTACGTACTAGAGTTATCGAGCTGTGATTCGTATTAGAAACCATATCTAGGGTACATGCTTATTTTATTAGGACCCACTGAGGTCATTACTGTTGTTGAGTTATTTTCTTACATTGCAATGTCATACTCAGTCATATTCATTCATTATATATCATATCTCAGTCTCTGTTGTTATTTATTGATACATCATATCATCATTTTCGGGCTAGTTTCGTGACATTGTGAGCCCGTGAGAGAGAGACTAGAGAGATTAATGACTGAGTAAGGTCGAGGGCCTGATTGTGAGGATATTGATACTATATCACGTGAGTTATCCGTGCCGCACGTGAGTTGTCCGTGCGGATTCTGATATTGATACTATGACATATGAGTTGTCCATGCGGATTATAGCGTTTGGGCTGAAGGAGCCCCTCCGGAGTCTGCACATACCCCTAGTGAGCGCGGGTGATTATATTGAGGGATAGATCTTCCCTGGACATGGATCTTGTCCGAAGCATTTATATTGAGGGATGGATCTTCCCTGCACATGGATCTTGTCCGAATCATTGATATTTGGGGATGGATCTTTCCCGGGGCTGGATTGGCCTTGTACAATACTGAGTTACTGGATGTCAGTTATTATGTATATATATTGGGATGGATCTTCCCTGGGCTGGATTGGCCATATATAATACTGAGTGATTGAATACTCTAAGAGTGCGAGTACATGAGTTCATCTCTGAGATACATAGCATTGACATGCACACATGACATACAAGCATAGAGATGTATTTTTCTCGTGTTGTACGGTATCACGTCATTCATGAATTCTCGCACATATTGACATATGGGCATAGTGATGCATTTTTACACTGGCTATCTGGAAAGAAAATGAAACATCTTTTTTATTGTTGAAAGGAGTTTTGGGAAAATTATTATTTTCAAACGTACTCATATTTTTGGCAACTTCGGTAACCGACTTGGGTTTTCACTGATACACTTGAAAGGTACAACTATTTTTAGAAATCGTGATTTAGCTGAGCATTTCACCTTTGAGTTACTTCTTTTATTACTTGCTTTATGTTGTTATGAACTGTTGTTGGTTATTAGAGTTGGACTCTGACCTTGGTACAAGATCATCACTACTTTCAACCTAAGGTTAGGTTTGTTACTTATTGAGTACATGGGGTCGGTTGTACTTATACTACACTTCTTCACCTTGCGTGCAGATTTCTGATGCTATGTTGTTGTATGCGACGGGAGCTGGATATGAAGATGTACCTACATTCCAGTCATCGCTACCTCTTGTTCATGGTAGCTCCAGAATTATTAATCTGTTTATATATATTTCAAACAAATGATGTATTTTTATTTCAGACCAGCTTTGTAAATTCTAATCTTAGAAGCTCATGATTTATACTATCAGTCCTTGGAAAATGTATAGGATTCAGATAATTTCTTTTACTTAATTATCTTATCAAATGTTATTGGAATTGGTTAGTTGCTAATTGGCTTACCTAGAAGGTTGGGTTAGGTGGCATCACGACTAGTCGGATTTTGGGTCATGACAAGTTGGTATCAGAGCTCTAGGTTCATAGGTTCTATAAGTCATGAGCAAGTGTCTAGTAGAGTCTTACGGATCGGTATGATGCCTTCCATACTTATCTTCGAGAGGCTACAGGGTATTTAGGATAATTTCCCATCTTTCTTTCCTTATCGTGTTGAATTGATTCATCTTAAAACATAACTCTTTGAATTCCTTCCACGCATTCGAGTGCGCATGTGAGCGCTCGGTATCAGATGTGCATCGCCAACTTGTGATTCCATGAACGAGGTTCGAGATGTGTATTCTGTGTTTTGGTAATTGGCCAGTCTGGAGGACTTGAGGCCTAGTTTAGACCGCAGCTTAGGCTCGGTAGCTTCAGTTGTGTGAACTTGTGTATTTGGACTCATATTTCCGGTAGTGTCCCTATGAGTAAAATTTATGACTCAATGAGCGATTGAATGGCTATATGATGAGTAGGATCTGACTGCGGGATATGTTCAGATTGGTTGAATGTGACGAATAAAGTTTACTTGTGAGTCAAGAGTTTTCTATTGGGTACTTGATTTCTGTCTTGATTTGATGTATAGTCTCGAGTTGTGAGAGTATTGTAGGATCTTTAACGTTGTTTAATTGTGGAACAAATTAAATTCTTATGTCTTGTTAATGAGTTTGGACTCAAAAAGATTAAGTGACCGCGTAGTAATTGTGGTTGCGAAATAGTATAGCAAGATGCCAATTTGAGGCTAAGCGGGGTGGGTTATCTCCTGCAAAGTAATCTACGTAGGTATGTTCCTTATAATGTTGAGCGGAGAGTTTCTTTTCTACCAGTGGGGTGTATATGTTAAGATTTGAATTTGAATCGGGTTGAGAAAGTTGACTTGACTGTCAAGATAAATAAATGCGAGCTTAGCAGATGATTTAGGTGTTTTATGATTGGTGTTGCATGAGCTTGTGATGAATTTAGTTGAATCTCACTATAGTATCATGGCAGTAATATAGTATGGGTATTATCAGTTATTGAATTTCATGACCTATGGCTTTGAGCCAAGTAGGGTAGCATGTTGTTGACGGTTTAATTTCATGGTTATATGTTAAATTTTAGTTTTGGTTTGAGATATACTTGTGGATTAGATATAATTGCAGAGGTTGAGATCGGGGAAGACTAGACTAATGAAATTCCTGAATATGTGTTATATTGCGCTTTATGAGTATATGAAAATTATGGGATGAGTGAGTTATTATTTGTGAATGATGTAGTGCGTACGGAGTATGAATTGATTTGTGGTGTTAAGGTATGGTTACTTCTTTGGGTGTTGCTATGCTAATGAGGCATGTGTCTTTTGGTCCATTTGGACGGTAAAATTTATATTTGAGCAAGGTGGATGACTCTCGAGAAAGTTCCAATGGGTTCGAGGTTTATATATAGCAATTGAGAATTTCTCTGGACTTGTGTATGGATAAAATCTAAGATTTGCATTTGATGGCGCCTGGACTTGCGGTAATTCTGTACGACTATGGATTCTAAAGTTCAATAAAAGAAAGCAAAGAGGAGCAATTTTAAATTCACATAAGGTCCTTCAGAGTGGGTGTCTCGGTTGTGGTACTTTTTGGTGCTTTAGAAGAATACAATGTCTTATGAGCCTTAGGGCAGTGTCGTTTTATGTTAGGATGTCTTGTAGTGAGCTTTGGATAAGGATAGTAGTGTTCTGACAAGGAGAAGTGTCAACTTGAGGGTAATTCAGAAGAAACTCGAAGAAAATAGGACAACTGAGTAGTAGGCTAGACTAGTATGGTAATGGTATGCTCGGTTCTTTTGGATAATTATGATGTGGTGAGGCTCTACAAATGTTTTGGCGGCTATATTCTTGGGGTTTGGTGACCTGCGTGGCTTGGTTAAGTTAGAGGAATTTAGTTCTAATAGCTTGGTTATGTGCAGATGGATTTCAAAGTGTTCTTGATGGTTTCTACCATGGTTATAAGCGGTTATTTTCTACCGGTGTGGGAAACGTATTGTGTATTGTGATTTCCTCCTGGAAGGAAGCAATAGAAAGGTTTCTAACTAACCGGGTATGTAATTTGCTGGTGACTCAGAGTTCATAATGAGATTCTTGTGCTTTTCACATGATGGCATGATAGATATAGTGTGTTGTGCGGGATTAAGATTTATATGTACAAGGTGGCAGTTCAGTCTTGAAGGGATGGTCACGAATTTTGGACAACATGGTCAATTTCAGATATTTAGATGAATGTTATAATTGCTCGATAATTCCTGAGAAGGGTGTCCATTTCAGAAGGCGCATTGTGTTTTGACTTACAAATGTTTTGTTGGTATTATGGTACTCACCTGGTTGATAAACTACAGATATTCAAATTATTTCTATGTGGAACAGAAGAATTAGGGAAGTATTCCTAGTGGGATGATCGTGCATGAAGGAGGTGTTAGTCATTCGAATGCTACAGTTGGGATCAGTTATGATGATTCATGTGTCTTATGAATTTGGAGACTGGGAGTTCTGAGAAGCATATGGTTTCAGTGTTGAGACCTGTTTAAGGTGAGTATTTTATTTATACTCAGTGGATGCACTAGTTGCGTTAATTATTTGTGATAGCTACGCGCTATAAGTGTGCATATATGTGAGGTTTGGGCCAATGTGCGGGCATCGGGGCAAGTATTCATTCTCGAAAGAATGCTTAGGCTATGATATGCCTAGAGTTAACTGTTAAGTGTAAAGTTATAACGTTTCTCTTGTTCTTACCTTTGTTGAGAACTATTTGGGCTACACTTGAGGTTACAAAGAGGCTAATTCCCTGAATAAATGGGGTAGTTACTATTTATGCGTTAACTTGCTGATTTGAAGTGTGATAGCAAAGTTTGTACATGCTTACACTATAGCGTGTTATTTATACCAGTCTAGGAGCATGAGAATCTTATTTCATTATCATATACATGTGTACTTGTTTAATTGATCATGTATGATATGCTGGGACTGGAGGCCTGTGACCATGCCAAGCGATTCATATTATTGGCACGTGAGTTATCCGTGCTGTGTGTGTGAATTTTATTTCTATGATAATTTATCTAATTCATTACTTTCCTTCCTCTACAATTGTGCACATACGCCTATGGTTATGCTCTTCACTAAATTTGAGGAGTTAGTTGTAACGTTGTGATTGTGGTGGTGTTTGTTGAACTTGCAATACGGTTCTCTTCCTTGAGACATCTCTTATATTTGGATACATGGATTGCGCAGTTGTGGCTTGAGTTATATTGATGTGGCGTGTCTGTAGGATAGTTGTGTTTAATAATATAAGGTCATTGCACCTAGAATGGGTACTATCAGGTTTGATTAAAGTATATTCGGGAGGATAATATTGAAAGTCGGCTTAGAAAGTGATTATGGTTCTGGTTGGGGCGAGAGAGCTCCATGACTTGTCGATCTGATGAGGGATCATGAGATTTCCACGTGTTTCTTTCATTATCAGCAGTGTACGAAGGTTTTGGAACGAGGTTTTATTTGATATGGAGTTTAATATCAGGACCATGTTAGTTTTGGAGTAGTTACTGTGATCAGGAATGGTGCTACGAGCATGCAAGTTGTATAGTATGTTATGTGATTATATCTGTGGTTATAGTTATGGCTCGATACAGCTTGTTCAGACTTATACAGTGTGTAACTATGAGATTCGGGTCTTGTAAGAAATTTTGAATGTTGGGAATTGAATTCCAAGGTTTTTGGGCTAAGATTAAACTAATAATTTTCAGTTATGTCGTGTTTTCAGGTCTATATAGAATAGGGTGGTATGGGATCACACCCGAGTACGTGCGTGGTAAGGTGGAATAGTGATTTGATGGTTTGGAAATGATTCTTGGCACGTTTGAGGACAAACGTACGTTTAAGTGGGGAAGAATGTAACGACCCGACCCGTCATTTTGGGTATTTACGCTCATTTCTACTATTAGGAAGTCTTGAATAAGTTCATACGATGTATTATGACACGTGTGAATTGTCGGTTTTGGTTTTCAAGTATTTCGGAGTTATTTTGGAAGAATGAAATTCAAGGTTTAAAGCTTAAGTTGAAAAGGTTGACCATATGTTGACTTACATGTAAACGACCCCGGAATAGAGTTCTGATGATTCCAATAGCTTCGTATGGTGATTTTGGACTTAGGAGCGTGTCCGAAAAATTATTTGGAAGTCCGTAGTTAAATTGGGCTCGAAATGGCTAAAATAGAAATTTAAGTTTGGATGTTTAACTGGGAGTTGACTTTTTGATATCGGGATCGGAATCCAATTATGGAAATTTGAATAGCTTCGTTATGTCATTTATGACTTGTGTGCAAAATTTGAGGTAAATCAGACTTGATTTGATAGGTTTCGGTATTTAATGTAGAAGTTGGAAATTGTTAGTTTTCATTAGGCTTGAATTAGACTGTGATTTGTGTTTTTGATGTGATTTGAGGGCTCGACTAAGTTCGTATTGTGTTTTAGGACATGTTGGTACATTCAGACGGAGTTCCGAGTGGCTCGGGTGTGTTTCGGGGTGAGTTTTGAGCGAGTCTGTGCATTTTGGCACTCTGATGTTGTTCTGGAACTTTTGAAAGTGCGGGGGCACATTTAAGAGTGTTGAGGCAAAACCTCATGTTCGGACCGCAGAGGAAAAGTGCGGACCGCAGAATTCTTCTCGCGGCCGCTGAAAAGGGATTCTGCATATTCGATGGTCCGACTTCGGAAGCTTATATATTTTAATCTACATGGAATTTGGAGATGATTTAAAAATGAAAGTTGTATCCCTTTGAATATAGTTTGTAGAAAGATTTAGCATAAATCATTTGAACATTTGTAGAGAAAGTTATGGTTAATTTACTGAAGCCTAGTAGTGCAGAGGCTACTGAAGTGCGGCCGCACAATTTGGATTGCGGCCGCAGAACCTGGAATGTGCGGACGGCCCAAAAATTGTGCGGTCAGCACAATGAGGGATCAGATTTTTGTACTTTATAAATGAGGGTTAAAGTATTATTTCATATTTGGACTTTGGGAGCTCGGTTTTTGGCGATATTTCGTGAGATTTTCAAAAATTCACCAGGGTAAGTGATTCTAACTCGGATTTGGTTAACATACACGAATATATCATTGTTTTCATCATTTAATTAGTATTTTGAGATGGAAATTTGGGGGAAATTGTAGAAATTTCATAAAAACAAATTATTGAAATTTGAATACCGATTCGGAATCGGATTTGAGTGAAATTAGTATGGTTGAACTCGTAATTGAATGAGTTGTCGAATTTTGTGAGTTTCGTCAGATTTCGAGACGTGGGCCCCACTGTCGATTTTTTTAGTAGATTTGGGAATTTTCATAAATTGTTAATTTGTAAGTATTGGAGTAAATTGTGATTTATTTACATGTTATTTGAATAGATATAGATCGTTTGGCTTGAATTGAGGAGACAGGAAGGTGTGTGGAGGTTGATACGCGCGGAATGGAATTTCTGGACTATTGTTTATCTTGCTCGGCATTGGATTCAGCTTGTTCGAGGTAAGTAACTCTTCAAATCTTGGATCTGAGGGTATACACCCTGATTATACGTGTTATGTATTTGGTGTTGAGGTGACGCACATGCTAGGTGACGGGCGTGTGGGCGTGCCCCGTGTGAACTGTGACTCCATAATTTCGGTGCTACTGTGTAGTTACCTGAACTTATCTGTAATCATGAAATCTCTACGTACTAGAGTTAACGAGTTGTGATTCGTATTAGAAACCATATCTAGGTTACATGCTTATTTTGTTGGGACCCACTGAGGTTGTTACTGTTGTTGAGTTATTTGCTTACATTGCAATGACATACTTAGTCATATTCATTCATTACATATCATATCTCAGTCTTTGTTGTTATTTATTGATATATCATATCATCATTTTTGGGCTAGTTTCGTGACATTGTGAGCCCGTGAGAGAGAGACTGGAGAGATTGATGACTGAGTGAGGCCGAGGGCCTGATTGTAAGGATATTGATACTATAGCAAGTGAGTTGTCTGTGCAGCACGTGAGTTATCCATGAAGATTCTGATATTGATACTATGGCACGTGAGTTGTCCGTGCGGATTATAGCGTTTGGGCTGAAGGAGCCCCTCCGGAGTCTCCACACACACCCAGTGAGCGCGGTTGATTATATTGAGGGATGGATCTTCCCTGGACTTGGATCTTATCCTAAGCATTTATATTGAGGGATGGATCTTCCCTAGACATGGATCTTGTCCGAATCATTGATTTTTGGGGATGGATCTTCCCCGAGGCTGGATTGGCCTTGTACAGTACTTAGCGAATGGATATTAGTTATTATGTATATATATTAGGATGGATCTTCCCTGGGCTGGATTGGCCATATACAGTACTGAGTGATTGAATACTCTAAGAGTGCGAGTACATGAGTTCATCTCTGAGATACATAGCATTGACATGCACACATGACATACAAGCATAGAGATGTATTTTTCTCATGTTGTACGGTATCACGTCATTCATGAATTCTCGCACATATTGACATATGGGCATAGTGATGCATTTTTACACTGGCTATCTAGAAAGAAAATGAAACATCTTTTTTATTGTTGAAAGGAGTTTTGGGAAAATTATTGTTTTCAAACGTACTCATATTTTTGGCAACTTCGGTAACCGACTTGGGTTTTCACTGATACACTTGAAAGGTACAACTATTTTTAGAAATCATGATTTAGCTGAGCATTTCACCTTTGAGTTACTTCTTTTATTACTTGCTTTATGTTGTTATGAACTGTTGTTGGTTATTAGAGTTGGACTCTGACCTTGGTACAAGATCATCACTACTTTCAACCTAAGGTTAGGTTTGTTACTTATTGAGTACATGGGGTCGGTTGTACTTATACTATACTTCTTCACCTTGCGTGCAGATTTCTGATGCTATGTTGTTGTGTGCGACGGGAGCTGGATATGAAGATGTACCTACATTCCAGTCATCGCTACCTCTTGTTCATGGTAGCTCCAGAATTATTAATCTGTTTATATATATTTCAAATAGATGATGTATTTTTATTTCAGACCAGCTTTGTAAATTCTAATCTTAGAAGCTCATGATTTATACTATCAGTCCTTGAAAAATGTATAGGATTCAGATAATTTCTTTTACTTAATTATCTTATTAAATGTTATTGGAATTGGTTAGTTGCTAATTGGCTTACCTAGAAGGTTGGGTTAGGTGGCATCACGACTAGTCGGATTTTGGATCGTGATATTAAGGATCAATTAATTAAATTAAGTGTAATGATCCAACCAGTCATTTTGCCTTCTAGAACCCCATTCCCCTAGATAAGACTCCTCGTATATGATTTTACTATTTTTTGACTTGCGGGGATGGTTAGTTCAGGAATTGGAAGGGTTCGGGTTGAAATTGGAACAGTTGGTTCCTTAGTTGGCTTTAAAAAGGCTAAGTTTGACTTCAGTCAACATTTTGAGAAAATGACTCTGGAATCAGAATTTAACGGTTTCAATAGGTTCGTATGATGCTTTTGGACTTGGGCGTATGTTCGCTTCAGGTTTTGGACAACCCGGGAGCATTTCGGCGCTTAACAGTGAAAGCTGACTATTTGAAGGTTTTAAAGTTATTTAAATTTGGTTTGGAGTAGGTTTTGGAGTAATTGAGTTCCATTCAGAATTCTGGGACTGGGAATAGTTATGTATGGTGATTTAAGACTTGCACGCAAAATTTGGTGTCATTCCGAGTAGTTTAAGTATGTTTCGGCGCGTTCGAATTAAGTTTGAAGAATTTAAAATTTCTAAGTCGAATCGATTTGGTTTGGGGTATGATTCTTAGTTTTGAAGATGTTTTACGCTTTTCGAGGGTTCAAGAGAGTCAGTTTTATGATTTCAAACCTGTTGGTATGTTCGGGCGGGGCCCCGGGGGCCTCAGGAGTTAATCAGACGAGGCTCGGACCAAGATTGGACTTAGGAGCAGCAGTTGAAGCTTCCAGCTTCTGCTGCAATCACACATGCACTTGGCCATCCGCAGATGCGAGCTCGCAGAAGAAAGCCACGAGCCATGGAAGAGGAACCGCAGGTGCTACGCCTTGCTCGCAAAAGCGGAAAGAGGAGGGGTCGTTGGGCACCACAAAAGCGAAGAAGTGTCCGTAGAAGCGAATCCACTTCTGCGGTGAAGGAGTCCGCAAGTGTGGAAATGGGGCAGCTGGCCATGCGCGCAGATGCGCACCCCAAGCTGCAGAAGCGAGCTCGCAAATGTGCTAGAAGAGCCGCAGAAGTGGAGGGCTCCTCGCATGTGCGGAAATGCTGCTGAGCAGATTGTTTTAAAGGAATGGGGCTCAGCCATTTTCGCCCATTTTCTCCATTCTTGGACAATTTTGGAGCTTCTTGAGAGGGGTATTCACATAGCAAGTTGGAGGTAAGTTAACTCTACCTATTGTGAGTTAAATACATAGATTATGGGTAGATTATAACATGTAAATTGTGAAAATCAAGCGTTTAGATGAAAAACCTAGATTTTGATAAAAATGAGATTTTAACCACGAATATGGTTATGGAATGGGATACAAATTGTGTATTTGAGTTCTTAAGGTTATGGGTGACGATTTCCTCCGAATATTTCTGGAATCCGGGCACGTGCGCCCAGGGTAAAATTTAAGGATTTTACCAATTTGGGTTGGTTAATTAATCTAATGATTTAATTTCGAATTATTGAGCATGTATTGATTAAATTATATAACATTTGGCTAGTTTCGGATTTTTCGGCACCAAATTGAGGCTTTAACGCGAACTTGTGATCGGTAAGAGAGCTTTGAGACGAGGTAAGTCTCTTGTCTAACCTTGTAAGAGGGAATTTACCCCATAGGTGTTGTAAATAAATATTTGTTCCTAATTGTGGGGGCTACGTACGTACGAGGTGACGAGAGTTCGTGTGTAGCTACTATTATGCTATTGTTCGGGTAGTTTTAGGACCCAAGTCATGAACTACTTGGAATTCTGCACTATACTTGTTAAATTAAAATGCCTAAATTATATTAGAACTTGTTAGAGAAATTTTAAAAGGTAGTTAATGAAATTTGTATTACCTTGGATATTAATCATTAATAATGTTTAAGTCGAATGCTTATAAAATATTCTTCTCTTCTTGTGGAGCGGGTCGAATACCTCGGCAGTAGATAGATGTATCTATGGATCGTGCCGCACGTCCCTCGGTAGTGGATACGATACTCTGGATCGGATCGTACAACTTCGGCATAAATCGTGCTTAATAATAAAAATTACACGATGCTTTGACACTTTATTACAGCTTGTGAAGATAAATGATTTATTAGAAATTATTAATTATGAAAGAATTATTTATTTCTTCTTGTTAAGGAAATTATTGTTATATACATAAACCATGTTTATTTAAAAATATTTATCTTAATATTATGGACTCATAGCGAGTGTCGAAGTCGACCTCTCGTCACTACTTCTTCGAGATTAGACTTGATGCTTACTGGGTACATGTTGTTTATATACTCATGCTACACTTGCTGCACTTTTTGTGCAGGATATGAGACAGGTGCTTCAGGTGGTCCTTCCGGCGCGTACCCCTGATATCCCGAGGCCAAGTGGTGAGTTGCTTCCTGAGTCGTTCTGCAGCCCTGGAGTCTCTCTCTCTTTTGTATTTATTTGTATTTTGTCAATTTTATATCCAGACAATGGTTAGAAGTTTGTATAATCTACTAGATGCCCATACACTTATGACACCAGGTCTTGGCACACACTTTAGTAGAATAGTGGGTTGAAATTATTATTTTGGATTTTATTTATTTAGATGTTCTATTTTTCTTAAATCTTGCAAATAAGGAAAGTTTGATTACTTAAAAATTTATTAAAAGAGAAAATATATGTATAATTCACTAGTTGGCTTGCCTAGCGGTGATGTTGGGCGCCATCATGACCTATAGGTGAAATTGGATCGTGACATTAAGAATTTATTTTAACAAAGGACGGAGGAGTTGGACGTGAGTACAAATTGGCAATTTGTTTCAAGTGAGAATCGTATCAAACAAATAAAGTTGTCTTCGCCTAAAACGATACTTTTACAGGTACTTTAAGCCTTGTCTTCGCAGTTGAACAAGTTTACACTTTGACAAGACTTGAACTATGGGGCATCTGTAGACATATAAAATTTATTAATTTTAATCCATACAAAATTTAGATTGAATCTTAATTTTATTTGGGTTAAATAATTAATTTGGACTTTATAAATCAAATCAGTTCATTTATTATTTTTAAGCCCAAGGTCCATTCATTTTGAGGCCCAAACTCATGCCATGTGTCAAGTGACATAGCAAGTCCAGTCAAACTCCAAGCCAACAAGATGAGGCCACGTGTTAAAAGATGTGGCAACCCTCGACCAAAATAGTGACCAATCAAGAGTTGCCAAGTGTCTAAAATGACATGTCTTGGCCAATCACAAGCAAGTTTATGACATAGCTTATGTGATAAGTTTGATGACTTACATGAGCCAATCAAAATCAAGTAAAAGAGTTCATATATAGGTGGATTGTCCATCCTCTACAACTATAAATAGATGGGTTACATAACTCTCAGGGGACATGGAGAGTTGGAGAAGAACATTCCGCAATTGGTGAAGGCATCCACAAACAGAGAGATCAATCATCAAATGCATAATTCTTCAACAAAGGAGTGATCAATGGAGTTCTTCTCAGAGATAAACCCGAAACAACAAAGTGTTGCTCGACGTTATTGGAGATTAAATACATCACAAGGAGGTCTACAATGTCCTACATTCGAGAAAGACGTTTCTCAAGCCCTCGAATCACGGAGAATTTCATAGAGGAGAATCAAGGGATACAAAGAATTGTACTCATAAATATTTATCAATAAAATCTCTTCTTCATATTATTTTTGTTGCAGTTTATTTTTCGCACGACGAAAATTTATTTCGAACACTCATCATGACCAAAAGCTCCCCTATAATCTCTCAGAGATCTTTGGCATCCATGCATATTTCTCACGGTCAAGTCACCCATGATAGTCACCATATAAATTGTCAAATAAACTTGTATTTGGGGACTTTATATTTCTATGATTATCTTAGTATCTATGGGTCAAGTGAAGACCGTATAAAGCAAATATATATGAGATATGTCATGATTATTCGAATAATTCGAATATCTTGTGTCCGAACTCTTTGACAAGTCCCAAACATCTCCAAGAATCAGTGTTTGTCCCTAATTATTGACTGAGTCAATATTAAATTTATCATATTTAAGCAAAACTAAAGGAGAATATAAAAGAAGTTGGAGAAGTCACCTAGTGAGATCTCATGTTAAAGGTAATGATAAAGAATTTTTTCATTGAAGAAATATGTATCATCAACCATTGTTTCAATGAGATCAAGTATCACGAATTAGGATAATAATAGTATGATATTAATCCAATTATTTCTCCATTACATAAATAAGGAATCCATTATCTAATAATTCCTCCATCTATATGCAAAAAAAATTCAATTTTCACGCATCAAACAGGTAGGTAAAATTAAAGATCCAAAAAGAAAATTATAAACAAAAGTGATGATGCACATTAATTCCTAATATCAATGAAGTAAAAAAGCAAGTTTTCTGCTTGACTGAAAAGAATTAAAGTAGAAGAAGGTCTCTAAAAGTTAATGAGTTTTCAAACATTTAACTTGTTCATCAATATTGTGTCTTTGTTATAATATCTTCATTGATCTTCAAGATCCTTAAAAGACAAAATACCTGCAAAGCAAATCAAATATTATCATTAGACTTTACTCTTAGAGAAAATTAATTTAACCACACAAAAAAGTTATGGATTTCAATTTGCAGAATATAGGCATCCAACATGTTAAAGAAAAATAAATTTCCTATTATAAGTACTTTGCATGTAGAAGCACATACAAAAGACTTCTACTATGAGCTATAATCATACATTTTGACATCTTCAAAAGTGAACACCTATTATGAGCATATAATCCACACAGAAATATTGCTTATCTTTAGAATCTAAGCTTGGTGTCCATAGGACTCCTCCTTAACTGAAATAAAACTGCATCACTTTCCGATCTGTTGCAAAGTCTATCCAATATGGACTTGTTAAAGTAATATTTAGCTAATTTCAAAATCATGAATATTAAGTAGGAAGAGAGTTTGAATGTTACAATGTTAATCAAGCATTACTTATCTTGCGAAAGAAATAATTTAGCTTTATTTTTTTGGTAACAACTGTGAATATTACCGTTTATAACAAAATCATTACACATAAAGAGCATTCAATACCACAACCACCTTCTAGGAAGGGTGCAGTGGAAACTAAGCGTCTAGACAAATACTACTTACAATTATATAGTGATCCTTTGCAGAAATTCTCTACATGTATGAGCCTTTTTTTATCTTCCTTTTGTATCTATTATTTCTATAACATCTTGCTTAATTTGTCTTACTACATCCTCTATATTTACATTGACACCTTTGAATATTCTCCAGTTTCTAGCCCTCCATGTATGGTAGAACATTGATCCAAATATTGCTGCTACTATTTCTTTCTTGGTCTGCTTCCAATTCTTCCTCTTTATTTTCTCCAAAGTCTTCCTAATGTCTCCCTCTTGTATTTGAACACCAGCCCAAATTGTAACTGCTCCTCTGAGTGTTGTGATCCAGCTGCATGCAACAAACAGATGATTGTTGTCTTCTTCTGCTCCTGCATCACATAAACAACAACTTCCATCTTTAACTTGGATATGCAGTTTTCGAAACCTATCCTTTGTTAATAGTCTGTCCTGTGCTCCTAACCACATAAAGAACCTGTGCTTTGGTTGTGCAATTACACTCCATATTAAGTTTGCTATGTTTAATCTGGGCATATCTCCCAGTAGAGCTGTATAACTTCTAGTTATTGAGTATACTCCTCCTAAAGTTAGAGAATAGTGGTCGCGCTCATAACATGCCTTCATTTCTTCATTTCATCCTTTAAGGAATTGAGTTTCCTTCAGTACCAGCTACTATCCAAAGGTGACTTATAAAAATAATATAAATATTGATAAATAGGTATAGATAGAGATTTGATGAATCTTACAAGATTTTGATTTCACAAAAATATACTACTAATGATCTAAATAAGACAATTGTATAAGATAAAGAGACAATTATATAAGATAAAGAGAATGTTGAGGTTCAGGGAAACAAATCATGAAATTTTAAGACCAAATTTAACGCAAGAATACAACAAAACTTGAGAAATATTGCCAATTTGATTCCTTGTTGCTCACTACTTTTTTCTTACGTGATTAATACATGCCTTCTCCAAAACCAATTCTTATTTCATTCAAAAAGTTAAATTTGTATTCTATCACAACTTTGTATTTTTAACGTGTAATGTTTCCAATTATGTCCTTTTCTGATTTACTTGTAATATAAATAATTAAGTGCATAAAAGTCGTTCAATATTTTAAGAATATTTTGGTTATTCAATATTTAGTGTTGAACATTCGTGCTTTTATAATTATATATATATATATATATTAGAGAATGAGAACTACGCCGTTTTACTTCTTTGCCTTATTTAGTTTGCGATTAGATTTTTATTACTAATCTAGAATTATTACTTTTTTTAACAATTCGTGACTTTCAGTAAATAAATTGACTGCCTTCTTAGTTAATTAGTTTATGTTGAGCCATTAAAATTCTATTCCATTTACTTTTTTTCTCAAATTCCCATCAATTTGTGTTTACATATTATTCTTAATGACTTAAATTGCTCTTCGCCAATAAATTTTAAGTTTTAATTTAATTACAAGGAAAGTATCATGATGTTAGTTAAATTTGAGTTTAGTTTAATTCTTGCTTGTGATGCTTTAAGTTTAAACATATTTATTAAATTATTGTTCTAATTTGAATTTTTTATT
Source organism: Nicotiana tomentosiformis (assembly GCF_000390325.3). NCBI lineage: Eukaryota > Viridiplantae > Streptophyta > Magnoliopsida > Solanales > Solanaceae > Nicotiana > Nicotiana tomentosiformis. Next base: position 123,251,011 of record NC_090819.1, read on the forward strand.
TGATAATCAAATTTTAAAATTTGATGAAGAGATTTTACTCTCCAGTATCTTTCAAGTTGTCACAATCAAGTTCATACTCTCAAGTTTCTCCCCTCGTGGAAGAAATTTTGAACCAATTATAATAACAACCCCATTCCTCTAAAAAAACAAAGGCAAAGAGTAGATCTGAATTCTTTAAAGACTGATCCAAAAGAAATAATATCCATTAGGAACTATCATCGAAGTGAGTTTGACGAGATTAGAAGAGCATACCTCCGAAAAAATTCTTTCCAATCCCGAGACCATAAATTTTCCCAAAGAAAATGGTTTTAATAATGTATTTTAATTTTTAATATTAATAACAATTTATTTTGTTGAGTTCTTAGTACATTTCTTCTTTACAAGTTGAACCCGCTTGATGAAAATCTTGGGTCCGTCACTGACAGTATATGCCTATATGGAGGTGTACAAAAATGGAACCACAGTCGTGCTGATAACGTTTTAAGAAACTTAGCTCAAAGTAGTAATATAAAATAAGAATATAGACAAGAGAAGTAGAGAGTAAGAGAGAACTTTCTTATTTCATTAAGTGTTTACCAAGTAATTTCAAGTGTGTACGATATCACTTCTCATCCTCTATTTATAGTATTACATAGAGGTATATAAAAGAATGCCATAAACATGACATTAAACATTTGAGATCATGGGGAGGTTATGGAGATATCTGAGTTACAACCATAACTCCATAAGTATTGGAGTAATAGGAGTTATGGAGATAATGGAGAAGACTAGTGGGTATTACTCTTTTATGAGTTATGGACATCCACCGTTAGATAATTATTTATAACATTCCTCAATATGTCCAAATCCATCACAGTCCCTTCAACTTTTGAGCCCAATCTAGCCCCTTGCTATATCATTTACGTGAAAATGGCATGGTATAACAACACATAAAGAGAATTGATAATATTTTAGTCTTATATTAGGTTTGGCAAAGGTAACCCAAAAATATTGGCATTATATAGCCAAATCCTAAATAACCCTAATTTTTTTTATTTATTCTCTCTCCCCGTATTTCTTCTCCAAGTTTTTCTTCAATCTAGATTTGGAAGGGTATGTGTTCTTTGATAATGTTTGGGAAGTTATAATGGTTGAATACATTTTTCTATTTATTCTCCTTCTCTCTCCCTGTCATATTCCCATCTATACAAATAAGAGAAAGCGATGGCAACGGCAGTTAGCAATGATATATTTCGATTTTCTTTGGCAGATTGCTATGACAATGATGGCAACGACAATTAGCCATCGTAGAGTTCGATTTGTTTCGTGTCTCTTTGGCGATTTCAATTTTCTTCTTCTATATTCTTTTTTTATAGTAAAAAAGATAATATATGTATTTGAGGTGGTGTACATCTATGTATATCATCAATTATACTATGTGTATACCATATGGTATATTGTGATATACATTGTTAGGATTGACAATATAATATTAGATCGGAATCAAATCTTCCAACTAATTTTAAGAGGGCGAAATTCATTCTGAATAAACTTACTTCAATTTTGTTATTGATCAAAGAAGGAAAATAAATTATTGATATAATAGGTATAGAGCAAGTTCTAAAATAAAATTAATAAATATAATTATGGGAGTAAATATGTAACGACCCGACCGGTTGTTTTGAGTATTTGCACTTCACGCGGTACTTTAAGGGCATGAGTAGCTCTGTATGATGTATTATGACTTGTTTGAATCGTCGATTTTGGTTTTTAGGTTATTCGGAATTGATGTGGAAGAATGAATTTTATGATTGAAACTTTAAGGTTGGGTATTTCTACAAGGTGTCGGCACTAATTGGCGAAAGTTAAAAATTTGAAGGTTTAAAAAATTCATAAGTTTGACCGAGAGTTGACTTTGAGAATATTCAGATTGTAGTTCCGAGAATTGGAATAGCTTCGTTATGTCATTTAAAACTTATACGCAAAATTTGAATTCATTCCGGATTGATTTGATATGTTTCGTCGCGAGTTTTGAACATCGATTCGGAGCCGGATTTGAGTGAAACTAGTATGGTTCGACTCCTAATTAAATGGGTTGTCGTATTTTATGAGTTTTGTCGGGTTCTGATGTGCGGGCCCGGGTTTGACCTTTTGGTTGACTTTGGATTTTTGATTTAAGATTCGACCTTTATCGTTTAGGTTTGTTTCCTTAGATTTTATTTGATGTGTTTGAGCTACTTTTGGTTAGTTTTGAGCCATTCGGAGGTCGGTACGCACGTGATGGAATTTTTGGAGCATCGTTTTCGCTTGCTCGTTATAGGATTTAGCTTGTTCGAGGTAAGTAACACTTCTAAACTTGGTGCTGAGGGTATGAACACCTGAATAGACGTGATATGTATTTGGTGTTGAGGTGACGTACATGCTAGGTGATGTGCGTATGGGCATGCACCATGTGAATTATGACTCGGTTATTTCTATGGTACTCTGTAGTTACCTAATCTTATTTGTATCTATGAAATCTCTATGTGCTAGAGTAATTGAGTTGTGATCCATGTTAGAAACTATGTCTAGGCTATATGCTCATCCTGTTGGGATCCACTGAGGTCATTTCTGCTGTTGAGATATTTACTTACATTACAATTACATACTCAGTCATACGCATTTATTTGCATATCATATCTTAGTCTCTGTTACCATTTATTGATAAATCACATAATCATTTTGGGCTGATTTTTATGACATTGTGAGCCCGAGAGACTGGAGAGATTGATGGCTGAGTGAGGCCGAGGGCCTGTTTATGAGTGATATTGATGGGATCGGGTTGCACGCCGCAATAGGTATTAATAATTCATGCCATAAATGGCTTATTATAGCACTTGGGCTAGATCTGCCCTATCGGAGTCTGCACACCCACATTTAGCGCAGTTGCTATTGATTCATTTGGGATGGATCTGCGTTGTACAGTGCTGAGTGACTGAGAGTATAAAGGGCTGGATCTTCCCTGTTCAGTGCTGAGTGATTGAGTGTGTTGAGTGATTAAGCGTGATGAGTAGAAAGTGTGAGACAATGAGATTGAGTACTCTAAGAGTGTGAGTACATGAGTTAATCAATGTGATGCATTGCATTTGACATGCATACTTGACATACAGGCATAGAGATGCATTTTCTCATGCTACGCGGTTTTGGTGACATTTGTGACTTCACATGCACAATGACATGTAGGCATAGAGATGTACTTTCCTCATGCTATCTGAAATTGAATCATCTAATCTGTTGTTGAAAGTTTTTGGGAAAAATCACAGTTTTCAGACTTACTCATATTTTTGGTATTTTCGGTGAAAGATTTAAAATTTACTGTTATACTTGAAAAGCATGCCTATTTTCCGTAACTGTGAACGAGCTGAGCATCATATTTCTGAGTTATTTCTTGTACCACTTTTATTATATTGTTATGAATTGTTGTTGGTTATTGGTGTTGGACTCTAACCTTTGTCCCGCCAGCTCATCACTACTTTCAACCTAAGGTTAGGTTTGTTACTTATTGAATATATGGGGTTGATTGTAATCATACTACACTTCTGCACCTTGCATGCAGATCTTGTGTTGATGCTGCTGTGTACAGAGGGCAGACGTTGAAGACGTACCTACGTTCCGGTCATTGTTGTCTTTTGTTCTTGATAGCTTTAGAATTATTAATCTGTTCATGTATATTTCCAACAGATGATGTATTTATTTCATACCAGCTTTGTAAACTCGAGATATTAGAGCTCATGATTTATACTACCAGTACTTGGAAGTTCTTTTTATAAAACTTCAATTGTATTATCATTTCTTCTGTTAATGAATCTCATTTGAATTGGTTTATTGTTTACTGACTTACCTAGCGGGTTGGGTTAGGTGCCATCACGATTAGTTGGATTTTAGGTCGTGACAAAATAAAATTTTTGATATACAGAGAAAGAAAATTTGATATACATTTTGATATACACAATGAGGAATAATAAACTTAGGATATACATTTTGGTATACACATATTCGATGTGTTATACACAGCGATATATAAACAATATAATTATTTTTATTGTGATATACATTAATATAGAGGCAACAATAAATTTTAAATAGCTATAATATAATTTAATATTTTGGATATACTAAGAAGGAAAATAAAATTTTAATATACATGTTTATATATGCAAAGAAGAAAAAAAGTTATGATATATACATTATTGTTGTGATATACATTTATTGGCTATTTGGTGCCAATATTTATAACTATGATTTTTTCTGCTAATTATGTGGGTAGGTTGTCATACTATGCCAAAATTCCATTATTTACCTAATAATCTCAAAAGTCCATAATTGGTAGGAAAGGGTTACACTTGAATCTTACGTAAATGTACCCAAAAAAATACTATTTACCAACAACTGGCCATTTTAATCATGCTATCAAAAATAGCCAAAAATATTACCAATGATATACAATATTCAAAAAACATAGACAGATCCTTTTTTTAATGGGTTTTGTTGCGATTTATTGAAATCACATAGATGAGGTATTGATACAAAATTTGACAAAGTTTGAAAGCTATTTAGACTAGTTTGGAGTTAAAATTCATTACCAATGATATAAGATATTAAAAAAATTAGGCAAAAAGAATTATTTTTTTCAATGGGTATGGTTGAAATTCGTTGAAAACATATAGATAGATGAAGCAACATACAAAATTTGAGCAAGATTTGAGGTAATTTGGACTAGTTTGGTATCAAAATTCAAAGTTAAAATCTTGTTTAAAAATTATTCTGCGACACATGTATCAAACATGTATCACGCATGTATCTCACCCATAGTTATACATGGATATACATGTGATACACATATGATACATATGTGATACACAGTGTAATACATATATCAACTTGTTCCATGTTCATCTTCTACTTCGAATTTTCAATTTAAACCACCTCAAAATTCCACTAAATCCTTCCAAAACTGAGATTCAAACTCCTTAAGATGTACCCAATCTATTCCAATAACCCTCACTCAAAAGAAGCAAAAATTTAATTTTTTTTTATTACAAATAACTAATTGGCTAATATTGATAGTATTTGACTAATACTAATAATATTTTATGAATTAACCAATTTTTTACTAATTTGCTTATGAGTGGATATAACCGGTAATTTCCCTACCATTAAATCTCATAAGCCTATAATTGCCAAGTATTTTCAAGATAAAAGAGTACGTAGGATATTATCCCCGAGAGGGTTAGGTTCTATTTGCGTTTTATTTTTTTCATTTTCTGATGTCAAAAAATGTATTGTGTTGTTCAGATGTGATTTGGTTCATGTGTGGAGTAGTTCCTAACAAAAGAATTACATTTAGATAGTTTTTCTTTAAAACTAGATAATTGACATTTGTCATTATCTTGCTTATGATTGCAAAGTTTTGGCATTTCCCTCTCCTGCCCCAGAATGGTATTCTTACTTATTATCCACGAGACTCAAACCTCCAATCCATGGGTTTTGACAAGAATGTTGTTACACAATACATCAAATGTACATGTTAAAGTAAGTCTTACAAAATGCTAGAAATATAAAAGCTCCCTAAGAACCATGTTGGTAGATTTCAACGTATATATGAGAATCAATAAATTTTCTCATTCTTTAATTTTCTTCCTCTCCCCATATGTGAATTGTATCATGACTCATGAGACGCACGTCTCCTCAATATGTGAATTGTGATCAATAATTGCTAATAGCTGGTGCCGGATCTGGGATATTCTCTTTAATATATATGGGGAGTTACTTTTAATTAATCTACACAATCTAATTAGTGTGATGCATTCTTTATTGCCATTTCTCAAGCCTAAATATCTAAACAAGATGAATTTGTTTGTATTCAATATCTTATGTGTAGTCTTGATGATCAACGATAGATGATCATTGAAAATGTCTTGGAGTTTGCTTTTGGAAATGAATTGTTAATTTTCTCACACGACGTACTACGATATGTATAATAAATAGATTATATGTTGTAATCAGATACTACTCCAAAGGAAACAGTAACAACATGTTTGGATTGTCGTTACATGTCTTTTCATAATATATCGTATTGTATTGTACTATATTGTTTGATAAATACAACATTTGGATAGATTGTATCGTTTGCCGTCGTTTCATGATATCATGCACCAATAATATGAAGAATTAACTGTCAATATTACTAACAAAAAATAGGATATAGAGTATAATTATTATATAAAAGAGTAGGGTAAAGGATAAATATGATTATTTAATAATAAGGAAGGGCAAGATGATAGAAAAAAGTAAGGTAACGACATCACCACACCAAATTCGTTATTTCATAAAGTGATACTTTTCGTCATTACGTAACGACGGATTTAACAATATGATACAATAAAATTTAAGTAACAATCAAAACAAATATTATATTTAAAGTGACATTACGATACGATACAATACAATAGGTAACGATGTATAATTTTTCATGCATGGAAATAGCAATTGGCATGGCAGACATAGAAAGGAAAAAACAATAGAAGGGCACATGGGCAAATTGCAAAGAAAAAATATAAGAGTCCTAGTCAAGAGTACGTAGAGTCACTTAATAGAAACTTTCCCTCTTGATGGACTTGTCAGCCGGAGCCAGGGATTTAAGCGTGTAAATTTTAAATTTTAAAAGGGAATTGAATCCCCATTTTTTTCAGCGAACCCACAACTCTTACCGTTGAACCAAGACCCCTTTTGTTACTGGGTTCAGCAGTATATATTTATATAAATTTAGTAAATATTTCAATACAAATACAGGGTTCCGGAAAAAGTCGTTGGGTTCGCCCGAACCCATACCCACTACTGTAGCTCCGCCCCTTCTTGTCAGTGAAGTTATCTTGTAGCTATTTTTCCATATATATATATTCCACTATTCTTATATAATGTAGTTTCATATGATAATGCAAAAAATAGCTTTATGTTATTCAACTTGCTTTATTATTTAATCAACCTTCTTATCCAAATGTTTAAATTTGCTTAATTAATTAGGCAACTGATTTCTATCCCATTCAGGTTTTCCCCAATTCTTAAAGCTTTCTTTATTTTTATACCTCTTTTCATCAGTGAAAATACGCTTCTTTTCTCTTTCTTAATTCCATGTTGAACATAAAATTTTCTGAGAAAGAAATAAGCATCAAGTTGTCCAGATTTTGAGAGGGTCTCTAGAAAATAAATAGTATGGATTTTTGCACTACTTTGAGAGACTTTTACTTTGATTGTTTGACGTTATTCATAGTACCAAATTTGTACATATTCGTCTTGCTTTCATTATATGGTCTTGATTACGATTTACGAGGACCACAGATGTTGCATGTTGTCCAGAATTGTGCAACGAATTTAGTCACTTATATTCCGATCCGTCTCTTTCTTGGTTCGGAACTAAAGTTAAATTAAGAAAGAAAACTGAATTTGCCCATAAGGAAATGTTGCAGTAGATGAAACGAATGATTACACTTTCATGTGCAAATGGAAAACAACTCTGTATAACCATCTAGAGTTGCCATGGGATGGAAAAGAAATCTTACATCCTTAATTAGAGGTTTCGAGTTCAAGTTATGAGAATAAAAAAAAATTAATAGAGAGCGCTTTCCCGTTTAATATGATTTACGCAGTGCGAATCCGGATTAGAGAGGCCCCAAAGCGGATACTAGTTACCAGATGAGGAAAAAAAAAGCAACTTGTGTAGTTGTTTATGGTTCACAAAGTAAGAAGGGAAAACAAGAATTGAAAAGTTTGATAGTGTACATGAAAAACGTGAGTACGTGATAACAAATTGTAAAGTCTTTTCGGCCAAATGAAACAGGCTCAAACTAACGTGAATTCCAGCTCATTCCTATTTGATCACGAACTGAAAAAACAAATAGAAGGAAAAAAAAACAAAAAGAAAGAAAGAGAATCTTGATCAATAATATGTAGAAAAAAAGTTACATTAAAAATCTTAAGCTGTTGGAATCTTCAGGTCAACTTGGTGAGTTGGTCTAAGCAAAACCTTAGGCGATTTAATTAATGCACTTGCACGTGTGCTTTTGTATTTTTGAACAAAAAGATCAGAAATTTTGCCCCAGACCACGTAAAGTCACTGTTATAAATAAGCTAGAATTCCCAAAATAACAAAAGGAAAACCAGAAATTTGGCTCTTGGTGCTTTAGAAACTCTATTAATGTTTTAACATCGAAAGAGCCATACTATAGATAGCAATTAGTGAATTATTAAGACATCCAATAGGTCACAATACATGTGAGATTTTATCTATATTTGGCCTCTGATGTTTGACATGCGCTATAAAAAAATCCAAATAAATTGTTATAACATTATTCTTAATATGGGAAGGAAAAGAAAGCAAATCCTTGTGTACTCATGTGTTAAATACTGTTCTAATAATGCAAGGAGTTCAATTAATGATCATATCCATAGTATTATTAATGCAACTTGCCTGTCTTGAATCTACTACTATTATAATGGTTTCCAGGATAATTAGCCGATCCAAAACTGTTCTTTATATCCTAATGTCTGTCACAGTAGATGCCATTCATAAAAGATAGCTAATTAATGAAGCTGAAAAATAATTAACTCATACCTTATTCAACATTATAAACCGCTTGACAAAACTCATTTCTTTCAAATACGTTAACAATGTCCCATGCAAGTGTTTTATTCTTCTATTTTATGTAGATCAGATTCCTATAGTCGGGGCGGAGCTAACCTTGTAGTTGCGGGTTCGGCAAATTCACTAGCTTTAATCCAAAATATAAACTTATATTTTATTAGATGGAAACCAAAGTATTGAGTAGCGAAAAGACAACAAAAAAAGTGGAAAGGCAGTTAGAATAAGTCTAACAAGTAAAAGGTAGTAATGCCTACCCGCTTTAATTTATTGAGTTCATTGCTGAACTAACCTTAACATAAAGAAATTCATTGACCTCATTAATTTCTTGCTGAAATCTGAAGGTAGAATAACTTGCTAATTATATTATTGTGATGTGAAGTAATGACTACTTAACTAATCAGTCAAATCTGCCTTATTGTCTTGTCTGTTTGTGTCACGACCCGAAATTTCCTACCGACGGGATCGTGATGACGCCTAACATTTCACTTGCTAGACAAGTCAATGTTAGAAAAATCGTTAAACCAATTCCTTATTTCCATTCAGTAAATAACCATAATTAACTAAAATAAAATATATTATGTACGGAATATCATAAAACTGTATTAATTACTACCACCGGATCTGGAGTCACAATTCACGAGCATTTTAGAATTTGCTACAAGTAATAGTCAGAAAGAAATACAACTGTCTAAATGAAAGAAACAGTAGAACAGAATAGATAGACGGGGACTTCAAGGTCTGTGAATGCCGACAAATCTTACTTGAGTCTTCGAACAACGGACCAATAGCAAAATCTCAATCAACCCGAGCCGGTATCAAAATCTGCGCAGAAAGTGCAGAGTGCAGTATCAGTACAACCGACCATATGTACTGGTAAGTGTTGAGCCTAACCTCGACGAAGTAGTGACGAGGCTAAGGCAAGGCACCTACAAATCAACTTGTACAATTTAACAGTGTATATACAAATAACAGAAATGAAGAACTAAACAGGAAATGTTGGGGGGAAACATACTGAGGGGAATATAAGATAAAGAACTACAACAGAGTGATCACCGGAGCAGTCAATATACCATGAATCAACATGAATAGTGAATACAGAAAGGAAAAATGCACGGCATCACCCTTCGTGCTTTTACTCTCAATCTCACCATAAAATAAATAGAAACGGCACGGCATCACCCTTCGTGCATTAGCTCTCATATCATGGCACGGCATCACCCTTCGTGCATTAACACTCACAATATGGCACAGCATCACACGGCATTACCCTTCGTGCATTAACACTCACAATATGGCACAACATCACCCTTCGTGCATTAACACTCACAATATGACATGGCATCACCCTTCGTGCATTAACACTCATAATATGACACGGCATCACCCTTCGTGCATTAACACTCACAATATGACACGGCATCACCCTTCGTGCATTAATACTCCCCCTTACTATAATGCAATGCATAAATATCAACAGGGAGATAGAATAACAAGTACAAATCTTACCTCAACATTTCGTTCCATAACATCAATCTCAACTTTGAAATAAAAACTCAATTATCACCAGAAAATTTGTAAACATGATAAGAACGATAAATTGAACAACACTAGTATAACACATCGCAATTAGGCATAGGAACGAGGTTCGAACTAAAATTCTTTCACCCATTCACCCCCGAGCCCGAATATATAATTAGTTTTGGAATCCGACCTCAAATTGAGGTTTAAATTTCTAAATTTCCGAAACCCCTAATTTCTACCCTAACCCCTAATTCTACCATGAAAACTCTAGGTTTTAGGTTGAAAATTCAAGAAATATAATGGGTAATTGAAAGAAAATGGTTTAGAATCACTTACCAATAATTTGGGAAAGAAATGGCTCTTGAAAAATCGCCTCTCACCGTTTTGTTTTTGAGAAAAATAATTTTTTGGCTAAAATCTCGTTTTGGATTCTGTTAAGTGTTGGGCGACAGTGTTCATCAAGTTCGCGAGCGCACTGTCGTGTTCGCGAAGTGTATGGGCTGCCAAGCCTTCGCGTTCGCGAGACAGTGCTCGCGTTCGCGTAGGCTACCCTTCCCTGGTCTTCGCGTTCGCGAGTCATTATTCGCGTTCGCGATGAAGAAAAAGTTGTCTGCCCCTCCCCAGTGCCTAATACTACGCGTTCGTGATGGGCTTGTCGCGTTCGCGAAGGGTAATGCCCGCATCGCTTCGCGTTCGCGACCAAGCCTTCGCGTTTGCGAAGAATAAATCCTCAGCTGCCCTGTTTACTCTTCGCATTCGCGAGAGTACCTTCACGAACGCGAAAAAGGACATGCCAGAACACAGACTATGTAGAAAAACCAGATTTCCAAAGTCCAAAACATCCTGTGGCCTATCCGAAACTCATCCGAGCCCTCAGGGCTCCAAACCAAACATGCACAACAGTCTAAAAATATCATAGGAACTTGCTCGCGCGATCAAATAGCCAAAATAATACCTAAAACTACGAATTTAGCACCAAATCAATTGAGAGTCTCAAGAGCACTTTAAAATTACTATTTTCTCAACTGGACGTCCGAATCACGTCAAATCAACTCTGTTTCTCACCAAATTTCACAGACATGTCTTAAATATTATAATGAACCTGTACCGGGCTCCGAAACTAAAATATGGATCCAGTACTAGCAATACCAAACATCAATCAATTCTTAAAAATAATTAATTTTCAGACTTTTAATTTTCATCAAAAATTCATAACTTGAGCTAGGGACCTCCGAATTCGATTCCGGGCATACGCCCAGGTCCCTTAATTTGATACGGACTCACCAGGACCGTCAAAAATGAGATTTTTAAGGCTTAAGAGTGCAGATTCAAGTTCTAAAATATAAGATAACCTTTTGGGTCATCACAATCTCCACCTCTAAAATAATCGTTCGTCGTCGAACGGACATAGAAAAGTACTTGGGCTGGTGAAAAGGTGGGGATATATACTTCGCATATCGGACTCGGACTCCCAAGTAGCTGCCTTAATAGGTTGACCTCTCCATTGCACTCAAACTGAAGGGTAACTCTTTGATCTCAACTGGCAAACTTGCCGGGCTAGAATTGCCACCGGCTCCTCCTCGTAAGTCAAATCACTGTCCAACTGGACAGAGCTGAAATCTAACACATGGGACGGATCGTTGTGATACTTTCGAAGTATGAACACATGGAATGCCGGATGAACAGCTACTAAACTAGGTGGCAACGCAAGCCTGTAAGCCACCTCTCCCACTATCTCCAGAATCTCAAAAGGTCCGATATACCTAGGGCTCAACTTGCCCTTCTTTCCGAACCTCATTACACCCTTCATGGGTGATACCCGAAGTAACATTCTCTCTCCGACCATGAATGTAACATCACGAACTCTACGGTCGGCATAACTCTTCTGCCTGGACTGAGTTGTGTGAAGTCGATCCTGAATTATCTTGACCTTATCCAAGGCATCCTGTACTAAGTCTGTGCCCAACAACCGAGCCTCTTTTGGCTCGAACCACCTAACCGGCGACCGGCACTGCCTACCATATAATGCCTCATAGGGAGCCATCTGAATGCTCAACTGGTAGCTGTTGTTGTAGGCGAACTCTGCAAGGGGAAAGAACTGATCCCACGATCCTCCGAAGTCTATAACACAAGCGCAGAGCATATCCTCTAAGATCTGAATAGTACGCTTGGACTGCCCGTCCGTCTGAGGATAAAATATCGTGCTCAACTCAACCCGTGTACCCAACTCATGCTGAACTGCCCTCCAAAAGTGTGAGGTAAACTGCATACTTCAATCAGAAATGATAGACACGGGCACACCGTGAAGACGGACGATCTCACGAATATAAATCTCTGCTAACCGCTCCGAGGAATAGGTAACTATTACAGGAATGAAGTGCGCTGACTTAGTCAGCCTATCCACAATAACCCATACGGCGTCGAACTTCCTCTGAGTACGTGGGAGTCCAACAACAAAGTCCATAGTGATACGCTCCCATTTCCACTCAGGAATCTCCATCTGCTGAAGCAAACCACCTGGTCTCTGATGCTCATATTTTACTTGCTGACAATTTAGGCACCGAGCTACGTAAGCAACTATATCTTTCTTCATCCTCCTCTACCAATAATGTTGCCGCAGGTCCTGGTACATCTTGGCAGCGCCCGGGTGAATAGAATACCGAGAACTGTGAGCCTCCTCAAGGATCAACTCACGAAGCCCATCCACATTAGGCACACAAATACGACCCTGCATCCTCAAAACTCTGTCATCTCCAATAGTAACCTGCTTGGCACCACCTTGCCACACTATGTCTCTAAGGACAAGTAAATGAGGATCGTCATCCTGCAGATCTCTGATGTGCTCAAACAAAGAAGACCGAGAAACTGTACAAGCTAGAACACAGCTGGGCTCAGAAACATCCAACCTCACGAACTGGTTGGCCAAGGTCTGAACATCTAATGCAAGCGGTCTCTCACCCACTGGAATATATGCAAGGCTACCCATACTAGCTGATTTTCTACTCAAAGCATCGATCAACACATTGGCTTTCTCGAGATAATACAATATGGTGATATCATAGTCTTTCAATAGCTCCAACCACCTCATTTGCCTCAAATTGAGTTCCTTCTGCTTGAACAAATATTGCAAGCTCCGATGATCAGTGAATACCTCACATGGCATGCCGTAAAGGTAGTGCCTCTAAATCTTTAGCGCGTGAACAATGGCTGCCATCTCTAGATCATGAACAGGGTAATTCTTCTCGTGAACCTTCAGCTGCTGTGAAGCATATGCAATAACCTTGCCACCCTGCATCAATACCGCACCCAGACCAATACGAGATGTATCACAATATACTGTATAAGATCCTAAACTTGTGGGTAACACCAATACCGGTGCCATGGTCAAAGCAGTCTTGAACTTCTGAAAGCTAACTTCACACTCGTCTGACCACCTGAACGGGGCACCCTTCTGGGTCAATCTGGTCAACGGAGCTGCTATGGATGAAAACCCCTCCATAAATCGATGGTAATAGCCCGCGAAACCCAGGAAACTACGGATTTCTATAGCTGATGTGGGTCTAGGCCAGTTCTGGACTGCCTCAATCTTCTTAGGATCTACCTGAATACCCTCTGCTGATATAACGTGACCCTAGAAAGCAACCGAACTCAACCAAAACTTGCATTTTGAGAACTTAGCTTATAACTGGCTCTATTTCAGAGTCTGAAGAACGATCCGAAGGTGTTGCTCATGCTCCTCTCGACTGTGGGAGTAGATCAAGATATCATCAATAAACACAACCACAAAGGAATCCAAGTAGGGTTTGAACACCCGGTTCATCAAATCCATGAATGTTGTTGAGGCATTTGTCAGCCTAAATGACATCACTAGAAATTCATAATACCCATACCGAGTCCGAAAAGCTGTCTTAGGAACATCGGATGCCCTAATCCTCAACTGATGGTAGCCAGATCTCAAATCAATCTTTGAAAACACCTTGGCACCCTGAAGCTGATCAAATAAATCATCAATCCTCGGCAATGGCTATTTGTTCTTGGTGGTGACTTTGTTCAACTGCCGATAATCTATACACCTCCTCATCGATCCATCCATATTTCTTCTTCACAAACAATACCGGTGCACCCCAGGGCGAGACACTAGGTCTAATGAAGCCCTTATCAAGCAAATCTTGTAACTGCTCCTTCAATTCTTTCAACTCTGGCGAGGCCATGCGATATGGCGGAATGGAAATAGGCTTAGTGCCCGGAGCCAAATCAATGCAGAAATCAATATTCCTGTCGGGTGGCATCCCCGGCAGGTCTGCAGGAAACACCTCTGGAAACTCATGAACAACCGGCACTGAATCTATGGAAGGAACCTCCGCACTAGAATCGAGGACATAAGCCAAATAAGCTAGACACCCCTTCTCGATCATATGTCCAGCCTTCACATAAGAGATAACCCTGCTGGCAGAATGGCCAAGATTTCCTCTCCACTCTAATCGAGGCAACCCCTGCAAGGCTAAAGTCACTGTCTTGGCGTGACAATCTAATATAGCATGATAAGGTGATAGCCAATCCATACCCAGTATGACATCAAAATCAACCATGTCGAGACGTAGAAGATCTACACAAGTCTCCAGACTCCCAAGGGTGACCACACACGAATGATAAACACGATCTACAACAATAGCATCTCACACTGGTGTGGACACATACACATGAGCATTCAAAGAATCACGGGGCACAAGCAAATAGGAAGCAAAATAGGATGACACATAGGAGTAAGTAGACCCCGAATCAAATAGAACTGAAACATCTCTACTATAAATTGAAATAGTACCTGTGATAATAGCGTCAGATGACTCAGCCTCAGGCCTGGCTGGGAAAGCATAACACCGGGGCTGGGCCCCACCAACCTGAACTACGTTCCTGGGACGGCCTCTAACGGCCTGACCTCCACCTCTAACAGTCTGGCCTCTACCTCTGGCTGCCTGACCCCTGCCTCTGGCTGGCTGAGCAGGTGGTGCAGTAACTGGTGCCGGAACTATGGCACGAGAACTCTGATGTTGTGAGTTGCCTGTTGCCTAAGGGCAAAATCTAGCAATGTGCCTCGGATCACCACAAGTATAACATAACCTCGGTTACTATGACTGCTGACCCTGAAACTGACCCTGTCGACCTGAATAACCACCCTGATAACTCTAGAGTGGAGGTAGACTAATAGGAGCTGGTGGTGCACTGTAGGCTAGTTGGTCGGAATAATGCATCTGAGGGCCACGACCACCTGAGGCACCGTGGGATGCCTGGAGCGCTGAATGAAATGACCTGGGAGGATGGCCTCTACCAAAAGTACTCCTGCCTCTAGATGAGACACCGCTGAACTCACTAGAATGACAAGGCCTCTCGTCAGACCCCTGACCTCCCTGAGTAAGTACCATTTCGACTCGTCTGGCGACATTAGCAGCCGCCTGAAAAAGAAATCTCACTCCCAGTCTCCTTAGCCATCTGCAATCTGATAGGCTGAACAAGTCCATCAATAAACCTACTCACCCTCTCTCTCTCAGTGGGAAGCAGAAGAATAGCATGACGGGCCAGATCCACAAAACGGGTCTCATATTGAGTAACAGTCATACTGCCCTGCTGAAGACGCTCAAACTGACGGCGATGCTCCTCTCTCAATGTGATAGGTAGAAACTTCTATATGAAGAGCTGAGAGAACTGGTCCCAAGTAAGAGCAGGCGACCCAGCTGGTCTGGTCAACAAGTAATCTATCCACCATATCTTGGCGGAACCAGTCATCTGAAATGCAGCAAAATCGACCCCATTGGTCTCCACTATACCCATGTTCCGTAGAAACTCATGACAGCTGTCAAGATACTCCTGGGAATCCTTTGAAGGAGCACCACTGAAGTGAACAGGAAAGAGCTTGGTAAACCTATCCAATCTCCATAAAGCCTCAGAAGACATAGTTGGCCCACCTCCGACCTGTGCCGCAATAACCGGCTGAACTAATCTGACTGGCTGAGCTGCTAGAGCCTGATACTGGGGAGCTATCTGCTCCGGAGCGGGAGTGGTAGGAGTCTGGGCTCCTCCTCCAGCCTGAGAGACTGCTGGTGCCATGGGAAATGCGCCAGTCTGGGCCACACTCTCCATAAGGCCTACCAAACGGACCAAAGCATCCTAAAGTACTGGGGTGGCAATGAACCCCTCCGGAACCTGAGCTGGTCCGGCAGGAACAATTTGGGCTGGAACCTCCTTGTTAATCTCTATTTGAGGCTCCATTGCTGGGGCTGCTGCTCGGGCTCTAGGCTGCGCCCTGCCCCTGCCTCGGCCTCTGGCACGACCTCGACCTCTGCCTCGCGTAGGAGCTGCCACCGGAGGCTCTGGCTGCTGCTCAGCTGAGGAAGCGGTACGTGTTCTCGCCATCTGCGAGAGAATAAGAGTAGAAGAGTTCAATCAGCATTGAGAAAGCAAAATCGCACGACAGACAAGAAAAGAAGTGAAACTTGTTCCTAACATTTCACTTGCTAGGCAAGCCAATGTTAGAAAAATCGTTAAACCAATTCCTTATTTATATTCAGTAAATAACCATAATTAACTAAAATAAAATATATTAAGTGCGAAATATCATAAAACTGTATTAATTACTATCACCCGGATCTGGAGTCACAATTCACGAGCATTCTAGAATTTGCTACAAGTAATAGTGAGAAAGAAATACAACTGTTTGAATGAAAGAAATAGTAGAACAGAAAAGATAGACGGGGACTTCAAGGTCTGTGAACGCCAACAGATCTACCTTAAGTCTTCGGACAGCGGACCAATAGCAAATTCTCGATCAACCCGAGCCGGTATCAAAATCTGCATAGAAAGTGCAGAGTGCAGTATCAGTACAACTGACCCCATGTACTGGTAAGTGTCGAGCCTAACCTCAACGAAGTAGCGACGAGACTAAGGCAAGGCACCTACAAATAAACCTATACAATTTAACAATGTATATGCAAATAACAGAAATGAAGAACTAAACAGGAAATGTCGGGAGGAAAACATACTGAGTGGAATATAAGATAAAGAACTACAATATAGTGATCACCGGAGCAGTCAATATATCATGAATTAACAGGAATAGTGAATACAGTAAGGAAAAATGCACGGCATCACCCTTCGTGTTTTTACTCTCAATCTCACCATAAAATAAATAGAAACGGCACGACATCACCCTTCGTGCATTAACACTCACAATATGGCACAACATCACCCTTCGTGCATTAACACTCACAATATGGCACGGCATTACCCTTCGTGCATTAACACTCACAATATGGCACAACATCACCCTTCATGCATTAACACTCACAATGTGACACGGCATCACCCTTCGTGCATTAACACTCACAATATGACACGGCATCACCCTTCGTGCTTTAACACTCACAATATGACACGGCATCACCCTTCGTGCATTAACACTCCCCCTTACCATAATGCAATGCATAAATATCAACAGGGAGATAGAATAACAAGTACAAATCTTACCTCAACATTTCGTTCCATAACATCAATCTCAACTTTGAAATAAAAACTCAATTATCACCAGAAAATCCGTAAACATGATAAGAACGATAAATTGAACAACACTAGTATAACGCATCGCAATTAGGCATAGGAATGAGACAATATAAGAAAAATTGAGAAACATGGAAAATATGTAAATTTGGCGGCGCATAAATACTCGTCACTTCACATAGACGCCGATCACATGAATTTCACTTAGCAAGTAATCTAAGGTTCCTAATTCCCTCAAGTCAGGGTTAGACACAACACTTACCTCGCTCCGAAGGCCACTTAATTCTCAATCACATCTTTTCCTTTGGAATTCACCTCCAAACCACTCGTATCTATTCAAAAATAATTCAATAATATCAAATATTGCTAAAGGAATCAATTATATTGCATAAATTAAATTTTCCAAATTTTCCTCCCAAAATCGAAAAATCGACCCCGGGCCCACTTGGTCAAAACGCGAGGTTCGGACCAAAATCCTTTTACCCATTCACCCCCGAGCCCGAATATGTAATTAGTTTTGGTATCAGACCTCAAATTGAGGTCTAAATCTCCAAATTCCCGAAATCCCTAGTTTCTACCCTAACCCCTAATTCTACCATGAAATCTCTAGATTTTAGGTTAAAAATTCAAGAAATGTAATGGGTAATTGAAAGAAAATAGTTTAGAATCACTTACCAATAATTTGGGGAAGAAATGGCTCTTGGAAAATTGCCTATCACCGTTTTGTTTTTGAGAAAAATGAATTTTTGGCTAAAATCTCGTTTTGGATTCTGTTAAGTGTTGGGCGACAGTGTTCATCGCGTTCGCGAGAGCACTATCGCGTTCGCGAAGTGTATGGGCTACCAAGCCTTCACGTTCGCGAGACAGTGCTCACGTTCGCGTAGGCTACCCTTCCCCGGTCTTCGCGTTCGCGAGTCATTATTCGCGTTCGCGATGAAGAAAAAGTTGTATGTCCCTCCCCAGTGCCTAACACTACGCGTTCGCGATGGGCTTATCGCGTTCGCGAAGTGTAACGCCCCCATCGCTTCGCGTTCGCGAAGAAGAAATCCTCAGCTGCCTAGTTTACTCTTTGAGTTCGCGAGAGTACCTTCGCGAACGCGAAGAAGGACATGCCAGAATACAGACTCTGCAGAAAAACCAGATTTCCAAAGTCCAAAACATCCCGTGGCCTATCCGAAACTCACCCGAACCCTCGGGGCTCCAAACCAAATATACACACAAGTCTAAAAATATCATACGAACTTGCTCGCGCGATTAAATCGCCAAAATAACACATAAAACTACGAATTTAGCACCAAATCAATTGAGACTCTCAAGAGCACTTTAAAATTACTATTTTCTCAACTGGACGTTCGAATCACGTCAAATCAACTATGTTTCTCACCAAATTTCACAGACAGGTCTTAAATATCATAATGAACCTGTACAGGGCTCCGGAACCAAAATACGGACCTGATACTAGTAATGCCAAACATCAATCAATTCTTAAAAATAATTAATTTTTAGACTTTTAATTTTCATCAAAAATTCATAACTTGAGTTAGGGACCTCCGAATTCGATTCCGGGCATACACCCAGGTCCCATAATTTGATACGGACCCATCGGGACCGTCAAAATACGGATTCGGGCCCGTTTACTAAAAATGTTGACCGAAGTCAACTAAAATCAATATTTAAGGCAAAAATTTATATTTTCATTAGTTTTCGACATAAAAGCTTTTTCCGAAAACCTGCCTGGACTGCGCACGTAAATCGAGGAGGGTAAAAATGATATTTTTAAGGTTTAAGAGCACAAATTCGAATTCTAAAACATAAGATGACCTTTTGGGTCATTATAGTTTGGGAACAGGAATATGTTGCACGAGAGTCTTATACTAATTTAGAATTAAATTTGTTTAATTATTGTTAATGCCCGCGTTACTCGCATGAGCATTTGACAAGTTGCAGAGTGGCGGACAAAAGAGTACAACTGAATCACCATTATTTGTTTTGACTAATCAACGTAATTTTTTGTTGTTGAATTTGACGGATGAATAATAGTACATTGAAAATAACACAAATTTTCCACAATTCATAGGATAGGATATATGTCTCTATCTCTTAATAACTACGGGGTTTGGACCACGAGAAAATTAATTAGACACTGGACAAGCCAAGCTCTTCTAGGACATGTACTCTACCTCCTAACTAAATCAAGGCAGGAAATGTTCTTTGGAATCACACTAAGTCACAAATTTAAAAAGAACGAGAAATTCCGCTGGATGTCTCCCTTCAGATTGACTCGTGGAAAAGGAATTTCCGAGAGAAAGTCCGTCGCAAATATTTCCAAGTAGGTTTCCAGGGGAGGACGCACCGACGCCTAAGTGGTATCACGTGATATTGTTTCGTCGAAATATTTTTTTAGATATATAAAAAGAAAAATTTGAAAAATGGTATACAACAATAATAATATATCTAGCGTAGTCCCACAAATATGATCTGAGAAGGATAAAGAAAAAGTATTTTCGGTATACTTTCGGCTCAAAAATCTCGAAAACAGTATATAAACAAAAATAATAAACAAGTGACACTGCCTAACGTTAAACTTGCCTTGGTTAACCTATCCACCATCATCCTTTTCAGTTTGCAACTACTTCTTCCGCTGTAGCAAGTGAAGTGCTACTTTTTCCTTCATTCTTTTTTTTTTTTTTGGACTTTTTAGTACTTTATGATTAGAGCTTTAAAGTACTAGTTAAGAGTTCTCAAATGGATATTCCAATTTGTAATTCTGCTTAAAGTTGAATATAGATTCTATCCTAAAACTTCTTCCAATCCAATGAGTCGGAATAACGTTGCAAAGTGAAAGAGTTGATTTAAATGATCATGGTGTAATAAGAAACGCATATCTTCAAAAGGATCATTTTTAAGCTCGAAATCGCAATTTTCCTAAAAACATTTAAATGATAAATTGCATCACAGTGTTGAAAAGGTTATTTGCTTACTTCTTTAAATACCACACCACTTATAAAAAATCTGACATACGGCCACGGTAGGTTTCCCTGTTCTATGTGATGTTTTGTACTGAATACCACAGGTAAGGGTGATTTGTGTGGTATCTAATTTTTCGCATGTACAGATTATAGAAGAACCTGATTCTTCTATGTGTTCCTTATACTACTGTAGCGGAATAATAAATGCGGAAAGTAAAGAACACAGTATTTTTACGTGAAAAACACCTGGCTCAAAAAGTAAAAAAATCACGACCTACTACCCAGTAGGATTTTTCCCAACACTTCACTAAATCACCGAGCCAAAAACAGCAGTTACAGAACTCTTTGTAAACCTAAGGATTACCTCTAATCCTTTGTGGCAACCAGCCTCTAAATGTTAAGACAACTTCAAGTTAACTCTAACTTGAATACAACACTCAGAGTACCTAGTACAATTGCTTCTAGATAGAGCTGAAATGTACAACTCAAAAGCCCTACTACAATGAAACTAGAATAAAAGACAGACACTTGGAACTGGTTCTTCTATCTGGTTCATGCAGCTTCAGGTTCGCACACTTGAATCACACATGAATTGCTTGCAAAATGCCTTGCTATTTTGCTCTCAACTCACGTTTAACTTCAGCGTTTGTGCATACCTGTAAAATAAGAACATCCTGCAATATATAGATTTAGTCGAATAGGAAATAACTAAAAATATAATGCTTTACTCTTCCTTGGTGGAAGAGTTCTAGTTATCTTCAACTTCTAACTTCTCCCTTATCTAGGATAGAGTTCTCTTCGAATAAGGAGTCCTCCTTATCACTTATGCAACCTTTTCGTTCAGGAGATATCAGATATAACCAATTAAGCTTATCTCCTTAACGTGCATGACTTGTGCTTGAATCTGCCTGTGTCTGTGTGCATTGTGTATGGATCTGGTTCATGCTTAAGTTCCTTTGTCAATCATCAAAACAACTTTCACTTAGGCCAATAAATTCCCTTTTTTTATGATGACAAACTCTGTGCTTTTCATAAGCATAAGCCCTGTTTCAACTCAGCTCAATATCAACACAATGTTAGAACACTTTTTATTTTAAAGTCACAAATCATCAAGGACAAGGTTCATTAGGTTAAAATATCACATTCCAAGTAAAAAGCACAACCTATCTTCCCCTTTTTGGCATCATCGAAAAGTTGCATAAGTATGTTAGATAACCAGATTTTAATAGATATTACTCATGTCCATTGGGGCTACTTCAAATGCAATCACGGAGTCAAGCACCATACATCAATCTAATGATATTAGCTATCTAAGAAGCATCAACAAACAGTTAGAGCACAAAAATAGTTGATTAACATTGATACTAGTCATCCATAAAGCATAAAGAAAAAAAAAAGGATACTTGATCATGAGAAAAAAGAACAAAAAGAAATCCCATCCGGGTCACTGGTTTGTCTAACTAGGCTAGGAAGGTTTCAAGGCTGGGAAGGACTAGGTTCTTGGTTTCTGGCCTGAAATAGTTTTAGCATATCATGAAGAATGCCATCATTCTTCTCCTTCTCCTTTGCAAGCTTATCCCTGAGAGCATCCCCTCAGTTTTTACTTCAGTCGGCCTCTTCTTCAGCCTTTCAATCTCAGCATCCTTAGCCCTACTTTTCTGTACCAAAGCTCGCACTTTGTTGTTCACAGGTACCTTCTTGGATGAACCATCTTCTTTGGGAGTAGTGTGGACTTCATAGTCACATGTAGTTAAAGTGTTTGCCCCAAAGTGATCCTTACCGTTACTAACTTCCCATTTCTTAAGGGGTACCTTGAAGTGAGCAAGTACAACCGTGAGAATGAAACCTAGGGTATGGCATGAGTTTTGGTGCCAGTTAGAACCCTATCGAGAAACTGGATGATAAACCCAGGCAAATTGATTTGCCTCCCACTGTCCATACATTCCACAAGGACCAGGTCCATGAATGTGAAAATGTGCCTTCTTTCCTGCCTGGGCAGCACAACCTTGTTAACAAATTCAAACAGCACTTTATGGGGTGGCTTCATCTCACTTTTGTATACAGCCTTGGGCTGAAGCTCTTCTTCATTGTCACCAAAATTCCTTGTAATGGTAAGTGAGGTGGGGAGGTTTTCTAGGCTTGTCCATTTTAACTTTTTGTAATCATTGTACCCTTCAGCAGCTACTCCTAGAATTTCTCCCAATTCCTTTTCATCAAAGCTCACAGTCACCCTATTTACCAAACTGGTGACTCTGCCATTTCTTATCTCACAATTTTCCATGAACTCCAAAATCTCAGTTCTGGCAAGCTTTCCATCCATCTGAAGGACTATGTCCTTCCAACCCTATATTTGTAGTTTTTCCAGCAGCATCATCATGCCTTCCTCCTCCAAGTCCCTGAGGAGTCT
The DNA here is from genome assembly GCF_000390325.3 of Nicotiana tomentosiformis. Classification (NCBI taxonomy): domain Eukaryota; kingdom Viridiplantae; phylum Streptophyta; class Magnoliopsida; order Solanales; family Solanaceae; genus Nicotiana; species Nicotiana tomentosiformis. The sequence continues at coordinate 123,274,115 of NC_090819.1, forward strand.
ACCATTCAAGATGGTTCTTTTCTCAAACTTAACCATCGTATCCTGCTCTTCATGAGATTCCTCTTCTTCTTAATTTTCTTCTTTTTCCACTACTTTTACTTTTCTAGACTTCATGGGAGACCTGGTTCTTTTTGCTAAGGTAGAAGGCTCTGCAGACTTTGTCTTCGAATGAGACTTCTTTTTGGAAGTCTTTATTTTCTTTGCCTTTGGAGTCACATCCTCCACCTCTTCTTCCTCCTATTCATCATGAAGGACCAGGTCCATCTCCTTAATTTCAGCTGCCTCAACAGGCTCACTCACTTTCTTCTTTCCCTTTCCAACAACTTTTCTTTTACTTTCTTTTAAGGCCTTCTCAAGTTCAGCCTCACTCTACTTCTTCTGACTCCTTGTATCTTTTCCTCTTATGGGAGGAGTCTCTACAGGGATAGAAGAGGCAGCCTTTCTCTTCTTGTTTTCCCTAGCAGTTCCAGGGATTTTAACTCCTGAACTCTTCTTCCTTTTTGGATTATAGTTGTCAGACACCCGTTTCAGTAGGTCTTAGAGGGGTTCATGTACTGATGGAACAGGTTCTTGAACATTATTCTCCAACCTAACCAACCCCTCAGCAGATTCTCCAGACCCACCACCCCCTTTTTCTCTCAAACTTTCTTCCTCTCCAGCAGATTCCTCACTCCACACTATCATAGCTCCTGTTTCTTCAGTCAAACCAACAGGAGTGGGTGAAGATTCAGCCACGCCTTTTCCCATTCCCCTCACATCACCTTGAGCACCCTCACTTTCTTTTTTATTTTTCTTTTTATTTTACCACCCAGTTTCCCAGACTCGGTTATTTCAATGCCAGCCATAGTTCCTACCAAAACAAACCTATTTTCTAGATTTTTAGCAACCTCAGAGATTGTCTCAGATGTAATTTTTGGACAAGATGTTACCTGTTCTATTTCAGATGAAACAGTTTCTTCCCCCTCAGTTGCAGTTGAAGGAATCTTCAGATATTTAGGGTTCATATGCCTGACTTGCCTTCAGTTGCTCATTGATTTTCTTGATTTGTTCTCCTCCATGGACTACTTTGCGAGCAAGCATCTTGAATCTTCATTTCTTAGAGATAGGTGTGGTTGAGGGTATGGTTGAAGGTGTGGGTGTGGATTCTTTGGGTGGTGATGAGGGATTTTCAGATATGTTAGCCATTGATGGTTAGAGGATGAGAGAGGATGAGTATGTGTGTGTTTAGAAAATGAGAGAAGATAGAGAGAATTATTTGGCGACTGGAAATTTAGAAGTGAAGAAACAGCTAAGGCCAAATCAATATAAAGAGGGAGAATTTAATTGGGTAACGACAACTTTTTCAAAAGTTTAGAAGTTTAATCAAACTGGGAGTCAGTTTGAAAAGACGTTGAAGACTCTCCCTAGAATCTAGGCACTTATTGTGTTTTAGGACTCTCTTTGGGTGAAATTGATTCATTTTGTAACGGATAAGCTCAAAGGAGGTTAGAATTAAATGGGACTCTCCTTTTGATCATAATCCAAATATAATTATTTCAAAATATGCATAGTAGCGAGTACGTACCAAGTAATCTTGATGAACCAGGTTCTTCACTGAGATATCTCTTGTGTACGTCTGAATTTTTCAAGAGAATAACGATAATATCATTAGAGATTAAAGAGAAATTTTACCATATGGCACAAGAGTATACTAGTAAAAGTATGATACTGAGCGAAATCTAATCTAATTATGTACAAAATTCACAAACTATCTAACCAATTTTTTGAGTTAGATCTTGTTTCTTTTAGGTGATCTTAATCACCTCTAATTCTAACATGTTCCTTTCAAAGTGATCTCTACTTATAGATTTTGTGAAGATGTCAGTTATTTGCTTGTCAGTAGCACAAAATTCCACAGTGATCAAACCCTTTTCATAGTTGTCCCTCAAAAAGTGATGCCTAACATCTATGTGCTTAGTTCTTTTATGATGAACTGGGTTTTTGGTCATACTAATTGCACTAGTATTATAAAAAAAGATGGGTATAAAACCTACATCAATTTCAAAATTCATTAATTGGTGTTTGATCCACAACAATTGAGCCAACACGAGGCAGCAACAACATACTCAGCTTCAGCAGTAGATAAGTGTAACGACCCGACTTGTCATTTTGGACATTTATGCTCCTTTCAATTATTTTAAGTCTTGAATAGCTTTATATGATGTGTCATGACATGTGTGAATTATCGGTTTTAGTTTGCAGGTGTTTCGGAATTTGTTCGGAAGAATGAAGTTCATATTTGAAACTTTAAGTTGGAAGAGTTGACCAAGTTTGACTTTTTAGTATTCGACCTCAAATCGGAGTTTTCATGATTCCGTTAGGTCTGGATAATAATTTTGGACTTGGGCGTATGCCCGGAATTTCATTTGGATATTTCCAGAAGGTTCGACATCAATCGGCGAAAGTTAGAAATTTGGAGGTTTGAAATGTTCATAAGTTTGATCAGAAATTGACTTTAATGATATCGAATTCGGATTTTGGTTTCGGAAATTTTAGTAGCTTCGTTATGTCATCTATGACTTGTACGCAAAATTTGAGTTCATTCCGGATTGATTTGATATGTTTCGGCACGAGAATTGGAAGCTGAATTTTGTGGTACATTTTGGAAAATTTGTGGTACGATTCATCATTTTGATGTTATTATGTGTGATTTTAGGCATCGAGTAGGTCTATGTAATGTTACGGAACTTGTTGGTATATTCGAACGGGGTCCCGAGAGGCTCGGGAGAGTTTCGGACGAGGTTCAGATCATTTTACAAATTTTGGCCAAGGCTTGTTTGGGCGACTTTGGAGAGGAATTTCACCACACAACTTGGGGTAAGCACTCTTGACTCACTTGTGATTATATTTCATGGATTAATCTTCATTTTTGGCATATGATTATTGAATTTTCAAGAGAAATCAGAGGAATTTTCTATAATTCCACAAAATAATTTTTTAAGTTTTGAATACCGATTTGTAGTCGGATTTTATTGAAATTAGTATGGTTGGACTCGTAATTAAATGGGTTGTCGGATTTTGTGAGTTTCGTAGGGTTCCGAGTTATGGGCCCCACTGTCGATTTTTCAAGCAGAGTTGGAAATTTTTATAAATTGCTAAATTGTAAGCATCAAAGTATATTTTGATTAATTTGCACGTTCTTTGACCAGTTTCGGATCGTTTGGCTAGTTTTGAAGCCGTTCGGATATTGATATGCACAATAAAATTTCTGGAGCATTATTTAACTTGCTCGGTATTGGATTCAGCTTATTCGATGTAAGTAACACTTCTAAACTTGGAGCTGAGGATATGAACCCCGATTATACATGTTATGTGATTTGTTTGGAGGTGACGTACATGCTAGGTGAAGGTCATGTGGGCATGTACCGTAGAAATTGTGACTCAATCGATTCTGTAGAGCTGTGTAGTCAAGTAACTTGTTATTTTCCATGTATGTTTTAATGTGTTAGAGAAACTGAGTTGTGACTCATGTTAGAAATCATGCTTAGGTTTATGCTAGTATTATCGGGACCCACTGAGGTCATTTTTGCTAGCCGCAGCAGGCTAGATTGGCTTATTATAGCACTTGGGCTAAAGGATCCCCACCGGAGTCTGCACCCCCCACAGTGAGCGCAGTGGATAATATATTTGGGATGGAGTTCCCTGGGCATGGAGTTGCCATATACATTATATTTGGGATGAAGTTCCCTAGGCATGGAGTTGCCCTATACATTTATATTTGGGATGGAGTTCCCTGGGCTGGATTGGCCCTGTACAGTACTGAGTGCCTGAATGTCAGTTATTATGTATATATATTTGGGATGGATCTTTCTTGGGCTGAATTGGCCATATACAGTACTGAGTGACTGGAGTGAAAATGCGAGATAGTAAGATTGAGTACTCTGAGAGTGTGAGTACATGATTTTATCACTGTGCTATATTGCATTAGACATGCATACTTGATATGTAGTCATATAGAAGTATTTTTCCTCATACCATATGATAATGAAATTTCTTATCTGTCGTTAAAGGTTTTGAGAAAAATTATAGATTTCATACTTACTCATATTTTCGGTGATTTTTGGCAAATGATTTGAGCTTTACTGTTATACTTGAAAAGAAAATGTTTATTTTTCGAAATTGTATACAAGCTGAGCATTTTATTATTGAGTTATTACTTGTGCTGATTTAAATTATATTGTTATGAGATGTTATTGGTTATTGGAGTTGGACTCTGACCCTTGTCCCAGCTCGTCACTACTTTCAACCTAAGGTTAGGTTTGTTACTATATCCTTGAACCACCAATCTTGCTTTGTTCCTTCTAACCGTTCCATCTTTGTCAAGTTTGTTTCTGAAGACCCATTTTGTGCCAATTAGTAATTTGTCCTTGGGTCTTGGTACTAGATGCCAAACTTGACTTCTTTCAAATTGGTTGAGTTCATCTTGCATTGCATTCACCCAGTCTGTATCATGCAAAGCCTCAACAACATTTTTAGGTTCAATAAGAGATAAAAAAGCATCAAAAGCACAAAGATTCTTTAAAGAAGATCTGGTTTTGATTCCAGAGGTTGGATCAGTAATTATGTTCTCAATGGGATGAGAACTTTGATACTTGTAAGGTTTCACAACCAGATGGTTTCCCCGAGATATTCCTTTAATGTTTTGTTGCTAAGGAACAGGTTCATGGACAGGTTCCCTCGAGGTTTGAGGATCAGTTCCTCTTTGTTCAGTTTCCCATATCAAGTTGCCCTGGGTGGAAGGACCTATTCCATCACCTGTTCTTTCCTCTGGTGCAGCTTCAGTCTAGGCTTTGGTTTAATTTGAGTTTCTTACCAGCCCAATTGCTTCATCATCATGTTCCTACCTCTCAGAAAGAATGTTAGTTTCATCAAAAATTATATGTACACTTTTTTCTACACACATAGTTCTTTTGTTATAAATCTTATAAGCTTTACTATGTGACAAATATCCCAAGAATACTCCCTCATCACTTCTGGGATCAAACTTCCCTAGGGATTCTTTGCCATTATTGTGCACAAAACACTTGCATCCAAATGCCCTAAGATAAGATATATTTGGCTTTCTCCCTTTAAGTAACTCATAGGGAGTCTTCTCAATAAGAGGCCTAGTCATGCACCTATTTATGATGTAACATACAGTATTCACAGTTTTTGCCCAGAAACTATGGGGCAGTTTACTAGAAAGAAGCATAGTCCTAGCCATTTCTTCCAATGTCTTATTCTTTCTTTCAACTACTCCATTTTGTTGTGGAGTCCTAGGAGCAGAAAAATTATGATTTATGCCATGCTCATCACAAAATTCAACAAATTTAGCATTCTCAAATTCAGTACCATAATCAGACCTAATTGATGTAAGTTGATTACCTCGTTGTTTCTGAGTTTTTCTAAAAAAAGAAGTGAACATGTCAAATTCTTCATCTTTAGATGTTAAAAATAGTGTCCAAGTAAACCTAGAGTAATCATCAACAAGCACCATAACATATTTCTTACCACTTATGCTCAGTGTTCTCATTAGTCCGACCAGTTCCATCGTCCTGGTGGTGCTTACCATTTTCTTGCTTTTGAAAGAGGATCTTACCTGCTTCCCTCTTGCACAAGCCTCACAAACTTTATCTTTATTGAACTTAATGTTAGGCAACCCTATCACCAAGTTCTTGGAGACTAGTTTGTTGAGTTGACTTAGACTGGCATGTCCAAGTCTCTTGTGCCAAATGAGGGGATCATTATCCAACACACTTAAGCAAGTGATTTCATTATCTGAAAGTGTGGACAGATCCACAACATATACGTTATTCACTCTTTTTCCCTGCAAAACTATCTTGTCAGTGGTAATATTAATCATAATGCATTTTGTAGAGGTGAATGCTACCATGTTACTTCTATCACATAGTTGTGATACACTTATTAGACTGTACTTCAGTCCATCTATCAGGTAGACATTCTCAATAGAGTGAGAATCAGTCTTACCTACCTTTCCAACCCCAATGATCTCACCTTTCTTTCCATTTCCAAAGGAGACATTACCTCCTTTAAGGTCCTCAAGTGAAAGGAATTGGTTCTTGCTTCCTGTCATATGCTTTGAGCAGCCACTATCCATGTACCATATTTGGTTGCTTCCCTTCACTTTGTCGTGCAAAAGGAAATCAAGGGTTAGACTTAGGAACCCAAACTAGTTTGGGTCCCTTTCTATAGGCAAAAGTGTGAATCAAATTCTTTTTAGCCCAACTTGGCAGCCTATTTTTCCCTTGAACAAAATCTTTGTTCTTTTGTAGTGCATTCACCTTTATAGTGACCAGTGTTATCACAGTGTGTGCAAATATTATTCTTAGGAAGTGAAGATTCTTGCTTTTGGGATCCCACTTAGGTGCAGGGTTCCCAAAGCCAAGTCCTCTTCTGTTGCTACTATGGTGTCCTTGTAGCCATGAAAGTGAATCAGAGGACCTGTTCCATTTACAATTTCTGTGTAGATCATGCTTGACCTTGCTTAGATCCTCCTTTAGAATTCTTACTTGTTCATCTTTCTTGTATAACTGATTTTTTATTTTTCCTATATTTTCTTCTAAAGTGAGTTGTGTATGATCATCTATCTTTTTGCATGTTCCTAGTTTCAATTTTAGATTCTCAAATCTAAGCTCTAGTACAGTTGAGTTAAGTACATGAACCTGATTCTTCAACATAGTATTTTCACTTACAGTTTCACTAACCCTAAGTTCCAGGTTTTTGCACTTAGCCTTCAAAATCACACATTCTTTAGACAACTGTTCCTTTTCGTTATTTACATCCTTAGATTCATCAATTAGCTCTAGTAGTAACTCAGATAACCTTTCTTTAGACAAAAAATTAATCTTGTCTTTTAGATGAAAGACACTTACCTCAGTTTCTTCATCAGATTCTTCAATGGCCATAAGTGCTCGTTCATAATCATCATCATTATCTGAGCTTTCTCCCTAAGTAGTGACCATAGCCTTGGTTGATCCTGTGTTGTTGCTTTTCTTGGGTTGAACTTGTTCCTTCGTTCAGCTCTTTCCTTCTTCCATTCAATCTCCCACAAAGGACAGTTTTTGATGTGACGATCTGTCTTTCCACACTTGTAGCAGCCATCATTAGTTTGCTTCTCCGGAACTTTTGCCTTGCTATAGCTTCCACTTCTTGAAGAACCCTTTCCTCTCCTCGGATACTTCTTGAAATCTTTGGTGATCATATCCATTTTATCATCTTCCAGATCAGAACCTTCTTAGGTACATCCATCTTTAAGGTTTGTCTCCTAAGTTCATAGGCCGTGAGATTTCCAATCAATTCATCTAGTGGGAGAGTAGCAATGTTCTTTGATTCTTGGATGGAAGTGATCTTGCTTTCCCAAGTGATTGGCAATACCCTAGTAAGTATCTTCTCAACCCTCTCTTATTCAGGAATAATCCTTCCAAGAGATTGTAGTTCATTTGTCAGTATAGTGAACCTTGTACATCTTTTGAATGGTCTCTACATGCTTCATAGCAAAGTTCTCATACTGAGAGTACAATAGAGTTCCTCTAGATCTCTTCACTTGAGTGGTTCCTTCATGAGCCACCTGTAGTGTGTCCCAAATTTGCTTAGCATTTGCACTGCCTTGGATTCTGCTATACTCATCTAGACCAAGCCACAAACAAGCCATTTCTTGGCTTTATCATTTTTCTCCCATTTCTTCAAGTCCTCAGCAGTGCAATTCACTCTTGTCTTTGGCACATCTACTCCTTCAGCATTTTTCTTCAGCGTAGCCAGTAGACCATCAGTGACAATGTCCCATAGCTAATAGTCTTCTCCTTGAATTTGATCTCGCATTTTGTTCTTCCACCAAGAGTAGTATATGCCAGTAAAGAGTGGTGGCCTAGCAGTGGATTATCCTTTCTAGTTTCCAGGTGGTGCATTCATCTTGATCTTCTCCTAACTTGTTAGCCTCTTCAAGGATAACCCGCTCTGATACCAATTGATATTTTGTACTTCAATACCACACAATAGGGGGGTGATTTATGTGGTGTCTAATTTTTTGCATGCACGGATTATAGAAGGACCTGGTTCTTCTATATGTTCATTATACTACTGTAGCGAAATAATAAATACGGAAAGTAAAGAACACAAGTATTTTTACGAGGAAAATACCTAGCTCAAAAGGTAAAAAACCCACGACCTACTACCCAGTAGGATTTTTCCCAATACTTTACTAAACCACCGAGCCAAAAACAGCATTTACAAAACTCTTTGTAAACCTAAGGATTACCTCTAACCCTTTGTGACAACCGGCCTCTAGGTGTTGAGACAACTTCAAGTTAACTCTAACTTGAATACAATACTCAGAGTACCTAGTACAATTGCTTCTAGATAGAGCTGAAAGGTACAACTCAAAAGCCCTACTACAATGAAACTAGAATAAAAGACAGACACTTGGAACTGGTTCTTCTATCTGGTTCATGTAGCTTCAGGTTCACACACTTGAATCACACATGAATTGCTTGCAAAATGCCTTGCTATTTTGCTCTCAACTCACGTTTAACTCTAGCGTTTGTGCATACCTATAAAATGAGAACATCCTGCAATATATAGATTTAGTTGAATAGGAAATAACTAAAAGTATAATGTTTTACTCTTCCTTGGTGGAAGAGTTCTAGTTATCCTCAACTTCTAACTACTCCCTTATCTAGGATAGAGTTCTCTTCGAGTAAGGAGTCCTTCTCCTTATCACTTATGCAACCTTTTCGTTCAGGAGATATCAGATATAGCCAATTAAGCTTATCTCTTTCATGTGCATGCCTTGTGCTTGAATATGCCGGTATTTGTGTACACTATGTATGAACCTGGTTCATGCTTGAGTTCCTTTGTCAATCATCAAAACAACTTTTACTTAGCCCAACACTATGCAAATGAGGAAATTTCTAAAGAAGTTGTAACGAAAATTGCATGTCAAAGAAAGCTTCTTAGACCACTTTCTCCTCCTCCAATTATTCTTTCACTATATATATATATATATATATATATATATATATATATATATATATAAGTTACACAAAACTAGTGAGGCGTTTATATCATAGAATTCATTTTTTGGAAAATTCTAGAACTTACTTTTTAAAATGTATTTTCCTGAAAAATGTTTGGTGGGAAAGTGAAAAATAATTTCTAAAGAAACATATTTATTAATGATTAATAATAATATTAGCAAACCAGATAGCATTTTGATGAAATTATTGTATACTAAAGATTGATAATAATATCTAATTGTGGGTTACAAATATGATATGAAGTTGAGAGTTAAAAATTATTCACTATTGTGAAGGAAAATAACTTCCACCAAAAGTAATAAAAGTCATTTTTCTCCTATTGGTTGGGAAAAATATTTTTAAAAAAAATATTTAATAGCAACCAAACATAGGAAATGACTTATTTTCTTAAATACATTTTTGAAAATATAAAATACTCGATGAAGTGTACCTCAAAACTTTGGTGGCGAGCAAGACATTTACCCGATTCAATGGAACAATGGAGAGTCAAGCAAGGAAAGCAAGACCCAAAGACCAACTAATTATTAAAAGAAAGATTCTAGTTCTTTTCAATATCGTTAAACTATTTTTTTCTTTCTTATGTACGTAATTAACTCTACTTAATGATTAAGGTACTTGAAAAGAAGTAAACAATATTCACCTTGAAATGTTGAATATCAAACCAACTTAACCAACTCAACAAGTCCAAGTGACCAAAATACTACGCACCGACGAATTGACCAATTCCTTTATCTAATTGGCTGGATTAATAGAGGAGTTTTAACTTGAAGACAAGTAGAGTGGAACACGAGAAAATGGGTCAGCTTGGTGGTGGTTTGGATTAACATATTAATAGAAGTGATCGGTTTTTTCGATGTAGTGAGATTTTACAGGTATTTTGTGGCTAACACTTTTTGGTTGGAAGATTTGCGTAACTTGGTCCAGTTAGAGGAATTCAATTGTGATGAATTGGTTATATGCAAATGGGGGTGTATGAAGAGTAGGTTGCGTGTAACGATTAAGTAAAATTTTTATCAAAGGCAACATGTTCTAAGCAGGCCAGAAAAGTATGCATTTTCCCATCAACAAGAAATATTGATGACGACGCTTGTATTATTTTTCCCCGTGTAATAATTTCTTCGTTGTCACAATCAATCTTCTTTTTTTTCCTTTTTTTTATGTCACAATCAATCATCGATTTTTGTTATTATTCTAGAAACTAAGCTAATATACGAGTAGCTCTACAAAACACCCGCCAATCTAGGCAGCTTTATAGTTAGAATTAAGTTATAAGCACAGTAAAAGTTTTATATAATAACTGTCCCTCGAATTGAAGAAAACAAGGAGTGATCAAGAGAAGTTGTCCGTCGAGATCAATCCGAAGCGCTACTAACTCTTCTTGACGATCAAGTAAATTACAAGGAGGTGTGACAAAAGTAAAGATTTTTATATAATAATTATCTGATAAATAATTTGAATGTGTGCATAAGACTCAATAAGGGTTTTAGTTATATATGCATTAACAATATATTGAATTTTAACACTATTGCTGCACTTTAGGGTATCATATCATGTTATTATGTTATTGCAAATAACTTAATCTGTTGATAAAATGATAGTGCACATTGATATGATAATTTGAAAAATTAATTAATAATGTCACGCCTAATTAAATTAAAGTAATTACAAAAAATTTGCACTATTTATGCGTGTAACTTTACCCCGGCATATTTTGCAAATTCTGATCAGTCTGAGGAAGCTGGAAGTAAGACAACACGCGCTGTTCAAACGGCTTCCACGCGCGCCGGCAACCACCGCATCAGCACTGAGTCAGCATTAGGAGGGAGGTGCCACTGCCACGTCGCTTACTTGTCAATTAGTCCAAAACTTTTGCGCGGGGTCCATCAAGTGCGGTTAGTCCACATCTGAAGTGTGGACACGTCAACTATGTCAACGTCGTCGTTTTAAATAATTTAAATCAAATCAATCAATGATTGTCTCTTTTTTCTTTTGTCCTCTATAGAGATGACAACATTTTACCTCGTGTATCCGAGGTGGCTACATGAACCGGAGTTGCAATATTACTTTCTTAGCCAGCAAGAAAATAGATCCAAATTCGTATTTAACTTTGAAATTGTCAAGATTTATGTTGTGCCAATTGTGCAAAACCTTTTAATAGACAATTAAAATATATACGCACTTTTTTTTATTCATATCCGTATTTGATATTATTATTAAAATTTTGTGGATTTATCAAAAACAGACTTTCTATTTATAATAGGTAGGGGTAAGGTACGAATACATATTATATTAACATTCTCATGCCACCACTTATAGAATTTTATTGGGTATATTATTATTGTTATTATAAAAATTCCAACACTACATGAAGGTCGAATTTACACGTAAATTTTAACGAAAAATAACCAAACCAGAAGTGGAAAGTCTCTTTTGTGGGGTTCGGATTTGCTCCGGTAGAAGAGGCTCTAGTAGATATCAATACTATTATTAATCAATGCCACATGTCCAGGAAATTTTTCAAAGGTTAGGATTTACTTTAGTTATTCATATTATTTAATGGTAAAAAAGATATGATATAAATGAAGAGAACAAAAAATATGAACATTTGAAAAGTACTGTTCTGTTTTTCTTCTCCTTCCATCATGCTATAACCAATTGTTAATTTAGTCAAACAAAATAATCTTCTATTTATTTTAATCGAACCTCTTTATTATCATATTTTTGTAGTACGTTTGAAAAGATACAAAGACATGGAAGTCGGCTCAACTCATATGCTGTTATTTATTAAGTTTTTGCTTTTAAGTTTTCTTTTGTTTCGTTTTTTCGAACATATTATATTTGCATTGTTATATTTATTTAGCAATTATTATATTTCTTATGTAACCGTCATTTTTTTTAATTACCTTTTAACTTGATTATAGCTTATAAAAAATAAAAAAGAATAAAGCTTTACAAAAGTTCGGCAACAGTTGTTTCTTTTTATATTTAATTTTTATTTACATTTTTTAACCATTAATATGGAAAAAGTTAAGATGCATCATAGCCATAGAATGATACTTGGACATGTGGCATTGATTAACAATAGTATTGATATCCACTGGAGCTTTTTCTACCGGAGCAAATCCTCACCCTCTTTTGTGTTACATGCTTTAGGAAATGCTCCCGACTAACTAATTCCTTTTGAAAATTATTGAAGCTAGAGTAATTTAAATGGATTATTAAAATCCACGTCGTGTCTTTCCTCTTTCTCGTTTTCTCTTTTTGTACGTTTATTTATTATTTATTTCTCTTCAGTCCAAATGCACGTCAAGTACAGCATATTGAGCTCGTGGCCAACCTTTAAATTTTTTCGTCAATCAGATTGTCATTTCAGGAATTCGAACTGGACTGTGGATTTCGCAAGCTATATTTTTTAAGAGAAGCATGAAAAGTGTTAACAAGTTGTTTAATAGCTAGTGTCTTTTCTGTTATGGCTTCCAAGTCACATACACTAGTCATATGAAAGAGAATAAATAAATTAAAAAAGTAGGTGCGTTTATAAATACATAAACGTCAACCTCACCACTTAAGGAAAAAAAACATTATTGAAAAAGAAATAGTATTCAGAAACCGACGTTTGGAAATAGTGTAGGTAGGATTATTATGGTATCTATTAAACTTTTGGTTGGTATGCTATTTACGTTAAATTGGATGGTAGCCTGAGCCCTGATGTTAAAGAAAAGCAACAAGTACCAAACTATGTCATATTGCTACAAAGATGTCGATCATTAAAACAAATATCCTAAATATTGTTAAGATTAAACTTGTTTGATTTTGGAATTTCAAATCAAAAGGGAAACGGAAAAGAGGAGAGGGAATTATAATGGTGCTTAGAAGATGAATAGATAACGTAAATAGAAGATGAATGGTTGGGAATAGAAGATGAATGTACTTATCTTTCAAAATAAATTCCAATGGTTGGGAATAGAAGATGAATGTACTTATCTTTCTTTTTCTTTTTTTGATTAAGCATTTTGCTGCAATTTCATTTCGATCACTCTTTCATCTGTTTAGTTTATTGGATTGAATCAAATCTAGATTGAGGAGATCCATGTAAATCAGTTGGAGATTACCTAGTTCCCGTTTTGAATTTGAAACAAAAAGCTTCCATTAAATTTTGAAACTAACAAATTTATTTTCATACTCTCAATTTATTCCGCTGCACCCCGCTTGGGAATATGCAGCCATCTTCGCAGCATGTTACTCCTTAGTTGTAGTGAGTAGGGGTGTCAATGGATATTCGAAAATCGACTAAATCGACCGAACTGTACCGCACCAAACTGATTTTTAGGTTTCTATTAAAGAAACCGTAGATTTTTATATAAATCTATAACCGCACCGATAATTAGGGTAGATTTTTTATTTTATGAAAAAATACCGAACCGTACCGAATAAATTTTACATGTGAAAAATATATTTATATAGTAAGTTTAAAAATAATAATGTATTAAATTTTTCTTTGGGCCTTGGAATTATAAAAACTGTTACAAGCCAACAAGTAATTAAACTCAAAATACTAATTCTTAAAACCTGTTATGCTACTTCTACTTAAACTAAGTTATTTCAAGTATCTTCGTTAGCAAGACACAAATTATTCTAGCGATTATGAGTAGCAAACTACAATGCATTGAATATGTTTCCTTTCATATAATTTAAATTTATCTTTTTGAATATTTAATCTTCTATAGACTTTATTCTTGAGTTTCAGCTTGGTTAGTATCTTTTCACTCGTGTGATTTATATTTATTTTGCCTTTGCTTGGTTTCTTTTACGTTGTTGTAGAATAGTTGCTGGATCTATACTCTAGCCATCTTTTATTTTTTTTTAATTCATTACCCTTTAAACAGTAAAAATGTCTAGAGAATTTTGCTAAATCATATAAAAGAACATATGTTATTGCATTCTACTTCTACTGGTGAATTTTACATGATATTTAAAAAAATATCGAAAATTAACCGAACTGTACCGATACCGAAGAGAAACCGACATGATTGGGACGATTTCAAAAAGTCTAGTTTTGGTTATACATAATAGAATAACTGAAAAATTGCTATGGTACAAATTTTATAAAATAACCGGTCGAACCGAACCATTAACACCCCTAGTAGTGACTATAGTTTTAACTACCACCATGTGGTGAAATAATAAAGATCTTTTCATCATCTTTAACTATAGATCTTGACTTTAAGTCTTATAAGGCCATTTAATTTTTGGTACACTAAAAAATAATAACCATAGTTTTTAACCACTTGAACCTAAATTTTAAAGCTCTTTCTTGATCTATTACCGTTTTAAATATTTTTCTTTTCTTAATTCTAGGGGGAATCTTGGAGCAACGATAAAATTATATTGTGTGACCGACAGGTTATTGGATTACGGAATCAAGTCGTGGAATGAGCCACTGATACTTTTGTATAGGGTAAAATATAATATGACACGTGGCTGACTAAAAGGAGGACACGTAGCTGACTAAAATGAGGACATGTGGCTGACTAAAAGGAGGACACATGGAATCCAAACTGGAATGGCTGAGGACCGAACACAATCATAAAAGTATTAAATACTCTGCGACCGGTAGCATATACTAAGGAATATTCTACAGCATTAAGAGCGACGGCCCGTTATAAAGAATTTGGCATTTACACTCAACGTTATGTCTTCAACAATGACCCTCATAATTGGCATTAAAGGAGGGCATGATCCTAGGACCTTTTTTCCTAGGCATAGCTGTAAATAGCGAGCTTAGTTACTATTGTAAAGGACACAAAATTTCTGGCAAGAACATATACTATATTCTATACAAAGCTTTATACAATTTCACTCTCTTGCTTTTTGATTTCATCATTGCTGTGTTCGAAAACTGCGTTCACGGAATCACTATCTTTGCTATTCCATCTACATTCCAAGGCTAAGTACTCTGTATTTCTTCGATTATTATATTATTTCAGGATCAAATTAGTTCACTTGTCTAGAAACTACGTATAAATTCAACTGTACCATTTTACGGGTAAACAGTTTGGCACCCACCGTGGGGCCTAGACAGCCGTAGAATTAAATTGATCCTTGCCTTTTTTACTAACGTGTTTTGATTATTTTGTCTTAGAAAAAATCAGAAAAAAGAAAATGGCAGATAACGCTGTTAACGATGCACGCAACCATGAAATTCGAGGGGATTAGCCTCATTTCGAGGATTCGGTCAGTGACACCCATAATAAGGGGAATGACGCCACACCGATGCATGACAGGCGATACCCTCAACGAGTTCGGGAGAGAAGTAGCGGATGTTGTAAGGGTCCTGCAAGAGCAACATGCAATCATCTTAAGCCATCTCACGCGACAGGGCCAGGTTATGGCGGAACTGAAGCAGGCGTTGTCAAGCGCTTCAAATAATACAAGCAGGCGTGATCCAATTCCCCCCATTGTTCCCGCAGATCAAACGACACAGAGAGTCGATAACAACACTCCCAGGGGTGAAGTTGGCTCTGATGGGGCTGGGGGGAGCAGATCAGATCTTAACAACGAGAACGATTCATTCATATGAGCTTTTACGGTTCATGAGGGAAGTAAACACCCGCATGGATCAAATCCCGGGCGCACCACCAGTATTGAATGGCCCGAACTCGAAGAAGTATTTTTAATTATCGTACAAGCCAAGTGCGGCACCAGAACTAATCCCAAAGCGATTCAAAATGCCTGAAGTTTCAAAGTATGATGGAACTTTAGACCTGTAGGAACATATTACCACCTACACAATAGCGGTAAAAGAAAATGATCTAGCTCCTCACGAAATTGAATCTGTGTTGCTAAAAAAATTCGTCGGAACTCTCACGAGGAGTGCCTTAACGTGGCATTCATTACTGCCCAAGAATTCCATAGATTCTTTTGAAATGCTCGCGAATTCTTTCATTAAAGCTCATGCCGGGGCCAGAAATGTGCAAGTCCGGAAGGCCGACATATTCAGAATCGTGCAAGGAGAATCAGAATTATTACGAGAATTTATTACCCTATTCCAGAAAGAAAGAATGTTGCTCCCGGTCATCCCGGATGAATGGCCAGTTGAAGCATTGACCAAAGGGTTAAATCTGAGAAGTTCAGACGCTTCCCTGAAGCTGAATAAAGTCTGCTTGAGTTTCAAGCAACAACATGGGCAGATGTTCACAACCGGTACTAGTCGAAGATAAGGATCAAAGATGATCAGGTCGATTCTACATCATCGGCCAAAAGACAAGAGAAAAACAGAGAAAGATCAAAGGATGACTACGAAGCGTATAGGCGTACTACGAGGGGTCGGTTTTTACCCTACGAGCGTACCGAAGGCCGTGGGAGAAATTTCGGAGCAGCAAACAAGCTCACTGTTGACAGAGGGACTGATCGTGGTCGAAACTAGGGGTGTTCATAAAAATCCAAAAAACCGAACCAAACCGAAAATTGCACCAAACCGACCAAAAAACCGATATTATTAGGGTTGGTTTGGTTTTGGTTTTAAATTATAAAAACCGATCAAATTTGGTTTGGTTTTGGTTTTAACCAAAAAAAAACCGAAAAAATCGAACCAAACCGACTATAAAAGTAGCTATTTAAATTTATTATTACACCTATATATATGTATATTTTTATATAAAACTTCTAAAATTTTATGGTTCATACTAGTCATTTGTATTTTTAGTCTAGTTTCTTGCTATTATAATAATCTAATTCTTTGCTTTCTAGTTTGATTGGTAGTTTTCTTGTACTGAGTATAAGAATTTATTTCATGTTAAAAAAATTAATTTTTAATTGAGTACTTAAAATTATTCATCACTATTTGAGTCAATTATTATCAATATATCTCGGTAAATGATAGATTTCTCAAAGAGCAATTGGTTTGATAGCGTTACGTTGAAAACGTAGTCGCCAGAATATGCGTTTGGTAGTGTATGTCTGATATTTAAGAAAAACTCGATGAATAACCGAAAAAAATGAAAACCCAACAAAACCGACAAAAAATGAATCGATAAATAACCGACTTAATTGGTTTGGTTTGGTTCCAATATTTGAAAAATAAACTTACTTGGTTTGGTTTCTTTTTAGGAAAAAACTGAACCATGAATACCCCTAGTCGAAACAATAGGTTACTTCAAGATAAACAAATGGCGGGGTCTCGAGATCTTTCTTACCCTAGGTTATCAGAATATAACTTCAACGTCAGTGTAGTGTAACCGGTGTCAGCCATGAGTAACATTAAAGAAGCACGATTCCCGAGGTCAGATTCCAGCCAGAGAGATCCCAATTTATGGTACGAATACCACGGGACGAACGGTCACCGGACAGGGGACTGCCGACATCTTCGGGAGGAGGTGGCAACGCTATTAAAGAATGTCACACCCCCTTTTATCCCACAAAAGATATGTGTATGGATTGTCGTGGGTTAAAGAGTTTTTCCAATTAAAGTGACAAATTTGAGTATGAATTATTTTATTTACAGAGCCGCCACTTGGAATTGATTTTTTTGGTGTTCGAAGTCATCTTTTATTTGAATTCCTATTCAAAGGAAGATTTGACTCTTTTATTATTGGTCTGGGAAAATAAAGTCCGGATATGGAATTCTGTTGACCGGGGAGAAGGTGTAAGGCATTCCCCAAATTTCGTGGTTCTAGCACGGTCGCTTTATTGACTACAACTTGGCTTGAATTAATTTTGGATAAACTGTGATTTATTGATTTTCATGTTTTATCTCTCTACTTTTAGTTATTCAAATATGGAATTATCTTTGAAACGAATTGCGTGTGTGAATCTGTTTTGTTTATTATGCCAAAATTTTGTCACGCGTATGTGTACACAATTAATAGCTTTTTATTATTAAGATTGTTTTGGCCAAAGTTAACACATACTTCAGTTTTATTTTTTGAAAATCATAATTATGCCACGCGAACGTATACATAATCGCGATAAACTAACTAAAGGCGTGCCTAAAGCACTCTATCGGTATTCATTATTCTTCCTATATTTTTGAGATTATTTTAAGGTCATGAATTATGAAATTACTTGTGGAAGACGTGTATGATTTTAGATATTTGAATAAATAAACCATCATATACCAACACCCTACAATCCAACAATTGAAGCCCAAACTTATTAGGGTCCAAATCTTCCTAACTTTAAAGCAAGTTTGAATATCATATTTCTAGAATCATGATTAAGTATATAGCATTTAAGGACTAATTTACATTATTATTTATAAAATTTAAAAATAAATAAATAAAATCACATGAAATAAGATTAAAAGAATAGAGGAAAGAATAAACCTTTAATGCAAAATTTCCAATTAAATGAAGAAAGGAAATCTAGCGGAGTCTGGCTCGCTAGAGACCTCAATGAAGACGGAGAGACAAAGTCGGAACCTTGTTACGTTTATTAGCATACTTCAAGGGTATTTATAGGCTTGAATTTGGGAAAGGTCTTAAATGGGGTGATTAATTGCTGGATTGTTCGAAAGAAAGAGAAAGAAAGATTGACACGAATAGCAATTCCCTTAGCATAGAAGAAGAAAATAAAATTCTCTCAATTTCTTCCTCTCTCTTTTTTTCTTCTCCTTTTCCCCTTTTCTCCTCACATTTCTCTTCTATTTATAGACAAATTTTTGGAATTTTTTCAGATTTATTTTTAATTATTTTATTATTTTTTAATTAACAAACATTCCCACTTCCCATTTTTCTTCTTTTAAAAAAATAAATAAATTCCCCACTTTCCTTTACTTTTATTTTTTTAATTTCCCACTTTTTTTTACTTTTTTTTATTTTCCATTTATTTTACTTTTTTTTATTTTCACTTATTTTACTTTTCTTTTTTTAATTTCCACTTATTTTACTTTTTTTTTTTTAATTTCCACTTTCTTTTACTTTTTTTAAAAATTTTCAGTTACATTTACTTTTATTTTTTAATTCCAACTTTCTTTTACTTCTTATTTTTGAAATTTTCACATTCTTTTACTTTTATTTTTTTAATTTTCTGCTTTCTTTTACTTTGTTTAAAAACTAATTTCCACCTACTTTTACTTTTACTTTTTTATTCCATACTTTTAATTTTTCTATTATTTTATTTCCATCCAAAAATAAAAAAAATATTTAATTTTTTCGTTTTTTTAATTTATTTTATTTTAAAATAAAAATAAAAAATAAAAATAATACTAATAGTAATAATTTGACCTTTTAAATTATTTTTAATTTCTATCCTATAAAAACAAATTTAACAAAGCTAAAAAAAATATATTAAATTTCTAAAAATATTTACATAGTAGAAGATGATAAAATTTCAAATATAGTAAAAAATTAGGTGCTCACAACTGCCCCTCTTTGCTTGGAAACTTGAAGAGTTTTCAGGCAAAGATTAGGTGAGCCATGTGACTAATGTTTTACCAAACAGTTATCCAAAAGGAAAAGAAATAAAAGATAGGGTGCAACCAAGTCCTAGTTTTGGACAACCTACATATCCCGGGTTATAGAGGAATCAGGTCGCGTGTAGTTCAAGGAGAATGGTGGAATGATGAGCTGAGGATCGAGTGAGGTTTCATCGAGGCTCCGGTCCGCGGTCCTGCTATTATATCAAAATAAAAAAGAAACTAAACAAGCCTATCGGCTATGAGTTACAAGATTCCTATCTATGAGTCTTTTGAAACTTGATCTTGAGTCTTGACTGGTTCTTTATGCAGACTTTGATCTAAACGTTGATGCTCTCTAGATGTAGGTGCTAGTTCATTGTTCTATAGCTCCTTCTAATCAAAAAGAGACTCCAATGCTCGTGGCTTCAGTCATGTCTTGAGCACTCCACATCTTTTCAGCTGCTTTTGCAGTTTGGATTCACCTATTTTTTTTCTTTTATTCTGAATTAAAACTTCTTCTTTTGGTCATCTCGAACCCTGTGCCTCGAGGTAAAACCTACTCAGACACCAAAACAAACAAACAAACGAAATTTTTCTGCCCCAGTTTGCACTAGAAAAATTTGTGAGTTATTGTAACAAATTTCTAAACTACTTATTTATTGAAAGCAATAAAAGGTCGGGAATGGTGTACCCCGAAAAACAAAAAGAGACTAGGGAATGGAGACCCTATGTCTAAAATGAAAGAAACTAGGGAGTGGAGATCCTATATTGGAAAAACCACTAGGGATTGGTGTACCCTGATACTGGTAAGGAAATATAACCAGGGATTGGTATCCTGTATTACGGAAAAAGAATGTAATCATGGGATGGCATCCTGTATTACTGGAAATGTAACCAGGGGATGGCACCCTGTATTACGGAAAAGAAATGTAACCAGGGGTTGGTGCCTTGTATTACTGAAATGAAAATGAATCCCCTGGGCGAAAAGGTTCTACCTGGGTTAAATTGCAAAAAGCGAGCCTCGGCGAAGAGTACTTCTACCCGAAATATGAGCTGGATCTCCCTAGGCAAAAAGTTTCTACCTGGGTTAAACAATGTAAAACAACATGAGGGAAGAGTACTTCTACCCGGAACTATGAGCTGGATCCCCCTAGGCGAAAATATTCTACCTGGGTTAAGCTATGTAAAACATCTTGAGCGAAGAGTACTTCTACCCGGAACTATGAGCTGGATCCTCCTAAGCGAAAAGGTTCTACCTGAGTTAAGCTACGTAAAACATCCTAAGCAAAGAGTACTTATACCCGGAACTATGAGCTGGATCCCCCTAGGCGAAAAGGTTGTACATGGGTTAAGCTACCAAAATGATTTGTATGAACAATAGTGATGCATGCTGAAAATAAAAGAAAAAGGAGATTTTACGGAAACTTACCTTTGGTGACCTTCGTCCTGTAAGAATCGCCATTTTGCGCTGCTTTTTTCCTGCTTCAAAACAAAAAAAAAAATTGTGAGTTTTAAAAGTGGTGGTCGGTGAGTGGCCTTGATGTCTTTGGCAGCTTGGCTTGGTGCCCATCTTCTTTTGATGATGATTTCAACCTGTCACTAGATGTTTCACGAATACCACTTGCATTTCTGGACCCGGAGAGCCTTTGATTTTTCAAACTTTTACATGACGGTTGGGTCACGTGGGACTTAACCTTTTCAACGTCATTTTGCCCCTGCAGGCACATTCAATTTGATTTCCTTATTTCGAGAGATTTTATTTCAAAGCATCAGCCACCATGGCCAGTCAGGGTTGACTTGATTCCCCTGCTGAGGCTGGGTGCTTCTTGAATATTAGCTTGTATCAAACAAAAACCTTGTAAATCAGTCTTGCCATCCCTTCTTTGCCTTTATCACAACCCAAAATCCGTTACAGGTCGTGATGGTGCCGGACATCACTGTCAGGCAAGCCAACACTAAATAGTTAATTAAATTCTCATTTTAATATTTTTGAAATCGTAAATTTAATTCAATTCAACTAGTAAAAGATGAATTTACAGAATAGATACAATGTTTTCCTATTTCAATACTGAACATCCCATAATCATCCCAGAACCCGATGTCACAAGTGCATGAGCATTTTTTAGGAATTTAAAATAAAATACAATAACTGTCTGGAATACAAATTTGAACAGGAAAGAAAATACAATACTCTGAAGGAGACTGTGCTGGATGCGGATCGTATATAAGATGCAGCTCACCTAATTCCCTGTAATAATCGAGCCTCTGCACCCACAAGGCCATTAGTCATATATGTACCTGCACAATATTTAACAATTTATCTCAGGCCGAGAAGGCAATATCAATTATTACAATTTCCAAATCAATCAATCAAATCATGCGCAAATCATGCTGAGGTCGTACGGCCCGATCCAACAAATATTTAAAACGTGCACTGCCAGAGGGTCGAATGGCGTGAACTATAAATGCATCTATTTACTACCGAGGCGCTCGGCCCGATCCACAAATAACAATTATTTTCAAGAAAACACAAGTTTCTCATTTACAGTCAAGTATCTCATACAAACCTTCAAGTAAGTGAATTTAACCTTATACAATTCTATTGTCAATTTCTATCATGACTAAGTGATTATATTAGCAAGTAAGGACACAAACATTCCAAGTATAGCATGATACGGGTCCTAAACTACCCGGACAATAGCATAATCGTAGCTACATACGGACTCTCGTCACCTCGTACGTACGTAGCCCCCACAATTAGGTACAAACATTTATTTAATTCACCTATGGGTTAATTCCCTCTTACAAGGTTAGAAAGGAGACTTACCTCGTTCCCAAGTTTCATAACCGGCTCCCAAGCCATTCAATCAACTCAAATCGATGTCCAATGCTCCAAATCTAGTCAATAGATAAGCAAATCCATAAATATATACTCTAATACTCATTATAATCCTATTTACAACAATTCTCAACTCCGTTTGAAAAGTCGATAAAATCACCCTCGGGCCCACGTGCCCGGATTTCAAAATTTTTCGACGATAAAGTTTACCCATAGCCTCACGAACTCAAATATATAATTTTATATCAAATTCCATACTCAAATTCGTGGTAAAAAATCAAAAATACCAAATTCTAGGTTTTCTACCAAAACCCCACAATTTCTACTAATTTCCATGTTTAAATCCATATATAATAATGTATTTAACTTATAATAAGGAGGATCACTTACCTTGAGTTGCTTGCTGAAACTCTCCCCTTGAAGCTCTTAAAAATCGCCCAAACCAAATGAAAATGGGAGAAAAATGGCCAAAACCCCGCTTAAAAGCTTTCTTCCTAGCCCGACCTTTGCTCATGCGGCTTCGCAGGGGCGGTCCAAATTTCGCTCCTGCGGTCCTCACTGCCCAGCCAAGACCTCGCACCTGCGGAAGTTTCTTCGCTTCTGCGAGCATCGCAGGTGCGACCTGCTATGCGCATCTGCGCAATTTACACACCAGCGGTAGCTGCCTCGCGCCTGCGTACACGCAGGTGCGCTTCTCCAGTCCGCTTCTGCATCTCCCCCAGCTCCAGTCCATTCTCGCTTCAGCGAGCAATTCGCCACACCCGCAATCTTGCACCTGTGGCCAAAGTCACGCAGGTGCGATTAAACCCGAAACATTAAGCTTCAGAAATTTTTAAGTCCAAAAATCGATCTGTTAACCTTCCGGAATCCATCCGAGGCCCTCGGGACCTCAACCAAATATACCAACACGTCCCAAAACACGTTACGAACTTAGTTGAGTCTTCAAATCACATCAAACAACCTCGAATTCATGAATCGCACCCCCTTCCAAGCTTAATGAAATTTAGAATTTCAACTTCTACATTCGATGCCGAAACCTATCAAATCATGTCCGATTGACCTCAATTTTTGCACACAAGTCATAATTGACATTACAGACCTACTCCAACTTCCGAAATCGAAATCTGACCCCGATATTAAAAAGTACACTTCCGGTCAAACTTCTCAAAATTATCCAAATTTCCAACTTTCGCCAAATGACCTACGGACCTCCAAATCCATTTCCGGACGCGCTCCCAATACCATAATCACCATACGAAGCTATTCCTAGCCTTGGAATCCCAAACGGGCATCGATAACATTGAAATGCACTTCAACCCAAATTAATAAAATTCTTCCAAAATGCTAATTTTCGCAATAGGTGCTGAAACGCTTCCGGGGTATCCAAAACCCGATCCGAAGATACGCTTAATTCTGAAATCATCATACGAACCTGCTGGAACCTTCAAATCCCGATTCCGAGATTGTTTACTCAAAATTCACACCTTTGCTAATTCCTCCAACTTAAGGCTTCCGAAATTAGAATTTGCTCTCCAAATCAACTCCGAACTTCCCGAAATTCAATTCCGACCATATGCACAAGTTATAACACCTGAAGTGAAGCTGCTCATGGCCTCAAACCGCTGAACGACATCTCCGTACTGATCCGCAAGACTCTACTAGACTTGTTCATGACTCGTGAGACCTAAGTGAACCTAGTGCTCTGATACCATGTTGTCACGACCCAAAATCCGTTAAAGGTCGTGATGGCGCCGGACACCACTGTCAGGCAAGCCAACACTAAATAGTTGATTAAATTCTTATTTTAATATTTTTGAAATCGTAAATTTAATTCAATTCAACTAGTAAAAGATGAATTTACAGAATAGATACAATGTTTTCCTATTTCAATACTGAACATCCCATAATCATCCCAGAACCCGGTGTCACAAGTGCATGAGTATTTTCTAGAAATTTAAAATAAAATACAATAACTGTTCGGAATACGAATTTGGACAAGAAAGAAAATACAATACTCTGAAGGAGACTCTGCTGGGTGCGGATCGTATATAAGATGCAGCTCACCTAATTCCCCGTAATAACCGCGCCTCTGCGCCCACAAGGCCATTAGTCATATATGCACCTGCACAATACGTGCAACAAGTGTAGTATGAGTACGTAAATCAACTAGGACCGCTATTGAGAGTCACCCACTCTGACTTGGTCCTGAACATAATCGAACTCCAAGGCTCCACTAGCACATGAACGCCCTCTCAAAGAAGCACCCGACAGAATCATTTTCCTTATACACCACTTCCACATGAAGCCTAGACTCTGAGTCTTCCCCAAACCTGAACACGAATCGATAAGGCCAAATATAGCACACATTCCTCAAATCCTTTGCTCAAATTACTGCTGATGTTCTCTTCCCCTAGTCATAGCGACCCATCAATACACTGATAACCAGAAACCGCACTAGTTGACAATTACACAATCTAATCATAGACGGTGAGGCTCTCCCACTTAGCCTGAAGCTACCATTGCATAACCCTAGAACCCACCAAGATTCCTTATCTCCTATTGATATGATCTTGCACAATCAACCCGCCAAAATTCCTCGAAATCCTTCCATTAACCTTTAATGAACACTCCGAACCACTAAACACATTTACATATTCAATCTCTTACCGGGTAGCCAGTAGAATTCTTCGCAGAAGCTTCGTCAACACCACACGACCCTTAACCTGCTCACAGGAGATAACCCACCTGTGGAAATTACATGCTGACATATTCCAAAGTCACTGCACTGGGTATAATTACTACGAAATTTGTAGACCATCCTGAGTCCGAGCTCATTCACCAGTTGTCAAATCCGTTCACTCCTCATGGACAAGGTGCGACAATATGTTCCAATCCAAGGTCATGTTGTATCCTTCTTCGTATCAAGCAACTCCTTTCTGTCACATCCAATCTTCCTTAATATAGCAGTCAATATTCCAAATTAAGCCTGTAGACCTAGTCACTGTCCACCATGAATCCCAAATCACTCTAAACTTTCCTCAAGGCGTGTAGCTATCCTATCACAGAACCCACATGCTACTCTGCCACTTTGGTCAAACTTACTTCTTTAAGTAACTACTCGACGTCTGTTTCCTTACACTTGGCCTTCTAGAAGTTTAACCGCCGTATGCCACCTCCCACGTGTCCTTCCTCATCCTTCACTGCCCATTTGTTGCCTTAACTCAAAATTCATTTCTGTAGCACCCGAACCAATAGATCACCGCCAACTCTAAACCTCCCCGAAGATCATCTTCCCTGAGCCATCAACACCAGGAATGCCGATTCGATCCTGAACCTCTGCACACTGCGACCTCCGACAGCTGCTTCCTCGTCACCATTTATAATACTCTGCCCCAAGGCGAATTGAAGGAAACCATAACACCGGCGAACTTAACATATTATAACTAATCAAGGATGATGATGCCACAAGACAGGCAAAGATTCCACTACGCTCGAAAATATCGAGTCCCGCTACTCCATCAACCCACGTCTGAACATTCTTAGTTCGATTGCCTTTCCTCCGTTGGAAGTAAAATACCGAATCTCTGAATCATGCACTGAGTAAACCTCCTTTCAAGTCATTCACTGCCCCGAAACATAGGCAAGCATCCTACCATCACATCAATACTGTGCGATAATAACTCATGAGCATCATATTTACCTGTGTATAGCCTCAAAGCTCTCAGAAGTACAACTACTTAGCGGAAATGACAGAATATCCTTCTATAAGGTGACGACAATAGCCCAATCAACTATGCAAGGAGAAACATCCCGCACCACATCTATAGTACCATTACAATTTCTCAATTCACGATCGATAGCAAGCGCTTCACGTCGCATAAGATTGAATGGGAAGGAAATGAAGGCATAAGCCTCAAAGGAATCAAATCGCACGATGAGAATTAAGAAGGGAAGTGCTCCTAACAGCCCTGTAGCCTCTCGAAGATAAGTACAGACGTCTCCGTACTGATCCGCAAGACTCTACTAGACTCGCTCATGACTCGTGAGACCTAAGTATCTGATACCATATTGTCACGACCCAAAATCCGTTAAAGGCCGTGATGGCGCCGGACACTACTGTCAGGCAAGCCAACACTAAATAGTTAATTAAATTCTCATTTTAATATTTTTCAAAATCGTAAATTTAATTCAATTCAACTAGTAAAAGATGAATTTACAGAATAGATACAACGTTTTCCTATTTCAATACTGAACATCCCATAATCATCCCAGAACCCGGTGTCACAAGTGCATGAGAATTTTCTAGGAATTTAAAATAAAATACAATAACTGTCCGGAATACGAATTTGGACAGGAAAGAAAATACAATACTCTGAAGGAGACTCTGCTGGGTGCGGATCGTATATAAGATGCAGCTCACCTAATTCCCCGTAATAACTGTGCCTCTGCGCCCACAAGGCCATTAGTCATATATGCACCTGCACAATACGTGCAGCAAGTATAGTATGAGTACGTAAATCAACGCGTACCTAGTAAGTATCCCGCCTAACCTCGGAGAAGTAGTAACGAGGGGTCGACTTCGACACTTACTATGGGCTATAAGTAAATAGAATAATATCATTAAATTAGACATGGATTAATTAATACGGTTGCAAGCCCGTTGTTCTGAAGTAAGTAAACAGTTCTTTTATAATTAAGAACTCTCCAAATTGATTTCCCATTATTTAACAATTTATCTCAAGCAGAGAAGGCAATATCAATTATTACAATTTCCAAATCAATCAATCAAATCATGCGCAAATCATGCTGAGGTCGTACGGCCCGATCCAACAAATATTTAAAATGTGCACTGCCAAAGGGTCGAATGGCGCGAACCATAGATGCATCTATTTACTACCGAGGCGCTCGGCCCGATCCACAAATAACAATTATTTTCAAGAAAACACAAGTTTCTCATTTACAGTCAAGTATCTCATACAAACCTTCAAGTAAGTGAATTTAACCTTATACAATTTTGTTGTCAATTTCTATCATGACTAAGTGATTACATTAGCAAGTAAGGGCACAAACATTCCATGTATAGCATGATACGGGTCCTAAACTACCCGGACAATAGCATAATAGTAGCTACGTACGGACTCTCTTCACCTCGTACGTACGTAGCCCCCACAATTATGTACAAATATTTATTTAATTTACCTATGGGTTAATTCCCTCTTACAAGGTTAGAAAGGAGACTTACCTCGCTCCGAAGTTTCATAACCGGCTCCCAAGCCATTCAATCAACTCAAATCGATGTCCAACGCTCCAAAACTAGTTAATAAGTAAGCAAATCCATAAATATATACTCTAATACTCATTATAATCCTATTTACAACAATTTCCAACTCCATTCGAAAAGTCGATAAAATCACCCTCGGGCCCACATCCCCGGATTCCGAAATTTTTCAAAGATAAAGTTTACCCATAGCCTCACGAACTCAAATATATAATTTTATATCAAATTCCATACTCAAATTCGTGGTAAAAATCCAAAATACTAAATTCTAGGTTTTCTACCAAACCCCCACAATTTTTACTAATTTTCATGTTTAAATCCATATATAATCATGTATTTAACTTATAATAAGGGAGGATCACTTACCTTGAGTTGCTTGCTGAAACTCTCCCCTTGAAGCTCTTAAAAATCTCCCAAACCAAATGAAAATGGGAGAAAAATGGCCAAAACCCCGCTTAAAAGCATTCTGCCCAGCCCGACCTTCGCACCTGCAGTCCAATAGCTGTTCCTACGGCTCCGCAGGTGCGGCCCAAATTCCGCTCCTGCAGTCCTCACTATCCAGCCAATACTTCGCACCTGCCGAAGTTTCTTCGCTTCTGCGAGCATCGCAGGTGGGACCTGCTATGCGCATCTGCGCAATTTATGCACCAGCGGTAACTGCCTCACGCCTGCGCATACGCAGGTGCGCTTCTCCAGTCCGCTTATGTGGCTCCCCCAGCTCCAGTACCTTCTCGCTTCTGCGAGCAATTCACCGAACCCACGATCTCGCACGTGTGGCCAAAGTCACGCAAGTGCGATTACACTAGAAGCATTAAGCTTTAGAAATTCTTAAGTCCAAAAATCAATCTGTTAACCTTCCGGAATCCACCCAAGGCCCTCAGGACCTCAACCAAATATACCAACACGTCCCAAAACACGTTATGAACTTAGTCGAGCCTTCAAATCACATCAAACAATGACAAATTCATGAATCGTACCCCATTCCAAGCTTAATTAAATTTAGAATTTCAACTTCTACATTCGATGCCGAAACCTATCAAATCACGTCCGATTGACCTCAAATTTTGCACACAAGTCATAATTGACATTACGGACCTACTCCAACTTCCGGAATCGGAATCTAACCCCGATATCAAAAAGTCAACTACCAGTCAAACTTCTCAAAATTATCTAAATTTCTAACTTTCGCCAAATGACCCCAAAATGACCTACGGACCTCCAAATCCATTTTCGGACGCGCTCCCAATACCGGAATCACCATACGGAGCTATTCCCAGACTCGGAATCCCAAACGGGCATCGATAATATTGAAATGCACTTCAACTCAAATTAATGAAATTCTTCCAAAATGCTAACTTCCGCAATAGGTGCCGAAATGCTCCCGGGGTATCCAAAACCCGATTCAAACATACGTCCAAGTCCGAAATCATCATACGAACCTACTGGAATCTTTAAATCCCGATTTTGAGTTCGTTTACTCAAAATGCAAACCTTAGCCAATTCCTCCAACTTAATGCTTCTGAAATTAGAATTTTCTCTCTAAATTAACTCCGAACTTCCCGAAATTTAATTCCGACCATACGCACAAGTCATAACACCTGAAGTGAAGCTGCTCATGGCCTCAAACCGCCGAATGATACACTAGGGCTCAAAACGACCGGTCGGGTCGTTACAACCTTAGTTTTGGAATAGAGTTAGACCGAAAGGGATTCAATGAACAACAAACAATGGAATGGACGATGAATTTAGACAAGAGATATCCCTTTCGGGGAAAGGAAAGAAGGACTTATCTGGAGTATATGCGGACTTCAATGAACATGACCTGCCTTTTGGACTAGATGCCTGATTTGTGTAAACCGTCCGACTCTCAAAAATTCATCACAATGTTTGCCTCGAAACCGAGAAACCTTGCCCTGGACTGCGTCGATGCCAATGGCTGTAAAGATCCTCTTTTCGATCAACAGTGCCCTTTGCGGGTTTTCAACAACTGACCTCTCTCATTTCGCTTCTCACCATCGCCTTATAGTGCCCTTTGCGGGTTTTCACTAACAAGACTCTCTTATCTTTATTTTCTCCGCTCGACATCGCCCTACGATGCCTGTGAGGGTTTTCATCAATAAGACTCTCTTATTTTATTTCTCTCATTTGGTTATATCAGATACAAGTAACGGTATCCTCCAATTCTTGAACATTCTCGTTGATTGATCGGAAGGACTTGAAAAGGATTTGGGTAAAAAGGATTTGGATTGAATTACAACTTTGGAACCTTTAAGGCGAAACCATTGCCGAACCATTGTAACATCTGCCCCAGTTTCATTTTTTTTTTTTTTTTGAAAATGTGGATTTTTATTTTGGTGTGACTGAACCCCAGAGAGAGGCTGCCTACGTATCCTTTTAGAATCAAGTCGAACGTAGTTCAATGAACATAAACTTTTTTTTTGATTTTCTTTTTGTTTTTGTCTGTTTTCTTTTCTTTTTTCTTTCTTTTTCAACTTTTTTTTTCTTTTTTCTTTCTTTGTTTTGTTTTTCTTCTTTTGTTTTTTGTTGTTTCTTTTTTTTTTATAACATCTTCAAGTTCCAAAGAGGGTAATCAAAGAAAGGTAACCGGCTCGAAAGGGTTAGCAAAGGGTTGATAGTGTTTGGATAGCGAGAATGAAAGCCTTCGTCATCCCAATCAGAGAGCATTAACGCTACATAGAGGGTCAAACATAGTACATTTTAACTACATCCGCGTTGACAGTTATTTCAGGGACATTTCCTTCGATGCTTCCCAGGTACAACGTTCTCTTTTGGCAGTACTCTCGTTACAATGTATGGACCTTTCCAATTTTGAGCTAATTTTCTTTTAGCTTCTTCATCAGGTGGGAGGATATGTCCCATAATGAGTTGTTCTATTTCAAATTTTCTAGGCCGCACTTTCTTGTTGTAGACACGGGCCATTCTTTGTCGGTACAACTGCCTGTGGTAAATTGCGGCCAATCATCAATCTGTGTCAATTATTCCAATCGGTTCTTGACCCAATCTCTATCCTCAATCTTGGCTTTAACAATGATCCGAAGAGAGGGAATCTCAACTTCGTTCTAATTTTCTATTTATTTTTTACAAGCCTTGTCTTTAAAACATTCTATTTCTTGATTTATTATTTCGTGGTCTGACAACATTTTACGATCTGGGCATGAAGTCCGCAAGCATGTCATGTCATTAAAATTTGCAGTAACAGAACTGAAAAGAGAATAAGAAAAGTGAAAAGATTAAGAAAAGAAATATTCCTGGACAATGAAATATTAATTTTATTTGATTTTTTTTTTTAAATTTTAAAGATAGAATGGTTTACATCACAAAGCAAAGCAGTGAAGTAAAATATCCGGATTACACCCTGAGATAATCCGGATGCAGAAAAGATAGCAAGACCGGCTACCGAGACGCCCATCTGACAGAGAACTTTTCAGGTTTGGCGCCCGTATTTAGGTTTTTCTTCTGCCGCGACAATAGCTACTGTGGCTTTCAGTGCTGGATCATAAAGTCTTCAACTGCCCTTTTGAGGGTCCAACAGTCCTTTGTATCATATTCCACTACTACATAGTGGTATTCACATCTAGCATTAGCTTGGTGCAACGGGGAGTTAGGGTTTGGCCGGTTCGGGGCTACTGGCTGCAGTAGACCTAGCCTCACTAACTTTTGGAACAAGCTCGAGTATGATTCACCAACAGGGAGGAACTGATTCCTTTTGGGGAGGCTCTCTTTTTTATCTTTTTCTTTTTTTGAATTTTTTTTCATATCTTGATTTCTTTTTCTTTCTCTTTATGTTGTTTTTCGGTCTTTGTTTTTCTCTGTTATTTTTTTTTGTCACTCTTTTCTTTCTTTTTCACTCAATTTGTTTTTTCTTATTCGGTTTATTTTTTTCACTCAATTTATTTATGCCTATGATTGAATCCGATAGGATTGCCTACGTATCATGACGCCGTATGAATCAAATCATTACGTAGTTCAAGAGAAGATCACGAATGGTAAATAAACTAACTCTTCTTTTTTTTTACTCATATACAAAACAGACCACGAAAGCTTCTAACAAGGTAAATATTTTTGAATTTTGAATTTTGATTTTTTTTTTTAGAAAAATTTTGAAAAGAAAACTTCTTTAATAATAAAGAAAATATTTTGGATTTAAAATTTTTTAATATATTTGTTTTATGTTTTTTTTTTCTTAATTTTTGAAAGAAAGAAAATATGTTTTTTTGGATTTTGATTTTTTTTTTTTGAGAATTTTTTAAATTAAAGACTTCTAAAGAAGAAAGAAATTTTTTTTTTTGAATTTTGATTTTTATTTTATTTTTTCCGAAGAAAGACTTCTAAAGAAGAAAAAAATATATTTTTGGATTTTGATTTGATTTTCTTTTTCGAATGAAAGACTTCTAAAAAGGAAAAAAATATTTTTGGTTTTTATTTTTTTTTTATTTGGGATTTTCTAAGGAAAGACTTCTAAAGAAGGAATTAAATGAAAATATTTTTAGATTTTTGAAAATTGGGGCCGAAACTGATAAGGTTTGCCTATGTATCTCTCTGGGGAGAATTAGACCCGCGTAGTTCGGTCAATATTTCAGGAATGGGATGACACTTTTATTTTTGGGAAAAATTCAATCTTATTTTGTAATAATCGTTTTGGGATAAAATTTTGACAGAGTTTTTGGATTTTCAAATACCGAAAAATTTTAAAATAAAATGGGTGAATTGTCTCTCTCATATTTTCTTCCTTATGGTTTTCTCTCAATTCTTATTTTTATGTTTTAGAAGCTGGTCAACATGCACAAACTGAATCAAACATAATGTACATGTAGCACATAAGATGCATCACGATGGTCTTATAATTATCGGGTACACCTGTCCTAGACGGACCCAACCCCTGTGTTAAGTCCCCAAAGTCAAATGCACGTGATGTAAACAAACGTTCCTACTAGAGATCCGGCATGAGGCTATGTTATTCTAGGTTTAAAATCCTGGGGGAGAACTTTAGACCTGGCTTACCCAAGCGGACAGCTCGAGCCGAGGTGGGGGCAACGTACCGGGGGCACGAAAGTCTACCCGGCCTAGTTACTGATCCAGCCCCGTTCTATTTGGTATGACCTCTAACAGAAAAGTGGGCCACGCGCACGTGTGCACCATAAATTCAGAAGACTCAGAAGGGAGGCGTAAGAAGGCAGTTTATATAGTTCAAATAATATCAAAGCGGTAAATGAGCGGCAATTAGCACATTTGGCCCACAAACACAGTAATATCAACAATCAAGAAAGCCAAGTATAGATCACATTACAAGCTCGAATTCTGAACCCTGAACCAGAAGTTCTGGGTTCTTATCCCCAGCAGAATCGCCAGAGCTATCACACCCCCTTTTACCCCACAAAAGATATGTGTATGGATTGTTGTGGGTTAAAGAGTTTTTCCAATTAAAGTGACAAATTTGAGTATGAATTATTCTATTTACAGAGCCGCCACTTGGAATTGATTTTTTGGGTGTTCCAAGTCACCTTTTATTTGAATCCCTATTCAAAGGAAGATTTGACTTTTTTATTATTGGTCTACGAAAATAAAGTCCGGGTAAGGAATTTTGTTGACCGGGGAGAAGGTGTAAGGCATTCCCCAAGTTTTGTGGTACCAGCACAGTCACTTTATTGACTACAACTTGGCTTGAATTAATTTTAAATAAACTGTGATTTATTGATTTCCATGTTTTATCTATCCGCTTTTAATTATTCAAATATGGAATTATCTTTGAAACGAATCACGTGTGTGAATCCGTTTTGTTTATTATGCCAAAATTTTGTCACGTGTACACAATTAATAGCATTTTATTATTAAGATTATTTTGGCCAAAGTTAACACATACTTCGGTTTTATTTTTTGAAAATCACAATTATATCACGCGAACGTATACATAATCGCGATAAACTAACTAAAGGCGTGCCTAAAGCACTCTATCAGTGTTCATTATTCTTCTTATATTCTTTAGATTATTGTAAGGTCATGAATTATGGAATTACTTGTGAAAGACGTGTATGATTTTAGATATTTGAATAAATAAACCATCATATACCAACACCCTACAATCCAACAATTGAAGCCCAAACTTATTAGGGTCCAAATCTTTCCAACTTTAAAGCAAGTTTGAAGATCATATTTCAGAAACATGGTTAAGCATATAGCATTTAAGGACTAATTTACATTATTATTTATAAACTTTAAAGGCAAATAAATAAAATCACATGAAATAAGATTAAAAGAATAGAGGAAAGAATAAACCTTTAATGCAAAATTTTCAATTAAATGAAGAAAGAAAATCTAACAGAGTCTCGCTCGCCGGAGACCTCAACAAAGACGGAGAGACAAAGTCGGAACCTTGTTACGTTTATTAGGATACTTCAAGGGTGTTTTTAGGCTTGAATTTGGGGTATTTTTGAGTCTTAAATGGGATGATTAATTGCTAGATTGTTCGAAAGAAAGAGGAAAAAAGAATGACACGAATAGAAATTCCCTTAGCATAGAAAAAGAAAACAAAATTCTCTCAATTCCCTCCTCTCTTTTTTTTTCTTCCCCTTCTCCCCTTTTCTCCTCACATTTCTCTTCTATTTATAGAAAAAATTTCGGAATTTTTTTGATTGTTATTTTTTTATTATTATTTTATTATTTTTTAATTAAAACTAATTCTCGCTTCCCATTTTTCTTCTTTTTAAAAAAAAAAAATATTCCCCACTTTCCTTTACTTTTATTTTTAAATTCCCCACTTTTTTTACTTTTCTTTTTTTATTTTTATTTTCCACTTATTATACTTTTCTTTTCT
The DNA here is from genome assembly GCF_000390325.3 of Nicotiana tomentosiformis. Classification (NCBI taxonomy): domain Eukaryota; kingdom Viridiplantae; phylum Streptophyta; class Magnoliopsida; order Solanales; family Solanaceae; genus Nicotiana; species Nicotiana tomentosiformis. The sequence continues at coordinate 123,308,531 of NC_090819.1, forward strand.
TTTAATTTTCACTTATTTTACTTTTCTTTTTTTAATTTCCACTTATTTTACTTTTCTTTTTTTCATTTTCCACTATATTTTAATTTTTTTTTAAAAAAGAAATTCAGCTACCTTTACTTTTATTTTTTAATTCCAACTTTATTTTACTTTTCATTTTTTAAATTTTCACATTCTTTTACTTTTATTTTTTTAATTTTCCACTTTCTTTAAAAAAAATTTAAAAACAATTTCCACCTACTTTTACTTTTACTTTTTTATTCCATACTTTTAATTTTCCTATTATTTTATTCCCATCCGAAAATAAAAAAAAATATTAATTTTTTCGTTTTTTTAATTTATTTTATTTTAAAATAAAGATAAAAAATAAAAATAATACTAATAGTAATAATTTGACCTTTTAAATTATTTTTATTTTTTATCCTATAAAACAAATTTAACAAAGCTAAAATATATATATTAAATTTCTAAAAATATTTACATAGTAGAAGATGATAAAATTTCAAATATAGTCAAAAATTAGGTGCTCACAAAGAATGGTCATCTCTGAGAATTCTTGAGTGATCGAGCTAAGAACAATTACGGTTGCAGCAAAGACAACGCGGAATCCTCGAAAGTAGGAGAAGAAACCCCACGACAAACGATCAACATGATCTTTGGGGGGAACTAGATTAACGGGGTCACCTTTGCGACGACAAAGAAGACTAAAGTATCGATAACTAACAGTAAAAGACTCCGGGAGGACGATATCACTTTCACGGAGGAAGACGCGGACGGATTGTTGTTACCACACAATGACGCGCTAGTAATCTCTTTAAATGTGTTAGATTTTAAAATTAAGCGTATTCTAGTGGATCCAGGAAGTTCAGCTAATATCATACAATGGAGAGTATTAGAACAAGCTAAACTCACCGGAAGAATTATTCCGGCGACAAAACTCCTCGCTGGATTCAACTTTGCGAGCGTGACGACCCGGGGAGAGATCTTGCTGCTCACGAGTGCTGAAGGAGTAATGCAAACAGCTCTCTTCGAAGTAGTGGATGGTGATATGGGATACAAAATCATCTTAGGAAGGCCAAGGTTACATGAGATAAAAGTTGTACCTTCAACGTATCACCAATCGCTGAAGTTTCCAACGCCCGAAGGAATCAAGCAGATAAGATGTGACCAACCGGCAGCGAGGGAGATGAATGTAATCTCAGTTTCCAGTAGCAAAGGGAAGGAGCATACGACATGGCAATTACAGGAACCGGTGCCTACTCCCGAGTTAGAAGAGGTTATTCCAGGGGCAAAATCATCAGAATAATATTAGGTACCGAGATATTTCCAAGTTCCGGAAGAAACAGATGCAACAAAATCAACGACAGAGGAACTAGAACAAGTGTCATTATTCGAAGAATTCTTTGAAAGAAAATTTTACTTGGGAGCAGAACTGTACCCCGAGCTCAGGTCTGGTTTTAATGAATTCCTTAAAAAATTAACGCCGATTATTTTGCATGGTCTCATGAGGAAATGACAGGTATCCCGACGGAAATAGACGTGCACAAGCTTAGTTTTGATCCCAACGTACCACCGGTACGACAGAAGAAGCGCCCTACTGCCGAGGCCAGGAAAATATTCATCAAAGAAGAGGTAACACGCTTGATTAAAATTGGTTCGGTTAGAAAGGTAAGATATCCAGACTGGCTAGCCAATGTAGTAGTAGTTCCTAAGAAGAACAATAAATTTTGTATGTGTGTAGATTATAAAGATCTTAATAAGGCGTGCCCAAAAGATTCGTTTCCACTGCCAAATATCGATCAAATGATTGATGCCACGGCCGGACACGAACTGATGAGTTTTCTTGATGCTTATTCTGGGTTTAACCAATTTAAAATGAACCCGGAAGATCATAAAAAGACTTCATTTATAACAAATTTTGGTACATATTATTACAATGTAATGCCTTTCGGGTTGAAAAATGTCGGAGCCACTTATCAACGGCTTGAAAGTAAGATGTTTGAAAAGCAAATAGGAAAAACCATGGAAGTTTATATAGACGATATGCTCGTTAAGTCTTTGAATATAGATGACCACCTTAAGCATTTTCAAGAAATATTCGATATCCTGAGTAAGCATAACATAAAACTTAACCCCGAAAAGTGCGCATTTGGGGTCAGCTCCGGTAAGTTCCTGGGATTTCTGGTCTCACAAAGGGGAATTGAGGTAAACCCCGACAAAATGAAGGCCGTAGACGATATCCCGGATTAATTATCAAACGTGAAGGAAGTCCAAAGACTCATAGGAAGGTTAGCAGCTTTGAGCAGGTTCATTTTCCGATCATCGGAAAAGTGTCATTGCTTCTTTACATTGCTCAAAAAGAAGAACAATTTCGAATGGATGCTGGAGTGCCAGCAGGCTTTGAGGGACCTGAAGAAGTACTTATCAAGCCCTACATTGCACTCAAAACCAAAAGAAGGCAAAACATTGCTAGTCTACCTCACGGTTTCAGAAGTTGAAGTAAGTGCGATTTTAGTCCGGGAGGACGAAGGTAGTTTCCTATTTATTACGTTAGCAAAATTTTAACGGAAGTAGAAACTCGCTACCCACATCTGGAAAAACTGGCCTTAGCTCTCATAGTCGCCACTCGAAAGTTGAGGCCCTATTTTCAATGCCACCCAATAGCTGTGGTGACTACTTTCCCTTTGCAGAACATCCTTCATAAACCCGAACTTTCTGGCAGGTTGGCCAAATGGGCCGTCGAAATGAGTGAATTAGACATAGAATATAAATCGAGGACTGCAATTAAGTCATAAATCTTGGCTGACTTCGTGGCCGATTTTAGTCCGGGACTGCTACCTTTGGCAACCAAGGAGGCAGTCATGGTGTCATAATCGACATCAGGGGTTTGGACCTTATTTACGGATGGAGCCTTGAATGTAAAAGGGTCTGGGCTCGGAATAGTTTTAATCAGATCTTCGAGGGAAACCTTAAGGCAAGCTATCAGAACAATTCCGTTAACTAACAATGAAGTAGAGTATGAAGCTTTGATTGTAGGGCTCGAATTGGCCCGGGGACTTGATTCCAAAGTTACCGAAATCAAATGTGACTCATAGCTGGTGGTAAATCAGGTTTATGAGACCTTTGATACCAAAGAAGAACGTATGCAGCAATACGTGATAAAGGTCCAGGCTTTTTTGGCACGATTCCGTGAGTGGTCAATCACTCATATCCCGAGAGAGGATAATGTAGAAGCGGATGCATTAGCAAACTTACGTTGATCGACAGAAATAAAGGGATTAAAGTCCGGAACGGTAGTACAACTGATGAGTTCAGCCCTTGATACAGATGGTTACTAGGAAGTGAATTCGGCTAGTCTGGTCTGGGACTGGAGAAACGAAATAATCAACTACCTCGAGCACGGAAAGTTGCCCGACGATCCCAAAGCGTCACGAGCGTTACGCACCAAAGTTCCACGTTAAAACTTCAAGAAAGGCCAATTGTATAGAAAATCTTTTCAAGGCCTGCTGGCCCGGTGTTTAGGAGCATCAGAAGCTGACTATGTCATGAGAGAAATCCACGAAGGGATATGCGGCAATCACTGAGGCGCATAGTCTTTGGTGCTAAAATTGGTACGGGCAGGATATTATTGGCCTCGCATGGAACAAGACGCCAAAGATTTCTTACGAAAATGTGACAAGTGCCAATGATATGCATCACTAGTACATCAAATGGAAGAACCCTTACATTCGGTTCTGTCCCCGTGGCTGTTCATGAAATGGGGAATGGACATCGTCGGACCACTGCCACCAGCTCCCGGAAATGTAAGGTTTCTTTTAATTTTGACCGATTATTTTTCTAAATGGGTGGAAGCATGTTCTTATCCGAAGATCGGAGAATGCGAAGTAGTCGATTTCCTGTGGGAAAATATAATTTGCAGGTTCGGAATACCAAAAGAGATAGCATGCGACAATGGGCCATAATTTATCGATGCATAAGTTACAAAGTTTTTCAAAGACCTGAAAATAAAGAGGATCATCATCCGAGCGCCAATGGTCAAGCTGAGTCAACAAACAAAGTGATCATTCAAAACCTCAAGAAAAGGTTGGAAGCAGCAAAAGGCAAATGGCCCGAAGAGTTGGCCGGAGTTCTATGGGCCTACCGAACAAAGGCCAAATCAAGTATAGGAGAAACTCCTTTGTCCCTCGTGTACGGTGTTGAAGCCCTAATCCAAGTCGAAGTGGGCGAACCCACTTTGAGATATTCTCAGGCAAATAAAGAATCGAACGATGAAGCAATGCTAATCAACTTGGAACTGCTCGAGGGACGCAGGGACTTGGCGCATGTAAGAATGGCAGCTCAAAAGCAGAGGATGAAGCGATATTACAATCGAAGAGCCAATTTCTGTTTTTTCAAAGTAGGAGACTTGGTTATAAGAAAAGTAACACACAATACCCGGGAGCTCAACACGGGAAAGCTAGGTCCAAGGTGAGAAGGTCCTTACCGGATTTCAGTTGTCACTAGGAAAGGTTCATACGAGTTAGAGAACCAAAATGGGGACAAGTTGCTCAGCAATTAGAACGTAGCACACCTCAAAAGATATTATTGCTAATGAGCAATACTCAAACATAAAGTATGTGCAACACTCTTTTTCCCTTCGTCCAGTTTTCGTCCCAATTGGATTTTTCTGGCAAGGTTTTTAATGAGGCAGTGACAAAAAGCATACTACGAATACAGAAGTAATAAGACCTTTGATTGCAAGGCAAACGAACAAGCTCCCACTCAGGGACAATCAGGTAATCTTTGGTTCGATAGCAAATTCCCACTGGGAAGTTAAGTTTGCTACCGAACAGAGGTTACCCGACCGTTCACGGGCACAAACCGCCAGAGGACTGTTAGGCATTCTTTCGCTCGATAGCATGGGTTCCTAAGGGGAAACAAGATATGTTGTCGAGTGAAGGATTACCTAGAAATTCATTGGTGGGACCTTCAAAGATACAAGACTTCTAGTGTTCCAATTCGCATTCTTCGCATTCAAACACTAGGGGGATGATATGAGGATACGGCAACAATGACTGTCACATCAACCGGGAACGAAAATCTGGAAATAAAATGCATCATCAGGATCGGAGACTGCGCAACCAGCCCCGTAGAAATAAGTTGTACAAGATAGCCACAAGTAATGGCAATTTCTATTCTGCACAACAAAATGCTTATGTAATTTCTGTAAATAGAAGGAATAAAATTAAATCCTTTTGCTTTTATCTTGTTTCTTGTCTGAACGATGAGCTGATTTTGTCATTTGAAAGTTAAACAAGTACTTCAAATGATTAGTGTCATAATGAATATGAGACGTCCTCTTCAAGAACATCGTAACTATAAAAGGGCCCTCTCTTATAAAAACCCTCACGTTAAAGGGTTGGTTCCGGAAGAATCAATGCCCGAAATCCAAAATGCCATCGAAGAAAAATACACTCGAAGCCGCATATGAAAAGGACGCAAAAAGCAAACTTACACAAATATTCATAGAAACCCTCATGTAAAAGGGACACTTGTGCAAATATTCATAAAAACCCTCACACAAAAGGTAAACTTGCACAAATATTCATAAAAACCCTCACATAAAAGGAAATACTCGAAACCAAAATGCTTCTAAGAAAAGGCATCCGAGACTACACATAGTGAAGCGCGAATTGAACAACATGTGCAGAATGCCTGGGCAAATGCAAAAGCTAATGGCTTGCATGGATATTCAAACGAAAGTAAGACTCAAACGACACTTGGAAAAAAAAAATATGTCTCTATTTACAAGAACGAGCCAAAACGTTACAAGTACAAAATGGGAAAAGAAAGAAAAAGCTAAACTGCAGCGCCTTCGGAGTCAGGAGGAAGAGAAGTATCCGCATTGCCGGGAAGAGTAAGTGGTTCCGCCGAGGGCTCGACGCTTTCCCCAGTTTGGTCTTGTCAAAACCCAAAATTCCATCACAAGCGTCGTGATGGCACCTAGTCTCTAAAACTAGGTAAGCCGATTACCATTACATTTCGAAGCCTTTTTTTATTTTTTTTATTTTTTTGGAATAAGAATTAAATAGGTAATCATAACCAACAACGGAACAAATATAAATATAACAACCTCCCAAGACTGGTAGTACTGAGTTACGAACTCTAACTGAATACATAAATTGATCTCAAGGATCGAATACTCAATAATAAAACTAAATATTTTTTTATGGCACTTTGTGCCCATAGTTAAATAATCATATTTCCCCGGTACCTCATGCCCATTTTTCATATCACATCTGCATGGACTGTTCACGTGCCAATAATAAAACCATCAAATTTTCCCCGGCACTTCGTGCCCACGTTTTATATCTCAACTGTACGGACAATTCACGTGCCAATATCATTATTTTTTGTTCACAGCACCGCGTACCCACATTTCTTTTCATAATCCGCCTGACAATAGACACAGGCTCCCAATTTCAACATAAATCAGATTATTATTAATTTACCAACACAAGACAAATTTCACAAGGTATAAAAATAAACACAAGGAAAATCACAATATCATATAAAATCACCAATGCAACCACTCCACATCATCACATATCATCTCTGACAATAGCCACCCTTATCACTCCTATATTAGCCACCCTTATCCCTCCGTCCTAACAATATCAATAGCCACCCTTATCGCTCCTATTGCCACCCTTATCTCTCCTATAGCCACCCTTATCGCTCCGCCCAGATAATATTCCAACAAACATAACAACAGTGAAATACCACCCTTATACCCACATAATATCAACAGTGGAATATCACCCTTATATCCTCAAAGTAACAACTCACACAACACAACAATTTATACGGAAAATTATCACGATAACATAACAAAATTAATTCATATCACAATTTGCCCAATGGCCACAACCAAATTCCAAAGATACATCCAAATTAATAAATTTCACAACAAATAGTCGAAGGTTTCACACAATGTGTATAACACCACAAAAACAATAAATAGAGATATAAATTATTCAGCATAAAGCAAAGCCTTCATTAATCCGCATTTAGGTAATTATATTAGCACATCTTCTTAAGCTTGCTTAATTAATTATTTGCATAGGGAAAATTCATAATGAAAATTAAATTCCAAGAATATCAACCATCAAACTCACGGAATTCATATAATTATACAAGTAATAATAACATCAAATTGGCATATAAAAACAAATTTAATAAATGTGATTTGAGACATGGCAAATAGATAATTAAATATATGCCAACAATTATCCAATTTACTACACAATATTTTCAAAACTTTAACTCAATAAATTTTGCACATATAAACTCGAGTACGTACTCGTCACCTCGCGTACTCGGCTTTTCACATTTCACAAATGGAACATAAGACTCGATGCCTAAGGGGTAATTTTTCCACTCGTGGTTAAGCAAGACACTTACTTTTTTGAAGTTAGGCCAATATTTCAAAAATCGCCTTCTTGCTTGAATTGACCTCCGGACAGCTCAAACATATCCAATTCAATTGTATAACTTCATTAAAATTCATCTGAAATAATTTCGGATAATAAAAATGTCGACTTAAAAATTTATTCAAAAAAGTCAACAAAAGTCAACGCGGGGCTCGCCTCTCGGAACACGACATAATTTTCATGAAATCCGAACACCCATTCCGATACGAGTTCAACCATACTAATTTTATCGAATTCCAATAATAACTCAACCTCCAAATCTTAAATTTGCGTTTTTGGAAGATTTTGTAAAAATCTTGATTTCTTCCATTTAAATCTGAATTAAACGATGAATATAATCATAGATTCATGAAATATAATTACTTTAGGATATAGAACACTTACCCAAACCAAGTTTATGAAAAATTCCTCCAGAATCGCCCAAATCCGATCTCCAAAAATCCAAAACGAAAATGACGAAATGACCATTTTTGGTCCTTAACATTCTGCCCAGTTTCGCACCTGTGGACTATTTTATCGCACCTGCGAGCTCGCTTTTGCGGGCAAATTTTCGCTTCTGCGACGTCCACTGGCACTGCCCTCGCACCTGCGGAAGAACTTCCGCTTATGCGCTCACGCAGGTACAGAAAATGCATCGCACCTGCGACCTTTGCCATTTTCACTCCTGGCCGCATATGCGACCATTTTGTCGCTTTTGCGGTCTCGCACCTGCGACCTTTGCCATTTTCACTCCTGGCCGCATATGCGACCATTTTGTCGCTTTTGTGGTCTCGCACCTGCGACCATTTCCATCACAGGTGCGATTGTACCAGAACTAGAAAAATTTCAGAATTCCCTCAAGTACAATTTTGGTCCGTTTAACCATCCGAAACTCGCCCGAGGCCCTCGGGATCTCAATCAATTATACCAACATGTCCCAAAATACAATACGAATATAGTCGAGGCTTCAAACAACATCAAAACGACGAATCACACCTCAAATCAAAATCTATGAACTTTGAACTTTCAAATTTTACATCTTATGCCGAAACACATCAAATCAATTCGGAATGACTTCAAATTTTGCACACAAGTCATAAATGACATAACGGACCTATTCCAATTTCCAGAATCGGATTCTGACCTCGATATCAAAACGTCAAACCCCCGTTCAAACGCTCCAAAAATTCAACTTTCGACATTTCAATTCTAATTCCACTACGGACCTCTAAATAATTTTCCGGACACGCTCCTAAGTCCAAAATTACCATACGGAGCTATTGACATCATCAAAATTCCATTCCGGAGTCGTTTGCTCAAAAGTCAACTCTTCGGTCAACTCTTTCTATTTAAGCTTCTAATTAAGGATTGTTTATTTTAATTAATTCCGAATCTTTCGAAAAATCAAACTCGACCACACCCGCAGGTCATAATACTTATTACGAAGTTGCTCGAGACCTTAAGTCACTGAACGGGGCATAAATTCTTAAAATGACAAGTCGGGTCATTACATTCTTCACCTCTTAAACAAACGTTCGTCCTCGAACGTGCTAAGAATTATTCTGAAGTTACCAAATTGATGATTTTACTTTTACACATATACTCACGGTTGATCCCACATTACCGCATTTGAGATAAGCACGACAACACCGTCTCACTTGAGATTATTTCTTTTATCCATATATGTAAATTTTAAGACTAATTTCTTACACTTTAAACCTTTTCAAGAGGCCTGATTTTCACAACAACGCGCGGTTTTAGTGTCAATTGCCTATTGCAACTCGTGCCTACGCACGCATCAACTTTCTTGATAGTGTTGAAGTACTTCAAAAATTTTCTGGGGTGTTACATTCTCCCCCGCTTAGGATCATTCGCCCCCAAACACACAACATAACTTATCTCTTCTTTTGCAAATTTCAATCTCCCAAATTTTACTAACTCCCAAATTTTTCAGAAATTTCGGCAGAGTCTCCTCTGTACTTGGGCCTATCCACTTGCCAGAGTAACACCAAAATAACTCCTAACAATACATCCACAACCCAATAAAATACCACCAGGTATATATTAATAACACTAATCTCAGTATTACAAGCATTACATTATTATAATGATATTAGGACATGAAGCACATTATATGCATGCCCATCACCATATCTCTGGTCTTAAAAGTTGTTCATAATCGATCACAACATCGCCAATTATTCTCATATTAACCAAAACCTCATTTTGAATTTTTTCACCATACTGACAGCAAAATGTGAGGCATGAAGACCTCATAACTATTTACCCTGCTTAACAAGTCACATTTAACGCACCTAGGCACTCATCTCGTAGGCTAAAACTCAATAATTATAACACAATTATGGCACAGAAACACATAAAAGAATTATCACATAAACCTATCAAGCATAACTCCCTATTAGTACTATAGTATAAATTAAGCTTCGCAAAGGGAGAATTTAAACTCATAAATATTTCACCACAAGGATCTCGTCCTTATATAACTTCCATTGCGGCTTGTAGCCCGATTTAAATATTTCACATCATATAAAATGCGAGGATCTCGTCCTCAACTCCGAATCACAAGTATTTTGCACATTGTGCCAACTGAAATTTTCAATTTCCTTTATTTCTGCTTTTCAATATATTTCGTAAATATTCTTCATAACACATAATGAACCCTCATACCGGTAGGGCATATATTTCATAAAATTGGAATTAATTATTCCGAAATACATCAATCCCACTGTAATGAATAATAGAAATTACTTTTGGACTTATAGCCCTCAATGGTGCCCAAAACTAAAATGATAGATACGGGCTAACATCATCAAACCTCCCAAAAGGGATAAACATATAAGTGGTTCACAAAATTACGATGCTCACCCATAAGCGGAGCATAATAGGAGGACTCACCTCAATATTCAAAACTGAATTAAATTAAGGAAAAATATCCTTTTATAACAAATCAGGATCATACTTGTAACGATACCATCTGGTGTATCGGCCTCAGCCAAATCATAATGATTATATCAACGGGTCGGACCTCCACCTCTTAGGCGCCCTCTACCCGCCTGTCCTCCACCTCTAACTGGTTGTGTACGTGGAGTAGTAACTGTATTGGGGCCCATAGCCTGAGTGTTCTGATAAAATCCACCCCTCCTAAGTCTAGGATAATCTCTCATAATGTGCCTAGTGTCACCACACTCATAACAGCCCTTCTGCGATCGCGGTTGCTCATACTGAGTCTGTGCCGGATAACTGAAATAACCATCATAGGAATCCCGTACCGGTGGTGCATTGTAAGAACTTACTGGAGCACTCCGAGTAATCTGATAAGCGGACTGAGCTGGCTGACTGCTCGATCCTCCGCTATAATGGGTCCTAGCTGAAGAGTAAAATCCATTGAACCCTCCATATCTTCGAGACCTTTTGGCCTCCTTAGACTCCCTTTCCTCGCCTAAAATGCCCTCAATATTTCTTGCAATCTCCACTACTTGTTGAAATGGAGTGTCAGTTTGCAACTCTCGAGCCATGCATATTTTAATATCATAATCGAGCCCCTTAATGAATCTGCGGACCCGCTCTCTGATTGTAGGAACCAAGATAGGTGCATGACGGGCTAACTCACTGAACCTGATAGCATATTCTGACACTGTCATAGTGCCCTGACGCAACCATTCAAACTCTGTGCGCCACGCATCTCGGAGAGTCTAGGGAACAAATTCTTTCAAGAACATTTTCGAAAATTGAGCCCAAGTTGGTAGTGTTGCATCGGCTGGTCTACCTTCTTCATAGATTTGCCACCACTGATACGCTGCGCCTGACAGTTGAAATGTAGTAAAGGCAACTCCGCTCACTTCCACAATACACATGGTGCGGATAATACGGTGACAATTTTCTAGAAATCTTTGGGCAACCTCTGTAGCTGTGCCACTGAAAGTAGGTGGACTGTACCTCTTAAACCTCCTAAGTCTTTTTTGTTCTTCCTCTGATGCCTATGGCTTGACCTCAAGCCGAACCGGAATAACAGGTTATATCGGTATTACACCTGGAACTTGACCAACGTGAACCTGCTCCTCTGGAGTCGTGGTAGGAGTCTGAGCTACTCCCCCAATCTGCGAAATATTTGGTGCAACAGAGATCAATCCCGCTTGAGTTAATGTACCAAACATACTCAGGAACTGTGCTAAAGTCTCCTGAAGTCCGGGGGTAACAACAGGTGTTTCTGGTGCCTGTCCCCCAACTGGAGCTACTGGCGGCTCCTCAACTTCTGTTCTGACAGGTGCTCTAGTCGCGACACGTGCCCTTCCTCGACCTCTACTTTGGCCTCTACCTCGGCCTCGGCCTCTTGCAGCCCTAGTAGAATGTACGGATACCTGCTGAGCTAACCCGGTAGCATGTGTCATCACCATCTGTGAGAGAATATAGATACAAAGGTTCAAATTCCAAATTCAACAAATTTCGCACGACAGGAATGAAAGAAGTGGAAATTTCCTAACAGACCTGTAGCCTCTCGAAGATAAGTACAGACGTCTCCGTATCGATCCGCAAGACTCTACTAGACTCGTTCGTGACTCGTAGAACCTATGAACCTAGAGCTCTGATACCAACTTGTCACGACCCAAAATCCCACCACAGGCGTCGTGATGGCACCTAGTCTCTAAGACTAGGTAAGCCGATTACCATTACATTTCGAAGTCTTTTTTTATTTTTTATTTTTTTTGGAATAAGAATTAAATAGGTAAATATAACCAACAGCGGAACAAATATGAATATAACAACCTCCCAAGACTGGTAGTACTGAGTCACAAACTCTAACTGAATATATGAATTGATCTCAAGGATCGAATACTCAATACTGTTTGAATAATAAATAACAGTATAATAAAATGGAAAGACTCCAAGGAACTGCGATAACCAAGCAGCTCTACCTTGAATCCTTGCGATCCCACTCTAACTCTGTCCGAGTCCGATATCTCCAATACCTGGCTCTGCACAAAAATGTGCAGAAGTGTAGTATGAGTACACCACGGTCGGTACCCAGTAAGTATCAAGACTAACCTCAGTAGAGTAGAGATGAGGTACAGTTAAGACACTTACTAGTCTAATAACATGTGCAATATAGTATACAAAATAATAGAAAACAAATAACAATAAGAGCAACACAAATCAACCAATGATATGCTCGACATGGCAACAAGAACACTATTAATATTGCTTGACAAATAATAAATATAAGTATACACAAGTAAATCAAGTTCTTCAAATAAATATTTTTCACATATAATTCTTCCAAATAACTCTCTTCAAATATAATTTCCTCAAATAAATATCTTTCAATAAATCTTTTTCAAATATAATTTCCTCAAATAAATATCTTTCAAATACAATTCCTTCAAATACTACTTTTTAAATAAAAATCCTTCCAAATAAATATTTTGAATATAATTCTTTCAATTAAAAGTCACCATGTGACATCTCATTTCATAATCATAAAAATACGGGTCTCAGCCCTTTTCATATTTTCACGGCACTTCGTGCCCATAGTTAAATCATCATATTTTTTCGGCACCTCATGGCCATTTTTCATATTATATCTGCACGGACAGTTCACGTGCCAATAATAAAACCATCATAATTTCTCCGGCACTTTGTGCCCACATTTTATATCTCAACTGCACGGACAATTCACGTGCCAATATCATCGTTATTTATTCACAGCACCGCGTACCCACATTTCTTTTCATAATCCGCCTGACAATAGCCACAGGCTCCCAATTTCAACATAAATCAAACTATTATCAATTTACCAACAACAAGACAAATTGCACAGGGTATAAAAATAAACACAAAAAAAATCACATCATATAAAATCACCAATGCAACCACTCTACATCATCACATATCATCTCTGGCAATAGCCACCCTTATCTCTCATATAGCCACCCTTATCACTCCTATATTAGCCACCATTATCCCTCCGCCCTGACAATATCAATAGCCACCCTTATCGCTCCTATTGCCACCCTTATCTCTCCTATAGCCACCCTTATCGCTTCGCCCAGATAATATTCCAACAAACACAACAACAGTGAAATGGCATCCTTATACCCACATAATATCAATAGTGGAATGCCACCCTTATATCCTCAAAGTAACAACTCATAGAACACAACAATTTATACGGAAAATTATCATGGCAACACATCAAAATTAATTTATATCACAATTTGCCCAATGGCTACAACCAAATTGCAAAGATACAACCAAATCAATTAATTTCACAACAAATAGCCGAAGGCTCCACACAATGTGTATAACACCACAAAAATAATCAATAGAGATAGAAATTATTCAGCATAAAGTAAAGCCTTCATTAATTCAAATTTAGGTAATTATATTAGCACATCTTCTTAAGCTTGCTTAATTAACTATTTGCATAGGGAAAATTCATAATGAAAATTAAATTCCAAGAATATCAACCATCAAACTCATGGAATTCAGATAATTATACAAGTAATAATTATATCAAATTGTCATATAAAAATAAATTCAATAAATGTGATTTGAGACATGGCAAAAAGATAATTAAATATATGCCAACAATTATCCAATTTACTACACAATATTTCCAAGACTTTAACTCAATAAATTTTGCACATATAAACCCGAGTACTTACTCGTCACCTCGCGTACTCGTCTTTTCACATTTCACAAATGGCACATAAAACTCGATGCCTAAGGGGTAATTCCCCCACTCGAGGTTAATCAAGACACTTACTTTTTTGAAGTTAAGCCGATATTCTAAAAATCGCCTTCTTGCTTGAATTGACCTCTGGACAGCTCAAACATATCCAATTCAATTGTATAACTTCATTAAAATTCATCGGAAATAATTCCGGATAATAAAAATGTTGACTTAAAAAATTATTCTAAGAAGTCAACAAAAGTCAACACGGGGCTCGCCTCTCGAAACACGACATAATTTTTATGAAATCCGAACACACATTCTGATACGAGTTCAACCATACCAGTTTTATCGAATTCCAATAACAACTCGACCTCCAAATCTTAAATTTGCGTTTTTGGAAGATTTTGCAAAAATCTTGATTTCTTCCATTTAAATCCGAATTAAACGATGAATATAATCATAGATTCATGAAATATAATCACTTTAGAATATAGAACACTTATCCAAACCAAGTTTGTGAAAAATCCCTTCAGAATCGCCCAAATCCGAACTCCAAAATTCCAAAACAAAAATGGCGAAATGACCATTTTTGGTCCTTAACATTCTGCCCAGTTTCGCACCTGCAAGCTCGCTTTTGCGAGAGAATTCTCGCTTCTGCGAAGTCCACTGGCACTTCCCTCACACCTGCGGAAGAGCTTCCGCTTCTGCGCTCACACAGGTGCGGAAAATGCATCGCACCTGTGACCTTTGCCCTTTTCACTCCAGGCCGCATCTGCGACCATTTTGTTGCTTTTGCGGTCTCGCACCTGCGACCATTTCCCTCGCAGGTGCGATTGTACCAGAACTGGAAAAATTCCAGAATTCCTTCAAGTATAATCTTGGTCCGTTTAACCATCCGAAACTCGCCCGAGGCCCCCCGAGACCTGAACCAATTATACCAACATGTCCCAAAATAAAATATAAATTTAGTCGTGGCTTCAAACCACATCAAACAATATCAAAATGACGAATCGCACCTCAAATCAAAATCTATGAACTTTGAACTTTCAAATTCTATATCTTATGCCGAAATACATCAAATCAATTCAGAATGACTTCAAATTTTGCACACAAGTCATAAATGACATAACGGGCCTATTCTAATTTTTAAAATCGGAATCCGGCCTCGATATCAAAAAGTCAACCCCCTGGTCAAACTTCTCAAAAATTCAACTTTCGGCATTTCAAGCCTAATTCCACTACGGACCTCCAAATAATTTTTTGGATACGTTCCTAAGTCTAAAATCACCATACGGAGCTATTAACATCATCAAAATTCTATTCCGGAATCGTTTGCTCAAAAGTCAACTCTCCGGTCAACTCTTTCTATTTAAGCTTCTAATTAAAGATTGTTTCTTTTAACTAATTTCGAATCTTTCGAAAAATCAAACTCGACCACACCCGCGGGTCATAATACTTATTACGAAGTTGCTCGAGACCTTAAGTCACTAAACGGGGCATAAATTCTTAAAATGACAAGTCGGGTCGTTACAAGTCTTCGGCCTCATCACCTTGCAATCCCTCTTTAGTTTCGAAAAATTAGGAACCGGAATCAGAAGAACCTGGAGCATTAGACTGTGCTGGGAGTCCCTTTTTTGTAGCCAACTCAAGCCCTCATGCCATAGCAATTTTGACATCAACATCAATGATACCAGCTTTGGCCTCTTCCAAGGTTTTTCTCCTCATGCTATACATGGAGTAAGTTTTTTCAATAATGAGGGAGGCCGCCCGGCGCTTAAGCTCTTCTTTGAGTTGAGTAACCTCGACGGAAAGGTTTTCCCGGGCGGATCTAGCAGATTGGAGGCTGACGTCGAGCTCACGGACTGTTGAACTAAAGAGCCTATTATGCTCGATAGTTTTTCTGTACTTCTCTTCTAGCTGGGATGCTTCGACTCCACGGCAGCAAGCTCTTCACTTTTGGAGTTCAAGGCTGCTTCCAAATCAATCACTCTTTCAGCGGAGGCAACCTCGCGGTCGGTTGCAGTTAGAACGACGTTCTAGACTTCTGCCCATTTGGACTTGGCCTCATCAAATCAAACCCTCAGCTGCCTAATTTCTTGGCTAGTGGTTACCATTTCTTGCTCGCTTTGCTGCAAACGAGCCTCCAAAATAATGGCCTCGACAGCCGTGGTTTCTAAATCCGAGAGGCGGAGAACAGTCTGGTCTCGTTCTACCAAAAGCTGATCCCGTTCATAAGTAAGTTCTTCCTTATCACGAATCAAACTTTGAAGGCCCTCAAGAGCAAGAAAGTTGGCCTATAAAATTAGAAGAGGTAAAATTTAGAATACATTTGTTCAAAGTAGAAGAAATAACAGAGGAAGGAAGGAACGTACTGTTGCGGTGTTATGCATAGCATTGTTTAACAAACACTCTCCCGAGAATGTCTGAATCTTTTCCCAGTCTCTTCCTAAAGCCAAAGGCTTCAGGTAATTAGCAAGCTCCACCAGCCGCGACAGTAGGTTGCACCCGGTAGACACCGAAAGAGTGATGTTCCTCCTCATTTGTGGATCTTCAGAACGAGCAATATAATTTTGCCCCAAGTTCCCATGAACTAGGGACTGTGGAAGAGGAACACCTCCTTCATGGTCAGGTGCGGCCGATGAAGATGGTGTAGCAACTGCTGGTGGAAGAGTAGAGGAAGATGGAAATAATGTAGCAGTTGCTGGTGTTGGTGAAGGTGGAAATGAAGTTGATGGAGTTGAAGATTGAGAAGCAGCTGCATCAAATGCAAGGCTGGTTGTTTGGTTCTCACTAACCAAAGACGGCAAGACCTGCTACTCAGCCCCGCAACACCGGTTGCAGCAATTGGGGCCCGAAAACAAGAGTTGGAATATTCTACCAAATAAGATTCTCCCCAAAGTGCCTAGACATCGTCTTCAGTTGGTGTAACTATCTCAACAGGTCGATCATCCTGTTGAGATGATGAGGATCGTTGCCTTCTGCGTAAAGAAGCTCTCACATCAACAACTTCTTCATCATCATCAATCATCACGGTGTCAACGACCAGCCCAGAAAGAGGACCAGTCATCATCACCACCGGAGATGATTCGAGGGCATCAACCTTTGCCCTTTTATTCTTTTCCCCGGTCGCGGATGAGCGTCTTTTCTTTGTTTGTTTATCCTCCGGTTGGGGACTCCGTGAAGAAGTATTTGCACCCGAAACAGACCCGGAGATACTTGTTCGAGTAAATTCTTCCTGAAGTAGCCTCGCTACATCAGCTGGATCGGCCAGAACGTCCTCCTAGGGGACAATAACAGAGCCTGCAGGTCGACCTAATTCCATGAAACAAGTGAGAAGGGTTCAACCAAGTTCTTTATATACAATAATGGAGGCAAGGTAAATTAGAGTTACCATGATTTTTGGCCTTCCACCCGTATTTAAGGGCCAGTTCTTTCCACGAACGAGTTTCGAGTGTTGTGACGTCCAAAATATTCTGAACCCATAGGTTCAAACATTACACCACCGGTGGGAGCCATCGAGTTGTTGAAATATATGAAGGGTGAAAAGATGATACGACCATAGAAGAATATCTAGTAAGAGGAATATTATACAAAGAACTTACGAGTGCGGTTCCAAGCAACCGGGAAAGGATGAATCCATTATCGGAATGATATCGTTGGTGGCAACTGCAACGAACGTTCTATCTACCCATGGTCGTTGTCATCATCCATGCTAGACAACAAAGCATGGTGGCCATGCTTGCAAAGGTTTATCATTCTCCCATGGAAGATTTTGGGGGAATAGAGATTCATCACATGAGATAAGGTTAGCTCCTCCCTAGTTTCTTGGCACAAGCATCGAAGGCAAGCGATCGTCCTCTACACTGAAGGACTTACATGTGCCAAACATACCTGGTAGCGAAGGCAAATCTCCGCAATCACGGAATCAAGCTCTTCGCTCAAAGAAAATGCACCCAAAGTAAAGGGATACGTGAAAAAGTATGTAAAACCTTCCTTGGGAAGGGTCACTCGCTCCGATAGATCAGGAGCGATAATTTCTAACTCATTGCAGCGGCAGTCCTCCTTCACAGCAGGAATATTGGAAGGACAGACAAATCGAAGAAGGATACCTACTAACAGCCCATGTACGAGGGTTAGCAGTAGGAAATTTCTCTTCAAAATCCTTCGAAGTACTAAGCCTTCTTGGGATGATGGAATCCACTGTTGGAGGAACGGAATCCTCGATTTTGTTCTTATTCTTTGTAGAACCACCACGTTTGGAAGAAGAAGCCATTAGAAAAGAAGAAGGTAAAGAGTTTGTGTTTGAAGAAAATTAGAAAAAGGATGAAAAACAAGGATGCGAATCAGAAGCTCAAGCAATTGTGAAACGCAAAGGAAAAGAAAGTTGCGTATAAGTAAAATTTTGGCGGCTAAATTCATGGCCATGATTACCTCAATAATCAATAAAAGTTGTGCTGAATCATAGGATGACGCGTGTTCAGGGCATTAAATACGGAGATACGTGTATCTAATCAACTGTTAGCGACCTTGAGAGGGAATTATAGTAATTCCCACCAAAAAGATGTTTCTACCTACTTCCCAGTAACACAAAGTTATGTCACCGGAAAGCAGGGGGACTGTCTGTATAGGGTAAAATATGATATGATACGTGGCTGACTAAAAGGAGGACACGTAGAATCCAAGATGGAATGGCTGAGGACCGAATGCAGTCACTGCGCTTGTCACTGGAACAGATAACGTTCATAAACTTGTATTAAATGCTCTGCGCCCGGTAGCATTTACTATGGAATATTCTACAACATTAAGAGCGACGGTCCGTTACAAATAATTTGGCTACACTCAACGTTACATCTTCATCAATGACTCTCATAATTGGCATTAAAGGAAGGCATGATCCTAGGACCTTTTTTGCTAGGCATAGCTATAAATAGCGAGCTTAGTTACCATTGTAAAAGACGCGGAATTTCTGGCAAGAACATATACTATATTCTATACAAAGTTTTATACAATTTCATCTCTTGCTTTTTGATTTCATCATTGCTATGTTCGGAAACCCCGTTCACGGAATCACTATCTTTGCTATTTCATCTACATTTCAAGGCTAAGTGCTATGTATTTCTTCGATTATTATATTATTTCAGGATCAAATTAGTTCACTTGTCTAGAAACTACGTATAAATTCAACTGTACCGTTTCACGGGTAAACAACTTTCATGAAGGCGAGCTGCCTATATATATCACATCCTTTTGGGATGTTGCTCTTCCCCAGACCTTGCGTAAAAGATAGGTTGCCTACATTATACCCTTTTGAAGTGCTGCCATTTTTCAAATCTTATTTAAGCATGAAATATTTTGTAAACCCGACTACTTAATTCTAGTAAAGATAAACTGCAGTCCCGCTTACTTTCCATATGACGCAAAATTCACTAACTTATCTGATGGCGGTGGAGGTGAACCCTCACTCGTCTTTTTACCAGTTGAGTTTAAGTTTCTGACACTTTAATTTAAAATTGTAGAGCGACAATTTTAGTAAATTTATTTGCTAAGAATCGAATAATTATTTAAACCATATGCCACATGACAACAATTTTGTAAAGCACATTGATAATGCAAAGTCATGGTTATAGTCGAGAAGTCAAAAAAGGTAATTTGAACGATTAGACAAGTGGTAGCAAAATAATAAAAAGTTTGTATGTTGCTTAGTGCCTAAAGCGGTGGTCCAGGTACCAATTAAACCAAAACAAATATACCAAATAGTTTGTAACTGTTCATAATCATGCGTACCTTTTTATTAATCTCCAACTTACTGTAAAGTTCCGAGTTTTTATATCTATTTATCCTTTTCTAATAGAATTTTGTTGTACCATCTATATTATGTTACTAAGTATATATGGTGGGACCCAAACACCCCCCCCCCCCACCCCCCAAAAAAAAAATGAATTGGTAATGGCTTTTTGGCCACCATCCCTAATAGAATTTTGTTGTACCATCTATTTTATCTTACTAAGTACTACAGTACTATATATGGTGGGGACCCCCCCCCCCCCCCCCCCCTTCTAATGAACTGGTAATGGCTTTTTGGCCACCATTTTGGAAACTGGAAAGACATACTATACACTAAACTCTTTTTCTGGCATGTCTGGATCAATTCCGACCAATGAAATATTATAGAATAAGTTACTAGGTTCCTCTCATGGGGTAAGATTCTATGCCATTGATCTTCAGAGTTGAAAAAAGTCATTTGGGTGGGCTTTGAATATTGAAAAAACCGTACTATTTTTAGGAATCCTAAGTTTTTTTTTTTTTTCCTGTATCGGTTTGGCCCTTGTGGTAATGAATTGAATTAGTGGTTATGTTTGAATTCAGAGTCTACCTTTCACATATTAGGACCTAGTTTATGCAACAAACAAGGTGTGAGATGAGTGACAATGTTTCCAACCCAAAGGGAAGAAGACCTTTTTTATAAGGTTGGATCCAACACGGTTGGTTTTGGCAAAACTAAGATTATCTTGCACTAATTATATAGAGTCAATATCGATATAATTAGATATATATTTTATAATGTATACGTAATTAAAGAAAACTCATAGTGTATAAATCATGAATCAACCATTTTACTTAAGAGTATTGTGATTTAACTGTCAATAAAGTAGATTAAGCACCTGTTTCGTCATAGATTTTACTAAAATAAATTTGGGTTTTATTTGGCAAACACATGTTTGGCCATAGATTTTGCCTACATTTTGGCAAAATCTCAAATCCCAAATCCCAAAACCAGCTCAATAGCTGGTTTTGAGCCAAAATATCACTATTACATTTTTTAAAAATTGCCCCAATCTTTTGTATTTTATAAAAGAGTCCACCATTTATTATTTTGTAACAATGTTATTTCGTCTTTTCGGTTACCTGATAGTGTATCATGTAGTTCATTATAAAAATGATAATTTTGTATCAAATTTATTTATGTTCAAAACTATGATTTGCGATAATATAATGAATGTTATTGATAATGGTATTATTGGGTATTTGTGATAGTTTTTAGAACTTATGGGTATAAGTCATGTTTCATGTTTTTCCAAAATAAATTTGAGAAATATGTTTTGAAAACTGATGTCCAAACACATTTTCATCTTCAAACCAAACTTCACTCAAATCAGATTTTTCATAACAAATTTAGCTAAAATTATGAAGATAAAGGGTTCAAATCTAAAAAATGAATAACATTTCTTCCATTCTACTCAATCCTTCTTGTTAGGTGTGTTGATGGGAGGAAGTAGGCACGATCGGAACTAGCTTGGTGAAAAACGTTTTACTGAATTTTTTCACTGAAAAATATACTATACAAATAGAGTAAAAATAAATTTTTGAGGATATATATATATATATATATATATATATATATATATATATATATATATATATATATAGCTATTGGAATTCCCTCGGATGAGAAAAAATTCTAACATACAAGAGGTAAAGGGATAAAAACTTTGCTTTATCAAAGAGTGTATAAATTGATCCGGACATTATGTAACAATACCAGTAGCTTACAGGGGCGTACCTCCATGGAGGAGCGTAGTGCACGTGAACCTATACTTCTTTTTCTAATCTATGTATAACAATGTTATATTTTTTAAAAATAACTTAAATATATATATGTTGGTACCCAAGCTCAAAATGTCCTGTATATGTTGCAATAATTATTAGGTGCACCTTTGTAAGTGAAGTTGGAGGTTCAAATCTCACGTTTGTAGGCATATCTATTGTCCCCTCTTGTATTTAATTGAGTTTTTTTAAAAAATTTAATTTATTGATTCAAAATCTCCAAATCTAACACTCCTCGTTCTCCTTTTCTCATCACAAAATATTATATAATTATATCAAATATTTATATTAAAGGTAATAGCAGTAGAGTATGTACCATATAGTCAACATGTTCAAATATATGAGCATTTTCTATATGGAGTATAGGTATGTCCGTATGTATGATAAAGTCACTAAAATTGCAAGGAAAATTTTAATTTTAACCTATAATTTTTAAATGGCAATGGATTTATGTTAAGAACTTAAAAATTGAACCCGTCAAATATAAATTTTGAATTCACCTTTTCTAATCGTACACTCATATTCTGAAATTCTGAATCTGCTCCTGATCTGATCGGTTAATAACTTAGATCATGTGAGAAACAGAAAACTGATAAAGCAAGAACTGTAGTTAATGAGTAACAGAAATTGATGGAATCATGTGTACCCAAAAAAAAGTTTATAGAATCCAAACTCCATAACGATTACCTGATCTAGGAATTTATTGTATTTAGATACTCCTCGTTTCTAACGTTTTTGACTTTTGCATAGGAAAAGTAAACAAAACAAACGGCGTATGTGGCGAGTATAGTAAATATTCATAATCAAGCGGGTATTGTTCTCCGCAAGTCTAGCGTTCGCGGTTAATACAACCTAACTTCGTAACCATATATGGAAGATTCCACGTGATTTTCGAGAAACCCGCTGGTTTTCTATGGGGCCCCATATCCACCTTTCTCCTTAAAACCCTAGCTATATTTAATAGTAGGCTTTTTTAGGCATTTCGGTTGAAGTTGGAAAAAATGTATTTTGAAGATAAAGAATTTTAAGAAGATAAATAGAGATTGAGATTATAGGTCACTAGTGAAATTGTCCTCGTGTGACCTATAGGTTACAAATTGGAATTATAAAATCAGTCATTAATGTTTGTATTCGGGTAGGCTGTCTCTATCATATTCTTGAGGTGCGACCCTTCTCTGACTCTTGCGAGAATGCGAGATATTTCGTACACCGAATTGTCTTGTAATTAGAGATTGATGATGTATTTGGATGAGAATACTTGGGACTATATGTTAGTATAAACGGAAAATGGTCATTTATGCCAGTAAACTATGTGAATTAGGACAAATATGCCCGTCGTTAATAGTTTGGCACAAATATGCTCAATCCGTCCAATACTTGCTCATTCATGCCCTTAGTTTAACGGAACCACTATTTTGTCTTTCTTAAATAATTAATAATCGGACCCAACCAAAATCTGCTGACCCGATTCGTTAGGACCCGACCCACCCTTATTTCAAAGATATTTTTTGATATATTATTTTTGTTTGATTGAGAATTTGTGTGATAATCATATTTATTATTTGAGTAATTTGATAATCGATTTTTTTTTTGTTATACATCATTTCGGGAAGTAATCCTACTAAAAGTAGTAATTGATATTTATTTATTATTTTAATAATATAATATTCGAATTAGTTTGTACTTTATTCAATTATTTTACCATCTATTTTTATTTTTCTCACAATCTATTTGTATTTTTCACCAATACAAATACAAATACAAATAACTCCATATTTACTATAACTTAACATGATGGGTCCGCTTTTTTGTTTAGATAAGTGATCATTATATGATTGATTATAAGTTTATTAGATTATTTCCTGCACTACAAATTTGTTATGAAATAAGTAATAAATTGTTAAATCAGTGGTGCTTCTTTTCTATTTTTATTAATTAATTATTTCATAACAAATATTATTTCATAACAAGCACCTCTGTTAAAATAGTGGTGTTTCTTTTATATTTTTATTAATTAATTATTTCATAACAAATATTATTTTATAACAAGCACCACTGAGAAAAATAAAAATAGATGGTAAAATAATTGAAGAAAACACAAACGAATTTGAATATTATATTATTAAAATAATAAATAAATATCAATTACTACTTTTAGTAGGATTACTTCCCGAAATGATGTATAAAAAAAAAAATCGATTATTAAATTACTCAAATAATAAATATGATTATCACACAATTTCTCAATCAAACAAAAATATTATATCAAAAAATATATTTGAAATAAGGGTGGGTCGGGTCCTAATGAATTGGGTCAGCAGATTTTGGTTGGGTTCGATTATTAATTATTTAAAAAAGACAAAATAGTGGTTCCGTTAAACTAAGGGCATGAATGAACAAGTATTGGACGGATTGAGCATATTTGTGCCAAACTATTAACGACGGGCATATCTGTCCTAATTCGCATAGTTCAATAGCATATATGATCCTTTTCTGTAGTATAAATTCGAGAAAAAATGACTTCTTACATTTTTGCAACATTATTTTTTAAAAAATACATTCAATAGTCAAAATTATTACTACTCATTATAAATCGTGGAATCTAAAGACATAAGAGTTGATCAAATAAACTATTCTGCTAATCTTAAATGGTCGAAGATCAAATTTATATTTTTTATTTTTAGAGATAGATGCATTATTAAGATACATACTAAAAAGTGAATTATATTTCAAGTTTAATCAAGAAAATTATAACCACAAGATCAACTTGAATCTTACGAAAAAATAAAATAAAATTAGATCTGGTTGACACGTGAGAATCAGGGATAGAGAGAGCTAAAATAAAAGGAGCATGACTTTTTTGTTTTTAGGAGGATGAGGCCAAAAACTGGGAAATAATTATAAAAAACAGTGGAATCCAACAGCGCGCCACATCATCAACCTCCACGTGTCATATATGCAGCATGGCACAGCCACGTGTCGTTGACGGCAATCCACGTGGCACAGCCGCGCATTCGGCCTTAAACTAAACGCTGTTGTGTGATCAAATCGTATGTCGACGTAACAATTGCGTATGTATTGACGTATCATTTTCGCGTATTTTTTTTTTTTCCTTCCCTCCATTTGTATGTTATAACATAATTATATTGTAATTACTATTTTTTTTTAATTATTTAGTTGTGTCTTCTAGAAAAGAAAAAGGAACCCTTAACTTATGGTTCTCGTCTTTCTTCTTTACTTTCTGTTTTGCCCAAATGATGTAATGGTACTTTCATAGTTTTCTATTTGTTGGATAAAAAGTCATGTATCAGACTTATTAATTTTAGGAAGTTACAAAGAAAATGAGTTTAATGTTACTTTTTCTCGGATGACACATTGTTGTATATTTTTCTTCCAGTTCTCTACCCTACTAGTCTTCATTTAAAAACCATTAAGTATTTACCATACCTTTCCATTGACATTATTTTAATAGTAATACAATTAGTAATAATAGCGACTGTCGACATTGACATAGTGACATTCAGAACAATAACAATACTATTATCCTCTGTACTTTTTGATTTTACGGTAATAGAGCAACATATTAATATCAATCAAAAGTATTAAAACCTGAAAAATTCAATAGAACTACGAGATTTGAGAACTGCGAGAGGCTATTCGAAGTAAAATTCAACATTCTTATTAAACTATAACGAGACAAGTTCTTGAATTTGAATTTCAATGACTCTTAATTACTACATTCTAATTAAACTTTCACAATATGTTGTTAATGTTGCAATAGAGTGTAATAGTCGACGGACTTGGTAAAAGGAAATAATCTCTAGAAGGTATACTTCAAATGAAAATAAATCTTAGTCAAACCAAAACTTAAGAAGAATTCTCACAACTCAACTGGCCTCCAACCAAAAACATCATTCGTTGCCTTTTATGGTAGACTTCAGATAGAAATTAAAGTAAGTTGTCTTCATCAAAAGAAAAGTTATAGTTCGCAACATTCACAACTCAATCATCCAACGAACAACTTACAAGTTATAATACCTATACAGTCAAATTCGAAGAAACATTAAATCACTAATTAATAAAATAATTTAGTACAACTTTCATAACTCGTCCTCTTATTAAATAACATCTCTATATTTAGTTGGTAAAATTCGAAGATAATTTAAAGAGTTCTAATCAACGCGAAATTAAGCACTATCTAACAACCCAATGATCAACGACATTCATTATCTATGGAAGGTATAATTCAAACAAAAATCATATCGTCTTAAGGAAAAGTTATGCACAACTTTTGGAACTCAACCTTCAAATGAACGACCGCCATTCACTTGCTTTGCACGATAAACTTATTTTAAAAAAATCAATTTAAGCACAATTCCACAACTCAACTCTCCAACAATATTAATCAATATCTAGATTATGAAGTCAAACAAACAATTAATTCAGTAACAATTAAACATACCCCTCTACAACTCATCAGTTCAACAAACAACAGTATTCATAACTTCATAGGTGAAATATATCTACGTACAGTTGATAGTGTAGCTAAGAATACGAGGAAATAAAATTAATTTCACTAGATGTTATATAAATATACAATTACGTTCACTAACTTTTGTGTATACATTAATAACTGTTTTGGAACAAAAAAAATAGATTTTAGAAAATCTAGGTTACTTTATTTTTTTTAATTTTTGGATACCAAATCTGTAATGATTGACATGGCATGTACGTGCAATGCACGTGCAACGTAACTAGTAATAGTAAATATTAAGTTGTCCGATAATTTCTTTTTTATTTTGGGCATTTTATAGATTTACTTATTGTAAAGTTCAATCAGAGTTGTGAGATTTGATAATCTTCAACGGACAACTGTATTTATTATTTTTGTGCGGTAAAACTTGAACAAAAGTAACTCATTTAATAAAATAAAGTTCAAGTTACATATTTATGACTCAACTTTCTAACGTACAACTGTATATGTATCTCGAGAGGATAGAAGTCAAACGAAAATTAATGTTCGTAATTCATACAAAAATAGGCAAAACTTTCACATTTCAACCGTTCAACAAACAACTATATTCGTACTTGGACAGTGAAATTCTAACAAAGTCAAAATCATATTAACTATATCTAAAACTTAATTTTCCCTTCAAAACATAAAAGGGGGGAATATAAAGAATATACTCCCAAGAAAAAGGTAAACTTAAAGGACTAATTCATCAAATCATATACTATTGAGGTAACTTAAAATAAGGGGATTTGGCTTTTGAAGTGTGGTGAGTGTTAGTGGTCGGAGGTACGAGTAAAATTTGGCGAAAAAAGAGAGTAAATGTTAGCAGCCTAATAATTCTATAATGGTAATTAATTAATTAATGGTGTAAAATTGTGTTTCCTGATTCAACAACCGAAGGAAGAGGTTTCCTTGTTTGGCACGTCTTTTTGGGGCTATCATAACTCTATATAAACTTAGGTTTCTCCACCTCTAATTCCCTCTTTTTCCCTTCATTTTTCTCTCTCTTTATCTTCCGTTACATTTCCTCCTCCATTTTTAGGGTTTTCTTTTTCAATTTTCTCCACCTGCCGTTTTTCCCAAAGGTAGATTATTCTTTTTCGCTTTTCTCCTCCATTTGCCGTTACTCTTTTTCTTCACTTCTTCTTTGAATCTGATGTGATATGTTTTGTGTACAATTCTTTTAGGCCTTTGAATTGGATTTTCAAGATTGGTTCTAAGGTCTAAGATATAAGTTCTCAGGCAGGTATTTTTTTGGCATTTTAGCTTGATTTTTGTTGATTCAAGATTGTCCTTTTTTCCCTCCTCATGCAATGCTGTTGGAATTTTATCTGTTTTTGGAAACTCTTATGGATACCCATTTTGATTCTATGGTTCTTTTCCATTGTGGAGCATGCAAAAGGTGTAAACTTTGGCCATTTTTTGTTTTGGGTTTTCTGCAAAGAATCATTTATGAGCTAAAAAGTTTGGTCCTTTCTGTAATTTTCTTTTCTTTTAGTATCTTTAAAACCTCCATGAAAGGTGTTTCTGGCTTTCTGCAGATTAGATTTGTGAGTCCTGTACAATCATAAATTTAGTTGTTGCTTTTATTGGTTAATAATTGATTTGACAGCACCAAATAAAAGTACTTAATTTAGCTTTGTCGTGTAATTTAAATTATTTTATTTTGTCGGTTGCTGTAAGATGTTGAAATGTATTGATTATGTGTCATTATCACTTTTCGTGGTTTACCCGCGGAAAATGGAACTAAGCAGTAAGCATACATTTTTTTAAAGTCAGCTGATTCCTTATGTAGTTATTAACGCCCTCGTATAAGTTACTTACTAACTGTTCATATTATTTTTTTTAAAATTTTGATTCAAGTCAACATGGCGTTTGGGGATCTTTTAGGCCAACTTATGGACAATCCTTAAGAATTTTTGGCTACTATTTTGCATGTTATTTTTCTTTTCTTTAGTTTTTCTTTTTTTCGAAAGACCTACAAATTCTTGAATAATCAATGTGTAGACTTATAAAGATGGGACACAATGAAAGAAAAAGATATATATATATATATATATATATATGTGTGTGTGTGTGTGTGTGTGTGTGAGAGAGAGAGAGAGAGAGAGAGAGAGAGAGAGAGAGAGAGAGATCTAATAGTTGGAATAGGTTTTTTCTGGCTAGAGAACTTCTAATATTATTGTTATTACTATTAATAATATATATTTAACCTTTTGTTCACTTTTATTTTATTTGGTATGATAATGACATGAGTTAAGTTTAAATGGAGAAATGATAAATCATATAGCCAAACTAGCTTGTTTGGGACTGGGTCATTGTAGTAGTAGTTGTAGTAATCTTTTCTCCTTTCTAGAATTTTATTATGCTATAAGGTTCAGTTATTTGTTGGGACTAAGGCTCACAAAAAATACCTTAAATTTGAAAGATTTGGCTTAAGATATGCCATTACATAGGTTTAATTAAGTACTCCCTCCATTTCAATTTATGTGAACCTATTTGACTGGGCACGAAGTTTAAGAAAAGAGAGAAAACTTTTGAACGTGTGACGTAAAATGAGGCACATATATTTTGTGTGGCTATAAATCATTGCATAAAGGTAAATTGTTTCCAAATAAGGAAAGTGGTCATTCTTTTTGGCACGGACTAAAAAGGAAATAGATTCACATAAATTGAAACGGAGGGACTATATTATAACAACAACAACAACAACCCAGTATAATCCCACTTGTGGGGTCTGGGGAGGGTAATGTGTACGCAGACCTTACCCCTACCCTGAGGTAGAGAGGCTGTTTCCGATAGACCCTCGGCTCCCTCCCTCCAAGAACTCCCCACCTTACTCTTGGGGTGACTGGAACTCACAACCTCTTGGTTGGAAGTGGAAGGTGCTTACCACTAGAGCAACACACTCTTGTCAAGGGAGTATATTATAAGTTCCTTATATTAGAGCTTTATATTTCACTTAATTTTTTTCATGGTAGGGCTAAAGTAGGTTGTCTTACATGTAGGTTGGGAAGTCATATCATTGCAAGTACAAAAATGGCGTTACTTGAATCAATAGTAAGACTTTTCTTATTTTCAACTTTTGGGTTGGCTTTCAGATCTGAGCTTTTAGTTGGAATAGGTAAAAATCATGCAGGGTACGTTGAGATGTTAAGTCTTTCAGCTTGTCATTGATTACTTGGGGGATGTACTATTGCTGAAAAAGGGTTTTGTTCTTTTCTGCTACAATGACAAAAAAGCAAAAATGAAAGAAAAGAAAAGTTTGGTAGCCCATAAGCTTTTCACTTAATACAGCAGCCTTATATCTCAGTTCCATCTAGTAGAAGTAATACTATGATAAACAAACTTTAAGCTTAGTAATAATTACGGAGTGCTTCATAATTAAGCCAGATCATACTATTTGCCTCTTTTGGTAGATAAATAACTAAGCCAGATCATACTAATTTGCCCTTTTGGTAGATAAAAGATATTAAACGAGGGTATATCGAAAATAGTCTTTCTTTCATTCCAGGGTAGGGGTAAGACTGCGTACATCCTACCCGGGAATCCACTGGGTTGTCGTTGTTGGTAGATAAAAAATAAAAGGGGTTCAAGATATAGTCGATGGTGTGACAAGATCTAGCCTTGTTGATACATCTTTTGTATATCTTGGCATTTATTTTGATATCAGTTCTCTTTTAAATTTTGACTGTCATCCCATAAGATTTACCAAAAGATAGTGATTTTTATATTCTCTTTTTTCCCCTTTCCTTTGAAGTGAAAGGTTTGAATGGAATGGTGACAGGAAAGTAAATGAAAACCACCTTCTAGCTGTTGGAAAAGAGTGAACAAATTTGGTGGTTTTCTTTTGGTCCCTTTTAGTGAGTACAAAGAGAGAGTTGGAAAGTTTTGTTTGTTATGTGTGAGCTGTAAGCTTAAAAAGTTGTAATGTACCTGTTTCTCTTCCATATTAACATTCACCAGAACTTAGGCTGAAACAGTAGGTCCTTTAATGTGTACTCATATATCCTTCCAAGAGGAAACTGTGGATCCTGAGTTTCTATTACCAAGAAGCCAATTGGGGAGGTCGATATCGAATTTTAAGTTAGCAGATGTAGAATACCACTTTATGCACTACTCTTTGGTGGTAATAGAAGCAAACTTAATATAAAGAGACGTATCTTAACAATTTTCGACTGCATATACATTTTTAGAGGTAAAGGCAGTTGGTGCACCCGCACCTGACTTCTCCCCACATGTCCGCCTCTAGCCAAATGTATGCTTTTTCTGGTCATGGTTGTTTTTACTACCTTTTTGTAGAAATTTATGGAAGATGAATTTGTTACTTGTTGAGAAATTCCAAAGAAGAGTCCTTGTTATTTTGGCTTTCACACCCTTCTCTGCAAAGAAAAAAATAACATTTTGATCTTAATGTAGAACGGCTTTTGTCCAAACTTTAGGGAGAATGGATTGTCGTAAGTGAGCGAAATAAGGTGTTGTATCTATCTTGGAGTCTACTGTTTTCTTCAAATGGAAATGCATTTAAATCCAACTTAATACATCAATCTGTAAGGATTCAAATTAAAATTTCTCCTGTTAACATTAAATGATTCCTTTTCTTTGTTTGCTCCACGTTGTTTTGATGCAAACGTAACTTGTTCCAGGTACACGTGAGATTAGACTAAATTGTGCGAGCCAAAATGTTCTGTTTCTAGTGTAAATGCAGTGTGGTTCAGGAGATGAGGTATAGATTTCTGTCATGGTCTAAATCAGACTACCAATTTCAGAATCTGCTTTGACACTTCCGACTTGTCCAGATTGCAGGAAGCCCGTACTTAATGGACTCTATTCCCAGCAGTAGTGATAAGAAAACTTTGAAGAGGTGGTTTTTCATTGACAAAAGGGTTGGTTAAAAGATTCGGCACTCTTATACATCCACTAGTAAAAAAAGTCCCAACTGCATTTCTGTCAATTGCAAAGTCAATATCAGCCAAATCCATATTGTTTCAATGGACTTGAATTCGACGAAAGCCTCTCCAGTTCTTACGGATCCTTCACCATTGAACAAGTCCAGATTGGGGATCCATTCTAGTTTGTTGCCTTACTCACAATCTGGGCCTTCATTCTCCACTAGCGTGCTAACAATTCCTAGAAAGAAGCCAGCGAAGCTTGATGATGTTCGATCCAATGGTTGGCTCGACGCAATGATGTCTTCTTCACCTCCTAGGAAGAAGATTCTGAAGGAAGTAAACATTGATGTTTCTTCCGATGATGCTGATGTTACTCACCTTTCTTGGATGGTATGTTAAACTTTCACGAATGCACACTGGTCTATTTGTTTAGATGCAATGAATTCTATATCTTTGCGTAATGATAATAATCGAAGCTTCTTTGTTTGTCCAGATCAAGTATCCGTCAGCTCTCAACTCCTTTCAGCAAATTATGAGGCAAGCAAGGAATAAACAGATAGTCATCTTCTTAGATTATGATGGGACTCTTTCTCCTATTGTTGATGACCCTGACCGTGCTTTTATGTCCAATGAGGTAAATCCAGCTTTCATATGAAATTAAGATGCTCATCTGTAGACATTCACACAAAAATAATATACTCTGCAGATGCGCTCCGCTGTCAGGAATGTTGCAAAGTATTTCCCAACAGCCATCATAAGTGGAAGAAGACGTGATAAGGTAAATTTTTAGTTAACTAGTAATTCAGGTTTTAACCATGTACTTTTTATATCTCTCTTCATTTGCAGAAGTGATTTCTGATCTTTATCATTTCAGGTTTATGAGCTGGTAGGTCTAACTGAACTTTATTATGCCGGTAGCCATGGTATGGACATCATGTTGCCAGTCAAAAATATGTCGTCTACTAACGATTCTAAGTGTATTAAATCTACTGATCAGCAGGTATTACATTAGATGCTTTATCAGATTTTGTCCTCATTCATTCCCTTGTAAACATTGTTATCTAGTTCAATTTCTGACTTACTTTCCTAATTTCCTTACTACTTTTGCAAAACAATTTTGAGCAGGGCAAGGAAGTTAATCTGTTCCAGCCTGCTCGTAAATTTTTACCTATGATTGATGAGGTAGGTGCTTTAGATGACTCTTTCTTTCAGCCAGAAATGAAAAAAAAGGTAATTTAAGACGTGAACTTAACTTGTTTGACTACTTTGCAGGTTTTTAAAACCCTTGTCGAGAAAACTAAAGACATTAAGGGTGCAAAGGTTGAGCACCATAAGTTTTGTGCCTCTGTACATTACCGTAATGTAGATGAAAATGTGAGTGCCAACTTTTCTTGTTGCTTTTTCTTAATGTCAACTGGATGCTGGAGTTGCCCATGCTAACAAATGAACGGACATCTAATGATCTTCATTTTGACCACAGAATTGGCCAGTCGTTGCACAATATGTCCATGATGTCTTGAAAGACTACCCTCGACTACGGCTAACTCATGGGCGGAAGGTAACTTCATGCATCTATCTTAGTCTCTGTTTCAATTCCTTTCCACTGGAACTATAGTAATGATATAGTTAACGCTATACCTGTGCTTTTCTTTGCTGAATAGGTTTTAGAGCTCCGTCCTGTAATTGATTGGCACAAAGGAAAAGCAGTTGAATTCCTGCTGGAATCACTGGGTATATAGCTCCTTCCATCTGATTTTATTGATCCCTTCCTCCTCATCCCTCGCCGAACCCCCTAAGAGATCGAAGTAATGGCGGTAGTGGACTGTGAATTAGATAAGTCAGGGTCCTCAGAGGGCCCTTTAAGTTACAGAATTCCGCACTTAACTAAATTCGCATGCAATCATGCAGGTTTTAGTAACAGCAATGACGTGCTCCCGATATATATTGGAGATGACAGCACAGACGAAGATGCATTCAAGGTAATACACGACATTGTGTATGAATACATTGTTTTTTCTGTTTCTAATCTTAACTCGACATTGTGTATGAATACACAATGTCATGAATACATTGTTTTTTCTGTTTCTAATCTTAAGTTGATGTGTACATTGTTATTTTGTCTCATATCTTAATTTGATGAGTATATTTTGTTTCAGGCATTGAGAGGGAAATATCAAGGTTATGGAATTCTTGTTTCAACTATCCCAAAAGAGAGCAATGCTTTCTTCTCTCTCAGGGATCCTTCAGAGGTATGTTGCGAAATCATTCTTGATGTTAAGTGCCTTATTTTTTCCGTGATTATAATCTAAACACAGAAATTGAATTGATGCACAGGTCAAAGAATTCTTGGAATCTCTTGCAAGGACAATGGAGGATAAAGCTATATAAAAAGCATGAGAGGGGAGCTGAGGGAAATAGTATAGTTTTTTTGGTTTAAAAAACTGCTATTACTAGGTTTCTACAGTTTTTCATGAATAAGCTGAAGTCATTTTCTCAATCTTTGTTTTAGTATGTTATGAAGGTAGAAATTTTGGAAGTTGTTTTCTTTCTTTGGTTTGTTTTTATTTTCTTTAGTTTATCCTGTTTTTGGAAATGGAAGGTCTTCAAAGGACGTCCTTTCGCTTTTGAGTTAGTAGTAATCAGATGAAATGTTTTTGAACCAATACCTGGCTTTGTGTGTGATTTTCAGTAAGACTTCAGAGAGCTCTGTACTTCTAAAAGTGATTAAAGAGTGGGTTGAGTAAAGTGAAGTAACATATACTCGTATGTTTTTAGTAATAACTTTCTGTGTAATCTCATCAAATAACTGGAAGCAACTAATCAATATTTCACCAAAGAAGCAAATTATTTCACACGTCTTTCCCACATAACCTTTCCCTTGGAACAGAATGCGGTGTGTGAAAAAATTTGCTTACATTCCGTGTCTGTACCAACTCAATAAACAAATGATATGTTTTAAGATAACTACTCTTATTACTAAACTATAGTTAATTAATAAGCATAATTAGGCAAATAATAGGACAAATGATATGTTTCATATACTATTCTTATTACTAAATTATAGTTAATTAATTAGCCAAAGTAGTTGTGCTTGTGGTGGACAATGTTACCGGTATCTTTCTAAATTTTAATGAACAGAGTTATACGTATTTGTGCTTGTGGGAGAAAACATATACCAATGGAGTAGACCGTACACATCACCATCATAAAAAATAAAAATGAAAATTCAAATAGGAGTAACAAATATGGCTAGGTCATAGTCTTTCTGATATACATATTTACGCAGATTTTGTCAAAAATTCTATAATATGCATGCCATCCTCGAAGCCGAAAGCCGTCACTTTCAAGTTGTCCGACACTCTGCAATCTGCATTATCCCTTCGATATTGTCAATAAACTCCTAATCCTATTACAATATTTTATAAAACATACATAGCAAACTAGAAATAAATATACTCCTAGTACCTAAAAGAATCCTAGTTGGTCTATGCTATGACCTAGCCATACATGTTTTGTTTCATAACATCTCCCATGTTTTTAAAGGCTACCTCAATTTGAAAAATAATTTCTTTAACCTCTCATCTTTATCTGTTCGTTTTTTTGTGTGGTTATTTTGCAAAAGAACCACTAAAATTATTACTATTGATTAGAGCTGGAACACAAAAAGGGACATTCTTGAGGTGGTAATTTGTTTTTAAGAATTTTATTATGTCAATTGCTCGTTCTGGAAATTATTCGCAAATTGAAGCATAGCCCACAATAAATGAGGGAAAAACTAGCTTTTTGGTTGCTCTACGTCAGATGTGATTACTCTGTGTCGCACCCCTTTTCTATCCCAAAAGATATATGTGTTATGGATCGTTGTGGGTTAAAGAGTTTTTTCAATTAAAGTGATAAATTTGAACAGGGATTATTTTACTTACAGAGTCGCCACTTAGAATTTATTTTTTGGGTGTTCCAAGTCACCTTTTATTTGAATCCCTAGTCAAAGGAAGTTTTGACTCTATTATTATTGGTCTACGAAAATAAAGTCCGGGTAAGGAATTCTGTTGACCGGGGAGAAGGTGTAAGGCATTCCCCGAGTCTCGTGGTTCTAGCACGGTCACTTTATTGACTACAACTTGGCTTGAATTAATTTTAGATAAACTGTGATTTATTGATTTCCATGTTTTATCTATCCGCTTTTATATTAAAATATCGAATTATCTTTAAAACGAATCACGTGTGTGAATCTGTTTTATTTATTGTGCCAAAATCATGCCACGTGTACGTGTACGTAATTAATAGCATTTTTATTATATTTAAGGTTGTTTCACCCCAAAGTTGCGCGAACACATACTTTGATTTTAGTTTTGGGAATCATAATTATGTCACGCAAATGTATACATAATCACGATGATTCAATTAATTAAGAGTACGCCTAAAGCATTCTAGCGCATTCATGATTTGTTTCTTTCCTAAGTTTGAGATTATTGTGAAGGTCATTAATTATGGAATTACTTGTGAAAGAAATGTATGATTTTAGATATTTGAATAAATAAACCATCATATACCAATACCCTACAACCCAGCAATTGAAGCCCAAACTCATTAGGGTCCAAATCTTCCCAACTTTAAAAGCAAGTTTGAATACCATATTTCCAAAAACATGATTAAGCATATAGCATTTAAGGACTAACTTATATTATTATTTATAAAGTTTAAAGGCAAATAAATAAAATCATATGAAATAAGATAAAAAGAAAAAAGGGAAGAATAAACCTTTAATGCAAAATTTCCAAATAAATGAGTCCCCAAGAACATGTACATTAACTCAGACGAACGTCGAACAATCATAAGCGACGAATAACATCAAACCAAGTGAACGGAGCTCCAACGGAATCTTCGACCTTAACTATTAACTCCATTGTTTAGCGTGTAAAAAGAGATGTTATGAAGTATTTTTATTGGGTTTTGGGTGATGACTTGCTGGATTTTTCGGGAAAAAAAAAAGACGAAGAAAGAATGACACGAGTAGAAATTCTCTTAGCATAGAAGAAGAAAAATAATTTCTCTCAATTTCCTCCTCTCTTTTTTTCTTCTCTTTCTCCTTTTTTTCTTCTCACATTTCTCTTCTATTTATAGGAAAAAAATTCGTAATTTTTTCAGATTTATTTTTATTTTTTTTATTTTTTTTTAATTTAAAAGAATTCCCACTTCCCATTTTTCTTCTTTTTAAAAAAAAAATAATTTTTCACTTTTCTTTACTTTTATTTTTTAATTTTCCACTTTTTTTTACTTTACTTTTTATTTTATTTTCCACTTATTTTACTTTTCTTTTTTTAATTTCCACTTATTTTACTTTTCTTTTTTTAAATTACCACTTTCTTTTACTTTTTTTTTAAAAATAAATTTTCAGCTATCTTTACTTTTATTTTTTAATTTCATCTTTATTTTACTTTTTATTTTTTTAAATTTTCACATTCTTTTACTTTTATTTTTTAAATTTTCCACTTTCTTTTACTTTTAAAAAAAAACATCCACCTACTTTTACTTTTAATTTTTTTATTCCATACTTTTAATTTTTTTATTATTTTATTCCCATCCGAAAATTTAAAAAAATTATTTATTATTTATTATTTTTTAAATTTATTTTATTTTAAACTAAAGATAAAAAATAAAAATAAAACTAAAAATAATAATTTGACCTTTTTAATTATTTTTAATTCTTACCCTATATTAAAAAAATATAACAAAGCTAAAATATATATATATTATATTTCTAAAAATATTTACATAGTAGAAGGTGGTAAAAATTCAAATATAGTCAATAATTAGGTGCTCACATCTGCCCCTCTTTGCTTGAAAACATGAAGAGTTTTCAGACAAAGACTAGGTGAGACATGTGACTAATTTTTGATCAAACCGTTATTCAAAAGAAAAAGAAATAAAAGATAGGGTGTAACCGAGTCCTGGTTTTGGACTACCTACATATCCCGGGTTATAGGGAAATCAGGTCACGTGTAGTTCAAGGAGAATGGTGGAATGATGAATTGAGGAGTCGAGTGAGGTTTTGTCGAGGCTCTGGTCCGCGATCCTGCTATTATAAAAAAAAAAACTAAACAAACCTATCAGCTATGAGTTACAAGATTCCTATCTATGAGTCTTCTTAAACTTGATCTTGAGTCTTTACTGGTTCTTCATGCAGACTCTGATCTAAACCTTGATGCTCGCTAGTTGTAGGTGCTAGTTCATTGTTCTATTGCTTCTTCTAATCAAAACGGGACTCCAATACTCGTGGCTTCAATCATGTCTTGAGCATTCCACATCTTTTCAACTGCTTTTGCATTTTGGATTCACCTATTTTTTCTTTTCTTTTATTATGAATTAAGACTTCTTCTTTTGGCCATCTCGAACCCTGTGCCTTGAGGTAAAACCTACTGAGACACCAAAACAAACAAACGAACGAAATTTTTCTACCCAAGTTTGCACTAGGAAAATTTTGTGAGCTATTGTAATTAAATTCTAAACTTGTTCTTTATTGAAAGCAATAAAAGGTCGGGAATGGTGTACCCAAAAAAAAAATAGAGACTAGGAAATGGAGACCCTATGTCTAAAATAAAAGAAACTAAGGAGTGAAGATCCTATATTGAAAAAGCGACTAGGGATTGGTGTACCCTGATACTGGTAAGTAAATGTAACAAGGAGTTGATACCCTATATTATGGAAAAAGAATGTAATCAGGAGTTGATACCCTGTATTACTGAAAGGAATTATAACCAGGGGATGGCACCATGCATTACGGAAAAGAAATGTAACCAGGGGTTGGTGCCATGTATTACTGAAATGAAAATAAATCCCCTGGGCGAAAAGGTTCTATCTGGGTTAAACTGTGAAAAGCGAGCCTGGGCGAAAATTACTTCTACCCAGAATATGAGCTGGATTCCACTAGGCGAAAAGTTTCTACCTGGGTTAAGCTACGTAAAA
Organism: Nicotiana tomentosiformis; assembly: GCF_000390325.3. NCBI lineage: Eukaryota > Viridiplantae > Streptophyta > Magnoliopsida > Solanales > Solanaceae > Nicotiana > Nicotiana tomentosiformis. The sequence continues at coordinate 123,346,649 of NC_090819.1, forward strand.
CAACCTGAGCAAAGAGTACTTCTACCCGGAACTATGAGCTGGATCCCCATAAGCGAAAATGTTCTACCTGGGTTAAGCTATGTAAAACAACCTGAGCGAAGAGTATTTCTACCCGGAAACTATGAGCTGGATCCCCCTAGGCGAAAAGGTTATACCTGGGTTAATCTACGAAAAATATCCTGAGCGAAGAGTACTTCTACCTGGAACTATGAGGTGGATCCCACTTGGCAAAAAGGTTCTACCTCGGTTAAGCTACGTAAAACAGCCTGGGCGAAGAGTACTTCTACCCGAAAACTATGAGCTGGATCCCCCTAGGCGAAAAGGTTCTACCTGGGTTAAGCTACGAAAAACAACCTGGGCGAAGATTACTTCTACCCGAAACTATGAGCTGGATGCCCCTAGACGAAAGGGTTCTACCTGGGTTAAGCTACGTAAAACATCTTAAGCGAAGAGTACTTCTTCCCGGAACTATGAGCTGGATCTCCCTAGGCGAAAAGGTTCTACCTTGGTTAAGCTACGTAAAATAACCTGAGTGAAGAGTACTTCTATACGAAAATTATGAGTTGGATCCCCCTAGGCAAAAAGGTTCTACCTGGGTTAAGCTACGAAAAACATCCTGAGTGAAGAGTACTTCTACCCGGAACTATGAGCTGGATCCCCCTAGGAGAAAAGGTTCTACCTGGGTTAAGCTACATAAAACAACCTGAGCGAAGAGTACTTCTACCCGAAAACTATGAGCTGAATCCCCCTAGGCGAAAAGGTTCTACCTGGGTTAAGCTACGAAAAACAGCATAGGCGAATAGTACTTCTACCCGGAACTATGAGCTGGATCCCCCTAGGCGAAAAGGTTCTACCTAGGTTAAGCTACGAAAAAAAGCCTGGCGAAGAGTACTTCTACCCGAAGCTATGAGCTGGATCTCCCTAAGCGAAAAGGTTCTACCTGGGTTAAGCTACGTAAAACAACCTGAGCGAAGAGTACTTCTACCCGAAAACTATGAGCTGGATCCCCCTAGGAGAAAAGGTTATACATAGGTTAAGCTACGAAAAACATCCTGAGCGAAGAGTACTTCTACCCGGAATTATGAGCTGGATACCCCTAGGCGAAAAGGTTCTACCGGGGTTAAGCTACGTAAAACAGCCTGGGCAAAGAGTACTTCTACCCGGAACTATGAGCTAGATCCCCCTAGGCGAAAAGGTTCTACTTGGGTTAAGCTACGTAAAACATCCTAAGCGAAGAATACTTCTACCCGGAACTATGATCTGGATCTTTCTAGGCGAAAAGGTTCTACCTGGGTTAAGCTACGTAAAACAGCCTGGGCGAAGAGTACTTCTACCCGAAACTATGAGCTGGATCCCCCTAAGCAAAAAGATTCTACCTGGGTTAAGCTACCTAAATAATCTGTAATAGTGATGTATGCTGAAAATAAAAGAAAATAGAGATTTCGCGAAACTCACCTTTGGTGACATTCATCCTTTAGGAATCGCCATTCTGCACTGCTTTGTTCCTAATTTAAACAAAGAAAAATTGTGTGTTTTAAAAGTGGTGGTCGGTTTGTGGCCTTGATGTCTTTGGCATCTTGACTTTGTGCCCATCTTTATTTTGATGATGATTTCAACCTGCCACTAGATGTCTCGTGAATACCACTTGCATTTCTAGCCCCAGAGAGACTTTGACTTTTGAAACTTTTACATGACGGTTGGTCGCGTAGAACTTAACCTTTTCAACTTTATTTTGCCTTTGTGTCATTTCACTTTCGACATCTTTCCTCCAAAACTTTCAATTTCAGAGCATTGGGGAACTTTTGGCTTTTTAAACTTTGCCAAAACGGTTAGCCACTTGGGACTTAACCTATTAAACTTCATTTCGCATTGTAGGCATTTTCAATTTGATTTCCTCCTTACAAGAGTTTTTGATTTCTAAGCATCGGCCGCCATGGCCAGTCGGGGTCGACTTGATGCTCCTGTCGAGTCTGGGTGCCTTTTTTGCACATTAGCTTGTATCAAACGAAATCAGTCTTACTATCCCTTCTTTGCCTTAGTTTTGGAACAGAGTTAGACCGAAATGGATTCAAAGAACAACAAACAATGAAATGGATAATGAATTTAGACAAGAGATATCCCTTTCGGGGGAAGGAAAGAAAGACTTATCTGGAGTATATGCGGACATCAATGAACATGACATGCCTTTTGGACTGGATGCCCGATCTGTGTCCACTGTACGATTCTCAGAAATTCATCACAACTTTTGCCTTGAAACCGAGAAACCTTGCCTAAGACTGTGTCAATGCTAATGGGTGTGAGGATACTCTTTTCGATCAGTGGCGCCCTTTGCGGGTTTTCACCAACTGACCTCTCTTATTTCTCTTCTCGCCATCGCCTTATAGTGTACTTTGTGAGTTTTCACTAACAAGACTCTCATTTTGGTGTCTTTACTCACCATCGCCTTGTAGTGCCCGTGAGGTTTTTTACCAATAAGACTCTCTCATTTTACTTCTCTTATTTTGTTGTATCGGATCCAAATAACTGTATCCTCCAATTCTTGAACATTCTCGTTGATTGATCGGAAGGACTTGAAAAAGATTTGGATTGAATTACAACTTTGGAACATTTCAGGCGAAACCATCGCCGAACCATTGTAACATCTGCCCCAATTTCAACTTTTGGAAAAATGTGAATTTTTGTTTTGGTGTGACTGAACCCCAGAGAGAGGCTGCCTACATATCCTTTCGGAATCAAGTCGAACGTAGTTCAAGGTAACATGAACTGTTTTTTTTCTTTTGTCTTTCTGTCTGCTTTGTTTTCTTTCTCTTTCCTTTTCCTTTTTTTTTCTTCTTTTTTTTTCTTTCTTGTTTTTTTTTTCTTTTTAATAATTCCTTCAGGTTCCAAAGAGGGTAATCAAATAAAGGTAACCGGCTCAAAGGGTTGGCAAAAAGGGCTAATGGTGTTTGGGTGGCGAGAATGAAAGCCTTCGTCATCTCAATCAAAGAGCGTTAAAGGTGCGTGAAGGGTCAAACATAGTACCTTTTTGACTACATGAATTTGGAGCCAATTTCATTTAGCTTATTCATGATGCGGGAGGATACATCTCAGAACGAGTTGCTCCACTTCAAATTTTTTGGGCCGCACTTTCTTGTTGTAGGCACTAGCCATTTTTTGTTGGTACAACTGCTCGTGACAAACTGCGGCCAATCATTTTTCATCAATCAGTGTCAATTATTCCAATCAATTCTTGACCCAATCATTCAGTCTTGGCCTAGGCCTACCGTTCCAATTCTTTGTTTATTTTCTCACAAGCCTTACCTTCAGCACATTCTGCTTCTTGATTCATTATTTCGAGGTCTTACAACATTTTAGGATCTAGGCATGAAGTCCGCAAATATGTCATGTTATTAAAATCTGCATTAACAGAACTGAAAAGAGAATAAGAAAGGTGACAAGATTAAGAAAAGAGACATTCAATGAAATATTAATTTCATTTGATTTGATTTTTTTTTTTTTTAAAAAAAATTAGAAATAAAAGGGTTTACATCAAAAAGTAAGACAATAAAAGTAAAGCGTCCGTATTATACCCTGAAATAATCTGGACGCAGAAAAGATAACAAGACCGCCTACCGAGACTCCCATCTGACAGAGAACTTTTCAGGTTTGGCGCCCGTTTTTAGGTTTCTCTTCTGCCGCGGAAATGGCTACTGTGGCTTTCAGTGCTAGATCAAATTCCTCATCTTCACAGATCATTCCGACTGCTGGCCCATTAGTGTGAGTAGGCAGAGGATTGTTTATCATATTAGGGGTCTCTTCATCCCTAAGCACTATTTCCTTGACCTCGATGAGGTCTTCCACTGCTCTCTTAAGAATCCAACAGTCTTCTGTATCATGTCCCACTGTTCAAGAGTGGTATTCACATCTAGCATTAGCCCGATGCGCCGGTTCGGGGCTACTGGCTGCAGTAGACCTAGCCTGAATAACTTTTTGGAACAAGCTCGAGTATGATTCACCAACACGGGTGAACTTATTCCTTCTCGGGAGGCTCTCCTTTTTTTTGATTTTTTTTTTCCATAACTTGATTTCTTTTTTCTTTCTCTTTTTGTTGTTTTTCGCTCTTTGTTTTTCTTTGTTATTTTTTTGTCACTCTTTTCTTTCTTTTTCACTCAATTTTTATCTTTTTTTTTTCGATTTATTTTTTCACTCAATTTGTTTATGGCTATGATCGAATCCGATGGGGATTGCCTACGTATCATAACGCCGCATGAATCAGATCATTACGTAGTTCAGGGAGATAGGGAATAGACTGACCCATTTATTTTTTATTTATATAATGACTTTTAAATATATTTTTTTGAGTTTTTTTTTCTTTTTATGGAATTTTGGATTTTTTTTTTTTAAAAGAAGGAATTCTAAAGAAGGAAGAAAATATTTTGGATTTTGATTTGAAAATTGTTTTTGTTCTTTTTGTTTCGAATGAAAGACTTCGGAAAAGAAGGAAAATATTTTTGGATTTTTTTTTTTTTGGATTTTCTAAGAAATAAATTCTAGAGAGGGAATCAAGGAAAGGGAAACTATTTTTAAATTTTTCTTTTTTTAAAAATTAGGGCCGGAACCGATCTACGTATCTTACATCTGGTGAGAATCAGACCCGCGTAGTTCAGTCGGTTTTGATACGACACGAAAAATATGATTTTTTGACTCATTTTGAAATGAATTTTCTTTTCTCTTTTTTTTTTTCAAAATTTCGGCAGAATTTCTAGATTTTTCAAATACCAGGATTTTTGGAAACCGGATGAATTTTCTCTCTCCTATTTTTTTCCTTCTAATTTTCTCTCAATTCTTATTTTTATGTTTTAGAAGCCGGTGAACATGCAAAAACCGAATCAAACATAATGTACATGTAGCACATAAGATGCATCAGGATGGTCTTGTAATTATCGGTTACATCTGTCTTACACGGACCCAACCTATATGTTGAGTCCCCAAAGTCAAATGCACGTGATGCAAAAAAACGTTCCTACTAGGGATCCGACATGAGGCTATGTTATTCTAGGTTTAAATTTCTGGGGGAAGTATTTTAGACCTGGCTTACCCAAGCGGACAGCTCGAGCCGAGGTGGGGGCAACATACCGAGAGCACAAAAGTCTACCCGGCCTAGTTACTGATCCAGCCTCGTTCTATTTGGTATGACTCTAACAGAAAAGTGGGCCACGCGCACGTGTGCACCATAAATTCAGAAGAGTCAGAAGGGAGGCGTAAGAAGGCAGCTTATATAGTTCAAATAATATCAAAGCGGTAAATGAACGGCAATTAGCACATTAAGCCCACAAACACAGTAATATCAACAATCAAGAAAGCTAAGTATAGATCACATTACAAGCTCGATTTCTGAACCCTGAACCAGAAGTTCTGGGTTCTTTTCCCTAGCAGAGTCGCCAGAGCTGTCATACACCTTTTCTATCCCAAAAGATATATGTGTTATGGATCGTTGTGGGTTAAGAGTTTTTTTAATTAAAGTGACAAATTTGAACAGAGATTATTTTACTTACAGAGTCACCACTTGGAATTGATTTTTTGGGTATTCCAAGTCACCTTTTATTTGAATCCCTAGTCAAAGGAAGGTTTGACTCTATTATTATTGGTCTGCAAAAATAAAGTCCGGGTAAGAAATTCTGTTGACCGGGGAGAAGGTGTAAGGCATTCTCCGAGTCCCGTAGTTCTAGCACGGTCGCTTTATTGACTACAACTTGGCTTGAATTAATTTTAGATAAACTGTGATTTATTGATTTCCATGTTTTATCTATCCGCTTTTATATTAAAAATATCGAATTATCTTTGAAACGAATCACGTGAGTGAATCCGTTTTGTTTATTGTGCCAAAATCATGTCACATGTACGTGTACGCAATTAATAGCATTTTTATTATATTTAAGGTTGTTTCACCCCAAAGTTGCACGAACGCATACTTTGATTTTAGTTTTGGGAATCGTAATTATGTCACGCGAACGTATACATAATCACGATGATTCAATTAATTAAGAGTACGCCTAAAGCATTCTAGCGCATTCATGATTTGTTTCTTTCCTAATTTTGAGATTATTGCGAAGGTCATGAATTATGGAATTACTTGTGGAAGAAATGTATGATTTTAAATATTTGAATAAATAAACCATCATATACCAATACCCTACAACCCAACAATTGAAGCCCAAACTCATTAGGGTCTAAATTTTCCCAACTTTAAAAGCAAGTTTGAATACCATATTTTCAAAAATATGATTAAGCATATAGCATTTAAGGACTAACTTACATTATTATTTATCAAGTTTAAAGGCAAATAAATAAAATCACATGAAATAAGATAAAAAGAACAAAGGGAAGAATAAACCTTTAATGCAAATTTTCCAAATAAATGAGTTCCCAAGAACAGGTACATTAACTCAGACGAACGTCGAACAATCATAAGCGACGAATAACATCAAACCAAGTGAACGGAGCTCCAATGGAATCTTCGACCTCAACTATTAACTCCATTGTTTAGCGTGTAAAAAGAGATGTTATGAAGTATTTTTATTGGGTTTTGGGTGATGACTTGTTGGATTTTTCGAAAAAAAAAAAGACGAAGAAAGAATGACACGAGTAGAAATTCCCTTAGCATAGAAGAAGAAAAATAATTTCTCTCAATTTCCTCCTCTCTTTTTTTCTTCTCACATTTCTCTTCTATTTATAGGGGAAAAAAATCGGAATTATTTCAGATTTATTTTTTTATTATTTAATTTTTTATTTTTTATTATTTTTTAATTAAAAAGAATTCCTACTTCCCATTTTTCTTCTTTTAAAAAAAAATATAAAATTCTCCACTTTCCTTTACTTTTATTTTTTAATTTCTCACTTTTTTACTTTACTTTTTTTTTTTTTTTCACTTATTTTACTTTTCTTTTTTTAAATTTCCACTTTCTTTTACTTTTTTTTTTTAAAAAAAAAATCAGCTACCTTTACTTTTTTTTTTTTAATTTTATCTTTCTTTTACTTTTTATTTTTTTAAATTTTCACATTCTTTTACTTTTATTTTTTTAATTTTTCACTTTCTTTTACTTTTAAAAAAAATAAAATAATTTCCACCTACTTTTACTTTTACTTTTTTATTCTATACTTTATATTTTCTTATTATTTTATTCCCATCCGAAAATTTAAAAAAATATTTATTTTTTTGGGTTTTTTAATTTATTTTATTTTAAAATAAATATAAAAAATAAAAATAATACTAAAAATAATAATTTGACCTTTTTAATTATTTTTAATTCTTACCCTATATTAAAAAAAATATAACAAAGCTAAAAAAAAATATATATTACATTTCTAAAAATATTTACATAGTAGAAGATGGTAAAAATTTAAATATAATCAAAAATTAGGTGCTCACACTTTGTACTTTCAACAAAATAGCAAGTTATAGTTTATTAATTGAAACACCCCCTTCTTAACTCAAGAACCAAAAAGGGTAGTTTTATGTATACCAATATACTATAAAAGTAGAAATAAAGGGTTGTATTATGAACTTTTGAAGTGGAAATTATACGGGCTAGCCAGTTTTTGGACTGGTAATTGAAAAATAGCCAGCATATGTAAAGTCATTGAAAAATAGCCATTATTTTGCTGAAACACGGAAAGTTCTAGCATAATATACTGGATTATAGAGCACTTGCGTATAAACTTCTAGCATATTATGTTGGAACTCCAGCACACGGAAAGTTCCAGCATAATATACCGGATTATGGAGCTCCTACGTATAAACTTGCAGCATATTATGTTGGAACTCCAACACATTATGAAATTCCAGCACATTATGATGAAGCTCATATGTAAAAAATTCGAACTCCAACATATTATGCTGAAATTTTTTCAAATTTTAAGGGTATTTTTGTTTTTATCTTTACAGGAAAAAATGAATAAATTCCAATTATTTTTGAAATTGTGGCTATTTTTCAACTACAAGTTGCAAATATGACTATTTGTGATTTCCACTGCTTTTGAATGTAACAAGCTCATATGATTATTAAAGCCCGAATCTTTCTTGAAGTTTGAATTCATCATATCTAAAATTTGAGAACAATAGATATGTCATTTAATAAGGCAAGAAAGAAAATAATTAAATGTTTATTATTATATTAACTACAATAAATCTTACAGTTAAATTTGGTAATTTTAGCCATAAATCAAATTTAAGAATACTAATGTTATGAATATCTCCTTTATCCATTCCGTTGTACGTGTACCTAGATAATAAGTTCAATTTCCCAGGTGGAATTGCCACTTCAGAAAGCAGCATATTGAACTATACCTTACGCATAAACAGTTGTACATCCTCAGATTTGTTCTAGTTGTACATATATCCTTATGTTCACTTCCCTCAATTCAATCAACACACACTCTCTCTCCCTCTCCCTGGGTTGAAAATGTCATCCTCTTTGCATTCTCCGCTATACTCTTCTCTCTCCTCTTCCTCAGCTCTTCAGGTATGTGTCACTATGTGTGTGTGTGTGTTTGAGTGTAATGTGCATACGCGTATGTTTCAGTGATTTGTGTATGTAATCGAACAGGAAAAAAAGCTGAGAAATGCAGTTAATTTGTCGAAATCAACTCTGACTTTCAAGCCTCGTCGATACTTTCCGCTCATCCGAGCTTCTACTGGCTTCTCCTCTTCTCTCGATACCGGTACTGTATGATTTTCGATATGTATAATTAAGTTCTGATTTTTCAGTTAAGTTGATTTGATTATGATGTAGATGAGTGAAATCGGTGAATTTCTTATGATGATTTTAGGTTTGAGTACTGAGTTGGATGCTGTAACAAGTCATAGCGAGATCGTTCCAGATACTGTCATTTTCGATGATTTCGAGAAGTTAGTATTGCGCTTTGGTTTTGCTTCGTTTCTTCTTTACTTGAACCATTTTCATTTGATGTAACTATTTATTTGTTGTGTTTCGGATTTATAGATTTCCACCTACTGCTGCTACTGTAAGCTCTTCTCTGCTCTTAGGCATATGCGGTCTTCCGGACACCAAATTTAAGGTAATAATTATTATTAACTCTTAGAAATACTTTTGAATATACACTTTTTTCTATAAATCAAGTAAATATCACGCAAAGATATAGTCAAAATGTTATATGGATTTACCTTATATGCTCCGACGGTTTATTGAATTTTTTACACTATCAATGCAATTTAACCTGTTATAATAGGTTACTTATCATTTGTTAAAGATTACATGTCAATGCTATTAAATAGAGTTACCTGTAAAATCATAGTATTATATACCATATGGATGTACATCTTCCTGAGTATTTAAAACAGAGCTTGGCACCAGTTCATGTAAATAAATTTTAAAAGCATGAGCCCAATTGATGCTACTTGGATTCATGTTTTGCTGACCTAAGTGCATATATTTGATATAGAGTGCTGTAGACAGAGCTTTAGCAGATTCTGAGTGTTATGGATTGGAGAATTCTGATCTTCAGATGTCTTGTTTCTTCAACAAGGTTGGTGCGCTTTTTATGTTAGCTAGGTGTATTTCAGTTTCTTTTGTAGTTGATGATTATCTCAAACTATTGTTCATTGTGATTACAGGCTTTAGCACACGTTGGTGGTGATCTAGCAAAGCTGGTGCCTGGTCGAGTTTCTACTGAAGTGGATGCTCGCCTCGCATATGACACACATGGCATTGTGCGAAAGGTAGAAATGTGTAAAATCTGATCACCTGTTAGGTTTATTTTTTCAGTAATTTAGTCTTCATTAGGTAATGCGGATGGAGCCTATGCTCAATGGTTCAAGTGAACCTAATATTTTCTACACGGAACACACACACACACACATATATACACACACACCAACAACTAAAATTGCTACAAATATCAAATTCTGAACCATAATTTCAGAGTATAATTGAGTTCAATGCTAAAAACCTTAAAGGTTGAGGCCATTAAGTTTAAAATTTGGATCCGCCTTCGTGCTAGGATTCATCTATTTAGGACTAGTTCTTTCACTGGCATTAACATCTTCTATAGTCAAATATTTTTGTATATTTTACATAGTGTGTGTAATTGTAACGGTTCATATTAGCATCTCCCTTTGTCTATATTAGAGTAATTTTTTTTTGGAAGAAGCTCTCAGTTTTATTTTTGGGCGAGCATCAATTTAGGAAGTTGAAAGAAATTACTAGTTGGAAACTGAATTAATGAGAGAAATTAGTGGTAAGGATCGTCCACCTTCAACTATAAGGTTGAGGCTCGGGTCACCAAGGGAGAAAACGTTGGAGCAACCACTATTCTGCTGTTTGGTAGAGGGGAAAATAATGAAAAGAATTACTCTTGTTGGAAAATTTGCTAGTCATGTAATATCCCTTAGTTCCATTTTTTGACTTAGTCATTGATAAAGGATCAACAACATTCTTCTCCAACCACATTTATTAAAAAAAACATTCTTCTCCAACCAACAACAACAAACCCAGTATATTTTCACAGGTGAGGTCTGAGGTCTAGGGAGGGTAGTGTGTACGCAGACCTTACCCCTATCTAGTGAAGGTAGAGGCAACATTCTTCTCCAACCATGTTCTATTAATTGTTTATTTATATATCATTTTACTGTTTAGAAATTGGTATGTGGAGTTTAAGTTATTGATTTGACCCGTTTTTATATAATTTAGTTGTGGAAAAAGAATTAATATAATAGCTAATGCTAGTTTGAATGAGAAATCATTATACCAAATTCTAGTTAAATTGATTTAAGTTCTAGAAACTTGTGAAAATAGTATAATATAATATCATTAATATAATGGTTTTAAACATTTTAGAGCGCCTCAAAATGGAAAGATTGTCATAGAAATTGCGATGGATTGGATGGGTCATGCCTTCTTGTGGATTCCTGGTCTTTTTAATTTCATGAAAAGGCAATTGACGTCCAATGGTAGACAAAAAGTTAAATTTGAACTAGATCATGCAAGTTGGACGGAGATAGAATATTAAATTTGATGGTGGCGGGTTCTATTTTATTTTTTACTGGTATATGAGTGCTTGGGATATAAAATTTGATTCAATTCTTTTGCTGCTATAAGACCCGCAAGTTGGTGATGGTTTGAGAAATATGATAACGTTTTTCCCCCTCTTTAGCTTAAACTTCCATTGTTACTGTGAAACGGTCAAAATATACTAAATCCCAATACAGTCATCTCTCCGTCATTATCTATCTGTCACAGTACAACAACAACAACAACAACAACCCAGTATAATCCCACTAGTGGGGTCTGGGGAGGGTAGTGTGTACGCAGACCTTACCCCTACCCTGGGGTAGAGAGGCTGTTTCCAATAGACCCTCGGCATCCTTTCCTCCAAGAACTCCCCACCTTGCTCTTGGGGTGACTCGAACTCACAACCTCTTGGTTGGAAGTGGAGGGTGCTTACCATCAGAGCAACACTGTCACAGTACAAGTGTTGTCTTATTTTTATTTTTATGCTTTTTATCCAGTAATGTATATCGATTTTTAGCTTCCTCTTTTAATTTGAACACAGTTCTTGCGGTAGTAGTTAAAGTTCTATTGTGTTTGATTGAAATGTGTTCAAAACTGGGAATAAAGCTCACCTTTTCGATATTCTTTTCTTCTTATGTGAAAATGTGTCTTCTGAAACTTTTCCTTTTTTGGCAAAATACATTGAAGATTGTTGTGAAAAGGCTTCAATTTCAAGAAAAGCAACCCAATTTTCAGACAACCAGAAATAGAAATTAGGACAGTTTAAGGAAGTATGTTTCTTGGCAGCACAAGGATTTCGTTGCTATTCCCTGTGGAAGCAGGAAAATAGCATGTCTAAGTCCCTTTATGTAGGCAGAACTTTCCAGATGTAACCTGGTGATTTATATGTGACTTATGGGATGCTCGAAAATTGATATAACAAGGCTTGCCCCAGTCAATAGAGTGGCATGACAGTGACTGAGTTACTTCAATGCAGTAGAAGTTGAGTCATTCTTCCAATAAGAAGGTTTTAAGCTTAGAAAATATTTCAAATTAGAACCACTCTTACCAGCTTTAATCTTGGCTTGAAGTTTTAATCTCAAAATACCCAGAGATCAGAATCACCTAATGGTTGCATATTACAAGCCCTTTTATGGGGAATTTTCTATGTCTAAATGGTAACATGATATAAAAATGTCATTTCATGTTTTGGAAATATAAAATCGCACCCTGTTACCACCAAATCACATTCTCTATCATTCTTGAGGCAAGATCTTTTTTTTGGGTTGTATTTGAGGTGTTTCAACTTTAACTTTTCAGGTGCATGACCTTTTGAAAGCCTACAACGAAATTGAAGTGCCTCCAGAGCGATTGCTGTTCAAGATTCCTGCAACTTGGCAAGTGAGTGCCATAAGACAATTATAATTGTTTGGGTCTCCCATAGAACAACTGATGTTGAATCTAACTGTGTCTCCGAAAGTTCTGATTCTTCTGAAGTTCATCCTTTCTCATTTGTCAGTTTTTATCTTTCTTTTAGGGAATTGAGGCATCAAGGGTGCTGGAAGCTGAGGGCATTCAGACTCATTTGACTTTTGTTTACAGGTATAAACTTTCATAAGATTGACAAAGAGCTCGTGTTCATATTCTGTAAAGGACTCTAATTTTTCAGCGCCTTCTTCCCCTGCTACCTCCTCCTTCCATAGCATGTCTACCATGATAGATAGTACATTATTCTTTATGGACAACGAAAACCTATATGTTCTGTTGGTTTGCATTGTGCATGTTCCTTTGTTAGCATGTCGCTTAATTCGTTATTGATGATAGTTTGTGCTGCTCATTCATCCTACAGAACTATGAATTAAGATAATTCTCATTAATCCTCGATAAAGTCTTTCAGTTATTTAGCTTTTGATTGTTAGACAGACGCTTCAAGTTTTGTTTGCCAGTTTGTTACTTGTTCATGAAACATATACCTTGGTGTTATCTTGAGCTTCATGAGAAAACAAAGGTGGTTCAATTGCTGATGCATGCCAAGCTTAACGAAATTTGTTGTTCTGACATTCTTCTCCCTCATTCTTTCTCTAATATAGACATAAACCTTGAAATGGTTCCTTTTTTTCAAAGTCCACATGCAACGTATTATGTAGGCGAGTTCTTGGAATTTGCTTTTCTCATCTATGTTGGAAACTTTTATCATGACTTCTCAGCTTTTGTCAAGCTGCTGCTGCAGCTCAAGCTGGTACTTCTGTCATTCAGATTTTTGTTGGTCGCCTAAGGGTAAATTCTTTTGTCTTATATGAAAATATGTGTTTTGGATTTATTTAGCTCTGTTGGCATAATATTTTATCACTCTTTTCAGGATTGGTCTCGCAATCACACTGGTGACTCTGAAATTGAAAGTGCTCTTAAAAGAGGAGAAGATCCTGGGATGGCTTTGGTTAGTTTTACCACATGCTGCTTCTTCCTTTTATTTTTCCCAAGTGCATTTATATTCTTCTCAACTTTTTTAAGTATTACATGGGGGGCTTGGACGCTTTTACTAATTTTCACTAGGTTTTCAAATCTGGATGGTTTGAGAATAGCATATTGATAGGTAAAACCTAGGAGCTTCCAACCATCATATGTATGTTCTTGTACCATAACAACTTTAGAACTCAAGCTCCAGAAGTATTGAAAGCTATTTTCAACCTGGGGTTGTTACCTTAAGGCAAGATATCTCTTTTCTTTTCTGATCCTCAGGGATGTCCTGAATGCCTCCCTAGATTTCGTTTCGTTTTGATCAATTATATTTTTCGATTTGTTATTGGTGCCAAGTTGTCATTGAATGTATCTTTTCTGTCATCTTTGAACAACAATCCTGGAACTGAGATATAAATATGTCTTTTCCCGGGGCATCTTGCAGCCACATTATCTGAAGTGCTGAGTGTTCTTTGCATCTTTTCAGGTAACCAAAGCTTATAACTACATCCACAAGTATGGGCACAAATCAAAGCTGATGGCTGCAGCAGTGCGGAACAAGCAGGATGTCTTCAACCTTTTGGGGTAATTTAACTGTACCTCAAACTTGTGAAATTTTGTCGCGTCTAAATGTTCCATTTGTGGTGCTAAAACTTTGGTAACAACGTCAGGGTGGATTACATTATCACCCCACTGAAGGTATTGCAATCTCTTAAAGAATCTGTGACCCCACCTGATGAGAAGTACTCATTTATAAGAAGGTTATCCCCACAATCAGCTGCTGCCTTCAACTTCACCCAAGACGAGGTTTGGTCTCGAATCCATGTCCCATCTTTCATTCTCATGAGCCTATTTTCAATGGTGAAAGGGAAATTATGGGTGTATGATGACCACTATTTGATGGGGAAAACAGATGGATTTGATGCAATATATTCATTTTTACTATCTGATTCTTGCCTTTATGTAACAACTCGGGGGGGGGGGGGGGGGGGGCTATCCTATAAATGAGCTGCAAATATATCTTTGCTGCCAGTGGAATTTAATAATTACATCTCTTTCACTCGGTAGAATTACAAAAGTGCTTGGTGTCATCTTAGAAAAACATGGAAAGAAAGTGACATTTAATTTTGAAGGACAAAATAAAATCAAGATAGGTAAAGAAGAAGAAGAGGAAGAGAAAAGGCCAGAGTGCATATTGGAATGTTGAGAGGGGCAAATGTTGTGGTTCTGACGGATAAAAGATGGTAGTGAGGTGCGAGGAACGGTTGGGAATTGGGAAGGTAGGCAGAAGATGGAGCAGTAGCAGGAACTTGCCACTGAATGCATCTATTTATATATCTAAAATAGACTTTGTTTCCTGAAGTCCTCAAGTAAATGAAACAAAAATAGTGATGAAACACGTATTATAGAAGTACTCGAAAGAAGGAAGAAGTTACCAAACAACATTCTCTTGTCCTAGTTAAAAAGAAAAACAGAAAGGTTGAGGAGGAGGAATGTTTCTTCTCATAAAATATTTGGGCTCTTAGCATTGTCTTATTGGAAGTTGTATCTACTTCTTCTGCAACTTCTAACCAATTCTAGCTTCTCAATACAATTTACTACCAATACAATGATATCATGCTCAGTAGATGATTTGCTGTCCATCTCAGCTTCAAAAATGGGATCAGTATAGCTTTTCCTCGGCCATGGGTCCTGCAGCGGTGGAGCTCCTCAGTATTGGAATGGATGGCTATATTAATCAGGCTAAGCGGGTTGAGGAACTGTTTGGCAAGATATGGCCACCACCAAACGTATGAAAATGCGACATGCAACAGCAGGATGTTCTTTTTTTCGTGAAATGATATCTCAGATTTTCTTAGTCTTGAACCAACCTAGCATTAAGGCTTGCCGTCTAATGGTAGGTGAGAATCTCATACAAGATATGTGTGTTTGATTCTCAGTGTCCCACTTCCTGCATCTTCACTGATTCCCTTATGTAATAAAAATAAATTTAACCCATCTAGCTTTCGAGATTTCCCTTTTCGCTTCCAATACTGTGTCAATCCTTCTTGACGTTGTTCTGTTTTAGCGACTGTGAGAAAACTTTTTTGGTATAGCCACGTCTTATCATGTGATACGGAAATGAAGAAAAAAGGAAGAAAAATGATAATGTACTTTCGAATTAATAGTGCTGGCATTGAGTGAAGTTCTCCGTTTTGATTTTGGGAGTTCATTGGAAGGTTATAGCCTATAGGCATACCGATGAGTGAATGTCAAGACAAGGTCGCAGTCATTTATGGAGTCCATTAGTCTATTAGTATATGTCGTTTTCAGCATCTCTGTTTTGAATAATCGCCATCATTTGTTTGAAATTTAATAGAATTGGCCTTTGCATACGTTCACACGGGATATTCACCTTATTCTTCGAAACAATCTGCCAGATAATCAGGTGAATGGTACTAAGAGGCTGTTTGGCTAAGTTTATAAGCCGGTCAAACTAGTTTATAAATACTTTTCGGTTTATCTACGCATTTGGTAAAGTTAAAAGTGCTTATAATCCAAGTGCTTATAAGTCAAAAATAAGCCATAAGCTGGTCACTCCCAATTTATAAATTTTTAGCTTATAAGCACTTTAAGTTTGACAAATTTTTTTACTATTTTATCCTTAAAATGTTCTTTTTTAGAACAAAACTCTTACATCGATATTCACTGCCTCAAGTACTATTTCAACCTACCCCTCTCCCCCCCCCCCCCGTCCTCCTGCCTTTTCAAGTCTGCAATGCTCATTGACTATTTAAGATAAGTAAATTTTCTATTCCTTTGCATATTTATATCTATGTGATTGTGTATTAATCTTTGAACTGTATGCAATAAATAAGGACATATCAAATTTTTGGTGTATTGCTTTCTAAGTGTTGTGGTGATAAAGACAGTGTTTGTTTCTCTTCAAATATTTTGTCCTATTTACGTTTATTTTGTACTGAGAAACTTTTATCAATTTATTAATTATTATAACTTATGATTATATGCTTATCATAAAATAAATTATATTTATCATAAAAGTTATCTTATCTAAGCACCGTTGTATTTAAAATAAAATGACAAATTGAATATTTTGTATTTGGATCGATTTGGAATCTAAAATTTTGCCCTTATAAGTGTAAACACTTCTAAGGTTATTTAAGTCATTTTAACAGAAAAAGAGCTTATAAACATTTTTTTATCAAATACTGTAGTAGTTTTTTTTATCAATTTCATCATTTGTATCCAAACACGTAACTGCTTATTTATTAAATCAATTTTAGCACTTAAAAGTGTTTTTCAGCACCTAATGCTTATAAGCTATTTCAAATCAGCTAATCCAAACGGGCTCTAAACCGTCTAGTTTAAAATCCAAAATACCCAAAATTTAGAAGCGAGAAGGAAAACAAGCTCGGGAGGAATGGTGGTTTATGCTTATAATAAAAGGCAAAGAACCTTTAATTAGGGGTGTACAAAAAAAACCGATAAACCGCACCAAACCGATAATCCGAGTCAAAAAAAAAATCCGATGTGGTTTGGTTTGATTTGGTTTGGTATTGGAAAATAAAACCCGACTATAATTAGTTTGGTTTGGTTTTAACTAAAAAACGTCAACCCGAAACCAAACCAACCCAATAATACATTTATATAATTTTTAAAAATATTTTATACATATAAATATTTATTGTAATGTAATTTATAAATATTTCTTAAACTTTTTCACAATTTTATCTTTTTAACGTATTATTTCAAGTTTAGACTTAATATTCTTGAATGGTAAATAAATTTTATAACTCATAAATGTAGTAACTCAAACAAAGTTCAAATAAATACTAATGCTAATAAAAGAAATTCAATTCAATACTAGGAATGGCGATGGTGTTGGATAATTATTTTAGTTTTACATTGGTTTATAATGAAAATGCATAACTTAATTTATCTTTTTCTTTATTGCTTAGTTATGTAATTAATATTAGTATTTATTAGCTATACTTATTTTAGCATGACCTATATAGTATTTTTAGATTATGTTAATTTTTATTATGGCTTATTAATTAGCAATATTTATTTTATGTAATTTTATTATTTATCTTTGTTATTGAATATTTTAGTATAATGCTATGACTTATCTCATATTATTGTGTTAGTTTCTTGGAAAACACATTATACAGTTGTATTTTACTAGAACTTAAGAAATATTTGGAGCACAAGTTACATATTTTATGCTATGAAGACTTTACCGAAAAAACCCAAAAAATCTGAGAAAAATCGAGATTGAAAAACCTGACTTTGTTGGTTTGGTTTGGTTTATAAATTTAAAAACTCGACACCATTGATTTGATTTGATAATTAAAAAATCCGAACCAATCCGACATATGTACACCTCTTCCTTTAATTAGACAACCCCAATGGAGTAGCAAACAACTTCTAACAACATTAAACATCAGAACTCAATCTACCTTCAATAAAGCCATTTGTTCTCTTCTAGGGATAAAAATCTAAACCTTTCCGTTTCCTAAACATACAAAAATATTTCTTTCGTGTTTTAAAAATTGTTAGGAGAGGATAAATTACTTTAAATAATAATATCTTCGGCATTTATTATATCGATGTTCTAACGTGTACATAATAGACAAAATATGTCTTTTCCATCAATATACTAGTGACATTAATTTTTGAATTTCTAAAATGTTTGTTCCTCAGTCTCAATTTTGCCGTGAACAAAAGAAATGAGCCACAAACAAGTGCAAATAAACAATCAAAAGAAATGAGCCACAAACAAATGCCAATGTAAAGAATACAGTTGATAAAATTTTCAGCTTTAGTCTAATCAATCAAATAAAAAATAACTTCAACAATAACAGGGTCAGAAAGGAAAAATTAAAAGTAATATAAAAAAGCTGAGCAAGTATAGAGAATAGAGAACACTTGAGATACGTTTAAACAACAACAACAATAATAAATCCAGTATATTCCTACAAGTGAGATTTGGAAAGGGTAGTGTGTACTGATCTATCGCGCAATGCACACCTCAAAACAAGGTATGACACGGTCGATTGCAATTATAGTAACTCAACGAAAAGTCGGGATCGAATCCACAGGGAGCTAGATGGGAGTTACGAGTATATATTCTAATGCGTGAATTTGAACTATCTTAATTTGCACTTCCACAAAATGGTTCTGATGCTATTTCTATTTCAAAGCTAAAGATTGCAAAGAAAATAAATAAGACTAGGATAATTGTTTTTGTTGTTTTTCAAGTTTATAAAAAGCCTAGGGCTATGACCATCGCCTAGGTGTTCGCCTAATGGGATATAAAATTTAATGCTTGTTTTGTTGTTCGGGTATATTATAGCCATCAACTCTCAATTACTCACTCAATACCTCTCGGTCAAGGAGTGGTTTTGCCCAATTTGGCTTTCTCAAGTCCAAATGGATATCACACAAAACGGTTGATAAAAGCTCAAGTCGTGTTATTACTATCTCTAGGTTGAACCCTTTAATTGGGTTAATCAATCTCTCGATTGACCCAATTTCTTGTTAGCCAAGTTTTCCTAGATTAAGTCTCTCTTTCTCAAGTAGAGACTAAGTCAAATAGGCATGAACTAATGTTTGCAACCATTAATTTCAAAAATTAAAGCATGAACAAGGCTAAATAATAAATACTCAATCATAAACAAGCACTAAATTAGACACCCATAAGATTTACACACTAGGGTTGGGTCACAACCCTAGTAAACATCTAGCTACTCATGCTTGGAATTGAAGAAATAGAAAAAGAAATACTAATTAAACTCATATTGTAAAGTTAAAATGATAAAATCTATAGTAAAATACTCCAAAATATAGGAGGCAAAGAAAAACGGCTATAGGACTTGCTGATGTCAAAAGTTGACCTAATTTTGTGAAACTCGTCTATTTATACAGGGCTGAAAATTTCGAACAAAAATGCCCTTCGGGAGGTTCTGCGGCCGCACAATTCCATGTGCGATCTGCAGAATTCTTCATCTTGCAGGTGCTGGGATTCTGCGCCGCACAATTCTCAACTGCGGCCGCGAGGCAATGTTTTTGCGATCCGCAGATTTATTACTGCAGCCGCAATCTGGTCTTCTGCAGTCCGCATCTTTACTTCTACGGCCGCACAATTCTTGTGCGGTCCGCAATTCTGAGGAACTTGGACTTTGAAAATTTGCACACCCTCTGAAGTTGATCTCCAGCTCTTCATTTGGGGCCGCACAACTCCTGTGCGGTCCGCAGTTTGCTAGAAAGCCTGCATGGATTTTCTTCATTATTTGCGGCCGCAGATGGAATTCTGTGGTCCGCACTTTGTGAGCTTTTATGCCTTTTATTGCCTTATGTTTAGATTACTCCTTTTTGAGTCGGATTTCATCTCGGGAGTCCAACTTCCAACATTCCTGTAATTTTGCACATTTCATCAGTTTCGGAAACACAATTCAACGCTTTTAGAATAAAACAAAAGCTAAAAAGCGCTAATAAGTAGTCAAAATCCCTACTTATCATGTACGCAGACATTACCCCTACTTTTAAGAAGGCAAAAATGTTGTTTTAGGAAACAAGAATTTAAAAGTATAGGTCACAATCGAGGAGCTAAACCAATTGCCTAATGTCACTGAAGTTCAACCTAGTCCCTTTATATCAATAGGAAATATCCGAATGAAGAGAAGTCAATACAGTTCACAAATAAATCTTAGCTACTTTGAGTTATTTAGTACATGTTAACTTTATGAATGATTGTCGAATTACTAAACATTGATCATGGAGGTTACACAAGAACCTCATTGCATGAAAAGTTTGCTACATTGAAAAATGAGTTCAAATCTTGTAATTTAATGCACTTAGATATAGAAGAGGGTGAATTGTGTCTTGCCCGATTTTTGCATACCAAAAAATATGATTCTCTCACTTAAATATTCTAATACAAAACTGAAAGTGAAGTGCGAAATTTAAAGTACATAAGCAATTTTACGTGGAAAACCTCCTTGATCAAGGGAATAAAAATTAAGACTTACTCTCATAAGATTTGCCTCAAAACTTTACTAACTTCAAAGAGTAGTTTTAGGTTACAACTCAATAACCAAAGGGACGATAAACTATAGTACCTTAATCATCATAATCAATCCAATTATAGCTAAGTTTTAGGTTACAACTTTATAACCAAAGGAACTAACTCTGGTACCTTAAACCTCTATAATCAACCCAATTGTAGCCATCTTTTTCTAAATTAAGTCTAGCTTAAAAAGAGAAACAAATTCTCATATTTTATTTACCTACGATTACACTTCTCAATAAACAAAAAGAACAATTGACTCAATCCGAAACAACTAAATAACTTTAGCAGCTTCGTCTTCAGGACCTGATTTCAGTTGAGCAAATTGAATCCTTAAAAGCACCTTCTTGCTATGAATGCTATTTTTCTTGAATAATTCTCTGTATTTGTGTGAAATAGCATTGACTTCAGTAGCAACAACGTGATGTTTTATATAGGAGTGAGGTTGGCCCAATCCTTTTTAAATTTTAGCTCCAAAACCTAAAATAATTCGGTTACCTCTTAAGAAAAAAAATCCTCAAAAGATTACGACTTGTTTCCTTAAAAGACTCATTCACACGATTTTTATTTTTATTCAAGTATTCCCAAAATTAATGAATCCTTATTGACGATGAATTTCGTTAACTAATATTTTTCTTGTTGCCCAAGAATTAATTCAACTTGCATTAGAAATTAATTAACTTTTTAGCTTTTGATCATCGCCTTCACGTAATCTGATTCTTTCGTTTTCAAATTTGTTCCTTTCGATATTTGCTTGTTACATCTGCAACTCTGTATACCAACACAGTAAATGTCTTCAAGAGATCTGGTTCGTTGTCAGTTGCTGATTAATCAACCAAACTACTTTTAAGCACATCTTTTTCAGGCCATCTACTTTAGGAGACTTGATTCTTTGTCAACTATTTATTAATCATCAAAACCAATTTAAGCTAAACTCAACACATCTAAATGTTGCCCCTTATAGCTAGATCGTGCCAAATTATCGTACACACTATTTCTATCTTCTCACATCTTTGAATTTTTGCTTACTTATTTACTTCGATAAGCAAGCAAGCTTCGGGATTCACATCTTTGGTGAACAACTCCAAAATAGAGCAATAAATTATAATTAGTTTTCTCGGATCCATTTTTGGGCATGGCTATACGCCTAGAATATTTATAAATGGGAAGGAAAAGCAAGAAAAAGAAGACCTTGGTAAATTTATATCCTGTGAGAGAGCATATTTTTATTTAATCTTATATCTACACCCCTCATATGCCGGCTACTCTTTTTACGATTGGTGGGTAGTGATTAGACTTAAAATCAGGACCTTTGTCTACTCTAATACAGTGTTGAATTAAATGACCATCTTATTTAATACTATGATGTGTAGCGATTAGGCATAATTAATTATGTCTTCAACCAAGAGTGAAACAGTAACTACAAACTTCAATTATTCCGATCTCCATCTAGACTTGTTTCGATAATGATTGATATCATATGGACCAATGTCCACAATAATTGATATTCCAAACTATAATATACTTAAAAAACAACACACAAAGAAAGATAGAAGGAAGGCAAAATACTTCGTTATGTCTTTTTAATAAAAATCAGCAGCCACACCAAGTGAGGGAGTAAAACAAATCATTGTAAAAAAAAAAAAAAAAAAAAAATAACGTTTAACCACTGGAATCAAAAGAACCAAGACACCAAATCGGTGGATCCAATTTTATGGTAGTAAATGCATGTGAAAGATATGTCAAATCTCATACACACCATGTGCATTTGGTAAGTAACTCCAAATTGGTTTCATGTGGAAGCATGGACAATCATATTATATATAATAATTATTCAATATAATGTATCCGATGTCATGTTTTTAATTTTTTTTTCTCCACCTACAGGCTAATAACACACTAGTATGATTGACTTAGATATATAGTCCATCAGACAAAACAGCAATAACATTAGGCTCAATGCATGTGGTCAAGCTCAAGCACATGCTTTTTCAGATATTTTTTGTTGTTCGTTTCTCTTTCTTGGTACTTGGCCCAATTCAATTAGGAGAAGATGCAATTGGTTCCTTGATATCTTTTTTTTAAAATTTCACAATGTGGAGATATGCTTGCTCCCGATGAAAGAAAAGAAGATCGAAAAAGATAATGAATTGCATTAATAGTCTATCGCATCCTGATTGCAGTTTGAATCTTGAAATCTAATTATGTCCATTTTGTATGTTTTATCTAAATATATCAATTTAATATAAATCTAATTTTAACATACTTATTGTAAAGTTAAAATTTAATTATCATTTACATTAACTTAATTATTCTTGATTTTAGTATGTTAATAAATGAAAACCTCAATAAGGCATTGCTCAGTATATGGAAATAAATACTCTTTCCGTTTCAAAAAGAATTGACATTATTTCTTCATTGTTTCATTGTAGAAAGGTTGACATATTCTCAAACTTTGTGTCAAGTCAAACTAAAACAAACAAATTAAAACAGAGAGAACTGGAATAGAAAATAGTTGACTACATCTCACCCAGCTCAAAAATTGTAACAAAAATCTATTTAACTCGGCTCGACTAGGTTAAATTTGGCTCAACACCCAAGCCTTTTTACAAGACCAAAACCAACTTGCTTTTGATTCAAAACCATGTGTACTGACTCTATTTTAGCTATTCTAGCTAGAACAATATCTAGTTTTCGTACTGACTCTCTTTAATTCCAATAACTAATTAACCCTCATTAGTTTTAAAAAAAAATCTACTAGAACCAAATTTAACATGTATTGTTTTCCAAATACCATATCAAAAATCCATATCAAGACCATTTTCAAACCCCCGTAATTCACATAGTCAGATATTATTTTCATGCCAGCTTGAGTTAATAAGACGACTAACACCTCCCAGCAATTACTGTGTCCTTTTCCATTCATACTCTGAATCTCCTTGGCTATTTGGTTCTTTTTTCAAGGTGTAAAGCCTTTTCTCCTCTTAATGATAATAAATTAAATAAATAACTACTTGTAGCTTTTTAGTTATCAAAACAAAAAAAAAAATTTAAACAATCTGGCTAAACTAGCTTTTAACTCTTCAAGTTTGGAGTTTTTCTTTTGCACTTGTAATGAAAAATGTTACCAAGCAATATTAGTCCCGTCAATATTGTTGTATTTGTAAATAATAATTCTGCAAAATATAAGTTATCGTAATGAAACAGTAATTAATTCGAGCCCACTGAATTCACAGTGTTTTCTTAAGGAATTTAATCCCCTCCTAGTACCCAAGGTAATTGATTATTTCCTCCCAGGATAGAACGAATCACACACTGGTGTAGCGGTTCTTCAAACCCCAGTGTTTCAGCGAACACAAAGTTTGGTAGCAAATCACACTTACAGTTGCTTTGTTTGAAGTTAAAAACAATGCAGAACGAAGGAGTAGAAACTCAGAAAATCATATGGAAATGATAAGAGGAAGGAGTGCAATGTATAGCCAAATCTGTTGAGCGATTTCAGTTCGTGTCTTGTGTATTGTATGTCTTTCTTCAACAGCTACTGCACATATATATAGCAGCCAGTGTTGAAGAAGAACAATCGTCCACCCTCCATGGTGGAGCAAGCATTAGCTTGTTTGTGGAGCAAGCACAATCATGGTGGAAAGAGCATTAGGCGGCTGCCTTGTGGTCAATACACGGATTGAAAAATATCCGTTACAAATGCGGATAATCTTACGTTAATATTTACTATTAACAAATAAATTTGGTCCAAAAAATTAATCAATCAATCGATCATTTGACCAAATCCAAATCCAAATCCAAATCCAAATCCAAATCCGAATCCGAATCCGAATCCAAATCCGAATCCGAAGCCGAATCCGAAGCCGAAGCCGTAGCCGTAGCCGTAGCCGAACCGATCGAGCGACGACGACGACGGCGCGAAGCTTGCTTTCTTCTTAACTCTTTAAGAGCTACAAGAAGAGCAATTATATATACCCACCAAAAATCTTTTCCTCTTCCAATATGGAACAATGTCTCATTGTCAAGAGGGGAAAACTTAAAATTTTACTCAAAAATTTTATTTTTTCTCCATTTCCCATTCACCCTCATTTTAAAATTATTTCATCTTAAAAACAAAACCTCAACAATCCCCCACATGAATGGGGAATGGCTATATCACGGAAGTATGCATGAAAAAACTGTGTGATTTACAAGCAAGGATTAGTCGCATCTGGATAAGTAGGTTTCCCTTTGAACTTTTCGTAGTAAACTTATGTCGGATATACTCGATCAATCGGTAGATTTGATATCTTTGAACCGTCGATCTTTGGTGTATACCTAGACAACCATAAGTCACACAATCAACCCTTAACCGTCTTTGGTTCTCATTGTTGTGTTCGTTTCAGCCATGAACACCGCCTGGTTTCATAAGTGCGTAGAGAACTGGCCTTACAAAGTTCTCCTTGAAGCGGCTAACACTTCACACTTACATAGGTGATTCCTAAACGTGTCATCCTGTAGATACACTATTTGATATACCCCGTATCAAATTTAGAAATCATTAAAAAGCCTTAATGCTTTATCCTTGGTACTGAACATTGTCTCATCACGAGAACGGACTAAAATTTTATTTGACAATGTTGAACCGTCATTAATGACTTTGTTTGATCTCCTTGAACCTAGATCTTGGGATCTCCAGTCTTCTAGGTAGAGTTACCGCCACAATGACTTGTTCTCGGCCATAGCCCCATTCCCCTTGATGATTTCTCAACTACCTCTCTAGTTAGGCCTTTTGTAAGTGGATCCGACACATTATCACTTGACTTTACATAGTCAATTGTGATAATTCCTCTAGAGAGTAATTGCCTAACGGTTTTATGTCTTCGTCGTATATGACGAGATTTACCGTTATACATAACGCTCCCAGCCCTTCCAATTGCCGCTTGACTATCACAATGTATGCATATTGGTACCAATGGTTGTTGAGGTTTTATTTTTTAAGATGTAATATTCTTAAAATGAGGGTGAATGGGAAATGGAGGGAAAATGAAATTTTGAGTAAAATTTTAAGTTTCCCCCTCTTAACAATGAGACATTGTCCCATATTGAAAGTGGAAGACATTTTTGGTGGGTATATATATAATTGCTCTTCTTGTAGCTCTTAAAGAGTTAAGAAGAAAGCAAGCCTCGCGCCGTCGTCATCGCTCGCTCGCTCGGCTCGGCTTCGGCTACGGCTACGGCTACGGCTTCGGCTTCGGCTTCGGATTCGGATTCGGATTTGGATTTGGATTTGGATTTGGATTTGGTCAAATGATCGATTGATTGATTAATTTTTTGGACCAAATTTATTTGTTAATAGTAAATATTAACGTAAGATTATCCGTATTTGTAAACGGATATTTTCCAATCCGTGTATTGATAATTTGGCAGCCGGATAATGGTCTTCCCACCATGAAGTGCTTGCTCCACAAATATGAAGTGCTTGCTCCACAAATATGTAATGCTTGATCCACCATGAAGGGTGGACGTTTGGTCTTGCACTCCTTCTTGGCTGCTATATATATGAGCAGCAAATGTTGAAGAAAGATACCAAAAAAAAAAACTCAACATACAATTCGCTCAACAAATTGGCTATACATTGCATTCCTTCCTCTCAGAACTTCCATACGTTTTTCTGAGTATATACTCCTTCGTTCTGCATTGTTTTTAACTTCAAACAAAGCAACTGTAAGTGTGATTTGCTACCGAACTTTGTGTTCGCCGAAACACTGGGGTTTGAAGTACCGCTACACCAGTGTGTTATTCGTTCTATCCTGGGAGGAAATAATCCATTACCTTGGGTACTAGGAGGGGATTAAATTCCTTAAGGAAACACTGTGAATTCAGTGGGCTCGAATTTATTATTATTGTTTCATTACGTTAACTTATATTTTGCAGAATTAATATTTACAAATACAGCAATATTGACCGGGAATAACAATCTTAAGGAATTTAATATTTATTTCTGTACTTGTGTTATTCTTATTATTCTGCAAACTAAAACCTTTGTGGTTTGTGTACTCCCGTTTTGGAGAGTTAAGCCTTCGTGGCGTTTTGTTGGATATTAAAATCTACGTGATTTTTACTCCAGTTTGAAAACGTGTATTAAACGTTTGTTTGTGTCATTCTTTTCTGTAAAAGATGATGACTGAAAACGAAAACCAAGCTGTTCCGATGGCGACTGCCAACGCAACGACAAGCCGAACACCGGCGTTGGCACCGGCAGAAAAACCCGGAAAATTTTCCGAGATTGATTTCAAACGCTGGCAGCAGAAGATGTTCTTCTACTTAACTACGTTATGTCTACAGAAGTTCATCAAGGAAGATGTTCCTGATCTGCCGGATAAAACTCCAGATAATGAACGCTTTCTCGTGATTGAAGCGTGGAAGCATTCTGATTTTTTATGCAAGAATTATATTCTTAGCGGACTGGATGATAATCTGTATAATGTATACAGTAGCATGGAGACATCCAAAGAATTGTGGAATGCGCTTGAAAAGAAATATAAGACTGAAGATGCCGGGATGAAGAAATTTGTTGCCGCAAAATTTCTGGACTACAAAATGATAGATAGCAAGTCTGTTATTACTCAAGTCCAGGAATTGCAAGTGATTATTCATGATCTACTTGCTGAAGGTCTTGTAATCAACGAAGCATTCCAAGTAGCAGCAATGATTGAGAAGTTGCCTCCGTTGTGGAAGGACTTCAAAAATTATTTGAAACACAAACGAAAGGAAATGTCCCTTGAAGATCTCATTGTTCGGTTGAGAATCGAAGAGGACAATAAAGCTGCTGAAAGGAGAGGCCGTGGAAATTCAACAATAATGGGAGCAAATATTGTTGAAGCTAACAAAAAGAGGAAGAAGGCTTCTGGTCCGAAATACAACCCAAGCAAGAAGCGGTTCAGTGGAAACTGCTACAACTGTGGGAAAACCGGACATAAATCTACGGAGTGTCGTGCTCCGAAGAAAGACAAGAAAAGGGGTCAAGCAAACATGGTAGTAAACCATGATGATGTTGATAACTTGTGTGCCATGCTCTCTGAATGTAACTTGGTGGGAAATCCTAAACTGTGGTGGTTTGATTCAGGAGCCACTCGCCATGTTTGTGCAGTTAGAGAGGCTTTTGCTACCTATGCTCTTGCTGAACCCGGAGAGACAGTTTATATGGGAAATGCTTCAACAGCAAAAGTTGAAGGATATGGGAAGGTATTTCTAAAAATGACTTCTGGCAAGGTCATGACTTTGAACAATGTCCTTCATGTTCCCGAAATGAGAAAGAATTTAGTCTCTACTGGACTTCTTGTTAAGCACGGTTTTAAGTGCGTTTTTGTATCCAACAAGGTTGTAATTAGTAAGAATGAAATATTTGTGGGAAAAGGTTACCTCACCGAGGGCCTTTTCAACCTAAATGTAATGGTTGTTGAAAATAATAATAATATTTCAGCTTCTTCTTACTTACTTGAGTCAAATGATTTATGGCATGTACGTTTGGGTCATGTCAATTATAAAACCTTGCGGAAAATGATTAACTTGGAAGTACTGCCCAAGTTTGAATGCGAAAAATCAAAATGTCAAACATGTGTGGAATCTAAGTATGTTAAACATCCTTATAAGTCAGTTGAAAGGAATTCAAATCCTTTAGACTTAATTCACACAGATATTTGTGACATGAAGTCAATACCATCTCGCGGTGGAAAGAAGTATTTCATAACTTTTATTGACGATGGTACTCGATATTGCTATGTTTACTTACTGAATAGTAAAGATGAAGCAATAGACGCATTCAGGCAATACAAAAATGAAGTTGAAACGCAACTTAACAAGAAAGTAAAAATGATAAGAAGTGATAGGGGTGGTGAATATGAATCTCCTTTTGAAGAAATATGTTTAGAATATGGAATTATTCATCAAACAACAGCCCCTTACACGCCCCAATCTAATGGGATTGCGGAAAGAAAGAATCGCACATTAAAGGAGATGATGAATGCGTTGTTGATAAGTTCTGGTTTGCCACAGAACTTGTGGGGGAAGCCATTCTTACGGCTAATCGAATATTAAATCGAGTGCCCCATAGCAAAACACAATCCATTCCTTATGAACAATGGAAAGGAAGGAAGCCCAACTTGAATTATTTTAAAGTGTGGGGGTGTTTGGCAAAAGTGCAAGTTCCTAAACCCAAAAGGGTAAAGATAGGACCGAAAACCGTTGATTGTGTTTTCATAGGATATGCGACAAATAGTAAAGCATATCGATTTCTGGTTCATAAATCAGAAAATCCCGACATTCATAATAATACGGTTATAGAATCAGATAATGCTGAGTTTTTTGAAAATATATATCCGTATAAAAAGGAATGTGAATCGTTTGGTGAAGGATCTAAACGACCTCGGGAAGAAACAAAAGAAAGTACATGTAATCAGGAGAATCCAAGACGTAGTAAACGTCAAAGAACGTCTACTTCATTTGGACCAGATTTTGTGACTTTCTTATTGGAGAATGAGCCTCAAACATTTAAAGAAGCTATGACTTCTTCGGAATCATTGTTTTGGAAAGAGGCAGTCAATAGTGAAATAGAATCCATATTGAACAACCATACATGGGAATTGGTTGATCTTCCTCCTGGAAATAAACCTTTGGGTTCTAAATGGATTTTTAAGAGAAAAATCAAAGATGATGGCACTATTGATAAATTCAAGGCAAGGCTCGTAGTCAAAGGGTATAGACAACGAGAAGGTCTAGACTACTTTGATACATACTCTCCAGTTACAAGAATTACGTCCATACGGATGTTAGTAGCATTAGCTGCAGTGTATGGTCTTGAAATTCATCAAATGGATGTTAAGACGGCCTTCTTAAATGGAGAGTTGGAGGAAGAAATTTACATGGAACAACCTGAAGGGTTTGTGGTTCCAGGTAAAGAAAAGAAGGTATGTAGACTTGTTAAGTCTCTTTACGGACTAAAACAAGCACCCAAACAATGGCATGCGAAATTTGACCAAACAATGTTGTCAAATGGTTTTAAGATAAATGAATGTGATAAATGCGTGTACATTAAAAATGTTCCAAATCACATAGTCATTGTTTGCCTATATGTGGATGATATGTTGATAATGAGTAATGACATTGCCAACATAAATGCTACTAAGCGTATGCTCAATAGCAAGTTTGATATGAAAGACTTGGGAGTTGCTGATTTAATTCTGGGAATTAAGATCAATAAGACTCCTCAAGGTCTGGCATTGTCACAATCTCATTATATTAAGACAGTACTTGAAAAATTCAAGCACTTGGGCTTTAAAGTTGCAAAGACTCCAATTGACGTGAATCTTGCATTAGCAAAGAACAAAGGCCAAAGCATATCACAATTGGATTATGCTCGTGTATTGGGATGCTTAATGTATATCATGAATTGTACACGACCAGACATAGCTTGTGCTATAAGTAAACTGAGTCGATATACGAGCAATCCAGGCCAATCTCATTGGATGGCAATGAAACGAGTTTTGGGATATTTAGAACATACCCAGAACTTTGAATTGCACTACAGTAATTTCCCTGCGGTGATTGAGGGATACTGTGATGCAAATTGGATCACCGGTTCAACTGATTCTAAGTCCACGAGTGGATATGTATTCACTATTGGTGGAGGAGCGGTATCTTGGAAGTCGTCCAAACAAACATGTATTGCCCGCTCTACAATGGAGGCTGAATTCATAGCCTTAGATAAAGCCGGTGAAGAAGCTGAATGGCTCCGGAATTTCTTGGAAGACATTCCATTTTGGCCCAAACCGTTGGCACCAATATGCATACATTGTGATAGTCAAGCGGCAATTGGAAGGGCTGGGAGCGTCATGTATAACGGTAAATCTCGTCATATACGACGAAGACATAAAACCGTTAGGCAATTACTCTCTAGAGGAATTATCACAATTGACTATGTAAAGTCAAGTGATAATGTGTCGGATCCACTTACAAAAGGCCTAACTAGAGAGGTAGTTGAGAAATCATCAAGGGGAATGGGGCTATGGCCGAGAACAAGTCATTGTGGCGGTAACTCTACCTAGAAGACTGGAGATCCCAAGATCTAGGTTCAAAGAGATCAAACAAAGTCATTAATGACGGTTCAACATTGTCAAATAAAATTTTAGTCCATTCTCGTGATGAGACAATGTTCAGTACCAAGGATAAAGCATTAAGGCTTTTTAATGATTTCTAAATTTGATACGGGGTATATCAAATAGTGTATCTACAGGATGACACGTTTAGGAATCACCTATTTAAGTGTGAAGTGTGAGCCGCTTCAAGGAGAACTTTGTAAGGCCAGTTCTCTACGCACTTATGAAACCAGGCGGTGTTCATGGCTGAAACGAACACAACAATGAGAACCAAAGACGGTTAAGGGTTGATTGTGTGACTTATGGTTGTCTAGGTATACACCAAAGATCGACGGTTCAAAGATATCAAATCTACCGATTGACCGAGTATATCCGACATAAGTTTACTACGGAAAGTTCAAAGGGAAACCTACTTATCCAGATGCAATTAATCCTTGCTTGTAAATCACACAGTTTTTCATGCATACTTCCGTGATATAGCCATTCCCCATTCATGTGGGGGATTGTTGAGGTTTTATTTTTTAAGATGTAATATTCTTAAAATGAGGGTGAATGGGAAATGGAGGAAAAATGAAATTTTGAGTAAAATTTTAAGTTTCCCCCTCTTAACAATGAGACATTGTCCCATATTGGAAGTGGAAGACATTTTTGGTGGGTATATATATAATTGCTCTTCTTGTAGCTCTTAAAGAGTTAAGAAGAAAGCAAGCCTCGCGCCATCGTCGTCGCTCGCTCGCTCGGCTCGGCTTCGGCTACGGCTACGGCTTCGGCTTCGGATTCGGATTCGGATTCGGATTTGGATTTGGATTTGGATTTGGTCAAATGATCGATTGATTGATTAATTTTTTGGACCAAATTTATTTGTTAATAGTAAATATTAACGTAAGATTATCCGTATTTGTAAACGGATATTTTCCAATCCGTGTATTGATAATTTGGCAGCCGGATAATGGTCTTCCCACCATGAAGTGCTTGCTCCACAAATATGAAGTGCTTGCTCCACAAATATGTAATGCTTGATCCACCATGAAGGGTGGACGTTTGGTCTTGCACTCCTTCTTGGCTGCTATATATATGAGCAGCAAATGTTGAAGAAAGATACCAAAAAAAAACTCAACATACAATTCGCTCAACAAATTGGCTATACATTGCATTCCTTCCTCTCAGAACTTCCATACGTTTTTCTGAGTATATACTCCTTCGTTCTGCATTGTTTTTAACTTCAAACAAAGCAACTGTAAGTGTGATTTGCTACCGAACTTTGTGTTCGCCGAAACACTGGGGTTTGAAGTACCGCTACACCAGTGTATTATTCGTTCTATCCTGGGAGGAAATAATCCATTACCTTGGGTACTAGGAGGGGATTAAATTCCTTAAGGAAACACTGTGAATTCAGTGGGCTCGAATTTATTATTATTGTTTCATTACGTTAACTTATATTTTGCAGAATTAATATTTACAAATACAGCAATATTGACCGGGAATAACAATCTTAACAATGGTTTGGGCCAAAATGGAATGTCTTCCAAGAAATTCCGGAGCCATTCAGCTTCTTCACCGGCTTTATCTAAGGCTATGAATTCAGCCTCCATTGTAGAGCGGGCAATACATGTTTGTTTGGACGACTTCCAAGATACCGCTCCTCCACCAATAGTGAATACATATCCACTTGTGGACTTAGAATCAGTTGAACCGGTGATTCAATTTGCATCACACTATCCCTCAATCACCGCAGGAAAATTACTATAGTGCAATTCAAAGTTCTGGGTATGTTCTAAATATTCCAAAACTCGTTTCATTGCCATCCAATGAGATTGGCCTGGATTGCTCGTATATCGACTCAGTTTACTTATAGCACAAGCTATATCTGGTCGTGTACAATTCATGATATACATTAAGCATCCCAACACACGAGCATAATCCAATTATGATATGCTTTGGCCTTTATTCTTTGCTAATGCAAGATTCACGTCAATTGGAGTCTTTGCAACTTTAAAGCCCAAGTGATTGAATTTTTCAAGTACTGTCTTAATATAATGAGATTGTGACAATGCCAGACCTTGAGGAGTCTTATGGATCTTAATTCCCAGAATTAAATCAGCAACTCCCAAGTCTTTCATATCAAACTTGCTATTGAGCATACGCTTAGTAGTATTTATGTTGGCAATGTCATTACTCATTATCAGCATATCATCCACATATAGGCAAACAATGACTATGTGATTTGGAACATTTTTAATGTACACACATTTATCACATTCATTTATCTTAAACCATTTGACAACATTGTTTGGTCAAATTTCGCATGCCATTGTTTGGGTGCTTGTTTTAGTCCGTAAAGAGACTTAACAAGTACAAATACCTTCTTTTCTTTACCTGGAACCACAAACCCTTGAGGTTGTTCCATGTAAATTTCTTCCTCCAACTCTCCATTTAAGAAGGCCGTCTTAACATCGATTTGATGAATTTCAAGACCATACACTGCAGCTAATGCTACTAACATCCGTATGGACGTAATTCTTATAACTGGAGAGTATGTATCAAAGTAGTCTAGACCTTCTCGTTGTCTATACCCTTTGACTACGAGTCTTGCCTTGAATTTATCAATAGTGCCATCATCTTTGATTTTTCTCTTAAAAATCCATTTAGAACCCAAAGGTTTATTTCCAGGAGGAAGATCAACCAATTCCCATGTATGGTTGTTCAATATGGATTCTATTTCACTATTGACTGCCTCTTTCCAAAACAATGATTCCGAAGAAGTCATAGCTTCTTTAAATGTTTGAGGCTCATTCTCCAATAAGAAAGTCACAAAATCTGGTCCAAATGAAGTAGACGTTCTTTGACGTTTACTACGTCTTGGATCCTCCTGATTACATGTACTTTCTTTTGTTTCTTCCCGAGGTCGTTTAGATCCTTCACCAAATGACTCACATTCCTTTTTATTCGGATATATATTCTCAAAAAACTCAGCATTAGCTGATTCTATAACCGTATTATTATGAATGTCGGGATTTTCTGATTTATGAACCAGAAATCGATATGCTTTACTATTTGTCGCATATCCTATGAAAACACAATCAACAGTTTTCGGTCCTATCTTTACCCTTTTGGGTTTAGGAACTTGCACTTTTGCCAAACCCCCCCACATTTTAAAATAATTCAAGTTGGGCTTCCTTCCTTTCCATTTTTCATATGGAATGGATTGTGTTTTGCTATGGGGCACTCGATTTAATATTCGATTAGCCGTAAGAATGGCTTCCCCCCACAAGTTCTGTAGCAAACGAGAACTTATCAACAACGCATTCATCATCTCCTTTAATGTGCGATTCTTTCTTTCCGCAATCCCATTAGATTGGGGCGTGTAAGGGGCTGTTGTTTGATGAATAATTCCATATTCTAAATATATTTCTTCAAAAGGAGATTCATATTCACCACCCCTATCACTTCTTATCATTTTTACTTTCTTGTTAAGTTGCGTTTCAACTTCACTTTTTGTATTGCCTGAATGCGTCTATTGCTTCATCTTTACTATTCAGTAAGTAAACATAGCAATATCGAGTACCATCGTCAATAAAAGTTATGAAATACTTTTTTTCACCGCGAGATGGTATTGACTTCATGTCACAAATATCTGTGTGAATTAAGTCTAAAGGATTTGAATTCCTTTCAACTGACTTATAAGGATGTTTAACATACTTAGATTACACACATGCTTGACATTTTGATTTTTCGCATTCAAACTTAGACAGTACTTCCAAGTTAATCATTTTCCGTAAGGTTTTATAATTGACATGACCCAAACGTACATGCCATAAATTATTTGACTTAAGTAAGTAAGAAGAAGCTGAAATATTATTATTGTTTTCCACAACCATTACATTCAGATTGAAAAGGCCCTCGGTGAGGTAACCTTTTCCTACAAATATTTTATTCTTACTAATGACAACCTTGTTGGACACAAAAATACACTTAAAACCGTGCTTAACAAGAAGTCTAGTAGAGACTAAATTCTTTCTCATTTCGGGAACATGAAGGATATTGTTCAAAGTCATGACCTTGCCAGAAGTCATTTTCAGAAATATCTTCCCATATCCTTCAACTTTTGCTGTTGAAGCATTTCCCATATAAACTGTCTCTCCGGGTCCAGCAGGAGCATAAGTAGCAAAAGCTTCTCTAACTGCACAAACATGGCGAGTGGCTCCTGAATCAAACCACCACAGTTTAGGATTTCCCACCAAGTTACATTCAGAAAGCATGGCACACAAGTTATCAACATCATCATGGTTTACTACCATGTTTGCTTGACCCCTTTTCTTGTCTTTCTTCGGAGCACGACACTCCGTAGATTTGTGTCCGGTTTTCCCACAGTTGTAGCAGTTTCCACTGAACCGCTTCTTGCTTGGGTTGTATTTCGGACCAGAAGCCTTCTTCCTCTTTTTGTTAGCTTCAACAATATTTGCTCCCATTATTGTTGAATTTCCACGGCCTCTCCTTTCAGCAGCTTTATTGTCCTCTTCGATTCTCAACCGAACAATGAGATCTTCAAGGGACATTTCCTTTCGTTTGTGTTTCAAATAATTTTTGAAGTCCTTCCACAACGGAGGCAACTTCTCAATCATTGCTGCTACTTGGAATGCTTCGTTGATGATAAGACCTTCAGCAAGTAGATCATGAATACTCACTTGCAATTCCTGGACTTGGGTAATAACAGACTTGCTATCTACCATTTTGTAGTCCAAAAATTTTGCGGCAACGAATTTCTTCATCCCGGCATCTTCAGTTTTATATTTCTTTTCAAGCGCATTCCACAATTCTTTTGACGTCTCCACGCTACTGTATACATTATACAGATTATCATCCAGTCCGCTAAGAATATAATTCTTGCATAAAAAATCAGAATGCTTCCACGCTTCAATCACGAGAAAGCGTTCATTCTCTGGAGTTTTATCTGGCAGATCAGGAACATCTTCCTTGATGAACTTCTGTAGACATAACGTAGTTAAGTAGAAGAACATCTTCTGCTGCCAGCGCTTGAAATCAATCCCGGAAAATTTTCTGGGTTTTTCTGCCGGTGCCAACGCCGGTGTTCGGCTTGTCGATGCGTTGGCAGTCACCATCGGAACAGCTTGATTTTC
The DNA here is from genome assembly GCF_000390325.3 of Nicotiana tomentosiformis. Lineage (NCBI taxonomy): Eukaryota > Viridiplantae > Streptophyta > Magnoliopsida > Solanales > Solanaceae > Nicotiana > Nicotiana tomentosiformis. Next base: position 123,382,440 of record NC_090819.1, read on the forward strand.
GCTTTCAGTCGTCATTTTTTCTGTAAAAGAATGACACAAACAAACGTTTAATACACGTTTTCAAACTGGAGTAAAAATCACGTAGATTTTAATCTCCAACAAAACGCCACGAAGGCTTTACTCTCCAAAACGAGAGTACACAAACCACAAAGGTTTTAGTTTGCAGAATAATAAGAATAACACAAATACAGAAATAAATATTAAATTCCTTAAGTTTGTTAGTCCCGTCAATATTGTTGTATTTGTAAATAATAATTCTGCAAAATATAAGTTATCGTAATGAAACAGTAATTAATTCGAGCCCATTGAATTCACAGTGTTTCCTTAAGGAATTTAATCCCCTCCTAGTACCCAAGGTAATGGATTATTTCCTCCCAGGATAGAACGAATCACACACTGGTGTAGCGGTACTTCAAACCCCAGTGTTTCAGCGAACACAAAGTTCGGTAGCAAATCACACTTACAGTTGCTTTGTTTGAAGTTAAAAACAATGCAGAACGAAGGAGTAGAAACTCAGAAAATCGTATGGAAATGCTGAGAGGAAGGAGTGCAATGTATAGCCAAATCTGTTGAGCGATTTCAGTTCGTGTCGTGTGTCTTTCTTCAACAGCTGTTGCACATATATATTGCAGCCAGTGTTGAAGAAGAACAATCGTCCACCCTCCATGGTGGAGCAAGCATTAGCTTGTTTGTGGAGCAAGCACAATCATGGTGGGAAGAGCATTAGGCGGCTGCCTTGTGGTCAATACACAGATTGGAAAATATCCGTTACAAATGCGGATAATCTTACGCTAATATTTACTATTAACAAATAAATTTGGATCCGAAGCCGTAGCCGAGCCGAGCGACGACGACGACGGCGCGAGGCTTGCTTTCTTCTTAACTCTTTAAGAGCTACAAGAAGAGCAATTATATATATACCCACCAAAAATCTTTTCCTCTTCCAATATGGGACAATGTCTCATTGTCAAGAGGGAGAAACTTAAAATTTTATTCAAAAATTTCATTTTCCCTCCATTTCCCATTCACCCTCATTTTAAGACTATTTTATCTTAAAAACAAAACCTCAACAAGCAATTCAAAGTTATTCGTGTTAACATTACTCTTTCGAGTTGTACCCTACAGGGGGATTGACCGTTAAGTAAAAAGGAGAATTTCTCAAACTTTGAGCTAATTGCAAGAAAAACCACTCATAGTTTGGTATTCGTATGGTGAAAAAAGAAAACAATCTTTCATATGCCTGAAAAACAACGATGTTTACGGCAACTCGATAATTAGCGTTTTTTGAACGTTGAATTGAGTGCAGACATTAAATTGTCAAGTTATTATCAAAAAAGACGAATATAAAAGTAAATATTTTGAACTTTAATATTAGGGGCGGCAAACGGTCGAGTCGGGTCATATATAAACGGGTTGAAAATGGGTAATACAAAAATAAATAAATTATTTAACCCTACCATATTTAATATGGTTAGAAAATGACTGTAGGGTTGAAGGTACTAGAGGAGCTTGAGGCAGGTAGTACTGGAGCTTGCATTCTCAGCCTAGTGCTGTTTTCTTATGTAGTTATTTGGAGCAGTAAATAACCACAATTTTGAAATATAAAATTCAATAATTTGATCAAAAAAAGAAAATGGATTATCAGCGGATAATATAGATATCTATATTATTCATGATTTTTTAAATATTATTACTTTTGGGAGAATTCATAATCTCACAAACTTGAGGAATCTTGACGGTAAGTTATAATCACGTATTTTGGCCATAGTTTGCACTCCAATTACTATATTTTACTTGTGTTTGAGCTTGAATGTTAGTTATTACACTTATTATGTGTTTTATGTCTTGCAAGAAGTAACTTCGAGTTAAAAAGATATTTGGGAGCTAAATTGAACAAGTTGGAGCTTTAAAGTCTGAGTAAAGCCCAGGGGATTAACCGGAGATCGTGTCCGGGAGGCAGGAACCAAGTCTGGATATCAAAAATCGAAGAAAAATATTTCACTCTGGAAAATCTTCATTGCCACGCCGCATGGGGTGGCACGGCAGTGTATTTCTGATGCTGCCCGTCAAAACCTGCTCTCTGAACTTTCCCACAGACGCCCCGCATGAGGCGGCGCGCCTGTGCAATTTTCTCAGAGTATTTATCATGTTTTGGCTAGGAAAAGGTAATTTCGCCTGGGCCCATTCCTACAGGGTAGGGGTGTACAAACCGAACCGAAAAACCGCACCAAACCTAAAAGTCAAACCAAACCGATTAAAAAACCCGACTTGGTTTGGTTTGATTTGGTTTGGTATTGAGTAAAAAAATTCGAGCCAACCCGACATATAAATATATAATTTTTATATATACTTTTAAGATTTTATATAGAATTTTCTTTAAAAAATGTCTAAAAATATTTGGGATTCTCTTGCGGGATATAAATTTTAATAGAATATGAACTGCTCAATATTTATTAACCTTAAATAATGGGTTGTATGATCACTTTCTTATCAAGTGTTAGTGAAATGCGTCTATGTCTTTGTTCTTCCATATTCATATCATATATTAAGATCTATTAAATTCTTATATCTTTTTCGAATGTGAAGTGATTATAAATATTTATGTATCATATTAATTTTTATGTTTAATTACTAAATTCGGTTAACTTGAAATTGTACATCAACGAAAAATTATTGTCAAACAACAAAAAAATAACTATTATGTGTTACTAATAGAATTCTGCCATAAGAATATTTTAATCGATAATATATTTGTCAATTTTTTTATATTTTTACTAAATATATATTTACTTATCAAATATTTAACAAAGTAAGATTGAAATAATATTTAAGTAACAAAAAATCCGAAAAACCTGACAAAACCGAACCAATCCAAACCGATATAGTTGGTTTGGTTTGGTTTTGATAAAACCGAACCAACCCGGTCCATGTATACCTCTACTACAGGGTATAAATACACCAAAAAAAATATTTTTGAAGGAATTTTTGACCTTGGAAGCTTGAGGAGAGCATTGGAGGCTACAAGACACGGAATTTCATCATCTTTCCATCAATTCAATATGGGAGTTTGGATTGTAACGTTAGATTGATATTTTTTTATTCTTTAATTATATTTGTGATGACTTCTTCCATGATTATGGAGTAGTTTCCCTTAGGGTTTGACGGATATGGTGTTTTGATAAATATATGTGAATTTTAACTCTAGTTCATGCTTGAATTCGTTTATGGAGTTTTGAATTGTTGAAACTGTATTATATACTTAAATATATGTGGATTTTAACTCTAGTTCAATTGTCAATTGCTCTATTTTAGTAGCTAAACTTAGTTTATAATATTTTAATTCAAGTGTTGATTCTCCTGAATAGCAATTAAACCAAAAATTACTCGAACATTGTTTAAAACCATTCCTTGTGGATACGATATTATACTATACTATCTTTGATTAGCGAGCATCAATTTCCTGTTATGTTTTGCGCTCGTCAAATCTCTAATTTGAGTTTACAAATTTAAAAGTTAAATTCATCGGTTGTCCATTTCTAAGTCGATAATATGGTTCTTATCCATATTTGACCCGTTTTTATTTTTTGGTAACCATTGTCTAATTACCAATAACTCCAAAAAACCACTACAATATAAAGAGCACCTCCTTTTAAAAAGTTTATTATCTAACCCATTTTTTAGTGGATAATATGAGTGGGATAACTAATTTTTTAGGGGGGTTTTCACTTTTGACATGCGCCAAAAACTATTTACATTCGGTAGCCGAAAAAATGTAAAAATTTGTATAATTGTTGTATATAACATACAGAATGTATATATATACAAAAAAAATATTTTTTCGGCTATAATTTTCAGAGCGGCACAATATCATTTTTTTCTTCTTTTTTTTTCCTTTTTGCCACCATTATTTAATATTTTAAAGAAACCCGCTAAAGCAAATTTCTCAATTTTTCTCAATCCAGGCAACCTTTTAACCAAGTTGTGTGATCCACTCTAAGTAGGGAAAGCAATTAAGGAAACCTAATATTAATATATTTAGTAAATCCCAAAATCAACCTTTTTCCTATTAAAACAGAAACAACTTTAGCCTTCCAATCTCCTCGTTTAAAGTTGTTTCCTTTTGTTTTAATCAAAAGGTTAGTGCAGAGAATAATTTTTATATTTCTACTCCTCTCTAGGCATTGTAAAGAAGAAAAGACAATAAAGAAGTACAAAAAACAATTATATTCTCCACCGTCAGTTTTTGCAAAGAAAAAAGAAAAGGAGAAGTAGGGAAATTTGTACTGCTATAAAAGGCTCGTAAAAGTAGTTTGTCCATCACCATGCAAAAGATGGCGGAAACAAACAATAGCGTTCCTTACACCCAATTACCGGCGGAGGACAATAACACCTCCAGTAATTCTCCGGCCAAATGCCGGCGACGACCCAAAAGAGTGTCGTTCATAGTATTAACAGGGCTGGTGGCAGCTTTGTTACTTTTTGTGGCAGTGAAATATGGGAATAACGAGGCGGAGGATGTAAATCCAGGGCCAGTACCACCACAAGAAACCGTGTGTAACATGCTTGGTTCTAATCTAATGCCGCTGACCACCATGAGGACGGTGGCGCGTGGGGTGGCAGAAGGTGTCTCCGCCAAGTCACGCGGTCGTTTCTTGGGATTACGGCCGTTTCCATGGACCAAACAAATGTTGGCTTGGCAAAGAACATCCTTCCACTTTCAACCTAAGAAGAATTGGATGAATGGTTAGTAATTCTTTTTCTCTTATGTTATTTTCATAAATCAGCTTTGTTTTTATTAAACAATAAATCAACAGCTTATTGATAATTTTAAACATAAAACCGCCTTATGCTTGACGAGATTAACTAGAACTTTAGGTACAATGAATGGTTATCTCCATTCCATTACATGCCCATGAATTTTATGTGTCTTAATTTAAAGATTTGACAGGACATTACATTACGTTTATAGTTTAAGAAAAGCTTGGTATTGATATAAAAAAAACCATTACAGCTTCGAATATGGGATACCTTGTCTTTTTCTTTGCCTAAGATGGATCTTTGATTGCAAGAACAGAGTTTGAATTACTCAGGAAAAATATGAAATCGTTTTGGAACTTATTTGCTTATTTATTATTTTTTGAGGTGAACATTAATGATTTATTCTTATTTGGCATGTGTTGGATTCTTTGGCTTTGGACTGCGTTGCTCACGGAAATTACCTGATTCTGTTCGTCAGATCCTAATGGTAAGTCCATATTTTCTGCCGGTATTATTATTATTATTATTATTATTATTATTATTGTTATTGTTATTATTATTATTATTATTATTAATTTGTTTTGATATATTGGAAACCATCGACAAAACGGGGACCTCAAAACATACTAGTCGGGGTAGTTTGTAAGTAGACAGATTGACAATATGATGAAGACAGTTGTCTTTAGACAATTGCATGTGAATTTTGTAGGAGCAAACACAAATTCCTAGAATGGTATACAACTTCAATCCTGTCTGTCCAATTATAACCTCGCTACTTTTGATCCACTACACCTTTTTCGATCAACAGGGGATCACTTATTTAATTATACGGAACCCTTTATATAACAATCATATTTGTTCCCGTATTTTTTAGGTTTTATATTGAGTGGTTGTTATGCAAATATTACAGGATTTGACGTTTAAATATTTTTTTGGTTGTTATAGATAAAAATTATCTATAAATAAATAATTATTCCTTTTTTCATGTTACATATAAAAAATAAGGAAATTATTTAAATTTAAAATCTCACAAGCTATGCATATTTCACTAATTAAATATTGAAGAAAGTTAATACATTATTAATAAATTCATAACTAAAAATATAAAGATTTAAACTCTAAGGCAGACATTTTAAGGCTACCAAAAAAATATTTTTTTTCAAGATTGATGGAAGTGGAACAACTTTGTAATTGTAGCTTGTTTCGTAGATTTCATTCTCTTACTAGCGATATAACACTTGAATTGGCAAAGATCCGTGTCTAAATTTTCAGCAAAAAGGTATCCAATAGTTTTTCCTTGAATACAATCTAAGAGTTTAACCGTTAAATTTTCTATCTAAGTATTTTTTAAATTTGTCCAATAAAAAAGATATCATGTGCAAATCTATAAATCTTATATTTTATGCAAGATAGAAACTTTATTTATTTTTAGAATTATTATTAGCAATCTTAAAGATTTTATATGGCTGTTATAGAGGGGTAATTTTACAAAAAGCGTTCTGCTATAAATATGGTTGTTGCTGTTATAGGTAAAAAGTTGTTATAAAATTGTTTATGAAAGTCACTTTACTTTGTTTTTTAACTGAAAAGTCACTATACTTTGCACATTGTAACTCAAAAGTCAATCAACACTTTTAGGGCGTTATTAAACATTATTTTTCATATTTCTTTTCAGCCCAACCATTTAAAAAATAAAAAAAAACATTTAAATCATGACTCGACGTTTCCATGACCTGACCCATTTTCTCTTATTTATGTTATAAAAAACGTAAATATTACTTTGTTGTAGTGTATTATATTGGTTCTCAATATAGTTATACTAAATGTATACATTGGTTTAAGCAAAGTATTAAATAGAGAATAAGGAATTAATCTTAACAAACTAGAGGAGTTAGATTTGAAACTGAAACAAGAAAATTAGTAGCGTTGAAGTGAAAAAAAATAAAAAGGAGGAAGGAAAAATAAAAAAAGTATTTATGCTTGAAATTTTGACTGAGAAATATTAATATAAGAGTAAATTAAAAGACAATATCCTTGATGTTTTAGAACAAGAACGCGCATTTTAGTAAAGATAATGTTATTAGACGACCATTTCTAGTCGAACTAATTTAATACTTTGCTTAAATCAATATGTTGAAAATCAAGACAATTAACAGTAAAGTAATATTTACGTTTTTTGTAACAAAAATAAGAGAGTGGGTCGAGTTAAAGAGCGGGTTGAGTCACGGTTTAAATGGGTATTTTTTTATTGTTTAAATGATTGAGTTAAAAAAAATATGAAAAAAAATATTTAATATGGCCTAAATGTATTGAGTGACTTTTGAGTTACAATGTGTAAAGTATGATGACTTTCCTTTTACAAAACAAAGTAAAGTGACTTTCATAAACAATTTCCATTAGTTCAATGACTTCTGAGAAATGGACTCCTTAAAAAATTGATTCTGAAGAAAACTTGGTTTTTACGGTGAATGACTTGTTATATATGAATGTTGTTATCGAAATGTCTGACTGTATGTGACCTAGTTTATTGAGACGTTTTTACATTAAAGCCCTTTCGTATTTACACTTCAATATGCATCATACAAAAAATATGTGCTTCATAATTATACATTACATTCATTTCTAACTCCACTTTTACAAAAAATATTTTAGGTCCATTATTCTACAAAGGATGGTACCATTTGTTCTATCAATACAATCCAGAGGCTGCAGTATGGGGAAATATTGTATGGGGCCATGCAGTTTCAAGAGACTTAATTCACTGGCAACACCTTCCAGTTGCTATGGTTGCGGATCAATGGTACGACATTAACGGTGTATGGACCGGATCCGCAACCATTTTACCCGATGGTAAACTCGTCATGTTATATACCGGGTCAACCAACGAGTCAGTACAGGTTCAAAATCTAGCGTACCCGGCTGACCCATCGGATCCTCTCCTAAGAAAATGGGTCAAATATGAGGGCAACCCGGTACTTGTACCACCACCCGGAATTGCTACTAAAGATTTTCGTGACCCCACCACTGCATGGACCACACCACAAGGCAAATGGAGGATTACTATTGGTTCAAAGGTTAATAAAACTGGAATTTCATTGGTCTATGACACTATTGATTTTAAGAAATTTGAGTTGTTGGATGGGGTGCTCCATGGTGTACCGGGTACGGGTATGTGGGAATGTGTGGACTTTTACCCGGTTTCGAAAGTTGTTGAAAATGGGCTTGACACATCAGATAATGGGCCTGCAGTAAAACATGTGTTAAAGTCCAGTCTAGATGATGATAGAAATGATTATTATGCACTTGGAACTTATGATGCAGTGGCTGGTAAATGGATTCCTGATAATCCCACAATTGATGTTGGTATTGGATTAAGATATGATTATGGAAATTTTTACGCATCAAAAACATTTTATGACCAAGAAAAAAAGAGAAGAGTCCTTTGGGCTTGGATTACTGAAGGTGATAGTGAAGCTGCTGATATTTGCAAAGGTTGGGCATCACTTCAGGTACAATTCAATTGTGTCGAAGACAATTTAGCTAGTGTTGGGATATAGATTTGGTTGAAACTTAAAAAAAAAAATATTTAAAATTATGGACATGTATTTTATTTGAAAAAAATTAAAATTCTGTGAGTGGAAGAAAACTTTTTACCCAAAAACTACCCTAAACCAGATTTTGGGAATGTAAAAAAAAGAATCAGATCATATTCTATGAACAAACAATATTATCAAAAGTTTTTTAAAAACAATTTTCAAAATCTATGGTCAATTTCCTCTTTTATTTTACTTCATTTTGTCATATTTGAATTTTGGTCTCATTTAACACTTGGTAACGTGTGATGTAAAACAGCCTATTCCAAGGACTATAAAATATGACAAGAAGACAGGAAGCAACATAATTACTTGGCCAGTGGCGGAGGTTGAGAATTTGAGATTAAACAGTAAGGAATTCGACAAGGTGGAGGTAAAACCAGGGTCAGTTTTTCCACTAGAAGTTGGCACTGCCACTCAGGTTTGTTGATTGAATTTAACTATACACGTGTAAAAGAATTTCTTTACGTTATCGGTCTATTTTAAACTATTATAGCACGTAACATGCTAATATTCGATAAGTTTAACTTACTATAATTTGAACTGTTGATGATTACAGTTGGACATAATGGCTGAGTTTGAAGTAGACCCTAAGGTCTTGGAAAGATTAGAAGGAAATAATGCTACGTATGAGTGCAGAAGCAGTGGGGGATCTGCTGAACGTGGTGCCTTAGGGCCATTTGGTTTATTGGTTTTAACAGATAAGGGCTTGTCTGAGCAAACTCCAATTTACTTCTACATTGCAAAAGACGCTGCTGGAAATTTCACCACATTCTTCTGCAATGATCTTACCAGGTTCTAATTTCTCCTCTCTTGCATTTTCATCTCATCAATGAAGTTTTAGCCCCTCCCCCCCACCAAAACCAAACTAAGAAATTGGAGAAAAACCTTTATTGGTTCACTGCTTAATAGCAGTACGGAATTCAGGATTTTGAGTCATTAGGTTCTGCTCTATATATATATAATAATATTTTTCTACACATATATATAGTTCGAGCTAAACATAATGAGTTCCGTCGAACTTGTTGCATCTAGTCTGAATCCGCCACTGCTTTAACACATCTTTCTCATAATAACCACTATTTCCAAGAGCTTAAGTATTTCTCATGTCCATACTTCTATCCACGTTTAAAAATGAAGTCAGATTTTGTTTTATATCCGAGAAATCCCGAGGGCAAGTGGCCAGTACATGGTTCGAAGCTCAATGGACACTGGCACCGCCCTTTATCGTGCTCTACTTAAATATTAAGATTTTGTCTGTTGCAGGGTTTTAACCAAGGACGTACGTTTAACCCATATATAACGAGTAGCTTTTACCACTAGACCAAAACTCGGGGCAATATATGAAGCCAGATATTTGTTGCAATTCTCTTTAATTAAATTAAAATGGTGACAAGATCCGAGACAAATCTTGGAAGTGCATTACGTAGTATTTTTAAGTAAGTATGATAATGGTGATTCTCATCTTTTTACTTCCTTTTTTTTAGGTCATCTGAAGCAACAGATGTTCGCAAACTAATCTACGGAAGCACAGTTCCAGTCCTCCAAGGGGAGAAGCTTTCTCTAAGAACACTGGTAATTTTCATTTTTCTTCTTTTTTTAATTGCTTATTCAAAATTCTTGATTATATTGCGTACACTTAAGTTTACCAAATATAAATTAATGGGGTATTTTTGTGAATGTAATAGGTGGATCATTCAATAGTAGAAAGTTTTGCACAAAGTGGAAGGACAGCAATAACGTCAAGGGTATATCCAACAAAGGCAATATATGAAGATGCTAAGCTCTACTTATTTAACAATGCTACAGATGTTAGCATTACTGCCTCACTCAAGATTTGGCAAATGAATTCTGCAAATATACAATCTAGTTAACTTCCACCCCATATGTAGATTGTAAATTAAATTTTCAAAATTGTTGATTCTTCTTTTTTGATTTTCCACCACCATTGTTTTGTGGCATTCTTTTATTTCTTTTCACTTATTGTAATTTAATTAATTTTATCTTTCCCATTCTTCCTTTTATTTTTCGCCAAGTATGTTTCTATTGGTGAGATAGAAAAAGTTTCATTTTGGATCAAAGAGATCAGTGAAGTGGGCCTTTTTTGTGTGGTGCTTTGAAAACTATTTACACAATAATGTCCATTATTGAATAATTAAAGATAAATATTTTAATAATTGTTAATCTATTATCACACGTTTAAATTAACTCCCCGCTCACACTCTAGGGGAAGGAGGGGGGAGGGGGGTCCTCTGCTCTTGTCTTCTTGGGGGATCAATAGTTGTACTTCTTTAGTTATTCCTCGTGACTCTTTTTTGTCTCTGCATTTGTGAATTAAATCTTGTGAGCTAAATAATAATAATAATAATAATAATAATAATAATAATAATAATAATAATAATAATAATAGAACAAAATGGACAGTTTACACATTATTCCAAGGAATTCTCTCAAATCTGCATCATCAAATGCTATTAGCTAATAATAGAACCATATGTACAGAGAGGAGACAAGACCCCTTTTCTCGACTAGAAATGGGTCCCAAGTTTCGAGTTTAGTGTTCAGTATTTCCGACAATAAGAAGCTTTTAACCTGAAGGTGGTGGAATTATTAGACACAAACAAGACAATATATTAAAAGGGAAACAGCTTAAAGTTCATATCAATTTGAAATATGATGAGATACTAGGTTAATTTCTCCTCTTCTTGTTGGCAACGAGTTTGGTTGGCTAATTGAGATTTGAGAACATACCATGAAATTCTTCTCGCGTAGGAAAAAAATAAAATTGACTTAAATCAACTGTGTTGAAAGAACAAACGATAATTTATAAGGTTAAAAAGATCTTACTAGAAATTTTCAATTATATATGAGCAAACACGCGGAAAATTTTAAAAATTATACACAAAGAATGATCAAATACGCCAATAATTGCGCTTTAGTGCCAAACCAGTTGAGTTAAAGATTTTATAATGGTCCGTGGAGTAAAATGCACTTTTAGTTTTAAACTATGAAAAGTATTGAGAATATATATTGGATTGTACTTTCTTACTTAAAAATTAAAAGAAAGATTTTGTGCCAATATAAAATGGATCAATAACATTTTGACTCAAACCATTTATCTAATAAAACTAGTTAAGTTGCTTAGATGGCCATATCGAAATGCAATTTCTCTTTCTTTCTCAAAAATGAAATGAAACTTTTTTTTTATTAGTGCTGTATGTTTGAACCACCTTATGCGAAACTCAATTAATTTTATGAATATCTCTTACCTTCAAAAAGTAATGTAACTTTTCCAATCCAGAAAATCCCAAATCATTCAATTTACAAAAAATTAAGACAATATAATCGCTCGTTTGTAAATGTCAACTCCTTGATCGTTTGGTGAAAAGACATTAGTCGTTACTAATTGGTTTGAATCGTTTTCTCTTGATTTCACCACCTAATCAATTTCATTAATCATAGATCGCATGTATTTTCCTTTACTAATCATTAATCAATTATAAACTAGTATTTTCCTTTATGTTTTTGTTTAGAGTACGGGCATCTCGAGGATGAAACTGTTTGAAGCATGTTTCCACAATATATGCAGGTTTCATTGACTTGACTTATTTTCTTCTCCACTCAACCTCACGTTAGGGCTTGTTCACAACGGAACAAAAATCAAAACCAAATCGAAATCGAAACTTAATGGCTTATTGGTATTGGGTTAACGATTTAACGAACGGGGAACGGATTAAAAATTTTTATTAACGGCTTATCGATTTAGGACGGATTATTCAATTTTCTTAACGGCTAATCCGTTAACTCATTAAGAATATATATATATATATATATATATATATATATCCTAATGATATAGTTTCTGTCAAGTGTCGAGAATCAATTCCCAATTTTTCATTAACAAGTGTTGGTATTAGTAGCCAAAATACATGCCTTTTGTTTTCTATTTTTCCCAGTTAGTGTCTTAGTGGTCATCACTCACCGTTGTATTAAATATAGAGAAAAAGATGTATAGTACAATTTACTCTATTAGAAATTTAGAATTTAGAAACCCTAAAATCTAGACCTCCCAAATTCTCTAGCCGCTGCCTCTCGCTCTCTCCTCCCATTCTCTTCTCAAGGGTCTTGCCTCCATAGGCTCTAATCTCATAACTAGATCTCAGACTCTCAGTTATGGCCATAGCTAGAGTAGCAGACGATAAGTTTCTTTCTTCTCATTTTCGAATCTTTACTTGATAGTCGAATTTTTAGTTCTGCTATTGATAAAATAGACCAAATCTATGTAGAAATTTGGAAAAATATCAAAATTATTCTAGGGATTAAAAGAGGAATTTCGTGGCAGAAGAATGTCATTTTCCTCATCATACTTTGTCAGGAAATTAATTTACTTTCTAATTCGATTTCGATTCAGTTCTAATATATCTGGTAAGAATTCGAACACTAGCAAGCTAGCCTGCTACCTCTTCTCTGTTGTTATTTGTTTTTCGAACACTAGTTTATTTTTATTTGGATTTCCTTAAGCTTAAGTGAGGATCAGCCTAAACCAACTCACAAAGTAAAAAATAGAATTTAGTTAGTTCTGTAGTTGTTTTAAACTGTTAATTAAGGTAATAATGCATCTCATTAATTCGGTGGATGAATCAGTGACAATTCCAGTCAAGTCACTAAACATCTAATTGCATAATTATTTTTTTAAAAGTCAAAGAATATCATATGCATCTCCAGAAAAATATGTAAACATACATAGAAGATATATAAATAGACCGATAAACCGCCCGATAATAGCTAAACCGATACCAATCCGCCTGATATCTTATCGGATGGCTAGTGGATTAATACATTTAAATATCGATAACCGATAGGCCGAACCGTTAGGCGTAAATAATCGCCCGATCCGCCCGATAAGCAACCCTTCACATGAGCTCAAACCACTATTGGCTGTTAATGTAATTTTAGCTATCACATAATTTAACCGACTATAATAAATCACTTAATTTATAGTATTTTTTTGCAAGTTGCCAATCTATATTTGTTATAAAAGTTAAAGAATTTCATTTTGAGACCTTCAAGTTTATACTTGACTGATCCAAATTGAAAGCACTAATTTGTATGCGTTTGTACAATGTTTGGTTGAAGTAGGAAAAAAGAAATTACCTGAAGTTGAAGTTAGAAAAAGTTTAAAGTATTGTGTTTAAAAAAAGTTTAAGTATTGGTGTTTGAACATGAATATAATTGGAATAAAGTTTACAATATTATGAGTGGTAATCATTTTGTCACTTGAATACTTCTCAAAATAAGGTTTTCAACTTCAAATTCTCTATTTCAATTGAAGTTGAAATAAAGAACCAAGTCGTAAATGAAATATTGATTTCGAATTATATTTTAAGTTGAAGTTATAAAAAAAATAGAATGCATATACTTGAGACACCCGAAGCTTAGCACTAGGAGTTAATAACCTGAAAACTTTATTCATAAACTTCTGGTTACCATCTCTTTTAATAACAGAATAGACAGGCACAATTGCCGTAACTGCTGCCCATTATGGGATTCGTTTAGAAACTTGTTTCTGTAATTATCACTCTTCTTTCCTTGTCTGCCACAATATGTTCTCCCCCTTATTGTTACCCTCAAAATATGATACCAATTTAATTTATACGTGGTTTTAAGGATAGTGATCTAACTTGATACAAAAATGAGAAATCAGATTCAAATTGAAATTAATGATAAAAAAGTAAATACAAACCAGTTGAACAATTTTGACCTTGAAAGTTGGTCACCCTCGAGTCAAAGATGCTGCAATCGGTGTCGGGATAGAGTGATGAGATAATAATGACTAGAAATAACAGTTTATTGCTTTGAGATGCGTGTTACAATATACTTTACAAATAATCAGACCCCCTTTATATACTAGATGAGTCCTACTTTAGGTACAATTCTATATAAGGTAAAAAATCTCATAATTTGCTAATTAATCGGTTTCATTGATACGTGCTGAGATTCCTGCCGTGATATCCGACCGGTTATGGATATTTCGGCCTTCCGTTATTTTGGTTCGGTAATGTTTTCTCGAGCTAATTCGGAGTTGTGGTCAATTCCAGGGTTACAGACTCGATAAAAAAATCTTGAAAACGCATGTTCTAACCTCGTGCCTAGGGTCGATCTTCAATCCATTACGTTTCATCCCTGATCTGCTATGCAATAGATGAGCTCGGTTTCTACCGTATACAGATAGTCCCCTCGTTTTTCGGAGAGTAAACGACGAGAAACGATATCAGCCCTCGATCCTTGTCTCGGTACTTTGCGCCAGAAACGACAAAATGATCAACGAAACATCTGGTTAGTCACATCTAAATGGCATTAAATGTTCGTCAGTTGTTGGTCGGCCACCACAGGTTTTGAATCGTCGTTTGCAAACTATAAATACTTCATCCTTCATTTATTCAAACGTTATATTCAATCTTTTCCTACTCTTGTTCTTAAAGAACCTTTGCATTTTCTAGTGTTTTCCCCAATTTCTTGAGAGCTTTGTAAGGGTTTCTCCTTTGTCTGAACTATTCAATTGTACCCCTTTAACTCCTTCTTCTTCATCTTCATCAAACAATGGCGAAGACTTCTAAGTTTGTTCCCCAAAAAGAAACTCTCTCTTCCTCGAAATCGACTGAGAACGTTTTGCCTGTAGTTACTGAGGGATCGACACCAGAACCCCTTCTAAAGATGTTTGTCCCTACGGGGTGTCCAATCGGAGCCGATTTTAAGGTTGAGAAAACCTCCTTGGTACCGGGCCAGTGCGAACCGGTCTCAAGATACATATGTTCGGTCACCGACGGTGTTCTCGACAAGGTCAAGGAGGACTGCAACTGGGTCAGTAAGCATGCAGTGGTTCCTACGCCCAGGAAGCAATCACCACCCACGTGAAGGGTTTTTTAAGTGTTTACACTTACCTTTTCACGCTGGGTCTTTTAGATCCAGTTATTATAGCCTTTTGTAAGAGGTACGAGGTGACCCTAGGCCAAATTCATCCCTCCTTCTGAAGGATAGTCATCCTCATCTGTTTTTTTGTAAACAAGATCGAGGGGTGTCCCTTCACCATCGATCACCTCATGCGTTTGTACAGTTCCGGGATTTAACGGAGGGGGGGGGCTAATAAAACTTTCCCATCGGGCCAGTAAGGCCCCATTATCGAGCATCGATGAGGATCGGGACCGAGGCTGGTTGGGCCGATTCGTTTGAGTGAAAATCTCGGACTTAATCCCGGCTGAGGACATGCCATTTCGTGAGAAATGGCACTTGAATTATAAGTATAACCTTGCCTTTAAGATTTTGTTTATCATTTTTCTTTTGCCCTTCTTCTTATCGATTCTTTATGATGCAACTGCTGCTCGGATGACGGATGCAGTTCCTCGACTCAAGGAGTGGGTTGAGGGCATCGTGTCGCAAAAACCCTATTTCGATCGCCCGTGGCGTGAACTTTCGAAGGGCCGGTGGGAGGCCCATACTCATGGTGAGATTTCTCTACTGAGTGAATTTACACTTAGTTTTCTTAGCTGCATTCGTTCTCACTGTTTTTTCCTTTGTAGGTCTTCCCAAAGATGTCGAAATGAGTCCCCCGTCCGGTGATGAAGAAATTCTCCCCGAGCCATCTGTTTCGAGGCAGGATAATGAGAAGAAAAGGAAAAGGACTCCGAGTTCTCCGAACTCGGAGATGAAAAAACCAAAAAGGAGGCTTGTGTGCAAATCCAAGGAAAGTGCCAGCGCCCGGGAGGTCCCATCGGATTCACTCAGTCGACTGAGGGATGAGTCCGAAGAAGAAGAAGAAGAAGAAGCCTCTGAGCTGATGACCCGCGTGAGAAGCGGTACCGAGCTACCTCAAACCGGGGTAGCCGATGAGGAGGCAGTGGCCGAGACCTTGAAACCAGGTAAGGACGGGGCCATTTAGCCTCGAGTTGGGGAGGTCGACAAGGAGACCATGACCGGTACTCCTCGGGTTGATGGAAATGCCCTGAAGGATGCACTTGGGGTGATCGATCCTTCTGGGTCACTATCAATCACCGACTCCATGATAAACGAGGCCCATGTGCTAAAAGGACACCCAAATGAGGGGCCTCAAGAGGCGGCAAATTCCTTCAACAACTTCTTCGATGGCTTAGATTCTACCACCTTGGAGTATGTCACCGGGTTAGGAGACTTACCGGTACCAAAGAAGATACCGTCTTTAGGAGCCAGCAGATCTTCTTCGAGTTCGAGATTAGTAGATCGATTCCCGGTCCCGAGTTCAGATCCTGACCGGAAGCGGTCAATCATCATGTCCATACCGGAGGATGCCTGGGTTTTCTACGCCCCCGTAGGGGTTTCAGCTATCTTCGATGCCTGGTGACATTAAAGGATCATGCCAAAATAAATGAGGTGGAGTCCCCGTGTCTGTTCAACGAAGCTCAACATGCGTTGAATCGGGTAACTTCGAATGCCTTTTTATTATGTATTTATATTAAATTGCAAACAATCGTAACATTCTTTTTGTGTTCGCATGCCTTGGTGCTTCATCACTAAACTTTTCTCTGATATCGGGAAGAGTTGAACCAACACGAGGTCGAAACCCGGGAGCTTACTAAGAAGATGGATGCTTACAAGCTCATTAGTGAGAAGCTCCTGGCCGAGTTAGAAGCGGCTCGGAAGGAGCATGTCGTCGAGTATTTGAAGTTAGTGACTATGATTTAGACACAGTGGCTAACGACTCGAACCCGCAGGTTCAAAAGAAACTTGACCAGATCGAGCAGCTCTAGGTGGAGGTGGACACGGTGAATGCTGAGGCCAAAAAATAGAAGAAAAACATGGACTACCTGGCCTCGGAAAAGGAGAGTGCCCGAGAACAACTGGCTTCGACTGAGATCCAAATCTGGGCTGCAAAAGAAAAGGCCTTGGTACACGCCAAAAAAATCAAAGAGCTCCAATCTCAACTAAGCTCGGCGATCTCCGGTCAAGAAAATCTGGCCAAGGAACTTGAGGTGACCAAGTTGGAGATTACGGTGGTTAAGGCCAAGGCTAATAAGAGGGTGGCCCAGCATAAGGCCGATGCCGAGACGGCTTAGAATTAAGTGAGAAACTTGGTTGAGCATATGAAGTGGCAATCCCAAAGGGAGGCCCTCGAGGGAGTTCGAGCTCAAGGTTTTGACCTGTTGGCCAAAATCGAGAATGCCAAGGTATCCAAAGTCGAGGCCAGGAAGCTGGCTTATTCCCAGGAGAAGGATTTCGAGGGATCTGAAGATTCGGATGAGCCCTAAGGCAGCAGATAACCTGAAGGTGATGATGCGGCCCCCGACGAAGACTAGGCAACTTAGGATTGTTTTATTTTTTTAAGGCCGCTTTGGCCGTTGTAAAATTTTATATCGGAGCCATTCGACCCTTGTAAAAAGAAATTTTTGATTATGAATATAAGGTCTTTTCCCTTCAACAGCTTTCGAATTTTCTCTTTTCCTTGTTTATTTTTATTTGCAAAGATAACAATTAGGTTGTGTTCGAAGGTTCGGACAAACCTTGCCTTTAACATTATTTCGTTTTGAGGCATCGTGGGGATTTGGTGTTATCGAAAACTTTTCCCCAAAGTAGTTTAGGTTTATAGTTTGCCGAGGATAGCCTTTAGAACCGGTTAAGAAATTTCAAGGCCTTGTTGTTTTTGTTACTGTCTTCGGACGTCTCCGAGCCATGTTTATGTGGTCGTAGACTTTATAGTTCGGGGTGTTGTCCCGTGTTAATATAATTATCCCGAGTTATCCGGGTTTGCCTAAGATGGTAGTCCCCGAGTGAGGGTGGCCTTATCCTATAAAATTCGGGGGTTGCCTAATAGGTCTTTATACCCATGAGGTCTAATAGCTTGGACCGTCCGAGTTTATTTTATGGACGACAGTCCCCGAGTGAGAGAGTGATTATTCGAACTCAGGCTAAGGCAGCTCATGGGCTCATTTCCTTTAGGGGATCGGAAGCAGGGAATTCTTTGAGAAATGCAAAGGAAAAAGTTTTAAAAGACAAAATATTTGCAAGGAAGAGTCTTCTCTTTATTCTTGTACATAATAGTAATGTATGTGTACAAGCTTTGTGTCAGGGTTTGAGCAGTCTATGTGGGCACGGTAATTTGACCGTTTGGCCCTTACATTGAATCCTATCGATCGAGACCCTTAAATCCCGAAGTCTCTTTCCATGCTAAAGTCGATATCAGAGGGTAATGCCCCCAGTGTTCGGGGATGACCGAAGAAGGGCCTTGAACGCTATTATGATCATCGTCATCGGTTCGTTTCCGGCCTTCAATTCTAAGTTAGCACGATTTACTTGTTGCCTCGTTAAAAACCTTGCAGGAAAACCCATATGGGACAAAACCGACTCAAGGGAAAAAGAGTGTAACGTGCTCTTTCAGACCTAAAATCTCGTACCATCCCTTATTGGTTACCTACAAGGGTTAGTTTAAGATGTAAATAAAGGAAAGAACGGGGCCATACCTTAGATGTAATATCGCTTTAAGTGAGTTATATTTCAGTTGTTCGGTAGTTGCTCGCCATTCATTGTTCTAAGCTTGTAGGATCCTTTTTCGGTGATCTCGATAATTTGGTACGGCCCTTCCCTGTTCGGCCCCAATTTTCCTTCATTCGGGTTTCGGGTGTTTAGCGTGACCTTTCTTAGTACCAAATTCCTGGTATTAAAGTGTCGAAGGTTGGCCCTTCGATTATAATATCTTTTGATCCGTTGTTTTTGGGCGACTAACCGGACAAGGGCGGCTTCGCGCCTTTTATCTAATAGCTCCAGGTTGGTACTCATAGCGTTGTCATTCAATTCCTTTGTTGCATTTCATAATCTGATACTCGGTTTCCCGACCTCGGCCGGTATCAAAGCTTCGGCGCCATAAACCAAAGAATACAGGGGTAGCTCCGGTACTGGACTTCGAGGTTGTACGGTATGCCCACATGACTTCAAGTAATATTTCCTTCAATCTTCTTTTGGCGTCGGTTAACCTTTTTTAAGGTTTTGGAGTATGGTTTTGTTGGTAGATTCAGCTTGTCCATTCCCACTAGGGTGATAGGGTGTCGATAGGATCCTTTTGATCTTGTGGTATTCAAGGAATTTAGTTACTTTGCTTCCGATGAACTGTTTCCCATTATCGCATACAATTTCGGCCGGCATTTCAAATCGGCATATGATATGGTCCCAAATGAAATTGATGACCTCCTTCTCCCTGACCTTCTCGTACACTTGGACTTTCACCCACTTAGAAAAATAGTCAGTCATAAACAATATAAATTGATCCTTATCGGGTGCCCACGGATGGGGCCAACGATGTCCATTCCCCACTTCATGAATGGCCATGGTAACAAAACCGATGCAGCAACTCCCTGGGTCGATGGATCATCGGAGCATGTCTTTGGCATTCATCACATTTTCGAACGAACTCCTTTGCGTCTTTTTCTATGTCGATCCAGTAATAACCGGCTCTGATTATTTTTTGAACCAGCAATTCCGCACCCGAATGATTTCTACAGGTACCTTCATGGATTTCCCTCAAAACATACTCAGTGTCGCCCGGCCCTAGACATATTACAAGTGGTCCATCAAATGTTCTTCTGAACAAGGTTCCATCTTCGGACAGGCTAAATCAGATCGCCATTGTACGCAGGGCCCTCGACTCTTTTGGATTCGAGGGCAGTTTACTGGATCTGAGATATTCCTCGTACTTATTCCTCCAGGCCTAAGTTAGGCTCGTCGAGTTGATCTCGGTGTGGTCTTTTTCCACCACCGATCTCATAAGTTGTATGGCTTCTCCCTAATTGAACTCATCGTCTTCGACCGACGATCCCAAGTTAGCAAGGGCATCGACCTCGCTGTTTTGATCCTGAGGTACGTATTGCAAAGTCCATTATTAGAACCTATGTAATATCACTTGTAATTTGTCCAAGTATCTTTGCATTCGTTCCTCTCTGACCTCGAATGTTCCATTGACTTGGTTTACCACAAGGAGGAGTCACACTTGGTTTCGATTACCTCTGCCCCCAAGCTCTTGGCTAGTTCAAGGCCTACAATCATGGCATCATATTCAGCCTCGTTGTTAGTCAATTTCACAGTCTTAATAGATTGCCTAATTATATTACCTGTTGGTGGCTTTAGTACGATGCCAAGTCCGGAACCTTTTGCATTTGAGGCGCCATCCGTGAATAGGGTCCAGTTTCCCGAGGAAGTTTCTGAGTTAACCAATAACTCTCTTTCGACCTCGGGTATTAGGGTCGGTGTAAAGTCGGCCACAAAGTCTGCCAAAATTTAAGACTTAATGGAGGTCCGAGGTCGATACTCAATATCATACCCACTTATTTCTATGGCCCATTTGGCCAATCGGCCCGAGAGTTCGGACTTATGCATAACGTTCCTCAATGGGTAAGTAGTTACGACACATATGTGGTGGCATTGGAAGTACGGTTTTAGCTTCCTAGAGGCGCTTAATAAAGCGAGCGCCAGTTTTTCCAGGTGAGGGTACCTAGTTTCGGCCTCACCTAAGGTCCTACTAACATAGTAAATTGGAAATTACATACCTTGCTCTTCCCGAACTAGGACTCCACTTACCGGTATCTCCGAGACCGCCAAGTACAAGTACAATGGTTCGTTCGTCTTTGGTGTGTGAAGCAGGGACAGGCTCGATAAATACCTCTTGAGTTCCTCCAAAGTTTGTTGGCATTTTGGGGTCCACGAGAAGTTGTTCTTATTCTTCAACAGTGCGAATAATCGGTGGCTCTTATCGGACGACCTCGAAATAAATCGTCCCAGGGCAGCTATTCGCCCGGTTAACCTTTGCACGACCTTTACGTTGTCCACGACCGTGATATCATCGATGGCTTTGATTTTTTCGAGATTGATCTCGATTCCCCGATTGGATACCATAAAATCGAGGAACTTACCCGACCCAACTCCAAACGCATATTTTATTGGGTTCAGCTTCATATTGTACTGCTTCAGTATGCTGAAGGTTTCTTGCAAATGTTTTAAATGGTTCTCTGCTCGCAGAGACTTAAATAACATGTCGTCAATGTAAACCTCAATTGATTTTCTTATTTGTTCCTTGAACATCCGATTTACTAGGCGTTGGTAAGTAGCACCGGCATTTTTTAATCCAAATGACATTACATTATAACAGTATGTACTGTATTTAGTGATGAAGGAAGTTTTTTCCTCATCACCCAGGTCTATCCGTATTTGGTTGTACCGGGAATAGGCGTCGATAAAATTGAGAATCTTGTGGCCGGCCATGGCATCGATCATACGGTCGATGCTGGGCAAAGGAAAAGAGTGTTTGGGGCATGCCTTATTCAAATATTTGTAGTCTACACACACACTTAGTTTATTCCCCTTTTTAGGGACTACCACTGCGTTTGCTAACCAATCCGGGTATTTAACCTCCCAAATATACCCTATTTTAAGAAGTTTAGATACTTCATCCTTGATTTTCGCATGCTTGATCTCGTACTGGGTATTGTTTTTTATTTAACCGGGTAAAAGTTCGGATCCAGGCTTAGCTTGTGAGTGGTTATCTCCGGTGGAATTCTTGTCATATCAAGGTGGGACCAAGCGAAACAATCTTCGTTAGTTATAAGAATTTGAATAAGTTTTTCCCTGAGCTCGGAGCTTAGCCTCGTACCCAGGTATACTTTTTGATCGGGCAAGCTTTCTCGCAATATGACTTGTTCCAGCTTCTCGACTGTCGATTTAGTGGAGTCGGAATCATCGGGGGCTATAAAAGATCTGGGAACCCCATAATCATCATCCTTGACTTCCTTTTGTTTGTCAGAATCTATCGAAGATGGTATCAGTGATTGCTATTTGGCCCCTTTTTTACCATCTGGTTTGGGCCCTTTAATGTTGAAACTGTAGATGCCGGTATCACATCCTCGACCTCGAATATTTCCTTTACAATCGGCTGTTCTCCTTAGACAGTTTTAACTCCGTTAGGTGTTGGGAATTTTAGTGCCTGGTGTAGTGTCGATGGCACCAGCCTCATGTTGTGGATTCATGGCCTCCCGAATAAAGCGTTATACCTCATGCCCTCTTCGATCACATAAAATTTAGTCTCCTGGATGGTCCCGGCAGTGTTTACGGGTAGCGTTATTTCGCCCTTAGTGGTTTCACATGCCATATTGAATCCGTTCAGCACTCGAACTGCGAGCACGATTTGGTCTTGTAAACCGAGCTGATCCACACCCTTGATCGAATGATGTTGGCTGAGCTACCTGGATTAAATAATACACGTTTAACCCGAATTTTATTTACGAGTACAGATCTTACCAGTGCATCATTGTGGGGTTGCACGATTCCTTCCGTATCCTCGTCGTTGAAAGATAAAGTTCCCTCCGGTATGTAGTCTCGAGTTCGCTTCTCCCTAGTGATGGATACTTTGGTGCATTTCAACATCGGCCCATGTGGGATATCAACCCCTCCGATGATCATATTAATAACGTGTTGAGGTTCTTCTTGTTCTGCCTGTATGTTAGAATCCCTGTTCCTGAAATGATTCTTAGCTTGGTCGCTTAAGAACTCCCGAAGGTGCCCATAGTTGAATAGACGGGCCACTTCATCCCTCAACTGTCGGCAATCTTCCGTTCTGTGACCGTGAGTGCCATGATATTTGCACATCTGGTTAGGGTCCCTTTGGGTTGGATCGGACTGTAGAGGTCTAGGCCATTTAGTATCTTTGATACGTCCGTTAGCTGATACAATGGCGGCAGCATCGACATTGAAGTTATATTCCGATAGCCTCGGTGCGTCTTTGAACCTGTCGAAGACATTTTTGGTCATACGTCCCCGACTGCTTTGACCTTGGTCATTTCTCCTTTCATTCATAGAGTTTCGCCTGGACCCACTGCTTCTCCGATCTCCGTTATACGGCTGAAATCGATCCTTGTTTGGCCTCGGTTCGCAATCGATATCTCTCTTGACTCTGTCGAGGGTTATGACGGGATAGACAGACCCCGTAGGGCCCCTGAGTTGATCATCTTTGACTCTGATTTTCGATTGATACCGGTTATGCACCTCAGCCCATGTAACAGCCGGGTATTCTATTAAGTTCTGTTTCAGCTGCTGTGAACCCACCGAGCTTTGAATATTAAGTCCTTGAGTGAAAGCCTAAACAACACAATCATCAGCGACCGATGACAGATCTATTCGTTCCATTTGAAACTGGGACACGAACTCTCTGAGCATCTCGTTATCCTTCTTTTTGACTTTGAAAAGGTCTGATTTCCTAGTCTCGACCTTGATGGCACCTGCGAGCATCACTTGCTTTTACGAAATAATCTGCAAGCATAGCAAATGAATTAATAGAATTAGGAGGTAAATTGTGATACTATATCATAGCTCCCTTCGACAAGGTCTCCCCAAATATTTTCAACAAAACAGACTCGATCTCATCGTCCTCCAGGACATTCCTTTGATAACACATGTATAAGAGGTTACATGCTCGTTTGGGTCGGTCGTTCCATTAAACTTGGGTATTTTAGGCATACAAAATTTCTTGGGGATCGGCTTCGGAGTCGCGCTCGGTGGAAAAGGTTTTTGCACGAACTTCCTAGAATCCAGGCCCTTCAATATTAGAGGTGCTCCTGGGATTTGGTCTACCCTGGAATTGTAAGTTTTTACCTTTTTGTCGTTAACCTCGATCTTCTTCTCCCCCGATTCGTTTTGTCAGCTCCTCGAGCATTTTTATGATCTCGGGGTTAGCCCCCGATTCGTGTTCGTTCGACCTTTCAATGACCGGTTTATCCCTACAGGTGCCTTCCCGGGGAAGATGAGGCTCAACCCTGCTCGGTGCACGGCTTTGGTTCTGTAACTAAGCTATTGCCTCCTGTTGAGCCTCTAATATTTCGAAGATCACTCATAGACTGATCATGTCTCCTTCAACGTTTTGCATGTTTCGAGTTGCCGATCGGGATCCACCACGAATGTTATTTTTGGGGTTGGTAGGTAAGTTTGCATCGATAGCCACATATGAATTAGCGTCAATCGGATCCGCGATTGGAATTCCAGCGGGATCAGCAAGTGGTATCTCGTTACTAGGCGCTATGTTGTTATTTTCACCTTGGTGACCGGACTCGTTGTCAACATGCAAAGGTGCTAATTGAGAATTTGACATTTTTGTATTTTAGCCTGGAATCAAAAACACTTCAAAGAGCAAGTGTAAAGCAGTGTGTGTTATAGAGATTTGTATCAAATAACCAATATTATCCTTAGACCCACGGTGGACGCTAAACTATTTACCCTCAAAATCGAATAACAACTGAATTTATACGCGCTTTTAAGGATACGTGATCTAACTTGATACAAAAATGAGAAATCAGATTTAAATTAGAATTAATGATAAAAAAAGTAAATGCAAACCATACAGGTTGAACAATTTTGGCCTTAAAGGTTGGTCACCCTCGAGTCAAAGATGCTGCAATCGGTGCCGGGATAGAGTGATGAGATAATAATGACTAGAAATAACAGTTTATTGCTTTGAGATGCGTGTTACAATATACTTTACAAATAATCAGACCCCCTTTATATAGTAGATGAGTCCTACTTTAGGTACAATTCTATATAAGGTAAAAAATCTCATGATTTGCTAATTAATCGGTTTCATTGATACGTGCCGAGATTCCCGCCGTGATATCCGACCGGTTATGGATGTTTCGGCCTTCCGTTATTTTGGTTCGGTAATGTTTTCTCGAGCTAATTCGGAGTCGCGGTCAATTCCGGGGTTACAGACTCGATAATCTTGAAGACGCATGTTCTAACCTCGTGCCTGGGTTCGATGGAACCCCATGGTCGATCCTCAAATCATTATGTTTTATCCCCGATTTGTCATGCAATAGATAAGCTCAGTTTTTACCGTATACAGATAATCCCCTCGTTTTTTGGAGAGTAAACGACGAGAAACGACATGAGCCTTCGATCCTTGTCTCGATACTTTGCGCTAGAAACGACAAAATGAGCGAAACACTTCGTCAGTCACATCTAAATGGCATTAAATGTTCGTCCGTTGTTGGTCGGCCACCACATGTTTTGAACCGTCGTTTGCGGATAATGCCATTTTCAAGCCTCAAACCAAAACCTCATAAAAAAAAATTCAATCATCCCACCATAGTTCTTCATTGGTTGCAAACGAAAAGGATAACTTACTTTTGAAACCTAATTTTCACCAAAAGTCAAGTTGGCGAATCTTTAATCAGATCAATTGATTTTCTTATAAAATGTATAGCTCATTTCATTGATGTTGATCCGTTTAAGTTAAAAGAACCTAGAAGTAGCAGTTTCCGTATGCGAACTTTTAAATCGCATTAGTATAATGAGACTTATAAACATTGACGAAATACTACGTATTACGTGTTCAATGTGTGTCAGTTTCAAAGTTGCTTTCATTTTGCGTTAATTACCCTATTCGTCCTTTTGACGTCCATTGCGCTCTCTTTTCTCACTCTCCGGAGTCATTTGTTCTTCTTGTTTTTTTAAAAATCCTATGAAAGAATTGTATAGTGTAACATAAACCTTGTCTTTGAATCCAAATTTCAGGAGAAAAGAAAAAGAATTTTCCAAAGAATGAAAGATATCATTTCGTGGGAGCATGGACAATGATTGTTTTTCAGCAAAAGATCACATGGGGAGGAATAAGAGCTGATGATTATGTTCTAAAAACCATTGGTTAGTCGAAGACAATGCCACTTTTTATATATTCCATCACCAGAATTGTGGTGGAATAAATAAAATTTCTCTAGCCGTAGAAATAAAAAGAAATATCGGTAGGCAAATTTTGTGTCAACAAACCTTAACTTAATCGGAATGCAGCTATAAAAAATGTCTTTAAGACAATGAAGGTATTCTTTTTTCCTTAGATACCGTTGAGAAAGAAGAAAATAGAAAGAAAGAGAAGATCCGCAAATAGGTGCAACCATAGCCATTAATGGGTGAATCCATCGAAAAAGGGCCCCACACGGTGCCTGGATACCCTGCTGGCAATCATGTGGAGCTTTCCTGAGAAAGTTTCTTGTACGACGCTCCACACATAAAAAGTAATGGTGTTTCTATACAAGTTGCAATTTCTATATATTTCATCCCACTAGAACAGTGTATAATTTGGTAAATACTGAATTACTTTACCGAAATTAAAAATTTTAATTTTTGATATTCGATATTTTAGTATTTGGTATGATATTTGATTTAAGTTTAAAAAAAATTGGTATTAGATATAGTATTTGATATTTTAAAATAAAATACCGAAATATATACTCCTATTATATTAGACAAAACACATATTATCAATTATAACATAAATATAAAAAAATCTAAAATTTTACTTTTCTTTTATTCTCTAAGTTCATCAATTAGCTCTAAACAAGTGACAAGACATTTCTAATAATCCAATTTATTCTTTTTATGTACAGTTTTCTCTTTATGGGTCGATATTTGCTGGTTTTGGACAAAACTTTTGTTAACAAATATTTTTAGTTTTGTATTTTTGAGTACTTTAATTAAGAATATTAGAGTCTATGGCTCTATGCACTAGTTAGTATTCAAACATAATAAACCGAAGTTGCCGAATCGAATAAATCGAAATCGAAAGGAGAAAAATCGAACCATACCGAATTTAATTAGGTACGGTATTGGTATAGGATTTTAAGAAATCGAATACCGAAAATACCGAACTGAAATATATAAATATCGTACCGTACCGATCGACGAACACCCCTACTATCATGGGTAGTTTGGTTGGAAAGAAATTACCCAGGATTAATTATCTCAGGATTAGTTATCCCGGGACTAATTATTCCACCTTTCAATGGGAATAAAATATACTATAATCCCGGGATTAATTATACCGCAGTTTTCTACCAACCAAACATGTGATAAACTCTTCTTAAATTTAATTTCGCAATTAATTATTCCTTATCCATTGTACCAAACGAGCTCTCGGTGTAATAATAGTGTCTGATTAGTACTAATTTAAAATAATACTCCATAAAAGTTTATATTTAAATAATTAAATAAATTAAAGTTTTAAAAAGTAGTAAAAGTTGTCTAAAATATTTAATGGGGTTAACTATCTTGAAACGTCTGAACTGAAAAGAGTATAATATGAATTAAGATAGAAAGAGTATATTTTACGATTATATTCTCGATAGATCCTCTCCTTATTTAGAGTAAAGTTTCATCTTTCCTTATCTTAAATCATTCTAATGGTTTTGTCTTTAGTGAATTTTAGAGATGTTTGGGATTAATTAATAAATTATAGACACAATCGATGTAGAGAAGAAAAGGTAACCAATATTAATTGTTCACGTTATATACATTCATAAAACATAACTTTCTCAGTATTAGGAACAAACCTTTTGCATATTAACTTGCGCAAGTCATCATTAAAGACCAACTTTCGGAAAATATAAGCGGATTCACATTATTTAGGTTGAAAAGAAAATTTAATTTCAGATTAATATAGATACGAAAAAAACAAACAAGTTGTTATTTACTGGAAGGAGGATGAAAACCCAGTGTATGTATATAAATGGAGTACTACTATTTGAGAGATGATAATTTGAAGTTAAAGCCTAGTAATTAGTACTACCCTATAAGTAGATGATGCCATTATGAAACCAATTAAGAGCTGTTGTTTCGGATCCACTTATAGTAAAAAGGAGCAGCAAAATAAGTGTATTCAGTAGAAGATTGATCAAAATGTAGCAATTAATTACTTTAGCAGTGACAAAAAATATTACTAAGTAATTATTTAAATTTTGGTGGATAGAGACATCGAGTTATCCAATCTTATACTAGTGGGAGGAGCAATTGGTTCAAACATAATAACTTTTGTTCAAATTTTAATGTCGCTAGAATAATAAGTACCTAATATAATAATTGAGACTCCTACAAATTACGCAAAAAATGTAGCAACTAATTATTGGTAATATGCTCTGGAAGGGTCTAGTATTAATGGTAGAAAACTTGGTACTATGAGGGACGAAAAAAGGAAAAGAATAATGGAGGTTGGTGGAAGACACAATTTGGTTCTCAATTAAAGGAGTAGGCGTGTGGTAATGTATCACTCTGAACTGTCCATTGGCTGTCGTCCCCAAACCCCCTTACCCCACCTCATCCCATGAAAACTAAAACCTTCTTTTATGTGCGTTTGAAAAAATTACTTAATGGGGAAGGGAATTTTGCAAAAGGACATTTTAGATATTAAGTTAGCGTTTAGACATAAATTTAATTAAAACTTGAAAAAAATAATTTAAAGTTGTATAGAAAAATAATTTTTAAAAGTTAAAATTGTGTTTGGACATACATTTTATTTATAAAAGGTTAAAGTTTTGTGAGTGGAACTTTAATTTTTTTTCAATTTTTTTTTAAAATTTGATCATATTCCACGAATAAACGCTGTTTTCATTAGTGACCAAAAGTTCACTAGTTTGAACCCCAATGACGTATAGAATGTGTTAGCTCATAATTTAGCTAAATTCTCCATTTCACTTTTATATTGGTTATATGGGATTCTATTTTCTCAAGTTGGGTCATAAATAATGATATAATCAGTGACGTCGCAAGAAATCTCGCCAAGGGTCTTCGAACTTTATGGAAGTCGATAATTTTTTTCGATGAATGGGTGCACCGAATTTTTTAAAATCAAACTATGCAATATTTAGCTAAACAATTAAAATACTTGTAATAGAACTTAATTTTATAAATTAAAATTAACATAAAACAAGACAATAAAAGAGATTCTACTAATAAAAATAAACATAAAGCCAAAGGAAGGAGAGAGTTAAGGGGTCAGTAGTATATAGAGATCTTTTGTTGAGGAAACTTTTGTAGAGCATGACATTTAAATAATAACAGTTATTTAAGAAATAACTTTTAAGATTAGTTGTTTGTTTTTACACTCATTTTAAATTTTAATATTTATTTATAAGAATTTTTGTTGGATTAAAAAAGAGTCAAATAGATCACATACAGTGATCTTCGTCTTGTTTTGGCCAACAAAATGAGCAAATAAAAAATATTTAGACAAGGATTTAAATTCATGAACAACACCTCACTTTGAAGTTTGAACACTCTCGACCATTAAATTATCTTACTTAAATGTATTAAGAATATTTACAATATAATATATAGTCATATAAAATATTATACACAATATAATTATTCATCGAAGATGTTCGCTTGATTACCTTTGTATAGTGTGATTATGCCTCTGGCTGCAATGTCTTATGTATATTTGAACATGTGATGAAGTAATATAATGCAGTTGTTGAAAACTCCAATGAGTCAATGACCTATGTAAATTGGACAAAGCAGATGACAATGTCAAGGAAAACATCACCACGTTATATGGGCTACGTTCATATTGTACATCGCGAATTATTACTTGTACCGAGCATACGTATTGTACATTTTTGTTACTAGTATCTTGCTTTTCTAAGTCAATTTTTTATAGCGCCTTAATTTTCAACTTATGAAGAAAAAAACAGTCATATCACTCAAAGTGTTTGTGTCATTGATTAGTATTGTATGTTGTATTTGTATGCTAACAAAGTAGTAACATATTTGGTCAAACTTCTAAAATCAACTTATTTTGAAAAGTATTTTCTTTCACATGTACTTTTGGTGAGAAAGTATTTGGCTAATTAAAATAAAAAATACTTTTTTGAGCAGCCATTAATGTTTGATCAAACTTTTAAAAAGTATTTTTAAGTGTAATTTTGTCAAAAGTACTTTTCAAGTACTCTCAATGAGAAACTACTTTTTCTATTTCTCCAAAACTACTTATGCTTCTACTCAAAAAAATATTTTTTTTAAAATTTTGGCCAAACATTTCAACTTAAAAAAATAATAATAACTTTTGGCGTTAAAGAAACTTTGGCAAACAAGCTAAAGCTATAGATCTAGCTGAAACAATTCATAATGGTGCATTCCAGTTATGAATCAAACAAGGTACATAAAATCTTTTTCACTTCCTCAAATCTAACTTATGACTTATATAATCTAGGCCAAATACCTATACCGCACTTAAACTTAACTTCAGTTTTTATTTTGACACTTTAACTAAGCCTATCACCTATTGAACACTTTAACCCAAATCAAAGTATGCCTATCGAACACAAAAAACTTAGTCCCAAAAAATAAAATAAATGTGTGAAGCTCAAACGCGCTTATGTGGAAATATAATCAATGAAAAGATGCCAGATCATTAAAACAAGCCACATCAGAAAAAAAAGAAAGAAGCCATGATGTTATTTTTTTGGTTGTAAAAAAGCCGTTGGATCTTACTCGTGGTTGTTCATCTTCTCCACTTCCATCGTTGGTCATCCTCTTTCTCCCTCCTCCCTTCTTCTTTTCCTTTCGTTCATCGGCCCTTCGCTCGTCGGGATCAAATTTAAAACTGATAGTCGGGCAAATCATTTTTGTTTTTGAATTTCTTTGCTGTAACAATAAAAATTTTCAGATCTGGGTTGAAAGAAGATGGCAAAGCTGAAGAAGATGGCAAAGCTGAAGAAGATGGTGAGCGAAATCTGGAAAAGTTGAAAAATAATGGATAGAATTTGGAGAAAATCAGTCATTGACATATTTATTTTGCCCAAATTTATTGTTGGAGAAAAAAATATTCTTCTGTCCTTCTTTTGTCACAGTTCAGAAGCAAAAATAGAGCAATAATGGAGATGCATACTTACAGAGGTGACAATGGTGGAGATAAGGTAATTATGGGTGGCCTTTACAAAAAAAGTCAATTTTAATTTAAACAAAAAAGAAAAGAAAAACATGATTTCAAAACCATCAAAATTCACGCGCCTAAGAGGGGTCGAAATACAACTCTTTTACCATGTTAACTTTTGTGTTCAATAAGCATACTTTGATTTGGGTTAAAGTGTTCAATAAGTAATACGTTTAGTCAAAGTATCAAAATGAAAACTGAAACCAAGTTTAAGTGGTCGTAAAGATATTTGGTCAATAATCTAATTATTTATAAAATATTTATGCCCATATTTTCATTTTAGTAATTTCATTCCCTTGTGAAAGATTTTATTTTATTTTTATTTTTCTTATATAGTATATCTTATTATCTGTCATTGGCTCATTTCCATATCTCACACACACATTACACGCAAAGACACGCATTCCTTTTCTTAATTACACTATTTCCCTCAATCCATGCATTTGGTCATGTGCACCCTAATAATTATAACAATTTAGTAGTATTAGCATTTTGGACCGACATAAAACTTTCAGCTCACCCTCTCTAAAATCCAAGCTAGCACCACCATTCCTTTTCTTTTCTCTCTCACCTATGACCAAGAAAACTGTACCCCATAAAAAGTAAATTGAACCGTTGCCACCCTCCTTTTACTACTATTATAAAAAAACCACTAGTACTACTACTACTACACTTTCTCTTTCTTGTCTTTCTCTCTTAGCTGCTTTCTTGCTCTCTTTCTGCTCATTTTTTCTTTGCTCTCTATCTTATAATGTAACTGCACAAAAAAAGGGAGCATTTTTTTTCTTCATAAAACACTTTGAAAGTATTGATTTTTACTTACTTTGAAACCAATGGCTTCTTGTACTCGGTCTTTCCAAATCACCCTTGTGTGCATTTTCTTGTTTATGGGGTTATGTTTTGCTGGAGATCCATTTAAGTTTTTTAACTTTGAAGTCTCCTACATTGAAGCTTCTCCACTTGGTGTGCCCCAACAGGTTTGTTTTTTCAGATCTCTTATTTTTTCCGTACATATGTTAATATTTTTCGTAGTGTTTCTTCTAAATTGGTTTCAGATCTATGGTATATGTGATGTCAAAGTTTCCAACTTTATGCTTAGAGTTAATGTATTTTGAAGCTTAATGCCTAGATTTTAAGTTTCTTGAGCTATATTTACCCAATCTTTTTCAGGTTATTGCTATAAATGGAAAATTTCCTGGACCAACAATGAATGTGACCACTAATGACAATGTTGTTGTTAATGTAAAGAACAAATTAGATGAAGAACTTCTCCTGCATTGGTAAGTTTAATTTTTCCCGCTGAGTACACTCTTTTGAATGTTAGTGGTTTTTTTATGTTAAAAAATTTTGTTGTAATTATACAGGTCTGGTGTTCAACAGAAGAAGACAACTTGGCAAGATGGGTTACCAGGAACAAACTGTCCTATCCCTTCAAGATGGAATTGGACTTACCAATTTCAGGTCAAGGACCAAATTGGAAGTTTCTTTTACTTCCCTTCACTCCATTTTCAGAGAGCATCAGGTGGTTTTGGTGGAATTACTATTAACAACAGGGGTGAAATTCCAATCCCTTTTGATTTTCCATATGATGATATCACTATTATGATTGGTGATTGGTACACCAGAAATCACACGGTTAGTGTTTACGCGATGAGTTTATCGTGTAAAGCTTTTGTTGAAGTTAAATTTTTTGTATAGTTTTAGTGTATAATGTGTACCTTTTGCTTCTTGTTGGATCGATGTAGGCTTTGAGGAACACTCTTCTTGCCGGGAAAGATTTGGGAAAGCCAGATGGTGTTTTAATTAATGGAAAAGGTCCTTATAGATACAATGATACTATTGTGCCTGATGGCATTGACTATGAAACTATCACCGTCCACCCGGGTAAGCTACATTGTGCTAGAATGTGACTACTACTTGTTAAAGAGGAGTAAGATTTATGTTGTCATCGGCGTAATTCATGTTATTTGTTACATGGATTTTATCTGCTTTGACAAAAACTTCCCTCTTTAACATTTCCGCGGTAAAACTTCCTCTAGACACTTTAGAGTTTCATTTCACCTTCTTGCAAAGGCTTATGCTTTTGTGGTTCAATAGTGTAGAGAAGGAAAGTGAATTAACTGATTCTGCGAAATAATGCATCCATATGTAGAAATTAATTGATTATCTGGGACAAGCGGTGGAGCTAAAGGTAAGAAGGGAGGTTCAATTGAATCCTCTTCGTCCAAAAACTATACCGAGCAAGTAGGGTGAAAACAAACTTATACATGCATATATGTGTGTGTATATATATATTTATTCCTTGTAATAAGAGAAGTTTCTAGGTATACCATTTTGCATTTTTCTATCCCATTATTAGAATTCCTGACTTCGCCTCTGTCTAGAAATGTAAGTCCTCATTTGTGCTGCTACATTGTCTTGTTAATTATCTATAGTGCCATACACTTCTCTTCTCTGTTGTTTTGTAATACTAATATTATGATTCTGCAGGCAAAACCTACCGGATTCGTGTAAGCAATGTAGGGATATCAACCAGCTTGAACTTCAGAATTCAGAATCATAACTTACTTTTGGCAGAAGCAGAGGGATCATATACTGTGCAGCAAAACTATACTAGCTTAGACATACATGTTGGACAATCATACTCCTTTTTGATAACCATGGATCAGAACGCAAGTTCTGATTACTATATTGTTGCAAGCGCCAGATTTGTCAACCAATCACAATGGCAAAGAGTCACTGGTGTTGGCATTTTAAAATACACAAACTCAAAAGGAAAGGCACATGGTCCTCTTCCCGAACCACCTCAAGATGAATTCGACAAAACTTACTCCATGAACCAGGCTAGATCTATTAGGTTTGTTTCTCTCCCCAAATGCACTTATCAACTTGTATCAGAAAGTTGTAAGTAATAGGTGTTATGGTGATGCTATGCAGGTGGAATGTAACGGCAAGCGGAGCTCGCCCAAATCCCCAAGGCTCTTTCAGATATGGCTCAATTAATGTGACAGAGATATACGTGATCCAAAATAAGCCGCCAACGATGGTAGATGGAAAAAGAAGAACAACACTTAATGGGATTTCGTTTGTTAATCCTAAAACACCAATCAGACTTGCTGACAAGTACAAATTGAAGGGTGTATATAAGCTAGACTTCCCTACGGCACCACTAACAGGACCTCCTAAGATGGAAACCTCTGTTATAAATGGTACCTACAGGGGATTTATGGAAGTAATATTACAGAACAACGATACCAAGGTGCATACATACCACATGAGTGGATACGCCTTTTTTGTGGTCGGGTATGATCTGGCCTCCTCTCAGTGTTCATTGTATTTCAAACCTTACTGGAAAACTCTTTTCTCTAAACTTGATTTTTCATTAATACCAACTTGCAGGATGGATTATGGTGTATGGTCAAATAGTAGTAGGGGCACTTACAACAAATGGGATGGAATAGCTCGAACCACAACACAGGTAATCGTTGTTATATCTTGCGAATTTCTCTGAATTCTTGATAAGTTAGTACAGGCTTACAATTCATTTTGGTGCCAAGAAAATTGTGAGTAGTCTATTAGACAGGTGAAATAAGGTTGATACTAAGCGTATGAAGTATGTTATCAAAAAGAAAAGGTATAGCATGTTGTTAAGACTAATATTTGCTGTAGCATGTTGAATTGTGGATGCATGCCTTGGACAAACTCACTATATTTTGGTTGCCATCTCAATGAACACTGCTTACGATCTGATGAGTTCAATTCTTTTCTTACTTGTATGTGCCAGTGATAAGATAACCACTTTGTAATTTGTTTGCATTGCAACATGGCTGCTGAGCCGAGGGTCTATAGGGGTAAGGTCTGCGTATACACTACCCTCCCCATACCCTATTTATGGGATTACGCAGGGTTTGTTGTTGTTGTTATTGTTGCAACATGGCTGCTGATTTTAAACGAGAAATCAGAACTCAGTTTGCTTCTGGTTGTCACTGTAATTGTGCTGTAAAGTACAAGCATGCTAAGCTTCTGCGACATGTTTTGTGCCAGTCAAAGAGACCTTTACCAGCTTAATAAACTTCTAGTGTCAACTGGCACATCTAGTATTGCTCCACCTTAGGGACATGAATATACTATTATTGCTGCCTGTTATTTCAGAAATTTTGTGCTTGGCTGTAGTTCCTAATTTTCATTTCATGTCTTCAAAGACTCCATATCATGACAATTCTCTTATCTTTCGTATGCTGCTCAGGTTTTCCCTGGAGCATGGACAGCAATCTTGGTCTCCCTTGACAATGTTGGAATTTGGAACCTGAGAACAGAAAACCTCGACTCATGGTTTCTAGGCCAAGAAACATACATCAGGGTTGTTAATTCAGAGCCCTCTAACAAGACTGAGATGCCAATGCCAGACAATGCACTCTTCTGTGGTCAACTTAGCAAACTGCAAAAGTAAGTAATCCAACTATCTTCACCTAAATGTTTAAGCACAATACCTCAGAATACCTGTCTAATGTTGTTCATTTATTCCTCAGGCCTCAAGATATATCATCTGCAACATCCATTAGAGGCAACGGGTCGAAATTCATTTTCACGATGCTGCTGCTGGTATCTGCAATCTTTTCTGTGTTCCATTAGGGAACTTTTCCACTGATGCTTGATGTTGTGTTAAAATTCGGGAGCCCGGCTTTTCCCTGTGAAGGGTATTGTGATTGTGTTTGTAGGAGTCTAGTTGTAGTTATGTTGATAAAGGCCATTATTAATTGTTTTAACTTGTAATTTTCATTTATTTTCCGGTTGCGTCAATTGCTGCTCCCCCGGATGGTTGTTTAGTTTATTGAAATTTCATACATT
This sequence comes from Nicotiana tomentosiformis, assembly GCF_000390325.3. Taxonomy (NCBI): domain Eukaryota; kingdom Viridiplantae; phylum Streptophyta; class Magnoliopsida; order Solanales; family Solanaceae; genus Nicotiana; species Nicotiana tomentosiformis. Next base: position 123,418,395 of record NC_090819.1, read on the forward strand.
CTTTTAAATTGCCTATAATATATGTAATGGCTACTATTCATTAATTTTAGTACATTTCACTTTGTTTCTTTGAGTCTTCCCACTTTTTTCATTTTACTGCATAAAAATTATATCCACTTAATCTTTGATCATCTTAGTCCCTCCTCATAACAGAAAATCTTTGTGCTATACTAAAAAACTTTTAACAAACACTTGGTAGTTCATGTCCTTTTTCATACAGTAATGACATTTTTTTTGCCCTTAAAGTATAAAACAGTTATATTGATTCTAAACTGGGTACAAACTGAAAGGCTGCATTTTGAGTAATTTCAAACTCAAATTCTGGATTGATTCAAAATGTTGATGTTTACCATTTACTAACTCAAATTGAAGATGAAACATTAGCTAAATTACTTTAGAAAAAGCAAGAAACAGGAAAAAAAGTACCAGCCAAATAATTCACAAATTTTGAGAATAGTTAGAATATTTTATAGGCTAGCATATGCTTCTTGGGAGAAAAGAACACTGTACTCTCTAAAAAAGTGGAAATTCTGGAAAAGGATATAAAGGGCCTGATATTCTGAATATTCGATTGCAAAGTACCAGCCTGGACTTATATGCAAAATTCAATTATCCTCATTTTGAAAAGTGTTTTTCAAAAGATTATTTTTGGTAAGAAGCATTTTGTATTTGGCTTACCGATTTAAAAAATATTTTTGAGTAATAATTAGTGTTTGACCAAATTTTTAAAAAGTACTTTAAATGTATTTTTCTCAAAAGTATTTTAGGGAGAATCTATTTTTTTCTCTTCTCAAAACTGCTTCTGCCTCTATTCAAAATCAACTTTCTTTTCCTTCTAAAATCTTGACCAAACACCTAACTTTGCTAAAATAATGCTTTTACCCTAATAGAAGCACAGACTATGAATCTCCTTTCCTGTTATTTTTATCCCTATCCCTGCTGGTGACTTTGGGGTGAGGTGTAATATTTACTTACGACTACTCTTTTTCTTTTAATTTTTTTTAAAAGCATATTTACTTACGACTAAGGTTTGAAAAAAAAGAAAAAGTTAGCCTATGCAGTTTAAAGAATACTTAAGAAATCCTAATCTAAGGTTCGTATAAAATGGGGAGAGCATAAACTGACAAACATAAGAGCTACTCCATTAATGTTCATAATTAGTCATTAATTAGACTCATTACTAAAAGAGGTAACGGCATAAAATTGAATTTGATGTCTTTCCTAAATGCAATATAGCCTTAAAGTTTTAAAGAAAATTGTTCTTCGTCTCATCGAAGTCAAACTTCGGGCCAAAACCATCACATGAATTCACGTGAAGTGTCTAGATTGTCATAACTCATAAATGAAACACCACAAAAAAGGACTTTGTCCATAAATAAAACAACAGTGTACTTATGAACCTTAATAGAATTTGGTAACTAATGTACATATTAAAATGAACAGACTCGACACAACTTTACTACTGACTTAATCTAAATAACCTAAACCTAAGAACTACAAAGTAGGCCAACACTAACTTAGTTATAGATTAGGCTAAACATGTAAACAACCTAAAAAAATGAAAACTATCTGGTAAGACCACTGCAAATAAAATCATGTGCAGCATGTATGACTAGTCATTTCAATGGGAATAAATCAACTGTAAACAAAATAATTTGAAGAATATCAAATCATGACTTTTGAAAATTATTTTAGTTGTTGAAATGTAGCATAATCATATAAATGTCCCATTTGCTTAAGTCAAACTTAGTACAACAATCTCAAGGAGAAGCCAAGAGTTCACTGAATTTCCCCTTTTCTTCATTTCTTCCGAGAAGTTAACTACGAAAAGGAAGATGTAAAACGAGAATTAAGCATACCTAACATGACTTTATTTATATATGGGCAGTTAACTAATTCTAATTTGATTTTTGTTTACCCCAAAATTAGGTAACAATTAAATTTATATGCGGTTTTAAGGATGCGTGGCTTAATTCAACACGAATAATTAAGAATAGCAGATGAATTTAATTAAAGGAAAAATAAACGATCAAACCAATCGCAATGTTATAATTAAGCTTGATTTTAGATTGAACAGCGACTTCTTCCTCGATTGGACCCTCGGTTCGAGCCTAGTCGTGAATGAAGAATAGTATAAGAGAGCAAAGTTCTTAACAGTTGCTAGAAGATAAAAATAAACTTTTATTGTCTTGAATTGCATGTTACAATATGTCAGACTAAAGAAATTTTTTTCCTTTATATAGTAGGAGAGTTTCAGTCATAGTACAAGTCTAAAAAAGGTAAAAATCTTCTTCTTAATCGACATCAAGCGAGATTCGCGCTGTGATATCTGTTTGTGGGCGATTATTGCGGCCCCCTATCTGACCTGCATAACCGTCCACCGCATCTCCCGAGGTCTAGAAGTCATATTCGGTCCAGGGTTCGTCACTTTACCGTGTCCGATGTCGGACATATCGTTCATCCTTCCCGGATCTCGACGGGTCTCTAGCCCCGATTATAATCACCCGGGTCCGTGTTCCCCTCTTCGTTCTTTCATTGGGGAATTGGGGTGGACATTGCCCTCGATTTTACCCGTACATAGATAGTCCCCTCATTTTTCGGACGGTATATTTATCAAATCGACGGGAAATGAAAAGTGAACCCCGGTTCCTTCCTTCGTACATTACGACCGAGTTGTTGGGTCAACGGAACGTCCCATAAGTCGGTGTTACCTTCAATGGGATCCTTGTCATGTCAAGATGGGACCAAGCAAAAAAATCGGCGTTAGCTTTAAGAAAATTAATAAGTTTTTCCATGAGCCCGGGGGTTAATCCTGTGCCCAGGTATACCTTTCGATCCGATAGATGCTCGATTAATATGACTTGTTCCAACTCTTCAACCGTTAATTTGGTGGCATCAGTGTCATTAGGAGCTATGAATAATCTCGGGACGCCATAATCGTCCTCCTCGTCTTCTCCTCGATCTTTCCGTTTTTCCGGTTCGATCGAGGCTGTATCAGTGATTGCTATTTAATCTCTTTCTTTTTGGTCGATCCCGTGTTCCTTGACATCAAAACCGCGGGCACCGGGATTACCTCGTCGACGGCAAACATCTCCCTTGCGGATGGCTGTACTCCGTAGACCGTTTTGACTCACCATTGTGTGGGAAATTTCAACGCCTGATGCAAGGTCGAGGGTATCGCCCTCATGTTGTGAACCCACGACCTTTCGAATAGATCATTGTACCTCATGTCCCCTTCGATCACGTAGAACTTTATTTCTTGGATTGTCCCGGCGGTGTTTACTGGTAAGGTTATCTCTCATTTCGTGGTTTCACATTCCATGTTAAATCCGTTCAATACCTAGACTGCCGATACGATTTGGTTCAGTAACCCAAACTACTCTATGACCCTTGATATGATTATGTTGGCCGAGCTACCTTAATCAATCAACATACGTTTAACTCAAGATTTATTGATAAGTACGGATATTACCAGTGCATCGCTGTGAGACTGTACGATGCCCTCGACATTTTTGTCGCTGAACAAAATGGCTCCGTCCGGAATATAATCTCGAGTGCATTTTTCCCTTATGATAGATACTTTAGTGCGTTTCATCATTGGTCCTGGGGAACATCGACCCCTCCGATTATTATGGTGATCACGTGCTGAGGTTCCTCTAGTTCGACCTGTTTGTTGGGGTCCCTATTCCTGAAGTGATTTTTGGCTCGCTCGCTTAGGAATTCTCGGAGGTACCCGTTGTTGGATAATCGGGTAACTTCTTCTCTAAACTGTCGGCAATATTCGGTCCTGTGACCATGAGTGCTGTGATACTTACAAATCAAATTAGGATCTCTCTCAGTAGGGTTGGACTAAAATAGTCAGGGCCACTTAGTCTCTTTGATGCGCCCTATGGCTGACACGATGCTGGTAGCGTCCACGTTGAAGTTGTACTCCGATAATCTTGGTGCTTCCCTACTCGCGAGCGGTCTGTCGAGCCCATTTTTGGTCATCAGACCTCGGCCACTGGGCCCTCGATCGCTTCTCTTCTTGTTCTTTGTGGGGTGACGCCAATATTCATTTCCCATTCGGTATGCGCTGTATGATTGATACCGATCTCGAACCGATCTTGGCTCATGATCAATGGCTCTCTTGGATCTATCATAGGCCCTGATGGGGTAAACAAATCCAAAAGGTGCCCCTAGTTGGTCGTCCTCGACCCTGATCTTCGACTGGTACCTATTGTGGACATCGGCCCAGGTTACCACCGAGTACTCCACAAATTGTGTTTTAGCTGTTGAGAGGCCAAAGAACTTTGGGGGTTGAGTCCCTAAGTGAATGCCTGATCTGCCCAATCATCTGCAACTGGTGGTAGGTCCATCAGTTCCATCTGGAATCTTGACACGAACTCCCTAAGCATCTCGTTATCCCTTTGTGTGACCTTGAAGAGATCTATCTGACTTTCTGGTCTCGATCTTGATGGCCCCGGCATGGGCCTTTACGAAAGCATCTGCAAGCATAGAAAACGAATAAATAGAATTTATGGGCAATTTGTGATACCATATCATTCCTTCCTTGGACAAAGTCAACCCAAACTTCTTCAATAACACTGACTCGATCTCATTGTCTTCCAAGCTGTTCCCCTTGATCGTGCATGTATAGAAGGTCGCATATTTATTTGGATCCGTGGTCCCATTGTATTTGGGGATATCGGGCTTGCGAAACCTCTTTTGGATTGGCTTTGGTGCCGCGTTCGGAGGAAAAAGGCTTCTGGATAAATTTCTTGGATTCCGGCCCCTTCAATATCGGGGGTGCTCCCTGGATCTGATCGACCCTAGAATTGTATGTTTTCACCTTTTTGTCATTAGCCTCAATCCTTTTCTCACCTAATTCCACCCGTTTCGGCAACGCTTCGAGCATTTTCATTACCTCAAGACTCACCCCGGGCTCGACTTCACCCGGTCTTTCGGTAATTTATTCATTTCTTCGGGTGCTTTCCTGGGATTGTTCTGGTTTGACCTTGTTGAGGGCGTGGTTTTGACTCTGTAGCTATGCTATTGCCACTTGTTGAGCCTGTAATATCTCGAAAATCAATCGTACGCTCACCCTATCACCTTCGCCTTTGGGCGCTTCTCGAGCTGTTGGTCGTGGTCCCCCGCGAACACTGTTTTCGGGATCAGTTGGTAAATTGATGTTTATGGCCACCTGCGAGTTGGCATTGACCGGGTCGGCAGCAGGGACACTGTTGGGATCGGCAAGAAGCACATCATTCCTGGGCAACAAATTATTATTTTCGTCGTGATTACCAGATTTAGTGTCAACGTTCAAGTGAGCAGACTGAGAGTTAGACATTTTTGGACTGACCTGAAATTAAGATTTCAAAGATCAAGCGTAAAATAGGGTGTGTTATGGGGATTCGTATAATATCACCACTATTATCCTTAGCCCATGGTGGGCGCCAAACCATTTACCCCAAAATTTGGTGAAAATTAAATTTATATGCGATTTTAAGGATGTGTGGCTTAATTCAATATGAATAATTAAGAATAGCAGATGAATTTAATTAAAGGCAAAATAAATGATCAAACCAGTCGCAATGTTATAATTAAGCTTGATCTTAGATTGAATAGTGACTTCATCCTCGATTGGACCTTCGGTTCGAGCTTACCCGATAGGCCATCTTATGATTTAGAACCTAATTTTGCGCTTTGAAGCCTTAAATACCTTATTTTAGCCTTTCTTGATTTGCATGCACAGTCCGGGTGTTTTCCGAAAAGCTTTTATGTTAAAAACTGAGAAAATATGAAAATTTTGCCTTAAAATCCATTTGAGTTGACTTCGGTCAACGTTTTGAACAAACGGATCCGGATTCATATTTTGACGGTCCCGGTGGGTCCGCATCGTGATTTGGGACTTGAGGTATGCCCGAAATTGAATTCGAAAGTCCCTAGCTTGAGTTATCGCACTTTGTTGAAATTTGAAAGTTAAAAGCTTAATGACTTTGAAATGTTTGACCAATGTTTGACTTTTTGGATATAGGTTCCGTATTTTGGTTCAGGAACCCGGTATAAGTCAAATACTATATTTATGACTTGTTTGTCAAATTTGGTGAGAAATAGAGTTGGTTTGACGTGATTCGGACGTCCGGTTGTGAAATTAGAAGTTCATGAGTTTTCTTGAAAATTTCCTTTGATTTGATGCTAAATTCGTAGTTCTAGGTGTTATTTTGGCGATTTGATCACGCGACAAGTTCGTATGATATTTTTAGACTTGTGTGCATATTTGGTTTAGAGTCCCAAGGGTTCGGGTGAGTTTCAGTTAGGCTACAGAGTGGTTTAGACTTAGAACTCAGCTGGTGTTCTGCAATTTCTGGTACTGGTCTCTGATCTCGCAATTGCGAGATCAGTGTTTGCAATTGCGAACATCCCAAATCCTACCAGGCTCGCATTTGCGAGCAAATTCTTCGCATTTGCGAATAGTACCTGGGTCAGCAAGAGTTCGCATTTGCGATCAGGAGGTCGCAATTGCGAGGAGGCTAGAGTTCGCATTTGCGAACATTTCATCGCAAATGTGATGAAAGCAGAGGTGTGCAGACTTCGCATTTGTGAGGTATTCTTCGCATTTGCGGGGGTTCGTAATTGCGAACCCCTGGTCGGAAATGCGACATCTACAACTGAACAAATATGAGTTAGATAGGATTTTTGTTCATTCTTCAAATTTTCAAAACTAGAAAAACCTAGAGGCGATTTTTCAAAGAACTCCTCTTCCCCAATCCATTGGTAAGTGATTCTAACCTATTTTCCTTCAATCTTTCATTACATTTCATAATGAAAGATTTGGGTAGAATCTAGTATTTTCATTACATTTAACCTAAAATCTAGTATTTTCATGGTGGAAATTGAGGGTTTGGGTAGAATTAAGGATTTTTATAAAATGGGGATTTAGACCTCAAATTGAGGCCGGATTCCAAAATAAATTACATAACCGGTCTCGGGGGTGAATGGGTAAACGAGGTTTTTGCCCGAATTTCAGGTTTGGACCAAGCGGCCTGAAAGTTGGCTTTTGGTGACTTTTTCAATAATGACCTAAATTGAATTCTTTGTAATCGTGGGTAGTTCCTAAGGCTTAATTTGAATCGTTTGGTTGGTAATTTGCTAGATTCTATTGATTCGGAGGCTTGTTTGAAAGACAAAGCTGTGATTGAGCTTTGAGTGGACCTTTGGAGCGAGGTAAGTCTCGTAGTTAACCTTGACTTGAGGGATTAAGACTTAATTATCTATTTGCTACATGTTTAGATGTTGGGTACAATGTATATGTGAGGTGACGAGTACTTATGCGTTGTTATCGGGTTAAAGCATGCGGGTGGAACTTGTTCTTTGTAGTTTATTGCTTACTTTGATCTTGTTATCCATGCTTAGACTAGTTACTTACTAAATTGATCGTTCTTATCGTGTTTACGGGATTTTGTGATAATTGAGTATTGATTCCAAAGTTGAGATTGGTATTGTGGAACCATTGTTGAAATAAGGCTTGTTCTTGTTGATTCTATCTCCCTGCTATTACCTGTTCATCGTTATGTGGTAAGGGAGAGTGTTAATGCACGAAGGGTGATGCCGTGCCATATTGTGAATGTTAATGCATGAAGGGTGATGTCGTGCCATATTGTGAGTGTTAATGCATGAAGGGTGATGCCGTGCCATATTGTGAGTGTTAATGCACGAAGGGTGATGTCGTGCCATGTTATGAGAGTTAATGCACGAAGGGTGAGACCGTGCCGTATCCATTGATTTACATTGTGAGGTTGAGAGTAAAAGCACGAAGGGTGATGCCGTGCAATTTTCTTCATTATGCTTAATTATTTTTACTAGTTAAAGGCATATTGACTGTTCTGGTTATCATTTCCGCTCTATTTCTCGTATCTTGTATCCCCTTTAGCATGCCCCCTCCCAATTTTACATGTTTAGTTGTTATTGTTGTTTTCTTGTACATATACTGTTATCTAAATAGGTTTATTATGTGGGTGTCTTGTCATAGCCTCGTCACTACTTCGTCGAGGTTAGGCTCGACACTTACGAGTACATGGGGTCGGTTGTACTCATACTATACTCTACCCTTCTTGTGCAGATTTTGGTACCGGCCCTAGCTTATCGCGAGACTCGACAGTCCGGACTTGCTTATCGGAGACTCAAGGTAGAGGTGCTGGCATTCGTAGACCTTGGAGTCCCTTTCTAGTTTCCTTATTTTACTGTTTCTTTTCATTTAGAACAATTGTATTTCGTTTAGACTCTGTTTGTAGAAAATCTTAGAAGCTCGTGAGTTGTGACTCCAGATCCGAATTGTATCAGATATTATGAGCTTTATGTTATTCCGCACTCGGTTTTATTTTATTTTTGTTTAATTGACTTGATCTATTGAATTGAATAATAATTGACTTAACTGTTCTCTAACGTTGGCTTGCCTAGCAAGTGAAATGTTAGGCGCCATCACGGTTCTGAAGATGGGAATTCCGGGTCGTGACATGAATAAAGAACAGTATAAGAGAGCAAAGTTCTTAACAGTAGCCGAAGATAAAAATAAGCTTTTATTGCCTTGAATTACGTGTTACAATGTATCACACTAAAGAAAAATTTCCCCTTTATAGAGTAGGAGAGTTTGATTTCTAGTACAAGTCTAAAAAAGGTAAAAATATTTGTCTCCTCGTAATTGTTGATCGATAATCAACATCGAGCGAGATTCGCGTCGTGATATCCGGTTGAGGACGAATATTGTGGCCCCTATCACTCGTTCATAATCGTCCACCGCGTCTTCAGAGGTCCAGAAGTCGTACTCGGTCCAGGGTGCATCGCTTTACCGCGTCCAATTACCCCCTTCGTTCTTTCATCGGAGAATCGGGGTGGACATTGCCCTTGATTTTACCCGTACATAATTTTCTTTCTTCTTTTGGGAGATGGGAGATGTTATCACAGATATATATTTTGACATTTTATGATAAGGGATTTGTCCACCAAATGCAAAAACCACAAGGGTTTTAAGTGCCATGTATATTGAAGTCCCCAATAAATAATTTATCTATTTACTCTCTAGCTATAGTCATAGAGATGGACACTTTTTAGTCCGAATTCTTGTTGAGAAATGTATATTTTTAGTCGCTTCCAAAAATAATAGCCGATAATATATATATATATATATTATATACTTTTTGGCTAGCGAATGTAATTATTTTCACCGATTAACCGATCAATATTGTATTTTGCCCATTTTTGTTTGTAGGAGTGCAATAGACATTGGGCCGAGAGAGTAACTAGTTGGTTATTCAAAAGGGAAACTTATAGAAATGTCCCAAATAAGTCTCAACTTACCAACCTCTAGTCATTAGTCATAGACTTATCAAAACTAGTCAAACACATATAAAATTTAAAAAACCAAATAAATAAGGTTCTTTCTCTCAAAAAATCACACGCAAAAATCTCCTTCCATATTTTAAAGCGTGATTAGCAATATTAGATGCAAGACGGAAAGAAAATTTCATGGATGAGGTAGCAAATAAGGTGATGAAATACAAAAAAATATATATATACTATATTCCAAAAATCTAAGCAAAAAGGGACCTTTTCAATGGGTATAGTTGAAATTCATTGAAAATATATAGATAAGTCAATATACAAAATTTGAGGAAGATTGGAGGTGATTTTGAGTGGTTTGGTATCAAAATTCGCAATTAAATCCAGTTCAAAAAATTCTTCTGCGACACATGTATCAAACATGTATCTCACACACAGGTATACTTGGATATACATGTGATACACAATTGATACAAATATGATACATATGTGATACACAAATAATACACAGTGTGATACACATATTATTTTTTTTCATGTTCATTTTTTACTTCGAATTTTCAATTCAAACCAGCTCAAAACTCGACCAAATCATCCCAAAACTGATATTCAATCTCCTTAAGATGTACCCAATCTATTCTAATAATACCCACTCAAAAGAAAGCAAATATTTGACCTTTTTAGCTACAAATAGCTAATTGGCTAATATTAGTAATATTTTATAAATTGGCCAATTTTTATAATGAGCTACTTATAATTGGACATAACTAGTAGTTTCCCTATTCAAAAAATGTGGATAACTAGGCCACGAAGTCTGTTCCAGCATGATAGTCAAAAGCCAGGTCCACTAAAGCAACAATCCAAGCAACAACTGCATGGGAATAAAACTGAGTTCGTTTGCTTTCGAGAAAATGATACTGTATAGTCGCTCTCAATATATATATATATATATATATATATATATATACACACACATTCTATATGTTATATACAAAAATTATACAAATTTTATACACTTTTTCGGCTATCAAATGTAAGTAATTTTTGGTGCGGGCTAAAAGTGATAATACCCATTCGTTTTCTAACACTAAGTATTGTATAGTATATTTTAATATTTTTATAAACCTCTTTTGTATGTACTTACATATTTATATCCGAGACATTATATATTTTTTGAATCACCCAGCAACCTTAACTGAACTTTAGGATTTAGATGCAGACTGAACTTCCCTTTTCCCAGTTCCAGGGTCAGTAGTCACAACACCCGAGGTCCTGTTATACTTGTGGTGATCCGAGGCACATTGCTAGATTTTGCCCTCGTGCATCGAGAAGCTCACAGCATCAGGGTTCTCATGCCATGGTCCCGACACTAGGTGCTTCACCGCCCGCTCAGCCAGCTAGAGGTAGGGGTCAGGCAACTAGAGAAGGAGGTCAGGCCATTAGAGGTGGAGGTCAGGCCGCTAGAGGTGGAGGCCATCCAGATAGGGCCCGTCCTAGAGATGTAGTCCAGAGTTGTGGTGCCCAGCCCCGATGCTATGCTTTTCCAGCCAGGCTCGGGGCTGAGTCATCTGACGCTATTATCACATGTGCTGTTTTGGTTTGCAGTAGAGATGCTTCAGTTCTATTTGATCCGGGTTCTACTTACTCCTATGTGTCATCCTTTTTTGCTTCATATTTGGTTGTGCCTCGTGATTCTTTGAGTGTTCCTGTGTATATGTCCACACCTGTGGGAGATGATATTGTTATAGACTGCGTTTATCGTTCGTGTGTGGTTACCATTAGGAGTCTTGAGACTAGCGTAGATTTTCTACTTCTCGATATGGTGGATTTCGATGTTATCTTGGGTATGGATTGGCTGTCACCTTATCATGCTATATTGGATTGTCACGCCAAGACGGTGACCTTAGTTTTGTCGGGATTTCCTCGATTAGAGTGGAGAGGGACTCCTGGCCATTCTACCAGTAGGGTTATCTCGTACATGAAGGCTCGGCGGTTGGTCGAGAGGGGGTGTCTAACTTATTTAACTTATGTCCGCGATTCTAGTGCAGAGGTTCCTTCCATGGATTCAGTACCAGTTGTCCGTGAGTTTCCAGAGGTGTTTCCTGCAGACTTGCCGGGGATGCCACCCGACAGGGATATTAAATTCTGTATTGATTTGGCTCCGGGCGCTCAGTCTATTTCTATTCTGCCATACCGTATGGCCCCACTAGAGTTGAAAGAGTTGAAGGAGCAGTTGCAAGATTTGCTTGATAAGGGCTTTATTAGACCTAGTGTCTCACCCTGGGGTGCGCCCGTGTTGTTTGTGAAGAAGAAAGATGGATCGATGAGGATGTGCATAGATTACCGGCAATTGAACAGAGTCACTATCAAGAACAAGTATCCGTTGCCGAGAATTGATGACTTATTTGACCAGCTTCAGGGTGCCAAGGTGTTTTCAAAGATCGATTTGAGGTCTGGCTACCATCAGTTGAGGATTAGGGCATCTGACGTCCCTAAGACAGCATTTTGAACTCGGTATGGGCATTATGAGTTTCTAGTGATGTCATTTGGGTTGACAAATGCCCCGGCAATATTTATGGATTTGATGAACCGAGTGTTTAAGCCCTATCTGGATTCCTTTGTGATTGTGTTTACTGATGATATCTTGATCTACTCCCGCAGTCGAGAGGAGCATGAACAACATCTTCGGATTGTACTTCAAACTCTGAGAGACAACCAGTTATATGCTAAGTTTTCAAAATGCGAGTTTTGGTTGGACTCAGTCGCCTTCTTGGGGCATGCTGTATCAGCAGAGGGCATTTAGGTGGATCCTAAGAAGATTGAGGTAGTTCAAAACTGGCCTAGGCCCACTTCATCCCCGGAGATCCGGAGTTTCTTGGGATTGGCGGGTTATTATCGTCGGTTTGTGGAAGGGTTTTCATCTATAGCAACCATATTGACCAGGTTGACCCAGAAGGGTACCCGGTTCAGATGTTCAGACGAGTGTGAGGCGAGCTTTCAGAAGCTCAAGACTGCTTTGACTATGATGCCAGTGTTGGTGTTGCCCATAGGTTCAGAATCTTATACAGTATATTGTGATGCATCTCGTATTGGACTTGGTGCGGTATTGATGCAGGATGGCAGGGTAATTGTATATGCGTCACGGCAGTTGAAGGTTCACGAGAAGAATTACCTTGTTCATTACTTAGAGCTGGCAGCCATTGTTCATGCGCTGAAGATTTGGAGGCACTATCTTTACGGCGTGTCGTAGTAGGTATTCACGGATCATCGGAACTTGCAGTATTTGTTCAAACAAAAGGAACTCAATTTGAGGAATAGGAGGTGGTTGGAGCTATTGAAGGACTATGATATCACCATCTCGTATCATACCGGGAAGGCCAATGTGGTGGCCGATGCTTTGAGTAGAAAGTCAGTGAGTAAGGGAAGCCTTGCGTACATTCCAGTCGGTGAGAGACCGCTTGCATTAGATGTTCAGGCCTTGGCCAATCTGTTCATGATTTTGGATGTTTTTGAGCCAAGTCGTGTTCTAGCTTCTACAATCGCTCGGTCTTCCTAGTTTGAGTGCATCAGAGAGCGGCAGTATGATGACCCTAATTTTCTTGTCCTTAGGGACATAGTGTGGCACGGTGATGCCAAGCAGGTTACAGTAGGAGATGATGGAGTTTTGAGGATGCAAGGTCGTGTTTGCGTGCCTAATGTGGATGGACTTCGTGAGTTATTTCTTGAGGAGGCTCACAGTTCTCGGTATTCTATTCATCTGGACACCGCCAAGATGTTTCAGGACTCGGCAGCATTATTGGTGGAGGAGAATGAAGAAGGACATAGTTGCATATGTAGCTCAGTGTCTAAATTGTCAGCAAGTAAAGTATGAGCATCAGACACCTGGTGGTTTGCTTCAGAAGTTAGAGATTCCTGAGTGGAAGTGGGAGCGTATCACTATGGATTTCATTGTTGGACTCCCACAGACTCAGAAGAAGTTCGATGCAGTTTGGGTCATTGTGGACAGGCTGACCAAGTCAGTGCACTTTATTCCTGTGGCAGTTACCTATTCTTCAGAGCGGTTGGCAGAGATTTATATCCACGAGATCCTCCGTCTTCACGGTGTGCTCCTGTCTATCATTTCTGATCGAGGTACGCAGTTCACTTCACACTTTTGGAGAGCAGTACAACATGAGTTGGGCACGCAGGTTGAGTTGAGCACATCGTTTCATCCTCAGACAGACGGACAGTCCGAGCGCACTATTCAGATATTGGAGGATATGCTCCGCGCATGTGTTATAGACTTCGAAGGATCATGGGATCAGTTCTTGCCACTTGCGGAGTTTTCTTACAATAACAGCTACCAATCAAGCACCCAGATGGCTCCCTATGAGGCATTATACGGTAGGCGGTGCCGATCGCCAGTTGGATGGTTCAAGACGGGGGAGGCTCAGTTATTGGGTACAGATTTAGTACAGGTTGCCTTAGATAAGGTCAAGATTATTCAGGATCGACTTCGCACAGCTCAGCCCGGGCAGAAGAGTTATGTCGACCGTAGAGTTCGTGACATTGCATTCATGGTCGGAGAGAGAGTATTCTCCGGGTATCACCCATGAAGGGTGTAATAAGATTCGGAAAGAAGGGCAAGTTGAACCCTAGGTATATCAAAATTTTTGAGATTCTTCAGAGAATGGGTGAGGTGGCTTACAAGCTCGCATTGCCACCCAGCTTATTAACAGTTCATTCTGTATTCCATGTGTCCATTCTCTGGAAGTATCACGGCGATCTGTCCCACGTGTTAGATTTCAGCTCTGTCTAGTTGGACAAGGATTTGACTTATGAGGAGGAGCTAGTGGCTATTCTAGCCCGGCAGGCTCGTCAATTGAGGCCGAAGAGTTATCCTTCAGTTCGAGTGCAGTGGAGAGGTCATCCCGTTGAGGAAGCTAGTTGGGAGTCCGAGTTGGACACGTGGAGTAGATATCCCTACCTTTTCACCAGCCCAGGTACCTTTCTATGTCCGTTCGAGGACGAATAATTATTTTAAAGGTGAAGAATGTGATGACTCGATAGGCCATCTTATGATTTAGAACCTAATTCTGCGCTTTGAAGCCTTAAATTCCTCATTTTAGCCTTCCTTGATTTGCGTGTGCAGTCAGAGTGTTTTTCCAAAAAGCTTTTATGTTAAAAACTGAGAAAATATGAAATATTTCCTTAAAATCTATTTGAGTTGACTTTGGTCAACGTTTTGAGCAAACGGATCCGTATTCATGTTTTGATGGTCCCGGTGGGTTCGTATCATGATTTGGGACTTGGACGTACGCCCGGAATCGAATTCGGAAGTCCCTATCTCGAGTTATCGCACTTTGTTGAAATTTGAAAGTTAAAGGCTTAATGACTTTGAAATGTTTTACCAATATTTTACTTTTTAAATATCGGGTCAAAATTTTGGATTCGGAACCCGGTATAGGTCCAATATTATATTTATGACTTGTTTGTCAAATTTGGTGAGAAACGGAGTTGGTTTGACGTGATTCGTACGTCCGGTTGTGAAATTAGAAGTTCATGAGTTTTCTTGAAAATTTTATTTGATTTGATGCTAAATTCGTAGTTCTAGGTGTTATTTTGGCGATTTGATCACGCGAGCAAGTTCGTATGATGTTTTTAGACTTGTGTGCATATTTGGTTTAGAATCCCGAGTGCTTGGGTGAGTTTCGAATAGGCTACAGAGTAGTTTAGACTTAGAACTCAGCTGGTGTTCTGCAATTTCTGGTACTGGTCTCTGATCTCGCAATCGCAATTGCGAACATCCTAAATCTTGTCACGCTCGCATTTGAGAGCAAATTCTTCACATTTGCGAAGAGTACCTGGGTCAGCAAGAGTTCGCATTTGCGATCAGGAGGTCGCAATTGCAGGGAGGCCAGAGTTCACATTTGCGAATATTTCATCGCAAATGCAATAAAAGCAGAGTTGCGCAGACTTCGCATTTGCGTGGTGTTCTTCGCATTTGCGGGGGTTCGCAATTGCGAACCACTGGTCGCAAATGCGACATCTGCAACTAAACAAATAGGAGTTAGACAGGATTTTTGTTCATTCTTCAAGTTTTCAAAGCTAGAAAACCCTAGAGGCGATTTTTCAAAGAACTCCTCTTCCCCAATCCATTGGTAAGTGATTCTAACCTATTTTCCTTCAACCTTTCATTACATTTCATAAGTTTTTAACCTAAAATCTAGTGTTTTCATGGTAGAAATTGGGGGTTTGGATAGAATTAAGGATTTTTATAAAATGGGGATTTAGACCTCAAATTGAGGCCGGATTCGAAAATAAATTACATAACCGGGATCGGGGGTGAATGGGTAAACGGGTTTTGGTCCGAATTTTGGGTTTGGACCAAGCGGGCCCGAGAGTTGACTTTTGTTGACTTTTTCAATAATGACCTAAACTGAATTCTTTGCAATCGTGGGTAGTTCCTAAGGCTTAATTTGAATTGTTTGGTTGGTAATTTGCTAGATTCTATTGGTTCGGAGGCTTGTTTGAAAGGCAAAGCTATGATTGAGCTTTGAGTAGACCTTTGGAGCCAGGTAAGTGTCGTGGTTAACATTGACTTGAGGGATTAGGACTTAATTGTCTATTTGCTACATGTTTAGATGTTGGGTACAACGTATATGTGAGGCGACGAGTAGTTATGCGTTGTTGTCGGGTTAAAGCATGCAGGTAGGACTTATTTTTTGTAGTTTATTGCTTACTTTGATCTTGTTATCCATTCTTAGACTAGTTACTTACTAAATTGACCATTCTTATCGTGTTTACAGGCTTTTGTGATAATTGAGTATTGATTCCAAAGTTGAGATTGGTATTATGGAACCATTGTTGAAATAAGGCTTGTTCTTGTTGATTCTATCTCCCTGCTCTTACCTGTTCATCGTAATGTGGTAAGGGAGAGTATTAATGCACGAAGGTTGATGCCGTGCCATATTGTGAGTGTTAATGCACGAAGGGTGATGCCGTGCCATATTGTGAGTGTTAATGCACGAAGGGTGATGCCGTGCCGTATCCATTGATTTACATTGTGAGGTTGAGATTAAAAGCACGAATGATGATGCCGTGAGATTTTCTTCATTGTGCTTCATTGTTTTTACTAGTTAAAGGCATATTGTCTGTTCTAGTTATCATTTTCATTGTATTTCTCGTATTTTGTATCCCCTTTAGCATGCCCCCTCCCAATAGTACATGTTTAGCTGTTATTGTGGTTTTCTTGTACATATACTGTTATCTGCATATGTTTATTTTGTGGGTGTCTTGTCATAGCCTCGTCACTATTTCGTCGAAATTAGGCTCGACACTTATGAGTACATGGGGTCGGTTGTACTCATACTACACTCTGCACTTCTTGTGCAGATTTTGGTATTGGCCCTAGCTGATCGCGAAACTCGGCAGTCCGGACTTGCTTATCGGAGACACAAGGTAGATTTGCTGGCCTCCGCAGACCTTAGAGTCCCTTTCTAGTTTCCTTATTTTAATGTTTTTTTCATTCAGAACATTTGTATTTCGTTCCGACTCTGTTTGTAGAAAATCTTAAAAGCTCGTGAGTTGTGACTCCAGATCCGAATTGTATCAGATATTATGATCTTTATGTTATTCCGCACTCGATTTTATTTTATTTTGGTTTAATTGACTGTATCTATTGAATTGAATAATAATTGACTTAACGGTTCTCTAACGTTGGCTTGCCTAGCAAGTGAAATATTAGGCGCCATCACGGTTCCGAAAGTGAGAATTTCGGGTCATGACATGAATGAAGATCAGTATAAGAGAGCAAAGTTCTTAACAGTAGTAGAAGATAAAAATAAGCTTTTATTTCCTTGAATTATGTGTTACAATGTATCAAACTAAAGAAAAAGTTTCCCTTTATAGAGTAGGGGAGCTTAAGTCCTAGTACAAGTCTTAAAAAGGTAAAAATATTCTTCTCCCGGTAATTGTTGATCCATAATCAACATCGAGCGAGATTCGCGTCGTGATATCCGGTTGAGAGCGAATATTGCGACCCCTATAACTCGTGCATAATCGTCCACCGCGTCTCCCGAGGTCCAGAAGTCGTACTCGGTCCAGAGTGCGTTGCTTTACCGCATCCAATTACAACTTTGTCTCGATTACAATCACTTGGGTCCGTGTTCCCCCCTCGTTCTTTCATCGGGAAATCGAGGTGGACATTGCCCCCGATTTTACCCGTACACAATTATCTTTCTTCTTTTGGGATATGGGAGATGTTATCACAGATATGTCTTTTGACATTTTATGATAAGGGATTTGTCCACCAAATGCAAAAACCACAAGGGTTTTAAGTGGGAAGTCCCCAATAAATAATTTATCTGTTTACACTCTAGCTATAGTCATAGAGATGGACACTTTTTAGTCCGAATTCTTGTTGAGAAATGTATATTTTTAGTCACTTCCAAAAATAATAGCCGATAATATATATATATATATATATATATATATATATATATATATATATATATATATATATATATATATATATATATATATATTGTATATACTTTTTGACTAGCGAATGTAATTATTCTGACCGACTAACCGACCAATATTGTATTTTGCCCATTTCTGTTTGTAGGAGTGCAGTAGACATTGGGCCAAGAGAGTAACTAGTTGGTTATTCAAAAGGAAAACTTACAGAAATGTCCCAAATAAGTCTCAACTTACCAACCTCTAGTCATTAGTCATAGACTTACCAAAACTAGTCAAAAACATATAAAATTTAAAAAACCAAATAAATAAGGTTCTTTCTCTCAAAACATTACACGCAAAAATCTCCTTGCATATTTTAAAGCGTGATTAGCAACATTAGATGCAAGACGGAAAGAAAATTTCATGGATGAGGTAGCAAATATGGTGATGAAATACAAAAAAAAAATATATACTATATTCCAAAAATCTAAGCAAAAAGGGGACCTTTTCAATGGGTATAGTTGAAATTCATTGAAAATATATAGATAAGTCAATATACAAAATTTGAGGAAGATTGGAGGTGAATTTGAGTGGTTTGGTATCAAAATTCGTAATTAAATCGAGTTCAAAAAATTCTTCTGCGATACATGTAACAAACATGTATCTCACACACAGGTATACTTGGATATACATGTGATACACAATTGATACAAATATGATACATATGTGATACACAAATGATACACATATTATTTTTTTTCATGTTCATTTTTTACTTCGAATTTTCAATTCAAACCAGCTCAAAACTCGACCAAATCATCCCAAAACTGATATTCAAGCTCCTTAAGATGTACCCAATCTATTCTAATAATACCCACTCAAAAGAAAGCAAATATTTGACCTTTTTAGCTACAAATAGCTAATTGGCTAATATTAGTAATATTTTATAAATTGGCCAATTTTTATAATGAGATACTTATAATTGGACATAGCTAGTAGTTTCCCTATTCAAAAAATATGGATAACTGGGCCACGAAGTCTGTTCCAGCATTATTGTCAAAAGCCGGGTCCACTAAAGCAACAATCCAAGCAACAACTGCATGGGAATAAAACCGAGTTCGTTTGCTTTCGGGAAAATGATATTGTATAGCCGCTCTCAAAATAATAAACGATATATATATTCTATATGTTATATACAAAAATTATACAAATTTTATACACTTTTTCGGCTACCAAATATAAATAGTTTCTGGTGCTGGCTAAAAGTGATAATACCCCTTCGTTTTCTAACACTAAGTATTGTACAGTATATTTTAATAATTTTATAAACCTCTTTTGTATGTACTTACATATTTTATATCCGAGACATTATATATTTTTTGAATCACCCAGCAACCTTAGCTCAACTTTAGGATTTAGATTCGGACTGAACTTCCCTTTTGCCTATTTATTTAATTTTATGACTTGCTTAATTTCGTGAGAAGACCAAAGTGGCTCAACACAGCAAAGAGTTGAATTTGAATTTTGAAAACCAATAGAAAGTGTCACGCATTTTGGAACAATAAACCTTAGTGACAGATATGAAATTTAAATTTAAGGTATTTAACCTCTAGGTTCTCACCATTGAATTCATTGTACTTTCAAAACTTATGGGTACAAAATACAATACCAAGTTGTTAAATTTTTTACTATTTATTTATTAATCTATGTATGTTTGTTTCATGTCGAAAATATCAGATTCAGATGAATCCATTCGAGAAGACTCCATCAAACAATATATATGAGTTAATCATTGGATCACTTTCATGAGACATGGATAGATCATTGTAAGCTTTAAAGAGAGCAAAATATCATGCATATAAGATAACAATTTACGCTCGCAAATCCTATTGACTAATAATATAACAAAACACTTTTGGAACCTCACTAAATAATAGCAATGGTCATGTGCACATCATTGATAGACCGCTTGCTAGCAATATCTTGGCCTAAAAATGTAATATTTTTCAACAAATCGGTTGATTAGGGTAAAATAGTATTCTTTAGGAACCGTACATGAGCCTTTTGATGCATACGGTTCAAAAAATTGTGAATCAATATATTAAAGTCTTTCTAACTTCTATAAGAAAGGAACTGAAGTATACACATGTGATGTGTGGCTATAATTCTATATTTTAGTACATTATTTTTTGCCTTGTATTTTTTATGCTTTAATGATAAACTTCACTTTATTTGCGCGTAATGGAGTCTATTCTATATGTAGATGAATTGAATATGAAAGTAGAGCAAAAGGAATAATTAAAGTCTAAAGCGTGCTCAAAAACAGTTGAAAAGAAGAAAGAAAGAAGTGAGCAACGGATAAATGAGAAGGCTGGCGAAGCAAGCTTAATAGCTCGCATGGGAGCTGGCTGGGCGAGGCTTTTAGATCGCGTGGGAGTAGGCTAGGCGAGGCAGGAGGCGAGGTCCACCTCGCGTTAAGGCTGGCGACGCCAGGTCTGACGCGAGGTCATGCTAGAGTGAAGCCTCGCGAGGCGAGGTCCGAGGCGCGCACACTCCGAACTTTGAAGGCTTATTTCGTCTCCTGGTTTGACTAGGAATTGGCCTATGTCGTTTAGATTTTTTCCTACACATATAAATAGACCTAAAAATGCCACTTTGGACGAGTTTTGGCAACCGGAGGCAAGGATAGCTCGTGAAACAACCGTTGGGAGTTAGAGTCATTGATTTCTACATCCTTTCATCTTTACTTTGTAATTTAATTATGCAAAACATCTGGGATATTGTTACTATGAGTATGAGTAGCTAATCTTGGGTTTTGATAGAACCTATTGGAGGATGATTTTCCTGTTATGTTAATATATATTTGCCATAGTATTTTCTCTATTTATTCAACTATATTATTATTATTGTTGATTGAAGGGCCCTCAATCAACTGTGCCTATTTAGTATGTATTACTCGGGAGAGAATGCATATTTAGGTAATTGTTGAACAACATCACTCCTAACGTATATGACGGATCAATACGAAAGGTTTAAAGGTAGGATTAGGGATAACGAAACCTTGGTTCGATCTGAGTGAGCCATACTTAATGCCAACTAGCATAATTCGGGAGAATATTTCTAGTAAATTGTGGTAATTACTCGGGAGAGAGTTACGAAAGTAGAGTGCTCATGATCGATAGAGAAGACTTAGGAAAATTTATAGAAAATATAGCGGAAAGGATTCCGACAATAGGGGAAATAACAACCTTAGATCATCCCACAACTTGTCTACAAACCGTTAGTAGTTAGTTATTAATTGTTGCATTTTCATTACGTAATAATTAGTTAGTAAACATCCAAATTGTTACTTAAATATTTATGAAGATTGATTGCGTGAGTTCGTGCGAGGCTAGTAGCTATGTTTGATACGTTAATTCCCTGTGGGATTCGACTCCGGACTTATTATCCGGAATATATTTACAACGACCGCTTAGTCCCTTTTATAAGGCATAGTTGGGCGTGATCAAATTTTGGCGCCGTTATCGGGGACTTAACAATGTTATTAATTGCAGCTAAAAGAATTGCTAGAATTCTTAGTGTAGTCAATTTTCTTCATGTTAAACCAAATACATTGAAATTCTAACATTTGTAGTCTTGGGTGCTACATGTGCATGCCTAAAAACTCCTCAAGAACTGGTGAATTGTTTGAAGCATTATCAGATCCTGAGAAAGTTTTCAAGGCACTGAATCGTGCAAACAAGAAGGGAAAACAACAACAAAACTTAACAGAACAAATCAAACCAGACATGGATGATGGAGTAGAAATTCCAAACAACAGAAACAATGAGAATGACCCAAACAATCAGGGTGTGTTGCCTCTTGTACCAGAAGCAACATTATATGATTGGGCACAACCCACCGCCGACAATCTGGCAACCGCAATTGCAGTCCCTCAGATACAAGCAGAATCATTTCAAATCACAAACAACATGCTACATTTGTTGCAGAACAAGGGACTGTTCTTAGGGTCATACATTGAAGATCCTCAGCAACATCTGAAGAATTTTCTGTCGATATGTGTCACGCAAATGTAACCTAATGTGATACCGGAAGCAATAAAGTTGTTGTTGTTCTCATTCTCGGTGACAGAAGAAGCTCAGACTTGGCTTAATTCACTCCCCATTAACTCCATCACTACTTGGGAGGAATTAGTCAAGCAAGTTTTGAATAAGTTCTACCCACCCAATAAGACTACCAAACAAATTGATGATATATTGAGCTTCAGGCAGAAACCAACAGAAACACTACAAGAAACGTGGGAGAGGTTCAAGGGTATACTGGTTAAATATCCTTATCATGGCATTCCAGATCAGATGTTGGGGTAGAGGTTTTACATGGGACTGGCAGACGGCTTAAAGGCCAATGTTGATGCTTCAGCAGGTGGAGCATTTTTGAGCAAACCATTCAGAGAATGCATGATCCTACTTGATAAGATGGCCCAAAACTCAAGATGGATGACAAGAGACTCTATGATCACTCCTGTAGCTCACTCAATGGCTTTGGACCCAAACAACTCCATAGCTGAAAATATGGCCACTCTAATGACGCAAATTAATATCCTCACCAAAAAGATCGATGAATCAGGCCAGAAGCAGCAGGTACACATAGTTGGCACAACTAATGGGGGATTATGTACACCATGCATTAACCAACCTTATTTATGCTCGTGAAGTGCGGAAGGTGACAACCAGCACTACTAGGAAGATATGAACAATGTGGCCAATTGTGGGGGACAGAGGCAAGGTGGTCAGAATTAGGGGCAGCAAAATCAACATTATAAGCCAGCACAACAGCAGTACAATAACAAAAAAATCAACATTATAAGCCAGCACAACAGCAGTACAATAACAACAACAATCATGGAGCTATGCGACCATGGGGTCAAGTAGTGCCTTACCAAAGGCAACATGGTTACAACCAGCAAAATCAGCAGCTGGATTATCAACAGCCTCAACAACAATAGATTATAAGACAAGATGATGGGTTTACTGAACTTAAGGGAATGCTGTACAGCAGCAATAGAATGCTGCAACAACTGATTGGGTCCACTGGAAAAATGCAAGAGAGAGTAGACTCCCATGAATCAGCGACAAAGGGTATTGAGATTCAATTAGGACAGATTTCTATGGCTCTAAACAATCATCCCCAAGGGACGTTACCTGCAGACACACAAGTCAATCCAAAATATCAGGGCCCGAAACAACTTATTGCAGTGAGTCTACGAAATGGTAGAGACCTAGATTTGGAGCAAGAGATTGTTCGCAAAAACTGACCTACTGAAACACTTGTGCCAGTACCCATTGAGATAGATGATTCAACAGGGTTAACTGAGGTGACGGTACAACATGCACAAGAGAGCACAAGCAAAGGAAAAGAGGTTGCGAAGGAGACTGAGGTAGCACAAGAAACGATAGTAGAAGTAGTGCCTGATCAAGATAAAACTCAAATCACAGGACAGAAGTGACCTCCATCACCATTCCCGTAGAGATTGGCCAAATATAAAAAGGACGAGCAACATGAAGATGTTGAAACAAATACAGGTGAACATTCCACTTATTGATGCGTTGCGGGAGATGCCTGGGTATGCCAAAATGATGAAAGATTTAATGTCTCGCAAAATCAACTTCCAAGACCTGTCCACTGTTACATTGACAGACTGATAGTGTAGTCATGACGAGACCCATAGCTGAGAAGTTGTTAGACCCAGAGAGTTTCACAATCCCATGCACGATAGGCAATTATGCTTTTGCTAAAGCATTGGGTGATTTGGGGGCAAGCATAAACTTGATTCCCTTGGCTATCTACAAAAAGTTAGGCATTGGAAGAGCTAGACCCATGTCCATGTTACTACAGCTAGCTGACCGGACAGTGAAGAGGCCCTCTAGTATCCTTGATGATGTATTAGTATAGGTTGGGAAGTTTGTGTTCCCAACAGATTTTGTCATTCTAGACTGCTGGGTTGACGAAGAGATTCCCATAATTTTGGGAAGACCATTCTTGACCACTAAGAGAGCTTTAATTGATTGTGAAACTGGAGAGCTATAAATGAGACTAAATGATGAAGAAATAATATTCAACGTGCAGAAATATATGCGACGACCAAGTAAATTTGCTAACTGCTCTCTAATAGAAGTCGTGGATATAATTTTGGAGGAGGAAGATGAGACCTTGAATGCTAAAGACCCTCTAGCAGCCTGTCTCATGAACTTAGATGAAGTAAATGGAAAGGATTTGGCGGACTGGGTGCTGGCTCTTGAAGGCCAAGGGTTTTGGAAAAGAGAGCTCGAATTTGAGCCTTTGCACTTAGAAGAAAGAAAAATTCCTCCAGCTAAGCCATCGATAGAAGAGCCACCAAAGTTGGAAATAAAGCCGCTACCACCTCACCTCAAGTATGATTTCTTGGAACCTAACTCAACTTTACCTATTATTATCTCATCTGGTTTGTTAGATGTGCAGAAAGAACAGCTTTTGCAGGTATTGAGTGAGTTCAAAACTGCAATTAGTTGGACCATTACAGACATTAAGGGTATCAGCCCAGCCTTCTATATGCATAAGATTCTACTGGAAGATGGCCACAAACCTTCCAGAGAACATCAAAGAAGGCTGAACCCCAACATGAAGGAAGTTGTGAAAAAGGAGGTGATAACGTGGTTAGATGCGGGGATCATTTTCCCCATCTTCGACAGCAACTGGATCAGCCCAGTCCAATGTGTGCCTAAGAAAGGTGGGTTGACTGTAGTACAAAACGAGAACAACGAGTTGATATCAACAAGAACAACCACGGGATGATGAATTTGTATGGACTATAGAAGATTGAACAAGTCCACCCGAAAAGACCACTTTCCCTTGCCGTTCATTGATCAAATGCTAGATAGACTAGCCGGGAGGTCCCACTTTTACTTTTTGGATGGATACTCGGGTTATAATCAGATCTCCATTGCTCCAGAATATAGAGAGAAAATGTTATTCACCTGTCCATATGGCGTCTACGCTTTCCGAAGAATGCCGTTCGGCCTATGCAATGCACCCGCCATATTCCAAAGGTGCATGATGGCCATCTTCACAGATATGGTAGAGGACATAATGAAGGTCTTTATGGATGATTTCTCAGTGATGGGAGACTCATTCGATGATTGCCTAAAGAATTTGAAAAGAGTACTGAAAAGATGTGTGGAGACTAATCTGGTGCTCAACTGGGAAAAGTGCCATTTCATTGTACATCAAGGTATAGTTTTGGGGCACCTAGTGTTGAGTAAGGGCATTGAGGTAGATCGTGCAAAGGTTGATGTGATAGAAAAGCTTCCACCACCCACTTCCGTCAAAGCAATAAGAAGTTTCCTTGGCCATGCCAGGTTCTATAGACGGTTTATAAATGATTTTTCCAAAATTGCTAACCCCTTGTGTAAATTGCTTGAAAAATATTACCTTTTTGTGTTTTCTGATGATTGCAGGGTCGCTTTTGAGGAATTGAAGAGGAGGATGGTGACAATACCTATCATAGTTGCACCTGACTGGGAGCAACCATTTGAGTTGATGTGTGATGCAAACGACTATGCTATGGGAGCAGTGCTTGGGCAACGCAAAGGCAAAGTCATGCATCCAATATATTACTCAAGTAGAACTTTGAGTTGTGCCCAACTAAATTACACAGTGACTGAGAAGGAGATGCTAGCAGTGGTGTTCGCATTTGACAAATTCAGGTCATACCTGATAGGCTCGAAGGTAATTGTTTATACTAACTATGCTGCTCTCAGGTACCTAATTGATAAGAAGGAGTCAAAGCCGCGCATGATTCGATGGGTGCTACTGCTGCAAGAATTTGACTTGGAAATCCGTGACCGAAAGGGAACGGAGAACCAAGTGGCTGATCACTTATCTAGGCTGGAAGGAGCCGAAAAGAAGGTTGAGGTGGAAGAGATTGTGGAGACTTTCCCAGATGAACAACTACTATCCACGAGTCTTGAGGTAGCGCCATGGTATGCAGACATTACAAACTACCTGGCAAGCGGTATTGTTCCCTATGACCTTTCCTCTGTTCAAAAGAAAAAGTTCTTTCGTGACTGTCACATATATTATTGGGATGAGCCTTATCTGTTCAGGATTTGTGTTAATAACATGATCCAGAGATCTATTCCCGAGATAGACCAATCTTCTTTTTTTGCAGGCTTGTCACGTGTCACCATATGGTGGCCATTTCGGGGGAGTAAGGACATCTGCGAAAGTGCTGGAGTCGGGCTTCTACTAGCCGACATTGTTCAAATATGCACACTTATGGGTGAAGGGTTGTGATGAATGCCAACGAACCAAGAATATTTCCCACCGACATGAGATGCCTCTGAACCCAATTCAGGAGGTATACGTGTTTGATGTATAGGGAATCGATTTCATGGGGCCTTTCGTCAGCTCATATGGCAACAAGTACATACTCGTAGCTGTGGATTACGTGTCAAAATGGGTGGAGGCTGCATCGCTCCCTATACATGATGCAAAAGGGGTAATTGGTTTTTTGAGAAAGAATATATTCACCCGATTTGGCATTCCAGGGGCAATAATCAGTGACGGAGGCACTCACTTCTGTAATCGAGTCTTTGCAAAGTTGTTAGAAAAGTATGATGTACGCCACAAGGTTGCCATCCCATATCATCCACAAACGAGTGGGCAAGTGGAAGTTTCGAACAGAGAGATAAAGAGCATTTTGACAAAGACTGTGAATGCTACAAGAACGGATTGGGCGAGAAAGTTAGATGATGCACTCTGGGCCTATCGTACCGCTTTCAAAACTCCAATTGGCATGTCGCCGTATAAATTGGTGTTTGGGAAGGCGTGTTACTTACCAGTGAAGTTTTAGCATAGAGCTTTATGGGAATTGAGGCAGCTGAATCTCGATATAGAAGATGCGGGTACAAGTAGAGTCACAGAGTTGCATGAGCTTGATGAGTTTCGCTACCACGCTTTTGAGAGCACAAGACTATACAAGGAGAGAATGAAGATGATGCATGATAAAAATATTCTTGAGCGGAGTTTTAAACCCGGAGATATGGTATTGCTATACAATTCAAGATTGAGGTTATTTCCTTGCAAATTAAGGTCAAGATGGTCAGGACCATTTCGTGTGGTAGAGATTCACACCACTGGTGCCGCAGAGACTGCTGCGGAAAATGACTCTCGCATGTTTAGAGTCAATGGGCACAAGTTAAAATATTATTTGGGCATGGATGATACAAAAGTAGTGTCGGTGACTCATCTGCTCGAGCCACCAAGGTTGAGCGAGCCTTAAGTACAATTACCTGCGTCGTTCCGCGATGTTAAATCAGGAACTTCATGGGAGGCAACCCATTGTACTGTTGTATTCGTCATGCCGCGATGTTAACTAAGGCACTCGTTGGGAGGAAACCCAATTCATAGTTGATTTTTAGTGTAGTTAGAATTTTCCTTTCGTTTTTAGGTACTAACAAGTTGCAGGTGATTTTGGGCAAGTCGAGCAGGACATTAATCGTCGCCTGAAGGAAACCTGGCGGGGGAGCTCGCCTCGCGAAGGTTAAGTAGAGGTGTAGCTGGCGAAATAGCTCACCTCGCATGGGCTTGGGCGAGTTACAGCTCGTGTTACATCTGGCATCGCAAGGGATAAGGCCTGATGGACCAAGCGACATACCTCACGCCGGAAGCCCCCAGGATCGCGGTGGATCTCGCCTCGCGAGGGGTACAACAATGTGTATCTGGCGTTTGAGCTCGCCTCGCGAGGGGTAAGTCAAAGCAGCGAGCTCGCATCGCCAGGTAAGTGAAAAACTTGGTTTTATTTTAATCCCCATTCCTTTATTTCTTTTAACCCCCTCCCTTAAAACCTAACCTAAATCCCAAAACCTTATTACACACACACGCTCAAAACTTCACTGCCCAAAGATTCACTGCTCACACACTCACGCAAGAAGAACACTACAAAGCCCCCTCCCTCACAAACCCATTGAAGACAAGAAATCTTCTGCTCTTTCCTTCGCCTGCAACATCAATTCAAGGGCAATCTCTCATCTTAAACATCTAAGGTATGATTTCTATCTCTATTCTTTGGCAATTTCGAGTGGGTGAATGCATGACATTGGGCACAAATTGTGGGGCTGTTCTTCATTGTAACAATGTGTTTGTGTGTCCCAACCCCATGAATCCCATAGGAATGGTGTTATTTTTGTGTGAAAAAGTGGTAGCACGGAACTCCCAAGCCGAGTTGGGAGGATGAGGCAATCCCTCATCCCTATATGGACTCCCATGGCACTAGTTCATGCTAAGTGTTTGTCAGTATGCCTCAAAGGCATTCTCTGTCCCCATGGGAGCCCGAGTCTCCGGGATTATAAGACTAGTGCTATGTAGTCGTGCACCATATTAAAATCTGAAGTGTGGGGTGGCTCACCGGTAGCCTAATGATTCGAAATTGGAGGAAGTTCCCATGTGTACTTGCTTGATTCTCATGCTAAGTAAATATGAGGTGAAGTCTGAGTAACCTCGAAAATTATTGAAAATCATGTGTTAAACTCTTAAGTGTGGGGTGGCAAGACCATGTGTGCAATGTTGCAATACAACTTAAACTGATTAATGCTTACTTGTGTATGAACAAATATGCCTCCAAGAAAAGACACCGGTAAAGGCAAATCCACATCCACTGCTTCGTCTAAAGCTAAAGCTACCTCTGTGCCTCCCCCGAAGAATAGAAAAGAGGGGGAAGCTAATTCCAGTCAAGGTGAAGGACTGCAAGCTGTGGCAGCTATAGAATCCCCTCGTCCACAACCTCAAGGACAGTGAGAGTTTGGACTCAACAACATACCCCCACACACTAAGGATTGGTACATGCGCTGTAGGCCAAAACATGCACATCCAGAAGCTGCTATTCATGAGCGTTGCCTGCAAGCCAAGTACTAAGCGATTTGGAGAGGCATCAAGGAGTTGGGGTTGAGTTATGTGTTAAAAAATATAGGGGATATAAATCTCAATCTGGTTTGGGAATTTTATGTTGGGTTTGATCCAAAGGATACTGAACAGCTGGTGCTGATTCGTGGACGATTGATAAAATTTTCAGCCACAACCATATGTAACTTTTTAGGTACTCTGGATGTTCCTGTGGAGCCATTGGACTACTTCATTCTCCGTCTTACATAAAGAGAGATGAGACACACATTATGTGGTGTCAATTCTACAGCAGCGTGGATCCTTGATAAGAAAACAAATCGGCACAGGAAGTTCCCCAAAAAGAAGATGAGGGCGGAGGCTCAAGTTTGGTTGAAACTTATTAATGCACGTCTCCTACCGTGCAATAATGACAAGCTCATTAACCGTGAGAGGACGTGTGTACTATATTTCCTCATAACGGGTCAGAGGGTGAATGTGGGTCATTTTATCCGCTACTAGATGTGTCTAGTAAGAACGAGTAAGAAGATTGATCAAATGCCTTTTGCAAATATGTTGACTCAGTTCTTAAGACATGAAGAGGTAGAGGAGGAGCCAGCATTCGACCACATCATTGATCAGCCCCTACGACAAACAGACGTTACTAGTATTCGGGTGAAGGATGAGACTGCCATGCCATCATTGATAGGTGTCGGGCGCAATGCTCATGATGATAGTTTTATGGCCCATCTATAAGGGATGATAGATTTGCAGCTGTGGATAGGTGTCCGGCCACTATAGCGGAGATGGACATATTGGAGGAGCGGTTCCCGCTCAACGCTCATGCTCAGCAACTGGTTAGGCTAGGAGATTGTTACAACCCAAATTCGCATACCATAGATCACGCCATAAGTTAGTCGACGTAAATCCAAGAAGAGATTATCTTTGAGATGATAAGAAGTTAATCCTATTGGTCTTAAATGATACAAGGGTGTATAAGAGTGGTTAACAAGTATTTGAAGTTAAACGAATCAAGGATGTTGTAACCCGTATTTTCGGGTAACACTAGAGGTGATTAATTGTCCCAAGAGGTCTTGTTTTAATGTATTTGAATCATATAATATCCGCATCATAAGTCTTGAAGTCAAGCGAGTTATGAAACAAAAGTCGATAAAAGTTGTCGCAACTTAGGTTTATAATTTTACTTAAACTTTAGGTCAAATGTTACTGCATTTTTCTCCCAATGTGCTTGGAATTATGGGGTGATATACCTATCAAATTGAAGATCTATGAGTCTAGTTTCCAACGCAATAAACCGTTCGTTGATACGATCTCGGAATAGAGAGATATTCGCGTTTTTGCGAGAGTGCGCCAAGCTGCTCTCTATGGGGCCCACAAAGGCGGTTTAAGACATATGGACATATATAAGATACCTCAACCCCGTTTTAAGTCATTATTTTTCAGTATATTCAGACCTTATAACCCTAAAAACAGTCTCTCAAGGTTCTCTCATGATCCAAGACCCAAACAAAGGGCAAACAACACAAATCAAATGTCGGGAATCCCGTGGCGCTAGTAAGTTTCTTGTTCTTCTTGTTGTTGCTGATTTTTGTGTTGTTCCAGCTCGTGTGGGAGGTTGTTTTAAGTGTTTTATGTCCTGTAAATACACCTTCAAGTTTTTACTATCAACCCTAGGTGATTTCAAGTCTTCTAAAGTAATTCTAGTGCCGAAAAACCCGAATTAATTGCTAGTTTCGCTTCCTTGTTCTTGTGGCAGAATTGAAGGGATATTTCGTGGAAAATTAAGGTCAAATTGGAGTTTTTCTTTATGTTTAAAGGTAAGGAACCTCTTACTCTATATATATTTAAGATTATCCAAGTTGCAGCTAAGTCGTTGAAGCTAGAACTTGTGAAATATATATCGAAAGGCTTGGTAGTAATGTTGTTGGTTGGTGGACTGTTTTGGAGGCTCAATATGATTATTAATGATGTTGTTTGGGCTGTTTGGTGATTGTATTGACTTGTGGGAAGTCATATAAATAGGGGAGGTGCTGTCCGTTTCATCGTAAAATAGGTTGTGGTCGATACATAATAGTTACGACGCTTAAACGATAATGATAGTGTCATTTGTCTTATTGTAGACTAAGGAGTCGTGACATTTGCATATCTTGAGGTTGGGCAGTATATACAAGGTATGTGAGGCTATCCCCTTCATTCTTTTGCACGACTCCGATTGTACAAAATGTAATGAACGAGCTCCCAAAGATACTCTACTCTTAGAAGCTAGCAGTACTTACATTGCTGCCCTTCTTATGAAACGATTGATATTGATGTTACTTCTCTTATTCTTATATTATCAATGTTGTTGGTAGCTCCTGATTCTTATAAGATTCTTGATGAAGAGTTAATCCTAATAACGTGTACGAAGGATACCAACCTTATGTCACTCCGAAAGGTTCAAAATGTGATTCCAATGAGTCCAGCATGCATCATATATATATGTATCTATTTTACTCTACCGAGCTGCGCTATAGTCGGCCGGGTACGGCACCTATTGTGCAACCACTGATCAGTTGGGTTTTACCGAGCTCCACGTGGCCGGGTACGATTCTACCGAGCCCTATGATGGCTGGGTACATTTTACCGAGCCTATTATGGCTGGGTACGATATGATGATGGTGATGCCCACAAAGGCGTATGTTTTAAAAGTTTATGTATATATATGTATGTATCATGTATTTCATGTCAGTAGCCCTCAGAGGTACCCAGATGTCACAAGTTGTATATTCTCTATCCCTGTTTGCATTACTGTTCTTACTTATGCTTTCTTGCCTCACATACTCAGTACTTTATTCGTACTGACATCCTTTTTATTTGTGGACGCTGCATGTCGTGCTGCAGGTCCTGATAGATAGGTAGACGTAGCTCCCCCACCACAGTAGGCTGTCCAGTTCAGCGGTTATTGGCGAGATCCCTTCTCCGGACTTGTCGTGGTCTTGGTATGCATTTTTGTTATAGACAATATGGGTATGTCGGGGCCCTGTTCCAGCAATGTTGTAGCACTTATGTTCCTTTAGAGGCTCATAGACAGGTGTCGACTTATGTATGGTTTAGAATGCCTTTTCGGCTGATTTTTGTTGTATAGTCTTTCATGGCATCATGATAGCTCGTACCTTATATATAGTTTCTTGACAGTCTTGTCGTCCCATGTTATGTATGTTCATGACATTATCTTTCATTGTTGGATGTTCATGATCCATGTCTACTATTTATATTGATCTTGTCGGCCCTTAAAGATAATAAGGAAGGTTAGATAAAATGTACGTTGGTGCTCGGCAAGTATGGCCCGGGTGCTAGTCATGACCCTCCAGTTGGGTCGTGACAAACTTGGTATCAGAGCAAGTCTGTCCTAGGGGATGTCTATGAGCCGTGTCTAGTAGAGTTTTGATTATGGATGTGTAGCGCGCCACATTTATAATCAGGAGGCTACGTGACATCTAGGGTTGTTACCTTCTTCCTGAATCTAGATCGTGCGTAGAGTTGAGTAGTAAGTGTTCATATCTAATATTCACCTTGTTTTCTTTCAGCGATGCCTTCGACTAGGAAGCAAGCAATTAGTAAACGGCTTGATACAGCTGTGGGAGAGGGTAACATTCAGGTGCCTCCAGCCAGAGCAGGCCAAAGTGAGGCTCAGAGTGAGATGCCGTCTCATACCTCTCCGTCTCCTCCAGAGGATATTAGGAGGCACCCAGTACATCCAGTTCCTCCGTCTAGCACTACAGACCACGATATGCGCAGTGCGGTGCAATTGTTGACTAGCTTGGTAGCTGCTCAGGCTCAGAGGCAGAATACCGGTGCTGCTGATAAACCGGTTAGTGCGAGAGTTCGTGATTTTATTAATCTAGACCCTCCAGTGTTTACCGGATCAGACCCCAAGGAGGACCCACAAACATTTATTGATCAGATTCATCGTACATTGCGGGTTATGCATGCTAGTGATACGGAGGCAGTAGAGTTGGCTTCTTATCGGTTACAGGATTTAGCGGTTTTCTGGTATGATAGTTGGGAGAGATCTAGGGGTCCGAACGCTCCTCCAGCCGTGTGGAAGGAATTTTCTGAGGCCTTTCTTCGTCACTACTTGCCAGTTGAGATACGACGAGCTTGAGCTGATAAGTTCTTAAACCTTCGACAGGGTAATATGAGTGTACGAGAGTATAGTATACAGTTTGATTCTTTAGCAAGGTATGCTCCCCATATGGTGGCCGAGATGAGTGATAGGGTACATCTGTTCGTGAACGGGTTGGGACCACATCTGATAAATGAGTGCACAACAGCCTCCTTGGTAGAGGGCATGGATATTTCCCGTATTCAGGCTTATGCCCAGACCCTAGAGGATCGTAAGCGCCAGCAAAGGGCAGATAGGGAGCAGGATAGGGGCCAGCATAAGAGGGCGAGATTTGCAGGGTATTCTGATGAGTTCAGAGGCAGTATCAGGCCCCAATCTTCGAGGAGTTCGGCGCCACCTGTAGCTAGTGCTCCTCCAAAGTTTCAGAGGCCTCGGTATGATCGATTTACCTATTCTGGTTTAGGTCAGAGTTTGAGGGCATCGGGCTCACAATTTCATAGAGATACTAGTCAGACGAGACCCCCAACACCTCGTTGTGATCAGTACGGCAAGGCCCACTTTGGACTGTGCCGTCGAGGTTCCGATGCGTGCTATTCTTGCGGACAGCGTGGCCAGATGATGCAGGATTGTCCTAACAGAGGAGGTGGTGGTATTGCTCAACCGACTGGATCTATGTCTGGTTCTTCCTCATCAGTTCGACCTCCAGCACAAGGTTTTCAACAGTCGACAGGTCGTGGTAGAGGTAGAGGTTCAGTGCCGAGTTCGAGTGGTGCTCAAAATCGAACCTATGCTCTAATAGGTCGACAAGATCTCGAGTCATCTCCGGATGTTGTTACAGGTATATTGTCTGTGTTTTCTTATGATGTATATGCGCTAATTGATCCAGGATCTACCTTATCATATGTTACACCCTTTGTGGCTAATAAGTTTGGCATTGAACCTGAATTGATAAGTAAACCACTTGCGGTATCCACTCCGATAGGAGATTCTGTGATTGCTAGAAGGGTATATAAAGGTTGCACTGTGATGATTTGTAGTCGTCAAACCTCGGCAAATTTATTTGAGTTAGAAATGGTTGATTTCGATGTGATAATGGGAATGGACTGGTTGGCCTCATGCTATGCAAATGTTGACTGTCGTACGAAGATGGTTAGGTTTCAGTTTCCTTGTGAACCCGCCATTGAATGGAAGGGGAACATTGCTACGCCGAAAGGTAGGTTTATTTCCTATCTTAAGGCAAGGAAGATGATCTCAAAAGGTTACATTTATCATCTTGTTCGCGTTAGGGATGCGGAGGCGAAGCCGCCTACTCTACAATTAATCCCCGTGGTCAATGAATTTCCAGATGTTTTCCCAGATGAACTCCCAGGCCTTCCTCCTGAAAGGGAGATTGAGTTTAGCATTGATGCATTGCCTGACACTCAACCGATCTCTATCCCTCCATACAGGATGGCCCCGGCAGAGTTGCGAGAGTTGAAGGCACAGTTGAAGGACTTGCTGGATAAGGGTTTCATTAGGCCTAGCACTTCACCTTGGGGTGCGCCAGTCTTGTTCGTGCGGAAGAAAGATGGGTCGTTAAGGATGTGTATCGATTATCGACAGTTGAATAAGTTTACAATAAAGAACAAGTATCCACTTCCAAGAATTGATGACCTGTTTGACCAACTCCAGGGTGCCAAGTATTTCTCCAAGATTGACTTGCGTTCAGGGTATCATCAGGTGAGGGTTAAGGAGAAGGATATTCCAAAGACGGCCTTCCGGACAAGATATGGGCATTTTGAGTTCTTGGTGATGTCGTTCGGGCTAACAAATGCCCCAGCAGCTTTTATGGATCTCATGAATAGTGTATTCAGGCCCTATCTTGATGTGTTCGTGATCGTATTCATTGATGACATTCTGGTGTATTCTCGTTCGGAGGCAGAACATGCGGGCCACTTGCGGATAGTATTACAGACCCTTCAGGATCATAAGTTATATGCTAAGCTCTCTAAATGTGAATTCTGGCTGAACTCAGTAGCATTCCTTGGCCATGTGATATCTGATGAGGGTATTAGTGTCGACACTCAGAAGATCGATGCAGTGAAGAATTGGCCGAGACCTACAACACCGTCAGAAGTCCGCAGCTTCCTGGGGCTAGCAGGATATTATAGGCGGTTTGTAGAAGGGTTTTCCTCTATATCAGCACCATTGACTAAGTTAACACAGAAAGCTACCAAGTTCCAGTGGTCTGATGCTTGTGAACATAGTTTTCAGGAGCTAAAGAATCGATTGACATCCGCGCCAGTGCTCACTCTCCCAGAAGGAACAGAAGGTTATGTGGTATATTGTGATGCCTCAGGTATAGGTTTGGGGTGCGTATTGATGCAACGTGGGAAGGTGATTGCTTATGCATCAAGACAATTGAAGAAGCATGAAAAGAATTACCCGACTCATGATTTGGAATTGGCTGCAGTAATATATGCTTTGAAGATATGGCGGCACTACTTATACGGCGTCCATGTTGACATCTACACAGATCACAAGAGTTTACAATACATCTTCAAGCAGAAGGAGTTGAATTTGAGGCAGCGTAGGTGGCTTGAATTACTGAAAGACTACGATGTCGAGATATTGTACCATCCCGGTAAAGCTAATGTTGTGGCAGACGCTCTCAGCCGTAAGTCAATGGGAAGCTTAATACATATTGAGGCAGGTAGACAAGGGTTGACCAAAGAGCTTCACCAGCTGGCCAATATGAGAATCAGATTGTTGGACTCTGATGACGGAGGTGTTACTGTATAGAATACAGCAGAATCATCTTTGGTAGCCGAGGTAAAAGCACGGCAATATGAAGATCCTACCTTAGTAAGATTGAGAGAGGGAATTCAGCAGTGTAAGATTACAGCTTTCAAGATCGGAGGAGATGGGACACTGAGATACCAGGGCCGATTATGTGTACCTAGTGTGGCAGGGTTGCGAGAGAAGATTATGATTGAGATTCACCAGTCCCGATATTCTATCCATCCTGGCTCGACAAAGATGTATCATGACGTTAAGGAGCAGTATTGGTGGGATAACATGAAGAAGTCTATTGCAGAATTTGTAGCCCAGTGTCCTAATTGTCAACAAGTAAAGATCGAGCATCAGAAACCTAGTGGATTGATTCAGAATATAGAGATTCCGACCTGGAAATGGGAGGTGATTAATATGGACTTCATTATTGGATTACCTCGCTCTTATCATAAGTTTGACTCCATCTGGGTGATAGTTGATCGACTTACAAAATCTGCCCATTTTCTGCCAGTTAAGACAACTTACACGGCTGAAGATTATGCGAAGTTGTATATCAAGGAGATTGTTAGGCTTCATGGTGTGCCGGTATCTATTATATCAGACCGAGGAGCTCAATTTACGGCTAACTTTTGGAGGTCTTTTCAGAAGGGTTTAGGCACACAAGTAAATCTCAGCACTGCATTCCATCCGCAGACTGACGGACAGGCTGAACGTACCATCCAGACGCTTGAAGATATGCTACGAGCATGTGTTCTAGATTTCAAGGGGAATTGGGATGACCATCTGGCACTTATAGAATTTGCCTACAATAATAGCTACCATTCCAGTATTAAAATGGCCCCGTATGAGGCACTGTACGGGAGGAGATGTAGATCACCAGTTGGATGGTTCGAAGTCGGTGAGACAGAATTATATGGGCCAGATTTGATTCACCAAGCCATTGAGAAGGTGAAAGTGATACAAGAGCGATTGAGGACGGCACAAAGCAGGCAAAAGTCTTATTTCGACGTCCGACGTCGTGATCTGGAATTTGAGGTTGGTGATTGGGTTTTCCTGAAGATCTCGCCGATGAAGGGTGTTATGCATTTTGGGAAGAAGGGTAAGTTGAGTCCGCGGTATATTGGGCCGTACAAAATTCTTCGACGAATTGGACAGGTTGCTTACGAGTTAGAATTGCCATCTGAATTGGAATTTGTCCACCCGGTATTCCATGTATCTATGTTGAGGAAATGTATTGGAGACCCTTCTCGGGTCGTCCCTATCAAAGATGTACAAGTTACAAAGGATCTATCATATGATGAAGTGCCAGTGGCTATATTAGATCGACAAGTCCGCAAGCTGAGAACAAAGGATGTAGCTTCCGTGAAAGTATTATGGAGGAACAAGAATATAGAAGAAATGACATGGGAAAGGTTCAAAATGTGATTCCAATGAGTCCAGCATGCATCATATATATATATGTATCTATTTTACTCTACCGAGCTGCGCTATAGTCGGCCGGGTACGGCACCTATTGTGCAACCACTGATCAGTTGGGTTTTACCGAGCTCCACGTGGCCGGGTACGATTCTACCGAGCCCTATGATGGCCGGGTACATTTTACCGAGCCTATTATGGCCGGGTACGATATGATGATGGTGATGCCCACAAAGGCATATGTTTTAAAAGTTTATGTATATATATGTATGTATCATGTATTTCATGTCAGTAGCCCTCAGAGGTACCCAGATGTCACAGGTTGTATATTCTCTATCCCTGTTTATATTACTGTTCTTACTTATGCTTTCTTGCCTCACATACTCAGTACTTTATTCGTACTGACGTCCTTTTTATTTGTGGACGCTGCATGTCGTGCTGCAGGTCCTGATAGATAGGTAGACGTAGCTCCCCCACCACAGTAGGCTGTCCAGTTCAGCGGTTATTGGCGAGATCCCTTCTCCGGACTTGCCGTGGTCTTGGTATGCATTTTTGTTATAGACATTATGGGTATGTCGGGGCCCTGTTCTAGCAATGTTGTAGCACTTATGTTCCTTTAGAGGCTCATAGACAGGTGTCGACTTATGTATGGTTTAGAATGCCTTTTCGACTGATTTTTGTTGTATAGTCTTTCATGGCATCATGATAGCTCGTACCTTATATATAGTTTCTTGACAGTCTTGTCATCCCATGTTATGTATGTTCATGACATTATCTTTCATTGTTGTATGTTCATGATCCATGTCTACTATTTATATTGATCTTGTCGGCCCTTAAAGATAATAAGGAAGGTTAGATAAAATATACGTTGGTGCTCGGCAAGTATGGCCCGGGTGCTAGTCATGACCCTCCAGTTGGGTCGTGACAGAGATGGACACAGACTCCCAGATGACGAGGATGTCAACATACCTGAGCAGTCAGAGGCCGAGCCAGAGCAGTCAGATGATGAGGATGATTATGATGATGAGGAGGAAGCACAAGATGAAGAGTGGCCAGCCTCAGAGGATGAGGGCGATGACGCAACTTGACCAGGGAGTTTTTCATACACCCTACTCATTTGTTTTTCTTATTTTGTTAGTTGTGTATACACTAAGGACATTGCATGCAATAAGTGTGGGGTGGGGACTTGTAAATATTAGTTTTGTTTTTGTAATTTGTTTTTAGTAAGTGTTGTCTTTGTTTTAGTTAATTGTTTTAGTTAGTAGTTTAGTTAATTGTTTTAGTTATTTATTTTTAGTTATTTGTTGTTAGTTAGAAAAAAAAAAACAATATATAGAAAAAATAATAGGAAAATTGGACTCTTCCCGATGATGGATCTCTTAGACAGTTTTTTTGAGGGAAGTAAGTCAAAAGAAAAACAAACCAAAATGATTTTCTTATAGGTAGTGTAGTAATTCCCCCTTGTTGTTTTTTGGGTCGCGATTCTTTTCCAAGGGATTTTCGTTGAACCGGGTGTAGTTAGTTTTAATTTTTAGGAGTAAAAATCACTGGGCTATGAATTGAATTACAGCGATATCTATTAACTTAGTTATGCCTTGAGAATAGTTAGTACTCTAGTTGTGACGCTTAGGCTCAATTTTTGACTCTGGTATAAGCACCTTAAATCGTAGATTCTTAAATTTGTTTGACTGCTCTGACTGGAGTGTCGTGATAAAACCCATCATGAGTGAGTTATGTGCCATGTCTGTGTGAGGTTTATATATATTCAGTGCATTGCATTTGATGTCTAGAATTTGCCCCGCGTGTGTGCAAAGCGAAATGGTAGTCTTGTTCAGTCTGGAGCATAGAGCTTTATGGGCATTGAGGCAGCTGAATCTCGATATAGAAGATGCGGGTATAAGTAGAGTCACAGAGTTGCACGAGCTTGATAAGTTTCGCTACCACACTTTTGAGAGCACAAGACTATACAAGGAGAGAATGAAGATGATGAATGATAAAAATATTCTTGAGCGGAGTTTTAAACCCAGAGAAATGGTATTGCTATACAATTCAAGATTGAGGTTATTTCCGGGCAAATTAAAGTGAAGATGGTCAGGACCATTTCGTGTGGTAGAGATTCTCACCACTGGTGCCGTAGAGATTGCTGCGGAAAATGACTCTTGCACGTTTAGAGTCAATGGGCACAGGTTAAAACATTATTTGGGCATGGATGATGCGAAAGTAGTGTCGGTGACTCATCTGCTCGAGCCACTAAGGTTGAGCGAGCCTTAAGTACAATTACCTGCGTCATGCCGCAATGTTAAATCATGCGCTTCATGGGAGGCAACCCTTTGTAATGTTGTATTCGTCATGCCGCGATGTTAACTAAGGCGCTCGTTGGGAGGCAACCCAATTCGTAGTTGATTTTTAGTGTAGTTAGAATTTTCTTTTCGTTTTTAGGTACTAACAAGTTGCAGGTGATTTTGGGCAAGTCGAGAAGGACATTAATCGTCGCCTGAAGGAAACCTGGCGGGGGGCTCGCCTCATAAGGGTTAAGTCGACATGTAGCTGGCGAAATAGCTCGCCTCGCATGGGCTTTGCGAGTTGCAGCTCACGTTACATCTGGTGTCGCAAGGGATAAGTCCTGATGGACCAAGCGGCATACCTCGCGCCGCAAGCCCCCAAGATCACGGTGGAGCTCACCTCGCGAGGGGTACATCGAGGTGTATCTAGCGTTTGAGCTCGCCTCTCGAGGGGTACGTCGAAGCAGTGACCTCGCGTCGCTAGGTAAGTGAAAAGCTTAGTTTATTTTAATCCTCGTTCATTTGTTTCTTTTAACCCCCTCCCTTAAAACCTAACCTAAAGCCCAAAACCTCATTACATACACGCGCTCAAAACTTCACTGCCCAAAGATTCACTGCTCACACACTCACGCAAAAAGAACACTACAAAGCCCCATCCCTCACAAAACCATTGAAGACAAGCAATCTTCTGCTCTTTCCTTCACCTACAACATCAATTCAAGGGAAATCCCTCATCTTAACATCTAAGG
Source organism: Nicotiana tomentosiformis (assembly GCF_000390325.3). Taxonomy (NCBI): domain Eukaryota; kingdom Viridiplantae; phylum Streptophyta; class Magnoliopsida; order Solanales; family Solanaceae; genus Nicotiana; species Nicotiana tomentosiformis. The sequence continues at coordinate 123,458,414 of NC_090819.1, forward strand.
TATGATTTCTATCTCTATTCTTTGGCAATTTCGAGTGGGTGAATGCATGACATTAGGCACAAATTATGGGGTTGTTCTTCATTGTAACAATGTGTTTGTGTGTCCCAACCCCATGAATCCCATAGGAATGGTGTTGTTTTTGTGTGAAAAATTGGTAGGACGGAACTCCCAAGCCGAGTTGAGAGGGTGAGGCAATCCCTCATCCCTACAAGAACTCCCATGGCACTAGTGCATGCTAAGTGTTTGTCAGTATTCCTCAAAGGCATTCTCTGTCCCTATGGGAGCCCGAGTCTCCGGGATTGTAAGACCAGTGCTATGTAGTTGTGCATCACTTTAAAATCTTAAGTGTGGGGTGGCTCACCGGTAGCCTAATGCTTCGAAATTGGAAGTAGTACCCATGTGTCCTTGCTTGATTTCTTATGCTAAGTAAATATGAGGTGAAATTTGAGTAACCTCGGAAATTGTTGAAAATCATATGTTAAACTCTTAAGTGTGGGGTAGCAAGACCATGTGTGCAATGTTGCAATACAACTTAAACTGATTAATGCTTACTTGTGTAGGAATGAATATGCCTCCAAGAAAAGACACCGGTAAAGGCAAAGCCACATCCACTGCTTCGTCTAAAGCTAAGGCTACCTCTGTGCCTCCCCCGAAGAATAGAAAAGATGGGGAAGCTACTTCCAGTCAAGGTGAAGGACTGCAAGCCATGGCATCTATAGAATCCACTCATCCACAACCTCAAGGACAATGGGAGTTTTGATTCAACAACATACCCCCACATACTAAGGATTGGTACAGGCGTTGTAGGCCAAAACATGTACATCCAGAAGCTGCTATTCATGAGCGTCGACTGCAAGCCAAGTACCAAGCGATTTGGAGAGGCATCAAGGAGTTGGGGTTGAGTTATGTGTTCAAAAATACAAGGGATATAAATCTCAATCTGGTTCGGGAATTGTATGCTGGGTTTGATCCAAAGGATACTGAACAACTGGTGCCGATTCGTGGACGGTTGATAAACTTTTCAGCCACAACCATATGTAACTTTTTAGGTACTCCGAATGTTCCCGTGGAGCCATTGGACTACTTTATTCGCCGTCCTACATATAGAGAGCTGAGACACACGTTATGTGGTGTCAATTCTACGACAACGTGGATCCGTGATAAGAAAATAAATCGGCACAGGAAGTTCTCCAAAAAGAAGATGAGGGCGGAGGCTCAAGTTTGGTTGAAATTGATTAATGCACCGCTCTTACCGTGCAATCATGACAAGCTCATTAGCCGTGAGAGGACGTGTGTGCTATATTTCCTCATGACGGGTTAGAGGGTAAATGTGGGTCATTTGATCTGCTACCAGATGTCTCTAGTAAGAACGAGCAAGAAGATTGATCGAATGCCTTTTGCAAATATGTTGACTCAATTCTTAAGACATGAAGAGGCTGAGGAGGAGCCAGCGTTCGACCAAATCATTGATCAGCCCCTACGACAAATGGATATTACTAGCATCCGGGTGAAGGATGAGACAGCCATGCCATCATTGACAGGTGCCGGGAGCAATGCTCGTGATGATAGTTTTATGGCCCATCTATATGGGATGATGGATTTGCAGCTGCGGATAGGGGAACGACCGGCCACTATAGCGGAGATTGACATATTGGAGGAGCGGTTCCCGCTCAACGCTCATGCTTAGCATTTGGTTGGGCTAGGTGATGGACACAAACTCCCAGATGATGAGGATGTCAACATACCTGAGCAGTCCGAGGCCGAGCCAGAGCAGTCAGATGATGAGGATGATGATGAGGAGGAGGAGGAAGCATAAGATGAAGAGTGGGCAGCCTCAGAGGATGAGGGCGATGACGCACCTTGACCAGTGAGTTTTTCCTACACCCTACTAATTTGTTTTTCTTGTTTTGTCAGTTGTGTATGCACGGAGGACATTGCATGTATTAAGTGTGGGGTGGGGACTTGTAAATATTAGTTTTGTTTTTGTAATTTGTTTTTAGTAAGTGTTGTCTTTGTGTTAGTTAATTGTTTTAGTTAGTAGTTTAGTTAATTGTTTTAGTTATTTATTTTTAGTTATTTGTTGTTAGTTAGAAGAAGAAAAAAAAACAATATATAGGAAAAAAATAGAAAAATTGGACTCTTCCCGACGATGGATCTCCTAGACAGTTTTCTTGAGGGAACTAAGTCTAAAGAAAAACAAACCAAAAAAATTTTCTTGTAGGTAGTATAGTAATTACCCCTTGGTATATTTTGGGCCGCGGTTCTTTTCCAAGGGCTTTTCGTTGAACTAGGTGTAGTTAGTTTTAATTTTTAGGAGTAGAAATCACTGGGCTATGAATTGAATTGCAGCGATATCTCTTAACTTTGTTATGCCTTGAGAATAGTTAGTACTCTAGTTGTGACGCTTATGCTCAATTTTTGACTCTGGTATAAGCACCTTAAATCGTAGATTCTTAAATTTGCTTGATTGCTCTAACTGGAGTGTCGTGATAAAATCAATCATGAGTGAGTTATGTGCCATATCTGTGTGAGGTTTGTATGTATTAAGTGCATTACATTTGATGTCTAGAACTTTCTCCGCGTATGTGCAAAGCGAGATGGTAGTCTTGTTCAGTCTGGAAAGTGATATAGGTATTTCTTTGTTGAGCTAGATATATAGAGTTTACCCGCCTGAATGTCATATAACGTAGTTAACCCCTTTGAGCCTATAATTCTGTTTCTTTGGTAACCACATTACAAGCCGTACCTCTTTGTGTGAATCGACCATATATTTGAACCTTGTCACCTCTCATGAGCACTTGAATTGTGATGAATTATGTAAAATTTAAAGTGTGGGGTGGTGATTTGGCTTTTGAGTGAAACAAATAAAATAAGGAGAAAGGTGCACCGTTTGAAAAGAAAAAAAAATATGTCAATAAAAGCCACTTGAATTGAAAGAAAAAGAAAAATAAATAGCTGTATTGTATGAAAAAAATAATTCTTGATGGTGGTGGCTAGTGATATACTTGTGCTTAAAGAAGTATGGGGTAATATAAATTGAAGTGATGGTGGAATTTTGGTTTAACATAAGTATGGGCTGTAGTATTAAAGTATATGTATTAAAGTGCTTAAGGGAGGTGTAGGTACTCATATCCAAATGTATCCTACCCGACCCGCAGCCTACAGTACAACCAATTAAAGTCCTACTTGATCCTAGACTAAATGAGCTCGATTAGTAGAGTATTTCACTACGGGCAAGCCTATGGTGCATCATTTGTGGCATATGAATATTATTTCTGAGAGCAAGTAAATTTTTTCTATATTGAGTTCCTACGTTCTTAAAATTCATTGTGTGTGGAACTAAGCTTTTTGTTGGGTGAGGGAATGTGATTCATAAAGGAAAGGAAATGTCATTGACCTCTATGTTAGAGTAAGTAAGTGAATTGTGAATAAGGCATGGTATTTATGAGTCAAATCTTGAGGTGAGGATGTTACACCTTTGTGCTTAGACTATTTTAAAGATTATTGGTGTGATGGGTTAAGGGAATTGCTTAAAAGATTGTGTCTATAAGTATAGTTTGATTGCTCGAGGACGAGCAATGTTTAAGTGTGGGGTATTGATATGTGGCTATAATTCTATATTTTAGTACATTATTTGCCTTGCATTTTGTATGCTTTAATGATAAACTACACTTTATTTACGCGTAATGGAGTCTATTTTATATATATGTGAATTGGAGATGAAAGTAGAGCAAAAGGAATAATTAAAGTCTAAAGCGTGCTCGAAAATAGTTGAAAAGAAGAAAGAAAGAAGTGAGCAACGGATAAATGAGAAGGCTGGCGAAGCAAGCTTCATAGCTCGCATGGGAGCTGGATGGGCGAGGCTTTTAGCTTGCATGGGAGCAGGCTAGGCGAGGCAGGAGGCGAGGTCCACCTCGCGTTAAGGCTGGTGACGCCAGGTCTGATGCGAGGTCATGCTCGCGTGAAGACTTGCGAGGCGAGGTCCGAGGCGCGCACACTCCGAACTTTGAAGGCTTATTTCGTCTCCTAGTTTGACAAGGAATTGGCCTATGTCATTTAAGTTTTTTCGAACACATATAAATAGACCTAAAAACGCCACTTTGGACGAGTTTTGGCAACCGGAGGCAAGGATAGCCCGTGAAACAACCGTTGGGAGTTAGAATCATTGATTTCTACATCGTTTCATCTTTACTTTGTAACTTGATTATACAAAACATCTGAGATATTGTTACTATGAGTATGAGTAGCTAATCTTCTAATCTAGGGTTTTGATGGAACCTATTGGAGGATGATTTTCCTGTTACGTTAATATAGATTTGCCGTAGTATTTTCTCTATTTGTTCAACTATATTATTATTGTTGTTGATTGAAGGCCCCTCAATCAACTGTGCCTATTTAGTGTGTATTACTCGGAAGAGAGTGCATATTTAGGTAATTATTGAACAACATCACTCCTAACGTATATGAGGGATCAATACGAAGGGTTTAAAGGTGGGATTAGGGATAACGAAACCTTGGTGCGATCCAAGTGAGCCATACTTAATGCCAGCTAGCGTAATTCGGGATAATATGTCTAGTAAATTATGGTAATTACTCGGAAGAGAGTTACAACAGTCAGAGTGCTCATGATCGATAGAGAAGACTTAAGCAAATTTATAGAAAACGTAGCGGAAAAGATTCCGACAATAGGAGAATTCACAACCTTAGATCATTCCACAACTTGTCTACAACCCGTTAGTAGTTAGTTATTAATTGTTGCATTTTCATTACGTAATAATTAGTTAGTAAACATCCAAATTGTTACTTAAATATTTATGAAGATTGATTGCGTGAGTTCGTGCGAGGCTAGTAGTTGTGTTTGATAGGTTAATTCCCTGTGGGATTCGACTACAGACTTATTAGCCGGAATATATTTGCAACGACCGCTTAGTCCTTTTTATAATGCATAGTTGGGCGTGATCAAATTTTGGCGCCGTTGCAATAAAAAATTGCCTATCCTCATACAACGAAAATACAATAGGAAAAATCGTGTGCAATAAAAAATACAAGCACGGCTTAGGGAGGGGTCTTTATTTGTTTATTTAATTTAAGATTAACATTTATTTTATTTAACAAGTCTTTAACGGATTTTCTAAAACGTTTTCACAAGAATTACTTCATTTATGTTGAGTCCAACGAGGATTATTATATGAGCTATGTCTATCCTCTCACAATTAATAATAACTTCAAATTACAATATGCAGCAACTAAAGTTTGAATTTAAACCTACAGAATCTGATAGCTATCTCTTTGGTATCTCAATACTATTAACCACAATCATCTGATTGAGTTCGACATTTTCATTGAATATCTAAAACAACACGTACAGTAGTAGTGCTTAAAATGAAAAACGTTCGTTTAAAGTTTATTCTAGCTATATGCTACTATTTCCCAAGTTTGTTTTTCTTTGATCTTTTGTGATTATCCTTTAATACAACACAAGAATACAAACTTATTGGATAGAACTATTTCAGAAATGGAGCATTAATTTCTAGGCTGTGCAAACGTATAGTGCAAAAGCAAAAAGTGATTATTAAGAAAGAAAGAGCATACTGTTCAAGCAAAAGTTGAGATATTGAAGCCAAAAGTACACTTCAACAAAAAGATAAGAGAAAGAAAGTCTAGAAATACACATTCAACTCGCTAGTAGAGAGTCACATTAATTGGTAGGCTACAACGAAACCAAAAGGGTTAGACTTGGCTCTAGCTGCTATAGGTATAGCTTCTGCATCTCAAAACCTATTCCCTTTGATTCTGATATCAGTAAGGTGAGACACTAACGTTGGCTGAAGTAAACAAACCATCTTTCATAAGAACATCTTCTCCATCCTATGAACAAAACAAAAAACCAAAAACCAAAAGGAAAAAAAAAAAGAATGTGAACATAATTCACTGAATATACAATTGGAAAAAAAGCTAAAAAAATGAAGAAGTTGCATGTTAACATACCTGTTGGCGCACATTGGCCCTCTTAACAGTCTGATCAGGCATGAGACCAAATTGAATGTGTGGAAAGTGGGCCCACTGCGTCATTAACAAAAGAATAATGTGAAAACTCTGATGCAAGTAACATAGAAACCCTAGTTCTTAGTTATCAAGATTTGATGTTGAATTAATATAGAATTAAATTCAACCCAAAAATGTCTTAAATCAATGTGAAAAGAACCATAAATAACTTCGTATATCGGATTAAAAAAAACTGGAATTAGCTACGAACTTCGTTGCTATAGCTTGTTGCAAAATTGCTCGTAGCTAACATAATTTCTTGATAATCTGATACTAATTCGTCTCTAAATAGGACTAGAGACAAATTTTTCTGTTTAGCTATATAATTTGACCGGATTTGACCAAAATAAAACTTGTTTTTAAAATATAATAGAATATCGTACCAAATATAAAATGAAAAACAAAAGAGGAGGAACCCTAGTCTAGAAAATTAATCGGTGAGTAGCGCAGTAATACATTTTTTGCAGCGGCGCTAAAAGCTTCTCTGTGGCTAATGTCAGGATTCCCTGCTTTTATACGTTGGATCTCTTCCCTGCAGAAATTTTCAAAGACCAATATCTAGCTTCATATGACAAGATAAATACAATAAATAATTTTTAGTATTTGATATCTAAGTATATGTATTTTATTAAATAAAAGAAGAATGTCTAACAAGTTTGCTTGGTAAAAGAGAAGCAGAAGCTTATGATTATTACTTGATGAATCGGTTGTAAGCAGAGGGGACTCGCTGTCTCTTTTCAGGAGCTGTACATATAGATACACATTAATACTAGTGTATATGTGGTGATAATAAGATGTATTTTTCTTGTACCTAAATCTTCATCATTCAAGCACAAAAAGTGACACAAGCCCTTTGCAAAGTAAGAAAGCTAACGGAAATTAAAATACTTGTCATCCTTTCGTTCCTTCTTCACAATAGGAACGTCAAGAAGCAAAACGTAGAAATATAGGTTTAAGAGAAAAAGGAGGCATCCCAGAAATTAAATCCGTCTTTCCTTAACAACAACAATAACAACAACAGTAACAACAACATCATAGTGTGGACGCAGACCTTATCCCTACCTTGTGAAGATAGAGATGCAGTGTAAATTTCTGATATTGATAATAAAAGAAGAAATGTATGTCTGAGATATCTCACGTCTGTTAATGACGGGTGGTCTAGGAAGATCATCAAATCCAGGTCGAGCAGGTAGGACAAAATCAGTAGAGTTACACTGATTCATCAAGAAATTTGGGGTTGCGTTGGTAATTTCTTCCTGCAAAGCACTTGTTTATAAATTTTAGACAACAAATTGACAAATAGAGACCTAAAAAAGTGCTGCTTCAACAGTAATATATAGACATATATACCAGAATATTGTGGGAAGGAGAGAAGTAAGTGTGACCAAAATGATGGTTATCTGAAGGCAAAAGCAAGCTTGGCAAAAGATTAGTGCAGTGGCCACATCGAACCGTCACCGTCTTGAACAAACTTGTGCACGGAACACTTACCTAAGAATCAATCACAAAAGAGAATAAAATAATCAATTATCAAAAACCCCACAAGGGTTAGAAGCACAAAATCATTTTCTTGCTTTGACTATGTATTACTCTTGGGAGGTTTTGGTTTTATGTCGCCTCCTTTGCGCTCTATTTTTGTTATTTAGTAAATAAGATAGGGCTCAATGCCGAATCCCCATCACCATAGGAGGTGAAAGCGTGGGTCGATGGCTTAATTTTTTTTTTAAAAAAATCTTGCTTAGACATCTTCCTTCTTCTTTTTTTCTTCTTTTTTTCCCCCTATAATCACTAAAAACGTTGTTGGCAAATTGAAAAAAACAAAAACTTGAGTGAACAAAAGATAGAGAGCTAAATGTCAAAACATGACTCTAAGAAAAAAGCTAAAGGAAGACTTTAAGAATGGCCAAAAACACAAGAAACCCTAAGAAAGACCTAATTTGTAACTCTTGATTCACAAAGTATATAAGAAGAAAAGAGAGGAATGTTATGAGAATATACCGCGAGGACAGTGTCACAGATATTGCAATGGACATAGCAGAGCTGCTCGGAAGGAGGTAAGTGGTCCAATGAGCAGGTAGAATTAGGAGTGGAAGAGGACATGATACTCTAATTCCTATTTTGCAAACTGATTGGCTACTGCTGCTGTTTGATTGATTTGATTGATTGATGGCTTGACAGTTTCAACCACCAAACTAAACTACCCACCCCCTCCTTGGATCTGCTTTCTTGTTGATTATATGAGTTATGAAAACAAAGTGCAAAAATTGCTGCAAGAAAAAGGCCAGAAATGAAAGAGAGATGAAAACCCTTTTTTTCCCCTCACCTGCTTCACTCTTCTTTCTTGGTCCTGTTTATAGCTAGGTCATGGATGCAAAGTCATGCATTAATGCATATGCATACTGGACCATGCACATGTACATGCATGGATGTATGTGATATGTATACATTTATGGATGTAGTAATTGATATACTTAGCATTTTTCATTTTATGTGAATAATATGAAAAGAACATGTGTGGTTGGCATTCCCAATGTATGTATGAAAGGCAGAAGGAGGCAGATGTGGGAGAGAGGAGCCAGAAAAGGACGTTTGCATGGAGCGATATAAAGCTCTCAGTTCACTTGTTATTTTCAAAGTTCGTAGTTTTTGGGTGTATGGTTTCACTTTTTCACTGCAGATCAATTTTCTTTTTAAAAACTCTATGCAAATTTTTTACACTATTAGTTATCCAAAAAAGATATTTTCTTCCTTTCAAAGCCATAGTTTAATTGAATGCGAAATCAGTGGCTAATGTGTGTAAAGTATGAGCTCATTCGAATCCAATGCCTTTAGCTTGGGCAGACTCCTACATGTATTAAAGAATTACCAAATAAGTATAAATAATTAATATCAAACCAATAAATTGTTAAAGCAGTTGAGGTAGAATTCTGAATGTAAAAACCCATAATGTTCAGACATATAACTTTTTCATTGCGCAAAGTTTAAGAAAGAAATGTATATTTCTGAAACTTGTTATCTTAAACATGACATTTATGCTGCAAGTTTAAAATTAAAATGTTTCACTATATAAATAGATGTTATTCATTCTTGAATAGACTAATAATGAAATAGTGTCATATAAAATGAAACGAAGAGAGTAACTAAAAGTAAAGGTTCATAATAATAAAATTAATGATCTGAAAAGTAATACATCTATACAAGTAACAACTATCAATATGTAAAGGTTAAATTCATGCGAGTAACTTTTCAAAGATTTATGGAGAAGGTCCAAATTTTTTTGTCTACTATTCGAAATTGCTCAATTTTGCCATTCGTTAGACTTTTGATCGATTCATGCCTTGCCATCAACAAATTATCTCGTATATGCTCGTAACATTAACGGATTTTCAGCATGAAATAAGTGGATTTCACCGGTCCAAATTCTTCGAGAAAAAAATACTCCATCTATTTCAATTTATGTGAACTTATTTCCTTTCAATTTTAGTATTATAAGACCTTATCCATACTCAATGGAGGTGGATAATTGATTTAATATATATATATATATATATATATATATATATATATATATATATATATATATATATATATATATATATATATATTTCCTTTTTTTAATCCGTGTAAAAAAGATGATCCTTTCCTTATTTGGAAACAATTTACCTTTATGCAATGATTTATAGCCACACAAAATATATGTGCCTCATTTTACACCACAAGTTCAAAAGTCTTCTCTATTTTCTTAAAATCCGTGCACAGTCAAATGAGTTCACATGAATTAAAACGAAGGGAGTATTTAATTTACCTCCAACTTTTGACTAAGGTCAAAATTACTTTTCATGTTTGAACCTTTATTAAGAGTCAAGTGGAAAAAATGAAATTTTTTTAACAGCGAGGTAAGACTAATCAAAAGTTTAAGGATGACAAAATTGTTCAATAGTAACAAATAGCACATGAGCAATTTTGAACTTTTTCACAAAATTTAAATAGAACAATACAAAACACTAGAAAAAGCCTTTTGAAGAACTTTCTTGTGACCCCAGGACAATAAGCCACATCCCACATTAATTCCAAATAGTAATATATCCAAGAACCCTACACTACCTTTCGTCTCCGTTTCCGCCTCCCTAGGGTTCCACACACTTGAAAATATGATTTGAATGATCATGGTTTTCTCTATAGTATTATATTGCCATGATTATGTGATAATATGTAACACAGAACTAAAAGCTTACTTTTGATGATTTGACCACTCATTCTCTTCTGTGTCTCCTCTTTGCAGAAAAATGAATTCAAGTCAGTGAAAAAAACATCTCAGTAGTGTCAACACAGATCCAGCATTACTTTACCGTCCTATTTTGTCTTTTCCTAGATTTTTAACTTTCTTTTTTGGCTAACTTGTTGGTTAGATCCATTCACTTCTTTTGCACGAGTTACCATACACTTCTTGATTTTCCAAATTTTATTTTTCACTTAGAACCCTAGTAACGTTGCTTTGAAAAGATAGTTGCCATTTCCTGTTCACTGATTGTGTAGCTGTTTTCCCATTTAAGGACCATCCATGTCCATCACAGTTATTTTAAGTTTTTCAACAAGTTCTTTAAATTCTAGATATGCTTCTTCAATCATTCTAACTGTGCTAGTGTGCGTCACTATATATTTTTGAGTGCTAAATGTGCTTAATTAAGTGAAAATAATCTAAGTACTTCTCTGGACATCGAAATAGCATCAGTTGGTTAGAAAATATATCTCTTTAATTATTTGATAATTCGATTAAAAAATTGGTGGGACTTTATATATCTGTTTCCCTAAAGCATTAACTATTATTTTTCAAGAGCGCTAAAGCTAAGGACTTCCAAAAATTAGGAGAGAAATCTTCTTAAGACACTGAAATAAAGGTATCATTTCCAAAATTTTGCCTAGACAAGATATGCCTTATTTACAAGATGGAAGATCCGATGATATGGTCTTTAACCCATTAGGAATACCTTCACGAATGAATGTAGGACAAATATTTGAATGTTTACTAGGGTTAGCAGAGAGTCTGCTAAACATACATTATCGAATAGCACCTTTTGATGAGAGATATGAACAAGAAGCTTCGAAAAAACTTGTGTTTTCTGAATTATATGAAGCCAATAAGCAAAAAACGAATCCATGGGTATTTGAACCTGAATATCCAGGAAAAAGCAGAATATTTGATGGAAGGACGGGGAATTCTTTTGAACAACCCGTTAGTGTTGTTGCAGGCAAAAAGAAGAAATTACCACAATGCTCAAACACACTGGAGTTTGCTCTTATTCAGTGGCGGATCCAGAATTTATAGGTCATGGATGCTTTTTTGATTTTAGTGTAAATTCTAAATTGTCAAACATGGTCATAGTGGGTGCTCATAGTCAAGTATTGAATTTTTTAGGTATTATCTATGAATATATTATACAATTGCCAATGGGTGCTTCAACACCTATACCTTCAAAGGTAGATCCGCCACCGGCTCCTATGAATTAAAATTGCCTCAACCTTGCAAGATTTTTTTATGTCCCAATATTAATAAAATCATCTCCAAAATATAAAAATTTGATTAGTTTAATGAATTTAAATACTTGAAAGTTTATTTTAAAAGAAACAAAAGTATGTCAAACACTTTGGATATCATGCATTTATTAATTTGAAATATGTTTTTATCGGATGTCTCCAAATGGATGTTGATTTTGAAACGTGTACCAAGTATAGGATCGAGATTTGGCGTTTGGTAAGTTTTTCAAATTAGAATGGGCAAATATCACCTTTAGTTCGCGGTCGAAACTATTTCTGTTAGCCACAAAAATGTATAAAATATATATATTTCTGATTATTATTTTAAAAAATGACTATAAGATGTCATTTTATGTAAAAAAAAGAAAAAGAAAGAAAGAGCTAATCCCACAAGGATATCCACTTGAGTTATGTTTTGTATGGACAAATACAAAGAGACATGAGAGAGCCTCACAAAGTTATGGGTTTTTTAGAAGATGGCACCCCGTTGGCCTTTGGCTTTAAAATCATAAGCTATAATTGACCTCCAAATTGGATATTTGAACCATGAATGAGAGACAAAGGACACAAAGGTTAGGCTAGTCAGACTAAGGTATGGTGGTAGTGTACTAGTACTTTCTTGGACATAGGGTCCATTACTCTTTTCACTAATTCGTCCTCTTGAAACAGTAAAACTGTTCTCTTTTATGTTTCAGAATCTTTATATAAGTTACCGTGCCAGTGTGCCTCTGCTATTACTCAAGGATGACTTCTTTTTCCTTCTTAAACGACCATTTCAAGAGTTTAGATGGATAGTAAATTATATAGGAACAGTGTTTTAAGAGGAGTGAGCATAAGCCGAAACGTTTTACATATGGTTAGTGAGGCGTAAGCCCCATATATATTTAATTTTTAATATTTTATAAAAATAATATAATTACAGTAAATATTTATAAACAGGTAAAATTGCAAAATTTTTTTAAAGAAAACTATAAATATGTGAAAAATATATATATATATATATATATATATATATATGTGCTCCATACCCACAAAAAGCTAGTCAAAATAATGTATTATACGCTACTTAGAAGCACAAGTAACTTGAATCGAAAAAAGTAAAGTTTCTACATGGAGGAACAAAAAGGATGACTAACCTGCAATTTGAACTTTGAACTTGATGCTACGAAGGAGAATGAAGCTCTCTTTGTATTTGTAAAAACAAATTGAATATTTATTGCTTTTGAGAGATATTGGTGGACTAGCGGACAAGATAAAAAATTAGGAAAGATCATGATTTAGGGCTTCAATCAATAAAAAAAGGTCGTGACTTTTAAATTTAATACATTTCAGTTTATTTTTAAAACTTTTGAGTAATTACCAAGCTGACTTTTGAGAATTTGGGTATTATATGAATGACTTATTCGACAAATTTTGTTCTAATTTGAAAAAGTCTATAGGGCTTACACCTCAAATGCCCGAGCGTACGCCCCGGATTACTGGGCATACGCCTCTTGAGACTTTCACCCCACACCATCGCCTCAAGGCTTTTTTGGTGCGTCTCGCCCCGAAAACGCCTTTTAAAATACTGTACATGAGTTACCCGTATTAAATGAACGCATATCTTTGCCCACTCTCTCACACGATTATGGTCACTAATCATGTGGCAATCTTTGGGAGCTACTCTATCCGTTCACTTTTACTTGTTCACTATACTAAAATATATTTTTATTTTTACTTGTTCATTTTAGTAAATCAAGAAAAAGACAATCTTATTTTCTAGTTTAACCCTTATCATTAGCTATTAATTTTTCAAATTATTTTTCAAGACTTTTTGAAATGTTATCATTATTATGGATAAAATTATAAAATATATACTTTTAAAGGGAGTGTAAAGTCACAAATGAAAAACTAAAAATGAATCGAAGGGCGTTCATTAGGATTTGTCTCCTAAATGATCACTACCTTATGACTTTTGGTATGAACTTAATTAATTTAAAATATAAATAATTTAGCATTATATGTAGTTCAAATTGAGAACAATAGATGCATGCAGCTGCATTCTCTATACAACCCTTCATTTTCCGTTGTGCATAACCTATATTTTTTTGGGTCAAGGTAAAAGATTTTTATTTCAACCAAGTATATCTATTTATGCAATAACTCTTTTGGACTCAAGAGTTAGTTCCTAGCTAAAAAAAGCAGAACTGTGCCTGTGCTAACAAAGTTGTGTTAACCAAAAACTATAGTGTTGCATAAGCTATCAGCAGCAATAGATTAGCACCTTCTGGGAAGACTATAATCAGGGGCGGAGCCACAATGTTATTTATGAGTAGTGATGTCAAAATGGTTAAAAGAAAATAGTTACTCACTCATGTAATGGATAAGAACCATATTATCCACTTATGAAATGGATAACTAATGATTTAGCTTTTACATTTGTAAAGCCTCAAATTGGAGGTTTCTCATCAAGTTTGCGAGACTGGGAATCATCTCAAAAGTGATCATATTCAAGAAGTGATGGATAATATGAATAGGTTAACCCATTTTTTATCTGTATTAAATATGGATCGGGCCGGATATTTTATCTATTTCTGTATTATATGTTTTCGATCCGCCCATATCCCGACCCGACCCACCCGTTTGCCACCCTTATTTATGGCTTCACACGACCCCAGTAGCTATATTGCTTAGACTATGTATTTGTATTAAAAGTTTATTATATATGTATAAATAATTAGTTGTGAATCAAGTAACTAAAATAATCTACTGATTCGATGACAAGTTCAAAACCCATAAACTTCCATTCCTGAATTCATCTATGGGTGTAATCTCATCATATACCAGCCTCTATTGCATGCCCTATGTTAGCCATGTGTGCGATCACATGAATATATATATATATATATAGTGGATTCAAATTATAAATACTAAAATGTCATCATTGAAATGGGAACTTTTGACCTAAAATAACATTTAAACCTTCTTTACCACTAAAGAAAGTTCAGTTGAACCCCTTACTTCCCCTAGATCCACCACTGTGTGCGACTATGGTGTGATATCCACATGTGAGTAGGTTCGTTGCATAAATGAAGGGCACCTACTGTGCAAGAATTGTGCTTTCCCATCAATCGTACAGCCTCACATCCGTTACACAAATACTTACTACATTTGCCCTAATCTGCACACGTCTCTCCCATGTTAGCAGTGTTTGGAGCTGCGCACGAAAGAGCCCCACGCGAAAAGGATCTATTTCATTGATGAAGACTACCTACTGTTACAAGAACGTGTGATCTTCCTCCAATCCAACAGCCTCCTATCGGTTGTCGTAACATAAGAGGAAAAATCTTTCAATCAACTTTAGTTGTACATATCACTCTTGATAATAGTTTTGTATAGGCCAAAATCCGCCCCGAAATATTTAGGGTAATGTATCGTTAAGGAAAGAATCAGTCAAGAACGGCCGGGGGATAGTGAGGTTGCGGTAAAGAAGGCAGTGATGGCCGAGGTCGAACATCATTGATGGGATAGCAATGGCTAGTCCTCGAAATAAGATATTAAAGAGAATATTCTAGTGAATATAATATTCTAGTGAATATTCTCTTAGTGATGGCCGAGGTCGAACATCATTGATGGGATAGCAATGGCTAGTTCTCGAAATAAGATATTAAAGAGTATATTCTAGTGAATATTCTCTACACTTGTACTATTAAGGTTTGCTAGGGATATGTGTAAGAGCTATAAGGTAAAAAGAAAATGAGGGGAGGAGATTCATTTTTTTAAGAAGACTTTTGAGAAAAAGATTCCCTCTCGCTGATAAAAAATACAAAGATTACCTTTTGATAAAGATTCTTGCTCATATTATTCCACACCTTTTCCACCAGATCCGAGGATTGTTCGAACAAATCTTGGGTCTTTCTGTCACTCATCATTGTCAGGAGAAATATTAGTCCAATCTATCAATTATTGGGTGAATCATTCTCCCTATTTACTTAAATGTCATTTATTACTATTTATTGCTAGTTACACCTCCATTATTGCCCATACTTTAAGAATATTTTGTATTTATTGTCACCATCCCTTTACGGGATATATCCCCATCTCCCATACGCTTCCAAGATTTGCATCTAGTGTTATTATCCTTAACTAGACTTTACTCTGTATTCCTTAAATTTAATAGTTTAGTTGAAAGTTACACTTTGTGATTCGCCAGTCCATAAGATGCCCAGACATGACTAACAACGAGGCCGAGTATGAGGCTGTAATTGCAGGACTGAGACTAGCACAGGGCGAAGCGGCTAAGGTTGCGCTGTGATTCTCAACTCGTGGTCAACCAAGTCATAGGGACTTTCCAAATCAAGGAGCAAAGGTTGCAAAACTACCAGACCAAAATCTGCAAGCTACTACCCGAGTTCGACGAATGTCAGCTCGACCAGATCCCCCGAGCACAGAATACCGAGGCAGACGACCTCGCCAAATTAGCAGCAGCCGCCAAAAACATTACGACTGGAGTAAGAAATGTGGTACACCTCTTCCACTCATCGATAGATCAAATCGAGGTAAGAACCATAAACTTGACTTGGAACTGGCGCAACTGTATTGTTGCATATCTGCAGGATGGCATACTCCCAGATAATACAAAAAGAAGCCAAGAAGCTTCGAATGCAAGCAGCCAGGTACAACATCATTCACAACGACCTATACAAGAGGACGTATGGCGGCCGCCTAGTGAAACGCTTAGGCCCAAATCAGATGCGGCGCGTCCTTGAAGAAGTCCACGAAGGCCAATGCGGAGCTCATTCCGACAATCGATCTTTGGTCAGATGCCTCATAGTGCCAAAAGTACTCCCCTATGATCCACCAAAGAGGCGAGCACCCCCACTTAGTCACTTCCCCTTAGCCGTTCATCAAATGAGGAATGGACATCGTGGGCCCCCTCCCGGCGGGGCGAGGTAACGTACGATTTCATTTAGTTTTAACTGACTATTTTTCTAAATGGGTAGAAGAAGGAGCATTCGCCCAAATACGCGAACACGATGTGATCGCCTTCATATGGAAAAATATCATATGCCATTTCGGCCTCCGCAAAGAGCTCAGTTGCGACAACGGACCCCAATTTATAGGAAAAAAGATCTCTAAATTTTTTGAGAAATGGCATATCAAAAGAATACTCTCAACACCATATCACCCCGTGGGTAACGGGAAAACGGAATCCTCCAACAAGTCTATACTGAACATCATGAAGAAGAAACTCGAAGACGCCAAGGGAC
This sequence comes from Nicotiana tomentosiformis, assembly GCF_000390325.3. NCBI lineage: Eukaryota > Viridiplantae > Streptophyta > Magnoliopsida > Solanales > Solanaceae > Nicotiana > Nicotiana tomentosiformis. The sequence continues at coordinate 123,475,243 of NC_090819.1, forward strand.
TATGGCCGAAAATATTGCCAGAAGTACTCTAGGCCTACCGAACAACGCCAAAGACGAGCACAAGAGAAAGGCCATACTCATTAGTCTACGGGACTGATGCAGTAATACCGGTCGAGGTCGGGGAGCCAGCCTAAGAAACTGCCACGAAAGTGGAACTTAGAACGATGACAGTAGAATACAGGAACTCGACGAAGTCGAGGAACGAAGAGATATGGCCTACGTGAGAATGGTCGCCCAAAAGCAACAAGCAGAACGCTATTATTACAAAAAGGCAAAAATCAGGCCACTCAAAGTCAGGGACTACGTGCTTAAAGCCAAAACACAAGCAAGCAAAGACCCGTGAGGAGGCAAACTGGGAACAAACTGGGATGGCCCCTACAAAGGGTCATTCACACTAGAAACAATGGAAGTAAAATGACTACCAAACAACTAGAATATTACACACCTCAAGTACTTCAACTTTTAAGAAAAAGCATCCTCCAAGTCGTACTCTTTTTTTCCTCACTCGAGTTTTGTCCCAATTGAGTTTTCTCAAGGAGGTTTTTAATGAGGCGATGAAGGGGACACTTCAAGTTGAAATACGAACAGACAGAGGCACATGACGGCTAGTTCATTGCTCGACCTCTCAATATGCTTCTCCAGGTCGACCAATGAGGGGACTAAATAGACTGGGACTGGAATGCCAACCAACACTAGATAAACTGGGACTAGAATGCTAACCCGAAAAATATGTAAATTTCTCCAAGTGTATGAATAAAGAACAAATACATGAAGTTTACCCATGTTTTCGCCAAACCTATAGCCAAAGCAACGTTTCCTCAACACCTATTCGGTCCCCAGCCATAACTAAATATAGGTTATATTCGACCTCGTTCGAATCAACTCCTATCCGGCCCCCGACCATAACTAAATATAGGTTATATTCAACCTCGTTCGAATCAACTCCTATTCGGCCCCCGACCATAACTAAATATAGGTTATATTCGACCTCGTTCGAATCAACTCCTATTCGGCCCCCGGCCATAACTAAATATATGTTATATTCGAACTCATTCAAATCAAATCATATTTGGCCCCCGGCCATAACTAAATATAGGTTATGTTCAATCTCTTTCGAATCAATACCTATTCGGCCCCCGACCATAAATAAACATGCGATGTGTTCGACCTCGTTTGAACCAACATCCACTGACCCTCAGCCATAATCAAATGTAAGAATTTGTTTCAACCTCGTTTAACCTACTTGAACAAAGTTATTATGACTAGGGAAACCAAGCAACAAAATTATAAAAACATACAAACCTGACTAGAAGAAAAAGAGTCATGTACGAGTAACGGAACTAGCATTTCATACTTAAAATCTTTTTTACAAAGGTTTGAAAACACACCCACAAAAAATATATACATAAGTTTGCGGTCAAACAAAAAAGAAGGAAATAAAAAAATAACTAATCGCTGCCTGGCCCAGCAGTGCCATCAGCTTGATCGCCTAGGCCTTCTCCATCTGCCTTTTCACCATCGCCATCGCCATAATCATCCTCATACCAGGCGTCCTGTTCAATCCGATCCACTCCCTACCCTCCTCAACATCACCAGCCTCTGGTGTAGCTGGATCGTAGCCACAAGCAACCCGAGCTCTACGTGCCTTAATATGAGCATCCTCAAAGTCGGCCTCTGAAACAATTCTTGCCCCAATCAGATCTCTGAATATATCCAACTGGGCCTCGGCGTGAATCTATTCATGATACAAATCCCGCGGAACATCAGGAAAAGTAAAAGTACGGGAAGAAGATGGCCGAGCTAATAACTGCGCCTTCTCGACCTCGAGAGCAACAACTCGATCACAAAAGCATGAAGGCTCTTTTTCTAGATCCCCTATGTGTTCATCAAGCTGCTTCTCCCTAAGCCTGGCCGTCTCCAGAGCACTCTCCAGCTTAGAACGAAGAATGCGGATCATGATCTCCAAAGCCTCCGCTTTCCTCTCAGCCCCTAACCGGGCTAATTGTGCCCCCTCTAAGTTCGCTGCCTTCTCAGCGACCTTACCACTCAGAGCATGCGCTTTGAGTTGACACTCCTCGAGCGCGGCGCACAATGAGACCACATGGGCTTGAAGATCGGCACATTGAGCCTCGATCCCCTTGCTCACCTCAAGCTCTTCTTCTTTGTCCCTTAGCGCCCCCTCAAGGACGCTGCATTTTCCAATGACTCTTATCAAGTCATCATCCTTCTCCTTCAATTCATCTCGGAGAACCCAAAAATTGCCGCTCTTACTGAACCATCTGCAAATCTCGTGGTGCTTGTTACGGTATTAATGATATTTCTGCTCCATCTTCTGAAAAATAGCCTTACGCCTCTCCTATCGCCGGGCGCTCTTAATCTCTAAAATCACAGTCTGAAAGAAAGAGAAACAGAAACCAAAGAATAAGAATGAAGCTTTGAAGTGTACATACGAAAACGAAGAGGGATAAAAAAACTTACCCTAAGAGCGAGGCCGGCTATGTTCCTAGATAAAGTGGCATCCTTCAGCTTTTCAAGGGTTTTACCCTCCACATCAGAACAGAGGAGACCAAGAAGAGGGACCACATCCTCCGTGTCAACCAGCAAATCCCGATCCATGGGGATCCCAATAGTCCGTGAGGTCCCCTCCAATATCACCTCAAGTCGGGTAAGTCCCTTCCCCATCATCCTCAACTCCTCGGCATCCATATCGGAGCCCATCCCGTAACCTTCCTCGGCTATGCATTTTTCTTTTATGTCGGCCCTTGAAGATGGCTTATCCTACCGCAAGTAATCAGGGACTCTCACCGATGACCCTTCAAATTCCATCACGGTCTCAGGGAGAGACATGCCCTCTTCGGCTTTAGATGATGGCGGAATCACGGGCAGTAATTCGGCATCATCTTTAAGATCTATGGTCATCGTCTCGGCGGATGATAAAATCCCCCATCACTGAATCCAATACCCTGACAGTTCATTCGCAGACGTCCACTGATCTCCTCTTGCGGGGAAGCAAGTTGCCACCATTCGATGACGACTCATCTTCATCGTCCTCATCTACTAGATAATGCAAAAGGGAAGTTTGGAGTTCGGTTGCAGATATAGTCGACGACCGAGCAGACCTAGCCGTGGCAAAAGAAGGAACAAAAGCAGATGACCGAGCAGGCCTGGTCGCGGTCATAACTGGAACAGACTTCGAAGAAGAAGCAACTTTCCTCTTACGAAATGCAGGAGCGGGATCCCTCGGAGCAGGATCCCTTGGTCTCCTCGAAGATCATCGAGCTGAAAAAAATATTAAAAGATAGTCATTTCCTATACAAAACTATAGCGAGCAAGCGACTATGAGGTCAAAACAGTATTGAACTCACCGGTCGCGGAAGACACATGCCCGGACTTCTTGAAAATGGCCGACCATTCACGAATCCCCATTGTGTAAGGCAGAATTTGGCTGACCCAACTATGAATATCCCCGACCAAAGGAGGGGGCATAGTCTCGGCTGCACGAAGAAGGGACGTAATGTCATACTATGCTTAAAACAGGCAGAACAAACTCTTGGCAAAATAAGGATATTTACGGGTGAAATTCCAAGTCTCAGGGAATCCGCGCGCCTTGACCACTACATCATCTTCACCACCAGACATTTACTTCCTCGATCGCGAAGGTGCAACATCGTCCCCCTATAGAAACTAGGGACGAAGAGATGCATCAGGTGTTGGAGTGTGACACCGACCCCGGCCAACTCCGCATATTTCGTCAACATGCGGATAAGCTTGTAGATGTATGGAGAGAGTTGGGCCGGGCAAACGCCATAATAGCGGCAAAATTCCTCCGCCAATGGGAGGAGAGTAAAGGAATAACCAACGTAGGAAGGATAAGTATAGAACGCGCAATACCAAGGGTGGTGTATTCGTACCACATCGTGCTCCACTGGGATCAGATCGATATGGGCAGGAATTTTAAACTTTGCCCTAAGCTCAGCGAGATCGACCTCTTTTATCGCCGATTCCGAGACCTCAGGGTCATCCTCAGGCATCTTCAAAAAGTCATACCTAACGTTTTCACTACGAGGGACTATTTCCTCCATCGTAGGAAAATTCTTGTCTTCAATCGCCATGAGGAGGCATACGCACCGCCAAAGGGATAGGGTCAGTTGCCATGCCGGAACCAGTGGGTACATAAACCATAATTTCGAGAGAAGATATTTTAATTACAAAAATGTTAGAAGCAGCGAGAATCACTAAAACCAGAGGAATGTTTGTTGGGAGCAAGAAGTCTCGTAAAGGTGGGGAACGTTACCCATATACCCCTATTTAAAAGGATGCAGGCATCGAAACCAAGGAACTAGCCATCATTACATGGCACTGTAACCTAAGCGGCAGACTCAATCAGGAAACGCACACGACACAAACGTCTCAAGAAATCGCATCATAATGACATCAGTCGCCATGACATCACCTTTCTTCGTGAGATTTACAACCCCAGAACTTGTTGCTCATAATGGGACACGCTATCTACTCACCCTAATCATCACGACCCGTTCACATCATCTAAACACTTCGGCCATGTTACACAATATTCGCTCATCAAGCCCGCCTGAAGCTGGCCTCAATAAGCGGAGGGACTAATTGTATAGGCCAAAATCTGCCCCGAAATATTTAGGGTAACGTATCGTTAAGGAAAGAATCAGTCAAGGACGGCCAGGGGATAGCGAGGTTGCAGTAAACATGGCAGTGATGGCTAAGGTCGAACATCGTTTATGGGATAGCAACGGCTAGTTCTCGAAATAAGATATTAAAGAGAATATTCTAGAATATAATATTTTCTACACTTGTACTATAGGGTTTGCTAGGGATATCTGTGAGAGATATAAGGTAAAAAGAAAAGGAGGAGGGGAGGAGATTCATTTTTTTAAGAAGACTTTTGAGAAGAAGATTCCCCCTCGCTGATAAAAGTACAAAGATTACCTTTTGAAAACAATTCTTTTAGATCCAAGGATTGTTCGAACAAATCTTGGGTCTTTCTGTCACTCATCATTGTCAGAAGAAATATTCGTTCAACCTATCCATTATTGGGTGAATCATTCTCCCTATTTACTTAAATTTAATTTATTACTATTTATTGCTAGTTACACCCCCATTATTGCCCATACTTTAAGAATATTTTGTATTTATTGTCACCATCCCTTTACAGGATACGTCTCCATCTCCCACACGCTTCCAAGATTTGCATAGTGTTATTATCCTTAACTAGACTTTACCTAGTATTCCTTAAATTTAATAGTTTAGCCGAAAGTTATACTTTTTGGTCAAAAAAGTTTGCCTTCCTTTTTTCCTTCTTTTTAAGAAGACGTGGTCTAAAGGGGGACTTCAATTAAAACATTTGAGTTTTTAGTAAGCAAGTTGGATCTAATATAGAGAAAGAGAAATTGATTTTTAGGTCTAGCAAGCAAGTTCGAGAGATCCCCTTAATCAAGACTGGTTGCCAATATAAACCAGAAACTGGGACAACTATATATGTCACAGCCCATTTTCTAAACAAGCCATGACTGCCGCTCGGTCGCTAAATTTGACCGAGCGAACCATCTATGCTTATCAAAACTATTATAACCTCAAACTTTATATGCAACAAGGCAATACTTTAACCAAATACTTTCAATTAATTTGAATATCTAAAATAAACCAACTCCAAAACTTTATTCGTAGTAACTACTGAGATACTGCAAAATTATTATAAATAACACTTGAATCTTAACCCACCGATTGTGTCTATTGTTTGACGAAAAAATATAGATCTTGGTTCAAATAATTAAATTTATGTAAATGAGGGTTAATCTTAGCTAACAATAATATCCCTAGATGGAGTTCATAAAGAGGCAATAAATTCCATGTAAAGATAGCCGGACAGTGCGGTGGCACGTAGTAAATATTCCAAAAACCAAAAGTAATAACGTAACATTCAATGATAATAAACGGCAATAAATGGCATTTAAGTAAATAGGATGAATGAGTCAGCCAAGAAAGGATGTTCTTTCTGACAATGATGAATGATAGACAATCCCTTGAATCTCTGAGTTATTCTCGTTGGTGGAAAAGCATAGTCAAGAATCTCAGTAAAAAGGTGATATTTGTTTACTAGTATAGAGATCTGATTCCTTTCTTTAGTCAAAATGTGTTTTTTTTTATAAATGAATATCATATGTCCCCTCTCATAGAATCGTTTTCTATTTATAGGGAACATACTCTTATCAAACCCTAATAGTACAAGCACATAGAATATCCACTAGAATATTCTCTGTCAAATCATGTCTTGAAACTAGTCGTTACTGTTCCATCTAAGGCACTCGAACTTGGCCCCGACCCTTGTTGACTCTTCAGCTTCGTCCTTTTGTTGACTCTTCAACTTCGTCCTTTATTTACTCTTCGATCACAGAACGCCGCTTCTCGGGCCATTGCGACAAATAACGACTTGGTAACTCTTCCCCCAATACTATCTTGGTTTAAATATTCTAAGGATAGAATTTGACCCATACAGTTAGTCCCTCTGCTTATTAAAGTCGGCTCTAGGCGGGTTCAATGAGCGTATCTATTTTAATGTGGTCGATATAATTGAGTAAGCTATGCAGGTCGTAGTGGTTGTGGCGACCTGGCAGCGTGGCCCTACATGGGCCGAATATTTCAAATGCTTCGATTTTTTCGGGCGATTCGCTGGAACTATGCTATCCACGAGTTAGGATGGCCTCATGGCATCATGCGTCATTATAACGCATATTCCTGATGCGTTGCTTCGTTTCATGTATGACCTATATTGAACCTGCCACTTCGGTTCCGGTGCCCAGTAATGATGAACCATTTTCGGTCCTGGTGCCAAGATCCTTATAAATAGAGGGATTTGGGTGCGATTTTGAAGTTTTAAGTCCTATCTTTTTGAAACCCTATATTACTCCCTTGCTCCTTGCTTTAATCCTCTCCTTTCTATTCCAGTGATTTGCACTTTTATCAGTTCTTCATCGTTTGATACTTCTCTTTCTTCTATCAAAACATGTCTAACATGCCTTCTGATTCTTGTGATGGAAGTGATGCGATCCCTTTGGTGATGGTGCTTCCCCCCCTCGTGAAGAGAATATTTCTGCCACCGTCGAGGATGGAAGATTCCCGTTAGTAGGGGAGATAATTCCTCGCAATTCTGATTCTAGATCCGATTTCACCAAATTACCTGAAGCTGATCCTGGAGCCTTTTGGTCAGTGATAACAGTGAAGGAATTGGGAGAGCTTAAGGCTATGTTCGGCCTTCCTAATCACATTGAATTAAATCCGGATGGGTGGGATATGGTGCATGTCCACCATCCTGGGTACTGTGCCTCCTACACCTACCACTTCCAAGTCGGCTACACTCTCCCTCTCCTTCCACCAGCATAGGAATTTTGTCGTTATTACGTTGTTTTCCCAGCTCAGCTCGCACCGTATGTTTACAAGCTTATAAGAATGCTTACCAATTTTGCCAAGCTAGCCGAGGTCGAATTGACTCTTATGTATTTAATACATCTGTTCACCTCTAGCTTTTATTGGGGGACGATGTTGAACCTTCACCACCAAGGAGGCAAGTGCTTGGTGGTGAAGATGGATGACAAAGCCAACCGCTAATTCTGGTTCCACTTCTTCTTCCTCAGAACCAAAGACATAGTGGCCAACGTCGACGGCTTTCCTGAGGCTTGAAATTATACTCGTAAGTACCTAATTTCCTTGTATGTAGGTATTTGATTATTCTCCCGTGCTTGGTCATGGGCTTTGACCTCTTGTCCTTTTCTCATGCAGCCAAGACCTTGCCTCCTCCTTTGGTCGAAAATATTTCTGACTGGGTTGGTCGACTCCTCCCTCACATCATATGGATTCGTGAGTGGTCGGTTTTCTATAAGAGGTTTGGTCATGCTCTCCCTTCGGTTGGTAAGTCCATTTTATCATTAGAGTATTAGTTCTTTTTCTTTCTGTTTACCTTTACTGATCTTTCCCTTTCCTTGTGTTTTTCTTAGCTTTGGCCATGGGATCTTCGAAGAGGTCGAAAGCTCCCACACCCACGTTCCAAAAGAGGAAAGCTATTGCATCCTCGACTGTCACCCCTTCTTCGACTGCGATTGATTCTACTCGTGGCTCGGTTCCTCCTGTTGCTGCCTCCGCATCTGTCCTATCTTTGACCGTGGAGACTTCGGCCGCGGAAACCTCGTCTTCTCCCTTGTATCATCTTATAGATAAGGACGATGACACTTTCCTGTCGATGGGGATTTGATGCCTCATAAGAGGAGGGTCGTGGATGTCGCGGGGGAGAGGTCGGTGGCCGCCGATGTAGGAGACTGTGGATTCGTCCTTCGGGAGACATCCACAATGTATATCGGGAAGATCCTAGAGACTAGTCCCAAGACCATTTGCTTGGAGGATGTGGATTCACGACCTGCAGGGGATGCAGTCAAAGACATGGTAGGCCATGATGGACCTGTTCTTCCAAGACGTGAAGAGGCCTCGTCTTTTGGTGTTGCGGCGGGCGTTCCTTCTCCGACAACTGGCAGAGGCAAGGTTGTTACTGAGGAGGATGTTAGATCCGATTCTGACATGGACGTGGAAAAGCTAAAGATGATCGAAGAAGGGCTTACTCAGCTCGAAGTGAGGTTGGAGGGAGGTTCAAGGACTATTACGATCCCGATGAACTGTAATATTCTCGTGGATACCGAGAAGATTATCCCCTCCCTTGTCCCTCTTAGTTATCAGGTTGAGGGTACGACCCTCAAGATTATAAATGACCACGTCGAATAATATTTCTTGCATCGCCCTTCGGGTAAGTACCTTTTTTGTTAGTTGTTTTCCTTTGATTTTTGCTCTGTCAGTCTCTTAACTTCCTTTGCTCGTTTTACAGACGATTATCTTAGAAATTGATAGTGCTCGTAGGGAGCAGAGGCGCAAAGATATCTATGTGACATTTAAGGACAAGTACTTTAGAGTCCTTGAGAAGTATCGGGAGTTGCGGTGTCAGCTTCGTGAAGGTGGCGATGTGCATTAATTAAGGGAAGATTTGAAGGTCATAGACGAGGAGCTGGTGCAGATAGTTGGGAAGTGCAATGTCCTAGATGTCTTTCGAGACTTGCATGAGGTGAGGTCCGTTTCTGAGGCTGCCCCCGAAGGTGTTCGTGTTAAGTCTCGTGAAGCTCGAGTTGCTTGTGGGTATGATCCTGCTATGCCTTAGGCTGGTGAAGATGAGGGGGACGAGGGTGTAGACCGGCTCGAGGAGAATGCCCGGAATGATACTGCATATCCTGAGGGAGAAGTTGGAGAGAATGTTGAAGGTCGTAATGATGGTGACCAATAGTTCTTTTTTTGGGGTTTCTTTTGTCTATATATTTTTGTCGGCGTCTTCATGAGCCTGTTGTAAACAACTTTAAGTATATGAAATGTCAAATTTGTTTTTTTGCATCTTTTTCGCTTCATGTGGTTTATTTTCTGTACTTGTGTATATTTTTGCTTCTTTGTTGAGATGTGTCCGAGAGTCGATAGGTGTTTGTTCGAGCGAGGTTGAACATTACCTTTTGTGAAATCGTGACCGAGGGCCAAATTGTTTGACGAAAAAATATAAATCTTGGTTCAAATAATTAAATTTATGTAAATGAGGGTAAATAAATGCTATGTAAATATGGCCGGACAATACGGTGGCACGTAGTAATGTCACGACCCAATTTAGGATCATGACCGGGGCTTAGGAGCAAGTACCCCCAAGTAAGCCTTATCGGTATTTTACAGAAAATCGGATAGAGTTTTCCCTATTTTAGGACTACCCAAAAGTTTTCCTGTCTTATAAACAAACAGCAACCAACCAATATTCACCTAAATCAGTCACGACCTTCATCAACTAACCAAAAATAAGTTTTCACCAACATTATCAACCTTACCAACATAATAATACTAAATTCATCTCAAAAATACAGAAAGAATGTGCAATACTAGTAACTACTCCATTAGCGACTCTAGGAGTTCAAAAAAAAAGACGACAATAATAAATAAACTATTCGCCCACATAAACAAGTGCGGGGCTCACCAGGAACTATCAACTCGTGTACTCTAATTAATGAAATCCCCACTCGTGCCAATTGATGTCTATGTAAAAAAATAGCGGGGAGTGAGTCGCTAGCTCAGTGAGTAATAACACTTAACCACAATCGTTTTTATTGGGGACAAGTTAAAAACATGATTGTGTAGTAATCAGAAAATATCATGAATAAATGCCATTTTTCATAAATAATAATCACTCTCATCATATGTTTTCCATAACATAAATCAATTTAACAATTTGGTAATAAACTCGGTAAGCACTGTGTCATATCAGTTCTTTATGTTTGGGAGGTTTCCAAGAAAGTATCATGTAATTTGTATCACTGTGTGGACCCCTTCGTAAAAGGAGTCAAATATAACTGTATATCCCTACTCGAGGGAAAACTATAATTGTATGCTAGTTCTACCTTCCCACTAGCGAGGGCTGTAACTGTACTCGGTAATTAGTAAATACAAGGTGCACTAGGTCTAACGAACCCACTGTTAGATACAGGATCCTTCAAAGTCTCATTCCATTCATACGTTTCTTTGTAAACAGTAAATCTTCACATGGAAGCATTTTCAAAACAGTACAGGGCATTTTAATTTTTATCAAATAATGTAATCTAATTTCGGTAACCGTAATCATATCTCAAGTAACAGTAAAACATGTCTAGTAATAGTGAGAACATCTTAAATAATTGTAAACATCTCAAGTAAACTGTCCAGTACCATATCAAGTAAAGGTCTTGTCCCACATGCAATTTTAAATGTTCGGTAAAATATTTTATTTTAAAAATCATGTATAAACCATGCAGGTTATGAAAGCACAAATTGCGGTAAGATTACTACTCATAGTACTCGTGCAGGAATACCAAACGCGATACCTCGAGCACTTCATTCTACTTCTTCAACTACCTACTTGTAACAAAATCAATCTATGTATTATCTTCGTGAAGTGCCAAAATAATTGGTCATCCTTGTCACCTTTAATAAATTTCCCTATTTTTTCCCTCTTAAATATGACCATTGATTCTCTGCTAAGCAATTTATTAGTACTTAAATGAATAGAAACTATAGTTCTCTTTTTGTTCTTATATTTTTTATTTGAATCTTTTTCTCATGTATTACTTTACAAGTATTGCTAACCTGTACATTAGAGTTCTTGGTATAAAATAATAGAATATCTTCTTTTTCAATCTTCATAGGGAATCCATGATTGTGCTAAATAAAAAGAATGCCTTAAGTTTGTTGTTTTTTTCCATTACAGTGATATACCAAACTAAATCTTAATATAGTAATTTATCTCAAATCTGATAAAGATTAATATATATACACATTTAAGTAAAAATAAGACTACTAAACTAATTCTTTTTTTTTTTACATATGATTCTTTTCTACTCTAAGCAATGAGCCAAAATCAGAAAAAGACATTAATTTTCCATAATAATTTTCATAGCTATTTAATCTTTCAGTACCCAATTCGATGTTCATAAATTAGAAAACAAGAGCAAGAACATTATCGAGAACTTACCCTCCTTAGCCGAAAGAGATCTGAAACAATAAGAGTTTTTTACTTCTCTGTTTCAATTGTTTGAGTATGTTTAGAGTGCTTGTTTGATAAAAGAAAAATTCCTATTGCACAAAACTCTTGGTTGCTTTCTCTGTTTCGCAGGAGCTCTAAAGCTCTATTGAAGTTTTCCCAATTTTTGATTCAATAATTTCACTCCTAAAAGATTAAGGACCCTAATCCCTTTTATTTTGTTTATTTTTCCTTGTCTGGTGCTATTCACGTTTTTGTGGCCTACGACCCACTTTGTTTTTTTTAAAGCTAGTTACTTAAATACCCTTATTTAATGTGGAGTATTATATTCTCCTCATCTTATAAAATTCGGTCCCTAAATTTAACTCAGGTACATAACTGTAAACTGAAATAAATGAGGATACTTGACTCGCATAGCATCTTCTATTTTCCATGTAACTTTTTCAACTGTATGGTTTCTCCCTAAGATTTTCATGAACATAGTTTCTTTTGATCGTATCTTTCTGTAACGACCCGGCCAATCGTTTTAAGTGTATTAACCCCGATCTCCTATTTACTGCTTTCCTCGTACCTTTTTCTGCTTATGTGACTTTCCAGGAGGTTGTTGTTATGATTTCGAAGTGAATTGGGATACTTAGTACCTAAAACTGAAGTTTAAGTCTTAGGATTTTGACCGTAGTTAGAACTGTGTGAAGAAGACTCCGGAATAGAGTTTCGTTGGTTCCGTTAGCTCTATTGGGTGATTTTGAACTTAGGAGCGTGTCCGAAATGTGAATTGGAGGTATGTAGCTAAATCAGGCTTGAAATGGCAAAAGTTAAATTTTTGAAAACATTGACCGGTAGTGGACTTTTTGATATCGGGGTTGAATTCCGATTCTGGAAGTTGGAGTAGGTTCATAATGTCGAATATGACTTGTGTGCAAAATTTGAGGTCAATCGGACGTTGTTTGATAGGTTTCAGCATCGGTTGTGGAAGTTTGAAACTTTGAAGTTCATTAGGCTTGAATCGAGGTGTAATTCATATTTTTAGCATTGTTTGATGTGATTTAAAGGCTTGACTAATTTTGTATGGTGTTTTAGGACTTGTTGGTATGTTTGGTTGAGGTCCCGTGGGCCTCGGGTCGCAGGTGCGACATGAAGGCCGCAGGAGCGGAGTCGCTTCTGCGGAAGCTTGAACGCAGAAGCGTAGAGGCCTGGGATCGCAGGAGCGAAATGGTCTCCGCAGAAGCGAGATTGCAGGTACGATCCCTGGTCCGCAGAAGCGGAAACCCTGGCCATAAGTGGAATTCGCACCTCTGATGGTTTTTCCGCAGATGCGGCGTCGCAGGTGCGACTAGAGGCCCGCATATGCGAAAATGCTGGACATAACACTTAAATGCAAGGGTTCGCGATTTTTGCTCATTTTAAATATTTTGAGCTCGGGTTTGGCGATTTCTTGAGGGTGTTTTCGAGGGATTTCTTAAGGTAAGTCCCTCGTGCTTATTTTTTATCAATAATCTTGCTTCCCCATTTATTTTTTCACCTAGTTAGTGTGTATTTAAGGTGGAATTTAGGAGTTGAGGCTAGGGATTTGGAGAGTTTGATTTGAGAATTTGAGGGTCGGGTTAATGTCGGATATTGGTAATTATGGTATGGTTGGACTCGTTAGTGAATGGATGTTCATATTTTGTGACTTTTATCCGATTTCGAGACGTGAGCCCGGGTCGACCTTTTAGGACGAATTTCAGAATTTTTGTTAAAGTCTTGATTTCATTAATTAGATTAGTCTATTATAGTTGTATTTATGATATGTAATTATTTTTTTGGCTAGATTTGGGCCATTCGGAGTTGTATAATCGAGCAAAGGGCATTTTTACTGATTGATTGAGCTTGGTTCGAGGTAAGTGGCTTGCCTAACCTTGTGTGGGAGAAATTCCCTTAGGATTTCGTACTGTTGTGATATGTGAGCGTCATGTACGTGAGGTGATGAGTACGTACACGGGCTATTTGTTGTAAAAACACGATTTACTTTACTGAGTAGCAACCTGTTTTTCCTTTAATTATACCGTTTAAATGAGTATTAGTCTGTTTTCATTCTTAATTTAGCTATTCCAAAATGTGTAGTTATCCTGTTTAGCATAATATCGCATTTCTACGTGCTTTAACTGCTTATTTGAACTCTGTAAACCATGCCTAGTTGATTTTCCTGCTTTTTCCTGGTTCTTTATAAGTATAACTGTAGAAATCTTGATGTTAACTGTTGTATTTATCGGTTTGAGCTGTGTGTTTTCTTTTGAGACTACGAGGCGGTTCCTCGGGAGTTCTCCCTGCACATTTACTTTGAGACTACGAGGCGGTTCCTCCGGAGTTCTCCCTGCACATTTACTTTTGAGACTACGAGGCGGTTCCTCGGGAGTTCTTCCTACACATTTACTTTTGAGACCACGAGGTGGTTCCTCGGGAGTTCTCTCTGCATATTTACTTTTGAGACTACGAGACGGTACCTCGAGAGTTCTCCCTATATATTTACTTTTGAGACTACGAGGCGGTACCTCGGGAATTCTCCCTGTATATTTATTTTGGGAATACGAGACGATATCTCGGGAGATCCCCTGCTGTTTACCCCTGTGTGTTGTACTGTTGCCTTGCTGTGTTTCCTTTTGTTAAATTCTAGTCTCTTATTATAAGGTATATTCTCCTACCTTATTCATTATTTACCAGTGGGCCTGACCTGACCTCGTCACTACTCTACCGAGGTTAGGCTTAACACTTACTGGGTACCGTTGTGGTGTATTCATGCTACTCTTTTGCACATGTTTTTGTGTGCAGATCCAGGTACTTCTTATCAGCCCTGCTATTAGCTAAGAGTGCTTATTGTTGTATAGAGACTTCAAGGTGTATCTGCTGCGTCCGTAGACCTCGGAGTCCCCTCTCTATTCTCTCCTATATCATTTACCTTCCGTACTTCTTTTATTAGACTCTGGTGTATAGAGATTCTAGTTTCCTTCTGTAGCTTGTGACTTACGATGTTCCAGGTTTTGGGAATATTATATATTACTAGAGTGTTGGTTATTGTACATGTCGAGCAGCATTGTTACAAATTATTTAGTTATCTGTTACAGTTAGTTATTAAGTTTTACTTCTATTTTGTTATTTCGGCATTGTGTTAGGCTTACATAGTCGTAGAGACTAGGTGTCGTCACGACGTCTTACGGAGGGAGAATTGGGTCGTGACAAGTTGGTATCAGAGCTCTAGGTTCATAGGTGTCGTGAGTCACAAGCAAGTTTAGTAGAGTCTCACGGATCGGTACAGAGATGTCTGTGTTTATCTTCGGGAGGATATGGAACTGTTAGGAAAATTTCACTTCTTTGATTCCTTGTCGTGCGAAATTTTTGACTTCAAAATTCTAAACATCTGTATTTTATTCTCTCATAGATGGTGAGGACACGTACAAGCGGATCTGATGACCATGCACCTGCGCCCCTGCTAGAGCCGCGAGAGGTTGGGGCCGGATTAGAGGCCGAGGACTCCCACGCGGTGCAGCCAAAGCACCCGCACGAGTTACTTCAGAGGAGCCCCCAGTAGCTCCAGCTGGAGGACAGACACCTGAGATACCTGTTGTTGCACCAGCCCTCCGGGAGACTTTAGCCTAGTTTCCAAGCATGTTCAGCACCTTAGCTCAGGTTGGATTGATTCCACTTGCTACTGCCACATCTCGGGCTGGGGGAGGAGCACAGACTCCCATCGCCGGTACCCTAGAGCAGCGAGTTCAAGTAGACCAGGATCCAAAGATCATACCAGTGCAGTCGGTAGCTCCAGCTCAGCTCGAGGTTAGGGCAGCAGTTTCTAAGGCGGAGCAACTTAGACTTGAGAGGTACAAGAAGTACCACCCTCATACCTTCAGTGGATTGGCGTCAGAGGATGCCTAGGGTTTTCTGGAGGAGTTTCACCGTATTCTCCGTGCTATGGGTGTAGCGGAGTCGAGTGGGGTTTCTTTTACTATATTCCAGTTTAGAGGAGTAGCCTATCAGTGGTGGCGTGCTTATGAGTTGAGTAGTCCAGCTGAAGCAGCTTCACTTACATGGACTCAGTTCTCGGATATGTTTTTGAGAGAGTATGTCCCTCAGAGCCTCAGGGACGCATGGCGCGCGGAGTTTGAGCATTTGCGCCATGATGCTATGACTATGTCAGAGTATGCAGTCCGCTTCAGTGATTTGGCCTGACATGCACCGGCCTTGGTTGCCATAGTTCGAGAGAGGGTTCGACGGTTTATTGAGGGACTCCACCCAATATCCAGATTAGTATGGCCAGGGAGTTGGAGATGGATATTTCTTATCAGCAGGTTGTGAGTATCGCCAGGAGATTGGAGGGCATGCTTGCTCGGGATAGAGATGAGAGAGAGGCCAAGAGGTCTCGAGAGACTGGTTCTTATTATGGTACTCGTGCCCCAACAGCTCACCATTGGTATTCCGGTTCCTTTTAGGCCCCATGAGCCTTATTATGCACCGCCAGTGTCTAGTGTGCCTCTTACATGAGGTGCTTTCAACGGTCAGTCCAGTAGACCTAGCCCGAGCCAGTCACATCAGCCACGCTTTCGAGAGCTTGTTTTGAGTGTGGCAACACCCGCCATATGGTGAGGGATTGCCCAAAACTTAGGAGGGATGCACCTCTACATACTTCTCAGCCACTGTGTGCTCCATCGGGTCCTCAGGCTATGATTCCAGCACCAGCT
Organism: Nicotiana tomentosiformis; assembly: GCF_000390325.3. NCBI lineage: Eukaryota > Viridiplantae > Streptophyta > Magnoliopsida > Solanales > Solanaceae > Nicotiana > Nicotiana tomentosiformis. Next base: position 123,491,563 of record NC_090819.1, read on the forward strand.
ACTGCCTCACCTGCTTAGCCAGCTCGAGGTAGAGGTAGAGGTCGCCCTAGGGGGAGGCCACGCCAGATATTATGCTCTTCCGGCTCATATAGAGGCAGTTGCTTCCGACTCTGTCATTACAGGTATTGTTCCGGTCTGTCATAGAGACACGTCGGTCTTATTTGATCTAGGCTCTACATATTCATGTGTGTCCTCTTATTTTTCCCCGTATTTTGGCATATCTCGGGATTCTTTGAGTTCCCCTATTTATGTGTCTACTCCTGTGGGAGATTCTCTTATTGTGGACTGCGTGTACCGGTCGTGTTTGATTGCTCTTAGTGGTTTTGAGACCAGAGCCGATTTATTATTGCTTAGTATGGTAGACTTTGATGTTATCTTGGGCATGGACTGGTTGTCGCCCCATTATGCTATTCTTGGTTGTCACGCTAAGACCGTGACGCTGGCTATGCCATGATTACCGCAATTAGAGTGGAGAGGTACCTTAAAGTAAACTCCCAGCAGAGTTATTTCATTTCTTAATGCTCAACGAATGGTTGAGAAGGGGTGTGATGCGTATCTAGCTTATGTGAGAGATTTCAGTATTGATACCCCTACAGTTGAGTCAGTTCCAGTAGTGAGGGACTTTCCAGATGTGTTTCGAGCTGATCTTCCGGGTATGCCGCCCGGTAGAGATATTGATTTTGGCATTGATTTGTTGTCGGGCACCCAGCCCATCTCTATTCCTCCGTATCGTATGGCTCCTCCTGACTTGAAGGAGCAGTTACATGAGTTGCTTGATAAGGGCTTCATTCGGCCCAGTTTGTCACCTTGGGTGCTCCTGTCTTGTTTGTGAAGAAGAAGGATGGCTCTATGCATATGTGCATTGATTATTGCCAGCTGAACAAAGTTACAGTGAAGAACATGTATCCATTGCCTCGTATTGATGATTTATTTGATCAGTTATAGAGTGCTAGAGTGTTTTCCAAGATTGACTTATGTTCAAGCTATCATCAGTTGAAGATTCAGGAGCCAGATATCCCAAACACTGCTTTCAGGACTCAGTATGGTCATTACGAGTTTCTTGTGATGTCATTTGGGTTGACCAATGCCCCAACAACATTTATGCACTTGATGCACAGTGTGTTCCGACCCTATCTTGACTCCTTTGTCGTTGTGTTTATTGACGACATTCTGGTGTACTCCCGAACTCGAGAGGATCATGAGCAGCACATGATGACTGTGCTTCAGACCCTGAGAGAAAAGAGGTTATGTGCAAAATTCTTAAAGTTTGAGTTTTGGCTAGACTCGGTGGCATTCTTGGGTCATGTAGTATCGAGTGATGGAATCCAGGTGGATCCGAAGAAGATTGAAGCAGTGCAGAGTTGGCCCAGATCGTCCTCAGCTACGTACATCCGGAGTTTTCTTGGTTTGGCGGGGTATTACCGTCGATTTGTAGAGAGTTTCTCATCTATTGCAGCACCTATGACCAGGCTGACCCAGAAGGGTGCTCCGTTCAAGTGGACAGAAGAGTATGAGGAGAGCTTTCAGAAGCTCAAGACAGCTTTGACTGCAGCCCCAATATTGATATTACCTTCAGGTTCGGGGTCTTATATAGTATGGTGTGATGCATCGCGGATTGTTCTCGGCGCGGTGTTGATGCAATACGGTAGGGTGATTGCCTACGCATCCAGATAGCTGAAGGTGCATGAAAAGAACGATCATGTCCATGACCTTGAGCTAGCAGCTATTGTTCATGCCTTGAAGATTAGGCGGCACTATTTGTACGGTGTCCCTTGTGAGATTTACACCGATCACCGGAGTTTGCAGCATCTATTTAAACAGAAGGATCTTAACTTGCGTCAGCGGAGATGGTTGGAGCTACTTAAGGATTATGATATCACCATTTTGTACTATCCGGGGAAGGCCAATGTGGAGGACGATGCTTTGAGTTGCTGGGCAGAGAGTTTGGGGAGTTTAACATATCTACCAGCAGCAGAGAGAAGATTGGCATTGGATGTTCAGGCCTTATCCAGCCAGTTTGCTAGATTGGATATTTCTAAGCCAAGTCGAGTATTGGTTTACATGGTCTCTCGGTCTTCTCTTTATGATCGTATCAGGGAGCATCAGTATGATGACCCTCATCTGCTTGTCCTTAAGGACACGGTCCAGTACGGTGACGCTAAGGAGGTCACCATTAGGGATGATGGTGCATTGAGGATGCAGGGCGGGCTATGTATGCCCAATGTAGATGGGTTGCGTGAGTTGATTCTCTAGGAGGCTCACAGTTCGCGGTACTCCATTCATCCGGGTGCCGCAAAGATGTATCAGGACTTGAGGTAGCATTACTGGTGGAGAAGAATGAAGAAGGACATAGTGGAATATGTAGCTCGGTGTTTGAATTTCCAGCAGGTAAAGTATGAGCATCAGCGGCCAGGTAGATTGTTTCAAAAGTTAGAGATTCCGGAGTGAAAATGGGAGTAGATCACTATGGATTTTGTTATTGGACTCCCACAGACTCAACGGAGGTTTGATGCAGTTTGGGTAATTGTGGATAGGCTAACCAAGGCAGCTCATTTCATTCCTATGATGACTACCTATTCTTCTGAGCAGTTGGCTTGAATTTATATCCGTAAGATTGTCAGGCTTTATGGCGTACTAGTATCTATCATCTCTGACCGGGGTACGTAGTTTATATCACGGTTCTGGAGGGCTGTACAGCAGGAGTTGGGTACTCGGGTTGAGCTGAGCAAAGCATTTCACCCTCAGACGGATGGACAGTCCGAGCGCACTATTCAGATACTAGAGGATATGCTCCGCGCTTGTGTGATAGATTTTGGGGGTGCTTGGGATCGGTTCTTGCCACTTGCGGAGTTTGCCTACAACAACAGTTATCAGTCGAGCATTTAGATGGCACCGTGTGAGGCTCTGTATGGTAGGCGATGTCGGTCTCCAGTGGGTTGGTTCGAGCCGGGCGAGGCTAAATTATTGGGTTCGGACTTGGTTCAGGATGCCCTGGATAAGGCGAAGGTGATTCAGGATCGACTTCGCACAGCCCAGTCCAGACAGAAGCGTTATGTGGACCGGAAGGTTCGCGATGTTGCATTGATGGTTGGAGAGCGGGTCTTGCTCTGGTTTTTGCCTATGAAGGGTGTTATGAGGTTCGGAAAGAAGGGCAAGCTGAGCCCAAGGTTTATCGGCCCATTCGAGGTGTTGCGGCGTGTTGGGGAGGTTGCTGATGAGCTTGCCTTACCTCCCAGTCTAGCAGGACTTCATCTGGTATTCCATGTTTCTATGCTCCGGAAGTATCACGGTGATCCGTCTCATGTGCTGGATTTCAGCTCAGTCCAGTTGGACGAGGATCTATCTTACGTTGAGGAGCCAGTGGCTATTTTGGATAGACAGGTTCGAAAGCTGAGGTCAAAGAACATTGCTTCCGTGAAGGTTCAGTGGAGGGGTCATCCGGTCGAGGAGGCGACTTGGGAGACCGAGCATGATATGCGCAGCCGCTATCCTCATCTTTTCACCACTTTAGGTATGTCTCTATGCTCGTTCGAGGACGAACGATTATTTTAAGAGAGGGAGGATGTAACGACCCGATCGGTCGTTTTTAATGTATTAGCTCTGATCCCCTATTTACTGCTTTCCCCATACCTTTTTCTGCTTATGTGACTTGCCGGGAGGTTGTTGTTGTGGTTATGGAGTGAATTGGCACACTTAGTCCCTAAAATAGAAACTTAAGTCTTAGGATTTTTTACCGTAGTTGGAACTGTGTGAAGAGGACTCCGGAATGTAGTTTCGTCGGTTTTGATAGCTCTGTTGGGTATTTTAGACTTACGAGTGTGTCCGGAATGTGAATTGGAGGTCTGTAGCTAAATTAGGCTTGAAATGACAAAAGTTGAATTTTTGGAAATTTTCACCGGTAGTGGACTTTTTGATATCGGGGTCGGATTCCGATTCCGGAAGTTGGAGTAGATTCGTAATGTCGAATGCATAATCCGACTTGAGCTTCTTCAATTTTCTGGAGGCATAAGCTACGACCATTCTGCTTGAGAGAATATCAATACTACCCTTGAGGCATCACAGAACATCATGAATCCTCTAGAGTCTATTGGAACAAGGCTAACATTGGTGTGGTTATCAAACATACCTTAAGCTTCTAGAATCTCGGCTTACATTCTTCCATCCACTGAAATTTAGCGATTTTCGACGTTAACTTGGTGAGTGGTACTGCTATTCTAGAGGAATCCTACACAAATGCCTATAGTGGCATGTCAAGCCAAAAAATAAAACTCAATCTCTGTAGGAGAAATGGGCCTCGCCCATTTATGAATTGTTTCTATCTCCTTAGAATCTACCATATTTTCATTCTAAAATATAATGTGCCCTAAGAATACCACTGAATCTAGCCATAATTCACAATTGAAGAACTTATCATTTGCATGTAGTCGATGCACATCCTTAGAGATCTGCCTTTCTTTTTCACAGAAATATCAGTGCACCCTAAGGTGATATGCTCGGTGTGATAAAATCCTTGTCAGTAGGTCCTGCAACTTTTTATTTAGTTCTCTTTGCTTCACTAATTCGATATAATATTGGGGTATTGATATAAGTTGTGTCTAGTGCCAAGTTGTTAAAAAAAAAATCTTGTACTCGGGTTAGTCCTAGTAAACACTTAGAAATACATCAAAGAATTCTCTCATTATTGTTACTTTTATTTTCAAACTAAATTTCACATCTCTTGGATCCCTTTACGAAAGTACGAGACCATAACCACTCTTATTCAATAATTGCAGAGCCTACTTAAATGGTATAAGCTCGGCTATCACTGGGATATGATTCCTTTTTCTTCTTATAATTACGTTTGCTAGATATGTCAATATAACTACCTTCGCATGGTAATAAAAGGTAATGTGGTAACTAATCATACCAATAATCACATAAAAGTCGACAAGGTCAAGTACAATTTGGCAAGATAGAGTATACTCTCTCTCAACTTGAATCTCATAAGCTTAATACAAAGTTTCAACTACACGAGACTCTTCCATAAAAGTAGCAAATATTAAAGGATCTCATAATATCTCAAGATTTCATTTATGTAACTCTTAGTCCCATATAAGAAACATTCATACTACGAGATTTTCTAGTCTCTACCTTTTTAAATGAATTCTTAGTTGATACCAATCACATCCAGTTCTTAAAAAAAAAAAAAATTTAACAAGTTCAACTTCTACATAATAGGTCATATTTTTCGGATGTGGGATTATTGCCTTGTTTAAATGATTAACCAACCATTCAACAAGCCTCTAAACCTAAGACGTCACGTACCTAGTCAGTTGATAAAGCCTGATGTCACATATCAGTATATTCATCGTTTGAATTAATTTCTTAAGTATTTATCTAGTTTCCGCTTTCGACTATCGAAAAGGAAGTGATTCATAAAACGTTTAGTGCACTTATTTCTAAGTCAGTTGTGTCGCTCCTATCCGCATCCCTAACAGTATGGTTCCATTCCATATATTCGACTTGTACTCCAAACTACAAGTTATTAGCTCTACAGGCCTATTGCCGGAATATTATAGAGCTCACAATGCTTTAGTATTTCGCCAAAAACGTCTAAGAATGATTAAATCGTCAGAAACAGTAAACTTTGTAGTTTTAATTTTTAGGAACTCTATTAAGGATACTCATATGTTCTCAATATCTTCTAGGTAAATAAGGTCTTTAGAACCCTATTTTGTTGCTCATTCTTCTCATGTCTATCTATTATATCCATCACATTCGCATTTTTTCCTCTACATAAAGGTAATTATCTCAATGATAATAATCTCCTAGTTATGGCGGCAGTCTAGTACTTAATAAAGGGGTGGACTTTATTACATGTCTTAGCGGTATGAAAGCCTCGTATTATGGCACAATGACCTTTTCATTGGCCTTGTTTACTACTTCTGTTGCTTTTCTTTCCAGGTAGACAATTGATGTCCAGTGGCAACATTTTAATGTCCTTGAACTTCGAGCCTTCATTGATATTAGATAATCAACCTCAAGCCATATGATAAAAATATAAACAGTGTTAGTTCATCTATTTGACCCTAGTCGTCACACACATACAGAGGAACAAGAAAGAAAGGCCAAACACGTCCTATCACGCCCTCGCAAAATCACGATTATGGGAATGGCCGACTACATAACCATAATTGAGATTCTACTACCGACGTGTGCTCCTTTAGTCATAAGAATTTAGGATCATGACCGGCGTTTAGGAGCAAGTGCCCCCAAGTAAGCCTCCTCGGTATTGTACAGAAAATCGGATATAGTTTCTCCTATTTTAGGACTACCCAAAAGTTTTTCTGTCTTATAAACAAACAACAACCAACCAATATTCACCTAAATCAGTCACGACTTTCATCAACTAACAAAAAGATAATACTAACATAATAATACTAAACTCATCCCAAAAATACAAAAAGAATATGCAATACTAGTAACTACTCCATTATAACGAATGAATCCTCATAAAACTAATAAAAATGACTATGGAGAGACTCTAGGAGTTCAAAAAAAAAAGACGACAGCAATAAATAAGCTCTTCACCCACGTGAACAAGTGCGGGGATCACCAGAAACTATCAACTCGTGTACTCTAATTAATGAAATCTCCACTCGTGCCAACTGATGTCTCTGTAAAAAAAAATAGCGGGGAGTGAGTCGCTAGCTCAGTGAGTAATAACACTTAACCACAATCGTTTTTATCGGGGACAAGTTAAAAAAAAACATGATTGTGTAGTAATCAGAAAATATCATGAATAAATGCCATTTTTCATAAATAATAATCACTCTCATCATATATTTTCCATAACATAAATCAATTTAACAATTTGGTAATAAACTCGGTAAGCACTGTGTCATATCAATTCTTTTATGTTTGGGAGGTTTCCAAGAAAGTATCATGTAATCTGTATCACTGTGTGGACCCCTACATAAAAGGAGTCAAATATAACTATAGGTCCCTACTCGAGGGAAACTGTAACTGTATGCTAGTTCTACCTTCCCACTAGCGAGGGCTCTAACTGTACTCGTTAATCAGTAATTACATGCACCAGGTCTAACGAACCCTCCGTTAGCTACGGGATCCTTCAAAGTCTCCTACCATTCATACTTTTCTTTGTAAACAGTAAATCTTCACATGGAATCATTTTCAAAACAGTACAGGGCATTTCAATTTTTATCAAATCATGTAATCCAATTTCGGTAACGTATCTCAAGTAATAGTAAATCATGTCTAGTAATAGTGAGAACATGTTAAATAATAATAAATATCTCAAGTAAACTGTTCAGTACCATATCAAGTAAAGGACTTGTCCTACATGCAATTTCAAACGTTCAGTAAAATATTTTATGTTAAAAATTATGTATAAACCATGCAGGTTATGAAAGCACAAATTGTAGTAAGATTACTACTCACAGTACTCGTGCAGGAATACCAAACGCGTCACCTCGAGCACTTCATCCCACTTCTTCAACTATCTACTTGTAACAAAATCAATCTATGTATTATCTTCGTGAAGTACCAAAATAATTGGTCGTCCTTATCACCTTTAATTAATTTTCCTATTTTCATTCCTCTTAAATATGACCATTGATTCTCTGCTAAGCAATTTATTAGTACTTAAATGAATAGAAACTATAGTTCTCTATTTGTTCTTATATTTTTTATTTGAGTTTTTTTCTCATGTAGTACTTTACAAGTATTGCTAACCTGTACATTAGAGTTCTTGGTATAAACTAATAGAATATATTCTTTTTCAATCTTCATAGGGAATCCATGATTGTGCTAAATAAAAAGAATACCTTAAGTTTGTTGTTTCTTTCCATTACAGTGATATACCAAACTAAATCTTAATATAGTAATTTATCTCAAATCTGATAAAGATTAATATATATACACATTTAAGTAAAAACAAGACTACTAAACTAATTCTTTTTTTCTTTACATATGATTCTTTTCTACTCTAAGCAATGAACCAAAACCAGAAAAAGACATTAATTTTCTATAATAATTCTCATAGCTATTTAATCTCTCAGTACCCAATTCGATGTTCATAAATCAGAAAACAAGAGCAAGAACATTATCGAGAACTTACCCTCCTTAGCCAAAAGAGATCTGAAACAATAAGAGCTTCTTACTTCTTTGTTTCAATTGTTTGAGTATGTTTAGAATGCTTGTTTGATAAAAGAATAATTCCTATTGCACAAAACTCTTGGTTGCTTTCTCTGTTTCGCAGGAGCTCTAAAGCTCTGTTGAAGTTTTCCCAAATTTTGATTCAATAATTTCACTCCTAAAAGATTAAGTACCCCAATCCCTTTTATTTTATTTATTTTCCCTTGTCTGATGCTATTCACGTTTTTGTGGGCTAAGGCCCACTTTTGTTTTCTTTTTTTTAAGCTAGTTACTTAAATACCCTTATTTAATGTGGAGTATTACAAGTAAATATTTCAAAAATCATAAGTAATAATGTAACATTCAATGATAATCAATGACAATAAATGACATTTAAGTAAATAGGATGAATGAGTCACTCAAGAAAGGATGTTCTTTCTGACAATGATGAATGATAGTCAATCCCTTGAATCTTTGAGTTATTCTCGTTGGTGGAAAAGTATAGACAAGAATCTCAGTAAAAAGGTGAATTTATTTACTAGTAAAGAGAACTGATTCCTTTTTTCAGTCAAAGTGCGTTTGTTTTACAAATGAATATCATATATCCCCTCTCATAGAATCTTTTTCTATTTATAGGGAACATACTCTTAACAAACCCTAATAGTAAGGCACTCGACCTCGGCCCCGACCCTTGTTGATTCTTCAGCTTCGTCTTTTTGTTGACTCTTTGACTTTGTCCTTTGTTGACTCTTGATCACAGACTGCCGCTTCTCGGGCCATTTCGACGAATGATGACTTGGGAACTCTTCCCCCAGTAATATCTTGGTTTAAGTCATGTTGTTTCGAAATCCTATATTACTCTCATGCTCTTTCCTTGCTTTAATCATCTCCTATTTGTTCCAGTGATTTGCAATGTTCTCAGTTCTTTATCATTTGATACTTCTCTCTCTTCTATCAAAACATGTCTAACATGCCTTCTGAGTCTTGTGATAGAAGTGATGCAATCCCTTCGGCGATGGTGTTTTCCCCTCACGAGGAGAATGTTCCTGTCGCTGTCGAGGATGGAAGCTTCCTGTTGGTGGAGGAGATAATTCCTCGCAACCCTGATTCCAGATCTGATTTCTCCAAATTACCTGAAGCTGACCCTGGAGCCTTTTGGTTAGTGATGACGGTGAAGGAATTGGGAGAGACTAAGGCTAAGTTCAGCCTTCCCAATCACATTGAATTAATCCCAGTTGGGTGGGATACGGTGTAGGTCCACCGTCCTGGGTACCGCGCCTTCCACGCCTACCCCTTCCTAGTTGGCTACACTCTCCTTCTCCTTCCACTGATGGAGGAATTCGGTCGTTATTATGATGTTTTCCCAGCACAACTCGCGTCATACGTTTATAAGCTTATAAGGATGCTTACCAAGTTTATCGAGCTAGACGAGGTCGAACTTACTCTTCCACATTTAATACATATGTTCGCCCCTAGATTTTATTGGGGGTCGATGTTGAACCTTCACCACCAAGGAGGCAAGTGCTTGGAGATAAAGATGGATGACAAAGCCAACCGCCAATTCCGGTTCAAATTCTTCTTCGTCAGTACCGAGGACGTGATGGCCAACACCGACGATTTTCCTGAGGCTTGAAATTATACTCGTAAGTACCTAATTTACTTGTATGTAGGTATCTCATTATTCTCACGTGCTTGGTCATGGGCTTTGACCTCTTGCCCTTTTCTCATGCAGCCAAGACCTCGCCTCCTCCTTTGGGCGAAAATATTTCTGACTAGGTTGGTTGAATCCTCCCTAACATCGTAGGGATTCGTGAGTGGTCGTGTTTCTTTAAAAGGTTTGGTCCTTCTCTGCCTTCGATTGGTAAGTCCCTTTTATCATTGGAGTCTTAGTTCTTTTTCTTTTTGTTTACCTTTACTGATCTTTCCCTTTCCCTGTGTTTTTCTTAGCTTCGGCCAGGGGAACTTCGAAGAGGTCGAAAACTCCCTTACCCTTGTTCCGAAAGAGGAAAGCTACTACATCCTCGGCTCCAACCCCTTCTTCGACTATGATTGATTATGCTCGTGCTTCGGTCCCTCATATTGCTACGTCTGCATCTGTCCCCTCTTCGACCGTGGAGACTTCGGCCATGAAAACCTCAGCTTCTCCCTTGAATCTTCTTATAGATAAGGACGACAAGCCTTTTCCTCTCGATGGGGATTTGATGCCTTGTAAGAGAAGGGCCATGAACGTCGAGAGAGAGAGGTCGGTAGCTGCCAATATTGGAGATTGTAACTTCGTCCATCGGGAGACGGCCACAGTGCATATCGAGGAGAGCCCATAGGCTAGTCCTGAGACCATTTTCTTGGATGATGTAGATATAAGAAATGCGGAGGATGCAATCGAAGACATGGTGGGCCATGATGGCCCTGTTCTTCCAAGACGCGAATATGCCTCGTCTTTTGGTGTTATAGCGGGCGTGCCTTCTCCGACTGATGGCAGAGGCAAGGTTGTTGCTGAGGAGGATGTTACATCCAATTCTGACATGGACGTGGAAAAGCTGAGGATGATCGACGAAGGGCTTACTCAGCTCGAAGTAAGGTTGAAGGGGGTTTCGAGGACTATTATGATCCCGATGGACCGTAATCTTCTCGTGGATACTGAAAATATTATACCTTCCCTTGTCTCTCATAGTTCTAAGGTTTAGGGTACGATCTTCAAGATTATAAATGACCACGTCGAATAATATTGCTGGCCTCACCCTTCGGGTAAGTACATTTGTTATTAGTTGTTTTCCTTTGGTTTTGCCATCTTAGTCTCTTAATTTTCTTTGCTCATTTTGCAGACGGTTGTTTTAGAAATTGAGAGTTCTCGTGGGGGGAAAGGTGTAAAGATATCTATGTGAAGTTGAAGGACAAGTACGTTAGAGACCTTTAGAAATACCGGGAGCTTCGTGAGAGTGGCGGTATGCGCCAATTTAGGGAAGATTTGAAGTCCAGAGACGAGGAGCTGGTGCGGAAGCGCAGCGTCCTAGAGGGGACGCTAAGGAGCAAAGAGGAGGAACTTGAGCTTAGCAAGGGGGTCGAAGTCCAGTGCAGCGATCTCCAAGCTCATGTAGTCGCGTTGTGCGGCCAGCTCAAGGAATGTCAATTAAGGGCCGAAGATCTTAGTGGTTAGGTTGCTGAGAAGCTAGAAGAGCTGGAGAAAGTGGAGTCTGCACGGTTGGAGGCTTCGACAAAGGCGGAGTTTCTTAAGGCGGTGATTCGAACTCTCCATTCTGGGCGGGAAAATGATTTAGCGACAACCAGGCTCAAAGAAGAATGGCTTGAGGAAAGGATTGGTGAGTTAGAGAGAGAGACTTTTGTCCTCCATGATCGAGTTGTTACTTTGGAGGTCCAGAAGGCCCAATTATTAGCACAACCGACTTCTTCCCATGCTTTAGATTTTCCCATAGGTCCTCGGGATTTATACGAGGAGTGGATTCAGGACGAGGCCTAGTTAGATGTCTTTCGAGACTTGTATACGGCGTGGTCTTTTTTTGAGGCTAGCATCGAAGGCGTTCGTGTTAAGTCTCGTAAAACTCGAGTCATTTGTGGGTATGATCCCGCTACGCCTGAGGCTGGTGAATACGAAGGGGACTAGGGTGTAGACCAGCTCAAGGAGAATGCCCGGTATGATACATCATATCCTCAGGGCGAAGGTGGCGATGAGGAGGGTGTTGGTGGTCAAGGTGGCGACACTGTTTAGGGCCAAGTTGGCGAGGATATTGAAGGTCGTAATGATTGTGACCAATAGTTCTTTTTTGGGGTTTTTTTGTTTATATATTTTTGTCGGCATCTTCATGAGCATGTTGTAAACAGTTTTAAGTATATGAAATGTCAAAGTTGTTATTTGCATCTTTTTCGGTTCATGTGATTTATTTTCTGTGCTTGTGTATATTTTTGCTTCTTTGTTGAGATGTGGCCGAGAGTCGATAAGTGTTTGTTCGAGCAAGGTCGAACATTACCTTTTTTTAAATCGAGACCGAGGGTCGGTAGGTGTTTGTTTGAGCGAGGTCGAACATAACCTATTGTTAGATTGCGGCTGAGGGATGGTAGGTGTTTGTTCGAGATTAGTCGAACGTAACCTTTCGTTAAATAGCGGCCGAGGGCCGGCAGGTGTTTGTTCGAGCGAGGTCGAACATAACCTTTGGTTAGATCGCAACCGAGGGCTGGTAGGTGTTTGTTTGAGATTGGTCGAATGTAACCTTTCATTAAATCACAGCCGAAGGCCGGCAGGTATTTGTTCGAGCGAGGTCAATCATAACCTTTATACGAGAGAGGGGTGCTGATAAGCATAAGTTTCTTATTGCTTTGACATTGTTTCTTTGGTTACATACTTAGAGAAATTTATAGATATTTGGGTGTTGGCTGGTGTTCCAGTCCCAGTCCCAGTCTATCTAGTCCCTTCATTGGTCGACCTGGAAAGTATTGAGAGGTCCAGCAATGAAAGAGTAACCACGACCCTACCTTCGCTTACTTCGACTCGATATGTTCCCTTCACTGCCTCTTTAAAAACCTCCTTGAAAAACCCCAAATGGGATAAAACTCATATGAGGGAAAAAAGAGTATGGCTTGGGGGACGCTTTTTCTCTCAGAAGTTGAAGTATTTGAGGTGGCTGATATTCCAATTGTTTGGTAGTAGCTTTCCTTCCATTGTCTCTAGTTGGAATGAACCCTTGTTTGCTTTGGCTGTGATTTTATACAGACCATCCCAATTTGTTCCCAACTTGCCTTTCCTGGGATCTTTGCTTGCTTGAGTTTTAACTTTCAGTACGTAGTCCCTAACTTTGAGCGACCTGACCTTTGCTTTTTTGCTGTAATAGTATTCTTCTTGTTGTTTTTGGGAAACCATTTTTATGTAGGCCATATCTCTTTGTTCGTCGACTTTATCGAGTTCCTGCCTTTTGCTTTTATCGTTACTCGTGCCACTTTCATAGGAGTACCTTAGGTTGGGTCCTCCGACCTTGACTGGTACTACTGCCTCAATGTCGTAGACCGGAGAGTAGGGCGTCTCACTTGTGCTTGTTTTAGGAGTTCTTCGGTAGGCCCATAATACTTTTGGTAGTATTTCTGGCCACAGTCCCCTAGAGTCTTCAAGTAGTATTGAATTATTGGAGGACTCTACTTACCCGTTACCCGCGGTGTGATATAGGGTTGAGAGTATCCTCTTGATATGCCATTTCTCAAAGAATTCAGTGGTTTTCTTTCCTGTGAACTGGGGTCCGTTGTCACAGCTGATTTCTTTGGGTAGGCCAAACCGACATATGATGTTTCTCCATATAAAGGGGATTACCTCATGTTCCCGTATTTGGGCGAATACTCCTGGTTCCACCCACTTAAAGAAACAGTCAGTTAAAACCAAAAGGAATCGTACATTACCTCTCCCTGCTGGAAGGGGCCCACGATGTCCATTCCACATTTGATGAACAACCAAGCGGAGGTAACCCAGTGGAGATGTTCGCCTAATTGATGAATCATTGAGGCGTACTTTTGGCACTGCTCGCATCTCCTCACGAAGTCTGCGGCATCCTTTTTCATGGTGGGCAAGTAATATCCTTCCCGTATGAGGCATCTGACTAGTGCTCGATTGCCAGAGTGTGCCCTACAATGGCTGTCATGGACTTCTTCGAGGATGCGTTGAGTTTGGTTCGGGCCCATGCACTTCTCCAGAGGGCCACCGTTGGTCCTTTTGTATAAGTTGTTGTGGAGGATACTGTATCTAGCCACTTGAATTCTTAGTTTCTTGGCCTTTGTTTTGTTGCCAGGGAGTGTGTCACCCTGCAAGTATGTGATAATATGATTGCACCAGTCCCAAGTTAAGCTTATGGTTCTTACCTCGACTTGGTTTAGTGACGAGTTGAGGAGATGGGCCATGTTTTTGTCTCCGGTCATGATGCTTTTGGTAGCTGCGGCTAGTTTGGCGAGGTCATATGCCTCGGTATTCTGTGCTCGTGGGATTTGGTCGAGCTGACATTCATCAAACTCAGGCAGTAGCTTGCAGATTTTGTTATGGTATTTGGAAAGTCCCTATGACTTGGTTGACTACGAGTTGGGAATCACAAAGCAGTTTCAACCATTATGCTCTGTATTTGAGTGCAAGTGTTAAACCTGCAATTACGGCCTTATACTCGGCCTCATTGTTAGTCATATTCGGGCACCTTATGGACTGGCGAATCACTTCACCTGTTGGGACCTTGAGTACGAGTCCCAGTCTGAACTCTGATACGTTGGATATGTCATCGGTGTATAGGACCCATAGGTCTCGTGTTTGGAGGGAAGCTTGGACGGCTTCCCTTTCAACCTCAGGCAGTATATTTGTACTAAATTCGGTAAGCACTTGAGACTTTATCGCAGTTCACGACTGGTACGTGATATCGTGCTCATTTAGCTCGATGGCCCATTTGGCCAACCTCCCTGATAGCTTGGGTTTATGCAAAATGCTCCTTAGGGGAAAAGTCGTAACGACCAAGATGTGATGGCATTGGAAATAGGGTCTAAGCTTCCGTGAAGCTTCGACCAACGCCAGAGCCAATTTTTTGAGGTGTGGGTACCTTGTCTCGGTGTCGACAAATGTTTTTCTAACGTAATAGATGGGAGATTGCGTACATTTGTTTTCTCGAATCAAGACTGTGCTTACGGCTACCTCATATACGACCAGGTAGACAAGGATTTGCTCCCCCGGCTCAAATTTTGGAAGCAGAGGCGGTGATGATAGGTATGCCTTTAGTTCTTGTAGAGCGTACATGCACTCGAAAATCCATTTGAAACCGTTGTCCTTTTTTAGTATGCCAAAAAATTTATGGCATCTATCTGACGACCGCGAGATGAACCTTGATAGGGAGGCGATGCGACCAGTCAGCCTTTGGACTTGATTTTTGGTGGTTAAGAGTTTTGGTATACCTTTGATGGCTTTGATTTGGTCTGGGTTGACCTTAATCCCTCGCTGTGATACTAAAAACCCCAAGAACTTTCCCGAGGCTATGTTGAACATGCATTTGTTTGGGTTCAGCTTCATTCCGTACTGTCTAAGTATGTCGAAAGTTTCTTTCAAATGATCGATGTGATCGTCTGCCCTTTCAAACTTAACCAGCATGTCATTTATATATACCTCCATGGTTTTGCCGAGCTAGTCTTTGAACATCCTTATTACCAATATTTGGTAAGTGGCCCCTGCATTCTTTAATCCAAACTGCATGACCCTTTTATTGTACGTTCTTTGGTGGGTGATGAACATGGTCTTTTCCTGATCTTTTTCTTCTACAAGGAACTGGTTATATCCCGAATACGTGTCTAAGAAACTTAATAGCTCGTGCCCGACTGTTGCATCCATGAATTGGTCGATATGAGGCAACGGGAACGAATCCTTCGGACACGCTTTGTTCAAATCTGTGAAGTCCACGTACATCCACCATTTCCCATTTTTCTTTTTGACCATCACTACGTTGACGATCCACTTGGGGTACTTCGACTCCCTAATGGAGCCATTTTCTAATAGGTTTTCCACCTCTACGCGAACTGCGTCATTGATAGCGGGGTTGAATTTACTCCTGACCTGTCTCATTAGGGGTGAAATGGGTCGATGTTTAATTTATGTGTGGCGATTTCCTTTGGGATGTCCGGCATATCTGCATGGCTAAAAGCAAACAAATCTGCGTTAGCTGTTAAGAATTGACGGAATTTACATGGTTCCTGAAGTTTGCAACCGATATAGGCCTTCTTGCTATGGTCGTTGAGGTCCAATTGAACGGGTTCGAGGTCTTCTATGGTAGATTATGCAGCTTCGACCGTGTCGGGATCCTTGATGACGTCCCCGATCTCGTCTTGCTCCGACTTCGACGGATGTAAGAATTGACGGATGTACGTTGTTCTCTGTGTATATTGAATATCCCCCATGGTGTTGGGAATTTAATCACTTAGTGCAGGATGGCGAGGACGAATTTCATGGGATGTATCTATGGTCATCCTACTATGGCGTTGTACGTCGTGGCCTGGTCCATGATATGGAACATTGTCTCTAAAGTTATGCCGCCAGTCAAGATAGGGAGTGTAATTTCCCCGGATGTTCGTTCAACTGCATCATTAAAACTAGTTAGTATGATGCAGTGCGACACTATCTTATCGTAGAGCCTCATTTGGGCAAGTACTCGAGGATGGATAATGCATGCGCTGCTCCTGTCATCTACCATAATGCGTTTAACATCGGTATCTAAAATACGTAAAGTAATAACGAGGGCGTAGTTATGAGGAAAATTCAAACCATCGGCATCTAACTTGTCGAAGATGTTACTTTCTTTGAGTTCATCGTACCGTTCACAGGTGATAGACCACTTGAGTTTGTAGGTGGTGGTGAATTTCACGCTATTGATAGAGGCATCATCGCCGCCGCCGATGATCATGTGTTGACGGTACGAGCTGATGATGGCGGTTTTGGCGGTCCTTGGTGTTCGCGTCCTCTGGCAAAATTGGTTCTCCCCTTGTCGCTTAGCATCTCTTTGATGTGTCCTTGCCGCAACATGTTTACGACTTCTTGCCTGAGGGCGATGCAATCTTCAGTTTTGTGCTCTCGTTCCTGGTGGAACTCACAGATGGCGTCAAATTTCCTGGTATTCGGGTCTGATCTCATCTTCGACGGCCACTTTACTTCGTTCTGAGTTTCTCCATAGCGAATACTATCTCTGCAGATGACACGCAAAAATTATGAGCAGATAATAAAAGAGGCACACCTTTGCCGCTTCGATGAGTTCACGTCCTTGGCCGGGACGGGCCTTCCTCATAACGGGAGGGCGCGGCAGCCGTCCTGAAATATGGTTGGTGTCATTCCCTGTTAGATCGCGGAATTGGATGATCTCTTCCGGTGTCGTCTCTTCATTTTTTTATGGATTCAGCTTGTACCGAGGTTAGTTGGTGAGTTGGCCCATTGAGATCGTCTTCGTCTGCTCGGACCTCGGCACTGTAAGCATTATGGATTTTATCCCATATGGTTGGGGGGTACTTTATTAATCGGCTCAATAGTTTTCTAGTTGCTCTTGAACCATCTCTACTCAGCCGGTTCTGAAAGGCTGCGACCGCCATCACTTCGGATATATTTGGCAGAGTCATCCTTACTCGGTTGAATCGGGCGAGGAAGTCCCTTAGCCCATCTCCCGAGGATTGCCTAATAGAAAATATGTCGTTTACTCTCGCCTAGGACTTCTTGGATCCGGCATGGGCGGTTATGAACTTATCAGCCATTTCTTCAAAAGTTTCTATAGAGCGGGCGGGTAGCTGCGAATACCATGTTAATGCCCCTCTCGTGAGGGTTTCGCCACACTTTTTCAGCAAAATGGAGGACATTTGTTCCTTGGCGAGGTCATTGCCTTTCACGGCGGTGACGTAATGAGTTACGTGATCTTCAGGATCAGTCGTTCCGTCGTATATCCTAAGGTAGGGCAGCATTTTGAAGGTCCTGGGTATGGAATGCGGGGCTACGTCATTGTTGTACGGTTGCTATATGAACCTACCGGTGTCCCTCTTCGGCAGCAGCTTAGGAGCGCCCGGTATCTTGTCAACTCGCTCTTGATGCTCTTTTATCTGGTCTCGGAGTGCCTTGTTTTCATTCTCCATTTCTTCCATCCTTTTTAGAATGGTAGTGAGGGCATTGTCACATGCACTATCAATAATATTATGAGTTATACTTGTCATTGAGGGGAGGGGTCGGTTGCACTGCTCGTCTAGTTGTTGTATCGTGCAAGTCCTTGCGGTTTCTGCAGTCGTGCCTAGAGCGAGTTTGTTAAGGACGCTTGTTAGCATGTCGGTTAGCCATGCCTCGGGGAGTTTTTTCAAAGCTAGGGGAGTTCCTTCTTCTGCAGATGTGGAGGGCCCTTTACCACTAGGTTTAGTTATGCTGCAGTGTAGGGGCAGTGACCTCTCTCGCTTAGGGGACGCACTAGGCGTCGGGTCCTCGCCTACTGTTTCACAGTTTTCATTGATAACATTCATGAGGTTGGTTGGGAAGTCACTTATTATTCTTGTCCTTTCTCCTTGGTTACCTGCCATGTAGGGTTTTGTATACACAAAGAAAGGAGATCCTGGGTTTTTTTATGTTAGTGACCTGTGTTAGTTATAGATCTAGAGGAAACTAAAAATTTAGTTAAGAAATCCCCACATACGGCGCCAAATTGTTTGACGAAAAAAAATATAGATCTTGGTTCAAATAATTAAATTTTTGTAAATGAGGGTTAATATTAGCTAACAATAATATCCCTAGATGGAGTTCATAAAGAGGCAATAAATGCTATGTAAAGATGGTCAGACAGTGTGGTGGCACGTAGTAAATATTCCAAAAATCAAAAGTAATAACGTAACATTCAATGATAAGAACGATAATAAATGGCATTTAAGTAAATAGGATGAATGAGTCACCCAAGAAAGGATGTTCTTTCTGACAATGATGAATGATAGACAATCCCTTGAATCTTTGAGTTATTCTCATGGGTGGAAAAGCATAGACAAGAATCTCAGTAAAAAGGTGATATTTGTTTACTAGTAAAGAGATCTGATTCCTTTCTTCAGTCAAAGTGTGTTTGTTTTACAAATGAATATCATATGTCCCATCTCATAGAATCTTTTTCTATTTATATGGAACATACTCTTAACAAACCCTAATAGTACAAGCACAAAGAATATCCACTAGAATACTCTCTGTCAAATCATGTCTTGAAACTAGTCGTTACTTCTTAGTCAAGGCACTCGACCTCGGCCCCGACCCTTGTTGACTCTTCGACTTCGTCTACGTGGTGGCCAACGTCGATGGTTTTCCTGAGGCTTGGAATTATACTCGTAAGTATCTAATTTACTTGTATGTAGGTATCTGATTATTCTCTCGTGCTTGTTCTTGGGCTTTGACCTCTTGCCCTTTTCTCATGCAGCCAAGACCTCACATCGTAGGGATTCATGAGAGTCGGGTTTCTTTAAAAGGTTTGGGCCTACTCTCCCTTCGATTGGTAAGTCCCTTTTATCATTGGAGTCTTAGCTCTTTTTTATTTCTATTTACCTTTACTGATCTTTCCCTTTCCCTGTGTTTTTCTTAGCTTCGTCCAAGGGATCTTCGAAAAGGTCAAAAGCTCATTCACCCTCATTCCGAAAGAGGAAACCTACTGCGTCCTCGGCTCCCACCCCTTCTTCGACTGTGGTTGATTCTGCTCATGTCTCGGTCTCTCTTGTTGCTGCATCCGCATCTATCCCATCTTTGACCGTAGAGACTTCGGCCGCGAAAACCTCGTCTTCTCCCTTGTATTGTCTTATAGATAAGGACAACGAGTCATTGCTTGTCGATAGGGTTTTGATGCCTCATAAGAAGAGGGTCGTGGAGGTCGATAGGGAGAGGTCGGTGGCCGTCGATATAGGAGAATGTGGCTTCGTCCTTCGATAGATGGACACAATGCATATCGGGGAGAGCCTAGAGGCTAGTCCCAAGACCATTTTCTTAGAGGATGTGGATGTACGACCTGCGAGGGATGTAGTCGTAGACGTGGTGGGCCATGATGGCCCTATTCTTCTAAGACACGAAGAGGCCTCGTCTTCTGGTGTTGCGGCGGGCGTGCCTTCTCCGACTGATAGCAGTGGCAAGGTTGTTGCTGAGGAGGATCTTAAATCCAATTCTGACATGGACGTGGAAGAGCTGAGAATGACCGACGAGGGGATTACTCAGCTCCAAGTGAGGTTCGAGGGGGGTTCGAGGACTATTACGATCCCGATGGACCATAATCTTCGCGTGGATACCGAGAAGATTATCCCCTCCCTTGTCCCTATTAGTTATGAGGTTGAGGGTATGACACTTAAGATTATAAATGACCATGCTGAATAATATTGTTGGCCTCGCCCTTCGGGTAAGTACATTTGCTGTTAGTTGTTTTCCGTTGGTTTTGCTCTTTCAGTCTCTTAACTTCCTTTGCTCGTTTTGAAGATGGTTGTCTTAGAAATTGAGAGTGCTCATAGGTAGAAGAGGAGCAAAAGATATCTATGTAAAGTTGAAGGACAAGTACTTTAGAGTCCTTGAGAAGTACCGGGAGCTTCGTTGTCAGCTTTGTGAAGGTGGCAAAGTGCACCAATTAAGGGAAGATTTGAAGGCTAGAGACGAGGAGTTGGTGCAGATGGCGGGGAAGTGCAGTGTCCTAGAGGGGGCGCTGAGGAGCAAAGAGGAGGAACTTGAGCTTAGCAAGAGGGTCAAAGTTCAGTGCAGCGATCTCCAAGCTCAGGTAGTTGCATTGCGTGAACAGCTCGAGGAATGTCAATTCAGGGTGGAAGCTCTTAGTAGTAAGGTCACTGAGAAGCTAGAAGAGCTGGAGAACGTGAAGTCTGCTCGGTTGGAGGCTTCAACGAAGGCAAAGTCCCTTGAGGCGGTGATTCGAAGACTCCGTTATGAGCAGGAAAATAATTTAGCGACGACCAGGCTCAAAGAAGAACGGCTCGAGGAAATGATTGGGGAGTTGGAGAGAGAGACTTCTGGCCTCCAAGATCGAGTTGTTGCTTTGGAGGCCGAGAAGGATCAATTATTGGCAAAACCGTCCTCTTCCCGTGCTTCAGATTTTCCCAACATTCCTCGGGATTTATATGAGGAGTGGATTCATGCCGAGGCCCAGTTAGATGCCAAAGTCTATGATTCTTTCAGGAGGAAGTCCGGAAAGGTCATCTGGGAAAACTTCTGGAAATTCTCTAACAACTGGCATAGACTGAAGAGTTGGTGGTTCTGATTCTGCATTAATAATGTGAGCCAAATAAGCGAGACACCCCTTACTAAACATTCGCTGTGCCTTAAGGTAAGAAATAAACTTACCTATAAGCAATGATGAACTACCATTCCACTCTAAGACTTCTTCATTTTGAAATTGGAACCTGACTATCTTGGCACGACAATCTAACATGGCATAGAAGGAAGACAATCAATCCATACCCATGATCACATCGAAATCCACCATTTCTAACTCTATGAGAACGACCTCGGTGTTGCGACCTTGGACTGAAACTATACAACCTCTATGCTTTCACTGACTCATCAATTGGAGTAGATACTAGGAATGGCTCACTAAGTTATTCAGGTTCTAGCCCGAGATTAATTGCAAAGTATGGAGTCACATACAAAAACATTGAACCTGGATCAATTATGGCATAAGCATTATGTGAGCAGACTAGAAGTATACCTGTAATAACTTCTGCGGATGCCTCTACACTCTGACGGTCAAGTGTAGCAAACAAATGGGGTTGTCCCCCTCCCTAAGTAACTCGATATATACCTCTGCCTGCTCCATGCCCGGCCTGATTATGAGAACCACGAGCCTGAGGTGGTGCAACTGTAGTAGCTGAGGAACTAGAAAGACGAGTTGATCCCTCACTGAAATTACGTTGCAACTTTGGGCAGTTTGCCTTTATATGACTATTGTCTTCATAATGATAGCAATCGTGGAACCCGAGCTTGCACTGACCTGAATGTTACCGCTTACATGTACCACAAAGGCCTTGTTGTTGTGAATGTTGCTCAACATGACTCTGGCTATATGAGGATGGTGTCCTAAAATTCTGATTCTGGCGAGGCTGGTTTCCATAACTCTGAATACGTCTGAAGGAAGACCCACCACCTGACTGATGACTAGACTGAGCTGGTGCTAATGAGCCCTTATTGAAGGAACCCCTTTCCTCCTCTGTTGGATGTACCACTAAAACCGCCCATTGTCCGGGCTTTCTTGTTATGCTCTTTTTCTTCTCTCCTTTGTTGTGTGTCTTTTTCTAAGTGCTTGGTGAAACCCACAACAGAGGAGAAAGTTGTCATTCCTACTGATGTAGTTGATGTCGTATCCTTAATGTGGTAAGCCAAACTGCCAACAAACCTACGGATCCTTAATTTTTCTGTCTTAACCATGTGAGGGGCATGCTTAGCCAAACTTATGAATTCCATATAGTACTCTTGAACACTTTTATTCCCTTGCTTGAGCTGCTCGAACTTTGTAGGCTTAGCTTCCCTATCCTCTTCTGGTATGAAATTAGCCATGAAGGCCCCTTCAAATTCTTCCCAAGTAGGCGGACCATCATCTTCATCTCTTTCTTTTTCCCACATCTCAAACCAAGCGCCATCACATCTCTAAGCTAGTAGGCATCCAACTCCACGGCTTCATCATCAAATCTTCATCGCTCGGAGAACTTTCTTGACACCCTCCAGACACAACATTGAATCTTCATCAACTATAGTACCACAGAACAATGGAGGACTTAGCTTCAAAAATCCATTTACTTTTGAGGACTCAGAACTGTTCTGTTTATTTGATTGAGGTGGAATCTCAGCTCTTCTCTCGTTCTGGTTGGCCATGATGGCTTTAAACATCTCCATAGCACTGTTGACAGTATTAAACATCTTACCCACCTCTGGAGATGTAGCTGTCTGAGCCGGAATTGTTGTTGGGGGTGGAACTGGATCCTGAGGTACTTGCTCATCATGATCCACCCCTTCTTCATGTTCAACCCGGGGTACTTGAACCCCATTTGTGGATTTACCCTTCCTTTTCTGAGTTGAAGCCTTCTTAGTTCTACCTTGAGCCACAATAGTAGTAATAGTTTGTTGAGCAGCATCCTGAGTGTCGGTGTCAGAATTGTGAGTACGAGCCATTTTTGTGAGTTTTGGAGAAACGAATACATTAGATAACTTCTTAGATGTAGGCTCTACCGCACGATCAAAAGTATGAAAAAAATAAGACTTTTCCTAAATGCTGATAGCCTCTTATTTATAAGTATGGCGCGCTTCATACCCATAAATAAGACTCTACTGGCATGGCATCATAGACCCCTAGGACTCCATAAACCTGATGCTCTGATACTAAGTTTGTCACGACCCATTTTCTGAACAAGCTGTGACCGACACCCGGTCGCCAAATTTGACCGAGCGAACCATCTGCACTTATCAAAACTATTATAACCTCAAACTTTATATGCAACAAGGCTATACTTTAACCAAATACTTTTAATTAATTTGAATATCTAAAATAAACCAACTCCAAAACTTTATTCGTAGTAACTACTGAGATATTGCAAAGTTATTATCAAAAATACCTGAATCTTAATCTACCG
Source organism: Nicotiana tomentosiformis (assembly GCF_000390325.3). NCBI lineage: Eukaryota > Viridiplantae > Streptophyta > Magnoliopsida > Solanales > Solanaceae > Nicotiana > Nicotiana tomentosiformis. The sequence goes on from NC_090819.1 coordinate 123,514,810, forward strand.
ACTGTGTCTATGAAGCCTTTATTGATAAACTGACGCACTGCTCAGGACATGAGATTCCCTGGCCATTTATCCAAGTAAATAAAGAAATAATAAATAATGACGACTCAAAAAAGTACTCCACGAACAAAAGCGGGGCTCCCCAATAGCACTGAAAGTGAGGGAAGTCCTAACTCATAGCCTGCTCGCCTGCAAAACTAATTCCTACGGTGTACCGCAGATCAACGCAGGTTCCCAAAAGAGAATGTCAGTACCATCCATTATACTCAGTGAGTCTCAACGACATGGGACAAAAATTTAATAAAATATACATTACAAGCAAAGATTCTAAATGCATAAAAAACATAAATCTTCTACGAACAATTCTAAAAACAATTGTATAACAACAGTTTATGAATATTCTAAAAGAAATTCTTTTCTTTTTCTTTCTTATCTAAAGAAAATACTTCACTTTATGCTTCGGGTGTTCCAACTATCCTGACTCATTTCTGTCTTAGTCACCGTGTGATCGGCACGGGTTCGATCCCAAACTGATTGAATAGGCCCAATCCACGAGGTGACACTCGCTTCATGGTTCTCAGCGCTCATGTATCATACCTTAGCATGTCTAGGCAAATTCTCGGCAATGAGACCCTCGGCTCGTGTTCTCCCTACTTTGGCACAAGTAGTTTCAGGAAGTCAACGCCTTGGTTAGGACCCTCGGCCTGGACGATGACCCCTTCTCAGAATACAGGATACTCCCAAAAATCCTATTTTTCTAAAACTTCCTCTTGTGACTTTTCAAGTCTAAATCTTGTTTTAAAGTGATCATTCAATTTTATTAATAATATTCTTGAGTGTATGCATAGCATAATCATGAAATAAAATTACTCAAAGTAGTTTTAAAAGTTCTATCTAACTTTTGAAACTTTAACATGTAAGATTATGTAATAAAGCATAAAAATATGAAAAATAGACGATTATACTTCTCGAGTAAAACATATAAGCTTTAACTAGAATATACTTAGTCAACATGTATTAACTCGTTCCAATTAAGCACATGTTGACTTTTTAAAATATTTTATCTAACACTTTGTGGGCATACTTTTGTGAGAAGAAATACTTTAGTAAAGGGTTATATCCACTCACCTCAAAACTCCTCGAGCCAATATGTAGGCTCTGGTCCAATTTATACCCGTCAAATAATCGATTCTACAACAACCAATGTATTTTAATTAATTTTAAATTTTCACACCTAAACATTGAACTTACTGTTGATACACAGAAAGAAGGGAATTCTTATACTGTAGGATAATTTGAGAATAGAAAATTTTATATACCTGAGTTCAAGAATTAGTGATTTGTAAAGAAACCTAGAACTTCCTGTTGCCTGCGTGAGTAAGCACTCTCTGTTTCGTGGTTCTCTGTTTCGTGAGAATGAACATAACGCTTGTCCTGTTTTTGTATAAGGATTTTTAGTCCTTTTGCCTTCTAACAGCCCTTTATGGGCTTTTAGGCTTGTCCACCCCACCCCACCCCCCACCCCACCTTTTTTGTTTTATTATTATGTTTTGACTTAACTAATTATTAATGATGTCCACTTTTAATAATTAATAATATTTTTCTAATTATATATCCAATTATTCCTCTAAATAGAGAAGTAACTCAAAAGTCAATCACAGGGGTTTAATCCGTAATAGAAGTATAATTTTTATGCACTCAACGCAAGATTAAAAAAATTAAATTCTATATTTAGCGTGTCTTGAAATTTTTATTGATTTGAGAAGTGTACAATATAGTAAATGACCCTCTTTTTATTTCTCTTGCAATTTATGAATATTTTTAGACCACAATCTAAAGATTTCTTTTGAGCAAACTGAAAATCTTATGATAAATGTTAGATCACGATATAAAATTTGTAAGTTATTGCATATTTTGTGTGTATGGTTGAGCAATATATGAGCAAACATTAGACCCAAATTTAAAGAATAATTTTCCAAAGGTTATAGTTGCACCATTTTTTAAAGGGAATCTTACATAAATGTCCCAAATAAGTCCCAACTTACTAACCTCTAGCCATTAATCATAAACTTACCAAAACTAGTCAAACACATATAAAAATTGAAAATCCAAATAAATAAGGTTCTTTCTCTCCAAGAATCACAAGCAAAGATCTCTTTCCATATTTTTAAGCGTGATTAACAACATTAGATGCAAGACGGAAAGGAAAATGAGGCTGCAAATAAGGTGATGAAATATATATATATATATATATATATATATATATATATATATATATATATATATATATATATATATATATTTTCCAACATCTAAGCAAAAAAGGGACCTTTTTCAATGTCTATGGTTAAAATTCATTGAAAATATATAGATGAACCAATATACAAAATTTGAGGAAGATTGGAGGTGATTTGGACTGATTTGGTATCAAAATCCGTACTTAAAATCGAGTTTAAAAAATTCTTCTGCGACACATGTATCACGCATGTATCTCACACACATGTATACATAGATATACGTGTGATACGCATTTGATACAAATATGATACATATGCGATACATATGTGATACATAAATGTGATATGTACATATAATTTTTTTTTCATGTTCATCTTCTACTTCTAATCTTCAATTTAAACCACCTCAAAACTCCACCAAATCATCCCAAAATTGAGATTCAAGATCCTTAAGATGTACCAAATCTATTCTAATAACACTCACTCAAAAGAAAGCAAAAATCTTGACCTTTTTTTGGCTACAAATAGCTATAATTGACTAATATTGGTAATAGTTGGCTAATATTAATAATATTTTATAAATTGACTAATTTTTATAATAAACTACTTATAAATGAACATAGCTGATAGTTTTCCTTTTTAAAACTGGAATAAAATCTAAATGATGGCCTAAAAAGGGGCATTAGCATAAATCAGCAAGCAGTAACTGGCTGGCCGAAATATAATACATGGGCCTGCTAGTAATAAGATCGCGGTATGTTGTCCGATATCAGCCTGTTTTAACTGGCAAATGTGAAGATCAGGCTCGGCTTTTGTTTGGTTTATATCCATTCAAAAAACTTTAAATTTAGCTGTGCTCCCTCGTCCTTCCTCTTAATTTACTAGGTATCTTGAATTAAATCTAGAATCGTATTACCAACTTGAGTATGATATTTCAGCTATTTGTAAAAACTTTGAGAAATAATCAGGTGTTCGCTTTTAAAAATTATGATGAATATGCTACAAATACATAGTAATTAAATATTGGTTCCAAAATTAAACTTTTACCCTGGCTAAGGGATGTATGTAGGGAAAGTCTTTAGGAGAGCCGATAAATGTGTTAGAACTATATCACTGGAATCATGTCCGGTGGATATAGGGATTAGTTTTTTGTTTGTAGAGCTGTGAATATTTACGAGTGGTAATAAAATCTCATTAATTACCAAAAATAAATATTGGTTCCAAAATACTAAGTGCCATTATTTATGAAATTCCGTATTTGATCCACAAACTCAACGTACGAGAGAAGGGCCCCTCGGTAAATGTATTAAGTTAAGTGATAAATAGATGGATAAGATAAACATATCTTACAATTTGGCGTAGATAAATACACATATCTATCCGCATACCGAATTTGGATAGATGCTTCATTTTGTTAAGATTTACTCATTTCATGTCTTGACTTTTTATCCCGTAGAGATCAACATTTTTTCTTAAATTTACTCATCATTAAAATAGTACTATTACTTAATAAAATAGACATCCTCAAGAGGGAAATCCTATTTAATTTCATTTATGCTTAAAATTTGTGCAACATTAATCGCCACCTGTCACTGGACTCACTGCTATAACTATTTCTAAATGTAAATAAAAATAATATAGAAGAGAGTACGTGTACACTTACAAAGCCAATCCTATTTGTCCAAAGAGATATGGTTCAAAGAAGTGGACAAAAGAAAAAGAAAATTCCATCCACTGACTTCCCTCACTTAATCCTATGTTCTCAACTATTGTCATCGACAGAAACTAAGCACAGAATACATCAAAATGGCACTTAATTCCATCTCATTACTTCCCATAAAATCCATCAACATTTCCTCCTCCTCCTCTAGTTCTTGTTATGGAGCTCTTAGTCCCCTGCAACCTCCTCAAAAATCATTCAAGATTGTCTGTCAAATGGAAAGGTCAAATAATACAGAAGTAAAGAAGTGGAAAGCTATTGTTTCAACTGCATTAGCAGCTGCAGTGATTACATTTAGCTCAAACATGACTGCTATGGCTGACTTAAATAAGTTTGAGGCAGAAACTAGAGGTGAATTTGGTATTGGTTCAGCTGCTCAATTTGGTTCTGCTGATCTCAAGTTAGTTTTTTTTTTCTTCAAGATTTCTTCAATCTTTCAAGCTTTTAATTTTTTGGGCCTGAAACAGTTCTTTTGTTTTTTCTTGTTAATTTGCAGAAAAACAGTTCATACAAATGAGAACTTCAGGTAATCTTTCCTCTGCCTGTAGGATGATACTTCTTTTATTTTCAAATAAGCTGCCTCCAGAAGAAAAAATAATACTCCCTGCATTTCTTTTTGGGCAAAGGTCCAAATATGCCCTTGTACTATACGAAATTGAGCACATTTGCCCTTCGTTAATACTTTAGCTCAAATATGCCCTTACCGTCACATAGTTGGTCCATATATGCCCTTAGAGTTGCACGGTTGGCCCATATATGCCATTTTCGAAACGGAATTCACCCAAACTAATTAGCTCTTTAGTTAATTGTATTAAAGTGTATTACAAATACTATTTCCTTTTTATTAGTACTTTTTTCTTTACCTATCTCTTTTCTTTCTTCTTTTTTCTTTTCTTCTCTTTTTTTTCCTTTTTCTTTCTCCCTTATCCGTTTCCTCCATTACTGATGTCTTCTCCATTTTCGTCACCAATTTCACTTGACTAAACTCATGAATTCCAATTACTAAGAAAATTCTCCCATAAGGTAATCAAGTTCCAATTTCACAGCCCTCTAAATAAACGAAATTAAATTGTTCCAAAAATTATAGTTTAAACTTTAAAATAATAAAAACATCTCAACCTTTAACAATACTCAAAAAACCAAAATATTTAAATTGTTTCCAGAAAGAAAATTTAATGATTAAAAGCCTAGAGCTCAAGTTGTAGTGTTATAAATTTGAGTTGTTAGTCTTTTTTCATCTTTTTTCAGCTGGACATTTTCTATTTTTTTATTAACTATGTAAATTGGGGGTGTACATGGAACGGATTGGTTCGGTTTTTATCAAAACCAAACCAAACCGATTATATCGGTTTGGATTGTTCGGTTTTGTTGGATTTTTCGGGTTTTTTGTTACATAAATATTATTTCAATCTTACTTTGTTAAATGTTTTAGAACTAAATATATGTTCAGTAAAAATTTAAAAATTGACAAACATATGATCTATTAAAATATTCTTATGCGAGAATTTTCTTAGTAATTGGAATTCATGTTTTGTCAAGTGAAATTGGTGACGAAAATGGAGAAGACATCAGTAATAGAGGAAATTGGATAAGGGAGAAAGAAAAAGGAAAAAAAGAGAAGAAAAGAAAAAAGAAGAAAGAAAAGAGATAGGTAAAGAAAAAAGTACTAATAAAAAGGAAATAGTGTTTGTAATACACTTTAATACAATTAACGAAAGAGCTAATTAGTTTGGGTGAATTCCGTTTCGAAAAGGGCATATATGGGTCAACTGTGTAACTTTAAGGGCATATATGGATCAACTATGTGACGGTAAAGGCATATTTGAGCTAAAGTATTAACGAAGGGCAAATGTGCTCAATTTCGTATAGTACAAGGGCATATTTGGACCTTTTCCGTTTCTTTTTTAATGATAAGGTTTGTTGACATCGCATAAGATGTCTATTTGACATTGCTTCTATATTAGTAGTAATGGCTTAATATAATAAGGGGCCGGTTTGAAGACAAGTTATGGTGGGATTAGTTATGCTGAGATTAGTTACGCCAGGGTTAGTTATCCTGGTATTATTTTTATTGATTGTTTAGTATGTTGTATTAATCCTGAGATTGTTAATTTTACTGTTTTATCCTGTCCTGGGATTATTATTCCACCCTCTGCCAGATAAAGTTATCTCAGTACTATTTTTAATCCCAGGATAACTAGGATTAATAACCAAACAAGGGATAAAACGGTACTAAATTTTTATCCAGAATTATTTTTGCTTATCCATCACACCAAACGACCTCTAAAAGGGGTAAAAAGTCATACTGATAAGGAACATAACAAGAACGTTTATAAGTAGAATAGTTAAACTAATTTGGTGTGAAAGAGCGTCATATAAGTTGGAACGGAGGGAGTAATACATATTTTTCCCCGTTTTGTTGGAAGAGAAGGGTGAATTTTTTTACGGAACCAGTACTTAAGCTTGCAACTTTGAAAACAGAAACTGTAATTGAAAAGTCATTCAACAAGAACTATAGAACAAAAAGTTTTCTCAGTGCAGACTGGTATTCATTTTCAATTGGACTTGCTGATACAGAAGAGCCAATTTCACATCTGCTGATATGAGGGAATCAGATTTCAGTGGTTCAACATTCAATGGTGCATATCTTGAGAAAGCAGTTGCCTATAAAGCGAACTTCTCAGGTACTTTTTCCATAGCAAAAACATCCTAATATACAAGATAGAACTAAATGAACTAGCAATTGTTATTTATTGATGGAAAAAAGTTATATGCTTTGTTAAAAAATGTCACAAAGAAGATGCTAATGAATTACCTTTAGCTGCTTTTAGTATGCCACTTCCATTCCATCAGAAAATTGTGCCAAGATTACACATTCTTTGCTGTAGCTTTTGTTGTAGAATTAGTTTTTCCCAGGTCTACGTTGACATTTAGTAGGAGCCGTCAATGCCAGAACGACACTTATTGGCGCTAATTCTTCACTCTGTTTTCTCTTTGAAACTTCGCCTTCGCCTTTGCCTTTGTCTTGATGAGATTTAATATCTGATTGGTAGGATTTGCTTGTCATGCTGGGGCATCTTAGTGTAGCCATTGGATCCTGAATAACATTTTTATTCATGCATTGCACATCATATTGCGAATCACATGTTGCTTCAATATTCCCTGCCAATTTGTCAGCTGCTCGGTGATCCTGATTTTTCCCCCGATGCCTCCTTATGTGATTTTAAGATCTTAAATGCATCTGGAAAATCACGAACCCCAAACACTTTACGTCTTTTCGAAAACCCAAAAGGATTGACCTCTGAAGTACATAGCCCGTTCAGCAACTGAAATTTTTTAGCATCTTCTGATGCAGTCTTTACAAGTGGAACATTTTGTGCCATCGCGTAACGGTTATTACCATGCTCCTCACATTCAAACTGGCCAATGGTATCTTCATCCTCGAAAGCCTCATTCAACTCCAAATCTACATCCAATTGTATTACTTCCTCTAGATCAATTGGCACAACAGGCTCCTGTTGCTCAAATTCTTCTTCACATAATATTGCATCTGCAAAAGGATCCACTAAATCTCCTTGACACCCAAAATCAACCTTCAAATGTTTATCAGAGTCATCATTTGTTTCCTTAACATGATCCTCTTTAGATTTATGATCAACATGGATATCACCAGATTCCAGCACATAATCCTCTTGGGATTTCGGGTCAACACCCTCAAAATTCTTAAGATCCTTTGGAAAATCACGAACTGCGTAAAACTTATGCCTCCTTAACTTGGTCATATCACATTCTCTCGTTTTTAACTTGTCGACCAGGTCAACACAAGCTCCATCCTCCACTTGAGCATTCTGTTTACGCGTATCCACAACCTTAATCAAGTCTACATGCTCAGTGCTTCCACACTCAATAGATTCGATTCGAGCAATTCTTTTACCATCCCTCAGATCCTCTGGCATCTGAATACCTAATTCTGCACCTGCCTTTTGTTCAGAAATAACAATTGGCTCAAACTTCATAGCTTGAACACTAGAGGATATGATATTCTTTTCACCATACACTAATTTTTCCCCAACCTCAGCATCCGGCTCGTGAGACCCTATAGATTCAGTTTCTTGTTCAACATCAATATCTTCCTTAGTTTTCTCTATAACACGTTTAGCAAATCGCGTAAAACCCTCTGGAAAACTGCGCATTGCGAATACCTTTGGCCGCTTAAACATGGGCATTGAACAAGATGGGGAAATTTTAGCATATGGCTTCTGTACTACTGCTTTCAAATTCTCCATTCTCAACTGCTCATTTGAAAACCCTATTCAGAGTTTATGCAAAAGTTGTTCCCATAACAAGAAAAAAGCAGAAAGATCAAAACTTTAGCTTCATCCAGGGGAGAACAGTCTATCAAGAAAATGAAACCCTAACATTCAGAAAAATTGTAAATGAACTAAAAGAGTTACAGTAATCCAGCCCAAATTCAGAATTTTAAATCTGAAACTTAAAGCAAATCTTAATTAAAAATACCAATTTCAACCAGCAATATCAAGATAAAAACTTGTCATTAATTCATAAAATCATTTTATACAACAGAAACGGTGAAACAATATGTGCTAAAAACTTACCAGCACCAGGTGTAAGTATTTACCCCAACCTATCTGACTCCCGCCCGAGTTTTTTTTAGGTACGATTTATAAGCCCTTCTATTTTGTTAAAAGGAAACACCCTTCTATTTTGGAACTTTTCCATTTTGGATAAGGATTTAACTTCGGAACTATTTGTACAGAATGTACGGAAAGCTTATATTAATTAAGTTTACCTATATTTAATTACATGAGAACCTTTAATAATTTAACCATAGTCTTTTGTGTGTTTTAATAGAAACTGGTCCGGTAAGCATAGGTTGCTGACCCTGCTGCACTGGTCTACCCCATAGCCTGGTGCAGAATCATGGTATGTACTAGGGCACAACTATTAGAGTACTATTATAAATAGAACTATATTTAGGATGAATGTGTATGTTTTAGAGAGATCTTAGGGTTTGTTACTTTGTGGTTAAGTAAGTCATTTTTCCCCTATATAAATAGAGGGGTTCTATTCTATTGTAATTCATCCCAAATCAATAAGAATTTTCTCTCTCTACTTTTCTCTGCAATACTACTCTTCTTCTTTTATTGTTTTATAACATGTTGTCAGCACAAGACTCGAACTAATTGAGTAGAGGGCGGTTGTTTTAATTTGTAGATATACTATTAATTAGTTGTCTAGCGTTTGAGAAATTAAAACCCTGTGGAGAGAAGATATAGGAATTTGCATGAGACTCTTGGGTGAATACACTATATTCCTATACTAGGAATCTGTTTCGGTCAATAGGCTTTGGGATACGTGCATGGTGCTCAACCTGTACATAATATTGAGCATAATGATTGTCAATTGTTCCATGAACTTCCTTCAGGAATAAATTCTGGACTTAAGGTAAGTATTTTGCCTTATTTTTCTCTTTTAAATTTTTAAAATTTTATAATTTGATTTTAAATACAAGCAAAGACAATAAATTTTTCTTATAACTATAGTAGAGTTTGTAAGAAATTATAACCATCCGAAGTGGTAAAATTTCTATGTCTCGCCATGATCAAATTTATGTATGATTATGAGCACAAGAAGTGGAAACTCGTCCCATTGAATTTGCTTCATTCTCGTTCTTTAAGAGAATATGATAGCAATATGTAATAATTAAGTCTGAAAGAAAATAAAATTATTACCGTAAAGGTATCAATGGATGTGGACGTGGCAATAGACGAAATTATAATCGTCATCATTGTGGTAATGAGAATAATAAGGATTCTCAAAATAATCCTTCACTCTGTGAAATTAATATTTGTCATCGATTTGACATAAGATTTTGTAAAACACATATAGATGATTATGGTCCATTCATGATGTGAATGTGACAACACGTGATTTATGAATACATATTCATTTTGGAAGAATATGAACGTGCTAGTGGTAGTGAATATACCACACTCACCTCTAGAAGGAGGTTTGAGAGGAAATAAGAAAATAATGTCATTATTATGGCACGAATGATCACTGGTCACGTACCTATTGTACGCCAAAATATTTTGGCAATGTGATTATTAAAGGACAACGGTGATGCAAGAAACAGATCTTGCATATAATTTTGACCATGACTATAATAGTATAACTTTCTCTTTGAGACATATATTCACCATATGGATGTTGATGAATATATGATAATATAAAATTAATAGAGAGCTCTAGAAGAGCCAATTATTACTATTTTGGAGGAATACAATTGATTATCATGTCAATTTATTGTGTTGTAGTAAGTCTCAAAGAAACTTATCCAATTTTCAAAGTATACGCGAAAGCGATTGATTATATTAAGACTATGAATAAAGAAAAGATTTAATATCTTCTATTACTACAACTTGTAGCAGGGTAATATGTATGTGAAAAGCTACCCGCTTTTATTTTTTAGTTTGCACTACACACATAAAAGAATGCCACAATAAAGTGAAAGTTTATTGATATAAAAACCCATATCATAATAAACTTGAAGTTTATTGATAATTGCACATGTCATGGTGTAAACCTGAAGTTTATCAATATTGATAATTTATCCAGTTGACATAATTGATTTAGCCATGTTAATTTAAGTATGATGTGCAAAAATAAAAGAGAAATCACATAGGTAAATATTAAAAAACTAGAAAATTCTTTATGAAGTCTCTTATGTTGTTTGTTCTCATTAATTAATAGACCAACTAAAATTAGGATTGAATTCCATGAATGCTGGAAATATTAAAGGTGAATATGGGTCCATTCACCTGTCAAGTATACCACATAAGATGCATCTATGAGATGGTTACATGTGCATTTATTATTAACCCGCAACCTGGTGTTTGTGAGGTAACTTGCTCAATAATTTAATTTTGAGCATAATTTTCAGATTTTCTATTCAAGACAGTTCACCTTGATAAATTGGTTTACATTACAGTTGGTTTAGCAAAATAATTTATTGAGTGTCTCCACTTAATAACTAAACTATTGCTTATGAGAACAGAGTTATTTATATCAGTTTGATATACGCTATATACGAAAATATATTACATTCTCCTCTCACAAGTGGTTCAGGGTCAGGAACCAAATAATTATTGATGTGCAATGTATATTTTGATGAACACTATAACGCGTGGGTTTCCAAAGTTGAGGAAGCAAGTTAGTTTTTCTAACATGAGGGGGAGACATGATAAATAGTTGTGAAAAAATTACGGAATGAATTATCATTTCTATATCTAGATCCTCGAATAAGATAATATGAACTTGAAGTTCATAAAAAGATAATTCATCTGCAATATGTTGCAAAGCATGCCAGACGCATTTGTTGACCCAAAGAAAGTAACTATATTCTCACTACAAATGCTCCCATTAGAATAAGTCCTAGAAGGACAAAGTCTATGATACGCTTAAAACATATAGACAAATCGGTCAAATAAAATTTATGATAAAGAAGACGAGCAAATGATCATAATAAGAAGGCAAGTGATCTAGAAGATCAAATGACATAACATTTTATAAAATTTCAGGAGAGGTTCAGGTACCTAAAAATATGAATGAAGAGATCTCTATATTATGTCTTTATGAAAAAATATTGGAACCGATATAAAATGTTCGTCGACGACATCTATGATAGCGCTAAGTATAGATGAGGATCTTAAGTCTATTGAATACGGACACAAAAATATTGGCTAAATGAAAGAGACAGAATTCGAATAGAATTGGTTTCATATGAAAGACATGTAGTTTTGGACATGTAGTTCAAACACTTGAAAGTATAAAGTCAATGGTGTGTGTAATCACTTTTATCTATCTTATATGTCTAGCGTGGCATGAAAACTTGATATGCATCTAAAGTCTATTTAAATGGCTTATATGACTTAACTTATATGACAATCCTGAAGGATTCAAATCACTTAAAGCATATACAATCCTAAGTGCAATTTTGTGAACATATGTATCTTGCTATAACTATAAGTATAATAATATGATAGCGAGAATTTTTACCTCTATGGAGATATTGAAAAGGCTATTTCATGACGTTATATGAAGACGTTACATATCTATCAAGAATGATGATTTCAAAATGCAACACATTCATTCAAGTTAATATGGCTAATTTGTTTATTGAATGTCTACCAACGATCTTTTGAAGATGGTGCACAAGATCGAGATGCGAAGGCTTAAAGATGTGAAGTGATGCTCTCATGAGGGGGAGTTAATACACGTTGTACTCTTTTTCCCTTACAAGGTTTTGTCACACTGGGTTTTTCTTGCAAGGTTTTTGACGAGGCAATCAAAAGGCGTATTTCTAAACATGTGCACTCTTTTTCCTTCACTAATTATTTTTTCCACAGGGTTTTATTTTAGTTAAGGTTTTAACGAGACACATTAACTGTTGAATAGGCATTCAAGGGGGAGAGTTATAAATATAATTATATTTAAGGTAAATGCCTATATTTTAGAGAGATCTTAGGGTTTGTTACTTTGTGGCTAAGTAATTCACTTTTACCCTATAAATAGAAGAGTTTTATTCCATTGTAATTCATCCCAAATCAATAAGAATTCTCTCTCTACTTTTCTCTGCAATTTGATAATAAATTGCAATTGAAAAACAGATATGTTTGAATCAAATTAACACTGGTTTAATCTGAAAGTAAAAATAAATATAATGAAAATTCCTTATATATTGCAATTCCTCCCCACAAAAAAAAATTTGTTACATTTCTCATACAATAAAGAATATTAGGAAAGTTAGAAAGGATTAAATACAAAGCTTAAAATATATATTGTGAAGCAACATCTATAGTGTGAAGCAACGTGGCAACATCTATATAAATTATATGTTGGAAATACAAGCTTAAAATCCTCTTGCAAAAAAGCTAGTGAAGAAATTAAGGAAAAATAGAGAAATTAATAAAAATTCCAACTTTGTTTTTGTCGTAAAGAAATTAATATAGAGAAAATTTTCGGGTTTTTTTCACTTTTAGCCTGTATCAGAAATTATTTATATTTGATAGTCGAAAAAGTGTATAAAATTTGTATATAATATACAGAATGTATATATATATATATATATATATATATCGTATTATTTTGAGAGCGGTTATACAAAGTCATTTTCCCAAAATTTTCATCCAAAAAACTGAATAAAAGTTACTCTTATTTTCCTCACTATTTTCTTGTTGAGTGAGACAAACAAATGTCTTAAATTACTCCCCGTCCTTTGTAATTGGTAAATTAACAAACCATTTGGAAAGCCATCCGGTAATTGAAATTAGTGTAATTACTAGGGTAGTAATTACACAGCCTAGTAATTACACAATATAGTAATTACGGCGACCTATTTGTTTGATATAACGTAATTACAGTATAATTACATGCATACTGTTTGGTTGCACAAGTATAATTATATAGTAAAATTAAATTTTAAATGAATTATTTATCAAAACTTAAAAGTTAATATAATAAATATATGCCTATAAATATTTTTTTTAAGTATAAATGATATTAGATATGGTATTTAAGATGCATATTTTTTCTTGAATAACATTAATTAGTAAACATATATTTATAACTAATATTGTAAAAATGATTGATATATTTTAAATTAATAATATTTAGTTTATTTAACGTATAAGAACATCATGAAATGCATGTTTGATAAAATAAATTAATATTTATAAATATAATATCATAACATTATTCAAATATTTGACAAAAATAATCTATCAATTCTAATTAAAAATGAACAACATGCAATGTGAAATAACAAAGTAACAACACAATTTCAAAATCCAAAAAAAAAAAAAATAGTTTAACATATGTCAAATTCTAACATAATAAAAATAAATTCCAATCAGGGGCGGCCCAACCCTAAAGCAAGTGAAACATTTGCTTTAGGCCCCAAAAATTTAAGGGCCCCAAAATTACTAGTATTCTCTATATATAGTAGTATATTATTTATATAATTATCTTTTATTATTGATAAATTTATTTCTTTATTGTCATATTAATTTTTAATAACTCAATTTCTTCCTCTAATTAATATAACTAAAATAGTTTTCTGTTAATCTTATTTTACTTTTTTACTTAATTATATTTTTTTATTCATTAGTTGGTCACGTAACTATATCTAATAATCTAACTTATTATTTATTTTTCTTACATAAATTATACTCTCTCCCTCCCAATTTATATGAAAGTGTTTGACTGGACATGGATTTTATGAAATAATGGATGACTTTTGAAACTTGTAATCTTAAATAAATCATAGAAGTTTTTGGACTAGAAATCATCTCATTAATGGTAAAAAGAAAAATCTAAAGTTGAATTGTTACCAAATATAGAAAGGGGCTTACTTAAAAAAAGGAGTCACTTATATTTTCTGGGTTCTCCCATTTCAGTTGTGATGCAATCAACGTTAAATTCATTTAATTTTCTGTATTTTATAAAACTAAGTTCTCATTTTTTTAAATTCTACATCCTCACTTGTCTAATTTTTTAAAAAATGATGTTCATATATATCTAATTTTTTTAAAAACGATGTTCATTATATATATATATATATATATATATATAAGGCCTCTTATTAAGATTTTGCTTTAGGCCTCCGATGAGGTTGGGCCGCCCCTGGTTCCAATACAACCTAAAATTAAAAAATATAATAAATTTATAACCTCATTCAACAACGAAATTCTACTTTAAGGACATCACTCATTATATGTCAAGTTAGTTAATGACTCATTATTTATAATATTAGGATGTGTAGTTTCAAAAACTAGAATAATAACGCAGTTACGCAAAATAAAAAAAATAAAACAAATAAGAAATAAAATATACGAGCAATTACATGTAATCACAAGAAGTAAAGGTAGAGAAATAAATGATAAATAATGTACAAAAAAATATATTTTAAATTTAAAAATAAATTAAAAGTAAAATAATGGAAATAAAAAGTTATAAAGAAAATAAATTAAATAAAAAAAGAAAGAAATTAAAAAGTAACCTTGTAATTACACAATGTAATTACCACATATTCTCACCTCCCACTTGAGAATTGAATAGTGTAATTACACCTCTCCAATTACACCCAATTTTATGCTGACTTAGTAATTACTTGGCCAAACAAACATGCCAAACTGTGTAATTACATCCAAATCCAATTCAACTTTCCAAACATGCTCTTAAGAAAAAGAAATAGTGGAAGATGGAAAACTAAACGGAGAAGTATAAAACAATTATTAGACTATGAATACTTGAAATCTCAAGGGGAAATATGAAAAGTTTCACAAAATGCACAAAAGAAGCTGTAGTATAGTTAGTTTTGTACTTTCACAAGTTAATTGCTACATCTTACAAAACTAGTTTGAGCTTTCTGTTAGAAAAAAATGCAGAAGATTAAAGGAGAAGTATAGCTTTGAGGCGTGAAAGATCGCTATCTTTCAAGAAATATTGCCCGTATATTCTTTAGGGGATTACAAGCAGACTTTTCAGAAAAGTCACACTTCTATGAGAACAATTAAAGCCTGTGGTTCAGACTGTGGTTTCATCCGGTTCAACTTAGTCAAATCTACTCTTACTTCTTACTACATTTTCAGTTTTCCATTCAAAGTTAAAGACTGTGGTTCAGACTGTAGATATATATTGCTAATTCCTGTTTGCATTGTAATTAACAGGGGCAGATTTGAGTGACACATTGATGGATCGGATGGTATGCACATTGTAGCCTATGAATTTAGTCCAAGTCAAAAACTTTACTAATGACAACTACACTGGCTGTAGATTCTAGCAAAAGTGACTTCACTTTCAGAATGTTAAGATAACTTTGTTCTTTCCTTTAATTTGCAGGTGCTTAATGAAGCTAATCTCACTAATGCTGTTCTTGTTAGATCTGTTCTGACTCGTAGTGACCTTGGGGGTGCCATTATTGAAGGTGCTGATTTCAGTGATGCAGTTATTGACCTCCTTCAGAAACAGGTAATTAGTCTCAGAGAAGTTCGCAGTCTTAATTAGTTCTGCTATTACACCACTTAGTACTAATGATAAAGATAAGAGAAAAATCTCTGGGTAAAACTTGTGCATTAGTACTTAGTGTGATTGTTTGAGCATTTGCAAATATCTAAGAGTTTCAAGTTTCCTCATTTTGTGAATTAAATTCTTGAAACAGCATGCTAAGCATGTTGCAGGATTGTGTAATGTTCATTCCGAACTACTGATAGTTCTACAACTAAAATAAGGTGGACAAGTCATAGGAAGTTCTGAAAATAGATAGAAAACTTAAAATCTTCAATAGGCTTAATCGGGCCCTTGTGGTCCGGTCTTTTCTCGGAACCCGCGCATAGCGGGAGCTTAATGTACTGAGCTGCCCTTTTTAATAGGCTTAGTCTGTAAGCAAGGGCATATCAAGGGGTGAATTGTAGGGAAACACACGAGAAAATCACGATAATACTGCAATAATATTATTTGTGAGCAGATACACGAATTGGCTTGAGTCGTGCTGGACACTGCCCTAAGAAACTATTTCAGCAATGTGAAATATTTCCCCAGAATTAAACAAGCCTACCTTTATTTATTTAGATGATACAAGAATCAACAAAATTAAATAATAAATCCAGCATGTTCAGAAAATTGGAGAGAAGAATTAATAATAATAGGTAATGATTGTAGGAAGAAAGTAATGATTAGCAAGATGAATTCTTGGTTAGAGAATTTAGTTAGTATGATGGCTAATGCACAACTTATTTACAGGCAATTATGTTGCATGTATGACAAGTGTGGAGAGTCGTTTAACACTTGTCCGTGTTAGTACCGAAAAAGTCAGGTGTCATGCGGAAACTAGTAAAACAAACCTTGAACGACGATAAATGAGACAACAAACGAGAAATATACCAAAAGAGACACAAACATTTAACGTGGTTCGGTCAATTGATCTACGTCCACGGCGGAGATGAGCAATCCACTATATAAAAAGAGAGTACAAAATATCGAAAGAACAACCTCACGAAGAGGCAAATACAAGTGACACACTAACACTTGTCCCGTAAAGTTCTCCCCTACACACGACTCTCAAACCCCATATGGCTACATTGTGGATGCTACTAAATGAGAAGGAAAGATTCTCAATTTATAGAAGTCCAAACCTTTTCCTACAAGAAAAAGGACTAGCTAAACATGGAAGAATTATAATTTTCTTCTACAAAAAGGAAAACCAAATATAGTAAGAAAATCAGGACAACCCCTGACAGTCCAAATATATTAGTCCACTTGGCTTCAATATTAACAAGTGTACCTTGTCTTCCATGCATGAAGACACATGGTAGATTTGCATAGCCACTTGTCAAAGCCCTTCAACACTTGGTTTTAAGGCTTCATGCAAGAAGCCACTTGAAAATAGATAGGACACTTGTAAAATGAAAAGATACATGGCAAATTAAAATTTTGAAAATACTCCCCATGAATTACATCAGCCAGAGGTTGAGGCATAATTTTTACCAAGGAGGTTCAATATCTAATATATATAGATAAAAACAAAATTAAATTGACCTTATATATACAATATGATTTTCTGGCGAAGGGGGTTCAGATGAACCCTTTTCGCTCCTCTAACTCCGCCCCTAACGTTAGCTATTTTACTTTGAAATTTTATCATACTTTTGTATGCTATAAAGTGTAAGATGCAGCAAATCTACTAAGTGGAACTGTTAGGATCAAGCGCGCAAGGGCGCAACTTTGTTTCTTAACCAAGCTCCACCAAGCAAGCGCCATGTTCGATCATGACTCCGACCCGGGCCACCCCAGCCCCCTCGTGGGCCTTGCCATAGGCATGGTGTTGGCGTTACCCAACATGAGCATCTTTGACTGTACGTATAAGTTTGTAAAAAGTTAATCAACCTCAACCAGGCTTCTCTCAGATAGAAATAAGCCAGTGAAAATGGAATTTGAGAACCTTCTGATTTATCGCTGTTGATATCAAAGAAGGAAAATTGTCAATAATGCATGAGAAGTGCTATTTATGAAGCAATTCATTTTCCTTTATGTGCTTCACATAAGTGTCCAACTCTTATATCTTCTTGTTCTAAACAGGAGTTTGTTTTGTCCCGCATCTTCTGAATATTTCATGCTTATTTGTAGGCACTTTGCAAGTATGCTAGTGGGACTAACCCTGTGACAGGGGTTAGCACCAGAAAAAGTCTAGGCTGTGGAAACAGCAGACGAAATGCATATGGAAGTCCATCTTCTCCTCTGTTAAGTGCTCCACCTCAGCAGTTACTCGATCGAGATGGATTTTGTGATCCAGCTACTGGTCTCTGTGATGCAAGCTGAAAAAATGTTCATGTACATAAATATATGCGGAAAGGAAAGAGTTCTGGAGGTTTACATCTCCCTCACATTATGCGAGCATAGTTTAACTCAGGCAGAAAATATAGGCTATATTTGAAGCATGATCAGTTCTATTATGTTGCATGTATGTCAAAACTGAATACCAATACTTGAAACCATCAACATTGTTGATTACAACTTTGTTCTGCAATTAATTGAAAAAATAGTTGATCAGAAGGCCTTAATAGAACTTTTCTTTACTTGCTGTCTGAAACTCCATGAAAAACCTTGGGATTTTTCGCAGACATAAGATACAGAAAAATGACAAATATCGTTCTTTATACATAAACCCTTGTGAGGGTAACGCAGTTTCAGCAGTTCTGTTTCCACGACACATTCTCTGTTTGTGCCTCACAAAAAGAACAGTTTGCTATTGTTTGCCTAATTGTTGTCCGGTTTTAGAGCAGAGGAAAAGGGAGCCTTGAAGTAACGGTCAAGTTGTTTATGTGTGATCTATAGGTCACGGGTTCGAGCCGTGGAATCAACCAGTGATACTTGCATCAGGGTAGGCTGCCTACGTCACACTCTCTTAGGGTACGGCTCTTCTCCGGATCCTACGTGAATGCGAGATACTTTGTGCACCAAGCTGTTTTTTTATTTTTGTTAAAGGAGTGGAATTGGATTATTGGAACAATATTAGACGTGCTACTGTTGTCTAATCTAAGACTCGACATATATTTTGATTAAGGTGATGTGGTCCCTATGTTGGAATGAAACTGAACATGAAATCCTATAAAGAGACGCAAAAGAATGTGGCATACATGATAACATTGAGGAAGTAATGATTTCTCAGCTCTCACTCTTGTTTTCAGCCTTCAGATTATTCCTCCTTATCTTCTCAGCTAGGAATATTTTCATTAACTATTCAGTTGACCAATAACCATTACCTGTCTTGAAATTCTGCATCAAACGGAGGATAGTAAAGGGTGGTCTCAATTAATTCTAAGGTCGTTGATAAGTCTGGTTCAATGATTGAAAAAGATCAAATGAATTGCTTGTCCTTTACTTAATTCTTTGTTTGCTTTGTGCATTAGCACAACATCAATGACAAAGTAGAAAATTGATGATGTTCCCTTTTTGGCTATCACTTGCTCATCATATTGACTGCCTACATTTCTTGTCTCTTTAGGCAAAATGAATGGTCCATTCTGTACAATCAAAGCGTATTTGATTATCCTTTGAATACGTACAAATAGCTTATAACAAAGGCAGCAGTACCTGTATGAGTTAAAATTTCAGCTAAGTGCAAAAACACACTATATTCACCCCTGGTCAGGGCGTGGCATATGTGAGCAGGGCGGAGCTAAGCCTTTGGATATGAGTTCGATTGCGGAGCTAGGCCTTTGGATATGAGTTCGATTGAATCCAGTAACTTTTGTCCAAACCCTATATTTGTCTTAAAAAATTATTGAATTATGCACATATTATTAATTTAAAACCTAGTAACTAAAAAAAATTAGAATGCTGAACCCATAAGTTTGAAATTCTGCCTCCGACTCTGTATGTGAGTGGGCAACTTGATAACTTATTTGGATCCAAACTTCACGAAACAAAAAATGAGTAAGTTATCAATGTTGGAATTTTAAACTTGTGTAGCTTAAAGAGGGTGAACGAGAAATGGAGGAAAAATGAAATATTTGAGTTTCCCTCCTTGGCAAAGGGACATTGTCCCATATTGGAGAAAGAAAAGGCTTTTGATAGGTATATATATAATTGCTCTTCTTCTAGCTCTTAAAGAGTTAAGAAGAAGGCAAGCCTCGCGCCGTCGTCGCTCGCTCGGATTTAGATTCAGATTTGGTCAAAGATCGATTGATTGATTAATCTTTTTGGACAAAATTTCTTTCAATTATTTAATTAATTAATTAAATAATCAACGAAAAATTCAATCCGGAGTAACCCATGACCCGCGACCCGGTCCGGTCAGGCCCGTTTTCTTTCCCGGATTATTTTAAATCCGTTTTTTCGCAATATTTCAAACAGCCTGTTCCAACAGCCATGGCTATTTCTGAAAAGTTGCAAACCTTTTCAGAAACAATGCCAGCAACTCTATAAATATACTTTGAATCCCAGAATCTTTCCTTACGAAATTTTCCGATCTTCTTCTTCTTCTTCTGCACAAAAATTTCAGTGTGTTTTACAGCCTTCAAATGGCTCGTTGTTCACCAGCGTTTTTGGTACCAACACTCCGGTGAGTTAAATCGTTCTATCTTGGGAGGATATATTCCAGCACCTCGGGTACTTGAGGAAAATAATTTTCTTAAGGACACACTATGTATTCAGTGGGCTCGATTTATTCCTATACTATTTTTCCAGAATTTATTTCGTTAAACAAGTATTACTAACTTTCTGTTTTATTTAGCTATTTCAGAAAGTTTAATGGTTTAATTATTTATTAAAACAATACAGATTTATAACAATCTTAAGGAAATTATTTATTATATTCTATATTTTATTTGTGGAGATTAAAACCTGTGTGATTTTTTACTCCTTCTGAATTTTATTATTCTGATTTAAAGATATAAAAACTTCATCAGAGTATTGAAATTCAGAAAATGATTTGAAGAACATAAAAACTTCATCGTTTTCTGTGAAACAATATATAAAAACTTCGATTTTATTTATTATACATACTGTTTGTTCTTAATAACAGTATTGTTTACTGTTCTGGTTTTGCCATTAATTGAACTCTTCTGTTATTTACAGTGAAAAATGGCAATTGATAACGGAAATTCTTCTGCGACTATTGCGGCAACGACGATAGCCTCGTCAAGCGGGACTGTTGTTCCACCGGCAGAGAAACCGGGGAAATTTTCCGGAGCCAACTTCAAAAGATGGCAGCAAAGGGTGTTCTTCTGGCTTACCACACTTGGTATGCAAAAATTCACTAGTGAATAACCTCCAGTGCCTGCTGCGGACATGCCGGACAATGAGAAATTCATGATTGTTGAGGCGTAGAAGCAGGCAGATTTTCTTTGCAAAGGCTATATCTTAAGCGCTTTAGAGGATGACTTGTACAATGTGTACAGTGCGATGAATACTTCAAAAGAATTATGGGACGCACTTGAGAAGAAGTACAATACTGAAGATGCATGCTTGAAGAAGTTCGTGGTTGCCAATTTCTAGACTATAAAATGATAGACAGCAAAACTGTTGGAACCCAAGTTCAGGAGCTTCAACTTATTTTTCATGATCTTATTGCTGAAGGTATGGTCGTGAATGAAGCATTTCAAGTGGCTGCAATGATTGAAAAATTGCCTCCTTCGTGGAGAGATTTCAAGAACTATCTTAAGCACAAACGCAAAGAAATGAAGCTGGAAGATCTTGTGATTCATCTCAAGATTGAGGAAGACAACAAAACAACCGAGAAGAAGTCTTGTGGAAATTCAATGATCATGGGAGCTAATACCGTTGAGGAGACTGCTCCAAAAAGTAAGAAGAGAAAGAGGTCTTCTGGACAGACTAAGGAGCAGAACAAAAAAAAAAAATTCAAGGGTAGCTGCTACAATTGTGGAAAACCCGATCACAAAGTCCCTGATTGTTGTCTCCCGAAAAAGGATAAGAAGAAGAGACAGGCCAACATAGTGGAGAAGAATGATGACATTGATGATCTGTGTGCAATGCTTTTGGAAATCCGAATGAGTGATGGATTGACTCTGGAGCCACTCGACATGTTTGTGCTGTCAAGGAAGCATTTGCGACTTACTCTACTGCTTGTCCCGAAAAAAAGCTTTCCATGGAAAATACTGCAACAGCCAAGATTGAATGTTAATGGAAGATATTCCTGAAGATAACTTCCGGCAAGGTGTTAATGCTCAACAACGTTCTTCATGTTCCTACTATTAGGAAGAATTTAGTTTCTACTTCTTTACTTGTTAAGAATGGATTCAAATGTGTATTTGTTTCTGATAAAGTTGTTGTAAGCAAGAATGAAATGTATGTTGGAAAGGGCTACCTCACAGAGGGCCTTTTCAAACTAAATGTAATGGTTGTTGACAGTATGAATAAAATTTCAGCTTCTTCTTATTTATTGGAGTCAAATAATTTATGGCATATTCGTTTAGGATATATCAATTACAAAACCTTGCGGAAGTTAATTAATTTAGAAGTATTGCCTAAATTCGAGTGTAATAAATCAAAATGTCAAATATGTGTTGAGTCTAAGTTTGTAAAACATCCTTATAAATCTATTGAAAGGAATTCAAATTCTTTAGACTCAATTCATACTGACATTTGTGATATGAAGTCGACACCATCTTGAGGTGGGAAAAAGTATTTTATTACTTTTATTGACGGTTGCACTCGATATTGTTATGTTTATTTGCTTAATAGTCAGGATGAAGCAATTGAAGCATTTAAACAATACAAGAATGAAATGGAGAATCGATTGAATAAAAAGATCAAAATGATTAGAAGTGATAGGGGTGGAGAATATGAATCTCCGTTTGTAGAAATATGTTCGGAATATGGAATTATCCATCAAATTACTGCACCTTACACACCTCAATCCAATAGAATTGCGGAAAGGAAAAATCATACATTAAAGAAAATGATGAATTCTTTATTAATAAGTTCCGGATTACCGCAGAGTTTGTGGGGCAAAGCTATCCTTACAGCTAACCGAATACTCAACAGAGTACCCCACAGCAAAACGCAATCTATTCCATATGAAAAATAGAAAGGAAGAAAATCCAACTTGAAATATTTCAAAGTGTGGGGGTGTCTAGCAAAGGTACAAGGTCCTTTACCTAAAAGGGTTAAAATCGGACCAAAAAATATTGATTGCGTTTTTATTGGATATGCTACAAACAGTAAAGCATGTCGGTTTTTGGTTCATAAATCCGATAATCCCGAAATTCACGTTAATACGGTAATGGAATAAGATAATGCTGAATTCTTTGAAAGCATCTATCCGTATAAAATTGAATGTGAGTCGTTAAGTGAAAGACCTAAACGACATCGGGAAGAACCAAAGAAAAATACTCCAAGTATAGAAGATCTAAGGCATAGCAAACGTCAAAGAACATCTACTTCCTTTGGACCCGATTTTGTGACATTCTTGCTTGAAAATGAGCATTAAAATTTTAAAGCAGTTATGTCATCTTCTGATTCAGCGTTTTGGAAAGAGGCAGTCAATAGTGAGATTCAATCAATTTTGGATAACCATACATGGGAATTGGTAGATCTTCCTCCGGGAAATAAGCCTTTAGGTTCGAAATGGATCTTTAAATGGAAAGTGAAAGCTGATGGTACTATTGACAAATATAAGGCAAGACTTGTTGTCAAAGGTTATAGACAAAAGGAAGGCCTTGATTACTTTGACACTTACTCGCCAGTAATGAGGATAACATCTATTAGGGTGTTAGTGGCACTAGCGGCCGTGTATGGTCTTGAAATCTATCAAATGGATCTTAAAACAGCTTTCTTAAATGGAAAATTAGAGGAAGAGATTTACATGGAACAACCTTAGGGTTTTGTGGTTCTTGGTAAAGAAAAGAAAGTGTGCAAACTTGTTAAGTCTCTTTATGGACTTAAACAAGCACCCAAACAATGGCATGCCAAATTTGACCAAACAATGTTGGCAAATGGGTTTAAAATCAATGAGTTCGACAAATATGTTTACATTAAAAACACTCCGGGTCATGAAGTCATTATTTGTTTATATGTTGATGACATATTGATAATGAGCAAAAATATGGCAGATATAAATGCTACTAAGCGCATGTTGGCTAGCAAATTCAATATGAAAGACTTAGGAGTTGCTGATGTGATCTTAGGAATCAGAATTCACAAGATTCCACAAGGTCTAACATTATCACAGTCTCACTACATTGAAAAGGTACTTGACAAGTTCAAGTATTTGGATTTCAAAATTGCCAAGACTCCAATTGACGTGAGTTATGCACTTCAAAAGAATGAAGGTGAAAGTGACTCACAACTGGACTATGCAAGAGTATTGGAAAGTTTGATATATATCATGAATTGTATGCGACTAGATATAGCATGTGCTATTAGTAAACTGAGTCGGTTTACAAGTAATCCCAATCACATACATTGGATGGCAATGAAATGATTTTTGGGGTATCTCAAACATACCCAAAATTACGCTTTGCATTATAACAAATATCCCTCAGTGATCGAGGGATATAGTGATGCAAATTGGATCACTGGATCATCTGAAGTTAAATCCACGAGTGGATATGTTTTCACAATTGGGGGTTGAGCAGTGTCATGAAAATCATCCAAACAAACGTGCATCGCCCGTTCTACAATGGAATCTGAATTCATAGCTTTAGATAAGGCCGGTGAAGAAGCTGAATGGCTCCGAAATTTCTTGGAAGATATTCTATTTTGGCCCAAACCTTTGGCACCTATTTGTATACATTGTGATAGTCAAGCGACAATTGGTAGGGCAGGGAACGTTATGTATAACAAAAAATCTCGTCATATACGATGGAGACACAATACCATTAGACAACTACTCTCTAGTAGTGTTATCACAATTGACTATGTAAAGTCAAGAGATAACGTGTCAGATCTACTTACAAAAGGCCTATCTAGAGAGGCAGTTGAAAGATTATCAAAGGGAATGGGGTTAAGGTCTAAGACAAGTCATCATAGCGGTAACTCTACTTAGCAGACTGGAGATCCCACGAGCTAGGTTCAAAGAGATCAAACAAAGTTATGAATGACGGTTCAACATTGTCAAATAACTTAACCCATTCTCGTGATGAAGACAATGTTCAGAAATCGAGGTAAAGCATTAAGGCTTTTTGATGAGTCAACAAAACTTAAAGGTTTTTTAATGATTTGCTAAGTCTGGCAGGATATGACCAGATAGTGTGTCTATAGAATTACACGTTTAGAAATCACCTATATGAGTGTGAAGTGTAAGCCGCTTCAAGGGGAATGAAAGTAAAGGCCCATTCTCTAAGCACTTATGAACCCAGATGTTCATGGCAGAAACGAACACAACCGTGAGAACCATAAATGGTTAAGGATTGATTGTGTGACTTATGTTGTCTAGGTATACAACAAAACTCGACGGTTTAAAGATATCAAATCTACCGATTGACCGAGTATATCCGATATAAGTTCACTACGGAAAGTTCAAAGGGAAACTTACTTATCCAGATGCAATTAATTCTTGCATGTAAAACACACACGCGTCCGTGCATTCCTTTATTTTATAGCCATTCCCCATTCATGTGGGGGATTATTGGGATTTTAAGCTTGTGTAGCTTAAAGAGGGTGAATGAGAAATGGAGGAAAGATGAAATATTTGAGTTTTCCTCCTTGGCAAAGGGACATTGTCCCATATTAGAGGAAGAAAAGGCTTTTGATGGGTATATATATAATTGCTCTTCTTCTAGCTCTTAAAGAGTTAAGAAGAAGGCAAGCCTCGCGCCGTCATTGTCGCTCGCTCGCTCGGCTCGGCTTCGGCTTCGACAATTGATTGATTGATTAATCTTTTTGGACAAAATTCCTTTTAATTATTTAATTAATTAATTAAATAATTAACGAAAAATTCAATGTTGTTTCTGAAAGGTTGCAAACCTTTTCAGAAACAATGCCAACAACTCTATAAATATACTTTGAATCGTAGAATCTTTCCTTATGAAATTTTCTGATCTTCTTCTTCTTCTTCTTCTGCACAAAAATTCCAGTGTGTTTTACAGCCTTCGAGTGACTCGCTGTTCACCGGCGTTTTTGGTACCAACACTCCGGTGAGTTAAATCGTTCTATCCTAGGAGGATATATTCTAGCACCTCGGGTACTTGATGGGAATAATTTTCTTAAGGACACACTGTGTATTCAGTGGGCTCGATTTATTCCTATACTGTTTTTTCAGAATTTATTTCGTTAAACAAGTATTTCTAACTTTCTGTTTTGTTTATATATTTCAAAAATTTTAATGGTTTAATTATTTATTATATCAATACAGATTTATAACAATAGTTGACCACTCACATATGCCACGCCCTGAACACGGGCGAATATAGTGTGCTAGTGATGGGTTTAACTAAATTCATAACTAGTGACACTTGCAATGTTAAGATTAAAAAAAATCCACAACTTTGGATGTGGAGTTAAAAAAAATTATGTGTACAAATTTATTAAAATTATAAAAATAGTAGATATGAATCCATACCTTTAAAAATATAATGGGTCCAATACTAAAATCGTAAAAGTTAATTAAACCTATAAAGTTTAACTCCTGAATCCGCCTCTCAACGCTTGACGCCCGGTCGCCCGCGTACAACTTTATCAAGAGATCAAACTACTCCCTCGGGAACTATAATTCTTTTTTTTCTTTTTTTTCTTTTGTACTTTAGTTTATTCATCCAAAAGGTTCAAAAACATAGATTTAAACGTTTTCTTGAGAAAACCACTGCTTCAAACTTTTTTAGAAGTAGGATAGCAGAACTCTATACTTTCTAGGATAGGACAATATTTAAATTTACGGGACTTAAGAAATGAAAATCGAGGAAGTCAAAGCAAGTATTCCAAGATCCTATGAGTGCATCAAATTAGTGGAGTATAAACATAGAATAAGCACTAGTTGTGTACTTTATTAATTACTTAATACAGGAAAAAGAAGTTGGAATTCTAAGTTAAGACAATACATTGACTACTAAGGGCCAATTTTTGTCTTTTGGGACAGTGATGGTCTGGGATCTAGGGTGTAAAAAGTTCACGTCCAAATGATGGTCCATCACATGGAATATTAATAATTGGGTCAATGCTAATCTTATTATATTCCTTAGTCCTCAAAACAACATAAGAGTGCCAAAAAACAATCGATATAAACCCTAATTATAGACTCAAACATGACCTGCACATGCCCTGCTCAATCCCTTCCATAATTTCCATTAGGTCTCAGAAGTCTATTTTTCGTCTCGAAACACAAAAAAAATTACGGGGATTCAGTCCCAAATAAAAAAATGGTGAATTAGTTAGTTTATCGTTTACTTACATAATTTATTTTATACTATCCTATCAACTAAATAATAATTACAAGTGACCATTCATAATAAATGAGATTAGTAATCTAAAAAATAAAGACAGATTTATTACTACCGTAAAGTGAAAACAAAAAGAAATGGTAATTAATTTTATTTTGGTTAATATATATACTCCATCTCCTCCCATCCCAATACCTTGGCCTTCTCTATCAGAGTGCATTAGAAATGGTTAATTATGAGACCACGAAAGCACGCTCAATAATGATGTCTTCTGTAAAATTGGCATTGCTTGAAAGGGACTGTCTATATTTGAGTTCAATTTCAACCACAGCAAAGTAAAAACGCATGATTAAGTTTAATAACTGCCTCAAAAAGAAAAAGACATCGTCCTTCATTTCTACTTCTAATTGCATAATTATGTTATGAAATTCTGTGTTCATTCTTTTCTTTCTTATCCACTTTCTTTAAGTATTTAAAACCAACTGAAAATTAAATTCTACACACCAACTTGTACACTTCTGCCTGTCCACCTTCTTCCACCTTAATATTCTTAGAATACAAACTCATCTACTGTTCTACGTCTACCTTAACCTAGGAAGCCATATTTTTTTCTAAATAGCTTCCTATTATAAAGCTTTTCTTCTAGGCATAGAGCTTCTAGCTTGGCAGCAATGGCTTCAAATCAAAGAGAAAGGTGAGCTGAATTATGAAACTTGAAGCAATAACTTACTGGGAATTCATGTTTTAAGTTTAATTCTGTTAGCTTCATTTTCTTTTGATTAATTTTTATTATGCAACTATACTTAAACTTCAAGGTAGGACAAACTGATCAAAGAAAGTTTGAGTGGCTTTGCGTCTGAAGTAGACTTCAAGTTTGGTCATTAATGCTAATATAGAGGGTTAGCCAAGGTTTCTTAGGGAATATTCTGGACCTCAGACTTTAGCTTAATTAGTTTATATCCGTTTAGTTTTAATTATGCTTGCGGAGTAACAGTTATAAACTTTCTTCATGATCTACCTAAGACTAGCAAGCTGGCTTTTATCAGTTTATGTGAAAACTGGACATAACCTTATAAGTTACTCATAATTAATAGGAAGAATTTTCTAATGCAGTTTAGAATTAAGCTGTATTAAGAAGCTTTACTCCTTATTAAGGTGGATAACCATGCATTTACTAAAGGATATTCTTTGAACTGACATCAAGTTTGCGACCTATTACATTTATTTGAATCAATATCATATGACGACTAGCAAAATACTTTTGTTATCGGACCTCCTAAGAACTTTCTCATCTAGAGGTTCAGTTATATATATATCATACTTAAGTGTGTAACCATCTCATTTAAAGGTTAAATTATTTGACATAATATACCTTTATTTATTTAATTTGTCTTCAATACACATTCCTTTTTTGAAAAATGGGCGACAGTGAGACTCGAACAGCGGACCTCACGCTTCTCTTTGAGTTGAAATCGACAATAGATTTATGCTGTTAGATTTTCAACTTTGAATCTTGAAATCAGATGTAAAGAGAACTGAGGGAACATTATATTAAGCTTCTTTCTCCCAAGTGGATTTCTAGGGGTATAGACCTAGTACACTCCTTATAGGAGTACAACTTTGTCTTTTTGCATTTAGTTTAATGTATTTCAACCTTCATGCTAAAAGCATTATGAAAAAGCTTAATGATATTACAACCTTCTGTGCACCTAGTTTGATCAGCTTATAGAAACCTTTTGCAGTTAAAGAGAGAGCAGAGACTTTTTTATTTTTATTTGAAGCCATCACCTTCAGGCTAGAGCCTTTGGTTTGGGGGTTAGGCAAGACCCCTACCATGTCTATATATAAGCAAAATAGTACAAAGTAGAGGGAGACATGGACCTTACCTCTACAACCAAAAGTGACTTAGAATTATTACTTAGAAATGTCATCAGGATCAATTTCTTCTTTGGATTAGACTAAACGGGAGGTTCTCATTGTCAGCTTAGTATTTCCCAACAAATTCTTTAGTTCCATCAGCTGGAGATGTTCATCTAAATTTTTGCGGTTGTGGTGGAAAAAGATGCATTGTTAACCTTTCAATCCAACAACAACAAGAACAACATACACAGTGCGGTCTCACAATTGAGGAGCTTACTCAGACCGTACTCCTACCTTGTGAAGATAGATAGGCTTTTTTCGATAAACCTTTGGCTCATGTATATATATCACACAAAGATTTTTCGAGATCACTCAATTTCATAAGTAGAACAATGTGGCCCCTTTAGAGACATCGATAAAATTGGAAAGATACAAAAACTATTATCATAACTTGTGTACAAGAATGATACACCAAATCAAGAATGGTCCAAACTAATCTTTTTTGTAAAAAAGAAAGTACGTAGTAGAGCAATATGAGTGCTGCACTAATGAAAATACATTATCCAACATCCCAGAAATGCCAGAAGATCAGGGACAGCTTACTTTTGTCTTCAGAATACAAATTTATATACGTATTAGAAAGTCCTCTTTAGTTTTTTTTTCCTTTTAAATACTGGTTGCCTCGTATAGAACATACAAACTTTTAGCAGGATGCCGACCATTAATACATCACATTTAATTTGAGTTTTATTATGTACAGAAACTGAGGCAATTAAGAATATTAAGTCCAAGCATCATATATTTTCTATGATTTAGCATATACTTATAGAGTGACATTACTTCCAGAGATCAACTTGGGAACTTGAGGCAAGTTCTGAAGCCATTTCTTGACTCTTAAAATCATTTTGAAGCTGCAGATTCATTTGTTCAGAAGCTGGAGAGCTAGAGCAAGCAACAGCAGATGTCTCCATTTTGCTGCAGCCATCTTCTTGACTTAATTGAGATGCAACAAACTTATCGAGTACTCGCCAATCGGTCACTTGATCCACTGCTTGATGATCATAGTTGTTATTAGGGTTATAAATTGAGTTGGGCAGTACCATTTGATTCAAATTGCTTCCATAAGATTGAGGTACTTTGGGTGACTCTAATTGAGGAAGTTGGAGAAATGCATCATTAGGAGGCTGCTGCATATTATTGGTGTAAGCTAAGTGAGGATTGTGGTATGCAGTTGCAGAATATGGATTTGGAAAACGACGTGGAGAGTCGAAATCTGGCATGAAATTAGAAACTTGGTCATCGTTATACCAACATAGTGACTCGTGCTCTCCTTCTCTCCTCATTGTTGTTGCTAATTTTTTCTTGAATACTCTACACACTGCCCAACCTTCTTCCTGCAGGTGAAATATCATCGATAGCATAATGTTAGGATATAGAGTTTATGTTCTGCACACTAACAATGTAAGTAAATTTTACACTATATATTAGGGTTCAGTTGATTATAACAACAGGTAATTCTCCATATTAAGCATGATACGGTAACCTAAAAATTAAATTAATAACCTATTATTATAACCTGTTAAATTATCCTAAAAGTGTACAGATTTCTTATATAATTTAAGCTCTAGAGATAATAATTTCCTTTTTGATAATAGTAGCATTATGTTCTTATGGTTCTTGAGACATTAGTTATAAATGCATTCCGAGCAAAATTGGGAAGGGAATGATTGTTAGAAGCATCTTAACTATTTGACTGCCTAAAAAATCTGAAGACCGATTCTAGTCAAGGAAAGCACAAAACTTAATTATAATGATCTCCTTTAATCAATTGAAGAAAATGAGGGTGTTTTTTCCGACTTTGATAAACTTAGAACTGGCCCTCATTTTCTATAGCAAACATTTCTGTAGTTAATCCAGAGAAATGTAACAAGGGGAAGAAATTAAATCTTCATAATTAAAGATTTCTTCAATATAATTGAGATAGTTTTGATAGGTTGCATGTGATCAAGATTTAACAAGTATTTTGGTTTAGAATACTTGCCTGAGTAGTGCCATTCTCATTTGTTTCAAGTCTGTACTCATGCATTATCCAATCGGATTTTTGTCCATTTGGTGCTCGGCCTTTATAAAATACCAAGGTTTTTCTCATTCCAATCAAAATGTGCTTACGATAAATAGCCTTATCTCTTCCAGTAGCTTTCCAAAATCCTGCTTTTGTAGCTCTATTTGTGCGAGTTCCAGTTGGATATTTCTTGTCTTTATGACTAAAGAAGTACCAATCACTCTGCTCCTCAGTTCCTATCTTGCACAGTTCTGATAAAATCAAATAAAAATAGTAAGTACAAGACCATTTTATCAAGGGTTATGTATATTAGTAACTTATGTTCCTCGGACTCTCTAAAATTTTGCGGCACCCGCGTCGGATCCTCCAACGTCGGATCCTCCAAAAATGCACTGCTTTTTGAGGATCCGACACGCATCCGGTCCGAGCAACATAATTAGTAACTACCTTGAAGATCCCATGGCTCGATTTTATAAAGGTCAATTTCCTTAATAACATCAAGGTCGATTCTTTTTGAAGCAATCTTTTTTCTGAGATAATAATCAACTAATTCTTCATCTGTGGGGTGGAATCTAAAACCCGGAGGAACATGTGTAAAGGAATTCATGTCTTTCCTCCACAAATCAAGACCTGCATTAGAGTGAACATAGCAATATTAGCTTCAAAATCTCTAAGGCAAATTAAACTGAAGATTTTGTTTTATTCTTATCGGGCTTTAATAGGAAAGCTTATAACTGTATATCACATATTTTAAGCTTCAAAGAAATACAAATGTAACGAAATTATAGTACACTGTATTCAAAGGGAAAAGGGCAATGGAAAATTACAAATTGATACATACATGTCATATTTTCAATCCATAAGTGATGAAATTGAGAACAAGTAGACAAACGAACATAACATCTAGGATTCAGATAGATTTCCTAAAAATATCAAAACTAGGGCTCAAACATCAACTCACATCGTTGTTTGAAAATTAAATAACAGTTTTCAAGCAAAAAGTCATGCTTTAAGATTAACAACATAGACATGAAAAGTCAAGAATAGAATTACATAAATTCCACAGCTTATGGAGAAGATTGTCCATTTTAAAGTTTCAATGTGCATCCATGTGTGATAATATTCTTTCAAAAAACTCATGGAATATCCTTCATGAGTTAGTACTTTTTAAGTTTTTGTACAGTTAATTAATTTGTTTTT
This sequence comes from Nicotiana tomentosiformis, assembly GCF_000390325.3. NCBI lineage: Eukaryota > Viridiplantae > Streptophyta > Magnoliopsida > Solanales > Solanaceae > Nicotiana > Nicotiana tomentosiformis. Next base: position 123,547,303 of record NC_090819.1, read on the forward strand.
CTTCTTCAATTTTAGCTAGGGGAATTGTTGATTAAATTAAAATTAAACAGTTTCATCCGTAGGATTCTATAGCAAATGCTCATACATAAGGATTTTCCTAGAAGTATTCATATACAACTGAAACAAAAGATTGCATCTCGGAGAAGGAAGGGGGAATATAAAAGTTCAAGCCTAAGTTTGACAATTTCAAAAATGAATTTCGATATATTATTTCAGTCTTTTAATGTTACAATAGTTCCATGCATTGTATTTTATTGTACTCCATAAAGATGAAAAAATAAGTTAAAAACAAGAGCAGCAGGAGAAGAAGAAAGAATTTGGGTTATACTGAGAAAGCATATGATTGGATAAAGGGGACACTAAAATTATCTTTTTCCACATATTTTAGACCAAACTTCAAAATCAAAAGAAACTAACGCATGCTTTATTATATCAAAGTGGAATAATATGATAATTTAAGGGTTTTTTTTTAGTATCATCGTCTTAACATATATATACTAGATATGCATCCTTGCATTAAACTAGCTAGTAACAGGTGAAAAACAAAAGATATTCAATGGTGATAAACCGTAGAAAACTTAAAGATGACTCCCATAATATATCTACACTGAGTTTCCTATTTAACACCGGATATCAAGCCCTAAAAATACAAAAAGTAAAAACAAATTTTAACTATACTTATAAATCACCATGAATCTATGACAGTAAAAATCCAAATTGAAAAAACACAAATGAAGAAAAAACAAAGCAAAAAAAAAGTTTTCCTACGTAAATTAGTAAGTAAACACGTATGTTGAAAACAAACACTAATGTAAATGATGTATGTCGAGGAGTTTTGTTTTGTCAACTTTTGTGGGGATAAAAGCATGAGAGCTCTAATCACTTGAAGATGGATGTGGCTAAAACTACTCAAGTTTGCTTTAGCCTGAGGCATGAACCCTGAATGAAACAAGTACAATAAGTATAATGTTTCCTCCACTCATAAAGTAAAATACTGTGTAATCAAATTTTAAAAAAATACCTTTACTTTGTTCAACTATAACCAACGTAAAAACCACACTTTCTCAAAGAAGTGCAACAATAAGAAGCTTATTAGCATCAAAATAGTGCTAATTATTCAAAAGCATGCACCTAAATATATATCCCAGCACAAATGCACATCTATCCTAAATTTTTTGTCTATTTCTACTTTATTTTTCTAACACTTGTTTAGAAATTTGAAATTGCAAAAAGAAGAAGATCAAGAAAAAGGAGGGATAAATAAAATCTAGGTATTGAATAAGTATTTGATGAAAACAAGAAGTTTTAAATATTTTTGAGACACAATTACAAGACTATGAAAAAAGTGATCAAAGAAGAAGAAAATGAGAAGATAACTAAACAACCTTTATAATGATCCTCTAGAGTTGTTCTTCCCTTGATCTGATTCTTTCAACTCTTCTATTCAGATTTCAGATCAATATAATCCAACTCACTATAAAGGGATATGTAGAAAATGGTTGTTTTTGCCTCCACTCTATTTCAACTTCTGAATAAATACACTGAAGCAGACAAAAAGAGAAGCAATGTTTGAGAGGTTTTTATATCTTTATACTAATTCCCACCTCGGGAATTGAATAACTCTAACTCTCATAAAACCTTATGGTCCTCATAAAATGATCAGATCCCAAAGAAAAGTAAGAGCAGATGAAAAAGGGGAAGAAAAACAAACACCTTTTTATTCCTGAAGAGGAAAGAAAAAGATGAGCTAGAAACAATAGGGTTTCAAAAGAATGACTGAAAAATATGCAAACGAGAATGTAAAGGTCCTATATATGATAGATCATTCTTTTTTCTTTCTTTTCTTCTTCCTTTCTCTATATATAAAAGCAATTACTACTACTATATATTTTCTATCACCTTATCTCTTGAACAGAAAGCTAAGATCATTGCAAAAAGATTTGGGAGGCGGAAAAAATGGTGGCTGAGGCTGAAGCACACTGGTTTCTCCACCACCACCAGTTAGCGATGGAGACAAAAAATATATTTTTTTTTAAAAAGCTTTTGTACTTTCACGCTTTTTGTATTTTTTCTTTGATCAAAGAGCTAGATTGAGAGAGAGAGAGAGAGTGAACGTCAGAAAGCTGAGGGCATATTTGCTAAGCCTTCTTAAAGGGAAGACTCCATAGACCATAAGACAACACACCCGACCAAAAAGAGGATGTATTTGTTTATCTTATTTGTTAGGTTATAAAATTTGTGTTGTTGGTAACATAATCATTTTATCAAATATGCACACCATTTACCCCATAATTGTAAAGGGTTGAAGAGGAAGAAGAAACACTTCCTGCCGAAAAAAAGTTACTAACTATTCCCTCCGTTCCAATTTATGTGAACCTATTTGACTAGATACGGAGTTTAAGGAAAAATGAAGATTTTTGGAATTTGTGGTCCTAAACAATTCAAAAAGGGCCCAGAGTATTTGTGTGGTAATAAAAGTTTCTCATTAAAGGTAAAATTGTAAGTTTAAGCAAAATTGTTTCCAAATTTAGAAAGGGATCATTCTTTTTGGAACGGACCAAAAAGGAAATAGATTCACATAAACCGGAGTGAGTAATTTGACCACTTGGAGTCTCTACGTACTTAGGATGCGTTAAGTACGAAGGAATGAGTTAATTTCTGACAATCACACAAAAAATACATGAAAAATATTTTTTATTAAAAGGCGGAAAAACTTTTTTATTAACTCATTTGAAATATTTCTGAGTTTTAGAGAGTGTTGAGTGAGTCTATTAGGGTTCTAAAAAGCCTAATTTTCAGCAGGATCGCGTGAGTCTACATGGCTCAAAGGCTAGAGTCCAATTATATTTCCTTAACTTAAAGACATATAGGTATATAATTAAATTGTTGAATTTCCTTTTCATAATAAAAAATTCTAGTGTAGTGATAAAGTTGACACAAAATATTTATTTTAAGTCCTAAGTTTGAATTCCAGGTACAGTTTCTACAACTTTTTTTTATCTCCTTGTTATAGTTTTTGTCTTCCCTAAAGAATTTACCGGGATCAGTATTTAATGCTATAAACTAATCGATACT